>NC_133974.1:68363016-69563016 GCF_047716275.1 Strix uralensis | reverse complement strand
CATTTCCAGCATATATATATTCTCGGATGTCAATGTAATGTCACTCTTGATAAATTTCACACTGATAACACAACAGCTCAAGACAGCCAAGATTATGCACAAGCTGGAAAAAATGCAATGCTCAGGAAAAAGGAAGTTTAAAAAAAAGTTAAAAAAAATAGATAAAAAGTGATAGAAAGTGCAATGGAAGAATTTTTTTCTCTTGATATGCAATGTTATTGAATTAACATTTTAAAAATAAACACAACTGATCAGTTCTCAGCTCCCTAAAAACATCTGTAATACATCTTGTATTTTAAGGGCTCAGTGGAGACAAGCCTGATCAATTTTAAGGGCCTATTTTTGACGTTTTTGGCAGTAACAAAGCATTAGTGAGGAAAAAAGCATTCTTCAATTAAATATGCTGTATTTCAGATTAATGTACCAACATGGTATAATTGCTAGTTTTGCTTTGCATTTTTTTTTCTTCAGAATGCTCAGGTGGATCCTGTTAGTAATTGCACAAGATCAGATTACTTTTGGCCACCAGATCTCATAGCACCAAGCCACTACTCACTCTCATCAGTCCCCTTACACAGTGGGAAGGGAGTGGAGAGCTTAAATTCTGACTGAATGATTCCACTTGCATATTCCACAGCTTACAGGCTTTCTACCTCTTCATTCCCATCCTTACTGCAGGTACCTCCCTTCCCAATTCACCGCAGCACTGTGGGACCGCATGGTGAACTGGATCACTGCGGTGATACAGGCTCGTGACTATAAGTGTGTTCACATCACAGAATCAAAATGGACCGTCAATTATATCCCTTTCTACAGCAGTAGTATGATTCCAGCAAACAGTGTAAGCTTTATGTACTTCAACTAATCTCAAGTACTAAAGTATTTGGCAGTGTTAGCTCTGAATTGATTTTTAAATTAATCCTACCCCTCTACTGACTTGAACTAAGTCTAGTGCTTTTACCATCACCTTTGTACAGCCAAACTCCACATACAGATTTCTATAAAGCATTTGATGCATTCTTATTTCCTGTGTGCCACAGTTGGAAAATAGTTTAAAAGGAACAAACCTTACTGAACCAGTCTGGGTTCTTCTTTTTTGTCATGGCAAGTGTGGTGCCAAAACCTGCTATCATTCCTGCTGTAGCAACGGTACCTAGAAAAATTCCACCTGCCAAGAAAAGTTTAAGAAATAAAAATTAAGATTTTGTTTATTAAGGGGAGGAAAAAAACCTGCAAACCACAGAACTAAACCTATTTTGAAAATAAAACCTGAAAAATTAAGATCTGTCAGCACATGCTGAAAGGAAAGGCACAATTGTCTACATTATTTACATTAACTCAATATGGCAAAAAAGCATAGTTTGAAATAGAGCATTTTGAAAATGAATGGCAAGTGTACATATTTTCAAGTCACACATACACACACAAAATCATTTGAATCCCAGAATGCCTTTTCACAGTATTTCAAAATTTCTCTCACTCCAGAGCCAGGCTACTAAAATTGTCTTGTTGTATGGCTACGTCTCACCCTTCCCCAAAAGGAAGATGCAATTATTTTTGTTGCATCACTTATTATTTCAAATGTCCACCTAAAAATCCACCAGTACCTCTGAAGACCACTCCATAAGCAACTCTTGTTCTTCAGCTTTCTTTGTTTTATGTTCTAATGCTCTATCTAAAAAAAGAAAATGACACTAGCAGGAAGCTCTCCCAAGATAGAAAGCATTCCTCACTTCGCAGCTCTTTCAGAGTGTTTCCGAAGTCACTTGGGGTCCCTTGATCCCTTCTAGTTCTTGCATCAAAGGCACACGTAGCCATACATACCCACTTTTAAGAAAAAGGCTTGTTACAAAGACTGAGTGTACTGCACAAAACCATCTGATTCATACTAAAATTAAAACATTTCAGGGGGTTACAAGTTCTTCTTTTACAACTATTGATACGCAGCCTGTTTTCCCTTTCCTAATACCAGGTTAGGTAGCTACAAAACTGGCCTGAATAGGCAGTGAGAAGCAAAACGTGTTTATGTTAGGTCACACTTTTTAAAAATTAATTATCCTATTAGTGTGATGGAGAAATTTGCTGTACTCATGTCAATGCCATTTATGAAGTACCTCTTCCGCCTGGGATCAGGAAGACCTCACACTCACGCTGGCCGGACTTTGCATGCCCGCCGCATTTTACATCCTAAGGTCTACTAACCAACATTTCCCCGATTTCAGAAATAATCGGTCTGGAATTCATTAACTTCTTAACTTGGTCTTGAATTAACTGACGGGGCAGCCGGGGCGGGTGAGCCGGAGCAGCTCCGGCCTCCGCGCCGCCAGGGGGCGCACCGAGCCCGCGCAGCCGCAGGGGCGGCCCACGGGGCAGGCAGCGCCGCCATGGCCGCGCGGCGAGGGCCGGCTCCCCACGGGCCTCGGCTCCCGCGGCCGGGGTCCTGCTGGCTCCGCCAAGCTCCCCATAGCCCGCACCAGCCGCCTCTTTCCTGCCGCCTCAGGGCGTCCCGGCAGGGCTGGGAGCGGAGCCCCGCCCGCCGCCCCGCTGCGGGGCGAGGGAGGGCGGCGGCTCCTCTCGCCGGCCTCGTAGCCCCCGCGTCGGAGTCAAGGGGCTGAGGGGCGACGGGCGCCGCGACCGCTGAAGGGGACTTCAGAAGCCGTGGCTAAGGCCGTCTCCAAACGCCTCGGCTCCTCCCCGGGGACGGGAGAGTGGGGCAAGACCTCGGGCACAGCAAGGGGGGGCACGGAAGCGCCTTCCTCCCGCGCGCCGGCCGCCGCCGTCCCTGCGGCATGGCTGGCCGGGGCAAGCGGCGCGGCCAGGGGCGGCCACGGGGCTCCCGCAGCCGGGCGGCTCGTCCCCGACCCGTGCGGGGAGGGGAGGGAGACGGGGGCTTTCTGCACCTTTGATTAAGAAGAGCTTGTCCTGGGACGCCGCAGAGCTCCCGCCCCGCCGGGGCAGCGGCAGCCCCCGCCCGGGGTCCCGCGGAGCCGCCGCCGCTGCCCCCTCCTGGGCGTCCCCGCCGGCGGCCGCCCCCATGGCGCGGGGGGAGGAGGAGGAGGAGGCGGTGGCTGTGGGCCGCAACCCGGAAGAAAACGGAGCTGGGCCGGGACACGCAGCCGCCCTTCCTCCTCCTCCTGCTCCTCCTCCGGTGGCGGGGCTCACCTGTGAGCCCGGGCGGTAACGTGGGCCCTGGTGAGGCACGTCCTCGAGCACCGGAGGTTTTCCCCGCGGCGCTGGTGTCTCGGTGTGCCGCTGGCAGCCGCCCCCTCGGGACCCTCCTCTCTTCGGGGGCGCGTTCAGTGGCCCTGGGAGCCCCAATCGCGCAGAGGGAAAATTGGCAAAAGTTGTCAAAGCGGCTTTTAAATCGAGTCTTTTCTGGCAGGCTCATAAGGGGTTTTTTGTTTAAGCCTGTGGGACAGATACCGTCATGGACTTCACTAAACGAAACTGGGAGAAATTCTTACTTTCCTTGAATTTTACTAAGCCATATCTTGATGAATGGTGTTGCTCTAAAGAACATCTTGTTCAAAATTCTCATTCTCCCAAGTTGTGCAAGTAGTTCTTCATTTAAATTCTGTCTGAATGGAATCAGAAAGTAACACTACGAGAACCACGTTTCTGTTTTCTTTCATGTCTGTGCCGCTAGTTCTCAGTTGCAGTTGCTGATGGATATAAATTGCTGTACAGTTACCTATCACTCTAGAATGTGTTCCTTTATCAAACGCTATACTAACTTCTCAGGACTCAGTATGGGCAGGTAAAGTATATTTTTATTTATAACAGTCAGTACTTAAACAGCAAGCAAAGAATGTAAATAAATCCAAAACAAGTGTTTCTCCCCCAGCTTCTTTGTATCTTTTCATCATCATTTATAGTCTGTATCTAAGGGTCTAATTATAGGGGCTTGGGTTGCTAGGCAAAAATTCAGTATTTTGGGAAACTTCCTGTTCATGGTACTTCTGAAAACCAATCCAAAGCTGTTTCCTAATAGTCCATGTACTGTGTCAGTTAAAGAAAATTTTACAGTTAAGAAGCAGTTACTGCAAAAGGAGTAGGCATTATCTCTGCTGTCTAGCTGACCCATCATCACTAACTCCATTTTTCTAATCTGGACAGCACCTAAATGACTTCTAGTCATCTTCCCTCCTTCGGAAAAAGTGCTCCAAAATCCTGTGTTTGTTTTGGAACAGCATTAGACTTTGCCACAAATAATAATAAAACCTCCTAGAAAAGCTTAGAAAAGATGGTCTTAGAAAAACTGCACAGTAACAATATTAAAAGAGGAAATGGCTTTTTATTTTATCTTCATGATGAAGTGTATATGATTATATAAATATTTAAATGTTATTAGCATGCATAAAATGAAAACAGCAACATGCACATCATTTTTTTTGTAAATTGTGTCAAGATCACCATTGTGTCTGCTGGAAGAATCCTTGAACTGTGAGAGATAATAACCTATTTTTTGTGTCTTTGATGATAAAATCCTAGATTTTCTTCTCAGGATAGTTTTTTGAGTTCACATCAATCAGGACACCACTTTCTTTCAAATCTTCTCCAGAACTAGGAAGAAAGAAAAGAGAAAAAGATTAGTGATGTTATTTAATTCTGGTTTGAATGATGCCAAGAATCTGTCTTTAAGAGGGTCAGATAAGATCTGTCTCTATTAATCATTTACAGAGACTTAAAGTAGGGCATAAAACCTATGAAATCCACTCTGTCTTACTGAATAACTTAAAATTCTTAGTGTTGTAAAATAAATTGTCTCCTTTAAAAAAAAAACCACCAGATATTCAGCAGAATTGCATCCATTTAGGTTACAATATTAATCTCTTCTTGTCATATAATTGAATATAATAGAAAGCTTTCTCTCCTTTTATGTATACCTCACCCAAAAGCCTTGCATTTTTGGTCATTGTTCCTTCTCTGTCACTGTTAGGATACACATGCAAGCGTACTCCTCTACATATGGCTACTCAGAATTCACCAGTTATCTTTTCTAAAATTCAGTTACATTTTTACTAAAAGCAGAGACATTTCTGTTTGAAAGACAGATTTTAATTGTTCTAGTATCAAATACCCAGATCTTCATGAGATGAAGGCATGAAAATGCAGGTGCAAATAAGTAGGTTATATAGGTGATAGCAGAGTTGAAAAATACATTATTTGTACTCATTTAATTTGACCACGGGTCTGAGCTCTCATAGCTCTGTATTTGGACAAAGTAACAGTAATTGCATGACTAGGTTCAGGCACTGGGTGCATGTTTACTTTCTGTCGAGGTTTGCAATAGCCAGGATGCCCTGAGTTTGTGAACACTGAGCTTCCTTCTGTGGTCTTCCTGTTTTATTACAAAAAATTTGGTGAGCCAAAAGCAGACAGTGAGAGGCAAACAAAGTTTTCACCTTCAAAGTATGTGTAAATCTCCACCTGTGATTCTGAAGTTATGGTTAGGATTTCTACTCTGCCCCCCTGGGTTTTAATGAAAAATTGGTAACACTGTGCCTCTCTCATAAAAATTCATTTAAAAAGTACAGTATTGACGAGGGTGAAGTGTGGAAACAGAATAAGGAAGAGCACAAGGAAAAAAATAAATTTAAGAAAAATACAAAAGAAATACATTTGCATAAATATATTCCCTAAGAGATTTTTATAATCTTTGCGAATGTGTGGTATTTCTGCCAATAAGCAGCCCTATCAAGAAATAACAGCACGGTGTGCAAACTTCTTAACATAAAGCTGTGAAATATGTCGGTCTTGGCCTGTGTTTCTCCTGCTCCCCTTCCTCTTCTGTGCAGCACTGCACAGTGATACTTGGCCATCTCCAGTGGAGGTGAGTTTCATTTGAGGACCAAGCTTGAAATCTAGGTCTTCAGGGGAGAAAAAGCTAATTTATAAGCTGTCTGGGACATAATAAATGCAGGAGTTTGATACATTCCCTAAATTGTCTAACTGACTGATTTTATATATCCAAAACAGTCTTGAGTGCCACTGCAAAAAACATTGGCACCTGAGGTACAGAATCCTGCCTGGAGTTTGAAAATCCAATTCAAAACCTAGAGGAGTTTGATTTGAATACTGGCTAAACGGACATGTTCGGTAACAGAACTGGATTATGTAAAAGAATGTGGGAAAGAGCCAAACACTGGATTTGGAAAGACAGAAAATGCAGCAGTTGAGCTACTCTCCGGCTCTCAGGAGAGCTGAGCTTTGCTCTCCGCCTGACTCGCTGGGGTCATTTCCTGTATTTATGGAAGCTTTGATATTCCTGAAAGCACCGTGCAGTGTCAGCGCTGTGTACAGGCAGGGGCATGAAGAAACCAGTTACGTATTTCCGAACAATTTTCTGGAAGAAATGAAAGCGTTCTGCAGCTATGACTGGGTTTCTGCAGAAATCTCTTTTTACAGTAAGCTGGTTACTGTTGTGCATCTCTTAAAAATCTGGTGGCTGAAATTTCCATGTTGGAGAGTAAGTCTTCAAGTCTCTTGTCTCATATCGCAGCAAAAATCTGGTCACTGAATAATGATTTGTAGATTTTAACCACAGAAATACAAAGTCAGTGCTCATTTGTCAAATGTAAGAAAAGTTATAAGAAGAGCCTTGCATCGGAGAATCAAAAGACACTTTAAAAATATTGGTTGAGCTAGCTTCACGCATTTCTGGGAGGGGTATTTTTCCATTTGGAGAAGATGAGGAAATTAATCAGTTTGCACAAAGTTCTGCTGTAGTTCTCCAGCAAAGGCAGGAGCTGAGAGGCTGGATCTCCAAATTCCTGGTCACCTCCCCCAGCCCCAGAGATGCCTTTCTAAGCTGCAGCTTACTTCTGCAGAATATGAAACACTTCTTTTTTAATTTCACTTTTACATTTGGCTATTCAGCAGGGCATGTCAGGCGTAACTTTGGACAAGACTGAGTGTGCCAGCATGCTGCACTGACACCACAGCGGCATTGCTTTTTATGGCCAGAGCCTGGCCGCGTTTCAGTAAATGGCAAAAGTCCCATTGGCAGTATGGCCAGAGTTTCAGTTATAAATCCCAAATTAGCACTCACGGATGATGACATTATGGCTGGTCAGAGGCGCACTACGAATTTCAGAGCTGTTGATAATACATATCAAGGCTGTCATATGCCTTGGACAGCATTTATGTGGGCCTGCAGAGATGAGAACACTTATGGAGGATCTTCTTGCATATGCGTCTATCCACTTGTTTTCTATTCTTATCCTTTACTAAATTATATGTTTCATTACCTGCTCAATGTTTACAATATTCTCTCCTGGCAAGTAAAATATGCCCATATTTCTTCGGCTCTGTCCACATTAACTAGAGAGGCAAATCATAGATCCCTTCCCAATTCCTGTGGTATTACCACTGCCTTTAGAGACCTAGCAAATATGTTTAGGAGCTCTTTTTTAATTTTACTGGCTACCATGTCTTTAATGGTTTCAGTATGTATTTCATTATAGAATACTTACCAACTTTTAATAGTTACTTGGCTGTACCATATTAGAAAAACCTTTAAAATGGTCCAGAAAAAAATGTGTTTCTCACTGAATTTAAAAAAGAAACCGCAAAATGATTTGTTATTTCCACGGTGTCATTAGAGCATGGCCTGGTACCTGAAGCTCAGCCACTCTGTCTGGATGCTGCAACCTGAGGTAGCAGCTGTGGTCCTGCACCACCATTTAGATCGACCAGCTGACCAGGTCTGCCTGGTGACAGCCTGGAAGCAGGATCTTCTGCGGAGAAAATCTGCTTCTGGCCCCCACAGAGAGAACTATAAACTTCCAAAATTATGGTTGCCAGGACAGAGGAGGCCTCTTGGTGACAGTCCAGTACGTAGAGTTGTCCATCCTGTGTGTTTCCTGCTGTGGACTCTGGGAAGTGACTTTGCTGGTAGCTCAGACGGGTCCCCATGAGGACGGTCAGGCTCAGATTAGACTACCTGGAGAGGTTGTGCAGCTTCCTTTCAAGGAAGGTTTCATGAGAATAAGCCCTGAGGGAGCTGCTCTGAGCTCACAGCCGAGCCTGCTTTGGGGAGGAGGTTGGACCGAGACCTGGACGTCTGGGTAGACTCCCCCACAAATTAGTTCATGGGCAAGGGTGACTTCAAGCTTGGCTCACTTGCACCTGGCTCTGACATTAACACCCCACACCACAGTGGCTGCGGGGCGGGAGGGATGTGCTGCTGGCATGGGCCTCCGCTGGGCAGCAGAAGCCCCTCAGGTGCCATGTTCAGAGGCTGCTACATTGCGTGAGCCTGTGGGAGGGCTGCTGCACTGTCTCATGCCACTGGCTGGCCTCCTGTGGCCACCGACACCAGTTCGGGGATCCTCGGCGGTGGCGTGTGTTGCAGAACACCTGGCAGAGGGAAGAAATTGAAGTAGCATTTCATCTACAGTGGGAAGGTGGCCAGTATAAACTTGACTTGTACAGTAGCACATCACCTGCTGAGAAATCCAACTGTAAAGTTAATTGGCATGAATACGAGATGTATACTTTTCCTAATCAACTTCAGTGCAATTATAGCCAAAGGCCCTTTTTGCGGTCATTCACAGAGCTTAATTGCTATAGTTTAATATTACAATTAAAGAAGGCCCAGAAGGAGAGCTGAATATTAGGCTTCTGATGAATGATAATTATCACTTTGTGTAGATGGATGGAAAACATTTCTAATTAAATTATTCTTGTAACATAAATTAATAGTGTGATCTGGATAAAGTACTTCTGATTTCAGATCTAGAATATTTCTAAGAGCACCAAGTTTGTGCCAGAATTTCAGTCAGCAGGTCAAACTGTCTTTTAAACATACCTGACTTTTCAGTCAATTTAGCAGCTTATATAGGTTTCTGCAGTGACGATGTTTGTCAATGATAGAATGATTCAAACGTTGCACAGAGAATAAAGTAAAATAAAATAAAGCTATGCAATTAGCATAATCTCTTAGTTTATGAGCATGGGGGATTCACAGTCTAAATGACAGGGATTCATAGCCTAACGGTCACACATTTTCTTCCTGTATTAACTTCATCTCCATCTGAGGATTCTTCCAAGACATAAACCATTAAGCTAATGCTTTGAAAACAGGAAAGCTCATTAGCAGCTCTAGGGAAGGGAGTGAGATGGGCAAGGAAGGTGCAGGTCATTAAGGTTTGAAAGAGAAGGAAGTGTGAAAGTTTTAAGAAGAATTACTTGACATGCAATCTGTCTGTGCTCTGTAAAAATCCAGTGATTTTTGTATACCTCGCATTTCTTTTGCATTAGTGAGACCTGCAATGAATAAAGTAAGCAGGCAAATGGAAAGGTCTCAGCTGAAGGTGTCAGACTGCATTTCAAGAAGAGGATTATAGATAATTATTCTAAGATGACCAGTAGCTTCCTGGCCTCATACACGTAGCTGACACGTTAGGTGTTGACAGCAGCCCTTTCCAACAGGCCTCCTTAGACATTTGTTTTAAGTTCCTGGAGCAACTGTCCGTGACTCCAACAGGGTCTTTTTGAAGGGCACAAAGTGGGAGATAGATGGCCACTTTCTGTCAGAAGATAATGGGAATTTTGTGTCAAGGCACTCTCTGTGCATATGGAAGACTGTCCCTGAGATTTTCTGCATGCATGCCCTCTTGTGTATGCAGTACATTGGTGCTTACTGTATATATCAAAATTTGGCACTACTGTATCTCTCTAAACATTGCATTAATCCATCTGTCTGTCGCCATGGTAACAAGGCTCCCTATTGATGACTGAAGAAGAGCTGAACCATTAAAACTAAATGTACACGTTTTAAAAAAAAGTGAGTAAGCTCACTCTGTAGCAGCGCTACAGAGACACAAATGGTCAAAAATGGGCTAATTAATACTTTCTATGCGTTATTTTTATTCATGGTTATAGATCTGAAATAAAGCCTATTGCTAAAATGGTTCTGAAATATGATCTTTGTTTCTTCACATCTATTTATTACATATTCTGCTGAACTCAATATTAAAAAATGTGCATTTTTTCAGAAGTTTACATGTTCCATGGTATATATTTGTCCCAGAGGGTGGAAAGATTAAATTAATATCTTAAAGATACCAGTACAAAGCAGATTAGAAATGTTGCTGAATATTTTACTGTACATGTTCTCTCTCTCTCACTTGCTTTCATGCTTGTAACATTGCCAAAATAAAATCAGTAGAGTGCACACATTCATTAAAGGATCGATGTCTAACTAAGCACTGTTAGTTGGACCTGAGATTTTTTGAGAAGCACAATGTTGTGGAAACTCTGATATGAATTACTGAACTTCATAAATCATTCTTGGACAATGAATTTCCATTTTTTATCACACTGGCGCCATGCATGCTATTAATGGTAGACTCGAGTCTATAATTCTATTAGTCTATAAAGAGGTCTTTGGTTTTAGAGCAGAAATAAAGCTTAAAACTAACCGCTGACATCTCATCTCCTTCTGTGTTCATTGGACAGCATTTTTTGTTCTCTAGAAAAATGCTGTGTATTTTCTTTGCCCTTTGCAGACATTCTTTTCCAAGCCTCTTTGCTTTGCTCACAAGGTTAAGACTAATAACAGCTACAAAGTGGATAAAATGAGGGACCAGAGAAAGAAACAGGAATACTGTGTTTCAGAATGCTTTGCCATATTCACTGAGCTGAAAGTATGATTATTCTTTTTTATGTCAGGATTTACAGCTCTTTGATATCTGGTTTAAACTATGGCCCTGATCTAATAATAAGCACTTGTGTCAGGAGGTTGCTCACAAGGGCATTTTATCAGCCCCGTGGAAGGCTGACTGGTTGGAAGGTCAGATGGGGGCATTGCTCTGTCTGTCTGTGGGGGGCTGGAGCTTGTACACATGCACGTATGTTGGACATATGTATATCAGGCAGATTTTATTAAATCTGATGTCCTAGTGGGCAAAGATGGCTGGTTTACCCTATTACAGGGTATATGAATCCCTGGAGGACCTGGAAGGTCAGCTGAACCTGCTTGGTAGGACAAGGAGGCACAGCTGCTACCAACCAGCCTAGGGTTTCTGATTCATGGCTGACACTTAAATGCCTTCAACTCAGCAGGAGACTAGAGGAACTTGCAGGTGTGGAAGCAAGCAAGCAACCTCCCTCCCTCCCTCCCCCCCCCCCCCCCCCCCCTCCCTCCCTCCCTCCCTCCCTCCCCCCCTCCCTCCCCCACCTCCAACTTCAGGTGAACTAAGGGGATCCCTTGAACTGATAGAAAAGAGTACTCCTTTCTGATATGAAGCAGAGGGGCAAGAAAGAAGTAACAACTGAAGAGTCTTTCTAGTTTTTTCTTTGACAGAAAAAAAAAAGATTGATTCTGAACTTTATAAATGCCAGGGTTGTAGCATGTATTGCCCTGGGTGGACAGAGACATAACAACATCATCTGATCGCAAATGCTTTTGGGGGTATAAAAGTGGCACTTGGCCATGCAGATGATGGCCACCTGTGATGTGCGTTGTGATCTAATTTGTCTTTGTTCCAAGCAGTACGTCACCTCCACCACTGGATCCAGCAGGCCTTCCAAGACAGGGGCAGCCACAAGCACAATTTCTCAGGGTTCCTCTAGTGAGCTAAGCATTCTAAGATTTTAAGGAGATCTTTGTTGATCAATACAATTCATTCTGCTTTCCCAAATGTTAAAATAGAAATGTAGTATGTTCCCCTGATAAAATGATTTTCAGGTAGTTTATTATATAAAGAATCCTACAGCACAATCAAGTGGCAATCCTAGGGATGGGAGGATTTTTTACTTACAAAAATATACACTGTAGTAACTTTTCAATTAAAGTGCAAAAGATTGTCTTCATATTCAAAATTTAAAAGCCTTACCTATTAAAAATTATTATTCCCATTCCAATTCAATATTGAAAAGAGAGTATTCTCTCTTTTCAAAGAAAATATTTTCAAAAAAAGTATTATTTTCATGATTTTTAGAAATCACTGAATTTCTCCTTTTTTTAATTGAATTTTGCAAAATCTGGACAATATCCTTTGTCACTCCAGTGAATTCCTTTCTCTTGAAAACTCAATCTTCTGAAAATTTCCTTTTCTCCAAAAATGCTGTTGTAACAAAAACTTGGTTCGCATCCTCACCTAGCCCAAGAGAGTTACTTCCTTGCCAGCTGTATTTCTGTCTTCAAGCTATGTAGTACCTATGTCCTCTCACTCCAGACGGGAGGAATTTGTGTCTCTGTAGAGGGCATGCTGCACTGCCCACACGTTTGGCTGCTATTCATGTAAGATGGAGTATGTTCAACTCTGTTTCAGTTCTCAACCACTCAACAGAGACAAAGCATTTCAAGATCAAAGACTGTGTTCAAAAAACCACAGTTTTAGGCCAGCTAGGATTCTTGCTACAGCACTGCTATGTTTCCAGCTGTCTCATGTTGATGTCCTCTCCCAAAGTTTAATGTCATCCCAAAGTTTAATTTCATCCACATGCTGCGTGAATTGTACTCTATATGCACATGGAAGCATCTTAGGTGCATTTCAGATAAATGTTCAACCTGACAGCTGCTGAGGATATCTGTCAGGCACTTGCTGGACTCCAGGATCTTTGTGGTCTGCTCCCACCTGGAAGAGAAGCCTCTGCTTTCACAGTATCTCCCAATACTGCAAACGGCATGTTCCAGGCAGGTGCCATTTTTCAAAGAAATACTGAACCAAAGATCTCCCTCCTTCTCTCCTCCCTGACCATGCTGTGATATGAAAAGCTCTGAGCCACACTGGGGATACAAAAGACCATTGGTTATCACACCCTTGCATTGCTGCCAAAACCCATTTCTTGCGCTTGGTGAGAAAGCCATGGGCAATCCCTGAATCACCCTGTTCTCTTTCTCTGCTGAAACTGAGGAAGATGCGGGCAAGATGCCTGCATGCAGCAGCACCAAGTTCTTGATCTGCTTGCTGCCCAGAGCCAGCTGCCAAGCCGTGACAGACAAGTGCTCTTAAGGAGGTGGTGGGTCTTGATGAAAATGAGAGATGCACAAGCATCTCAGCCACTAGCAGGGTCAGAGTGCTTTATTACTGGGATGACAGATTCTTCAAAAACTGTTCAGGCACCTTCTGACTTTCACCCCTGTTAAAACTTCATCCAAGGAGGTGCCACAGACCCTGTCAGCCCATCAAGCAACAGAACCAGCCCAAGCAGCTTCCAGCCTGAGCATTCCTTATTCATGGTGGCCGAATCCAGTGCTTCTCCACTGAAGTGATCTGCATAGCAACACTAGATGAAGCTTTAACATATAAGCACTTGGTTTTATTTAATTCAAGGGGTTAATTATGGCAAAATCTTCTACTTAAGAGAAATATTTTTACATACAGATCTACATGTATTTCACATGGTTTTATTTAAAGTTTTCTGCTTGACATCTATTTTGAGTAAGGGCTTTGAGGGCAGGTATTTCCTTCTCTCATCTCAGCTCCACAGCTGGCTTCCTAAAGAGGGATGGCAGGGAATGTGGGCTGCCTCTGTCTGGGGGGGATATGGGGCAGGCAGCAAAGCAGCGAGATACTGTCAACCTGCCTGAGAGAGCTTGGGGTTTGTTCTTGTGTGAGCCTTTCATGGCACAGGACTGACCACACTTGTGTGAGCATTCCTCAGCCTGCCAACTTCTCAGAGGCAGGGGAAGAGCTAAGCTTATGAGGTGTTAAGAAGATGGAGAGTTGTGTGCTTTGGGTAAGCTGGTGGAGAGGAAAGATAAACTGGTGCTTTTCATGACTTTGGAAGGAGGTGGGAAAAGGAAGTGGGAGGATTGTGGGTTTTTGGACATTTTGTATAAGGAGGAAACTTGCTTTTGTCTTCTTGAGGAGGTGCAGAGGAAGGAAGGAAGTTAGTGGGTTTTTTTGGTCATGTATGGAGAGAAAACTTCTGCCCTGTGAGCACTGGTTGGAATGAACATTCATTAAAGTAGTGCCTTTCTCACCAGACCCAGGTGGTGCTTGTGAGGCTGTGCTGGTGCTACACACTTTTGCCTACCCTCCCAGGGCTCAGGATTGCTTGGAGTCAGCAGCAGTGCTGAGCTGGATATAGACAGACTGAAAGACATAATCTTGTGGGGCTAATCCACATCGAAGGGTTCACCAAGCCCCTCGTACAGAGATGGTGTGAGATGCATCTGGTCATAGGGGTTCTCACAGAACATGGGAAATTGGCATCCCCTGTATCCTAGCAGTCCATGTGGCCAGCAAGCCGAATGCACAGTCCCTCCCAACACTGCATGTGTGCAGCTTGGCTGGGAATGGGCACTTCATCCAAGATTAAAAAACTGCAATGCCTGAAATAAACACAGGTTCTCCATCTTTGCAGAAGCCAAAGGTTCTGCAGAGGGGGAGAGAGAGCCAGCTACCCACTCTGAAAGAGTGGAGAGTTGACAATGACTGGTATTTTTTCTCTTAGTGAAGTTGTAAGAATTGTGTAGACACAGCCTGTGGGAATGTGAATCCTGTCTTTTGTTCCCTGCAGTAGGGGAGTCCACACTGAGAAAAGAGCTGACAATATTTTCAGTGTTGCTGAAGAGGATTATATGGGGATAAAGGCTGTAGAGAATGGCTTTGAAGATCTTGACTGTAAACAGACCCATCTTGGATTTGCTGAAGCTAATCTGTACTAGATGCTTCCCGAATATGCATGAGTGCCCAGAATGCTAGTTAGTGCTGAATGGCAGGTGCTAACTGTGAGACAAGCATCTGCATGTGGCTTCCCGAGGCCAAGAATGCTTGATGATCTACTGCTTGTCCCAAATACAGACATAACATGGTGCCACAGGGAATGTTAGTCTCCAAGATGCAAAACCTCCTAAGTTATGAAGTATTTTTTATTAAAAAAAAATGGTCCTTGGAAAAAAAAAAAAAAAGAAAAATCTATTTTATGTAAGTCTAGAAGTTTCTGAAAAGTGTTGAGATGTAACATCTAGAGATGGCTTAACTGGCCCAGGCAGGCTCAGGAGAGGCCTGAGATGTGATTTCTTGAGCTGTTGCATGATGAGCAGGTACAGTGGCAGCTGCAGCAAGCAAAATAATGGCAGGTGGGGCATGTTCGCAGTGTAGGCTGTGCAGAGGTTACTGATGTGTGCTAGGCTTATTCTGAGCAACATGTTGTGGTTAGGTACTGTGGTTAGAACAGACAATTGCTGAGTGTTGTGCATAATGCATAACAGACATGGCTGTGGTATGCAGATAAAAAAAAAAAGCATGGGATGGATTTTGCACTAAAATATGCTTCTCTGAGTGTGAAGAAAGGATGAAGCTAGTATGTTAGAGAAGCCCTAGCTTTGACCTGCATGCCAAAAGCTAGTCTGTGTCAGTTGGCCTGGATGAGAATCACAAAAAATGGAAGCTAAATTTCGTTCTCATAAATCCCCAGGAGATGCCCCTTCATGTCACCAGTAATTTGCTTTTTGTTAGCATTTCTCTGTGGAGGAATTCCTCCTAGTTGCAGTTATCTTCAGAAATGGAAAAATTTAAGTTTTTACATTATTTCCCCTTACAAGATGTTCCTCTGAGTAAGGTGTCTCCAAAAACCCACCTGCAGTTTCTCCCATGGGCAGTGAGTGCCAGACTTCTCCCCTCTTGATGTCCTCTGCCCCTGCTCCTCAGCTCTGAGCAGCCACCAGAAGCTTCAGCCATCAACTTTACCAAGTATTCACCATCTCTGAGGCATCCAGGGCTGATGCTGTTTGCATGAAGGACTCAAGACTCCTCACTATGGGTATTCAGAGATTTTGCTCTTCTACATTTAACCCCACTTTGTAAATTTCCACATGGAAATATTTATGCTTGTATCTCAAAGTTAAAAGGGGAGCCTACTTACTAGTAACTGAAGCTCTTCAAGCTCAGATATTCACACAAATGTTCTCCCCTTGCTCTCTTTCCTTCTGACGTTACTGGTCACTCAGTGCTCTGTGATCGAGAGGCAACTGAACTGGGAAGGTCCACTTCACGTGCTCTGAGCTGGAGGGGAGGCAGGCAGAGTGCGTCCCGCAATAGTCGAAGTGACAAGATTTCTCCGAGGGCTGCTTACACATACCTGTGTCACAAATGAATACGTGGATTTCACACTGGGAGGAACTCTGGTTACTGGTAAACACTTGTGTTATCTTTACATCAAGTCTGAGTTTAAATTGTTCTCCCAACCTTATTTCTTTCTGAAGTTAAAGATTTTTTTGTTACATTCCTGCTCGTATTCCGTACCTACACTCCTTTTAATCAAATAAAACATACCAATTCATAATGCCTCCAAGACTAATCTTTGCATATTATTTATTGCATGAACCATTTTCTTTAGAATTCTGAATGGTTTCCCTGGATTTGCTGGATACAGTTTTATTGGTTTAAGATGTGATTATACAGCAGTCTGCCATTTGCTCGTCAGAATTCATTTATGTGAATGCTAGTAGATTAGTATAAACTAATTCTACAAAAATTCAGATTTATAAACTCATTCTCCTATTTTGATGTTAAAAGCATATGTTCTAAAGCATTTACAGGTTACTCTCAGAATCTTGGCCAAAACCTTCTCTTAACCATACAAATAATCCCGTACCTTTTCTTATAAGAAGGTCTTGATTTTTTTGAAGAGTAATTATTGGTTAAAATAATGAATGGCTAAAAATCTTACAGGAAAAAATAGAAATACGTCTTTATAAGGCCCACTCGGGCATATCTGAAGAAGACAAATTTCTGAGAACACTTAAAAGTGAGCCATTACATTGATTGCAATATGAAATATGCATTTATTAAGGGAAAATCACATTTCCATCAAAAGATGTTGCATCAACTAGTAGTAGAAGTAATTGCTAAAACTCTGGTGCCATAAACACATACCTATTCAGGCACAAGCTTCTATGCAGAGCAAAGCCTATCCATTTAAGTGTTCACTGAAATATGGGAATGATAACTGCAGTAAATAATTGAACAAAAATAGTGGAAAAATGGTTTTGTTTTATGCCTTTGACCACACTTGTCTATGATCAGTATCACATTTCTGTTGTTTGTCAGACTTCCTTTCTCTACTGCAGTGTTGTCAGCCATATGATTCATGAGTCATATCTAGTCCTTTGTATACAGAGCTCATTGAATATTCAGATTCTACAGAGTATAAATTATCAAGTAAGTTAAATAATTTTTTTAGCCTATTTGCTGGGGGGTGAAGGGAAGGAACCCAGGCTTTCCAAATTTGAAATTAATTCAGTCCTGGCAGTGCTGCATCTCTGAGTCTGTCCTGGCTTTCTGTCCTGAAAACAATAGCTCTGAGAGGTATAAAATGACTTCTTCTCCCTTGTTCTTTTTGCTCATTGTTTCATGGTAGGAAGGTGGGAAAGAGGGATGGGTATGAAACCCAAGACCAACATTGCTGTTGGCTGAAAGAAGGTATATGCAGTGAGGAGGGCAGGTCTAGAAGAGTCACAAAACCAACTTGAAGGCAGGGAAAGGGGTATGGGAATGAAAAGAAAGGAACAAGAGAAAAGCAATGATATAATACTAAATCTTCCCCATTAATGATGCTGAATTGTGACAATGAAGCATTAAAGAGATTTTCAAAAGCAATTAGCTCCATTTTGAGACAGCCTAGTTAAGTGTTTAATGATGCAGATAGCCCCCCTCTGGGATTTACAGAAGTCTCTAATTGCCTAATTCCTCCAGGAAAACTATTATGTATTTTGTGTTAATCCATATAAACACACATCACGGATGTGTTCCACTGACAGCAATGGATGGTTCTGCTGTAAATGCTCAAAGTGTGCAGTCCAAAACAGAGAAACAGCCCACAACTATAATTATAAAGAAGGCTTTTCTCAAAATGAGCGTCACGCTCCTTCATGAGCTGGATGGAATCACTTTCTTGCACTCCACTGCAGAGCACAAGTTCCTACCTTCCCACGGTACTGGAAGTGGCTGTCTGCTGAGGCAGTGGAAAAGAGAAAGGAAGAGGCAGCCAGGAATATACACAGAGGGGGCAAAAAACGTTGTATATGAGATAAACCAGAGCATATTTGTGGTTATTCTTTTGGCAACCAGGAGTCCAGTCCTTTCTGTAGACTCCCGCAGGAAACAGGAGAAAAAAAAGAAACACCTGCAAAAGGGATATTCTTTTACATAGGAGATATTAGTTAAAGAACTCTATCTCTAAACATTTTTACTATTTTAATTGGTTAATTAAAATAATTGCAGTTGACAGCATCCCTTTAATTGCATGACCATTTGTAGGTGTGTATTTATTATTTTTTGTTTTGTCTCCATTGGGAACAGACTCACACAATAGTTTAAAGTGTCAGACAGACTTTCCTTCTATTTCCAAAGGAAGACTTTGGAACTTGCTCAGCTGAATATGAAAGAGAGTAGAAGTTTCAAGTATAATCAAATTTTTTAAAGTTTCCTGAAAAATCAATGGAAGAAAGACTAATGCCAACGTGTGGAAAGGACTTAGTCATTATGTACTACTGTCCTGAGCAAGTCATAATGAGATGGCTTGAGTTCGTCTAACAGTTCAACACTACCAGAGGCAAAGGTCCTGCTCTCCCTTCCTTTTCTGTCTTTAAGCTGCATGTTGTCTCCTCTCACTTTTTGCAAGCTCTTGCACCCAGGGGATGCCCTCATGAGCACAGCTGTTTGAGCCTGCATTTCAGTGGCAGCCTAGACCAAGCGAACTGCTGCCTACAGTCCTAATCTCTGCCCCTTTATTTTATATCTATTTAAATTTATATTATATAACTCTTTCCTTTCTCACTTCCCCTTCCCTGGGCAATGTGTTCCTGCCCCTCCCTTGTACCAGTCCTGGATGCTTTGTCATGTCCTTTGCTGAGTCATTCCAGCATGATAAAGTGGCAGAAAATTAACTCGGTGAAAAAAAAACAGGGAATAGTTTTCTACTTCTGCTGATACTTTTGTACCAAGAAAGCTCAGCAAAACATCTGATGATCATTGGAGAGACTGCAAGGGAGAGGGTGGAAGGGTCTGAGTAGAGGAGAGGACAGGACAACTGCCACCCTTCACTGCTAGTTTAGGAGCGGGTGCTAGTGAGCGGCTAGCTCGGCTCAGCCACCCACCCATCTTAGGTCACTTCACTTTTGGTCGTTCGGTGGCAGCCAGCTGGCCCTGGTCAGCGTGTGTGCAGCTCCCGGTTTGCCACAGCACGCGATTCTCTTGTCACGTGGGGACTGTCATGTGGACCATGTTGGGAAAGCAAGATCGTTGCGATGAGGAAAGGAAATCCAGGTCTGTTTCATCCACTACTCACACAGCCGCTTGTGTTAATATTTGTCGTGCTGAACACAAAAAAATGAGGCCTGGCTCAACATTAAGGTGTTTAGCAACGGAGACACCTAGAAATCGGAAAGCAGATGTGCATGTGCAATGAAGGGTACGGATGGGTATGACCCATGATCATATGTTCATTTCTCTGAAGTGCTAAGTTCACTTCCTCTAAGTATTGTGGAAAAAAAAAAAAAAAGTGGTTTTAAAGAAGTTTACTGAAGAAAAAGTACTGTTTTGGTGAGCTGGCATTATGATAAAGCTGTATGAACCGTGTTAAGAATCAGTAAAGTGGATGCCTGACCTCCACTGAAGTATACAGAAATTTCTGTATAGTACCAGCTGACTAAGTGATGCTGTTCTGCACCACACAATGATGAATACAAGGTTCTTCACAGCGAAGCAAAACATCAAACAAACTGTAATTCACTCCACTGTTTGAGCAGTGTAGTCTACTAACTTGCATGATGTAAGACCGAGGAAAATTATTTCCTGGCTCCAGTGAGGGAATGTTTGTTGTGCTCCAAGACTGATAACACTGGAAAATTTGGGTTTTTTTCCTCATGTAACTGTACTTTCCTGGCCCTTTCTTTTGGTTGGCTCGTGTTCTGTGTCAGCTTCCCAGAATGAAAGACTTTTTTCTTTCCTTCAAATTAGAGCAAGGAGAAATGTTAAATAGAGTTAAAATACCACACTGATGACCTCACACAATGCCTTTATTTTTTCATTTTAAATTGTAAGATTTTGAGGCAGTCTCCCTTCAGCTTTGGAAGCAGTCATTGATCAAGGAAGCATGGCAGATTCTGAAAACTTCTAAATTAAAATATCCATAGATCCTGATTTCTATTCAAAGCAATGAAGCTATATGGTAAGAAGCCAAAGTTAGAAGTTGGAAAACTATAAAAATATTCCAGACTCTATATGATTAAGCCATTTCAGATTTTTAAATTATAAGCAACAGTGTTTCTAGTGCTTCAAAGCAGAAAAAAAGCCAACCTAATCAAGAGATATGGTTTTAACATGCAGTGGATAAATGTAAATACAAAATTGATTCTGGTCTCCCGAGCTTGCCATGAAAAAGGTTTTTTACCTCCTTTTGGCTGCTTATACTTCAGAGAAGTAGTATATGTTACACTTTGTTGGAAGGCTGTACAATAAATGGCTAGTCATCTCGATCCTTCAAAGGAAGACTTAAGAGACACTTAAAAGCTTTTGGACCTGCTTAAGTTGGTCACACTGTTGTAATGAAAACCTCTCTTTATTTTTTTGATTCCTTAGAGAGTAATTCTGATGTGCATTCTCACCCTCTCTTCCTGCCAACTTTTATGAAATGTAATATTTCTAGTCTACCCCAAACCTTTTTCAAGGAAATTTAAGTACTTTCACAAAATGAACAGTTGGTATTGGTAAGACTCTAAAATGATGGCTCACTGTCCAAGCAGTGATCCAGGAAGAGGTAACTTCTGAAAAACAGCAGAGGAAAAGGAGAAATATATTTGGTCAGGATAACAGGTATATTGTAGAAAACTCTTAGCTTTATGTGCTCTTGACATTGTAAACTGGCATGTATGATGTACTGTGGTATTCAGCAAGTCCAGGCTTGCAAGGCTACTTTCAGTGTCTCACATGACAATGGTATCACTACTTCGTTTGAATTTTTTTTTAAATTGATTTTGAAAGATGTGGAAAATGTGCCTAGAAAATGTGTCCACGGCAGTGCCTAGCTTTCTTTCCACCTGTATGAATATCAGAAGATCTTTCAGTTCAATACCTGTCACTTTTGGTTGGAAGTAACAAGCAGTTGGCCTGTCAGCGTAGGATGTGTGGAGTACAGGTATCTAATGTCCAAAATGCTACACTAGTTTGTGTTTATTTAATCACTTAAATACTTTGTCTGATAATGCTTGCAGCATAAAGCAGATTCTGCCTTGAAGCATGGTAACAGATGTTCTATGTATGTAAGGTGACGTGTCATCTCAGCAAATTAGCTTCCCTGTTGTTTTAAGACTTGCCCTTATGACACCTCCACACTGCACACAGGGTAAGAGAGAGCAACTTTCAGTGGCCAGAGCTCTTTCATTAGCATTTCCTAACAAAATTATACGCTTTTTTTTTTTTAAAACTAAGTAATGTTGTGGCCACATATTCATCTATAGCACAAGATCAACCTGAGTCACAAATAAGAAATCATAAGAGTACATACTGTAACACATGATCCTACAAACTTTTATGAAGAGAGAATATTTGTCCTACCTACTGTGTTTAAGATTTAATCTATTCAGTGCCTCAAACCAATTTTCATTAATGTTGTGAATAAACGATAACAAATGCTTTCAAGAGTAATGTTGAATTGTGTGAAGTATTAGCTGTATAAAGTCTTTTTTGTAGGAGAGTTTTCAAATTGTTTTAAAAACAACTTCAAAGAGGTGTTGATAGTGTTTTCATAATGTTTGCAAAAGGACATCAATGATACTCTAAATTGCAATGCAATACTGGTACTGATTAGGGACTAGAACAGGCTACCATGTGAAAAGTACAATGTGTGGTGCTGGATGATCCTATTAGAATCAAAGTAGATTCACAATTGAAAGCAAAAGTGTGTTTGTTCTCTGAGTCTGACTTCTAGAATTATTTTTCCAGGCACTCCTCAAATTCCTTTATGTATTTCTCTCAATTAATATGGCTTGATATCACTTTCCAACCATAACATCTTAAAACCCAAGGGAAAGACTGTGGAGTGAGCCAGCAGCTTGAACGAGGTGCTGGTATTGGTTACAAATGTTCTGTTTCTAAAGAGTGTTTCTGAAATTAGCCTGAGCGCTACCTGTGAAGATAAGCCAACAATGACATTTTTACATAAACTGTTTGCTCTATTTGTGAATGTCTAAAATATTTCACAATCTCAGGAGAGAATAGTGCCATTTGACATCATACAGTCATTAATATTGTCAAAGCACTGAAGACAGAACTCCAGCAATATGCTAATCAAAACCTGATGAAGACTAAAAATGCTTGTCAGTGAACCACAAAACTTCTGTCAGCAGCTTTTGGCTGGCATATATTGATGCTCTAGATATAGAAAAGTTATTAGCTGTTTATAAAGAACATTTCAAAGAATAAAAAATGGTGTGGTACCTAAGTTATAACAGGCAAACTGTTGGCAACAGGCACTACAGGAGGTGGAGGAGAAGATGGGAAGGAATAATGCAGCAGCATCTGTTACATGTGGGGAAATAGGATGCCAATGCATTTGCACGAGAGATGATATCAGAAACTGCTTTTACATCCTGCTGCCCACTTGCCGAAGGACTACTCCTTTACACCTTGCAAAGGGAGACACCCGTGTTTTTCCCACGTGGCCCTAAGATTTCCAAAATTATTCTTGTGTATCCAAAAAAAAAAAGATAATAGACTCACCAGGAGAGTGTCTACCAGGCTATTCTGCATAATTTGGTTACCAGAGTATTTAATTTCCTCCAAGGAAGGGGGAGTATCCAGTACTGGTCAATCTGTTCCATGGTTCCTTTGTTATCAGGCACTGTTTATGGATAAAGCTTAATCATATTAAATTAAAGGGATAAATATTCCATTCCAAAATTAGAAATGGAATTATGGAGACAGAAAACACATTGCCTGTGTACAAGAACTCAGCTGCATCCTCATACTGTGTTTTTGGTGTCTCTCCTGGGACAGCATTCAACCATGAGTGATGGGGACTGATTGTAATATGGCTTAACTTTTTCCAGAAATGTGCTCAGTATGCCTTTGGGTTTTTTGAACCAAGGGTTGATTCCTCCTGTGTGTCCCAAACTAGTCTGTTGTCTGTAGGTTACACAGCTCTGCTAGTAAGTTGCAAACCTTTGTAGATGATGTGTCAAAGTGAAACCCTTGCTAGCACTGTACATGTCCGCTTATCTCTAGCAGTTTCATTTAAGTTAGAAAAGACCTTTAAGATCATCGAGTCCAGCCACAAACCTAACACTGTCAAGTGCACCACTAAACCTTGTCCCCAAGTGCCGCATCTACAGGTCTTTTAAATACCTCCAGGGATGGTTACTCAACCGCTTCCCTGGGCAGCCCGTTGCAATATTTGACGACCCTTTCAGTGAAGAAATTTTTCATAATATCCAGTCTAAACCTTCCCTGGCGCAACTTGAGGCCATTCCCTCTTGTCCTATCGCTCATTACTTGGTTAAAGAGACTCATCCCCAGTTCTCTGCAACCTCCTTTTAGGTAGCTGTAGAGGTCGATGAGGTCTCCCCTCAGCCTCCTCTTCTTCAGACTAAACAACCCCAGTTCCCTCAACCACTTGTTATAAGACTTGTTCTCCAGACCCTTCACCAGCTTCGTTGCTCTCCTTTGGATGCGTATGGAGAACGTACTCAGCAGAAACAACCGCAAGCAGCCTTGAGAGCGGTTGTGCCGTAGCTGTGGGAAGCCTCCCTCCCTCCCCGGGGCTTTCTGCAGGCGACCCTGCCACCGCTGCCATTTCGCACCGGGGCCGTACTGCACGAGAAGGGCTTGGTGCAGGACTGCGTTTCTGGAAAAGCTCTTCCTTCGTGGCTCGTGGCTTTCTGGGAACTGCCTCACGAAGTCAGGGCAGAGTAAGGGTCTGTACAAACACGTCAGCGTTGGTGGACAAGCCCCTTTCTTCCAGCAACGTAACGGAGCATGAGAATGGCACCGCTAAAGCAGTGAAACGTTCGCATGTATGAGCAAAAGTAGGGACAGCCGCCCGCTGTCCCCTCCCACCGGTGCGGTCGGGGACTTTGGGTAGTTGGGGCAGGACCGACCTCTGGGCACGCTGGGCGAGCCGCGGAGTGGGGGACAGCGGGATGGATCAGGGGCTGCAGCCCCGGCCCTCCGGCCTGACTCAAATACACGCCCGGCCACAAACCCCCGCCGCGGCCGCGCCCAGCCCACGGGGGAGGGCAGGCGGGCAGGCAGGGCTGCCGCGGGGAGGCACAGCCGGGCCGGGCGAAGCCCCCTCAACCCCGGCCCGTGGCGGCAGCCGCCCCCCCAACCGCCGCCGCCGTCGCCGGGACGGGACGAGACGAGACGAGACGAAACGAGACGGGACGGGAGCGTCCTGCGCCCGGCCCTGCCCCCGCTCCCGCGCTGCCCGGCGGCCCCGCCCCGCCGCGCCCCGCCGGGGCGGCTCGCAAGGCATGCTGGGGCTTGTAGTCCCTCCCGCCGCCCTCTCGCCCCCGGGGCCGCTTCGCGGAAGCGGGGGAGCGGAACTACAACTCCCGGTGGGGGGACGGGCGCGCCCCGGGCGCCCGTGTCTGAGCCTGCACGGGGCGGGGGGCCGGGCCCGCTAGCTCGGGCCGCCGGGGCGGGGCTTCTCTTCCCCCGCCGCTCACCCAGGGCCCGGCAGCTGGAGCCGGGGAGGACGGGGCCGGGGCCGCCGCCCGGGGCTGACGGCAGACATCGCTCGCGCGTGCTGGGGGCGGCGCGCGGTGGGTTGCGTGGGCCGGGGGAGGCGAGGGCTGAGCGGGGGGAGGCGGCGGCGGGACTGGGGCTCCACCGGCGGGAGCGGGGCTCCAGCGCGGGTACCCACCGCCCGGCTCGCTCCCCGGTGCCTCCGGCCCGCCCGGGGCCGGCGATGGGGAAGCGTTAGCGGCCGGAGAGAGGGCTGGGCCGGGCCGGGCCGGCGGCGCGGTGCGGTGTCCCCGGCGGGGCTGGTGTGGGGGACCTGCCCCCCCTCTCGCCGGGAAGCCCCTGACTGACCGACCGACCGGCGGCGGGGCGTGCGCGCCCGTGTGGTCCCGTCCCTCGCCGCCTCCTCCCGCCAGCGGCCGCCGCTGCGGTGGTTACCGCCTTCTCCTGAAGATGAAGAGGCGGCAGCTGCTGCTTCTGGGTCTGGCTGCTGGGGAGAAACCGGGATAGAGGCGCCAAAAAAAAAAAAGAGGAAGAGAAGGAGGGGGAGAGAAAGTCGCCACTCTCCGGCCGGCGCAGCGGCAGCTGGGCGTGTTTCTCACCTTGCTCCAGGGGAAGGCACAGGGAAGCGAGGGACGCCGGCGGGAAGCCGCTCCCCTGCGCCGAGGGGGGGAGGGAGGGAGGGGGCAGGATGTGGGGGGGGGGCCGGCACCGCCACGGGCCGTGGGCGAGAGCCTGCGCGGCGGCGGCAGCGGCGTGCGAGCGCCCGCGGCGGCCCTGAGGCGGGCGGCGAGGATGGTGAAGGGAGGGAGAAGTCCCGGCAGAGATCTCGCACCGGCGGCGAAGCTTCCCGCTCCTCCTCGCCCTCCCCAGCCTCCCTTCCGCACGGCCGCCCGCCCCGCGGGGCTGAGGCGTTGGGGAGCATGAGGCGGCGGCGGGGACCTGTTGTGTAGGGGGAGGCGGGGGTTAAGCGCGGCGGCGGCGCCGCCCGGGGCGCGGGGCGTGAGGCGGGGGAGCGGTTCGGCGGGGAGGGAGGATGAGGACCCGCTCCCGAGGCGCTGGTGTCTGTCGGGGACCGGCCCTGCCCCGGGCTGCCGCGGGCTCGGGAGAGTCCCCTTCGGCGGAGCCGTGAGGGGGGAGAAGGGCCCGCGGGGAGCCCTGCGCCCCCAGGGCTGCGCCGAGCGGCGGCCGCTTCCCGCTGAATTGCGGCTTCTGGAAGAAGAGAGCTTGGAGTGTTTCTCGGAAGCTGGAGTAGCAGCCTGGTTTCTTTCTTGCTTTTTTTTTTCCTTTTTTTTGGCTTAATGAGTTACGCGTGTCTCTCGAGGGAACGTTTTAGAAATGGTCATTTTTAGCAGTGAAATCCGCTGCGCAAAGGAGGATTATAACAAATCTCTATGAATGATAGACTCGATTGCTAAACCTTGCCTTGACCAACCTTCTGACCCTCGGAGAGATCTCTCAGGGTGTGCGTGGGAAGGGGAAAAAAAACCCTCCCATTTGAAAATAAACTTGAAAAAAAGACTAATTTTTTTTGGACAGCCTAACTGCTTTATAATTACTTTTTTTTTTTTGTCTTGTTTTGTGATAAGTTGTTTTAAAAAGGATTGTCCTACATGGTTGTTTTGTAACTGGTGGAGGAAGGAAGGAAGGAAGGATCCCTCTCAAGCGTTTCTGATATGACAGCTTTGGTTTCTGAAGAGTTAACTGGTGCTTGCATGATACACCTATTGCTAGTCTGGTAGCAGACTTTTCATCTTTTTATTTGCTTTTTTTAATTAACTGGGGCTGGTGGAGAGGGTTATCTTGGTGAGAAGAATATTTGCACATATATATATATATTGTATATATTTTTGGTGGGGTTCTCCCCACATTTTACTCTCTCTTGATGACACCTGGAGGTGGTAGTGGGCCCATGAAAGACTGTGAATACAGTCAGATCAGCACACACAGCTCTTCGTCTCCCATGGAGTCTCCCCATAAGAAAAAGAAATCGGCTCCCAAGAGAAAATGGGAGGTTTTTCCTGGAAGAAACAAATTCTTCTGCAATGGGAGGATCATGATGGCTCGCCAGACTGGAGTCTTCTACCTGACTCTTGTTCTCATCTTGGTCACCAGTGGACTCTTCTTTGCATTTGAGTAAGTGACATTGAAGTCTTCATTCCTTCTCTTCCTCTAGTTATTTTCTGGCTGAAAGCAAAGAAACATGTTTATCCAGATGTTGTAGAGAATGCTGAGTGAATTCAGCTAATGCTGGTTTATATAAATGAAAATATGATCTGATAACATGCTGTTTTGGTTATCATGCTCTGTAGAAGACAGAGGTTTGAGGATTAAGGTTGTAGTGCTTTTATACCACCCGCTTCCAGGTGTTGCTGATGTTGCAAGAGGGAGTGTAAACCAGCAGGTTTGGGATGGTCAGGAAATGATGTAGCTTCTTGTTTGTCAGTTGCTCTGCTGAGAATCAAAACTGGCAGGTGCAAAAGTACCGACCCTTTGTCACAGAACTGCATGCAAGAAAAGCAGTATCTTTCATTAGTTTATGAATAAGGCCTGTTTTTTTTCTCTTTAAGTTGTTTAATAGCTTGTAGATGAGAATTCCAAGTTAGTAAAAGGAAAAAAAAAAGCTGTAAAATTTTGCATGTACCTAGCTTTCCACCACTAGGTAACAGCATTACTTTCCGTTTGTGATGATAACTTGTATGTGAGTTTGGTCTTCGTTCAAGCTATGTTTGTTTTGGAGGTTTGGATTTTTTTTAAGCAAGGCTTCTGGTGTCCTAGGGCTTTTTTCCCTGTTGCTCAGAATCTTTAGGAGTCTTTTTATCTATATAAAGTGAACTCACAGTGACATTAAATCAAATATACTGATTTTTGCACTTATGTTGGAGTGGTTAAATTAACTATTCATGGTGGTAAAGAATTAGGCACTTGATATAAACAATACAGTTTGACTTTTATTCACTTTTTTTAAAGCACCGAGTACAAAGGTGCTCACACTGCTAAAACACTTGCTATAGTAATAATTGAATTCTTTTTAAAGAGTTAATGCTACTTTACCTGTTTTAAGCTATTGTAGCTTGACTTGTGGTTTGTGGCAGGAAAAAAATTTTCAAATTCCATATACAACTCTTGCTATTTTCTTGACTAGAAACTATTATTTATAAGTAAGCTTCAGTGCTGCCTCTGGAAATTCTGTGTGCTTTGCTAAGTGATACAGTTGAACAACAAAGGTCGTTCATTACTTGGCATCTTCAAGGAAGAGGATAGTGCCATTAACAAACCCTAAATTGTATCAGTGAAATGCAGAGCATCTTAACATACTGGTAGTAGTAAAGAAGGTAAAAATGCTCAGCAGGTAACCTCTGGCTAAATATATATGTGAGCTCAGCAGATGAATTGTCTTTAGTGGACTCCAGATTACTTTAGAGGGATTTATTAATGGTAAATCTTCTGCAGACGTTCTGAAGCCGCTTGAACACCCTTTGAGTAGTTGAAATAATGCAGTCAGTGATGCTATGCATGTGCTGCAAGTGTGTTAACTTCCCTGGTTTTAAAGAGGTATTAAAGGTGTAACCTGATAGTATTGCATCAAGACTGGGTGCTACTCTCTTCTGTTTGCCATGATTAGGCCTAGTTTTGGAAAGCTTTTCTGTGTGGGCTGACGCTTGCATCTGTGTGCGGTCTCATCACCTTCGGCAGAGCCTCTGAAGGCAAGCTCTGGACTTCCCGCAAATACCTGAATGTAAATGTAGGATCAAAACTGTAATGTTTTATAACCATGATTATGAAACTCATTTATTAAGCCACCATTTACCGTTTACTTACACGTTTTAACACTTTGATCCTTCAGAGAGAAATATTCTCTGCTGCCGCATTATTCAAAACTGCTAAAGCAGAATGAGCTGCTAGCTGTTCATCGCCTTCTGATTTCATTACTACTGTGAGTTATGTGCTCTATCAGAGTCTATAACACTACAGCTTCTATCATGTCTTTGAGCTTATTTGTAGTGTAACTGTATGTGATGGACAACATTTTTAGTCAAGCTACATTTTGATATGAAATCGGTGCTTATTCTGACAGTCTTGAAGCAGGGAAAAATCTCGGGCTTTATATAACTATATAAATTCTGTGTGTGTGTACTGGCCTTGAGTCATTCTTGTATCACTTGCACTCTCCTTTTACGGAAAATCAAAGTAGAGGGTGGCAATGATATTTCATTTTTATAATAATAAGGTAGATTTTAGTCTTTAAAAAGCACTTGCACTGGAAAACTATTACTCATCCTCTGCAGGATAATTTAAAAACAAACCTTAAGACTATGAGAATGTTTGTGATGTTTGAACTGTAGAAGGTTGTTAATGTTACTAAGAGGGATGTCTCTGATTAAAAAGCATTACTTTGCAGCGGTTTCTAACTGCATCTCTTCGTAGTAGACTGAAGTTACTATTTATTGATCAGTTGATAACGTCTTGAGTTGTTAAGAGTATGACTTACATTATTTGGCTGATTTGGTTATGATGCTCCTCGTTAACCAGCTATTTAGAGAATATGACCGAAATATGTTTCAGTCATTCGTGTACACCTGGGGCAAAGTGATTTTTAAATGGGCATGTGTCTGAACCATAAGGTCAAACTGTCGTTGAAGAGGAAGATACCCTGTATGTTCTTGGAATTGTTTGGTCTTTTCACTACAATTGAAATAAATGATTTTGTTCCCTTTGATTTTGGAAATTGGAAAATAAGTACTCGTGTTCCAAGTCATTCCCTGGTTTCAGGCCGTGAAGAGGGGGGAGTAGGAAAGAGATGACTTTGACAGATAATTCCTGGGAAAGCATCATGCTAACGTAAACACTTGTCCTTTATCCTTTTGGCTTCATTTGTTCCTCCAACATGATTTCCCCCCCTCTTCCTTTTATTTTGCTCTTGACACCCATTCATCCAGAGCTGTATCTCATGTGCTTTGGAATCCTCTCCAGGGGAGAAATACATTTCTCTGAATCAACAAATCCTATCTCTCCAAAAGCAAACATATGTCATACGTCTTGACCTGTACAGCTTTTGGCATTGAACCATGCCTTTGTAATCTTTGTTTCTTCATATTTATGCTTCTGTGCTTTTTCCTGCCTACTTTTTCCAGCTCCTGCTTTTGGCTGGTTTTATTCCTTTCTCTCTGTTGACTTTTATCTCTCATATACTCCAACTACATCACCACTTCTTCCTTTTATCATTTCACTGTTCTCTTTCATTTTCAAAGAGGTAAGCCAGAATTTGCTTAAAAGAAAAACAACAAACCATGAGCTTTCAAGCAGGTGAAGTATTTATAATTCCTGCCTCCCTCCCCTTCCAAAGGAAGAGAATGCAAATAACAAGCACTTTTATTTCTGTAACCTGTCTATTAAATGTAACATGAATTATTGTGAGCACTTCTGGGTCCCAAGAGGGATGCTGTGCTTGAGGTAATCTTAAAAATTATCCCTATTTTTGAAATGCTCAAGTGAGGCACCACAAATTACTTAATTTGTCTTTGAAATTTGGGTATGTTATTTTATCCTGGAAACATATTTTCTAACTCTAACCTCATGATATTTAGCTGTTTTTCTTTTTTCTTGCAAATTTGACTTTGTGTTGCACTTCCTTTTTTTCCTTTGCCCTGCCCCATTACACAGACATACATATTTTTTAAAACTATTCAGTGCTCATGTAGAAGTAGCTGCATGAAAAGCTCGGTAAACAAATTCCTTTCCCCAGAGCAAAGATAGCATCCATAACCGAAGGGCAGATCTCACTGCTGTACCTAGACAGTTCAACCACTGTATTTACATATATGTAAAGTCCTTTATTGGTGCAATAAAGAAAGGCAAAACTAAGGCACTTCATACTTACTGTTTTTATTCAGCTATGTATGCATACTCAAAAGAGAAAACAACCCTTCATGCCTGTGGTCATTTGGGGTACTGTTTTTGTGGGTTACAGGAAAGCAAAATGGAGGCTGACATTTAACACAGTAGGATACATAAAACAGATATCTTGTTGCTAAATGGCAAGTCTTGTATGGATGCACAAGCTCTAGGGGTTCCAGGGTGGTGGTAGATGAGCTTGGCTGCTTTGCTACTGTGAGTTAACGCTGCCCCTTTGTGCCAGCCCACTTCCTTCTTGGACTTCACTGCACAGGTAGCAGGAGGGAACACGTCTGCACCTGAGCTGCTTCAGGCAGGCACATTAAACTTCCCCTAAAAAGGTGGGTTTAAGTGAAGATGCCGACTGAACTGAATTGACTCAGGCACAATCATGCTTTCTTCTGTCAACTCAGTTGCAGGGTGAGTGGCTCTGGAAGAAGGTTGGAGCAGATGGTAGGATGCCGGAAGGGCTGAAGCAGTGCGGCTTTTTTGTCTGTAAACGTGAGTCAGAGCCCTGTCACTTCTGATACCATTTGACACTTGCACTGATTCAACGAACTGGAGATTTATTTTTTTTTGAGCTAGTTAACACTTGATTTTTGTGAGCATTTGTGTAATTGCACTGTCTTTCAAAAGATGGATGTTGGAAAATTATTTAAACTGAGACTGTTTATGTGCATATGTGTGTACAAATCATTGCTTTCTCTCTGCTCTTGCAGTTGCTGGCAACCTGCTCCATGCCTCCCACTTTGAAAACCAGTGTGACTGGAGGACATTCATGAGTCACACTTTCTGATGCGGTGTAGATTGTTCAATATTGAACTTCTGTAGCATGCACACGCTATGGCAAAGTGGTGTAACTTGCTGCTCACTGTGACAAACCTCGATGTGTAAACACTGATATCAGGAAGCTGAGCATTTTTGCTGTGGTGTCAACAGTCATCTTCATCTTATGGCAAATGTTTTCTGCTTTTGCAGGAGGTGGATTCTTAGTGTTAGGTTGTATTCCAAGTAGGTGCAATGTTCATCTAATAACCTCCTTCATCTTTCTTCCTCTGCTCGAGATGAGGAGGTTACTTGTGTCTTTTGATGACCACATCCTTAAACTACAAGTTTCTTCGAAGGAATTGCTACCAATCTGACTTCAGGCTGTTAAAGGCTGATAGAAACTTGTAGGGCATTTCCTGCTGAAGATGTCAGAATGGATTTTAAAGCAAAAATCATGGCACATAAACTGATTGTTGAACAGAGAACTGCATCCTTTTCTACATGGAAGGCAGTAGCTGCCTGATAGTGCATAGTGGCGTAGGCGAATGCAGTGATGAGTAGGTGGTTTTTTTCCCCCAGTTTTCTTTGTTTAAAAAAAAAATCTGTCATTAAAATTAAACTGGAGCAATATTTCTGTTTCTCCTTTTGCCATATTATGCATCTCTGTTAACTTAGTGAGATAGACATGGAATACACTGAGTCTAATCTTTAGGGTTTACTTTTTGTATTGAGTTTATATAGGTATACCAAATGGTATGGCAGATTCTGAAGGGATGGTATGCATTCCAACCAGATGTTGTTTATTCTTTGCACTTAAATTACCGTGAAAATGTTAACTGTCAGAATCAAGTATCTTTCAGGTACAAAGTATATCTAATACTTTTTTCCTTGACAAGGGACTTTCCTTGGTCACGAAAAAGTTTACTTAATTAATCTCTTCTAAATTTCCCAGTGATCTGTGCAAGTATGTCTGCTAAAGTTTCTTCCTGGCCAAATGGGGGAAGAGTTTTGTACTACCCTATCTTAAAGTAGCACTTCACTGAGCAGGTACATCAGTTTAAACTTTTAAACCTGCTTTGAATGATTTATATGATATAAATTGAAATCCTTTTACCCAGAAATGTGCTAATAGCATTTGATATTAGGTCATGCACCTCTACTTTTCAAGGCTAGGTCTATTTATGTGGAAATGGATAATGAATAAATGCTTCATTTTTCAGAGCACAATTCTGTGAGGATAACAGAAGGATAACCTTTCTTGTTTATGAAAGTTGTACTTTCTTTAGTTCCTTCTGAAACTGCAGATGCTTTTTATGGTTTTATAACACTAACTTCTTTTCCAAAAGAAAGGTTAAATAGCTGCTTTTTTTTTTTTTTTCCCTTGGGTGGGGTTTTGGGGGTGTTTTGGTGGGGGTTGGTTGGTTGGGGTGGGTATGTGTTCAGCTTAGTTGATGGCTTTTATCTACTTGTTTCATGGAGAAGACAAGCTTTGAACATACTTTTTGGTCTTTAATTTACTCCATTCTCACCTATAGTTCTACTCTTATTTCCCCCTTTTCTTTGTGGAGGTGGAGGGCAATGAAAATAGGGAGTAAGAAGTGTAAGAAGTGATGTTGGCTTCTCAGATACCTTCTCCCTGGACCTTGAGGAAATCACTGTGTAGCTTTGGACCATTGATACACATGCATCTTCAGAGTGAAATATGAATGTTTGTGGTCTTCTTTGCCTGATGTCACCCCGACCCCTTGGAGAAAGAGGGGAAATTCCATCACAGCCTGCTGGGGGTGCTTTTCTGTGCTCATCATAGCTCAGCATGCTTGTTGTAGCTAGGTATAAATTCTCACCTGGGATATTTGATATCCCTTCCAGAGGGGGGGAAAATAGGTAATTTCAAAAGTTTGGTTATTATTACCTATATAAATGTCTTCAAGTATTTACAAATGCCAATGGATAATACTTCAGTACATCTTCAGCTCCCAAAAATGTGAGGTTACACTTGGAATTTTGTGACAATTGTTTGATAAAATCTATCTTAATTTATTACTCAACAGTCTGAGGTTTCTATTGTTGATATAGTCTGTATAGTATGCCTGTTTCGTTTTGTCTTTCCCTGAGTAGGTACTGTTGCCCCTTTATCTGAATGGACATGTGCCAAAACTATAAAATGTATCTTCTGGAGACTAGTGTAGGGAGAGTCGTGTTAAATAGATTTACACTATTGAAAAACTAATTTCTGTTAGTTCTTCTTGGAAGACAGGCATTGTCATGTGACCATCTCTGGGACTTTTCTCACATCGACCCCACAGAAATTTTCATACCTTGTTTGAAGGAAAGATGTTTTCTCAAGTCAGTTTCTCAGGAATCATGTTACATGTTTAGATTCATGTAAGGTGTTCTTTTTACTCATGTTTAAATTTGGACTAATGATGCAAAAAATACCTTTGTTGCTACATGATTTATTTTCTGTCATAGCTGTGTTGCATTATTATTTTGTAGATGGCATTTCATACAAAACAGAGTATATCAGTGAATCTGGATGACTGAGAAATTATCTTCATTTAGAATGAAAAGAAAAAATATGAGTCTGTGCAGAACTTGAACCAAATTGTTCTGCTCATTCTCTTTTTTTGGCTGGAAAAAATATTTTATTAAAAATACCTGGTCTTATTTGTAGATTCAGTAGAAACTGAAATACTGACATTTGAACTGGATGTTAAATATATACTTCATCTTTTAACAACTAAGTTATACCTTTTAAGTAGTTAAAAACAACAAACAAAGTTTCTGATGGAAATGGTCTCACCATTCTTGTGTAGCATTAAACTGTTGTAACATTCAAATGTGAACTAATTAATGAGAAAATGAAGATAACTGCAGAAGAGGAGAGAATCTTTTTAGCTTTCTAAGCTGCATGATTATTTCAAAATAGCCCACTCAAAAAACCCACTGGCTTAAAATACTGGAACATTTTTAAAAATTGCTTAAAATGTTATAACAACTTTATCTACGAAGTTTTTGTTACCCTGATTGATGATCCATCTAAGTGAGGCTGTAGTAGCTGATGATCACTTAAGTTCCAGGCTGCCAGTAAGGGTTTATACATGTCAGTGCTGCTCATCTTTCATTTGGCAAAGCTGACGGAAAAAGGGAAAAATCCCCTGAAGTCAGCTACAGCTACCAAAGATTATTAAACTTCATATAGTTACAGCCCATTTAATACAAAAACTGTAAAGTGGTTAAACTTTTTACAAACAAACAAAAATCAAGAAATAAAGATGAAGCCTATGTGTAATAGCCAAAAATAAAATTGTGTTCACATTTCTCAGATTGCAGAAATATTAAATGTTACTAGCGTAAAACATACCTAGGGAAGGAGGCTGAAGTATTTTGGAGTTTGTGTGACACACCCCCTCTCCTTTACCCCGTTGTATGTGTTCATACTGGAACTCCTGTTCATACTGCAGTTACCAGGTGAAGAGGGCTTTGTATTTGCGAAGCCTGACCATGGGCTTTCTGCAGTGTGCCTTAGTGGAGATCTGCCCAATTGCATTCCAGAACTTTAACTACCAAGTTGACAGTGGACTGTAGTGCTGTATGATTATTCAGCTTCTGTATCCCTGATCATTTCCTTTTCATCAGTGTCCGTAGGGTTTATTCACATTATTGTGGGATGGTGGCTAATGAGGTCTTACATAATAAACTTGGCTAATGAGATCACAGCTGGTTTTGTTTTATGTTTTTTCCACTCCTGCCATCCCCCTAAGTTGCTTACTGCAATAAATACTGGCAGTATGCATTTATTGTGGTGAATATGCAGTCAGTTCAGCTGCTTCTTTAAAATTTACTCATTTTTAAAAAAATATTTCACAAAGCAGAGATTAAATAGAATACTGAGAATTAAATTGAAAACTTAGAACCTGAACTCAGAAGTTAAGTTGTACATAAAATCTGCAGTTTCTGAATTTCATGTTACAGTTTTAAGCGCAAGATGACACTGTTACATTGTCTTCATTGAGTGAATATATGAAATAAATTTGTGGGGTTTAGTATATCTTATACATATGATCAACATATATTAGTTCTTCACAGCAAGGAACAGATATACTAGAATTTGTTACTATTTCAGCATAAACACTCAGTACATTACCAGAAGTTATGAATGTAGATTAAACAACATTGGCAGGCGTTGGAAGCTTCTCTCCCCACCTCCCCCACCCTGGGAAAGGAGTACTAATACAAAGCTTTTGTTTCTGATTGTGATAAATTCCGTGTACCCTCTTTTTTGAGCTGTCTAGATATGAGGAAATTGCAGTCCTGGTCTTGCATGTTCAGTACGCTTGTTAGATATCCCCCTGGTAATGAATGCCATGTTTCAGGCTAGAGAAGCAAGTGTCAGACCAGCCTGTACTTAAATATTGCTAGCATCCTTGTTTGCTCATGGTGTGACAGGTTTTCATGGCACAACTGTCTATGCATGTTCCTAGTAAATACTGTTTTATTGGCAAAAAGGGCTTTCGAGTGTTGAATTAAAATGTGGAAGAGTTATAATTTTTCCTAATTTGGAACTATGTAAAGCAGTTAAAAGTTTAAAGAAGAAAAGTAAAAGAATAGTAGTGACCTCTCTCATCAGTATTGCAATGCTGTAATAAACTTGCTTCTTGTGAATGTGGTTTCTTTAGAGCTGAAGCTCATAGTGCTTTTATATAGCGGAAAAAATACAACTTTTAAAATACTTTTATCATTCAACATGATTTGAATTCTTTCCAGGGCTGGACAGGCGTTAGGTATGGAAACAGCCAAGTAAACTTTGTCCTTAGTCTGAGTAGACCGGTACATGAAATGTATTGCGTGGTGTGATACAAAAGATTGGAATGCACTGTGTAAAGAGCCTAGTCACTTCTGACTTGCCTCAGTGAATTAGCCTGAAGAAGAGAAGGCTCAGAGAGAATCTTATTAAAGTAAGTACCTGACTGGGGAGGGGGAGTTAAAAAAAAAAAAAAAAAAAAAAGGAGCACTGGGCTCTTCTCAGTGGTACCCAATGACAGGACAAGATACAATGGATGGACACGAAATACCATTTAAATGTAAGATAAAAGTTTTTTCGGGTTGTGGGAGGTTTTTTTGTCTGTTTGGTTTATTGTTTTTTGCTGTGAGGATAATCAAACACTGGCACAGGTTGCCCAGAGAGGCAATGGACATACTGAAAACCAACCAGATGGTTGACCTGAGCAGTCTCCTCTATCTGACCCTGCTTTGAGCTGGGGGATTGGACTCGATCTCCAGAGGTCCCATCCCACCTTAGCCATTCTGTGTTGTCTGTGAAGATCTGAGAACTTCTTCCAATAAGACATCAAAAGGTATATCTAGTGAGATAATTTTAATCTTGTTTTAATGACCCATTTATTACATGCATATTTCACAAGAACTGTAGTTTTATCTAGTCTTAGGATCTGTACCTAAAGTCTCAGTTCAACAAAACTTAAAATTTTGCAAGTGAAATACCTATAGCTGTTTTTCTGTCCCCTCTTCTATTTTCTTGCCTTTGAATATGGCTTTCTCTGTTCTGAAGTGCATTTCCAGCATTTCTTGAAGGTTCTTTTCCTGTGTTCTTTCACTTATCACTTCTTTCACTAAGCTTTGTCCTCTACTATCCATCTGTCTTTTGCTGAGTTAGTATTTTCTTCTCATGTAAACAACAGCGTTAAGTTTAAATAAAATAAAATTCATCCAGAAGAATGTCTCTGTATACAGTTGCTCCAGCAGTATGATGTGTTCATCAGTTTGTCTGTCTCTCACATAAATTTTGCGAACTTTTCTTTCCTTCTATCTAATCTTCCTAACCACTTGTTCACTTTTAATTGACTAAGAGCACTGTTGCTGTAGAAGGGATGGGGAGGCAGTAAAGGTGAGGTTCAAGGACTTAGTTTTCCCCTTTTCGCAGTCACGAGGGATGAGAGTACTTTTTTTTTCCCATGATCTGCATTGTATTTGCCTATATCATTGTGCAGATTTGTGAAATCATGGGGTCTGTCTCCCAGTGTTTGAGCCAGGTCAAAAAGTTGTTCGGATCCTGCAGGTTCAGCTTCCTCCTTAAGCCTGCTACTTGACAGTACTAGCTTCAGACCAACTCTTGTGCTTTAATAGATAGCTCATTCCAGCTTCTGGACTTCTAGACATAAAAGATGAAATGGTTTGTCTGAAAAGCTGCTAAAGCTGGATTTGTTATCTTTAAGGAAGGGAAAACACCCTAGATATGTCAGATTAATCCAAACTCCCTTTAAACACTGATTTGATTGATGAAATAAAAAAAGTGTAAATAATTCCAGTAAGGCAGGTGTCCAGTTCTGGATTACAAATTGGAAATAAGGAGAAAGTGTAAATGAAACAGAGTGTATTTTACTTGAGCAAAGTATATCTGAATCTCTACATCCTGCTAAGTTTCTCTGAGGCAGTGGAAGCCAAAGCAGCCTTTCCCCATACCATGTATTCAGAGCACAGTTTTTCAGAGTGAATTTCATGCCTGTAGACCTGCCTGCTTTTTCTGAGGGGATGGGGGTTGAATTTTTACTGCTCATCAATTCAAACAAAAACTTCGGAGTATTTCATAGGAGCATCCCAGTTTCCTTTTTGTTTAGCAGGCTCAGTTGCAGCAAGATGAATCCGATGGTTGTAGGCTGCTGAAAAGAATAGGCCCACCTCTTCCCTTCTCCCAGAGATGTTACTTCAGATTGTTACTACTTTTGTCTGGCTCTGCTGTTTTCCCCACCCAGTGGTGAACCACTTCAGGGAGTTCCCTTCCTGCAGGAAGCTTATCCTTCCCTTCTGCCCACACAAAGAACTTTCTGCTGCTTTAGATCCCTGAGCTGAATCCCTGAAAACTCAGAAAAAATGTTAAGGAAAACTCAGAAAAAGTGCGAGGAAGGGAGAGGGAGGAGACTGTCAGATCATCTTTGCTGTGATTTGAAATTGTATCCCAACTTGAGGAAACTTGTTACGTAGTCTTGGTTCATTGTTTGGCATCTGCAAGGGTGCAAACAGAACATCTTTAGGCTTTCCCAAACTACTCTTTAGTTGCTTAATGAGAACCTACAGAGTTCTGACTTCTTTACGATATTTTATTTCTGAAGTAACTGGGTTGTAGTTTACAGAACTTGAACAGCAGCATCTTTCAAATAACACATTATGAAGTGCTCATTAGTTGTTCATGTCTTACGGTTTTTCTGTATTTTTTTTTTAAAAAGACACTATACCCAATTCTCTAACCAACACGGGCAGAAGCAATTCTTCCTGCATCCCTGCCTGTGTCATCTGTGTTCCCCATATCCAGACTGCAGAGCCAATGTATTGTATTGCATTCGATAGCTGAGCCTATGGAAGAGCTGCATGAGTTCTTCTTCACCTTAGTTTGTATAAAACTAAGGGTTTTTTTGAGGTAGCTCAAAATATGCTAAACTGAACCAGGAAAGAAGTATTCTCTCAATCCTTGTCATTTCTCCCATGCTTCAGCTGAGATAGTAAACAACCCAGGGAAATTGCCTGCTTCTTCACAGTACCATTCAGCTGCCTACTTGGGTGTTTTTTTCTTGGTTTGTTTGGTATTGTAACTGTTGAAAGTTTTCAGCAGAGGAGGATGAAGGAAGAATCATAAAGCAGTTAATGGAAAATTGAACAGCCTGCATACAAGTGGCAGTTGGAGTGAATGTCTCTATTCAGTGTGATAAAAGAATTTGCCTTTAAAATGATTTTGTTAAATAAGACACCTAAAGCTAATCAGAGCAGAAGGAATTGTCTGTAGAGCAGAAGATGGGGAAGAAGTTGTGGACTGAAATCTGACAGCGATGAATCTAATTCAATATAAGACCTTGAAAGGATAATCATTCTTCTTTTACAAGACACTAAGCTCAGAAGGCTCTCTTCTCTTTTCCTTGAGCTGTGGAGGCTCTGAGACTTCTCATCACTGATGTGAGTGTTCATCTTCAGAGTAAAATATGAGGTTTTTTCCTCTAATGTAATGAAGCCCAGACCCTTTTAGGATCAGGCTGCACTGTGCATTGTTTTTTAATGCTAGTCCCTTGAAGCCTGAATCTTTCCAGTACTTGAGTATATCAAAAGAAGTGTGCTGGGGGCAGAAGGGCATTTCAGAGGAAAGTGTATAAAGATTGGGTGGGGTAAAATAATTTTCCTTTTTTACTTGGCTCATACTCAAAAGGAGTTTTGGAAACAGGGATTGGCTATGAATGTGAAAATCAAGACAGTATGATAAGAGAAAAACAACTGCTGTGCTTGGATCCCAATTACTGAAACTGTTGTGGGCTGACATCCAGCTTGATTGAAAGGTGTAAAAATGCCCTTCCCAATGCACATACCTTTCTATTATTGCATCCTAGAAACTCTAACCAACAGTTAAAGTTGTTAAATGATAGTCTGGAGGTGCAGCATTACCCAATGGTTGACTGTTCTTGGGAAAAGTAAGATTATTTTCTGTTCTGAAACTTTTTTAAATGGTTCTTGGCACTAGCCCTTGCTGTTGCAACAAAGAAATGGCATTTGTGAAAGGAGAACATAGGTTCGTTGCTTCTTAGTTCAATACAAAAGAAGTGACATTTGTTGCAAAAGTAATTCACTTACTGAAATAAGCTTTTAATTTAAGCTTTATCACAAATATTCCTTCTGACTGCAAAATAAAGGTTAAAGATTTAGGGAGCATAAAACTTGTCACTGAAGCTGATCCTTACAGATAAGAGTTGCATAGTTATGTTAGTTATCCCTAGGCCAGCTATGCTTGCCTTCATATTCTGAATGATGAAGGCTGACAATTTCAGAAGATTGTGCAATGCATGCAGAAGAGTTGAGGGGGGGGTGGAATAAGGAGTGGGAAGGAACTGAGGTATCTGCTGTAGTACTTGCTTCTGGACATTAATTTCAGTTACTAAAGGGACAGTTGTTTTGTGTCCGTATTTAGTTAGTACCTGTAAGTAAGCTAGTAATAACTTTTGATATACATGCTGTATTTTTCAGTAGTTATTGTATCTGGTACTGTAGACAGAGTTGGACTGCACTGTTAAGTTGCTTATGCATGTTGTGTCCTACCAACATCTCTCTCACTTCAGAGGCTGAAAGTGAAAAACATATGAAAAATAGTTGTGGATAGATAGGAGATGTTGAAGGGGCTCACAGAGCTACATTGACAATCCTAGTTCATCAGTGCAGAATTAAGAACTCTGGGAATGACAGCATGGTTCATAGATCTTCGTTATTCAATTCCTTTTGGAGTTTGGTTATTTATATATTTGTTTTAAGAGCAGGTCAGTAAAGAGAGCTGTTAAGGACAGTAATACCAATAGTGCTTTCAGGTTTCAAAATCTTTTTTTTTTTTTTTCCAGTCCAGAAATACCTTTCCCTTTTCTTACTGTTCCTGATTTCTCTTGTGCTAATCTTTCATGACAGGGAAGCTGTGTGGTTGTGGCCAAAGTTGTTCTTTTTTTAATTCCAGTGCCATGATGGTGAGGGAAAGACCCAGGAGACAGGTTTGCAGGTTACATAGAAGAGATAATGGGTTATTCTGAATCTTTGTTGTACATAGGCAGGAGTCTGCAAGTGTGAAAGTCTCCGAGATGTATGTTGTGTTGTCTTCATAAAAGTACTGACATCTGAACAACCTTGAGTCTTTTGTGTGTGCTAAGAGCTTGATTTTGAGCAAGTAAAATCTCTGAAACCTGTGCCTGTGCTGGGCATGCCTCTCTGAGGACATGGCAGAACTCTTTCACTGAAATTACAGTTTTGAGCAATCCCATCCTACTCATGAGTTTGGTAGCACAACTGTTTTTGGGAGCTAAGCTCTGCTCTGTGGGGCTGCTTTAGCCTGTGGCTGCAGGCAGCATCAATGAAGAAACAGTGAAACTGCTTCATTCACCACACATCTTCAGTGTCTGCGATCTCTAGTTCTGTGTATTATTATTACACAGAAGTCATCTTCACTTAAACCCCAGTTTATTTCCAGAACAGTCTCATCCACAACTTTAAGTGAAGCAGGGCTCCTTGGGGGGCTCAAGGTCTTGAAACTAAAAGCTCTATCACAAGGCGTATGACAGGGGAAGAAGAGCCTGGCAGAAGGGTGTCAAATTTAACTTCTACAGGCATGCTGGCATTTTATTTCATTTTGGCAGTCTTGATTGTAGCGATCTTGCAGTTAGTTTTAGCATAGTTTTTCTGTGTGTAATTACTAGACCAGTAAGTTCCCACCCAGGTGCTATTTCTGTTCTTTTCCACATAATCCCTCCCAAATCAGTGTCTCACCTTCTCTCTTTCAAAGTACCCTGTATGTGCTTGCTCTTTGCCATTGTGTTCTGTGGACTGATGCTTCTTCCTCCAGCACTTTACAGAGATCCATAAGGGGCAGCACTGCCTCTTCTGCTCAGGACAGCTTTTGAACTTGGTGCAAGGATGGGAGAGGTGAAGGCAAGGGCCTTCATTCATTTTGTAGTGGTGTTGAAATCTTGCCCTATTTTCTTCTCATTTCTGCAAGTCTTGCAGATAAGTCTCTTAAAGTTGCTTTTGTTCTGTGCTCCTCTAATTGAGGATGGAAGCGTTATAGATAGCAAGGGCACTGGAAAAGAAGAGATGCTGCGCTGTGTGCTTTAACATAGGGAGGCATTTGGCTGTTCGGGTGGCACTTGTTTGCCATTGTTATCTTTCACAGTTCCAATGGTGTGGGTGACTGGAAGAAACTGGGGAACTTTCAGTGATGGTATTTGCAGGCAACAAAGTACAACCGGGAATGAGTAGAATTGGACAGCCCAGGCCACGATAGAAATATTTCTGCACGAGGGGCTACTGCTCTGCTATATAAAACAAAATGGCTTGATACATAATTTGTCTTTAAAATGGTGCAGAATACTTGATTAAGTGGGTCTAAATGTTGTTTGCATAGGAATTGCTATAAGAAAAAACACTCTGTAACCCTAAATACTCATTTTGCTTTTCAGTTAAAGTTCAAAGCAAGTTGCACAAGGGGAGCTATTTGATTTAAGTTCATGTCAATAGTTAAACTTCTGGAATAGCAAAGTGACCGGTGAAACTGCCTGAGTCTCGGTGAAATGGAAATTCATAGCAAATTTAGGTTGGCAGAGTCCATGTGTAATAGTATTTAATGCAGACAATTTTCATTTTGTGACCATTTTCTACATGGGCTTTCTTTAAATTTGCAGAAGAACAATCTTTTAATGCTTAAGGCACTACTCTTTACAAGGTAATGTACTGCAGATAGTTGGTAATTAGGCATACCAGGCCTATATTGACTGGTTTTAATTTTTATATTGTAGTGCTTCAGAACCTTTTTACTATTATCATTTTTGTAATTACTTCCAACTTAATTTTTGTATTCTAATTCTGACAATCAGCTTTAATTTTTGCTTTTTATATGTTAGCATTAAATATTAACATTTTTTTTTGCTTTGAAGGTGCAGGAAACTTACTGCTGCTTCAGCTTTGGCCATACATTATAGTTCTAAATTTATTTTCAGTTTGTAAGATGACTCCACCTTCTGATAGCTGTGTTGACTGAAGTGGACTAAAGTTCATTTGCTTGGTGGAGGAAACTGAGGAGATCAGCTTGGTTCTGTGACAGCACTGGTCTAGTGTGCATGAAAAAAGTATAACTTAAAGTAGTGTTTAACTGTATGTGGTAGTTACAAAAGGGCTGGGTATTGATCAGACTACAGGCAACTCAGAGGTCTGTGTATGTGTGACAGACATGCTGGGTGCTAACTTTTGGTTCAGTACAGATTTTCCTCAGCTGTGTTGATCAGCAGGTACAAAAACTTGTTAATACTATATAGCTGGCAGGGTGGAGAAGCCAAACTACTTTTGCTTTGCTGCTTGTTATTATTTATTATTACACTATGGCTTGGGGTAGGTTTTTTGCAATAAGATTGGCGCTGGCTGCTTCCTCAGCTAGTTATCAAGGCTTCCTGCCATCTTGAGTTTATTTTTCTTGCACTGACGAGTAACGACTTTACAACCAATAAGGTTATAAAGAAGGTATGTTTATTCAGCGCTGGGTGCACAGGGGATCGCTCCTCCACAAGCGTGCACATCTTGGAGCGAAAAGCAGCTCCTTTCTATAGCGTAAAGTGTTTACATATTCATTATAATCCCGAGAATAGGGAGAGATATTACAATTACTTTTGAGAAATCATTAACATAAATCCTGCCCCAAGTCCCTCCCCGTTGCGCCTGCGTAGTGGCTCCTGGTGGTCTTGGGCGGGGGTCTTCAGGATGAAGATTGAAGATGCCTCCTCTTCCTCTCGTGACTTTTCACCCAATTAGGTCTTTTCAGCATGACAATTTAGCATTCCTTGAACCCCGTTCCATATCTTGGGACTCAGTAGTTGCAGCTCCTCCCTTATCTCAAGAGCCCATCCTGCTGAGAGCTTATCCTGCTGAGAGCCCACCGTGCTGAGAGCCCTGCATCTATTTTGTTAAGGTTCCTCACTTCAGCACAAAGACTGGGAAAAAAAGATGAACCTTGTTCTGAAGGACACTATGTCCAGCTGTCTTTCTGAGCAATGGGAGTGAATGCATTTCAAAACTACCAACCCTCCATACCTAATATTGTGCCAGGGGCTACCCTCATTTAAAGCAAGGACCCTCAGGTCACTGAGGGGATTTCAGCAGTTGTGGGAATGAATGAGGAGGATGTCTCCTTAAGGTAGCTGAACGCAATCTAGTCTTGTACTGGCAGGTTCCACTGGAATTTTCTTTAAGTAAAAAATAATCCTCAAACAAATCTTTTTCTTTATTTGATGAAAGCAAGGTTTTAAAGGGACTGTCTTATTCTTATGGTAAGACACTAAATACATTTTAGTACTATTTGTGACTTAGTTTGAGACGGGGGGCTGGCTTCTGGGAGAGCTTGAATCCAGTCATCCACATACTTATTAAAAGTATACCTGTAGAGTGGACTTTGACATGTGGTGGAATCTTTCTGAAGGAGAAAATGGTCACTGATAGATGCAGCCCTGGGAATGCGTTGTTTTTTTTTTTTTTTTTCTTTTTGGCTGAGGACAAGCTTATTACGTTCTTTCTTAAGAAATATCTGAAATGTAGTTGTGTTCTAGAAATGTGGTTTGTAGCACAATCCATACTACAAATTGAAGACCAACTCTAAAGTCTTGTTTCTTAAAGCCAAAAATATCTTTTGGAATGCACTGTATTTTAAGATGGTATCTTCCCAATTTTTTTCTTCAGACTTTTTTTTTTTTCACATGCTTGTGCTTTAAATTGTTCTTCAGAAACTCTGTTTTTAGTTTGTACTCCACTAGTAGCACTAACCTACTTAGATGAAATGCCTCAGAATATTACATTTCTCCTTGCAGCATTGCTTGGTTAGATGCAGGATAGGAATTCAACAAATTGTGTGCTCTGTGTTGTGCAAAACAACAAAAAACTCTGTAAAGAAAAATCTGTTGGTGTCGAGTGGACTTCTTTCAGTGGCACCGAACTATGACAAATAGGGTATTAAGAATCCATGCACAAACCAGATTAGATCAGATTATTCTTTTCAGATTTGAATGACAATTTCTGTGAAGTGAAATCTTAACATGTTTGGAAGAGATCACAGGCAATGCTTAAAATGTCTACAAAAAAGATTGTTAAATTCTGTTCGTGTCAGTGTAAACTGTTACTGTAGATTTGAACTGGCATGTGTTTAATTACTTGAACATGTGTTTTTTCTGTTGCTTTTACTGGATAACTCAGTCTCCTTCCTTATAGTCCTGATTGTGCTTGGGGTGATATATAAGGGCAGTGTAATGAAAGATGCTGTCTTCCCTTGGGTGCTGCTTTCCTAACAATAGATAAGTTAGGTTGTTAAATAGAGAAATGTCTTGAGTGTTTTTATTTCCATTTTTTGAACTACTTCCCTTTTATTTCTCTCAAAATTAGAGAACCTATTAGTTTCTTCATCACAAGAATTTCTTCCTTCTCTTTCCCTTCTCTCTCATCAGCCCAGGTACCTTAAAAAAGTTGGGATTTCTTTTACCCAGAGAGGATGATGCTGAGAGAGTTATGGTGATTGCCTTTGTATATGTAGAAGGATGATAATAAATGCTTCTCCTCATTGTTTGGTATGTGACAGGAAGTTCTAACTTTAAATGGCAGCAGGAGGTATTCAGGTTAGCAGTTAGTAGACATTAGGGGAAAAGAACCCTTTTGAAGCAGAAGGAAGGATAAGAACTGAAGGAAATTTCCTAGGAAGATTGTGGAATTGTCATCATTAGAAGTTTTTTTGCAAAGCAGGCTAGACAAAGCTTTATCTGAAGTGGTTCACGTATAGCTGATCTTTTCTTGGAGAAGGGGGACTTCCAAAGATATTTCCCTACAATCTAGTTTAGAGTTATCATAGCAGACTATTAATGTGGGAAGAAATCAACCTAAATATTCACTGATGTCTTAGGAAAGGTAATTAATGAAGTATGATGTGAAAAATTTAGTAGGTTACCAAATTGACCAGATGGTGTTTTCCAGTCCTACTGCATAATCTAATTTTATTATAAAGCATGGTTTTTTCCTGTGTTCATATTAATCAGCTAGTTAAAAATGTATTTTCTTGTTAGTAGGAAAAATACTCCACTAGTAAACATACAATTTGCTTATTGCCTACTAAGGCAATTTATGGATCCATCTCTTGCAAAGACTGAGGGCTCTTTGTAAACAAGTAGTACTGTACTCCTGGGCATCATTTTCCAGAAGATGATGTCACCTATGATATGTATCTCATTGTGATAGGGAAGAGTTGGGCCCTTTATTCCCCCTTGCAGAAGAATGGCAGATGGGAACAGCTTGCTGATGCCCACAGCTTCTTTGATAGCTAGAGGTAGATTGGACCAAGTAATCAGAAGTGGGGCCTACCTGATTTCTTGGATAGTGTATGCATAGTTTCTAGGAAGCCCTGGAGTTGTAGTATGTACACTTATCAACTGTCTTGACATATAACATGGAAAGGACTACGGCGTGCAGCAGTCCGCTGCCACTGGAGACGTTTATACAGTCACCTTACTAGAAATGATGTGGTCCAACATCTTAAATATACATCAAGGGTAGGATGAGAAACTTGGAGAGCTTTCAAAGCACTTTCATGTGATAAATTGAGCTCTAAATACATGAATTTCTAAATTACAGTATGTATTATGACCTTCCTGTGAGTTTCAGTAGCGTTGATGAGACATATATTACAAAATTAATGGTGTGTGAAAACACGAATGTTTGTTTTGGCCTGCATAAAATAAATACTCATGGAATCCATTCTTACTGTTTGCATTATTAAACATCTGAATTTTAATGAACTAGTACTTAGGATTTTTTTTAACACATCTCAGCAAGTTTACCTGTCCAGTGTTAACCTTGGAATTAGTAATGAAAACCTCAATTTAACAAGGTAACTTTGAGATAGACAAAGACAAGTGATGAAAGCATTGACAAACAAATTGCTGGAATGGTCCTGAAATGACTGGAAGGACAACAAACTGGTCCACAATGGAAAGTGGAGGGGAGTTTCGCTTCTCTCAAACTGTTAAAGTGTATCTGGGATATGTTGTTAGGGTTTTAATGGGAAATAACCTCTTAAATTGCATTGGGAGCAATTTGACAATGAGAGAACACTTTTGGTTTTTGTGGCATGGCTGTAATTACTATGCTTAATTTGAGTGTTCTAATAAGTAATTTGGATAGATAACAACCACCTCTGGACCTACTGTTTTGCAGATCTTTGAGATCTCATTTGTTTCCTGTAGCTAGGTGTTCTCACGACTGTTAATAGTCTCTTCAGTGCTTAATAAGCAAACGGCTAACCTGCTCTATTTGATTAGAGTTAACTTGTCAGTTGTTTACCAACATGTGGAATCCTGTCCTCCTGCCACTCAGCCATACTTTTTATCTCTTCCTTTGGTAGCAAAGGAAAAAGCTGTGCTTAGCTTCAGAATATGTTGCAAACAAGCTAGTTAGTACAGGCGAGACTTCACCATGAGTTTTAATCATTTATGAAGATCATTGTGTTAGTTACCCTCTCAACTGGAGTGGTAATGAAGTTTCAGCTCCTACATCTCTGTCTCTGTGACCCCAGCTGTGGTGGTTCATTACAAAGGGGAGAGAAGAGGTCTCTTTGGATGAATGGGTATCAAACTATTTTAGTCTGTATGTGCTTCTATTACTTTGTGGCTGTAATGTTTTATATTATGCAAAAAATAATGTTTAATGTTAAAGGAATATGGGAATTGTGAGGAACAGAAGTTTCAAACTGTAAAGCTTTCATAGTTGAATGTTAAAAATCTGTAGGATAGGAATGGATCGTAACTGCCTGGTATCATATTCCCACTCTGTGCTAACACACTAACTGTGCTTCTGCCTGAGTAGGGAAAAAGGCTAGCTGTAGATTGCACATTTGAATAGGTGTATTCCCTGTCCCCCCTGCAACTAATAACATGCCTATTAAAAATACTGGGTTTGAGGCATTGTCTTAACTGTATGAGAGCTCTAAATTAGTTACTTTTTAGTGCTAACTTGGCTTCTAACTCTGGGACTTTGCAACTAATTTAATATTTTTTCTTTTTCTTTTTTTTTTTTTTTTTTTTTTTAAAGTCAGACATAGTGTGGTAAAGACAAATTTAAGGTGACTAATGTTACCTGTTTTCTGTTTTCAGATTTGGTAGTGTAATTGATTGTAGGCTTTACTGAGGTAATGTGTAGAAACAGGAACGTACTGCCGTATGGTGCTAGACAAATTGATTAGTGCTTGGTGTTACCACGACCTTCAGCTGGGTCCTTCCAGAAGTTTGTAACTTTTTCTGACAAATGTAGTTCAAATTGATGCTGTCATTACTACTTGAATGTATTTGAGAATTAGCAAATAGAAGGGATAGCGACATAGTTCTCCAGACATCTTTCTTCTGCTTAGGTCTGATAAAGATTTATTTTGTGAACCTTAAGTATTAACTACCAAAGAATGATTTGTATCACAAAGATCAGAAAATAATGTAACATATAGAAGAAAAATATAAAACTTTTCTTTATAAATTACTCATGGTGGTTTATTTCAAAATTCATGGTTATGCTTGCCTTAAGTTTATGTGGGCTTATCAAGAACTTAATGTTCTATTTTTTCTATTAACTATTTGAAAATATCTTAATGTGTTCAAATTATTGATTTTCTGTGAATCTAGGGATATTTAGTCACAGATTTAAAAAAGAAAATATTTGTAAATATTAAGTATACTTGGAAAAAAATTACCTATGAAATAGATTTTAAAAAACCTTAATATTTCATTTTGATTGACAGAAAATTATGTAGTAGTCTTTATTCTAGGCAGGTGTTTTAAAGGTATATAACTTTAGACTAGATGAAAACTCCCTGTCTTAGAGACAGGTATCTCAGTGCCTTTAAACTAGTAGGCAATTGTTTTTAAAAACCTATTTCTTCATATATTCTGCTTTTTTTTTTTTGTATTGTGAGATTTAAATAACCATCATAGCTCTGACTGCTGTTGAGCACATTCTTTAGGGTACACTTCAAGTCTGCTTTATTTATTTTCCTTTAACTGTGTTTTCGCACAGATTTATGTTAATTTTAGTCCCTGTTTTAGGTGTGTATAGTGTTATTAGTAAAAGTAATTGGAAAATCTGCTTTGTAATTTCATAATGACAGAATTATGTCTTTATTATTTTAGATCAAAAATGTAGTCACCAGAGTACTTATTTTATCTTCCTGGTTTGACAGCCCTTAACAAACTTGGATTTTGTGTGTGACATCTACCAACAGCACGTAGTTTGATTCTGGAGAGTGAGTAGCACTAGACTGTTTTGTGTTTTCTAAAGCATTGATTTAAAAAAAAAAAAATCCTTATAATTATAGTTCCTACATTCTTGTGAAAGAGAAAATACAGCATCACTTGAATAATAGCCAGTTTTATTCCCATTGAAAGACATGAAATATTTCCATGAGTATTATCAATTGTAGAATTTTGTGAAAAGAGAACAATTAACTTCTTTGATAGAAGACAGCAGGTTATGAAACTGACAATATGTGGTGGTTGTTTTTTTATAATTTTTCATTGCAACTTTTAAGTTTTTTATTAGTTTTCTACTGAGTAATTGCTGGCATATTTAAGGCAGAAACATCGACTTTTTGATGAGGAAGTTCATTAATTCATCCCATGGTGCCTATTCTTGCCTTCTTTCGAAATCCTACGTGGATCTCTTCTAACTTTTTGTGTTATCCAACACTTCTGTCTCTTACAAAAGATTATTTTTTTGGATACAAAAGTTTTTTCTGATACTCATCTGTAATATATTCCTCTCTCAGTATCTGAAAAGTGCAAATTAAAACTTCTGATCATTTTTCTCACTTAGTGTAAAAATGCTGCTGCAGAGTCCATGGATTTTCTTTCCCAGCTTTTCCCAAGTTAATGAATGCAAATACAAAGTAAAACTTTCTTTCAGGTTTTCTTTGGGGTCTGTCATCTAACAATTTGTTGCTGATTTCATGCAGCAAAATGCCAGATGGTTCAATTCAAGGATTGCTCTTGTATAACTCTGTTTTCTTGTATGCACTTAAGAGTGATCTGCAAGACTTTGAAATGAAACAGAAAGGGTATCTGCAGAGTATTCTAGAAATCTGAACAAAACTTTGCTTTGGATATCTTTTGCAATATGGATTGTTATCATGTCTTGTATGTGTTGTAGTTGGGGTTTGCAGAGGTCTCGTATTTTGGATCTTGGCTAGCTGAGCAGGTTTATGTTGTATGGGTATTAAGTAGATCTGGGTCTTCCTTTCTAGCAGATAATGAGGATCATATTAAACCAGCTGTAAAATCTCCTTTGCAGATGTCCTAGTGTCTAACTTCCTTGCCACGTGAAAAATAGGATTGATTTTTTTTAATGCAAACTATTTACGATACAAGCAGCATGCATGGAATTACTCTTCCATTTCCACCATGCCTCTTTTTAAAAGTTTCTAGAAAGAGGCCACTAAAAAAAAAAAAATTCAGAATTGTTTTGTCTACCTTGTCAGCAGCTTTTGACATTGTTATCCACACTGTTTTCAATTTTTGTTTATGGATGAGATTATCCAAAGATAAGGGGCCGGGGGGAGAACTACAAGAACAGTTCCTTTCTAAACCTGAACAGAATAACTAAGGTACATTAATGAGACAGAGACAACTAGAAGTAAATACAGTCATGGAAGACACAGAATAACATAAAGCCTACTGTCATCCTTGTGTTGGCAATTCAGATACATCTGCTTGTGAAAATCTTGACCTCTGGTGCCTAAACTGATGTCTCAGCCTTTTTCTCTGACATTTTCTTATGAATATCTGTCAACTCAGGCTTAGCATGACTAAAACAAATCACTGTCTCCTTATTTCACTTCCTCTTTGATCAGCAGTAGCAGTAAATCTACTTCCTACAGATTTTTGGCTTGTTGGCATTGAGTGATGGTTACTGGACATCGATGTCACAGATCTGCTTCTCCAGCTTGCCTTTTCTCATCTGTGATGGCACAGTAACAGCAGGAGGTTTTGGTCTTGGGTATATGCAGGGAGAAATAGTTGCTTGAGCGCTTTGTGCATATAGCCCCTAGCTGTCTTCCTATTTGTACAGTGGTTTACTTTTGGTGGCCTGACAGAAGTCTGCTAGGATTTAGACATTTACAGAGGAAGAATGGTTTGTAAAAGGCCTTCTGTAAACTCATGGAAAGGTATACAGGAAATATCTTTATAGAAGACATTCTGTATATTTGTAGAAATGTTTATAGATGATGGTGTGGTTTTGAGAGTTTGTAAGGATGTAAAGTCTACCTTTTGAACATGAAAGAAAACTGATTTGGGGCTATTTTATTTGACTGCTGTCTGTAGAACCTGACATCTGGTTGTGGAGTCTTGTTCTTAGTTAATCAGTAGTGCATAGTCAGGAGACTTGAAGGACGTTAAAGCAAATCTAGTTAAAAGACTGAGAAGTGGGTAAAGCAATTTTGTAATTTTTTCAGTTTTTGGAAACAGAGTGAGTTTTAGTGGTGTTTTTTAGAGAGCAGGAGTACAAATCCAGGGATGGTTCTGAATACTATAACTATTAAAATCTGCCCTTGGATAGTTGCTTACATGGGAAAGCAAATCTTTTTGTTTGCTACAGTCAACAGAGATGTGAACAACTCCTGTCAAAGTAAGAATTACCCCAAATTATTTTTTGGGGTGTGTCAGTCACTTCTATAGAGTAAGTGAAGAGTGGCTTGTTTTGTCAGTTATTTCATGAATTTAGCCTTGTTATCAAAATTGGTTTCCTCCCTCCTTGCAGTGCAACGAATTACATTAAATCAGACTTAACAGAAATGCAGCAGAAATATAATCTTATTTCCTGAATTTCACAATAAACAAAATTATTTTACCTTTATATATTTAATCAAGTCTTTTTTTACTTGTCAACATGCTTTTTCATTGCTCATAACAGGTATACTCTGAAGAAGCGTTTCTTCCAAGAAGGTGTTTTCTTTTGGTGGTGGTTTTTCTTTTGTTTTGTTGGTGATTTATTTGGGTGGGGTGTTGGGTTTGGATTTTTTTTTAAGCAAGGATGATAACTTTGGTCTTTGGTGTATTGAAAGGAATAATGTTAATTACTGTATATTTTTAGTGGAATTATTTGTAGAAGAGATTAGACAAAGTCTTATTAGTTAAGGGATGGTCTACATGGATTATAGTAATTTTCGGTGTTAATACAAATACTGGAAATGCATTTTTCTGTATAAGCAGATGTTTGCCTACATGAAACAGTTTCCTTTTTCATTAAGATCCTGTCTGAGAATGGTAAAATCCAAACAAATGCAATGATGGCCTTCTAATGATTTGAAGTATGCAATTTAAATAGGAATTATGATGTATTTTGTGATTTAAACTCAGACTTAAATATTCATACTGGTTTGGGATAGGATTATGTGCCCTGCCACCTTTATTGACAGCTGCCTGGAGATACAGTTTAACATTTTTGAAAGCTATGTTGATTGTTCAGACAGTAAACTATTCTCTAAGTTACACTTATTCTTTCAGTTCTGTTGACAAGAAAGACCAGTTGCAGGATATAACAAACATAATGTTTGAAAGATTTGCAGTAGCCAGAGAAAAAAAGGCAGTTGTGGTGATGTTGCTTAGCGATTTGAAAATTGAAGGCTTTCTTATAGGTATTTCCTATTATGTTTTTCCCTTTTGAGATTAAAACAAAGCATGTAGATATATTAGGATCTATTTTTTCCTCTCTTTCATAAACTGTACCCTTTGACTGACCATTGAACTAAATGAACAAAACCATTAATGTGTTTTTGTAAATAGTACTTGTGACTTCTAGCTTAAGTGTGGAAACAATCTTTGTTGCTTTTCAGCATGAAGGTGGTGCCTTAACCAGGCACACATTCTGCTGCTGACTAAAGAATGAATATAGAATGAATAATTCTTAAGGTAGCTTTTTTTTGACATCTTTGTGCTTTTTAGTATTAAAATGTAACTCCCAATCATCATCATACGTTTTTATTTGTACAATAGTTTTGACTTTGGTTCCAGTTTCCTCATTGCTTATAGAAGGCAGAGCATTGTAAAATTTGTATTGACTGCTGAAGATGTTTAAAGAGGTTAAGTTTGTAACCTTTTGTTTGTAAGCCTTTTTGTTGTAGGGAAAGAAACTTTGAAAAACTAGGGTTTGCATATGAGAAACAGTTATGCTGTCAAGAGGCAGTGGAGCAAACTATGCTTAATTTTCCTACAGATCCCAAGATACATTTTTCTCTTGGATCTAGAACCCAAGTATTTTCAGGCAGTTTTGTTTAACAAGTTGCTCTTCATAAGTAGGGAAGCTTTTTTTTTTTGCATAATCTATAAAACCTTTTAAAATAACCGCATCTCCTCTCCATGAAAATGCCACACCCTGAGTTCTTTGGAGAACTCTGATATATAATACCTGCCCCCAGCACCCTCTTACCCTCCTTCCCACAGGATCTCCATACAAAAGATAACTACTGGCAACAGCTGCTGCTTTAGTGGAGTACTAATTTCTTTGTCACCTCTACCTTTTGATTTTAATTAGAACAAAAGAGCTTTTAGATATCCTTTATTCCCTTATACTTTGTCAAAATCAGGTGGAAGGTTTGTCCTGGTCTTATGGAAGTTATGGAAAGAAGCTGAAAAAGAAAGAGTAGATGGACAGCATGACCGTATGTGCTCTGGTCCTTAGAATGTCCAAGATGAAAATAAAATGGTTGAACTTTGTTTCAGTTGTTCTTCATCTTCCTTGTGTGGTGGAATGGCCACCAGGGGATTTTCAGTGATGTTTTGTATACGTGTGCATACGGTACCAGGTATTTCCAAGTGTGCTGAAAATACCAGTAATACTTACTGTAAAATGTAACTAATGTGCTTTTGCATGTTCTCCGTAATTTCTCTCTCTTTAATTCTTTTAAATGGAGGCATATACTGAGATGAAACTTTAAAAAGGGGTTTTGAAAACTGGGAGTCCAAATACGCTCCATCAGTTTAGGCCTGTTATCGCATCCTGAGTGGAAAGAGAATGTGCACAAAATCTTAGAAGAGAAGGTAGCAAGGAAAAACATGTAATCCAAGTGAAAGAGTGATACTGTCTTGAATAGACATTTTTTCCCTTATGGAAATGATATGAAAAATGCAGTGGTTTTGGTTTTTCATCATGTCTTTATTCCCCAAATCATGTCTCTTTTTTGACTAGCAAAATAATTTCTGAGATACTTTGAGGCAATTGGTTAAAATCTCAACAATAGGCCATATGTAATAGTTAATATCTACCTCTTTCTCAAAAAGATCTATGTATGCTTTTGGATGATGTTTTGTATATACACTAAATTAATAGAAAATGTGTGAAAGAACTCTGTAATTGCCTGGCCTGCTTAGCCGGGGAGTTCTGTGGCAGTTGCAAAGACTGGATCTGCAACTGGAGACAGTAACTATTGCAGCTGACTGGCACAGAGTGTTTTTTGGAATTTATATTGTTACCTGGGTTTTCTTTTCTTTTCCTTGTGTGGGAGTGGTGCAGAGACAGGCAATGCTTTGTCTGCAGGGTATGCTTTCATGTGTGTTTGACTGAGACACATGCCTCCGAACTGCCACATTTTTGGTTTGAGGGGACCGCAAGAGCTCTCTGAACTTGCATGCATAACCTGTAGTTAAATTTGATTTAAATAGTAGCTAAAAGTATCATATAAAAGTTTGTTGTTGTTTTTCCCCGCTGCTTGGATTTAATGGTATTGAGTTCTGTAGAGGACAGAGGAATTGGCAAGTTTGTTTTCAGCAAATGTATGTCATCCACTTGGCTTAAACAGGGTGCTTGTACATATTTTTAGCGTAATCTACTATCCTTCTGGTAACTTCAGATATGTAAACCCCTGGTTATGATGTATTAATAAGATTTTTATTTGAAAGAAATAATCTCCTAAATCATACTACTGTTATTTACTTTGCTTTTATATAGCAACAAAAATAAACTGCTATATCTTTCTCATAATAAAATTGATTTATATGGGATTACTGTACAAGTGGATCCTGGTCCACAGAGATATTTAGATACCTAGCTTCATGCTGTGATCAGCAGAATTTCAGAGACACACCTTAAATACATTTCTGAACCTGACCACAAGTACTTTAAATGCTTTTTAGGCCTAATGATAACTTTTCTTTAGAAGTGTAAGTTTCTTTTCCAAGAGATATTGAAATAATATGATGTATCACAAAAAATACCACCAAGAATAAAAGTACTTCAAAATTATTATATAGATTTGAATTAATTTTTCTTTGCTTGCTGCAAAGGTGCTGTGCTGTTCTGTTCTTTAAGGCTAACGACTTTGCTTTAGGAGCTGTGAGACACAGTTACTCTTTTGGTAAATATCAATGGTTTGCATATTAGATCAAGCTGCCTGCTGACAGAAAATATTCTAATTGAGAAAGTAATTAAAAAATCCCCAAACCTGCTCATCCTTAATTTATTTAACTTTTTTTTTTAAAAAAGAGCAGTGTGTGTATGGAGGAGACTAAGATGGAAGGATAAATATGTCCAAGTACATAGCAAATTATATTTGAATATAAGGAAGGAGGATGTGTAGGGGATTCATTTTGCTATTCTGCTTTGTGGAAAACACCTCCAAAGGTGGCCTTTAGCTCTGGCAAAGAGGATAGTGAGGGACTTCTAGGTTAGTGAGTGTGGGTGTGATTGAATTGATTATAATGATTTGTTTATTGCATGGTTTCCTTTGGGACAGTTCTTGATAGTGTTTGTGGCTAGAAGAGACCATTAAATCATCTAGTCTACCATTCTTTACATACTGCAGGTCTTTATATTTCATCCAGTTCTCCTGATAATGAACCTTTTGACTTCTCTGACTGAAATGAAGTTTGTGCTTAGCTAAAGTGCTTTTGCCAGAAGGATATCCATCCTTCATTTAAAGACATCAAGGGATAGAGAAAAAACTATTTTTTGTGCTAGTTTTATTCTGATGATTACTCCGCTTCCTTGTTTGAAGGAAAAAAAAAAGATATATTTCTGCATTATGACATAGTTTTAAAACAGATCCTGACTTCCCAGGTTGGTAATGTGTTTTACAGTTTTATCTGTATAATAAAAATGTGTATACACGTGGTATATACGTAGGTCCATACTCTCAGTCTTAATTCCATTTAATATATTTTTGTTTTGGGGAATTCTGCTATGCTCTTCGGCATGTGTGGATATGGTACAAAAAAATCACAAAAAGATTGAAATTGACATAAGTTTTTATTGTAGTTTTATCTAGTACAAACATTTTATAAAATTCTGTAAATTAAACAATAACATGATTCAGCTTTTTATTAATTACCTTTGCCTCTGAAATAATTTGCAGCACAGAGCTTCCATTTAACAGTATCAGGACTAGATTACACAAATACCTGCCATTAGATTTTAATAACTTTTGACTGGTATTTATCTTTTAACATGTGCTAGCTACATATAGAACTCTTCTAGCTTAAGTTTTTCACAACATTCTACAAAAGTGTACGTGTCCATAGCACTCATCATTTCGCACACTGTACTTGTAGTGAAAAAGCATTGCATTGACCAAAATCCCTAATTGCTTTGCAGCTTCCTATGAGAGTGTTTTTTTCTGTCAGGTTTTGGGTTATTGGAATCTGCCCACGGAGTGTTAATAGACCTTCAAATACGGCATTATTTTTCATTCTTCATGAGGTTGCTGATTGACATGCTATTGAATTGCTTTCAGGATGTATGTTTTGGTATACATGACTAGTTTTCTGTGTTGTATGGTTTGGTTTTGGTTGTGTTGTGTGTGTCCCCTGTCCTCCTTGTAACAAAGTTTCAGCCCTTCATATGTAATCCTCTTATTTTTAGGATGGTGACCTACATTTTTCATCCAAGTATGTATTTGAGAAGCTTGGGACTACCAACCATATCATTGACTTTATTTTAGAATTTAATTATAGGGTACAGCTCAGTGTTGTGTTGAGAGCTGGACTGTATTCCTACGTTTCCCAGATTTCTTACGGTGATTCACTTAAAATCAGAATTTCTGTAGGTAGTCACTACTTGTATTTTCTTTTGGTTCAACTTAAGAACCTGGAATTTTTCTTGGAAAAGAGCTCTTAAGTGCAACTGAATTCATCATGATTTTGTGTTAAGTAAATATAAAATACTACTTTGATATATAATAAAAATACTGTGTGAGGCTATTTAGTCTGGAAAATATGCTGCTAGGTCTTTCAGTTTGGTATTTACAAATCTTGAATATTTTTTGCCTTTCTTGTGCCTGAATTCTTCCATCAAATATTGGGGTAATGCTTTAATAGATTTTAGGGATGGATTTTGAGGACTGTTTTTTGTAAGACCCTCAGTTGATATAATAATGAGCCTTGTGGAATACCACACCAGGAAACTGAGGAGTCTGCCTTCATAGAAGTAATTGAGTAGTGCTCAGTATAGAAGGCCTCAAGCTATGTTTTAAATGCTGTGAATAAAACAAAATATTGAGTAGCTGCTCAGTAAATGTGTGTTGATTCTTCTTTTTAACTGAATCGGGGAGCAGACTTGTGGGGGGAGGTAGGATGTGATCTTGTAACTAAAAACTTGACCATAATGCATACACACAGGGCAAGGGTAAATCAAGGCTCCTAGGCATCTTGCCCATTGTTTCTGGCAATGTCTTTGACATCTTCTGACTTCAGAGTGCTTGATTTTTCTCTGGGCCTAGTTTCTGTTTGTAACTCTAGGATAGCCTGCGCAACCTGTGACATGAGTGAGATAACAGTACAGAATAGCTTTTAAAAGTTTCTTTTGACAAGGTCCATTGGTGGATTGAAAAGGGAAGAGTCATGCCAGGAAAGAGGTCAGGTGTTTTTGAATTAAGAACAAATGGCAGATATGCCAGTGTATTTGTAAACTGTGTTTAACTGTTGCTGTGCACAATCCATAATTTATCTGCCACTAAGGAAAAGGAACATGAAATTTCCTTCTCAGAATGAGCAATCTAGTGTGGGAGCTATTCATCAAAGTTTGAATGTCAGAAAGGTCATGGGAAGAGATTTGTAAAATTTTCGTAATTCCAGAAATAACCCCTTCGGCATCCAAAAAGAAACTTGAGTGTTTAGGAAAGAACCCATGGTCTATCTGATACCATCCTGTGGCGGGTTGGGTCAGCTCTCTGTGATGGATGTTCAGTTCAGCAGAGCTGTATGTTTTCACATACCCTACCCTTCCACCCTGTGGGAACAAAGCGGGAGGTAATAAGCATGAATTTTTGTGTGTGACAAGTGGAGTTTGTTCCCTCTGCTGCATATGTCTGTATTATTTTGATTTTGTTACTCTATGAAAAACAACAGTATACTTTAGAGACTGTATATTAAACTTGCTGTTAATTAAGTTCTTCAGATAAATTTTTCCCAGCAGGAGATTTTTGAGTTAGGAAGATTTAAAATGGAGCTTTTGTACAGATGCTCCTGCTGTAACATGCTGTGCTCTCTGTGAAGGCTGTACATATCTAAAATGTCAGAATAGAAAGGTATTCATCAGCCTGTTAATATTTTTTTTTCATTCAGTAGGCAGACATATCATCGTATTCCCTTTTGTAGCTCCAAATATTTTCTACCTCTGTTCATGGCCCCTAATGGTCTGTATTTCTAAACACATGTTCTATGTCAAAATGGTTTTCCTAGTATCTTTTTTCAAGTTCTGACTCTTAAACCATTAACATCCTGTGATTGCAGGTAAGAAAAGGAAATAGATTTCAGAGATTTTCTTTTTCCTGGATTAAGTATGTGAAGATGCAGAATCCTCAGTTTCTCATTGTAGATGTCTGTGAACTGCCCTTGGAAAATTCTGCTTTCAAGGAGATCAGTATCAGAAATCAGTGTTATTCCCTTTTTGCTCAGTCTTTTCTCCATTCCTCCAAGAATTTAATCTCTGTGATCAGTATTAACGTAGGTAATAGCAAAGAATATAAATGTTCTTTCTAAAAGAATAGTAACAGGAATAACTTAAGTTTCTTTTCTTAAAAGCAAGGTATGTGACACTTTAATATAAAAAAAGATCTGGCATAATTGAAGCAAACTGATTTTCAAGTTCAAGTGTGCGTGGACAAGATTCACTTTACAGAAAAAAGCTGCTTGCAAAAATTCACTGTATTTTTCCCCTCTTCCTTTTTTAAATTCTGTGTTGTATACAGGTCCATAGAATAATATGTGTGCAGTGTCAGATAAAGGAACACTTGGTACATAATTGGTAAACCAATATAAATCTTTTAGGGAATTATTTGATTGCAATAGGCAACACTGCTATAAATAAATCCCCTTAACAAATTCCAGATCAGCACTGTGTAGGTCTCTTCCTGCCAGTTTTTTTAATTAGCTTTTTGGATAAGACCTTGATGGCTAATGTAGCAAAGTAGGCAGAGAGCGGAGGCAATTCAGGAACCTCTTAGGGTCTTTCCTTACTGTTTTCACCGTTGGAAAAAAGCAGCATATAACAAGGTTTTTAAAATATTTTCTTATCCATGATGGAGGCTGTTAATATAGATCATGCAAAAATGTGAAGCTTTCAGAAAAGACAGTGGTTTTTAAGAGTTAAAATTTCAGTGTCAGGCATTTTGAGAATAACGACAATGAAGAAAAATTTAATTTTTCTATATGGGTTAAAGCATGGGTGTTGGTTGGTTTTTTGATAATACCTACTGTTGCATTAATGTTTTAAATTATGCCTGTTTTGGGAACCATTTCATCTGTCTGCATCCAGTTTCATCTTCTATGTGATAAGCTGTGCCATTTTTCCCTTTCTGTTTTCATAATCCAGTGCAGCCTGGAAATTTTGTTCTTCCTGTACAGTGCTTTGTTTCTGATATCTGATACTTTGCTAAATGTGTGCCAATCTTTTACTATAAAGCCTTATCTGGATAACTGCTTTATAGAGGAGTTGTGAATTTACAGTCATATGTTAATGCTGTGTAAGTGTACATAGAGGGCAAGTTTAAATTGTAATGATGTTTTAAAGTGCCTTTACTGACAGTGGCTCCAGAAAGGATAAAAACTGCAGTTCTGTGGCTGAAAGGAATTAGCAGAGCCCAGGAAGTGCTGGGTAATGGTTTTCTTGATGATTCACAGCATGTTTATTTTTAGCCAAGAAAAAAAAATTGCTTCACAACCTGGTGGTATTTTGAAAAACTGTGAAAGAAATCAAAAGGTTTGTTCTGGAATGCAACACTCCTATTCCAAAGTAAAAATGTGTTTAAATTTACTAATGAGAATTTATTTTTATACATTTGGTCTTTTTAATAATCCTAAATTTCACTTTATTTTGAAGATGGACTTACCTTATATTGTGGTAGAACATTTTACTTTTAATGGATTCTTTCAGGCTAAAGAGTAATCATGGCTTGTGGAGTTACACTGTCAGTTTTACTTCCTCTTACTTGTATCGATGCCACTAGGCAATGAACTTGCTGGTTTTAAAGCAACTGCAGATTTGGAATAGTTCTGGTGAGAGAAAACGATTTCAGAAATGTTTCTAATGAGCTTTCTTTATCAGATATCCTGGGAAAGAAGAGAATTCCAGCTTTGCTATGCTCAGGCCAAATATATCTTTTTATTCCTCAGAATGCCCATTTGAATTATGATTAGTAGAACCACAGTATGAAGTTAGGACTGTACAAGTCTCTGTCAGAAAGGACTCCCACTGACATTCAGGCTTACAGCTAACAAACATCAGAAGTTGCAAGGTTTTTTTAAATTGACTTTTCATAAATTGTTTTGTTTACTGCATTTTTGTCAGAGTCCCTCTTGTAGAGGGTTAGGTCAGCTTTATATAGTTGGTTTAAAGAAAAACAAAAGTGCTTGACTGTGGCACTGCTAGCACCAAATCTTTGCTTTGATCCATTTTTTTTTTCTTCCTCAAGACTTCTCAAATTCTCCTGCAATAGCTATTGCCTATGTCATCTGTCTTTCTTCCTCTGAGATAAAACTTTGAATTAGCTTTTCAATTGCTCTGTAGTTAGATATTGTATTGGGTTTGCGTGGCAAGGTTTTGGTAGCGGGGGGGGGGCTACAGGGGTGGCTTCTGTGAGAATCTGCCAGAAGCTTCCCCTATGTCTGACAGAGCTGATGCCAGCTGGCTCCAGGTCGGACCTGCCACTGGCCAAGGCCAAGCGCGTCAGTGATAGTGGTAGTGCCTCTGTGATAACATATTTAAGAAGTGGGAAAAAGTTACTGCACAGCAGCAATTGCAGCTGGAGAGAGGAGTGAGAATATGTGAGAGAAACAACCCTGCAGACACCAAGGTCAGTGAAGGAGGAGGGGGAGGAGGGGCTCCAAGCACTGGAGAAAAGATTCCCCTGCAATCCGTGGTGCAGACCATGGTGAGGCAGGCTGTGCCCCTGGAGCCATGGAGGTCCACGGTGGAGCAGATCTCCACCTGCAGCCTGTGGAGGACCCCACGCCAGAGCAGGTGAATGAGCCCAAAGGAGGCTGTGACCCTGTGGGAAGCCCACGGTGGGGCAGGCTCCTGGCAGGACCTGTGGAGAGATGAGCCCACACTGGAGCAGGTTTGCTGACAGGACTTGTGACCCCGTGGGGGACCCACACTGGAGCAGTCTGCTCCTGAAGGACTGCACCCTGTGGAAGGGACCCACGGTGGAGAAGTTCATGAAGAACTGTAGCCCGTGGGAAGGACTCACGTTGGAGAAGTTTGTGGAGGACTCTCCCGTGGGAGGGACCCCACACTGGAGCGCAGGGTAAGAGTGTGAGCAGTCCTCCTCCTGAGGAGGAAGGAGCAGCAGAGACAACATGTGATTAACTGACTGCAACCCCCATTCCCCATGCCCCTGTGCTGCTGTGGGGGAGGAGGTAGAGAAATTGGGAGTAAAGTTAAGCCCAGGAAGAATGGAGGGGTGGGGGAGAAGGTGTTTTTAAGATTTGTTTCTATTTTCTCTTTTCCCTACTGTGATATAATTGGTAATAAATTAAATTAATTTCCCCAAAGCAAGTCTGTTTTGCCTGTGATGGTGATGGGTGAGTGATCTCTCCCTGTCCTTGTATTTTGTCTCCCCTGTCCAGCTGAGGAGGGGAGTGATAGAGCTGCTTTAGTGGGCACCTGGCATCCAGCCAGGATCAACCCATTACAGATATAGTTATCTTGGAAACACTTTAAAGTTTCTTGAGACCATAAGGGTCAGAATACATATGTGTGTATGTGTGCATATGTATGTACACATGTATATAAATACTTATGCGTATGATTAATTATGCATTTATAGAATCATAGAGTGGTTTGAGTTGGAGGGGACCTTAAAGATCATCTAGTTCCAACCCCCCCTGCCATGGGCAGGGACACCTTCCACTAGACCAGGTTGCTCAAAGGCCCGTCCAACCTGGCCTGGAACACTTCCAGGGAGGGGGCATCCACCACTTCTCTGGGCAACCTGTTGGAGTGTCTCACCACCCTCACAGTAAAGAATGTCCATCTAATATCTAATCTAAATTTGCCCTCTTTCGTTTTAAAACTGTCATACCTCGTTCTATCACTACACTCCCTGATGAAGAGTCCCTCCCCATCTTTCCTGTAGGCCCCCTTTAAGTACTGGAAGGCTGATATAAGGTCTCTCTGGAGCCTTCTCTTCTCCAGGCTGAACAACGCCAGTTCTTTCAGCCTCTCCTCGTAAGGGACATGCTCCAGTCCACTGATCATCTTCATGGCCTCCTCTGGACTCGCTTCAACAGGTCCTTGTCCTTCTTATGTTGGGGGTCCCAGAGCTGAACACGGTACTCCAGGTGGGGTCTCATGAGAGTGGAGTAGAGGGGGAGAATCACCTTCCTTGACCTGCTGGCCACACTCTCTTGATGCAGCCCAGGATACAGTTGGCTTTCTGGGCTGCAAGTGCACATTGCTGGCTCACAGTTTTCCATCCACTACTACTCCCAAGTCCTTCTCTGTAGTTCTGCTCTCAACATATGTATACATATACATCTATACATATGTGTGTATGGTGTCTGATTCTGAAAAATTTGAATTTTGTACAAGACACAAGGCATAAAGAAGTCTAGCAAACTCCATGGAGCTTGTGAGGTTTGCACATGTAACTATTTTAGATGAGTTTAGAGATGGTTTTAATTCATGCTTTGCATGAGGGGATGGATTTTAGTGCAAAACATCTGTTTTCATTCACTGTTTTGCCAAGGCAGCTGGCCTATTATGGAGAGCAATCAAGATGCTTATCATTTCTTATACTCAATTCAGGTATCTAATCATAGTTGGAAATCCTGTAATCTTGGTCATCACCTTTGGAAGCTTTAATAGAAGACCAGTCTTAACACTTCTTTCTGTAGCGAAGAAGTTCTTCAAGGCTGGATGTTATTTAGGTTATATACTGTGTTGTGCAGTATTTGTGGACACTGTTACTGTATCTGGTATGTGATTGCCAGCTTTTCTGGTTGTTTTGGTTGTAGCATGATGTAATGTAGTGTTGAGAGTGAAATTAGTGTTATTTACAATTAACATTTTTTTCTAAGCTCTTAGTAGCTGTATCTAGCAATATCATGAGTAAAAATAACATTTTTGAAGTGGTTTTGAGGAAGCAGAATGAAATATTGAGGAGAAATGATTACTTAATGGCTTACTGCTTAAAAATAGTGGCTGCTATTATAGCTGAATTTCTTCAAATAGTGAGACAGCATTAAGCAAATGCAGTACTAGGAAAAAACCTTAAATGCTGTTTGTGTTTTGTATTGGCTGTCTATTAGGGATGAACTTTATGCTCAGTGAGAGAACACCAAAATGAGTGGCTGTAAAACCCTTTGCAAAGCCTTGGCAAAGGTTATGAAAATAGGTATTAAAAGAGTAGTAAACCTACTAGGTTTGGGGGAAATATAAGATCTTGGTTTGAAAGAGTAAGGCAGCAGTTTCTTCAATAGCTGAGACAGCCTGATATTAGTTTACTGTTACCAGAAGAGAGAGATCTTTCTAATCCACTCCCCTTGCTACTGCAGCACGCAGGGCCCTTCCCCAGCCCTTTGCAGGGTGAAGGAGCTGTGCGGGCTCCTGGGGAGCACTGGCGCTAGGTGAGCAGTGGCCCTGTGCAGCTGCAAGGTGTGTAGGCAGAGCAGGACCCATGGACTCCTTCCATCACATGGAGTCCTACCTTTGTCTGTAACAGATTTGCGTATATCTATCTGATTTTTCATGCTACAGAGCAGTTGTTTTCCAAATACACTCTACATTCAAGTTCTAATTTTGACCATTTCAAAACCATATTGCTAGTCTCTCCTTCCAAAGCTGCTTTGCAAGAGGAGAGATCGGGTGCATCTCTCCTTGACCTCTGGCCCCATGGGCTTTTTTTTTTTAAGAACTTACAGATTTTAGACCTCACCTTTTAAACATACATCTTCCCACCTGCACATTTCAGTGACTTAAAATTCCTTTTACTGGAGTTGAACTTCTTAGCCTTCATATTTTGCATAATACTTTATCAATATACTTATTGTAACTTCTAAATCCTCTGAATGAGTTTCTAACAAGCTGCAGAAGTCCATTCTTGTGAAACTTTCAGTACAAAATGTTAACATAAGTTTCTGCCTCAGCTCCTGGTTGATCTGGTTTTTTTAATCATGTGCCTCTTAATCTAGGGAGATTAGTATTGGTTTCCTATAAATTAAACAATTTAGATGAGGATAGTTCTTTTGGCTACAAGTATGTAAATGTGAAGCTTTAACATTGTTACAGAATGTTTCTTACAGACAAAATTTTACTGTTCTTATACAAGTTAGTCTTTATTAAGAAGATTACTATTTAATGTAAGTGGGTTTTTTCCAGGTTTCAGGAGTTCATCAAGAATATATTTTTATCTCTCTGCAAAAAAGTGTAAATCTAAATAACTGTAAACAAGTCTAGACTTTCCCTACCTCACTTTATTTACTGTATGTTAGAGACACTGACTTTTATAATTGTTGGTTTTGGGCTAATTGACAGGATCCATCACTTTCTGTACTCTGTAGTGTGATTTATTATTGTCTGTGTCTTGGTTTATATTGTGTATGACTTGGTTTATATTCATATGTATTATGAATCACTTAGTAATCTGAGAAAATATTTTTATCTTTCTGTCTATTTTTTCTTCTGCATAAAATTGGATTTACACAGCTGTTTCCACTAATGCTAATTTATATGTCTGTTTAAATCAACTTTGCTTCATAACAGTCCTTTTAATAAATTAGGGTTCTTTAGTGTAGCAGTAATCTAGAATCAGTAGTCTGCTTTTAAAAATGTACTAATTTGAGACAAAATTGAGTCAAATAAAGGGTCAGCACTTTACATTAGCTTTTTGACTTATGCATGGAAAATTGAAATTGCAAAAGCAACTTTGGTCAAAACGTGATTGTGTTGTCAAAAGTGGATTATGTTCCTCAGAAATACCTTGTGCTCATTCTGTTCTCCTCTAACAGGTAAACTTCAGTTTTTCATTTTAATGGGTCATTCCACTGTTGTGAGCTCCTGTTATGATTTAAGTGAGGCAGAGATTTTTGGCAAGCCTAAGCAGAATAAGGCTTTGGGGTACTGTGCAGGTCTTTGCAGAGGGTGTAGGATCTCGAACTAGGAAATGGAAACTTTAAATCTGGATAGGACAAGGGGCAGGAATTTCTCTGGTAGTTTTAATGGTGAAGGAATCAAAGTTAACGTGTGTCACTTCAGTATAAGTGATTTTACACATTTACTTAATTATCATTATTTCACCTCAATTGATGAGTAAATATGAAAAGAATAATGGTGGGAGATGAGACTTTCATTTGCCTATTGCTGTTGTGGGTGCCTTACACACTAGCTAGTGCCATTTTGAGTATTTGGCAGTCTTTGTTTCAGCTCTAAGTCCTTGTTCTCTATCCACCACTGCATTACTGAGCATCTGAATATTTAAAATCTTGTGGATAGAAGTAAAAACAAGCCTGTTTGCTCGTAGCCTTGCATTTTGAATGGCCTGTCTGTATTCCATGAAGGAATATTAAAATGAACACTTACTTTAATGGTATTGTTGATGTCTGTTTATCCTCAGTGTTTGTGAAGTTCTTAACTGAAAGGTTCTCTCAAAGACGAGTAACTCATCTTTTTGTTAGATGTCAGCTGGATGGTCCCACCATCTCTCAGCCAAGAAGAAAGGAAAACACTGTTTTTACTGATTGAGTACTTGAAATAAGAGGGATATATCCCTTCTTCCTACTTCCTCAAATACATCATTTGCATTTTGATATCTCTGTAGCTGAACTTCATGAACTCTCAGCAATTTAAAAAATGTGAATAGCGCTTTTCTGTTAAGTAAAGAATGACAATAACACCATTCTTTCCAGAGTAGCATATGACCATGGTGTTATGCTTGCTCAGAGATGTAAACAGTTACACACACTGGCAAACACACACACCTGAAAACAAACACAGACACAAGACGCTGAAATATAGCAAAAGTAACTGCAGCAAGCATATGCTTTTGTAAGTTTACATCTACTTTTTAGTTCTGATTCTGTTACAATAAATGTTTGTCAACCGGAGTTACGGCTCTTTCTCCAGATTTTGGGAAATGGGCTGCATTTTTGAAAAGTTACTTTATGTCTTCTAAGGCAAACAATTCACTTTTTAAAAGCTACACGTTAGACATTCCAGGTACTAAGATTTGGTGAGCCCATGACTGAAATAATGATAGGATTTCTCAGTCAGATAGATAAAACTATCAAGTTAGCTTTCTTTTTCTGGTTTCAGTCATACAAATACCATTCTGAGGTTTAATTAATAGTTGGACTCTGTCTAGTGTAAATCCCTTCCAACTGTGTGGAATCTTTATTATAAAATTGTGTTAAAGGAAACATTTAATATTAAAAGTAAAGATTCAGATAAACTGAAGTCTAATTTTCAAAATTTTTTACTGAAATCTAGATAGACTAGATGGACTGCATTTGCTCATCTTTTTTTCAGTTCATCAAATGTAGGTATTGAGTAAAACTTTGTAGTTTATCTTTGTTTACTTTCTATTTATTCAGTTCTTTCAAAATACATTCAAAAGCTTTTTCTGTGGTACTTAAGGCAAATTCAGAGTTCTATATTTGTCTGAATTGTTTTCACAAATGCAGTTATTTGCTGCTTGCTAGTCATATGGTACATATAGCTAATTGCGTAGTGTTATTAAAAAAATCTTCCTACTTAATTTCCACTTCAATAAGCGGCTTGTTTCAGTTTTCTGGATTATCATCCCCATGGTGGAGCATGGCATGCTCTCTGGGTTTCTTTCACATAAGACTGTGGGCATTTGCATTTCTCTTCACTCAATTTTGTTAGTCTTCTTTCCATGCCTCTATTTTTGCTGATCTGTTGATTCTTGGAAACAGACAAAACATCTGTTTGGATGCTCACGTTAACCTTTGATCTCTATATGGCATAAATGCACACTTCTTTTCCTGTTTGTTTGTGACCCCCCCGCTAATTAAAAAAGTGACAGAATTGTACTTTTTGTTTCAATTTCCTAATTCAAATGTTTACTTGAGCAGTTCTCTTTTTAAGCAAACTTTCTTGACTTCCAGGATGTAAATGTCTTTTATCAGTATGTCTTCCCTCAGTGTTTTCTGTTAACCTCTGTTCAGTCCTGGTAACTTTCTTGAGATGTTTGTTTGTACGGTTAGTTTTGGGCACCTGTTTCTCTCTGTACCCCCACCTGGATAATTTTTGTGCTTTTTGACTTAAGACATGACAAAGTGTCCTTCAGACCCAGGTTCTTATGTTCTTTAGTTCTACTGTCTTTGTCCTTCTGAGTTGGGGAGGGGAAGGGGCAGGGAAATACCTATTTACTGTCTGCTTTATCCTTTCATCTTAACTTCAGTATTTAAAAAGCTGATTCACTTTAATATCTGTTTATTTTCTATGACCTGTTTCCTCTGTAAAGTCCCTCCTACCCAGATTTTAATTAGCGTTGCTTCCTTCTTAGAGCAGTGCTTTTTGATTGAAGAAGTCTTTGTCTATCAGGAATGCTACTGTTGGATTTTTTTGGTCTATTTGTGAAGATAGTCTTTCCAAGATGATGAAACCTTTGTTCCGCTAACCTCTTATTTATCTCCCAGCCCAATTATTGCAAACCCTTAGTACTGTGAATATAACCTTTTAAAAGTATGATTTCCCTAAATGACTCTGACAAAAGCTACTTCTCCTTTATCCAGGGAATCTGTATTTCTAATTGGCAAGACATTACTAATGAATTTCAGTATCTGACTTTAGTTTTACTTTTCTGAATACCATCTACCCTTCAGCTTTGACATGGATATTCCTCTGTCTTTCTGTGTAGTCTCTTTAATGTGCTGAATTTAATGTCCTGAACCATTATTTCTAATTTTTCACAGTGTGTCTTCCAGATTTTATATATTAAAGTGCAGATGTCTGTTGTTGCTCTCTAACCTTCCCTGAAAGAGCCAGTTCAGGTTCAGCTCTTTCCTGAACTATTACAGTGACTACAGCTCCCATCCATATCGGACATTTTTCTTCTGCTGTCCCTGTAGCTGGAGAATTCTTTAATCCTCTGCTGTGTCTGTGTATCCCCAGCTTCACTTGAGTGCAGAAACCAAAACTCCTGTATGACTTTCTCGGAGTCCAAGGATCCAAAATCTTCTAGGGTACTGACTTCATGCGAAAACAGGTTTCAGTTCAAGCTTGTACACACAGGGAGTTTCCATATTTTCTATCTAATGGTGTTCTAAGTCATTTTTGCTTTGGTCTGCAAAATTAGACATAAATTAGCCTAAAGTGGATTGGGTGATATACCTATAGGGTATAAAGCCACTTCAACTTGCTTAAAGTCCTATCTTTAATTAAGATGATGCAACTCTGAGTGCAGATGAAACCTGATTAAAATCCAAAGTGCAATTGACAGTGTCTTTACATTCTGCATTGTTAGACCAAGCAAAAAAAGACTGCCAGAAGAATTGTTAGTAAAGTTGAAATAATTTGCAAAGCTAGTCTGAGTGTCACCTGTATAACACATAAAAGTCATAATCTGAATATACTTTTTTTGACATATATTTTTTTGTACACTTTATCAAGAAGGTGGTACTTGCTGGTCATTTTCATTGTGCTGACCCAGTTTAGTCAGTATCATGTCACTTAATAAAACAGTAGTGGTGGGGTGCACATAGTTGCCAGGGATACTTAAAAGAGAAAAAGAATCTTGGTAAAAAAGGATTGTCTGTCTCTCGAATGTTTGCATTTCTTCAGGGATCTTACTTGCCTTGTTTTTAAGATCGAGGCCATACAAGGACATACGTTTTTGTATGGCATTCATTATTCACTGCACTGTCTTTTTTTTTTTTCTTTTCCCCCTCTCCCTATTTCAGACTTTGCCATTGATTGCACAGTCACAGAGTGAGCTGCAGGGCAGAGAGGGAAATGTACTTTTCTGTTGCTCAGAATTTCCTTTTGTTGGTGAAAGCAGCAGTACTGAAAGGAACAAAACTGAAGCATTCAGTGCTGCATTGAAAACGCCTTCCCCAGAAAAATTATTTTTCTCTCTTCATTATAGGTTTATAACACTGTGGGATATAGTTCTTTCCTGCCAGATTGAGATCATTAAAACTGCTGAGTTACGACATCTTCCTGTCTAAAGGGCCTCTCAGGTGTAATAGTCTCTGTAGTTGTTTCTCTGTTGAGCAGAGGGAATGGTCCCCTGACTGGAGTCTGCAGTGTTGGAGCACCAAAGTATTTGTCAAGTGCTGAGATGGGCTTGTTGCCTAATTAAGAAGAAAAAACATTTACATTTTTATTTGTAAGGATTGATTATCAGGATGGTTCCCTGGACAGCTCTACTGTTGCCGTCTTCCGAAAGATTCATTTCACTGTGAACACAAGGCACTGTTGTTACGGTTGCTATCCATGTCTCATGGCTGATGTGCATGGGGGTAGAAGAGCAACACTCAGGACTCCTGAACACTGGTGATGGGGATCCCTTCCCACAGGAAGGGGCTGTGAACTAAGGGAAGCTATTATCCCACAGTTAGTTTTGGGGGAGGGCATTTTGGTGCTTCCCAGCTCAGATGGTCAGCAAGCTTCACTACTTACTCCATTTGTAGTCCCCTTCCAGTGCTGCAGTGTTAATCCTTTTCCAATTCAGAGGTGTGTGTGTCATCTTAAAAGATGACACTGAGCATTCGGCTTTTGGATTAGGGTCATGTGATTCGTGTTTGCTGGAGTTGATTTAATCAATTGATACAGGCATTGGGAACAAATACAGATTTGTCCAATTTCTTAAGTAAAGATTTCTAATGGTAATGCCAGACAGACTGACTTGGAGATGTGCTTTTCTTGCAAATAGAACGTGCAAAATGTCCAATGTCTGTATTCAATATTTAAAGAAAGAAAGCAAAAAATATAGGAAGTTTGACAACATAGGGGATTTTTTACCCATGAAATCATAGGATTATTTTGTAATTTATCTGGGCCTACAAATCATCTAGTTATTGAGGTATTAACAATAATAATATACCATAATATGGAGAATATATATCAATTCAATGATTTAACTGTCATTTTGTCCCAAGAAGATTTCAGTTCTACTAAGTAAACTCATCTTGCAGCAAATATTTTTGCTTGACACAGGAGAAAATTGCAAAGTAAACAAATTTTATATTAAGTAGCAACAACTTCCACATAACACCAACATTTTTTTCATTATCTAGGAGTCAGAGGACTGCTATATATCAAAATCAACAACAAAAGAAAGTAAGGAGCAAAGTGAGACTTCCCTTGTAGTTGTTATGATGGTAATGGTAAAATTTGTTTTGCAAATGTAGTTCACATCTCTGCAGATGACCCAACCTATTTTAACTTAAATAATTATGTTTGGAAGAGACTGAGTGGAATTGGGCTTTCCATTTGAAAAAGTTTTGTCTGTAAAATTCTGTGGAGTTCAAGAGTAAAACATTCAAAGGGCTAGGTATTTAGGTGCTTTGGATTGTTTCCTTAATCAGTCATCTTGATTATGAAGTGCAGCAAGTATTGCTTAATAATGCCTATACTATGTATGAATGTCTGTTGCTTTCCTCTTAAAGTTTGTCATTAGATTATTTGATTTTTTTTTTTTTTTTTTTTGGTTGGAGGTTCTGTGTTTATGTAGAATACTCCAGGGATGTAACTTACAATGTAATTTACTTATGTTGTCAGGCTGGAGTCAGTCCTGTGGTGTGTGCCTCAAATTAAATGGAGGTGTCTGATTTCCCCTAAAAATATTTAAATGTTTTTCTCTGTTGTATCTGTGTTTACAGTTTTAACTGAAGATGATTTCAGATACTCAAAGGCTGGTGATCAACTATTTATTAACAGTCTGAAATAGGAGAGAAATCTAAACAATAAAAATCAACAATTTTAAAAACAACCAATCAATCATCTCTCTTCTTACTCTAGCACATTTTCTGCTCTTCATTTTTTTCTTGGGGAGGGCATCAGTCTGTTCTGTTTCCTCATTCCCTGGAACATTTATGTCAGCACAAGGCAGGGGTGGAAATGACTGGATGGGCTGAGAGGAAGAGGAGCTTCAGTTGGCACCATCAACAAAAGGAGGAAGTTACTTTGGTTGTATGGACTACCGTTACTCTTCATAGTGGCAAATAGTTAATATCTGATTGCTTCAAGACTCAGATCCTGTAGTTCAGAAAGTCTAGGGCTTTTTAAAATGAAGATACTTTCTTGGAACATGCATGTTTTTCAATATCATTCACTTATCTGAATTCTCCTTTTTTCTGTAATCTCAAAAAACTTTTTTTCCCTCAGAACTTTGAAGTAATTTCCTTACAGTTGTTGTCTAAAAAGTTGGACAGACATGTGCTGACTATATTTGGAAAGAAACTATTGCTAAGATAGCTGTGAACATCAGGTTCCCGTTAAATGTTTTTGAAAACCAGTTAAGTTCTTGTCTAAACCTGAATAGTATCAGTTTATAAAACAAGACTTAAATTTATAAAGGACAAACACCCTGTCTTCTTAGGAGAGGCTGAAACACTTCTGGTTCCATATATTTTCTTAATTTTTTGTAACCATGGTATTTTTTTAATAAGACAACTAATAATCAGCATAGTAACATATAGAGTTACTATTTTAAGTCCTCCTCCTTTTTCTTCCTATTTTATTGTCTAAGCCAAGCTGTGTATCCTGTTAGTAATTATTTGTAATTCAGTATTGCCTGGAGATTCCAGCTGATTTGCTTGCTGCTTAGACAGTATTTTTGTATACTAGAGACCAAGACCATCATCAGTGTTCATTGGCAGCAAAAAAACCCAATAAAAATAAATAATCAGGGGGGACTTTTATAGTCTGTATACAGGATTTGGTACATAATTGTTCTATCTTGTGTACTGGGTAGGTGTATGCTCCAAAAAAGCAGAGGGATAATAGAGGGGTGAATTGCCTTTGCTCAAGGTCACGTAACAGATTCCTGCCTGATCCAGGAAGACAGCTTTACCAATTCCTGGTCTCCTGTCCTATCCACTGAACTGTTTCTGACCTCTGTTGTAATGGGCTTCTCTTAATCCATCCACTTTTTGAGAGAAAATAAAATATGATTTCATCAACCAAAAACGAAGTCCAAAGCACATGTTGACTGTCCTTCAAGAGAGACAAAAGAAGCAAAGATGGATATTGTATTTAGCAACGGTTGGAGGACAGAGTATTGTTTGTGCAATACTCTTAGGTCTCCAGAGATTCTTTCCTAAGCATAGAAAGGCTGAGGAAGTGGAGGCATTGGCATGGTGTCGAAGCAGCTGCAGAGGGTTGGCTAAGCTACAATCATTGGAGTGCAGAGTAGGTCAAAAAATAAGGAATGTTGCTTTGTTGTTTTGAAAGAATACATACTTTTAGCTAATTTTAGCATTAATATAATATCATATACAAAATAGACATTATTGCAATGCAGCACATTAACAACTGCGGGTTTTAAGCCATGTATTTTCAAAAAACTTTCAATACCTTTTTTGTAATCTAGACACTTTCTTGTACCAGTTTGACTCTAATAGGCTGCCTCTGGCCAGTAATGCTGCCAGGGCCTTTCTTTATACTTAACTTACACTTGCTGACGTTCTTAACCTGGAGATTTGGGGTTTTTTACTTTAGTCTTCAGTGATGTAGAAACATACCTTCAAATTATGAATCTTTAAATTGTGTTTATAGATTTAAGGTTTAATTTAGCTCTTCCATACCATACAAGAAGCACCTTGAGAGGTTTTTGACAAGAGTAGTGTGACCGCTTTTCAAGAACAGTAAGGAAACACAAAGGAAAGAAGTCCTTTGCTTTGAACATCAAGTAGTCAGTGAAGAAATAGTAAAAATAAAATAATAAAGTATTTGCTGCTGTTCAACTTTCCTTCTTAAAAACCTCAACAATTTTTTGTCACTTTTGACTCTTCTATTTTAAAATTGTTTCATTTATTGCTCTATTGTAGTTTTTAATATAGCTGTCATTAACATGCTTTTCTGCAAATATTATTCTTTACACGCTGATGCTCTTGACTGTGATAATGGGAACTGGGCTTCAAGGAAACTCCTGCTTAAAAGCTAACAGTAAGAACACAGATCATTCAGTTTATAGACATCTTGTAAAAGGCGTTCCCTTTTGTTTGTCTTAATATCTATCTAGATACTACAAGTTTTGGAACACCAAGTTGTGGACTCATTTCTATGGATGTTTTAACTATTTTTGTCATGCTTATGTATGTATGTTTGCCAAAAAGGAAGAGAAGGGTTTCATAGAGGATGAATTAATAAAACTCTCTCAAAGATTAGATTTATATCGGCACCAGGTCCCATTACAGTCAGTGCTAATCATGTTCCTAAATGCTGTTTTTTCTGGGACCTTATCCTAGTGTAGGACAGGCTTGCAGAACAAGAGTTTACATTTTTTTAAAGTTACAGATCAAAATGCAGCTTAGGGTGCTATGAATAATTATCACTGCAATTGAGAAACAGCAGAGTGTGTTCACATTCAAAGCCAGAGATTTGTGCTGTTCTGAGGACATTTACAGTAAGTGGATCATACTCTCTGTGCAGTGCATGAGCCCAAAACACAAGCCTAGAACTCATGATTGGCAGATGTGGACTATTACGTTTTAATGGCTGTTCACTGGTCTAACAGACTGAAAAATTGCAGAGAGCTCCTATCTTAGTATTTCTCAGTGTCTGCGAGGAGTTGAACAGTAACAGGGCTCACATGCATTCATGGCTATGAATTTTAATTCAAAGATAGTTGCATTAAAAATCTTTTTGGGGAATGGATGCAGTTATACTAACAACTTGGCATTTTCCAGGCTGCTTGCTATTTTGAGGTTCGTAGCTTTTCTGAATAGAAAAACTGCACTCCCTACTCTTGCATATTTACTTCTATTCCCCTCCAGCCCCAGTATTTTCTGCATGTTTTAAGCAAGTTAATAGGTGGTTAGTATGTATTTGGGACATGGAGGATATTAATGTTGTTTTGCAATCCAGGACAAAATGCAATGTTTAGAATTCTGATTAACATACATTTGAAATGTGAATTTCTCTCTAGATTACAGAGTATGGGTTAAGATCATGTCTGTTATTTATAAGCTGTGTAGTCTTCAGTCCTTTTTTCATCCTTTCAGCAAAATCTTATTAGAATATTCTGTGTGCTAGCAAGAAGCTTTGACTTTATGGGCAGAATGGAAATGTATCTGACAAAGTGTCAAATATGAGAAAAGAATCGAAATGGTCGAGTAGGGAAAATAATTTCATTTATTACTTTAAGAAAGGCATGAGTCGAGTACTCAGTTCATCAGGAAGCTCAGTTGCCTGGCAGTGCTTCAATTTGTGAACTTATTCACAGTGATATGATGAGTTCTTTGGTGTGTTCTTCATACCAGTGAACCTTTGAGGGTTTGATCTTCTTCAGGCTAATGAAGCACTAGGTAATGTGTTACTATTTAATGGATGCGGAAAATGAAGTTTTGTTTTGGAGTGTAAGAGGGCAAAATAATTGCTCTTGGAGGAATAAGTGCAGATAATGTTATGTAAAGTTCAATAGCCATGAGGTTAGATTTCCAGCTGTATTTTAAGAGTGCTTGCATGAGTGTCCATTCTTTGCTTTTTTCTTTTTTCTTTTCAGACAGAGCAGAGTATTGGAATAAATAATTCTATATTTAAGTTGTAAAGCAGAGTAGTTTCTTATGCTTTGAGACAAAAAGGATTTTTCTATACCTGCGAAGAAACAAAATCTTGTGCAACTGGTCTGTCTTGTGTTTGTAAATAGAAATTACTTAGCCTGCTGCAGTGTTGCATGTGTCTTTCATACACTTTATCGCTTACTCATTGTGAGCATTAGTTTAATGTTTATAACTAGGAACAAGGTGCACCAAGGTCTCTCTTTTCTGAACACATGTAGACAGAAAATGCTATAAATCCCCACTACATTGCACCTTTACATAGGAAAGCTATTGAAAAATGAAGGACATGATGTCTGAACTTTGTTGTCATGTCTGTAAGGGCACAGAAGGGAAGGAGGAGGCATGTTGGACATTCATTCTTTTGTTTAGTGCAACTGTTTGAAGAAACATAATGAGCATGCTTCTTATAGTTGGTTACATGTAGCTCATCTCTTTATACTATGCTCTGCACATCCCAAAGGCAAGCTTCTCCATGGAGAATGGACTTAATCGGAGGACAGGCTAGCAGAAAAGAGTAAAGGCTGCAGACTTCCATTTCTATTTAACTTCGTGCCTTGCTAGTTTCCTCTTTGTGCAAAAGTGTTGAAGTGCAGACCAACAGTTGGAGTGGTATTTGCATGGTTGAGTGTGTCTGGGAGAATTGTTTACATAACAGCATCTGAAACTGGGAGGAGAACAGCAAAGCATGTTTGACAGTGGAAAGATGGAGAACAAATCTTGTGTTGCAATTCCTTAGAGTATATTCTGGGAACAATGAAGTAACTGAGCTTTGCTTTGATTTTCAAGGCTGGCCTTGCCTTAGGGAGAGAGGTCACTTTATTCCATTTGCAATACCATCTACTAGATGTTGGTATAAATAGTGGCAAAAGAAGGTGCAAAAGACGCGCCTATCACATAGATGATAACAGGTTGCATAATTAAAATGTTAGAAGAAAAAAGTTTGAAATATACAGTTGTGACGTGTAATAAAAACTTTCCTTGCTTTGCTTTACTTTCTTGTAATGCTTTCAAAAAAAGTTTTGGCAGTCTGACAAAAATAGACACATGTTAAATTGAAGACGTACATTATACTTTTGATGAAGGGTAGCAGTAATACCCTGTGTTCGTTATTCTCCACTACCTGAAATCCTGGTTCAATTTACATTAAAATTGGAAGTTTGTGGTAATTACTGAATGAAATTGCAGTAACAACTCAATTAGGAAAAGGCTTGAAAATTTTAATGAAATAGTAGAAAGTGAAAGTTGCATATGAAAAAAATTTAAAACTGGGAATTTTAAGTAAAATATTTTTAAGAAACAATGTAAAAGCTGGGCATTTCTTTGTTCATCTATTCAGGTCTTGTTTATGCATTAGCAGTCAAAGTAGTTACTATACAACAGCTAACTGTAAAGTAACTGTGCTTCTTAAGTGACTGGCATTTGTTTGAAAAACATCATTCTCTTAAATGGGAAATTTTTTTGTGCTGTAGAGCTTACTACAGAACCTTCTGTGATACTCTCAACTTTTAACCACTAATATGGATGATTTCATCCTTAGTTTTTAACTTTGAAAATAACATTTCTTTTATAACTTCCTTTAAGTGTATTTTTCTGTAATAGATGTTTCTTGATGTAGTTCGCTTAAGAGAAAATATGTTGGAATACATTTCCCTTATTTAAACATGTGATTTAAATTACAGAATTGATGTATGGAAGAAATGACTTCTGGTCAACTATACAAGTGTCCAGGAAGGGAATATGGAACGAATAATTTCAGTCAGTGGCGTCTCTTAAGAGGAAAGTGCGTGTGCATGATGTATTTGGGGAACTATAGAGAAAAGCATAATATGATAAAGCCACTGATTTGTAATTTGAACATGCTTATCTAGGTTTGATAAGTATTTAACATAAATGTGTATACAGAACATTTTAGATGTCTTCCTGAGAAGGGAAAAAAAAAAAAAAGAAAAAAAGGAAAAATTCAGACAAGTATTTCAATGTTCAAACACCTCAATCTTTTCTGTACACATTCCTGAAGGTAATTAAATGCTATGGCATTGCTAACTCTGGTAATTCAGAAGCAATCTTTCACTGTAGGGTATTTCTTAAATTTCTAATGCCTGGGCTTCCATGCCTGGCACAGAGATCTCAGTTCTGCTGCAAAACAGTAAAAGGCTATTCCTAGCTGTTTAAATTACATTGCTAACCAAAATAGGGGGATGCTTTCTGTGTAGATGAAGTACTGTGTACTTTATTCCATGAAATAAAAGATTTGCCTCAAGCTGCTCTTGCAATTTGTTTATATTTAAACTGACTCATTTTTAGATACAGAGAGCTGGCACTGCTTTGGCATGATGTGTGCCAGTTAGTTGTTGGGGTTGTTTTAATCTGAAGTAGCCTGCAGTATGCCAGTCTGTCCAATGAATGCTTAGTCTGGGATAAGAGAATTCCTGTGATACTGTGAGGAAGCAGTAAGAAAAAACAAAGGATGCTATTTTAAGTAAAATTCTCCCAACGCAACACTTGTGGAGACCCACGCCTGCGAAGCACTACAAACAGGCCTCTTGGGTCTTTGAGAAGGATGATCGAGTTGCTGAATTGCTACTGCTCAGCTCTGCTTCTTTTGGGAAAGAGGAGGTTAAACTCTTGGTTTTATGTTTCTCCTTGCTTTATGTTCCCAGCTGCTTTATTTATAACAATGTGAAGTACACTTTTGATATATAGTGTGGGCAGGATCATCAGTTCTCTGCTTTTTTATCAGTAAAGGAGCCCCAGGAAGTGCTGTATCTGTGAAGCTTAGCTCTGTTTTTCAATGAAAGAGCAAAGGCTTGTATTGTAGTGGGTTCTACTGAGAAGTTGAAGTTTCAATATTTTTTCCCCTGTATTTTAGATTAAAGTGCATTTGTGTTTTATGCAAAAGACTTGCACTATGGAGAATTTGGAGGGAAAAAACCACAGAAAAAAAACCCCAACATGTAAGACACTGGATCTACTATTCCTAAGCTCTTATAACTATGGGTGGGATTTCATTTTATGGCTAAGTACACATAGCAGTTGAATGCCTCTGGAAATGACAGTTGAACTTCATCCTGCCCTCTGTGTGTTTTCCTACCTGTCCACTGGCAATCATTATATCATACAGTAGGTGACTTTGTTCAGGAAACTGATCAAAGAAAGTGCATTTTTTTTTTTTTCCCCAGGAAAGGGAACATGTTGAGAGCAACCCCTGTTGTAACTCTGTGTTAGCCAGCTCACATGTGCTTATACAAGGGAAGTGACAGTAGAGTGTGGCCAGGGGTAGGGATTTCATTGACAAGCCTTAGCTAGACTTTACATATAGCATTTAGACCTTACAAATTGTGCAGGGCAAACACAAAATACTGCTTATTGAAAGCTTGGAGTCTGCTATCTAGCTGCACCTTATTTGTGTACGTTTCAACTTCCAGAGAATCCTGTGGAAAATCATCTAGCAGCTTGTACTCCTTCAGGGACTTGTTTGTGGCATAAAGCATTTCCGCTTGTTTTGTCCCAGTTTTCATTTCTGCTCATAAGTACTTAGGATTAACCTGATGGTTTAATTATAAAATCACATAACAGGAAATAATTAGAAATAATAAGGAAGCAATACGACACATAACAGGAAAGAAAGTGTTCTATATGAGCTGTTTAAAAGAAATCGTGAGTTTGTGTATTTAGTGGAATTCATTAATCGGTAGTCTTTTACTATGGAAACCAGAACTTGCACTGTGTGCAAAACCAGAGAATTAAAGTACAAATATATTTTTAGCTTTTCAAGTTAGTCAGTGAACAGAAATTGCAACAAAGCAATCCTTTGATTTGCTGCAGGGTTGGAAGCCTGTTCTGAGTTTGTCTTTTGAGGATATGTCATACTTGCATTGGCCTTTAATAGAAGAACCTGATTATTTGGTAAGATTCAGGCTCTTGATGCATAGTTCATTAGCTATTCCCCATTTTCTTACTACCTTGCTTGGAAATTTCTGGCCAACAGTTGATGCAGTCAAAATTTTAGAAATTGTGTTTTGTAAAACAAAAGTTCCTGTATACACATTTATGTTAAATACTTATCAAACCTAGATAAGCAAAGCAAAATTTAGTTGCCCTTGTAGGAGCTTCAGTAACCACATCTGTCTTGCAGACAGGTTCTTTTTGCGTTATGCATTTTATCTATCCTGGCTTTGAAGTTTGACAGTGGATCATTAGAGTTAAATCATGTAGCAATAAAAGTTAGGAGGTCATGTAAGGCTATTACTTTGGTTGTTGCGTATCTGCTGCATTAAACCCTTAAGATCTTTACTTGTAGGAGGGAGTTTGTGATTATTTTATACAATTTTGTAATCCACACTGTTTCCTTAGCTTCATCTGAACTCCTACATCCAAATCCAGCCAGTGTAATTCTGATTTCAGAGATTTCACTACAATTTAATGGAGTCAGTGCTGCAAGGAGTTCCACTGAACACTTGCTGGTTTGAGCAGGGGAGAGACAGGTCCCTGCAGTCTTTCATTCTTGGTAATTGTGCATGTGTTTTGACATCAGCTTTAAAGACCAAACTTTGTCAGGTTTTCACATGAAACTTTGAAGACCAGTTGTTGAGCTTTTGCTGTTCAGGGTAACACTAAGCTAATTTTATTTTGTCCTAGGTTTGAGAGAACTTCTAAAGTACTTAATTAGGTTTGAGGATCATGCTGTTTTGTAATCTGTGTGATTTCATGTTAATCTTCTTTGGTTTAAGTAATAATTTTTAAGTTCTGGTAAAAGCTGGGACACTTATGTACACAATATACTTGCTATTCTTCTGTATGTGTTCCCACTTAAAAATTGTTTTTAATTAGAATTAATTTTAAGTGGAGTTACCCCCCAAGTGATGTAACAAATACAGGCAAAAGTAAGATGTATCCAGTACTATAAAATATAGAATAAACTAGTAAAGCATTCAAGCAAGGTTAAATGCTTCTTGTCTGAAACCATTCAATAAATCTGCATTTATGATTAGGGTATAATATTTTAGATTATTAAACTGAGGAGGAGGTAATATTCTGCCTATTTCTTCCTGCTGTCATTCTGCCTTTTGTTAGCTGTTGTGTTTCCCATAGTCTTCAAATCTTTGCAGCATTCCAAATTTCCTGGATTTGAAATTAAGTATTAAAGAGTGACTTTTGTCTTGTATTTTATCAAATAAGTTTTTGAAACTGATTGACCATTCTGAAATGAGAGAGTATATGATTTTTAAAAATAGTTCAAAACGTAAAAAAAATAATGAAATAAATCCATTTTTTAAAAAGCAAATTCCAAATCCCATTGAAATTAGTCTGTGGTTTTCTTAATATCTCTTGGAAATTTTAATAGGCATATTAAAGGCTGTACAAAAGAATCAGGCAGATGTAGGAAACTAACGCAGAACTTCCCTAGCTAATCTTGTTAGGCATTTCATGTAACATTATTTGAACTCATCTATACTCAAATTACACCACATTTTTTGTGTGTCAACAGCAAAGAATTAACCATTAACTGGTTGATGCACTGCAAGTTGTTTCCTATTGTAACTTTTTCCTTGTGTCAGACCTTTCTTAAAGAGTTTCCTCACCTTACCTTTAAAATAAGGTCCTCTCAAAGAGGTAGTTGTAAGATGCTGGGGTTTGGGATAGGGGTGAAGCTGGAAATATTGGCTGAAGAACTGATACGTTCAAACATTCTTTGATCTTATTTTTCTTCTAGTCTTTAAATTAGGTGTGTATTCTTTTCTGTGGCATTGTTTTCTGCTATGACAGGGTGACCTGCTTACTGGATGAGGGAAAGGCTGTGGATGTAGTTTACCTCGACTTTAGTAAGGCCTTTGACACCGTTTCCCACAGCATTCTCCTGGTGAAACTGGCTGCTCATGGCTTGGATGGGCACACGCTTTGCTGGGTAAAAAACTGGCTGGATGGTCGGGCCCAAAGAGTTGTGGTGAATGGAGTTAAATCCGGTTGGCGGCCGGTCACGAGTGGTGTCCCCCAGGGCTCAGTTTTGGGGCCACTCCTGTTTAACATCTTTATTGATGATCTAGACAAGGGGATCGAGTGCACCCTCAGTAAGTTTGCAGATGACACCAAGTTGGGTGGGAGTGTTGATCTGCTCGAGGGTAGGGAGGCTCTGCAGAGAGATCTGGACAGGCTGGAGCGATGGGCTAAGGCCAATTGTAGGAGTTTCAATAAGGCCAAATGCCGGGTGCTGCACTTGGGCCACAACAACCCCCAGCAGCGCTACAGGCTTGGGGAGGAGTGGCTGGAGAGCTGCCAGTCAGAGAGAGACCTGGGGGTCTTGATTGACAGCCAGCTGAACATGAGCCAGCAGTGTGCCCAGGTGGCCAAGAAGGCCAATGGTATCCTGGCTTGCATCAGAAATAGCGTGGCCAGCAGGGACAGGGAAGTGATCTTACCCCTGTACTCGGCACTGGTGAGGCCGCACCTCGATTACTGTGTTCCGTTTTGGGCCCCTCACTACAAAAAGGACATTGAATTACTCGAGCGTGTCCAGAGAAGGGCAACGCAGCTGGTGAAGGGTCTGGAGCACAAGTTGTACGAGGAGTGGCTGAGGGAACTGCGGTTGTTTAGTCTGGAGAAGAGGAGGCTGAGGGGAGACCTCATCGCCCTCTACAACTACGTGAAAGGAGGTTGCAGAGAGCTGGGGATGAGTCTCTTTAACCAAGTAACGAGCGATAGGACAAGAGGTAATGGCCTCAAGTTGCACCAGGGAAGGTTTAGACTGGATATTAGGAAATATTTCTTTACAGAACGGGTTGTTAGGCATTGGAATGGGCTGCCCAGGGAGGTGGTGGAGTCCCCATCCTTGGAGGTGTTTAAGAGTCGGGTTGACATAGCGCTGAGGGATATGGTGTAGTTGGGAATGTTAGGCTAATGGTTGGACTAGATGATCTTCAAGGTTTTTTCCAACCTAGACGATTCTGTGATTCTGTGCTGTAGCTGCGGCTATACAATGGGAAAATTTATACCATTCTTACAATTCTGAGTGAATTAAAACTATGTTTTACTGTCATAGGTGCAGTACCTTTGAAGTCATCTGTAGCAGGTTGAAGCCTGCTACGTATGTGAGAATCCATGGTGCCTCCTTGCACTTTTATACCTCCTTATACTAGGCCAATGCTTTTCCTAATGGCAATATGGAATATAGTGTTCTCTAATTGAGATTCTGCTGGAAGGCAAGTAAAAAGAGGCAACCTTCTAAACCCTACAACAGTGAGGTTATTTCAGTCTGATCATTCTCTTTGTCCCATTTATCTTCCTACAGTCTTTGTCAGGCAGAAGCCTCCAAGGTTCTTGCTGTGCCCTTGTGTTTTGCCCATCCTTGCATCTTCCACAGTCTGTGTTGTGGTCTACGTGCACATCTTTGGCTGCTTTCTTTGAACTCGTAACTTGTCATTAGAAAAGTAAATTATAAGCCATTTTTGTTCTTCTAGCCAAGAGTCTTGATTTGCCTTTAATCTATCTATATGGGTATTCTGTTTCTCTCACTAAATTGAAAGAGTTCAAGGTTAGAACATGGTTTCACAAGAGGCAGTGGTCTGAATGAAAACCTTAGTGGTCTGAATGAAAACCTTACTGACAGCTGCTGAAATGGAGGTCTCCTCCTTCTGTCCCAGGTTCCCTCTGCCTCTAGTTTTTGTATGTGCTTCTGTCTCTCTTGCTTGGTGCTAATATCAGCCCTCCTTTCCAAGTGTATATTTGATTTGTTAAAGAGGCAGAAGGAGAAGTCAAAAAAATGGTGTTGTTTTCATACATTTTAGTAAACTAACCCGGCTCGCAGAAGAACCTGACAAAGATTTGTGTTGGCATAAGGGCAGAAGTTTGGGACAAAGTGAATTGGAGCAATGGTGCAGTGAAGTTGAAAGGAAGGGGAAGGTGAGAGGAGCCATAAATAAGAGTGGAAGGATAAACAACAAACCCTTTGGGTTAGTTTTAAGGAAAGCAGCAGAGTCTCATTCATGTGGGACCGAACCCACGGTTCGCAGTGCAAGCCTTCTCTCTTAGTGTTGGACATCACCTGTGCGCCAATAGCTACTTGTATATTAAATAGGCAATACCTGCAGAAACATAGATTAAATTGATGTAGGAAAATTAACAATTTTTTTTCTTATGTTGCTTGGTTCAACTATACTTATATTATGGTTTTCCTGGAGTGCATTTTTTATATCTGCTGCAAAGAGTATTATGTTGATGAAAAACTTGACATGTAGAATCCTATTATTTGTACTTTTATTGTTTTCTGCCTGCCAGCTTAGCAAATGTTAAGTGAGATCTCCCATTTCTCACAGGTGTGAAACCCTGTCTTTTTTGTGCTCTTTAGTAAGTGGTTGTGTTTGTTACTAATGTTTTTTTTTGTAACTACAGGGTTAGCCTTTCTCCAAATCTCCATTATCCCTACTGGATAGATTTGTCACTTACTGTATCTTCCTCTCAGTGAATAACAACAACTGTCAGTTCATCTTTCCAGGAAAGGCCTTAAGGAGGCTTCTTTTCTCTCCTTGCCTTTGCTAACAAAAGAGCTTGAAAGTTGTAGGACTCTCACTGTGTGTGTTCTTCAGTATGGTTACTCTGTGTATTTTTCTGCTGTCTCGGTAGCCACAGGGAGTGCAGACACACAGTTGAGGGCTGCTGGGTGGTAAGAATTGCTTTTGTGTTCTCCTGCATCTTTTGTTCATGGAGATGATACTTGATAATTATCTCTTAAATGCCAGTGTGTTTTTATTTTATTTAGCTGTGACAGACTAGTCTTCCAGCTGATTTTATTTCCCTCCCACACTCCTGCAAACTTTCACATGATGCTTCAAAAAAGCAACTGAGAAGCCAAGTAAAAAAGCAGGGCTGATTTGTATAAAGCCCCTCTATTAATGAAGTCAAAACTTCAGGTTGTTACTGGTTGCTGTGTGCAAATCGGAACATTGTTCTCTGAAGAAGCTATTTCCACAAAAATATTTTCTAGTGGGATCTATAGTCAAGTAATACTTCCTAAAAATGTGTTTTCTGGGATGGACCTAGTCAGTACTTGCTATCATTGCAGATACTGGTTAAGAAGAATAGTTTTACTTTGTCTAAGGTGTAAACTGAGGATGTCAGTTCATGTCTAGTAGTTACCAAGCACTGATTTTTAAAAGGTGTCACTATTTGCTCTGCAGTAGGACAGAGATTTTGTTCTGGAGATCTGTGCTGCTCTATCATAAATCATGCTGCAGATGGGCAGTCCTCTGCGTGAAAGTTCAGAAATTTGTTGTCAGGAAATACCTGCTAATATTTACTTTAAAAACTCACTGAAAATACCATCCAGAAAAGATACTTCTTGTAATATCTGAGGAAAGTTGATGTCTGAAGGGATGCAAAGTCAATTGGAGCAAATTAATTAAGAAATTTGAGTAAACATTAGGAATAATCTTTTTCTGTATACAATATTTGACAAATTTAAAAGTAGTAACACTAAAATTGTTTAAATAATGTTGACTTAATGTAGCAGTACAAATACATTCGTTATATAAGCATGCAAATATAAATTATGTAAATATGGAACTGTATTTCTACAGATCTTTTGACAATTTTGAGCTAAATTCCACATTTTTAATTTGAAGCCACTTTTAGTGGATTGTTTTTAAACAACCCAGAAGATATTAATATTTTTTTCCCCCTGTTTTTTTATACAGACATGAAGAAAAAGAATGGTCTATACAGTATCTGTGGGTCTTTTTAATTGACAGGAATTTGAAAAATTAATTGGGCCTTTCTAAAGGACAATTATGACTGAGCTCTCTGCAGATCCATGTAATATTATATGGTCTGTTCATACGTAAATTGGATTGGATTGAATGGTCCTGCCTAGGCTTACAATCTGAATCTCTGTAAGGACTGCTTTCTCAACTTGAAATAATTTCTGAATTGGTGGAACATTAGTTGGTTATTATTGCCAAAGATGACATCCTTGGTCTTTTCTACATTATTGCTGGAGTAATTCCAAGTCAAAGTTGATTAAAATACAGGGTGTTAAACCATGAAAACACCTTGAGGTGAAGGAGATTACCTTACACTTACCTATGGTGAAGGATGTGCAGGGCTCTGAGAGTGGGGTTTTTTTCACTGCAGGTGGACTTGGTTCAGCAAAGCAGAGAGAGACGTTTTTATGTTCTTTTACTATAATGAAGTAATAATTTTTCAGCAATGCAAGGCTTTCTCAGTATTTCACCACAGGAATTTCTTCTTCCTACCAATTCCATATGAAATTATTGTTAAAACATGTCACTGTCATGATGGCTTTTCAGCCCTTCAGAGAACACACTGAATATCACTGAGAAATTAAATTGTGTAGGCAGACGCCATTGCTGTTTTTGCACAGGCACCTGTCTAAATTGTGCCTTCTGTCCTGCCCTGAGATTATCTCATGGTACCTTTTGCACACATACAGCTCTTGTTTGGACATCACAGTTGCAATTTCTTTGGTATGTGTAATGAATAATGCAATAGAAGAATAATAGCATTGTGCTATATTTAGTGTTCATTAATGTACATGTTCCCTCTAATCCTTTAAAAAATACATTCTTGCAGCCTATTTGTACTCTTGTCTGAGCATATTACAGTATTTTTGATTTCAGTAATCCTTTGTGGCAAGAAATAAATTGAACAGTAGGACATTTATGTGGTATGAAAGCTTCTCTTTGGTTGTTTGTTCTGACTTCTCTGACATGAAGGGAGCAAGGCTTATCTTCCAGCTGTCTTGCTGCTGCTTCCTTTAGTTAGCACTGATTTCATAAATCTGGGTCTTTGAAACAGATTTTCTAAAAGTGTGCATTTGAAGTACATTTCCTAGTACTTAAACAGTCCCTTCATTATATGAAACTAGAGTAACTCTTACCCCTTGCCTCTTTTTTTATACGCAGTTGTCTCTTTAATCTTTTGTAACTTGTTACACCTGTAATATTACATTCACATAGGGTAAAAGATGAATTCTGCTCGTAGTGATGGTATGATGTGCTGTGTAATGCGTTTGGACTCACTGCATCCGCGAAACCCGCGGTGTTTGATGGAACAGCCAAGTACATTTAACAGGATTATTCAGGGAGATAAATTCTTGGTATGTGGTAGCTGGTATGAAGTGTGTTTCCATTCTCTCCCCATCCTGTTGGCAGAAGTGATGGACAGTGAAGCTGACATTGTCATCACTTGTTCATGTCCTAGTGAGGGTAACTGACTTGCAGTGCAAAAGCTTCTGTGTCTGAATCATCATTTAAGGCAGGCAGCAGAAACAGGGAAGATGATGTTAATTAAACTTGATTGATACCTGCAAGCTTTAGATGAAGCCCTAAGGCCCAGAACTTGGTGGGTTTTGGCTTACGTTGTTTTTAGGTTTATTTTATGACCTCACACAGACATCAGAAATGCATGAAGCCATCTCTGTGTTTTGCTCACCTCTACTTAAGAGCTATGAAGAGAGTCTTCAGCCTGTGTGTTTTCTAAGATGATGCCACAGTGAGCTATTGTGTGACTCAGATTAACAGGAGTTAATCTGTGTGACGTTTAAGTATTCATATCCCTTCTTTTTGCACAGCTGTAAAGAGATACATATATTTGTGTGTTGTTTAGATTCCAGTGCTTCTGTCCATTTTGATTTTATTGTATGTGAAGCATAGAAGAAAATTTGCTAAAACTGTGATCCAATCTTAAACCCTGCATGTATATTGTAAATCTGGTACTGTAGAGCCTTTTTTTGTGCTGGTAAAGGGCTGTTGATGTTGCCCTAGACCCCCCTGGATTATTTGTTTCCAGATATGTTGCACTGTCATTTGCACTCTTCTTACTTTGTAAATGAGTAAACAAGTTTACCAAGTTACAAGAAATGGATTTAGAAAGTAGTGCTGTTATAAAATGGGTATATACCAATGCTATTAAAGGAATGTGTCACAGGTGTAAGTTCTTGAGCGCCATCTTTGTGATGGATGATAAATTCATTTTATAGACTTAATTACATTTTTCATTGTGGCTTATTTCATCATGTTATGTGCTTTGCTTTTTATTGCTGAATATCTTCAGGTTATTTCCCATTCCCCCTCACCCCCTCCAATTTACTTTATGCAGTTGGACAGTAGATGAACAAATATATGAGCTTATAATACCCTGTAATAAAAATATTTTATTATGTAAATGAGTATTGCATATTAGTGAGGTCATTATTATGCTATTTGGACCTTTATTAAACAGATGATGAGAAATTTCAGAAGTGTCATGAACACATAAACAGAAATTTCAGCTTCAGTAAACATTCCAAGACAAGTAATATATCACTAGAAGAAAATTAATTCTTTGTATGCATTTATAATGGTAAACAGTTTTTGAGAGCAAGTTGCACTATGTGTTATTGATTATTTTTAATCTCTTTTTTTTTTTCCAGTTGTCCGTATTTGTCAGAGAAGATTACACCTGCTATACCTGCAATTGGTGGGATTCTTTTCTTTTTCGTGATGGGGACCCTGCTGCGTACTAGTTTCAGTGATCCTGGTGTCCTCCCACGTGCAACACCAGATGAAGCAGCAGATCTAGAGAGACAAATAGGTAACACTGAAGGTCTGTTGTCTCTTCGCTTTCCTCCCGAGGGTGCATGTACTGTGTGAAGGCAGTGTGCTGCTCTGCTCATGGGAGGAGTTACTCCTATCTTGCTACAGTAATTGTTCTGGAGTTGTAATGTCTGATGACATTGCAGTGATTCCTGTGGAAAGATGGTAGATCAGTTCTTCACCAAGAAAGACAGTAAAAATCCTGGCCTTGGAGAGTGATAGTTATTACTGTAAATACTTCTCAGTAAGTCTGGTAGAAGTGTCTCTGTGGTGCACAAGAGAATACTTTCTAAAGTGTTTCTGGCAAGAAAGCTGATATTGCAAAGGTTCTACAGTTGTGCATCTTTTGAAGTAATACACCCTCAGAGTTTAACTGAATTTAATTATGTTGTTAGTTATATTGTGAAGAAGTCAGATAAGTCTCTATGTTAATATGCCATCTCATAAGTTGATGCAGTCTTGGAAAGATTTTTCTTCAATAACAGCAAGAAAATGTTACTATTTTTTATCTATGTAAAGCCAACACAATTAAAGGAGAGTGAACTAGATTTTGATCAGCCTCATTTATCAAGAGAATTGTTAACTAAATTCTAATTGTGGAATTTCTACAGCTACAAATATATTGAATAGCTAAAATGTGCTACCTGGATGAGAAAACAGGATGAGTTTGCAGAGCTGCTTCACAAGCAGTGGTTGTGTTTGCTTATTTTGAAGTAAGCTACTAAAGTTTACTAAAGGCTACTGTATCTGCTTTGATATGATAGTCAATGGAAATCCTGTTTTCTGAAGCAATTTCAGAGGAACACTAACTCATATAATTGAAAAGACAGATACAGTTTTATACAAGCACAGGAGAAATATCTGTGGTGTCCTTGATGTACTATAGTACAGTCTTAGGCTTTGTTTACTGTGACAAATAATTTAGTGCATTCATTTGCTTCTACTGCATTAAAGCTGCTGTTACAGGTACTTCTGCATCTGTAGAGTGTGAATTTGAGGGGTTTGGTTCAGACTAGGTTTTGTCTGGTTCTCTAGACTGTATGTCCTCCACAAAACACAGTTGAAAATGTCTGAGGGGCAAACTCATTGGTTTAGACTCTGACACCATGTTATGGGGTAGAGTTCATTTGCTATACACATGGAGCCAAAGTTCTAGTTTAGTTTACTCAGAAAGCAAATGTAGTTTGTACACACCAAAATCGCACTGTGAACCATGCCCATGTAAGTGGGAACGATAGGAGAATTCATGTCAAAATAGCAAAATTTTAACAACAATGTGGCATTAGTTTCCTCTTACTGCTTAACTGTTAAGAGACAGTATGCACATCATGCAGCTATATCTTCCACTTCAGAGATCTGTTGGACAAAGAAGCATTGTTAAGGTAAAACAAAACCAGGAACAACTAGTATTCACTATTTTAGCATTTATGAGCCTTTAGGAGAGGAAAAGCAACAGGTTTTTTTTTTTTAAATACATATGTACTTTAGCACAGGAAAGGTAACAAGTTTGTTTTTAAATATGTACGTACTTCAGTGGTTGTTTGAATCCAGTGGTTTCATTGTGATGAAAAATCTTGTCCAAATGGCTTGGTTTCTGAAAACTGCTCTTAGAGGAGGAAGAATGGGTTTACTTTCTGGAAGCATGCACATTATCTTTGGTATGGATTATTTCAAGAAGAAGCAGGATTTCAAAATATAGGGATGAGTTCATTGATTGTCAGTACAGTGAGATCAATTTCTTTCACCAGATTTTGGCAGATCCTGACCACAGCTGTTACACTATTTATATGTTAAGATGTCTGTATATAATTAGTAGCATTTTGTGTATTTCAGAGTGTTTGGATTTGAGTTCTGAAGTGGAATCAACACATGCTACATGCAGCAGCTAATTGTACTTATGCTGTATTCTCTTCGTGTAGGCTTGAGGCTTTTGGAACTGTATGATCAACGACCACATTACATGAACTTTGTGGGAAGGAAATCTTTTCTTATGGTTGTATGAAGTCTGAGATGTGTAGTTCACCAAATTTTATAGACCTGGTATAGCTTTCCAAAAACTGTATTCTGCTGGCATTTGTGTTTCAGGAAGAAAACCTGCATTGCTTGTATACATTGTTTGAACTAATTGTGCAGAGACAGGAGCCAGCTGTCATTGCCATGACAGGAAGAAGACTACATTTAGCCAGTTGGGACTTAGCTCTGGGCAAGGACCATACTGTACATAGTATACAGGGAAGAAAAATGTTAGATCCTAGATGACCCAGATAGCTCCATCCCAGATGGATGAATTTAAATTCATATAAATTTCTTCTGTTTGCTTACTTTTGGATATGGTACTCTGGATTATTTTAAAAGAAGATCTTCAGTCAACCTGTCTTTACATTTCATAAAAAAATTAAATGGAGGAAAATTTTGAAGCCGTATTCTCACTACACTCTAAATAAACATTAAAAATGGATATGGAATATATTTATATTAAGCAACTAGAATAGTCTTCAAGCACAATAATTTCAGTTCTTGCTTGTGTAATAGAAGAATTCCTAATATTCACAGAATCCAGATATGTGGAAAACAGATGTCAAAGTTCAAATTTGTGTTCTTGGGAAAGTTAACGGATTTCTTGGGAAGACCGATTTTAGAGCTTATTTTTTAGCTTTTGCCAGTGCTGTCACTGCAAACATTTTTCAGAATCAAATACTGAGTATGTAGCTTGCTGCATAGAAGTGTGTAAATTGCTATAACGGGTAATGGGATTATTCTTATAGTTGGGAAGGAAAAGATGGAGAGTGGGGAAAAAAAGCATCTCAGAACTACTTGGGGAAATGTGGAAGAAGTTATTATTTCCCCATCCTTTCTCTTTTTTTGCCCCAACCTCTTCTCAAAAGAAGTTATTCTCTCGATAGGAAAAACATATAGGAGGAGGATGGAATTCAGACAGGTACATTCCTTAGTGTTGCCAAAAAGGAATGTCCTTTTATATCATAAAATTGTGTTCTGATTTGTAGATAAACAACTGTTCAAAATTTACAGTTTTCCCAAAAGAACTATTTTGAAATAAGGTTGCCATGTAACTGTTTTATTACTGCCGTAATAACTGTGACAGCTCATGAGTATTCTGTGTTTTTTAAAATGGAGTTTTCATTCAGTTTTATTAACGCAGTACTTGAGGAGCAGTGGATATTCTTTACCTGTTTCAGTACTGGAGTTCCCAGCAAAATGTCTTATGATTGGAAGTTAAATATATTTATTAGATACTTGAAATCATAAGAATATTTTTCTAATTGAATAACCTTCTATAAGACTTACTTGAAGAACTTAAATTTCTGTAAAACCTTTACAATTCTTAAGTCTGCCGTAATGACCTCTCTTATCTGCTTGACTCCAGCAATCCCAGCACTCCTCTTTTTTTTCTGTCGTATTGTGGTGAAGCACAAGTAGTCTTAATTTGCCAGTCATCATCCTGGTCTCTGCTGTCCTAATGATAAATAACAGAATCTAAGCTGTTTCCAAGGAATAAAAGTGTATGTTTATCATATCTGATATGAGTTACTTAAGACATTACTTAAAAAGCAGTGCTGCTTTCTAAGTAAAATAAAACATGAATGATACTTTTAAAAGTTTAAATTACAAAAAAAATTGTATATTTTAGTTAAATGTCACCTTTCTCAAATTTGGCATTTAAAGGTAGTTTAAAAATGAAAGCTTAACAATTATTAGATGAATACCAAGCTTGTTTTTAAATTTTCACCTATTTCTACTGGCCAACACACATACCATCTTACTTATTACACATACAACCAAGCCATTTGTGTTAGCTGACCTTTTACCATCTCAGAAAAGCATCATCGTGTGGGGCACTGCTGTACCTAGTCAGAAGAGGTTCTCATTAGGAAAAGGCCGGACCACCATAGGAGGACACTGTATGGAAGTCTGCACTCATGAAGCATATTTAAACCAGAACTAGAAGGGAAGACACTTGTGTCCAAGCCTGTTGACCATCTGTCTTTCTGTCACTTATTATATTAACATATTTCTTTAAACCCATTTTTGGCGAAGGACAGGATTTCAGAGTTGGTTAGAAGCAAGATTTGCAGACAAATTCTTGGGCTTCTTACTGTTGATGTTCTGTTTTGGCTTGTTTCTTTTTCTCTGTAATGACTGAGAGAAGAATTTATTCCTGCTATAATGTGTGGTCATTGTAAGGAAAAGTTGGACCATAACTGTATGTGAAGAAAAATGTATTTGAGGGAAGTTGTCTTAACTCCGGTTAAAGTAAGGATATACTTGTTGCTTCCCTTACTGAGAACAGTTTGAGTGAAAACAAATGGTTGTCAGTTTAGAAGAGAAAGATGGGTGTGGTGTTTTGAGTTGTACCACTGGTGGCTGACAGTTCAGCTACAGAAAAATCATAGTCCTAATTCCTTAAACTGTTTGAAAACTAATGAAATAAAATCTTCCTAAACAGTGGGAGGCTTTCACACCTGCATTTGAGAAAGGAACAGAGAGGAGGGTAAGATGCTGAAAAGCATGGTAGTATTCATCTAGGTACTGTCCTACGTTCCCTATCACCTCTATAGGTACTTTTCCATTTCTGTGTCAGTTTCTTTGAATTTCTTGAGCCCCTTAGGCAGAAAATAAAATCCATTAATGAAGCTGTTATTGAAATTTACTTGCTGATTATCTACCAGTAATAATGATGGTGCTGTTGGGGAAAAAATTTTCAGAACAGTAACTTGTATAACCTAGACTTTTTATGTAAAACAGATGGCCTTTCTAATGGAAATTTGCTTTTTCAGTAATTACTTATAAAGTTGATAATAATGATGGTCTGGTAAATGAGATTGCAAGTGAGTTGCTGAAGAGTAGATACTAGAATTTAGTTATCTTGCTGTGACAGATATTTTTCACCACTATATTCAGCTACTTGGTGAAATCTTGAGTGTTCTGTACATCAGGTTTTAAATATGCTTTTATTAAAGGATTTTCCCCAATTTAACCACAGGTAATGAATATCTCAGTCTTTAAATTGAGTACCCATATATGCAATATTTAATTGTATCTGTGGTTTTGAAATGGTCGTGGTGTAATAGTCACTTTAGAGTTTTTATGATGTGCAGTTTAATTCTCTATTCGTATAGAATCGCAGACGTGTAAACAGGCTGTAAATATTAACTATGTTCTTGACTCCATTTGAAGGATGAGGTATTTTGAATGCTTGCTAATTGGCATAGAAAGTGTCTTAGATACATTAATTTCATAATCCAAGTGGTTATAAGCACACACCAAAAAAAGTCAAAAGGAGCAGTAAGTTGCTCTTTGAGTAATGGAAACCTAGACAGGTCAGGCAGGAGGCAGCACTGTAACAATGCACTTCTTGTTATTAGGGCCTTGACAGAAAAACAAGTTACTGCAGCTTGTTCCAAAAAGTTCTTTCAGTTTTGGTTCCTGTTTCTGGAGAATTCTGTGCTTTCTGGTATTTAGAGTCCACACCGGGGCTCTTTTCTAGCTCTTTTATTGCAGCTGTTAACATACATGCACCCTGTGTTCTGCCCTGTCTTTCCTGTATTTTCGTTCAGCCCTGCCTCCATGGCTCTTACCTGAATCCTACTTGGTTGCATCTTTTGTTGTGTGTCACTCCTTCCTCTTTCTCTGATCTTTCCTTCCACTCTGTTTTTTACTCACCTTGTGTTTCTGTGATGGGATTTCCTCAAAGCTTTTTCTTTCTCTGGGTTGAGCAGGTGCCTTCTCTTTATTGTGGAGGTGGTAGGAGGGAGGACCAGGTTCCTTGTCCGAAGTGCTTGACTGCAGCAGTCTCCAATAAACCCCGTTCTGCCGGAATGTGATATCCTTAGTTTCTCTGCAGTGATGAAGTGTTCATAATCTGTTCATAAACGGAGTTAACCTTTGCTCTGCAGTAAAGAAATCAGAAAGTTAACTCTACAGCTCTTAAGCTGCTGCTGAGGATATCTGAACTGTGACCTGCCCCCTTCCTCACCCTGCCCATCTTTCTTCTGCCAAAATTTGTGCAGAAAAAGTTGCGTGCTAAACTCAAAGCCTACAGGGTGTGCTAGGTTTCAGCTCCTTTCTTCAAATTCTCTAATATGATAGAGGTATTAAAGTGTTTGCTATTCATCTGAGTTTCAGAAGTGGTTGAATCACCTTGCTTAAGCATCTGAAAACCTCAGAAATAAGGTATATAGCTTAGGCTACAAAAACTCATCAAGTCGTTTGCTTGGTTTTTTTTTTTTTAAACATAAAAATATGGAAAAATATAGTGAAGCATTCATTAACACCTTTTCCTAATCAGTGCTACAGTCTGGTTTCATTCTCTCTTTCAAGGAATCCTTTACCTAGAATAAGGTACCAGCTTTAGTCCAAAATACAGGCACAGGTTTCTGTTCAAGGAATTGCTTATTTACCCTGTGTTCAAAGAAACATTGATCTAAGTCAAGAAATAAATTATTTCAAATAAGCAGGTGACAGTAATGGTTTTTCCTTAAAGAACAAGTCTGTCAGATACAGAGTTTTGGCTAAATACAAAATGAAAAATATAAATGTGTACTGGAAAAAAAGACAAAGATTGTATTAAGAGGTTGTTTAGGAGGGTCAGAATGTTTTCATGTGTGACTGTCAGAAATGGTGTTTACAACTTTCTTTAAAAATGGTAGCACAAGACTTGTATCACAGGTGCAGACTACTGAGCTGATCAAAACCTCTGTCTTACCTTTAGCAGAAGCAAAACTAGTAGTCTTCCAAAAAGGGTCAATGGAGCCTTGAAGTAAGGAAATGTATTGCCAGCAAATGCAGAGTTTGGGGCTCAGGTTCCCAAGCATGAGGGCTTATGGCAAGTCTAATGGAGAGGAACAAACGAGGTAGCTATAACAAATCCTTCTACCCTAAAATTGTGATTCTGAAATCAACAATGGAAATGGGAAGAAACATCTTTGTACTATTAAAATATACTTTTAAATGTGCCCTAAAAAGATGTATCTCAGTAGAGTTGCATCTGTGCAGCAGGAAGAGCTGGATGGCTCCTGCAGTTCAAAAGAAAGCTTCTACGTCCTCCAAAACTATCATTCTGGTTTGATTGCCTAGGAATTTGCTGTACCTTTTGAACTTGAGGAACCTTCTAAAGACAGGGTGCAAGGTTAACAGTAATATGCATCTTGCCAAGAGATTCTTCAGATAAATGACCTAAAAATAATACCTTTACCAAATTGTAACTTTTCTAAAATTCATGCATGTAATGTGTCCAATCTGTGGCTTTTACTTTATTCAAGTAGTTCTTAGATACTTGAGTCTTATGCCCAAAGAGGAGGAATTCTGATTTAAGAACGCTATTTTGAAGTTCTTTTTAAAGCTTATTAACCTTTATTTTTGTATGTTAGAAAACATAGAATAGGACAAGCTGATTAAGGAGAACAGTTCTCAAAATAAGACCTTCTAAAGAAACTGCTAGTACTCCATTCATTCAGGTGACTTTTTGGAAACAGGATGGTCATGCTGACAGTGTGAAATGTTTCCATACAGGCTATCGCCTTTTACCAGGTGAAGATGGAGGACTAACAGAGCTGTGATGCTGCTGTTTCCACCACTAGGGTACAGGAATGGAAGGCAGCTGTTTATTGAGGATTTGGTGAGGTGGTAGTAGCCCAGCCACCATCTGTGTTCATAGCAAAACAAAAAGTGAAAGGAATTCAAACAAACAAACAAAAAAAAGAATGTCCACAAAGCAAAGGGGACCTTTGTTATTGAAACATATTAAATTAAATGCACATCATCAAGCTGTCCTCATACAGAGGAAGGTTGGGAAGTGTAGTAAGTGGCCATTCTGTCTGTATTTGTAGTTTTATGAAGATTGCAGTCAAAAAGATACTTGTATTGAAAGTGGAGACAGTTTCTAAAGGTGAGTATGAAGAGGTGGCACAGGCATATAAGGAAAGTGTCAGAAAGGCAAAAGGGGAATAAAGTCAGTTACAACCAGCAAGGAACAGTAGAAGACAACAGGACAGATTCTGTTAGAGGTCAAAGGAAGAAAGAAGCTGAAGGCATGCTCTGTAGTTGGGAAAGGAGAAATAACAGGGTAGTCTGAAGGGTTCAGCACTCCGATCTCAGAAGAGAACTTACACACTTCTTGCCATCTGATAGGAGGTGCAGGTCAGGAAGGAAAGTAGTAGAAGTGAAAAGAAAAAGAAAAAAGTTGTCAATCTAATATACCGTATCTATATCTCTCTATTCTATCTCTAGAAACTATTATCTTTCTGGAAAGATATGGAGCAAACTTCTAAACGATCAAATTGTAAGAATTGGGGCTGGCAGGGAGTGGGGTTTATGGCCATTTAAGACTCAAAACAAGCAACAAAGTATTTCAAGAGCAAATCAAATGTAACCAAACTGGTGTCCTTCTTTGGTGGAAAAGAAGAAGCAGTTGTGCTGAATTTGACTGTAATAGAGCTCTTGATACTGTCCTACATGGTATTCTTTCTATATAAATTTTGGGAATAATGTCTAGATGAAATTACCACAGAGTAAATGAGCAACTTTATAGAAAGACACTCTAGTGGCAAATGGTAAGTGATCAAGTAAGGTCTTGCAGAGACTGATTTGGGCTCAAGAAAAAAGGAATACGCTTAACTTTGAAATTGATGCTGAGCTGGGGGAATTTGCAAGCACTTGGCTTGAATTTTATTTTTTTGAAAGATATTCCAAATAGTCTTAGCAAATTCAGGGAACAAATATAAAATGCATGATTACAAATGGAGACAAATACTAACAAAAAGTGGGCTAAGTAGCGAATGGTACAGTAAAAGGGGACTTGAGTATTATCCACAAACAGATTGAGTCAGCACTGTGATATGTCAAAAAGGAGATTTTTGGGGATGCATTAGAAGAAGAGTCATTACATGACCAGTAAGAAAATACTTAAGAAATATATGTATTTGGCCTAAGAGAGGGGAGGAGCATAAATCTTAAAATACTCTAGTATTTTTTCATATAACATAATAGGAAAAGCAACTAGATGCATGAGACTTGTATAATGCAAAATCACTGAAGATAAAGTAGGGTTATTTGCTATAAAAGTGCTATAATCTCAGTTAAATGCAAATGCAGCAGGATATTTTTTTTTGTCTAAATGGGAGAATAAACTTGTTGATGCAGTATTTTTACTCTGATTATAACTCATGAAAATTGAAAAGTCATTTTTTCCAGGGCAACCCCAATAGTAGTAGCATCCTTTTCATGCTGCATATTACCATGGGTTCTGCGATCACACAAAATACTATATTGATAGGGGCTGTTGTTTTGATGGGAACATGAAAACTGGGAGCAGCCTTATTTTGTAACCTCTTTGCAGTTATGTGTCTCTTGTAGTTAGTTTAATGTGAAGTCACCTCAAGCGGAAAGATGTTCATAGGATAATAAACTTCTACATAGGAAGGCTTAAAAGGATAACCAAACCCAGGCGAATGGGTTTCACAGATGGAGAAGCCTTGGTCCATTTGATGTATACAAGATTAACAATTCTTCCACAATATCGATCTTTCTTACATTGGATAGGTGATGCAGATAAATAAAAATATGATCATGGTATTTTATCCTTGCAACCTTAAAAAGGAAATGCTTTGGATTTTTCTTCAGGGTAACCATCTTAATCTTCCTAATTTATTCTATACAACCAGTTGAGGCCATTTCACAGTTTTTGCTTCCTTTCTTTTGCCTTTTCAAAAGCCCTGAAACTCAGTATATTAGCTACACCAGCATGCCATCTCTGGAATATTTTTTTTTTTCTTGGCTCTCTAATTTTCATTGATGCTCAGGACTATATTTGAGACTTCTCCACAATTCCTTGCCTGTCTTTGTTTTGAAATGCACAATTTGATTTCCTTAGAACCTTATAAAATTAAATCTGTACCACAGCATAGGCATTTCATAGAATTGACAATAACCTGAACAAGTACATACAGCTTTGTAGGTACAACGTGGGTATGTTTTGCATTCTCTCTAAAGGTGGGATACCAGTTTGATAGGCTTATAGCCATACCTGATACTGCTTGCTTTAAACAACATTCTAAAAATAAATTTAGTAAAATTACTTTGTGCATCAGTAGGTCTTTCAGAAAGCTCTTACTCTTTCCCTCAGCAAATCACTAAAGATTACATTTCTTTCTGGGAGCGAGAATGCCTTTTACATAAAGTTTTAGACTTGAAGAAGATGATGCAATTCCACTCTTAAGAAAATAATGCATAGGTTTTTCTGAAATCAAGGCAGTAAGTCTCTTATCTAAAGTCAGGAGCAATGTTTGGTTGGTATCTCTTGTTGGCTATCAGATGAAGAATTATGTGAAGAATGCAGTTAGCAGCTGCTGGTTTCAGCCTAAGCCAGGTTCCCAGTATTGTTTGTCCCTGAGATTACTGCCTGGAAAAAAAAAAATTTTTAAGTTCTTTTCCCTAAAAAAAATAAGTAAATTACTCTTTCCCCTTCTAGCCCACTGTTGTTAAGCATGTAGCTTGGATTTAAGTGATTAAACACAGAGGAAGACATTTCCTCGAGGTTTGCATTTTTGCAGGGCTCTTTTTGTTGTTGTTCTTCAGATGTTGTAGGTCATATATAAAGATTTTTTTCATTGCATTATATGTTTTTCTTGGCAGGAAACATTACTTCAGGTTACTAACTTTTCTAATGATACTGTTTGAAGATTGAAATTGTGTCCCTTTAGAGTTGATGACAAATCTTGAATGATGGGATTGCTAAATTTGTGTAGAGACAATGTGGAGAGACCTTCTAGAGACTGTTTGTCCTAGTATCTTAGGAAAGTTGACCAAAAAAGCAAATGCTTAATTGAGTGGGAGAATCCTGGTGATATGTATACAAAATTTGAGCCTCTGTGTCTCATCTAAACAGCACCTCCCATGTGTTTTCAGCATAGTAATTTGAGAGATCTAAGTGGAGTTTGTTGTCACATTAGAAGATTGCTAGGCAGTGTGTTGTATCTCCATTAAATATTTGGAGTGACTTTCTTGCAGGAGTTCAGGTACCTTGGTCCTGCAAAGATACAGAGTGTATGTTTGGGGTAATAAAAATGCTGGAGCCCCATCTAGTGCATGAACATTTAACACTGCTAGAGAAGTTATAAAATGTGGCAGAGCAGAGAGGATGGAAGGCAATCCCATTAGTGGGAAAATTTTACCCTTTTTGTAAAATAACTTGCATTACTACATCAGTAATGGATTGGAATAGAAAAATGTAAAAATTAGTGGTCAAATGCAGATTTATTTGGGGAAGGTGGTTCCCTAAAGATTAATCTTATTGTGCCTTGAGGGGATCGCATATATTAAAAGATTTAACTGTGTTAGAACCCAAGTATGGGCAGTCCAACTGAAGGCTAATTACAGACTGAAAAATCACTGTGAGAGCAGGACATGTTTAGTACATTTAGGTTAGATAAATCTGATTAAATCCAAGCAAATTTGACCTTGCCATGATGCTTGTTTCCAGAAAAAAAAAATGTTAATAAACAAAGACTAGGACTTTCAGGTTTGATTATGCAATTTAGAAATGTGGGTAAAATCCTGAGTCCATGAAAAGTCAGAAAGACTGTTTTCATTAATTCCATTTGCATCAGCTTTCACCCTTGGATTTTGAAATTAATTTTCCTCAGAGAGCTGGGATTTGCTGTCCCTGTGAACTTGAACTTCCCTGCAAAGGTTTGGAAGGAAATCCTCTTAGGAAACCAGTGTTGTAAGTATAATGGGCTGGCTACTAGTCTCCCTTCTCCACCAGAGAGGAGGGAAGTTGCCTTTGAGATTCTGCCAGAGCCTGTTTTAAAATAGAATAAATACAGTGCACTTTTTTAACTCCTGGAAAGGTGGGAAAATGCTGGGTTTAGTCAATGTACCTTTTTTATGCATAAATGTTTCATTAGGAAAAAAGAGTGCTTTTATTCAAAACAATTCACATTGACTGGTTTAAGTAATTTTCTTTCAATATTTAGGTACATAGTCAGGAATAATATTTTGTAAAAGAAGAAAATCTGAAATCTTAGTGTTATTTTAGGAAAATTCAGTGCATCAATGTTTCTAGCAGTATAGAAAACTGTATAGTATAAAATTCAGGCTTCATTAGTATTTTTGGCAATTATGTACCTAAATTTGAGTATGAGTATTAGATGGAAATCACTGGTTTATTAATGAAGATATTATGTGTGCATGTGTTAAATGCTTTATTACATAAAAAGCCACTTAGGGCTAATGACCTACATTTTTGTTTGCAATTTTAAGTTTGTCTTGACCAGACTACAGTCAGAAATGGGCATAATGCTGTGTTTTGTAAGGCCCATGGATTTATAGAAGGACTAAGAATGTTACAAGCCTGCTGGTGATAATGTCACTGAAAGTACAGTGTATTAAAGTATATTTATCTTTTTCAGTGGTAGTAACTAAAATCAGCTATAGGGGCTTTTTAATAACAAAAACTTACTATGCTGTTTTTCTTCCCTAAAAAGTATTGTCTTATATAGATCTTTACTGGTACTACAAGGTAGATCTGTACTAGTACTACATGAAATGCAGCCTATGATAACTTGTTCTACAGAAGTTCTCATTGTAAAAATTGAAGCTTTTTTAATGTAATCTCTGAATTATAAGAAATTTTTCCCTGTTTTCTGGATTTAGAAATCATCCATGTCTCTGTAAAGCTTTAAGTAGTATAAGCACAGTTGTGCTATGCCCTGAAAAGAACATCTTTTCTGATGTTTCTGATCTAGTTCTGAATTAGGCTTTTTTACGTCTAGTTACTTTACTTTTAGTTCTGCATTAAAATTTTTACTGTAACCTGAAGAAATTAATTTTTCTGTTGACCTCATCAAATTCTTATATCTGCTAGTGCTTTAAAATCACAGTCATTTAATTAATGAGTTTCTTTTAAACAACATAACTGTAAAAAACAACAAAAAAGGAAACTTAAGATAATGTTCATATTTCACATTAAACAACTATTATTGTCTAGTTATGCTTCAGCATGTAAATACACTAGTAGCTTGTACTGCAATACCTATTTAACAAAAGATACTGTGTGAAGTAGTATTGGCCTTGAGTTCAAAATCAGTATTACTGATTTTTATAGGAGCCACACAGTAATCTGTGCTTTCACATGCAGGTCATAGGACCTGACCCATTGCAGGGTCGGTTTAGATTCAGCACAAGCAAATGTCTGTACCTCATCAGAGTCCAGTAGGCTGCCTCTAAGCTGCTGTTTCTTCAGTATTTACCACTTCATTCTCATAAGGGATACTTACTAGCTTCACACCCTGACTCCATGGTTCTCAGCTATTGCTCCCCTCCTTCTACCCTCTTCTCCAAGAGTTTTCTGAAGGCCAGTTGTTTCAGTGGTCAAGTTTACATTGGTGTCCCGCAAATAGTTTTACAGATGCATATTTATGGAGTGGATGAGCACGTTGCAGATGGGAACTTCTTAAGCTGGATTTGCTGCCAAATGTAGCATATTATATATTTACACCTTTGCTGGCACAGTTATGCTGTCACTAATTTGAAATCCTTGCTAGGTAGGAGGCTTCCTAGTTACCCCCTTGCAGAGTGTGTACTTTGTAGGCTGTGTAAATAAATCTGCAGACCTGGCAGAAATTGTAATTGTGAGTGATATTTCTAACCATTTGAGCTCAAATAGAAGTCATGGATCTTTTAGTAACCTGTCATCCAGCCTCATGCTTGCCCAACATGAAAGTGAGGGGGACAACTTAAAACACAGTTGTGCAGGTGACTGTGACTTTGAAATGTAGCTTCATTCATATATTGGAAAATAATGTATTATACTTTCCTATTGATATTGCTGTCCTGCCCATCCAAGAGTAAAAATTTAGGGTTTTTTTTTCACTTCTGTGGTTTGATTTGATTGTGATTACATAAGAACAGATAAACTGAGAAACAGGTACCACTTTTACATGTTCAGCTTTCAGACTACAGCTCAGCTTGGGCACATTTAAAGGACAAGATTGAACTTTAACGATTTAGCCTAATTATTCCTTTAGTTGCTGGAAAAATGAATGCTCGTGTCCTAAAAGAAAACAAAAGCAAACAAACAAAACCCCACCACTTGTACCAAATGAGGTAGTTGGAAACTATTTTTATGCAACAAACTTCGAGATGTATAAAACTAACACTGGGAGCTAGATTTTCAAACTCTGAAACAGCAAGAGCTGTGAAATACTATTCTGAATGTGCTCAATTGTATCACAGCATTTAAGAGATCTCAGAGTGACAGTTGATCTTCTTTCTACCATATGCCAGGCTCTAATGACAGAGCTGCTGTTGCTTAAGTGAATCTGCAGATTCTATATGGAAGCTGTAGAATTTCTGCAGCAATTGTAGAGAGAATTTTTGTTATTACAGGAATTCTAAAAAATTCAGGAAAATCCTCAAGATAACTTGTCCAAGTTTTACCATCCTGTACCAGTAGTCATAGTTGTCTTTAATGTATTCTCTATGAACTCTTACAGGGTATGAGAGTGCAAGAGTTTTGGGATTCAAGGTAGCTGTCAGCATTTGAGAACTGGGTTTGGGTGGTTTCTTTACTTCAGATTGATTTGCTGTGGATGCTCTTTGTAACTAACTGTCTTTTTGCAACATGTTATTTTAGGAGAATGAGAAGGTAAAAAAAGTTGTTTATTTTAAGTTTGTTAATATAAATTTGAAACTTGCTGTAGATTGCCATCAAGGACAGTTCTGTGCATACACCATAGCTCATGTGAAAAGTTTAATACGTTGTATTTCTCTGTTTAGATATTGCAAATGGCTCCAGTTCAGGAGGATACCGCCCCCCTCCCAGAACAAAAGAAGTGATCATCAATGGACAGACAGTGAAACTAAAATACTGTTTTACTTGCAAGATTTTCCGCCCACCTCGTGCCTCACATTGCAGCCTTTGTGATAACTGCGTAGGTGAGTAAAAAAGATACAGCATATGTTCAATTTAGTAGCTTATATATTGTTATGAATAGTTTTAATACAAGAGAGAAAAGAATCGGAGTTAGTGGCAAGATTACTCATGAGGTCACTTGCTGTGTTCATCCTTCTTTCCTACCAGTTCTGTTAAATGTTAAGAATTTTAGAGGCGGCAGAAGAGGAGTTTTTGCCTAACTGATAGTTGTTGCTAATGTAAGAAAGAAAAACATCTTCTGATGCATACATCTTTCCTAACCTGCTCTGCAAAACAAAGAACACAATTCGAATAGGGCCGCATAGTATGTGTGATGAACTCCCCAGTGCAGAGAACCAAACTTTACAGGAGTTTCAGAATTGTTTCCTTCACCAAACTAAATTGAGGGCAAGGAGCTGCTTCTTCAGTTCATTACAGACTAACTGTAAGGCACGCTTCAGATGGTTAGGGCTTGCACTGTCACCAGAGTACACACTGCAGGTGATTCTTACCTTTGAACAGTTTTAAAACTAAGAATTTTAAAGTCAGAATCCGTAAGAAATTACTGGGCAAGCATGCTATTTTGAGAGTATGGAGATATCAGAACTCAAGGATATTGTGTGATGATAGGGTTCTTTCTTCCTCTGAACATCTCGTCTTTTTTCATGACTATTTTCTTTGGAGGGCAGACAAGGTGATCAAAATATAGTTGGATTTAAAAGCAAACCAAAAAACCACACCAATAAAATCTGAGTAGTTTCTAGTTAATGAGATAACATTTAGAGTTCAGGTCAACTGATCAGCACACTGTTGAGCCTGGACCTTACGCATTCAGGAAAATAATGTAGAAAGATGTCTCCAGCTGAGAAATGTAATTGCAGCATTCAGCAGTGATATTTTTAGATACAAAGCGGTCATTGGAAGAATTAGTTTCATGTTTAGATGATACTCATTTAGGGAGTACACTTACATCAGAGTGAAAAGTTTAGCCTTTTGTCTCTATACAGTTGATTGGTATCTGTAGATGGTTCCTTCAGTAAATAAGTTTTTCTGATGTTTTAGAATTTTGTAAGTGTTGTAAAAGCTATTGAGCTTGTCAAGTAGGGGTGTCTATGAATTGCATTTGACACATTTTCAGAAAAATAGTATATCACATGTGTAACCTGGACATCACAGTGTTGTGGCATTGCTCAGCAAACCTGATACGAAAATGCAGTTGTTGACCAGTGCAGTAAATAAAAGTTAAAGGCTGTTGTCTTTTCTGAGAGTGCATAAATAAGAGCAACTCCCACACACATTCTGAAGCTTATTTTAAAATAACGTTTCAGGTTTTTTAATAAACTGGTATGAAGGATTTTTCTACAGGTTATTCTGTAATCTGATTGTGTCCTTTTCATACTAAATTTGGAAAAACCTACCCTGTGAAACATACAGTTAGTGATGGCGGGGAAACAACTTAAAAAAATCTTTGTCTTCTGATTATGTCTGTGATGAAGCAACAGATGTGAATTATTATGAATGTGTATCAGAAAAGAGTCTGAGCAAACTCATATAAGTGATAGTTGAATCCAAGAAGATTAGTCTTTTCTGCTTATAAAACAGGTATGATGATTGTAATTTCCGCTTGCGTATTTTTTAATTTGAAGTTTTGTTGTAAAATAATTCCATCCATTTATTAGAATGAATTTGTTGTGTTTTTTCTCCTCAGCAGTTATAATGGGAATTGTTATAAACTATGACTTTTTCAGGGTACATTGTATAGTACTTTTGTTTCCTGATGAGATACAGGTATTTGCCATACAAATATTCAGGTGTATTGAATGCAAAAAGTGGAATCTACAAGTACCTGCAACTAATTTTCTGTGAAAAATAGATGTCAAGAAAATTGGATTGCTCATGTACTTGTGGAAAACCAACAGTCTAAGAGGTACACTTAATCAGAACGTGTTATGCAGTTTACCACCACTCTTAAATTAGGATTTTCTATATGATGATGTTTTTATTTAATTTTAGTTTGTGAGTAAATCTTACAGTAGTGGTGAGTGTTTTTGTGGCACTATTATTTGCTAGTTCCTTACTGACGTAACTAAACCAATGCAAAAAGATTCCTACTTAACATGCATATGGATATTTAAGTAACTTATGATTGCAATTCTCTACCAATATGGCTGTGCGTTCCTTTTTACCACATAGTTCCTGAAGCTTTTGCTGCATAGTTAAAAACTAACTACAGAGACTATGTGATACAGGAATCAAGATTTTATTCAAATCAGTACTCACTGCTCAAAAACCAGTACTTTTACCTAAAGGTGTTTTATGATACCATGATACTATGAATGCAGTGTGAAAGCGAGGTTCTTTCATTCTATATTTTCTATTGATGCTTTTCATTCTGTAAGGAATTCTTAGCAGCATTTTAAATATGTAAGTACATACAAAAATTTATTCATCCCTCTTTTGAATTAATCCTAACTTTCTAGTTGTCTAGTAAGCATATCTGTTACTTGATCTTGTTTCCGATTTTCATTGTGTCATTAATTTTTTTATAAATAACTACATAGTATATTTAGATAAAAAGAAAGAGCTGTAAAAAAAACCCCACCAAACTAATTTGAGTTCTACCCATAGTAATATTTCAAACTCCTTTATCTTTTACAATATTTTCCTAGCAGTATGCAGAAAAATCTGGATTTTCATACAAACGTAGTTTGTTGCATTTATGTAATACCTTCAAACATTTGGTCGAATAAGTACTCTGAGACAAATATCATGTGTGTATTCCTGATTTGCTTTCTTTAATTGCCTTTGTGAATGATAATTAGAAGTAAGCCCCTCAAGAGTTCTCTGTGTACCATTATGTTCCTTAAAAATTATAAATTAATTTAAAATAATGTACACATAAACACAACAGATAAAGACTTTAAAAAAAGAATAACAACAGCAGACATAAATTCTGAGCTCAAGCTCAGGTAAGATCGCCAGGAGGCCTGCATGGATGAACAAGAAGCACCTGGACAAGCTCAAACGTAAAAAGGAAGCCTACAGAGCGTGGAAGCAAGGACAGGCAGCCAGGGGGAAATATAGAGAAACTGTCTGGGTAGCCAGGGATCAGGTTAGGAAGGCCAAAGCCCTGACAGAATTAAATCTAGCCAGGGATGTTAAGGGCAACAAAAAAAACCTTTACAGGTACATTGGTGATAAAAAGAAGACTAGGGAAAATGCAGGCCCTCTCTGGAAGGAAACGGGAGACCTGGTCACCCAGGATATGGAGAACGCTGAGGTACTCGATGACGTTTTTGCCTCAGTCTTCACCAGCACGTGCTCCAGCCACACCGCCCAAGCACAGAAGGTAAAGGTGGGGACTGGGAGAATGAAGAACCACCCACTGTAGGAGAAGATCAGGTTCCAGACCATCTAAGGAACCTGAAGGTGCACAAGTCCATGGGAAATGATGAGATGCATTCATGGGTCCTGAAGCAACTGGTGGATGAAGTGGCTAAGACACTATCCATCATATTTGAGAAGTCATGGCAGTCTGGTGAAGTTCCCACTGACTGGAGAAGGGGAAACATAACCCCCATTTATAAAGAAGGAAATAAAGAGGACCCAGGGAACTACAGGCTAGTCAGTGTTACCGCTGTGCCTGGCAAGATGAAGATCATGGAGTGAATCCTTCTGGAAACTATGCTAGGGCATGTGGAAAATAAGAAGGTGATTGGTGACAGCCAGCATGGCTTCGCTAAGGGAAAATCATGCCTGATAGATTTGGCGTCCTTCTACAATGGGGTTACAGTGCTAGTGAATAAGGGAAGAGCAACTGTCATTATCTACCTGGACTTGTGGAAAGCATTTGACACTGTCCTGCAAGACATCCTTGTGTCTGGATTAGAGAGACATGGATTTTATGGATGGAACACTTGGTGGATAAGGAATTGGCTCAATGGTTGCACTCGGAGTTGTGGTCAATGGCTCGATGTCCAAATAGAGAGCAGTGATGAGTGGTGTTCCTCAGAGGTGAGTCTGAGGACCGGCGCTGTTTAACATCTTTGTTGGCAACGTGGACAGTGGGATTGAGTGCATACTCAGCAAGTTTGCCAACAACGCCAAGCTCTGTGGTATGGTCGACGCGCTGGAGAAAAGGGATGCCATCCAGAGGGTGTGGACAGGCTTGAGAGGTGGATCCATGCAAACCTCATGAAGTTCAGCAAGGCCAAGTGCGAGGTCCTGGCATGGGTCAAGGCAATCCAAGCACAAATACAGGCTGGGCGATGATGAGTGGATTGAGAGCAGCCCTGTGGAAGAAGTACTTGGGAGTAGTAGTGGATGGAAAACTGACTATGAGCCAGCAATGTGTGCTTGCAGCCCAGAAAGCCAACCATATCCTGGGCTGCATCAAGAGAAGTGTGGCCAGCAGGGTGAGGGAGGTGATTCTCCTACTCTACTCCACTCTCATGGGACGCCACCTGGAGTATTGTGTTCAGCTCTGAGGCTCCCAATATAAGAAGGACATGGACCTGCTCGAGCAGGTCAAGAGGATGCCATGAAGATGGTCAGGAGACTGGAACACCTCTCCTATGAAGACAGGGTGAGAGAGATGGGGTTGTTCAGCCTGGAGAAGAGAAGGATCCGGGGAGACGTTATAGTGGCCTTCCAGTACTTAAAGGGGGCTACAGGAAGGATGGGGAGGGACTCTTTATCAAGTAGTGTAGTGATAGGACAAGGGGTAACAGTTTTAAACTGAAAGAGGGTAGATTTAGATTAGATGTAAGGAAGAAATTCTTTACTGTGAGGGTGGTGAAACACTGGAACAGTTTGCCCAAAGAAGTTATGGATGCCCCCTCCCTGGAAGTGTTCAAGGCCAGGTTGGACGGGGCTTTGAGCAACCTGGTCTAGTGGAAGGTGTCCCTGTCCATGGCAGGGGGGTTGGAACTAGATGATCTTTAAGGTCCCTTCCAACCCAAACCATTCTATGGTTGCTGAGTTTTGACAAGAGGTTTTGACTGCACCGTGTGATGCTAGTAAGAAGCCGGTGATTGGGCTTGCTTCTGAAATGACCAAATGACTTTTTGTAAATTTGGTTTTGGTCATTTCAACATGAACTGTGTAATTTCCTTTTTTTGTTTCGTTTTAATAAATATTTTTTGCCTTGCTTAATTTGAGTTCTATAATAAAAGCTGAACAAGAAGCAGCTAACTATCTCCAAACAATTTATTTAAATATAGTACTCATGGTAGTACACATGCTTTTTTTTTACAGAGGATTCAAAGCTCAGATTTTTGAAATTGTATGTCACAACTGAACTTTGAAACATTTAGTTTCATTTTTCAGAGATCACCGATGAACGTGAGAATGGCACACTAAGTTAGACCAAAGTTTTGGTTTGTGCCGTAGCCTGTTTCCTGCCATGGCCAGAGTGGATCCCTGGGGAAGAATGGGAGAAGAGGGCGAGCATGCGGGGGTGCTGCTTCTGAATAGTCTCATGCTCACAGATTTTCAGCATAAGCTGCCTTGAACCCTGGGGGGTTATCCCTTTTTTCTTCAGTAGCTCTTGATGGATCTTAGTCGGCCTTCTTTGTACCTAGTATAAACTTTTTGAGATGGGGAACCAGCATGCCAGTAGTGCTGAAGGCACACATACCATACTGGCATTTTCTGTCAATATTTCTATTTTCTGTAGGAGATAAGATTCCTCTCACTTGTAAGTCTGATTGCTTTCCTATATAGATCCTAAACATGAGACCAAATGTCAAGATTTTGACAGAGATTTTGACAAAATATGCTATATTAGAAGTCAATAGACACCTCCTTTCTGGTTAAATCATTGCTTCTGTAAAGCACATCTGCCAGGCAATTGTAGGCATTGTCTTTTGGTTTTGGTCTTGACCAAACTACATTAATTTATTGTTTTGAAAACACAGTATGTTATGTAACCAGCAGTATGCCAAACAGCAAAATTTGGATAAAATAATTGTTTTAAAAAGTAGTTTTCCAGATTAAGCACCAGTGTTGTAAATCTATTTTCTTAAAACAGGGAATTAATAATTAGAATGCACATAACACATAACACGCACAACATAAGGCAAGGAGTAGGAATTGCCAGGGTGTTCTGTGAGAAACTTTTCCCTGTAGTCCCTCCAGATACCACCATCTTCCAGCCTGGAGAACTCGAATTACTTCAACAACAAGCTGAGAGGTGGCATTGTAACAATTTGGTTTTTATAACACTGAGAGTGTGTCTGAGAGTAATTTTCCCAGGACTTTGTGGTCCTTTATAATCAGTGAGTATTTACTTCATGTCAGGACTTTGTTTGGCTTGGGTTTAATTTCATTCTGTAGCACTCTTCCTTCATTACCATATTATCTCTCTTCTTGCTTTCAGTTTCTTTTCATGACCTTTCCCTATTTCTTTCCTTATATTTCCTGCAATGAAGAGAGTACAATTTTCACTTAATTTTGGGGTCTGATTTTTGAACCTGTTAAACCTTAGCTCTGGGTCTCTTGAAGTGACTCTATAGCTGAACAGTTAAAACTATAAAACTACCAAGTTGGCTGCTATGTCCTTCCCCCCCTCCCCGCTTTTCTTGTATATTGTTTCCCAGTTTTTACATGTGAGAAATGGCTTTGGCTGCTTTTGTTTGTACTACCTTTTTGGGGCACCCAAGAAGCTGCCAAAGGGAGTACTTGCAGAAGTGATGTATTATTTGTCTTTGAGTGTGCCATCTATATACTAGATGTACTTTAGAAATTCAGGGAGCATGGCATGTGTGTCAAATTTAAGTCTAAGCCAAAGAAAGTACTGGGAAATATGGCAGAAAGTCTCTTTTAAAAAGATAATGTTATAGATTGCTTCAGAGAGAGGCTGTGGCTTGTGTATTGGTCTGCATATAAAAAAAGCAGAGGTGATCATAATACCCAACTGTGTAAATGATGTTGTAAGCCTCAGATGTCAGAGTAAAAATTAAAAAGATAAATTACTGGGGTGGGGGAAGGCGGACAATATTACAAAACTTAGAAGTGCAATAACAATTTGAAAGATGGTTAGGAAATTCAAAGGCAGATACAAGGCAGCCACAGAAGTGTGTAAAAAAAAAAAAAAAAAAAAAAAAAAGTGCTTTTATGTAGAAAAGAGAGGAACAAATCCATGAACTTTGTGGATGCTGATACCTGGTAAGGATACTATGCTTCCCCTAGGGACAAGTTGGGGTTTTTAACTCTCTTCCTCCACAGTTGGGTGTGTGTCTGGCACTTGTTTGGTTCCCAGTGTGTGAAAGGTATTACATTGACAAGAATAGGTATGTAAGGAGAGATTGTTAAGCAGTCCTTTGCTATGCACTCTTCATACCTATCAAACAGTCATTCTAAACTGCTGTTGCTGCCTTTGAAAATGTCACAATGTGCGTGCAAAGGGGTTCATTGTTAATTAGTCAATATTTGTTATTGGAGGTAGCATTGAAGTGAGCTATGTGACAATATAGTTTAATTACTATGAGCTATCCTAGGGCAATGGCTGTATGTTTTCCAAACAAATCAACTATTTTTATTTAAAAAAATAAACATGTTTATTTTCTTTTTGTGAATAATATTAGTCAGCCACTATTGAAATTGATTAGCATGGAAAAAGTTGACATTGCAACTGATTTTCTTAACCCCACCTAAATAGCTTAGTTGTGTGGGACAGTTTAAACAATTATAAGGGAAATATTTGTTGAGTAGCCCTTGTGTTTTACTATTTCTTGTAGATAACCATGCACATTATTACTGTATTTCAGTAATAGAAGCCCATCTTTCCCAATGTTATATTGCTGTTTCAGTTTGCATCATCTTGTAGAGATTAGTGTGGCGTCTAGAACATAATCTGGAGTAAACCTTTGGTGAATATTTCCTGAATGTAAACTTGAGGCTAGAAGGCTCTTTCTGTTCCATTTGGTTTTCTTGGGGTGTTTTGATTTGGGGTCAGAGTACAAAAGTACTGAAGCTCGGTGATTTAAAGGATCCATTGTGTATTGTCCATAACAGATGTTCTCAAATAACATCAGCATGCATATAAATGTAACTTGCAATCGGTCTTTTGTTATTCATTTTTTTCATAAAAATTTCTACTCTGATTTCATTCCACAAAAGTAACAGCAAATGCATTGTCAGGGCAATGACTGTCATGCAGGTGAATGTTGTGTAAGTTAAATTGATCCATATATTTGATTGCTGTTGTCAATTGATGACAAGTCCCATCAGTGGCTTTTTTAAATATGATTAATAAAGCAATTTTCTGAGGAGTGAGGACTTCAGTCAGTGGAACTGAACATCTGACCTAAGGATAATTTTTATGAATATGCTATGAATATTGGATTTTTTATTAATGATGTTAAATTATCACACATTCTGAACTGACTGTAAATGATTTAATGCCATGGTTGTATTTGCTTTTGTGCATGCATACATGACATTCAGCAAGCTGTTGGGATTGGACTGCTTTATCTTAGAAGAAAATAAATACTTTTTGTAACAAAAAGTATTCCTTAAATGGACTTCTAAAAACCTCATTTGTTTTCCTAAACATTCCAAGAGCAATCAAATTCTGAAAGTACCATTTGTCATACAAAATATCAAGTCAAGAATCCTGAATAGATGTGGTCATATCATGACATCAGAGTTCTACAAAAAGCTGTAATTGTCATCACTATAAATATGTGCAGATGTGTGGGTATCTCTACATAATTGCTCAGTGTGCATCATGACAATGGACTTTGTAGTCCTATGTTCTACTACTACTATCAAAAATAATTTTGCGTAATGCTGGCACAGTTGGTTGAGTTGTAATGTGATTTTTTTTGACTGATGCAAGATTTAAATAGCAGACTGTTGACTCTTCCCAGTCCTAGAATGCCTGTTTGCATGTGTTAAAGATGGTAACATTCAGTGAATGCCTTATGTTTGTGTCTTTGCCCTACAATGCTTTACTTGAATGGGGTGGAAGAATTATCCAAGTGAATTCTAACTTGTGCTTGTTGGAATCTCCTAGTAACGGGACCTAGATATTTTTGCACCTGTAGACGTTTTGTCTTTGGGACCTGCCTTCACATTAAGCTTTAGAAAATGTATGTTGGCATGCAATGATCCAGTTGAGCAAAGGAAAAAGGAAACCATTCATAAATAATAACTGTTTCTGAAATCCCAGTGTGAATAGATGAGAAAAGCTACACACAGAAGGTCCAAGCTGGCCTACAATTGTTCCATGTAAAAGTGCTTTTTTGTTCCTTGTAAATTATAAAGCTTTTATTAAATGTTTTGAAAGAGGAAGGAAAGTATTGGGGTCATTTTGTACATGGTTTCCTGGAGTGTAATGATTGAAAAATGGAAGCTGAACATTTAAGGTTTTAAAGAGTCTACATGCTGTGCTGTGGAAAAGTGGAGATTTGACTCTGGTTTTGAGCAGCAAGGAACATGCTTCAATATGGCTTCTGAAGGAAGCACTCTCCATCTATAAGATCATTGCTTATTAGAATGGTAAATATTCTTGGGTTTGTTTTTATCTGAGATATCCAGCAGTTAATGTTTCTTGAGCAAGTTTTCAAATGTAAACGTTTCAGAGAAGGTAAAAAAAGAGAAATGTGTAAAGTATGCTGTAACTTGTATGTTCTTCTGTCATCCAGTTAGCATATACCATTAGGTGAGTGTTAATGATGCCCCTGAGTCATGCTCACAGCTTGCTACTTCCAAAGGGACAGTATCTAAATTTCATCCCCTTTTTTTTCCCCACCTGTGTGATTCTCTCCTTTGTCCCTGTTCACATGCCCTTAGTAACACACAGAATTGGTAAGTCAGTTTTTCTCACTAAGCAATGAACAAAATAATTGCGTTTTTCCTTTCCTTCCAGTTCAGGCAACTGACCTGACTAATCAGCAGCTTAGACAATGAAAGAAGGAAGTGGGATGAAGTGGCAGGAAGGGCAGCATGTGGCCATCTCTTTCACTGCCACTAAACTTTTAGATTGGCTTGGTTATCTTGTGAAACCTCACCCTTAGGTTTTGGTTATAAGAGTGCTGGCTATCCTCAGAAGTTATTATCCAAATTCCAAGCTGCTGATCACTTGGGAAAGACTAGTAAAATAAAGTCACTGTTGCGGGTTTACTGACAGCTCTTGAGGCTTCTTATCTCTTTTTACCCATCTCCTCTTTTCATTGATGCTTCACCTTATAAATTGTTCACACATTTTCTCAGTCTTTTTTTGTTTGCTTCAGCTTTTGTTCTCAGACCCTGAAAAATTAATCAAAACTGGATTTCTCCTGCAGTCCTGATAAGTGTTAACCTGTAGTAAGGTTGATGTTACAGCTGGGCTGAATTAACACTCAGCTGCTTCTGAAAGGGTCATTTCATCCCTTCTCTGACAGTGTGTTCTCACTACTTCACTTGGGCTATCTTTGGTGTTTGATACTGTGGTAAACTGGTCTGGGGAGCTAGGCAACAGAAAATTAACCATAGTTCTAAGTTCATCTGTCTCTCTGAACGAGCTCCACACAGGGTAAAACTAACACCAGGCTTGGCCTAAGGACAGAGAGCCATAAATACGCAGACAAGAGGTTGTTCACAGGACTGCTAAAAGAGGAGAAGCTGGGCCATCTGTTTTAGCAGTAGTTCTCGATTAGGTAGGTATGACTGTAACATCATACCACATCCTGAAGACAAATACCTTGCTGCTTTTGCTTAAAATAGAGTGCAGGAGGATGATCTGTCACAACTTTTCTATCCATGGGATGCTTCCAAAGACAAACTTTTCAGCACTTGCAGCTTTCTTCCTCCCTTATTAAGAGTTCTTATACACTTTTTATTAACAAGAGTTTGTATTACCAATGTTTTGATACTCTTCATTTATCTTAAATATTTTTACATTAGCCTTGTCACAAGCGTATGATCAAATAAGCAGCACATTAAATGTAAACCAGAACTGCATTCATTGCCTCTAAACAGTCTGTTATTCTTCGTAAAAATCAGTTGCATTTATGTTTGCTCTGCATTTAAGTTTACGAGCACCAGAATTCCCAGTTTTTCTCAGCATCAGTAGTTTTTAATTTTTCAGTTAAGGTGAATCTTAATTTTGCTGCGAACATTGTCCAAGTCAAGTAAAGATGTCAGGCAGAGCTTCCTTTGCCAAATCATTGGTGGTTCTGTTTGCAGGCATCGGGAGTGCCAGAGGTGAACTTTAAGTTATTGTGTTATTTCTTCATTAATACTTACTAAGCCATGTCTTTTTGTAAGGAAGAAGAAACAGCTCTAGATTTAAGAGTTTATATTTCTTAACAGCATTAGAAGTTTCTGCTTAGTATGTGTCTTCGTTTTGCCAGGGTTAGCTGTTTTTTCTTGCATAAAAAACTAAGCAGAGCCACTGACAAGCTGTAAGGCTATTATCTTTAACTTGGATTTACATATTTGTGCTCTGCTGAGTAGAATAATCCCTTGCTCTTTAATATACTATTTTGTGGCATATAGCATAAATGTCACATCCCTTTCTATTTTACAACAGCAAAATGAGGACCAGTTTATTCATTCATAACACACATGTAAACCCTTTAATACTTCTTTGTTATTAGAGCTGATTCAGATTTAACACTGTAGCAGTGGTTTTCATATCATATTTTCATAGCCTTTTCTGTCCATTTCTGCTTTACAAACTTCTTAGGTAGGTAGTTAGCTTCATGATGATCGGTAAGGTAATTATTGAGAAAGCAGAGCCTTTCAGTTTACCAAGAAAGTTTGAAGACAGAAATTGGACAAGAGTAACAAGTAAGTTGAAAATATCAAGTCAGTCTTAGTAAGGAATATATATATGTGTGTGTATATATGTATGTGTGTTTATAGATAGGGGTGTGCATATATGTGTGTGTTTTTATGTTTGTCTGCATTTATCTGAATCTATTGAATAGATGTCTCATATCTAAATACTGTTTAATGGCTAGAACCTGAGTTTTATGTCAGCATAATTTGTTGATTCCTAGTGTGGCAGCATAGAAGAGAATGAACGTGTATGTACAGAGTTCATCTTCCAAAGACATGTCATGATTTTTTTTTTTCTGAAGCAGTAGGGTACAAAAGTACCCTAGGATTATGTGGTTCAAACGGCTCTGTAATTGTATTTTTCTTTGTGTTATTATTTATTCATGGGTTGTATTAGGTACCCATTAAGTGAAGTGTTTATCAGAATATAAGGACTCATTCAGAAGCACAAATGATGTAAAAATAAGCACTGTTCAAATTCATTGTCAACTTATTTTGGGAATACAACTGTATTGCACTGAATAAAGGTAGTATTACCTACTCGTTTAGATACCAGAGTGTTTAGTTCTTGGTATTCTTAGCAGTACTCATTAAATCAAAGTATTTCTGAAGCCCTACCCTAAGAAAGTTCAGTAACTTCACCTTGAATAGCCCCATTGGAATCTGAAACAGATTTATTGCAGAAGCATGCAGTCCAAACAGCTGTCACGCAAAACCATTTAAAAAAACCCCTGCAAGTCTGGTGAACTTGGAAATCTGTTCTGCATGTTGTTTTGACTTTTTGATTTTTAATGAAGATAATACTAAATAGATCTTTCAAGGAAAACCTCTAATGTAGGTCTTTAACATAAAGCCGTAGCTAAAATAAACTGGTGTGCTTGGACAGATGTGCCTTTTTAACATAGGGCTTAAGGACTTCAAATTTATAGCTTGCCTTTCCTGTGGAATTACAAATAGTTTGATATTGTACGTCAATGAAGGCATAAAAGTCACAGGAAACAGAACAGGATTTGGACGAGGATCAGAGTGTGAGAGAGAGTCAGCATGAGAGCATCTGTCTTATGTTATGATCTTGGATTTGATTAAAAAATTTTAAATTCTGTCAGTGTAATCTCTCCAAAGCAAAGTTAGGAAATGCCAGTTTGTTTCCTGACAATCACTCTGTTTCTATTACCTGGTGAACTGGGATGGGAAGGGTGGGGGGGTCTGGGCTGCCTGGGGAGAAGCAAAGCGAACTGTTCTGTTTGCAGCTTTCCAGCACTGGGGCATTTACCCAGTGTTGGGGACACTCATTTCTGACCCGCCCTGGCCTTTTTCTGTCTCATGAATGAGTTAATCTCTCAGGGAAATAAAGGGAAAGGGTTGGTTTAGTAAAAAGAAGAGGGAGCCTATAGCGCAAAGGGTAACAAAGCATTCAGATGACATCTACCAATTTTTATACTGTGTGGTTTACAGAAAATTCCTACAAGATTGAATAGATTATTAAAAAAACCAAACCAATCCCAAAACTAAATAAAGCACAAGCAAATTTACAAGACTGAATTTTAACATTTGAAAAATGGTTTATATGAATGATTTTGCTGTTTTTAATGATTTTGTATGGCAGTGTCAACTTTAAGTGGAAAAATAGGTGGTCTGGAATGGAGAATATTTTGAGCGAAGCAATAAAAGGAAATGGGAGGGTGTAAATATTTCATATACCATAATGGATGGATGAGATGATAGTAGCCGTAAGTCAGAGGTGTGATCATGACAGATATAAATAAAACAACATCAAAAACTCCAGTTTTGAGTAGAAGAGTGACTGGAAGAAAAAAAAAAACCCTTATTTTGAAAAAATAAAATACAATTGAGTTGGTACGACTCCATGTGACAGTGGATAAATACATGCTTATTGGTCTGACTGCACAATTTATCACAATAATGCTGTTAGTTTAACAGGAGCTCACCTCAGCCATGCTTTATTTCTTTAAAAGCTGTAAGGTTTCATTAAAATACTCCTTTTTTCTTTTCTATTTTTTCCTTTCTAAATAAGAACTTCTCTGTGGCTAACTTGCAAATGCCAGTTAAATCATGAGGTTTAATATAGTATTCAGAGAGCTTTTTTCAAATAAACAGCATTTTATTAATTGTTTTCCATTTTTTTTTCTTCTGCCTCTCATTTCAGAACGGTTTGATCACCACTGTCCCTGGGTAGGCAACTGTGTGGGGAAAAGAAACTACAGATTTTTTTATATGTTTATTTTATCTCTGTCCTTTCTGACAGTCTTTATATTTGCATTCGTTATCACCCACGTCATCCTTCGTAAGTATGCTGGTGAAATCAGATTACGTATGTAGCCATTTGCTTGAGTTTTTTATTTTTAAGTTAATCTTTTGATCATTCAGGGTTTGTTTATTTATTTATTTATTTGCCTTTTCTCTGAAGCTTCACAATCCCCAGTGAGTCCCATTCTGGTCTATAGTAGACCCTGGTCATGGTAGTTGTTGATCTAGTGATGGCTTTATCTTAATACAGTATTAATTTTCTTTTTTTTTTCTTTGGTCCTTTTATGGATGATTTATTGGAAAAGCAGCACACATACTGTATGTCTAAGTATACAGATAGTATCATTTTCCTGAAGAACTTTTGTGTGCTTTTAAACTGTAAGTGTGGCCACTTGCCATCCAAACACAGGTAAATTACTAGGAAATAGATTGGAGCTATTTTACACTTTTTGTTGTTTGCTGTTTAGTTTTACATCTTTCTTGACCCTATTTTTAACACAAGTTACTTTCATTTGCATAGACATTTTGAGAATAACCAATTCATAATGGAGTGAATCAGATAAGCTCTAGGAAGGTGAATATTAATGTGTTTGAGGTGGATTTTTATTTGTATTCTGGATTGGGTTTGAGGTCAAGACTCTTTTGGGTACTGTTTTTTTTTTTTTCACACAACTAACAAATTTGGTAGCTCCTATATGATGATGATGATCTGATTTATGGTGATAGTGATACGACTTGTCTTTAAAGACCTTTTGTATGTTGTGGGGGTGTCTTAACCCACTATCACTAGGAAGTTTAAGAGTGTTCTAACTTGTCACTAATTATATAGGATATTGCCTTGAAGAGTATTTCTTTAATCGTTTTGGGAATGTGATCTTTTTATTTCTTTGCATTCTGTATTACAGTAGAAACCTGATAGAAGTAATAATTTCAGTTTATAACACATTTATAAAGCTAACTTGATAATGGCAATATTTAGAGACCGTTTTACTGAAAAATATGCTAATTGTGCTCAATTTCCTAAATTGCTTACGTTGTGCAGGGAAAATTTGTATTTTAAAAAGCAGAACTGCTCTCATTTGTGCTTCACAGAAGAAGGGTACGAGCGCTGAGCGGTTCTCCTGTAGCTCAGAAATCTAGCATGTAGGCTAGAATTAGGGGCACCTAATTTTGAGGGAGTCTGGATCAACAAGTTGTTCTCCCTGCCAGATACAGCATTTCTAGTAGCAGTTGAAAGAGCAGAGATAAGATGTACATATTGTTTAAAAAGGGAAAAGTAATTACTGGACAGAGAACACTTTCCATTAATACTTAAATCCCTGACATTTATTTGGGCATACATGAGTATATTCATACACATCTTCTACATTTAAGAAGAAGGAAGCATGGGGTTTTTTCTATCTTCTCATTTTGCTAGAATTCAGTAGTCAAAAACATCACCAGTCTGACAATGTAAGCTACTTTTGAAGCTAGCCTACTTTTATTTCACAAAGACTACAGTGCTTTTTTTCTTTAGTTTTCAGCATATGAATTAGCGGTATTATGCCAATATTTCATGTTCTGTATGTCAAGTAGATTTCTCCAGTAGATTTTATCTTTACAGTGTCCATACCTAATTCTAAGTATGAATTAGAGCAGAGAAATTAATTGTGCCTCTGTGTGGTTGAGAAGCACTTTAGCATTGTGTAGGTGTTACAGATAATGTATAGTAAATGTTAAATGCTGAATTGTAAAAAATTGTAAAATATTCTTGGTATGGAGGTTTATCTACCTTGGATGAGACAGGAAAAACCTCCTTTAGTCGTAAAGATTGGTTGGTCTTCAAAGGCAATGGTAGCAGGTATGAATTGTGATTAGTTCCTCGATGTTAATTTGCTACATTAATTAGCTTTCAAAATTATCTACTATAATCTTGACTGTATTCAAAAAAAAGAGTGGTTTAAATAAGGTTTTCTTACCATATCAATCACTCCACTCTCTCTGTGTCTACCATGCTTCTAGAAGTCCCCATATCTACCTTTCTAATACTTACCACTCAACCGTTTTTGTTGTTTTGCAGCCCTGCAGTTCTTCAGTTGATGCTAACCCCTAAGTGGGATTCTCAGTTACTTAATCTGCACCTTTGCACTTGGCATAGACTGTGTTAGTGTGTCTGAATAAGTCTGTGTTCAGACCTGGGACTATGATCTTCCTACAGTGTTTCAAAGTCATCCATATGTATTTCCATAAGTCATGGCAAAATTCTCGGTTCTAGAGGAAGTCATGCTAATTTAGTCAAATCCTGTTCTTAACTTTTCTGAAGATGATCTGATCAGGATTACCTTTGGCAACACTTTATTCTAGATATCCTGTGTTAGACTGAGTGCCTTCTGATGATACTCTTTTAGGAAGGGACTGAGGGATATTTATAGCAACTTGTAAGCATTGATGTTTTAAAAAAAAAAAATCCTTTTTGGTTCATTCTAATAGGGAAGTTCCTTCTCTGACCTTTTTTATGTAGGAAACCTGTTTTGTTGGGTTTTTTAAATGTCTCTTGATTTAGACAAATTTTTGAAATTTGTAACATTTTTTAATACATCTTGCAAGCTGCCATATTTACAATTTTTTGGTGGGCCTAAGTGATGATGAGATATGAGATACAACTTCACTTTTTGTTTTCTGTGGCCTTCTGAGGCATTCATCGGAAATTTGCCCTTTCCAGGATTAAGAACATGTGCACACAATACTACTGAAGATAATAAAATGAATTTGTAAATAGGATACTTTAAAGGAATTGTCTTGCAAGATTTTCTTCTATCTCCCCAAGCTTAACACTTTTCAGTAGTAGTGTCTGTCTTTATGGTTACTCAGCTCTGTTTGAGGCATCAGTATTTCAGCTGTTTGTTGCAGTGAGGAACCTTCCACTTCTGATGTATTGGGAACTGCCTGGAAGAGTATAACCAGCACTAGGGGTTAGAGATCACACCTACCTGCTGCCATTGCCATTAAGGATCCTAAAAATAGTAAGAAAGTAGGGGAAGTTCCATTAGTCTTGTGCCTTGAGGCTGTTATGAGAGTCTGAAAAGGCTCAGAAAAACAAGGTAAGTAACTTTCACTTCCTAATGGCAAACAGTGTATACACAGTATACACACACATATATTTTTTCTTTTTGTTTTAAAGACAAGATTCTTCTCTCTTCATACAAATCTTCAGATGAATTTAGCTAAGGGGGAAATTTTTGCTGTGGGAAAGACTTTCAGCCCAATGCATTTATATCATTTAAGTTACACAGTAAAATGCAAACGATGTGCCTATAGCTATGAGACGCTGAGTCAGTTATTACAAACTAATTCACTTGTTGCATTCAGCAAATTGTCAAATTACCCTTTTTGATTAATATCTCCTGATTCTGGAACCCAAGTGGATGCTTCTGCATCTCTAGCTCATTGGATCATGCTGCTCTTGAGCTTTTTTCCGCTAGTAGATATTCTCATTTGCCCAGAGGCAACAAGCACCTATTAGAAAAATCTGTGCAGGTGCAGTAGGAACAAGATTATAGTCTAGAGAACTTTGGCTGCTTCCAGGACAAAGGAGGGAAAGGTGAGAATCTGGGTTTATAGAATAAATCTTCCAAGTCAAAAAGTTACTTTAGTATTTCAAAATACAAAAGTAGCTTATAATTTTTTGTTTCCATATTAGGTCTGAAAAGAACAGGGATAATCAGAAATCTTGTTCATGGGAAAGTATGCGTGCATCAGTTTGGTATGACTGAGAAAATACCCTGCAGATGTTAGACCTGATAACTTACCCAAGATTTCTTTCTGATGTTGTTGCTGCTGAGCAACATATTTTCAGATTCATATTAGTAAATCTATTATATGATTATGCGGTTGATCTTCAAATATTAATTGTGTTAACTATGGTGAAAAAAGCCGGTAGTCCAATTTCTTACTCAGCTGGTAATTTTGGGTTCTGTTTCTACAGGTTCTCAACAAACAGGGTTCCTCAATGCCCTGAAGGACAGTCCTGCAAGATATCCTTTCACTGAAACAAATTGTAGATCTTGTTGCAAAATAACATCTGAGATGTTTTTGCTTGTTTTCTTGCTGTGTTGGATATGTGCATTTGGGACTTTTTCAGTTAATAATTTCATCACTTCCTGCATAATAAGATTTATCGCCACATGTTGGAGGTAGGAAAGAGACTTATAGCCTGGAGTGGTTTTTATTCTTCATCTTTTGCAGAGTAGTACTTGTGACAAAGGTCTGTAGTTTCTATGTGTGATGGAAATATGCCCCATATATATTTGTGACAGAATTCATAAATATATCTTACACTATAGCCATGCTGTGGTTTCATTTAAAATACCCAAATTCCTCTGCTTTTACAACAGAAAGTATCCAAAATGGCTGATTCTTGTCAAGAAAGAAAAAGTAGATTGTGGAACAACTGACACCATAAGCTGTCCCTGAAGAGTTCAATTCCTGAAAGTATTCTTATGTTGATTTACTGTTTTTAGAGAATTCATTTTCAAGTATCAACTTCTGTTACATAAAAGTATACACGTGCAAACACAGGGACTACTATTGTTGTTCAGTCTGGAGAAGAGAAGACTCTGGGGAGATCTTATTGTGGTCTTTTGGTATGTAAAGGGGGTTCATAAGAAAGACATAGAAAGACTTTTTACCAGGGCCTGTAGTGATGGGACAAGGGACAACGGTTTTAAACTTGAGGGTAGATTTAGGTTGGCTATACAGAGAAAGCTTTTACAGTGTGGATGATGAGATGCTGGAAGGGGTTTCCCAGAGATGCCTCATCCCTGGAAGTGCTCAAGGACAGGTTGGACGGGGCTTTGAGCAACCTGATCTTAGTGGAAGATGTCCCTGCCTATGTCAGGGGGTTTGGACTAGTTGATCTTTAAAGGTTCCCTCTGACCCAAACCATTCTGTGGTCCTGTACTGTAAATACTCCACATTCTTTTTATCACTTCACAGGAGGTTTCTGTATATTTTCTACTCAGTGAGAATGGAAAAGGTTCCTTCTGTGTGAAAGCAGCTAACATAATGGAAAAATGGGAAGCTGACATAACTACTGTTAGTTTCTTCCTTACATTTCTATACAGACTGTAAGCTTCCACTCCTTATTTATATGTTTTGAATGGTTTGTGTCTAAATAAACAGTTTGCACCTCTCACAAAGATACAATGAAAAGAATTCTTTCCCATGCTTGTGCCAAGGAAAATTCTTTTGTTCAATGTGCCTCACACAGTTCACTCTTTTCCACAGAAGAGTAGGAAGAAAAACCTCTTACTCTGTCGGTTGTAGTTGTGCATAGAGAGAGACCTCTCTTTCCCGGTAGTTTTTCCAAGTGTCAAATTCTTCACATTCTAGATTCAATTTTTGTGTGTGTGTGTCTCAGGTAGAGTCACTAAGCTGTAAACTCTCTTTTTAAACAAAGCCACTGTTCAGATTTTTTTTTGTACAAATTTTACAAAGCACAAACAAACTGTCCTAAATAACACAACAATAGCTTCCAATTAAAACAGTTGGAATCATTTCTTACAAAAGATTACTCTTTCAAACTATTTTCAAACTGAGAATAGCTTTCAATTGTCCTTAAATCAAAAGGTAACTGTGCATTTGAGAATCCTTGTACAGGAACAATGGGCTGCTTATCCATAGTTGTATTCAGAGATGTGCTGCTTGAAAAGGTTTAGTAGCACATCTTGTAGAAATGGCCTGGTTTGATAGTGATATGTTGGACAATTCAATAGTTTGGTTACAATTCCTAACAGTAAAAAATCAAATTGTGCAAATAGTATTGGGAATGCTGCTTTGGAGCAAGCCAGTCAATTCGGGCACAGAGAACACTGCCATTTCTGTCTTGCTAACAATGCTGTGTGAGATACCAAGGGAGTGTTACATTATGCTAGTAAGTTATGCTTTATGTTCAGAATATATTGCTCTTTTGTGTTTGTTTTTTAATTAATTGAGTCATGTTAATCTAACACCTCCTGTTCTAGACATCTTTTTTGATCTTGGTGTGGGGAACTGAAAGAAGTCTCTTTCTTGGGGAAAGAAGTCACTTTCAATGGGGAACTGAAAGAGGTCTTGAACTGAAAGGAATTCCATTTTTTGTCAGTAGGAATTACCGGGGGAGAGCAACTGATTTTTCAGGACCCTCTTGAGTGTAATCATGGCAAAGACTGTTAGTGGTGTGCTCTGACACCTGATGAGGTTGCAGGGAGCCCTTCTCCCTCTAAGGTTCCCCTTTTCTGACCTGGTGATTCTTCCTCTTAGTCTTGGTGTGTAGATTCTACCCAACAGTGCTCCTCTACAGCTTTCCTTACGATTTCTACCCTCTAAAAGCCCAGTTTATATTGTGCATAATGTTTTGGGGTTGTTCCCTTCTTTTACACTTTTCTGAACCCTCTGCTAACAACAGTCTACTTCCTTATCCGTTCTCCTTGCTTTAGCTGTGGCTGTTGCACAGTCAACTGAGACTGAGTTCCTATGTTGTGTTGGTTTGACTCCGCGTAGTTTGAGGAGGAGAGTAGTGAACATGCTGCTCAGCAATGCACTGTGGTCATCATGTTGCTTTTGGAGCAGATTTGCTCAGAATGCAAATGACTCTTTTCTGGCTTTTAAACCACTCTGAGTGAATTAGGTTCTAGGGGAAGTTACACAGACGGTTTAGGTATTTCCCAATTCGTTAGGTGAGAGCAGACCAGCAGTACAAAACTCTTCACTGTTAATTACTATTAGGATTATTTATCACAAATACTTACATCCATCCATGCATTTTCCGGTCTGTGTCTCTGTATAATGTTGAGGAGCTGTCATATTTCTCTTCTATTGATAGGTTCAGCGATAAGGATGTTTTTGTATGTTTTAAGGCTGTGTCCTTGTTGTGGAATATTTTGAGTTGGTCTTGTCTTGGAAACTGACTTCACTAAAGGTTGATATATGATTATTATACAGATTATTTTTATCCTATTCTTTTCCCCTTGTCTTGTCCTGACTGATTTATTATATCTATTTTTCTAGGAACCAAAGCCTTTTCTGCTGTTGATTCATGTTCCCTAAAAACAATTTACAATTGAAGTGGTATAGAAGATAATATTCCCAAAGTAGATGTATTCTGAGTTCATAGCTATTGTGTGTAAATAAAAATATGTATAAATAAAAAAACGTGGCAGGAAGCCTTCTGTAGAAAGTTGCTCTTTTATGCTTGATGATACAAAGTTTAGAAGCAACTTTATTGTCTGATTGCTGAGATGATGACTCCTTTAGAGTTAAAGGAATGATATACACTGTAGTAAGTATCCAAGACTGAGTGCTGACTGACTTTCCTAGTGTATCAATCTCACTTTTAAAGCCTGGTTATTTCTTTATAGCATTTGGGTTATGTGGTTTATAAGGATTGGAAACACAGCTAGTTTGAAAAGTTCTCGTGGTACACACACACATGCATGGGCACACCTTCGCTACCCTCTTGGAAGTGTGGGTGCTCTTGCTGTATGTGTACCTGTGCTACTCCCTACAACATGCAGGTGAGAAAGCGCCCCACGAGCTCACATACATGTACCTTGGGTGCAAGTCCCTATATGTTGCACCACATACTAGCAGTCTGCTGTCTGGATGCAGACTACTGACAGCGTCTGACAGGGAGGATGCTCTGTCTGGGCTAGGAAGATGCCAGCAGAGTGACTTGTGGCTGTACCAAACCCAAGTTTTGACTGCTGCTGTTCCCACTTCAAGTTGTCTTCTGCCATTTTTTGTGATTTTTCTTACAATTCAGGCTGATGCCTCCTTCAAAAAGTCGTCTTCTAATTCCTCAGCTACTGTTTAATAGCAGCACAGTGAGTTGGGAGTTGACAGTCTTCCTCTTTAACGTGATAAGTTTTGGGTAAATGCTGCTGAGTTTTGAGTATTCAACCCCACCCCAACTATTTACACTCACAGGCTTAACAGGAGTTATTATCCAGGCCATTTGCCAAGGCTGGGCCATTCAGGCACTCCCCACAGTTGTAATGTAGAATATATCCAGTTATTAGAGGGACTTGAGAGAGTAAGTGAATTTTATATTTTACTTGGACTTAGTGCACTTTGGTGCTAGTGTTAAGATCCCTATCAGCATCTTAACTTCAGTAATAGAAGAAAGACAGGAGATAGAAGATATGACTGAGATGCAGTTTTATTTAACTGTTGTTGCTATATGTATGAGCACAGATCTAAAACCCTTAGTCCTGGCTTAGGACTCCCATTGTGCACTAAATATTTGTACAAGATATCTGTTCAGTATTTGCTATTCAGCTAGCCTTGGGTTACCTTTCTTGTGTTTGATCTTCCTCTCGCCCCATCAGAGCTGTTATTTACTGTTACTTATCAATTTACCTGTCTTAATACAAGTGTGATAACTTTTACAGAGTGAACATGAAAATTTGAATTTCAACAGTTAAGATCAGAACCACTCATCAGTAGTTTCTAGCCTTTTTCAATCTGCAGACCCTTAATATTTGCTGGTATAGATGCTGTTCAGTGGCCTGTACACTAAAGCCTAATGACAGTGGGCTTGTTTTTCTGAGTTTAATTTTTGCTGACCCCTTTGAAGTACCCCAAAGATCTCAAGGGACTTGTGGACTATAAGTTGCCTACCCTGAATTTTGTGGTTGTAACTACTTGTTATTGGATATAACATTTTTTTTTTCCATTTGCATGTATTTCCTTAACTTTCGATTACTGTGCTGGAAGCTGTGGTGTGTTTTTTCTCAGTATGGTCCATTGTTGGCCTCTCAGGTTTTCACACATATTTGATCAGCTCCAATCAAACAACAAATGAAGATGTAAGTTCATAGTATGTTTCTAAATAGCAATGAGAAGGTTTTTCTCTGTTATTCTTGGAGAAGTGCCACCTGCTTGCATAATTTTGTGAATGCCTCAGTGGGAAAGAAGGAAGTAACCTGATCATGCTCGATTCAAAATATCAGAAGAGATCATTTGGACTGTATTTGTTGTGGCTTGAAGATGTGCTGATTACGTAGTGTGTCCATTATGATATATACCCGCAGGACCTGTATCTTGAAATAGGAAAATAAAGAAGAGAGGAGACAAAGAAACAAGTGTATATTATACAGTATGAAATTACTAAATAGTTTTCAGTATCTTTCACTGGGAGTCCTAAATATTCTTTGACTCAGAAATTGTTTACTGTAAAAATTGCAAAGTGTCAAATTCCCCAAACAAAAATTTCATCCTTTATTTTTCCTTTGAAATTTCTTTGCCAGTCTAAGGTCTAAAACCTCTGGCAAGGAGTATATCATTAATTTAAAGGTCAACTTTCTAATTTCTGCAGTTTTCCTATTATGCACATAGGTTTCCATTGTTTTGGTGTGAAATTGTGTTTAACTGTATGTGGAGCTTCATGTGTCCTCCCCAAACTAAAAGGAGAAATACAAAATGAATGAAAGGAGAAAATAAAAATACCTAAGTAGCTAATGGTATAGAAAGCGTATTGGAAATTAGCAAGTAATCTAACAAATTACCACTATCTTAAAATTATTTCATTGTAATTTTCTGTCATACCTTTTTTCATAGGTATCTGGCAAATATAAAAGTAGCATCTTTGGGATTGTCAAACACGTTTTGTTGTTGTTTAAGGTCACTGTTAAAATTTTACAATACCAATCAACATGAAAAAACTCACCAAGCAGGCTCAGAATGAATTGTGACTTGGCATCAAGTAGCCAAGCAAGTAGCCTTTGAAGAAATCTGCCCCATTAGTAAGACAGATGAGATACTCTGGTATTCCTCAGTTGTTAGGTTTAGGCCAACATTGTCTCTCTAGATGGACCCAGAGTGCTTTCACTATCCCCCCCGCTTTCCTCAAATAAATGTCTCTTGGATTGTTGAAAGTCAGATAGCAGGGAACTGCAGCAATGTAACATTGAATTTCAAGTAAACTGTTCAGTAATTTCATTTAAAGCATACATTTCCAGTTGAATACAGTAAGACATTTTACTCAGGCTCTCAAGTATCTCAAACAGAAAAGCAACACTAGCTAAAAGAAAATGTAATATGCCCTAAACGGTAGTAAATTACTGCAGTTGCTTCATAGTAGTTTAGAGCCATTTGTGAACTTTAGGGAAGATGTTGTGTGGTATTGCACAGCTTGAGATCTTACCCAAGAGTATGGAAGAGAAGTACTCTATTGCTGGCTTTAATGGTATGTTGCAATTGAACCTCTTCTGTAAAATGTGCCATATCATTTGTAAAATTACACTTAGGCCATTATGTTTAGGTGCTGAGATTCCTACTGTGAGTATATCGATCCTTTGAGATTTTGAGTTGTCTAAATCTACAGAGGTAAAGCATGTGCTTGCTTGTAAGATTTTAGGGTCCAGCCTTTTATAACAGCCCAAAGCTCTAAGCTGTTTGGAAAGTGGGATCATGGGTTTTCTCTGGTCTGCTTCTGATGTAAGTAGCATGTTGCTGCTTTGGTAACCCTTAATTTGTCTCAGCCATTTTCTGTATTGTATTATATGTGATGCGTCTTGTTCATATCTCTTCAGATTAAAGGATCATGGTCAAATAAAAGAGGTAAAGAAAACTACAATCCATACAGTTATGGCAACATCTTTACTAATTGCTGTGCTGCACTCTGTGGGCCCCTCTCTCCAAGGTAAGAGTATCAAAAATATTGTTAGTATAAACGAAGCCACATGATTATTGGTGAAAAAAATATTCTTTGATGGCGTGAGTTTACTCATCAAAAATAAAGTTTTGTTTTACTGTCCATTAGAAGTGTTAATTAAGTTTTTCTCTGGTAGTAGATGAGTTGGTAAATTGTGGTTACACTAAGTTAGTGATCAGATCCTGTAAAATATATTTAAGGTTCACATCTGAAATGAAAATAAACTTGCTTATCTGTTCTTTGGACTTTTGCTACTGCAGTTAAGAACTTCTAGCTGTAAAAGATTTTTAGTAGTTAGCTGTTGCATGATGAGCAATTTGAAAGTTTATTAAATTTACATATCTAACAAATGTGACGTGAGTCACACTCTCCAATTTGCCATTTTGCTTTTCATAAAAGTGTGTGACACAACAACTCAATGCTATGCTTCAAATTCTTTTGTTTGGCTCCAAATGGAAATCTTTATTAAAACTGCATATTTCTCAGTATTTAAAATAGCATCTTAGGCTGATACAAATAGCAGCACTCAATTAGATCAGACTGGCATTGGTTCCTGTGTTTTAACAGAGTTCGTACATTTTTTTTTCCTAAATTCAGTGTTGTAACATAACTTATTTAGATGCCAAAGTGTATGTAGAGGGAGGTATTTTGTGAACAACAGTAAAAATTTTCTGACTGTAAAATGTAAATTATAACATTGCTTTTTTTGATTTTTAATCTCAGCTGTGTGCCAAGTCACTAAATATTATTTTTTTCTTTAAATTTTGTTAAAGTGGTTTAGCAGCAATTACAGCTTAAAATTCAAAATGTTCAAATGCCTTTGAGAATGGAATGCAGATCAAGAGAGGATCTGTAAATAATCCAGACTTTTCTCAATTTTGTTAAAGATTATGTTTCTCATTTTTAAACCTATGCTAGGAAATTCAGAATGCATTTTACATGTCCTCAACAGTAACTTTCAGATCCATAGCTGTCAGCATAGGTCTAACTAGTGTTCTGATATAATAAATTATATAACTTTTCTAAGCATCTGATTTTTGTAGGAGTGCTTTTCAGATGGCAGATTATAATGTCAGGTGGATTTCTAAGTGTTGTGCATGTACATAAAAACCTATTCTGCAGACCTTCATGAGGAAAGCTTAAACGGGTCTCCAAATGGTGGAAACCTCATTGACTTTGATTTTTTTTTTTTTATGCATCCTGTTCTTGTCTTTAAAAATTGAAGCCGTCTGGACCCTTATCAGGAAATAAAACCAGTTCTATGCTGACTTTAGCTCTCAGGTGTTTTAAGACATTCCTGTCTTTATGTCTTAGTAACTGGAACTATAAACCCTACAGTTAAAATTTGGTATCCTGTGGTAAAATTTGTACTTTTCCAGATGGGAAATAACATTGTTCAAGTCACAAGAAAAAAACATTTTGGCCTATGATTAAAAATATATGGAACTATAATTGAAAGCTACATATAATTTAAAACAACAACAACAACAAAACCAAACAAAAACTCACCCTACTTTGAATGGATTGAAACATAACCATTTGAATAACTTATGGGTTGGTTTTTTTTTTTTGTATGGCAGTGATATGAGCTAATACACATGTAGAATATAGTACTTTGGTCTGTACATTCAGCTTTTTATGAGTATTAACTAGCAGAACCTAAGTGAGGTTTATAGCTATCAAAACGAGAGTAAAATTGCATGTGGAATTTTAGCAAAATCTTTAGGTGAGATTATTCCATTCTATTTATTTTCTTTATAATCTTATATAGATTTTTTACCTATTTTTATTAATTTATCCACAAAACATTTTCTTAGATGGAAATAAATTTTATGAGTGCATCACTTTGGTAATAGTTGAGCACTATAAACAGCCTTAAGCGACTGTCATGAAACACCTGGCAAGTAAGTTGTCTGAGCAAAAGTTCCTCTTTCTAAATTTTGTGATTAAGTAGCTTTAATTTAGAGGTGTGGAAACTGATAACAAATGAAGCTTCAAAATAGATACTGATTCTGTGTGCACTAGTGACCTTTATAATTTCTTTTCACACCCATGGTTTAAAGTTCTTAGGTTTTGTGGTATCTGCTGGTAAGCTTCAAAATCTTTTGTCTGTGATAAAAATCCAGAAATGTAGCAGTATATGTGATTATGTGGCAGATAGTATTACAAGGAAACAACTACCTTGCTGATGAGTAGAAATGAAGTCTTATACATCAGTTGAATAAAAGGGAACATTTGAAGGTACTGGCAAAGTATTATGGTCTGTTGTAGGACAGAAAATTTTTCACTTTCTTTTTATCGAGAGGAGGTAGTTACTGATCAGAAATATCTCTAATACTTTTTCTTTATTTTGATTATTCTGTAGCTTAATTGATAGAAGAGGATTTATACAGCCAGATACACCGCAATTAGCAGGACCATCAAATGGCATTACTATGTACGGGGCCACACAATCTCAGAGCAACATGGTAGGAATCATCCCATAGTGTTGTTCATCAAGATTCCTGTGAATGTTTTCCTTCTCCACTTTCATGTGAACTAATCAAGTAATAACTAACTGGATACAGCTGACACTCTGGGTGGAATGACATGTTTATTAACAGTAAAGAAAAAAAAAACCTCAAGGCTCTTTTTAATGTATGTTTCACACATTGTAATAGTTATTGCTCATGGATTCTAAAAAAAGAGAGGCTTTTCTACACTGTTCAGTTATTGAATATACTGGCATTTTGACTTGTACTGTTGACACCTGCTGTTTGAACCGGAATATTCAAGTACCATGGACTTGCTCTGGTTCATCATTTTCCAGCTAACTGTTATTTTGTATGGCACTTTCTTCATACTCTATTTCCTTCTTTGCTTGTACGCTCCGGTTTTACATAGACTAATGTGTTTTAAAAAGCAAAGATGAACAAAGAGAAGTTTCTAGGGGAGAAGTATGTTGAAGAAAGAGCAGGAGGACACTGAACTTCCAATGAACAAAAAATGGCAACTGGATTGTTACAACAAAAACATCTTTGAAACCGTGCCAGTAGGTTTTACTTTGTTTTTTTGCTGGTAGCATTGGCTATCATAGTGGAAGATAGGATTTTCAGTGCCAAGAAGAAAAGAATAACTGGAAAGAGATCTTTTTCCAAAGGCAAGCATCTTACATATGTGCCTATTTCTGAATTGTTATACACATATCTTAATATTATGTGGGTTCTAAGACTTTGTCAAAGAAGCCATGAGTTACGGACACCCTCCCTCTGCCAAAAAAGAGGTGGCCACAAGGCCTTCTGATATAATTCAGCCTTTCTTTTGAATAAAAGAAGAAAAGACTCACTCTTCCCAGACAAATTAGTTTTAGTGTCACTGATAAACTGGTGTAAAAATTTTGTTGTAGTTTCTAAGGTGTTTTACTTACTATTTTGAGGATTAAATAGAAGATTCGTTAGTCTCCTTTATGAGAAAATGTATTAGAGACACAGTATTAATTCTGAGTCTTCTGTGAGGTGCGGTTGTGCAGAACAAGGCAATGCTCCATGCAAATTTTACTCAAAAAATATGTACCTTTGAAAAGAGAAGAGGGGATTCTAAAAAAAAAAAAAAGGGGGGGAAGAGAAAGCAAACCTTAGAAACAGCCTGAGGTCTTTCAAGGATTACCCAAACTTTCTGAATCTGTCAAGGCTTCTTATGTGACGATCATTAACCCACAGTAAGTCCCTGGCATTAAAATATCTTAACATTATAAGAATTATACTTGCATTGAAAGAAGACACTATCGTTATTACTAGTTATTAATGAGAAAATATTGTGCCAGTTTGATATAAAATGGACTAAATTTGTCTCTAGAAATGGAGAAATCTGTTATGGTATTACTTTAAGTCAAACAGATAGCTGTTATGATTTTAGTGTGTAAAACCTGTAATTACACAAATTCTTCAAGGATTTGAACATCTTATATCCTAGAACATCACACTACTTGAGCTGGAAAAGGCTTGGGTTCTTTAACAGTTGCCAGAGTCACTTGGAAATGTGCAGCTTTCATTCCTGAAAATGATCTCTCAGAAGAAGCTTGAAAAATGTAATATGTCCTGTTTGGTATGGAGGAATAGCTTTGACTGTGATACCATTTTTCTCAGGGTATTATTCCTGGTCTGTATCCAAGACCAATTGGCTTCTAGTGGCAGCTGGCTATCAGCGTTAAAATTTCTCCCTTGAGTTTTGTTGCAAACTGTCAAAGACCTGCTTAGTTTCCCAGTCTCTCTAGCACTATTTTTCTCTTCCTCATTTAAAATCTTGCATTCTTTCCTGAGTTGTTTGAAGCATAAGAAGTTATAAATTCATTTCCTGCTGGCAACAATGCAGTGGGACATAACTTTGCTTCCAATTTGTTCTTGTTTCACATTTCCCTTTTTCTTTGTTCTAAGGTCAGCGTTTTTGCTCTTCTTAGTAGACTCTGTGCCTACTTTCAGGTTCCCGTCTGTCTTATCTCATAAAGCAGGAAACAACAAAACTGATTTCCCTATTTCACAATTAAGATCTCAATCTCATCCACATAGCAGATTTTCTTTTTTTCTAACAAAATTAATTCACCCTACTGCTAGCTTAGTTGTTTCAAGCCGTTCTTTTCAGTTACCAGACTTCCTGTTCTGATTTAAATTTAGACAGAAATAATCAAGTAAAGCGTCATTATTCTATTTAACCTTTTTCCCATGAAGTGTGACCCCTAGTGCTTTTCCAGGCTTTACAGTATCTGTTTCTCTGAGCTTTCTTCCTAGTACACAACCTTAGATTCTTCTGAAGAAGTTTGGGAACAGGAGCACTGGGAACACCAGCCATTCACTTGTTCTCCACTGGAAAGGACCGCAGAAGGTGGTTGAGTGAAAGGCAGTGGAGTACACTTTATGGCAGAAGTAAAGTGAGGCATGCAGCATCCCCTTGTTTGATTTTTTCGTTGGGTTTTGGGGTTTTTTTGTTTGGTTGGTTTTGGTTCTTTTTTTGAGGAGGAATCTTTGCAAGATTCTCTAGAATCCCTCTTGCTAGAAGTTCAGATGCAAACATCAAAATTTCCTTTGGTGATAGATGGTTTAAATAACAGACTAGCTCAAGCCCAAGATGCTAAGTGGAAGCATAACAGTAGAGGGAAGGTCTTTGTGGAAGACAAGGTTTCCTTTTTACCTCATGTCCTCACTGACAAAGGTTAGGCAAAAAATGGAATATGGTTCAGTCTTCCCTTCTGGAAGGTTGCGTACCTTGGGAAAAAGGCAGAGGCATAAAATGAAAAACACTTTCTTGGAGCTGAGCCAGGTGAACCACAAAGAACTGGCAAGTTTGAAGGGGATGTATTTGGTACTGCAACTTGTATTACTACAGTTTCAGGTAAGGACAGGCAAAGTGAAATTCCTTGACTTAAGAGCATGTGTAGATCATAGTCTTATTCCATAAATACTTTTTAAATGGCAGAGATTTAGCCATTTATACATCATCAGAGATAATTATACTATTTCAGCAAGTTTTAATGCTTTTGAGTACAAGAAATAACTTCCTAGAAATCTGAAGTGTGTTCCAGTACACCTTTATGGTGTGTTTCCTTGGATTTTATTCCAGAATACATTACATCATTTTATCTGTGTTGAATCTTAATGTCTAGCTGTTATACTACTTAATCCATGTAAGTGTGCTAAAATGTCTCTCCTGCCCATTGATATTAAAGGAAGATTGTAATGAGCATCTTCTCTCACACTTGTCTTCTCTTATTCCTTCCCTTCTCTCTTTCCTTCTCTTCCCTTCCCTTGAATCTTTTACTCAGTGACTTGTGTCTTTCTAAATAGAATTCTTGTGCCTCACCCAACTAGCCTCTCATTGTTCTTTAAATCTCTCTGGGTTGTTTAGTATTGTATTCTGCTTTCATTTATTTTAATATATCTTTTAGCATATCATTTTTGTATTTAAGCTCAAAATAAATATCAGGCAAGTTTAAACTTGCCAGACACTCGTTTTCAGTGCAATACATTATCTCTTATTCAGGATACCATTTGTGGGGCACCATTTTTGTATTTAACAGCTTTTGTGGTAATTTTGCCCTTGAGACTTCGAATATTTCATATAGGAGCTACCCTACTTGTGCTAGTGACTCAGTTTGTCACAATCTCAGAAAGTCAAGGTTGTTGCTGTAATCAGTGCTTCATAGACCCATACTACGATTTTTTTTCCCTAGATCTTTATAAAAGAGCCTGTTTTCCTGTTCTCTCCTTAGTATCTTCCTTATTTTACAAAGAGCTGAAGTTATATTTACTTTTTTGAAGACTTGGAAGCACGTATAATTATTTTTTTCCTGGCACATTTCCAATCTCTTCCGACATAATTTGAAATCAATCTGCTAAATTCGTTAGACAGCTTCTTAATATCTTTATCCATGTGACAAGCATGGTCACTTGGAGCTCATGATTTGTAGATCTGTATTTCCCTGTTGCATTTTATTGCTGGTTATTTTTACAAGCTCTTCATTAGGTTGATTGCCCAAGTATCTCTCTTCTCATTCTTAAGAAATTTTTTTCACATGAAACACAGTATCTCATCCATTACGAAATCAGCATTTTCTCTATTTTCTTTCTTTCACCATAAATCCATCAGCTACCATTACGTGGATCTGTAAGTCTGTAGTACTTAGCCTTCTCTTGAAGGCCTGAGTTATTTCTTGGATTTTGATACAGGGTATTTTATTCTTTGGTAATCCATTATGAAGAAACACAGAACCTATCTCACTCCATGCACTTTTTTTTAGAGGAATTAGTTTGGTTTACTTTTATTATGATGTCTCTAGGAATTCTCTAATGCCTTATAAAGTGATAGATTTTACTTCTATCTGCCTCTGTGTCACAACAGGTTTATTTCTTTATTTTTAAGAAATTTGCTTGTACTCCTGCATTCCTAGGCATCTCCAGTGCTTAGGTAGTTCTTTGTGTGCCAAATTGCCTTATTTCCAGTGCTCCTTTCCTTTCCTGCATGAAAATTCTGTAGTTAGCGTTTGTTTTCTTACTTGCACATACCACTGAAAATTGTAGGAACCATAATAGTGCATGCGCAACATTCATTACCAGTGAGACATACAGGAAAGTCCTCTCACAAACGTTCACTTCAGTATTTGTAGCATTGATCTGGAAATAGCAGTCCAGCTGATCCAGGGAACGTTAACTCTGACCATCCTAGTGTACTTTTTCCTTTGCTTTTCATATTCTTTTTATTAGGAGTAAGTATTTCTATCATGACAGTAGAAAGATCAGCAAGGATACGAGCCCCACATTGCTGGAAGTTTTACGAGTGTGTTTCCTTGTATATTTAATGTCATACAATTTAGCATTGCCCAAAACGGAATTTAGGGCTCCTACCAAGTCAACATTACTACAGTCAAGGTTGATAGAGGTTTTTCACTAAAGCATTTTACTTCACAGTTAAAATGGATTAAGGGCACATGCTGTAAATGGACTTCAGCATTTTGCTTTGTGTTGAGGTGTGTTTTGGAAGCAATTTTTTTGATTGTGCCTATTTACTGCATTTTTGTTCACATCACAGAGCAGTATTGGAGCACATGAACTAGATTTCTTTCAGAAGATGTGCTTCCGGAACGCACCCAGCATGCTCTAACCATTCACGGACATTCAGTCCATAAGAACAAACAGTAGCTAGTCTGAAGTAAAATCCCTGGAACAGGTATAGTTTCCCCTTTGGCTTCAGAGGTGTTTCTCTTCATAGACCTACTCCTAAGCACTGTATTACTTGCTAGTGGAGCCATTGACTTGGTGGGCTTTGCGGCTCAGTTGTCGCACAGTATCTGCAATACCATGATTTTGACTGTGAAATCCTACAGCTGTTGGGAACAGTTGCACAGCTTCATCCCTCCACTCTTTACCAATCTATTGTATCCATTTAGTGTGGTATTTTTGCATACTTTCTGTTCCTTCATAGCATTGTCATTCAGTGCTGTCAGTCTCCTCCAAACTTTTTGTTGTTGGTACTTTATTTAGAGATGCTGAGGTAATTCAACCTGTTTTTCTCCGTCTTGAGAACTGTAACAATTCTTTAATGTTACTAGTGTTTAGAAAATTTTTAACAAATTTAATTTAAAATTCAAAGTAAATAATTTCTGGCTTTGACATTAGAAATGTGTAAAATATATTGCCATGTACAACAACTATGTTAACATGTATGTTTTGTGTAGCTTAGAAAAAAAAATCAGATTTTCCTCAGGAAGAAAATTGAAAAATATTGTTTCCTTAGCTGTTTGTATTTATTATTTGTCAAATAAACACAGAATTTTAGGCTTTGTCTAATTTGCTTTAATTTGTGCCTTTTGATGTGAAAATAAATACAGAGATGGCTGAAAATCTCTATGCACATATATAATTGAACTTCTGTATTTGTAGAACTTATTAAACTTGTCTTACCTTCAGAATCTGCTGTTCCTCTGAAACAGTGGAAATTCTAAGTGGAAAATAAAGTCAGTAGATCTGAAGTAAGAAGATACTGGTAGAATAATTTCTACAGTAGATTTTTTAACTCTTTAGATTTCAGTGCTTGTCTTTTTTGTTACAATCATAGGCTTTTTTATTTCATTTGAAATGCTGGCATTGAAAAATTCATGTGATTAATAGCTGTTAAGACTTTTGGCACTAGAAAAAAACCACCATGCCAGCCCTGTAAACAAATCTGAGTTCCTTGTTTAGTTTTGTGTTGGCTGTTTAGACCCAAGAATAGTCTATCTTTATATTATGTGTTGGTTTTATCAGATGGTTTTGAGAACTTCACTGAACACATCCACCTTTCCTAATATAAACCCTGCTCTGGTTCACTTTTGAAAGCTGTTTGCAGCCTGTGTTTTCCTAGAGTATTTCATGTTGGTCACTGTTAAATAGAACAAAAAAAAAAAAAAGGCAAGCCTGAAATGTATGTGAATAAGAGGAGAGGCTTTAGAATGGAAAATGAAGAAGAGATATACAGCACCTGAAAAAGTTTTATAACTGCTTAATGGAGCTTTATGAGGCTACTTATCTTTTCGGTATTGATTCAGTTGAAATGCACTAGAGTTGGGTAAGAGGAAAATGAATTCAGATGATACAATGAGTTCAAGTAAATTACCTTCAGCTAATTTAAAACCGTGTACTCGTATTGCCTGGAACACATTAATGATTTTCTTTTGAAGATCAGTGCTGAAGCTTCACTAAAGCAGTAAGTCAGCTGCTACCATTATTTGTTTTCAATGTACCCCAGTGGTTGTAGGCATTCCTTTGTTATTTAACATGCTGTTTGGCTACTGCTCTTCAGAGAAGATGGATTTTGTTGGTCTTTTTGAAGTTTGAAAATTCAGTTAACAGATTTTTAAGGTCTGCATAGTAAGGTTGGTTGAAGGGCTATAGTTTAATTGAAATAAGCAGGCGTGAATAACAGTATGTTAATCAAGAATGAGTTATTCACACTGAATTACTAATTGAAAGCTTGACTTTAAAAGATGCTGACGGTTTTCTTCTTAGTAAGGTACTTATGCAAGGTTTTGGCTTTAAGCCTGTGGGTAATCCCTCTGAAATGATATGGGACCACTTCAATTGTTTGGCTGGCACTGTTCATCATTTTGTGGGGAGAAAAAATTACTTGCAGCTTATATGAGCTCAATTTATGTAACAGGAAGTCAGTGCATTTATCTTTGTGAAAGCATGTGTGTTGGAAAATAAGTAACTGAGTAAGGATCTGCCTGTCAAAAAGTAGTTGGTCTTGGAGTCTTAAACCACTTAGACACGTTTAAAATACTACCTGTCTACTGTGACCAAGTAGTCTGCTTGCACACTTTCTGAGTGCAATGCATGTGCGTCCATCATTAAGCTATTCAGTGGTGCAGTTGGAGGACCTGAAAATATCAGAGGAAGCATTCATAGTGATCATACAGTAAAGGAAGCAAAAGTCTTGCATAGAGTATATCACAATGTCTTATTAAACTAGAATGGGCATTTTAGGGAATTGCTGTAATATTAGTAGAAATAGTTATGATCGGGAATATCTTCAACAGATGTTGGATTTTGTAACATCTTTCAGTAATTTGATACAGATAGAAGAAATCTGTCGTAAAGCAGAACATATTGCTTTAACAGAATCCTTGAAATAGTAGCAGTGAATAGGCACGTCTTACCTCTGGATATGTTGTTTTTATTCTGCTTGTTTGCTTCCAAATTTTCTTTGCTGCATTGGATTTATAGTTGTATTCATTTGTCTGTAGTGTTTCTCTTGCACAGCAGAACTGTAGTGTGGCAAATGAATCTTAACAGGATTTTGAAAAATCTGCAGATGTTATAACTAATCAGGCTATGAATTAAATATGTATTGTTCTTAGAAGCTCTCAAAAATCATGCCAGTTTGTGTTAAAGAAGCTTAATTTGGCAGTAGGTGTACTACCTGCTTAGCTAGCTGGACATTACTGAAACACCTACCTGTCTTGTCATCTCAAGGAATGAATGATAATTTTGTATAAACAGTTCATAGGAATGATATAGAGCCAAAAGCATTCCTGGTAATACTCATTGGATTTATATAATGCTGAATTTGGCTTGTTATTGTGCAAGTGCTTGCCAGAAAACTTGTGGTTTGCACCTTGATTCTTCACATTGTCAAGATTAAGTTAATCGAGAAACAACCTAAAAATAATGAAAGCTCATATCAAGTTATTGCATCTGCACTGCTGCCTAATTTCTATACATCCTCTAGAGTATTGAGTAGAGTGTAGTATATTCCTTAAAGTGTATATATAATGTATTAAAATGGGGGGGTGGGGGTGGAATTTTTGCTCATAGAGGCTGTATTGCCAGCTGTATCTTTATAAAACTACCTGCATCAAAGGAATTCTTGCTCTGGAAAACTTCTGTAGCACCTTAATTCCTACATGTGAAAACCAATTATAAAAAGACCAAGTCTTGCCTAGTGTTTTTGAACTTGGAAATATGCTTGGATTTTGTCTATGGGCCTCTCTCTGAACTGCTAGCTATTCTAGGGTAAAATGAGTAGTGTGGAAGTGATTCACCTCACCTGGAATCAGGGAGGTTTTGAGGTGTCTGATGCAGTTAGTTACACACGGACTGTGCAGCTAGGCTTTCCAAATGACTTTGAACAAGAATAAGCAAAGCATTTGAATTACAGTGCTCACAAAATACTATTTTAAAAGTTACCAAAACCCTTACATGAGCACTGTGAATGAATCGTAATTTACTTTGATAGTAATCCAAAGCACTGGCTCAGTTGTGCATGCTTTTTTTTTTTCCTTGGGCAGCATGCAATGGGATTTTTGGGTGGCTAACCGTGGAATGATACTAATGGCTTTCTTTTTTTCTCTTCACACCCCATTCTTTTCCATACCTTTTTGTCCATATTCTCCCTTTTTTCTCTGTTTTGTTTGCCTTATATGATTTTGACACCCTTCCATTCTACAGTGTGACCAAGATCAGTGCATTCAGAGCACTAAATTCGTTTTGCAGGCCGCTGCCACCCCCCTACTACAGAGTGAGCCAAGCATAACTAGTGAAGAGCTGCCTTTACCAGGAAAGACTTCTATCAGTGGGCCTTGTGCAACTCTAACTCTAGGGCAACCAACACCACCATCTTCTATGCCAAATCTCACATCAGATACAGGTTTGACAGACATGATACCATTAAAAGAGGAGCACGAAGGTCATCAGTTTCTCACTCCTGAAGAAGCTCCGTCACCCCCTGGGATGCTGCCAAGTGGAAGTCCTATTACACACAGCCATACAATGCACGTCCTGAGTCTAGCCAGCCAGGATTCATTGCATGAAGACTCAGTGCGTGGTCTTGTGAAGCTTAGCTCAGTTTGAACAGCTTTTTTGAACACTGCACCGTTTCTTGGTGTCTATACAAATCTCTACTTAACAGGAGTGACACTGCAGTACCACTGTAAGACTTCGTAACATGCCTATAATGGAAACTTTATCGCGTAATGGAGTCTACTAAAAAGACAAGGTTTTTTTTCAATGGAGCTATGGCATTTTTTGACCAGGTTGTTAATGGTTGTGCTTTGATGGTGACTGCATTTTATTTTTAAACAAAACCAGAAATGGTCAATAATCTTATTTCCTGAAGCCTGGGTACAGCAAGTTGGAAGTCAGCCTGTAACAAACACCATGTACAGTACAAAAGAGAGAGATTTTTGGATGTAAGTGTCATGCTCTGTGTTCTATGCTCTTGTAATACACACTTGTTAAGGCTTACCACACTTGTGGCCAGAATGATCTGCACTTACATGTTATGCTACTAATATTTGAGATAGAAAATTACCATTCCATTTGTTAATACAAAAAAAAAAAAAAGACTGCAGATATGGATTTGCATGCCACGCTACAGTATGTGTTACAGTGGTGTTGGTATTAAGAGAAAGTGCTGCTTTTTTATTTGTGACTTTCAAAGTGCTGTTTCATTTAAAGACAGTGCAACAAACAAATTAATGGACTATATTATTTTTTCAATTTATTAAAGTTTATTTTAAATTAATCAGTGGTGCCTAGAAGATGGAGAATTACTGATTTGATCATGTTGCATATCATTTAACCTTCTGTTTAAGTGTTTGGAGTGAGGTGTTGTGTTGTGCCATACCATGAGATTCTTCCACTCCCTAATGTGATACAATTACCTGTGGACCTCCAATAAAATGACATCCTCTATTTCTTGGACATGTGTACAGTTATCCTTGCACAGTTTTCGTGGGGAATGAGGGGGAAATCATGACTTGTTGACATGGTTTGTAAAGATTTGACTGGAATATGTTTACATAATGAAACCAGAGCTATGGAGGAAGAGCTGGATACAGTCAGGTTTGCTTCAGCATCTTTTATGGTTTTGTCCAAGATGTGTATTTGTTCCCATAAGAAATCTTTATTTGGGAACAGTGGAGTTAGCCTCTGCTTGGACTGTAAATCTGTATTGCTTATCATATGGCTAAAGGGTGAGGGGCTTAAGAATCAAGACAAAGACAGACAGCTTAGTAAAGTAATCTTACCTGGTTAACAATAGGCTGTAGCTGCCCCCAGCCATCATTCTTCATTTGTATTTGTCCTTTAATATTTTAAATGGAAATCTTGATTTTATAGAATTCTTCTGTGCTTTTTTGTTTAAGTAAAGCACAACAAAAAGGTTAAAGAGTTTTTTTATAATTATTTTTCATGATGGCTGAAGAGAACCTTAAGTTGAGAAAGTTTAATAGCTTTAATACTGTATTTAACATGCTTTTCAGGATGTGGAACCTGGATTATTCTTTTCTCAGGACAAACTAAGTGCAGAATGTACTTTATCTGATGCTTCTGTGCCATGAAAGTGTTCACTAGTTAGGAAATAGAACAGTTCTGTATTGTTCACTGTGGTCATTCAGTGACACCAAGATAAAAATCTTTCTGTTTTTACTTGCATTGTTGAAATTGAGGACAATCAGTCTGCAGGAAATCAGTCACCCATACTATTGAAGCATCAGACAAGATACTGACAAAAACCCTACTCCTCTAAGATTTCGTAAGCAATCTGTTTCTATAATTGATGATGCTAGTTTTGACCTAATTCAGCGTGTAGAACATAGCAACACTTTCTGTCTGTAACTGCCATAATGGGTCCACCAAAGAACCTCTGGCAGATAAGTCTGTCCCAGCTATTGGAGCCACCCTTCCAGAATTTTCCTGAAGCTGGGACAGTCTTGAGTTCTCTCCAGCATCCAAACTGTAGTGACTGACAAGTCCCAATAAGCCCCAAGTAGCGGCATTTATTTCTGTGTCTGCTCCTGAAGAAGAGTCAGTGATGCTCATCATCTTGATTTCATCTTTCCCTGATGTGGCTTCTCACGTATGAAGCCATGAACAACAGCATTACAGTAGGTAATGGATTGAGGTCTCATAGACCTGGGTAAAGAATCCCAGCTTGGAGTTTGTAGACCAGTACTTGACTGAATCATTATCTCATAGGTGTCTGTGGGTAGTTAACTGTGGATGCATTACTCATTATGTGGAAGGAGAGGTCAAATACTTTTAATGTGGTACCAAAACTTTCCACTTGAAGCAGTAATGATGAGGATTACTATTTTAAGGAAATTGTTCTTTTTAAGTCTCCCTGAAATGCCTGAGGGATTTTATGCTTCCAAGAATACCAACTTCGTGACAACATTTGTATGTCATTGCCACTAGGGAGTAGTGCAGAAAGCTACTACTACTAGAAAGCTCTGTGTGCACAATAAAATTAGTGTCAGTTTTAATATGAAACTCAAGGGAGAAGGACAGGATTAGAGTCTCTGTGCTGTTCCTTGTGCTCATGCTTTTCACCATCATTTTTTGAACCTTCTGTGTTGTTTATAAGTGAGGTGTAGGAATTATGTAACAAATTGGAAACATGCTACTTCAAACAAATGTGATAGTTATTGTAGTTGTTCAGATGACTTGTTTTTAAGATGACAACCTTATTTTTTTGACATGCTGTCTATGTTTTTAAGTTTGGCATGTGAGAATAAATTAAATACTTTGAGTTTGTGTATCTATATATTTATATCACCCCTGTTTTAAGTCTATTTTCCTTCCCATCTCAGCCTTTTTTAAATGGTGACATCTCTAACCTCCCTGACACGACTGCCTTGCGAGGACATCTGCTGGAAGATTTCGGAACTAAGTCTATTAACCCACATGCTGTGGTAATTGCAGTCTTTGACAGCAGGCAGTGATTTAGCAGCAGGTTGATCGAAGAGGTGCCTCTAACAGTGTTTTTGGTCTGTTCCCCTCACCTTCATCACAGCTGTCTTCAGTGGGCGTTCACTTCATTGGAACTTGCATGTGCATCTGAAATGAGTCAGCAAAGTAACTATGGATCACTTACTCTGCAGATTTGATTTTTTTTTTTTATTTTACTTTGAGCTATGATTACAAAGCATGCACACGAGGGATCCAAAATGATAATCCCAGTGAATACTGCACAGGGTTTTTTCTATGTTTTTTTTCTTTGACAATTAGTATACTAGCATTAAATAGCTCTTTCCATGTTAGTCTGATTTATAAATTTAGAACTGAAGCGAAAGTTAATATTTTCAGAAAAGTAATTTTTTCTTAAACGTCTAAAATCTTTGAATGTGTAAAAACTGGTTAGTTTATCTGATAAATATTTATTCTGCTTTGGTTTTTTAAATAACATTTTTCCCTTCTAGGTGTCTATATAATATGCTGTGTAGAACAAAATACAGTGCTTCATAAAATATTTTTAAAGGCTCTTTATTCTTGTGATTTCTCAAAGGCATTTCTGTTTTAAAAGGGATTTCTATATTCTTATCAGTTAAACAATAATATAATAAATGTCAAAATTATTGTATTTTTGTATTATAGTGCATCCTTTGTCAACTTTTCATCTGTTCACATTAACTGATGATACAGGTAGATGTATTTCTGCATTAAGTAGTTAATACACTCATTAAAAATAATCTTATAGGTGGAAGATTAGCTGTTTTGCAGTTGATACTAGTGAATAATCTTAGAAGAAGCAAACTAATCTCAAACCCAAAGACCTATGGGTTAGCAGCATGTGTTACAAGGCAGATGACCAACTTGTGATATTGCAGATTTTGTATTTGTTTAAATCTATACAGTGAGTATAATATTCACGGTAAGTATATTATTGCCTAATGTTCAAAATATTAAATGAAGGAGCATCTCTGCAGAACTAACAAAATTGAGCTTCTGTTTGTCTTTTAGTTCCCAAATCCACTATGGCTTGAAGAACAACTCAGCAATGTTATAGAGGGATACATTCCTTACTTTAGTTCTTTTCTGGTTTAAATTATATGTGGGAACTGTCGTCATGTATTTGTTGATTTTTCCCTTCTTATTGAGCAGTGGTACACTGAAGATGAACATGGTGTGTTCGGCCGTGGGCCAGCCTGATTCTTTGTTTTAAAAATCAGTTGCTGCCTGAATGATTTTGTTTTAAGGGCTGAAGTGAAACGAGGTAGTATACTTCAACACACTTTCAGATATTCTTAAACCCAGAATATGAATGGAATGTGTTTTAAACGGTTGCATATAGATTTAGTTCATTTAAACTAGAACTGTCCTAGTTTTCAGGATCCATCTGGGTCAGGGCTTCCTGGTTTTGATTTTATGCCTGCACAGACATTGCGGTTTGACATCTGGCTGAGTGCACTGCCTGGACTTCCAAAAGACTCGTGGGATTAAGTGAGCTACTTAAACATGTGCAAATCTGGATTAATTCTGAGTTGATGAAGCAATTCAGTTCCATCACCAGAAGGCAACTATCTGTTAACATTCAACTACAGAATTTGGAAGTTCAGCACAAACAATGCAGGGTGGGGAGGAGAACAGCTTTTGGATGTGAGGAAGAGAGAAAATACGAGTTTGTTTCTAAGGTAGGTCAGAGAGGATGAGAATAAGAAGATGAAAGAGAGAAGACTGAGTGAAAGCAGAACAGAGAAGATTAGCAGGTGACATGGAGGAAAAGAGGAATTACCTGTAAATGTGGAAGGAGGGGAGAGGTATAAACAAAAAAGACACATGGGGGAAAAAAAAGAGGGCAGCTGTCAATATTAATCAATTTTTTTAAAAAAAACCCAATTGCTCACAATTCAAATATTTTTGTGAGAAATTTCTTAAAAATCATTCTGGAAAAAAAATTAAGAGAAATAAGGTCAGACTTTTGAGAGAAAGCAACTGTAGCAAGATGATGAGAAAAATGCGAGGAGCTGATCTGCCTTCAAGCTCCTCTCCCCTAATTTTTCCTACTTCTGTTTTGAAAATACATCTGTAAATACAAAAACAGGTGAAAACTTGGTCCGTTTGAAGTTAATGGGAAGCTCAAGGCATTGACTATGTTGAAAATGGTAATTGCTTTAGCATTTTGCATTTCCATACTGATAATTGTTTTAGCATTCTACATTTCCATACCAGAAGTGCCATTGCACTGGGAAAATAGATGGTGTAGTAGGGTTCTGTGTTTCTTGGTGATACCTTCATTACATTTGCTCACCTTTAAGTAGAGCATTTCCCTAAGCAGCAGTCTCGCCAATTGGACGTGAAACCTGGAATTCAGTCAGAGTTTCTGTGACTAGTGTGCAAATAAGGATTAAGACTACAGGCTAGATAAATTTTGTGGTTTACAAACCAAAAAGATCTGTCCCACAGAGATATATTTACTCTGCAGTATATACCAAAGTCAGTTCCACTGGCACAACAAAGTGTTAATGCCAGTGTTACCTTGATGCATTTTATGCCCTTCCAGACTTCAGCTACATTGCCTCTTCTGAAAACTTGGAAAAACAAAACTAAGTTTAACCCCACTGTAATTTAAATCTTCAACAACTTGAAGCTGGTAACAGCTGCTGGGACTTACCTGTGTGCATTTAGGTGTAGTTATAGAAAGGACAGGAAGGGACCACCTTAAAGCAACTTGGCTCAGTGATCTGTGATGTGACAACTCTTGGAGCCTTTCTTGAGCTCCTCTTGAAAACTCCATATACAGTTGAGAAAAGGATGTGAATTTAGCAGGCTCAGAAGTATCTCCCTTTGGTGTTACACTCTACAGTCTGTCCATAGCAATCTGCAGGGATCTGACTGCGCTGGGGACTGCCAGTTGTGAGGTGAAAGTTCAGGCGGACGATTTACGTGTCATACTTGTTAGGGAATGAACTCCTAAGGATGGTGGAAAGTTCAGTCAAGGTGGTGGCACTGTTGTGAAAGCAGTGTTCGTGTGAAGGGTATGAGTAAGTGATTCCTGTTGCGTATGTGTTCACTAAGCACAAGGTTTTTGGTAGCAAAGGTGTTGAAGTCCTGTGACCTGTTTCCTGAGTCTCCTACATTGTCAGGAGAGAGAGTGCTAGAGTGCAATGGGTTCACACAGTTTGTCACCAGGAAGGTTCATTTCTCTTTTTTTTTTTTTTTTTTTTAAAAAAGCTACTTATACATAGGAGTATTAATTGGATGTAGGAGTAAAATTGGTTGTAGGATTTCTAATTTGCCCTGCTATGTGCCTTGTCATAGTGCAGCAACTGATCATGGTTCTTGGCTGGAATAGGAAGGGCAGAATTCCTGGCAGAAACCACAGCTAGATGAGCTTTCTCTTCTTGTCTTTTTTTTTTAGCAAAGTGTTAAGTTTCTTTCTAGGTAGGTCACAGAAAATTAAAAGCATGTTCAGTAGTGCTGACTAACCAGCTAAATTTCTAGCATGCAGAAAATACCTAATATTTTTGTGTACTTGGTTTTCTTTCTAAATTGAAAGGAAAAACAAGGTTCTGAAAGTTTCCACAGATTCTGAAAACCTCAATTGAAAAACCTTTTGGAACACAAATGGTGTTTAATCTTTAAATAAATAGTAGGTTATGTACTTAGAATTTAATTTATTATCTATATGACTTTTCAACTCTAGTGAAATATTAAGACAGCATCTCAAAAGTACTGCTGTTGTTTTTATATTCACAATGTCTATCTTTTATTAGAGTTACATTTGAAAAAGAAAATAAGGTTAAATGCTTTATTCCATAATTACATATGTAACAGCTGTTTCTATTAGTCTTGTCTTACTCTTGAATATTTTTTCTCTCGTATCAAAGATTAAAATCCTCTTCCATCCGTAAATCAATATTCTGTAACACATCATACCTTGTTTTTTAATTACTTAATAATCAAACTTCTGACGGGATAAGTCAAGAATACTAAAACCAGCTTACACAAAAAAGAAAAACCCACTGCACATTTTTAGTACCTGTGTCACAAAACTTAACTGCACAATAGTAATAGAACTAGTGCAGTAGATATGAGATGACTTGCTCTAGATTCCAGATTCTGATATCAAAGAGAGGCAGAGAAAATTCATATCTTCCATTTTAGGGTATCTTTTCCCTTCCGTCTTCCTGTTTCCCCACCTCCTCAAAAAATCCTAGGGCAAATGAGCTCAGGATCTTCCAGTCTGTCAGACAGATGCATCTGGCTCAGCTTTTACCCCCTTAGTCACACCCCACCCCTCTGTGTGCTTACTCAGCACCCGGATATGCAGCTGTCCTTACTTCTGTGTCTCCTCAGAAGCCCTCAGTCTGCAGCAAAACCAGCCCAGCTTCCTACTGCCCTTTCTCGTGGGGATGCTCTTGAAACTGCCATTGAGCTCACCAGCAAGTATTCCTGGAGGCGGTGGGAGGCACACAGGAACAGGAGGAGTTTCTCAGTTGCTTATTATGAAAAGCACAGGAAATTTGTATTTTCAAGACCCCTACCCTTTTATATCATTTGATTGAAATACGTTCTTGTTTAGGGGCATGGAGACAAGAGACACACACTGGTCGTACACTTGCATAGGAAATCAGGCTGAAAAAATTATTAAAAACTTGTGTTGACAAGCTAAAATATGTTATGGGTGAGGAGGGAGTGAGAAGACTTATATCCAGAACTTTTTGACTAAATGCCTGGGATTGAATTTCTTCTGGCCTTTGGTTCTGTATGTATCCACATTAGTATTTTAATGCCCTTTTGAAATTAATTTTCCTGTTTTTTCTGCTTAGTACATCAGCTCATATTGTGGGGCAGTCTTGCAATGCGAACTAGATTTCTTTTAAATAAAAAATAAACCAGAAGATAGGTTCCAGAAGCATACCTAATGCAATCCAAATGCTAACAGGACCAGGCTGGAGCTAGTCCAGAGTTCCTGTCCTTAAAACACATACGGTGTGGAATTCAGGTCATCAGCACCAAACGTCTTGCTACAGAAATCTATGCCTATTAAGCTCACTACTTGTGAAAGTAGATATAACCATAGATAGGTTTCCCAACAAACTTGTGTTGTTACTCTGGTTCATAATGCTGAAGTTGTGCTCTTCCTTATTTTATCAAAATACCTAGTAATCTGTCAAAATTAGCTTCTGTGAATTTATGGGACATGTTTCTTTAAAAAATAAAAAAAATATAAACATAAAAAAATGCAAAAAATGAGGAGGTCATTAGCAATGTGTCCAGAAAATGCTCCTGGAATTTTGTCAAATGCAAGACTAACACATGCAATTCAGGAATGCACTTTCAGTAGCATCATGTACCTCCATAAGCTACCCACTCACTCTGACAAGTTGTCTAGGTATTTTAGGGCCTGATTTCTTGTACATACGAGTTTCATTAGTTCATGAGCTTCAACATGAATTATTATAAAGAGATGGTTTCTGCTGGTAAGGCTTTGTTTTAATTTATGCAAATCTATTTGAAGATATTAAATACATATTATTTTAAGTATTTACCTTTTTTCTGAGTCACGGTGAGTTTTGTTCCTGTCCTATCTGCTCAATAGTCAGTTGCTCTGATCTTACGTTCTTGACATAATAATTAATGATCCTGATGCCTGAGGAATGGATTCATGTTTTGAGACTGATATTCTTCCTACATATTTCCACTGGCTGTAATGACAATAGCATCCTACAGAATTGTACTAGCACATATTTCAAGGATAATTAAGGACCACAGCGCTAATTAGAATACATCCATAAAACATCTTAAAGATAGGCAATTCTCTCACTGGCTCTAAGGAAAGAACATCAGATTACATTAGAGAAAACAAAGACATGGCGTAGTGTGTTGGATTTTATCTAGTGTCATATGAGCAGTATCACATTCATACAGACTAATACTTGTCTGTGGTCACTAGTGTTAGTGGGAATGTAAAGCAACGCAAGTTTAAAGAGGTAGCCTTGAAGTCTTTAATTTTGTGCCTTTACACTGAGATACACAGCAACAGGTTGTTACTAGTACCAGTACAGTGATACATAATGTTGCATATACATTATGAGGAAAATAAGAGTGGGGATGCTGCACGGAGCCCGTGATATGATTCACAATGACTGTGTGCAAACTAAGCACATGTACAGGCCTAAAGTTACAACTTGTTAGTACTTTATTCTAGATATTAGCTGTTGACCCAGCATGCTCTTCATATTATCAGTGCTTGAACAAATGTTTATAATGCAGATGTTCATACTGATAATTCTGTACTAAAACACACTGTAAGTAATCAGTCTCAAACCACACAGAAATTACTCTCTTGCTTTTTCTGAAGCTGACTTGTGCTTATTTCACACAGAAAGGGGCGGGGGGGGGGGGGGGGGGGGGGGGGGGGGGAAGGAGGGCTTGTCTTTGATACCAAAAGCTATTTTCTTTTTTCTTCCTTTCCCCACCCTGAGACCCAACCATACCTGAGACTAATGACTATTGTGTTCCTGCTCTGTGGTTTGGTAGCCCACAGGACTTGTGAGACTGCTCCCACAGTAGCATGCAAATTATCCATTCCCAGCATGCTGCTCATCCGCACAGGTTGTGCTGACTGGGAACTGGCTCTGACCATTGCCCTGAAGTGGACTAGTAAGTATGAACCAGATACTGGTTCTTACTTGCTGACCTGTTTCCTTCTAGAGAATCCATATGGTTTAAAGGATAGTAACACTCAAAAAAAGAAAAAGAGCTTTTCAAATTATTTTCCAGGGTCATAATTAGGCAGTTTTATATAACTGAAATGTTTGAGTGCTAACATGCAGTAAAGAACATGCAGTGTAAAATGATTAGTTATTAAGATCGATTTTACAATTTGTGAGTAATTTAGAAGTATAACCGTGTGTGTCTGTGTGTGAAATCAGAATTTTGGATATGTGTCTTTAGAGTGCTGGTAAGTTTAGATAAGACATGGAATTTCCAACAGAAGAATACAGCTCAGAGGACACAATCGCTGACCCAGTGCAGGCAGCCCCACTTAATTTATTTTGGTTTTACCTTTTCAGGGGTACATAAATGGCAAATGCTGTGTTGGTGTAACATTATCCTTGACATATGTAGACTTTTGTAATTAAGTGAGCCATATTTTCTGAACAAGGTAAGAGATTAAAAGAACACAGTACTATTCTTGAGTGTAGAAAGTTTTACTATTTTTTTAAACGCACTTTTCAACTTTCTGTGTCTATTATATTGGATAATGTAGAACCCAAATCAACAATAAAACAAACATCCAAGTTTGATGTCTCGCCAAGGTGCTATGTTGACATCACAGAGCCAGGTGCTGTCCCAAGACAGTATTATGGCATAGATCTGAGGTGTTTTTTCTGTCCGTTCTCACAGATTTAGGCAGTGTTTTGCTTCATTATGTTCAATGGTAAATCCATTTTCTAATGGACAATGTAATCGGTCACGGTTCTGCCCCAAACAAGGAGCAGAAAATGTTTTCAGGCTTCTTTTCTGTCACTTCAGTTGCATAAATACTTACCTTTACAATTTCTCCTGCAGTTTCTCCTTCAAGGTGGCAATGACTGATTCTGGATGTTGCTCTGTTCTGCTTTGTTTTTCTGATTTTGTTGAGATGAGGATGTTCTACTAGGAAGTTTTTCCTAAAGGAACATTTAGCAGTGTTCCTCTTTTGATTTCTAGTTGGACCTCTCTGGAGGAGGGATCAACTGTAAACAAAGTTTCAGTATAAAAAGGTTCAGATGTTCAGTTCTTAAGTCGGAAGATGGTGAGGTCTGTAGCCTTCCGTTGGGCCTCAAATGTCATGTCTTCTGTTTGAGACAGGACTTTGTATGCTTTATTTTTTTTCACTGCTTGTGTAGGTCTTTGTTAGTTTCCTTAGTGAACATAGGAATTTACAGGTGTAACAAAGATGCTGTTATATTTATGATCAAGTGAGCAGATAAATTTTAACTTTTTCTGGTGATTCATGAACTGAAAAAAGCTTTCCCCTCAGTTGCATAGGTTTCAAAGAATAGGGGAATAAGATTGTGTTGATTTTGTCAATTAAATATGTTTCAAAAGACAAATAAAAAGCTACATTCCGTTCACATAGGAAAAGAGATGCTCTACATTTCTGGGCTTTTTAAGTAGTCCTTTTTTCTGGCCACAATCACCTTTGTTACTTGCACTTAAATGTCACTTGTCACCACTACTCTGATCAGTGTTTGTAATTGCTTCCTGAATTGGAAACACACCAATTTTGAGTCTGAGCTAGGTGATGGAAGAATTTATTGCCGCCTCCTCTTCAATTGAAGGCCTTGGGCTATGAATTTCCTGCCCAAGACTCATATTTTCTGTGATTCCCTTGCCACAGCAGCATGACTGTCTCCCACAGCCCTGCAATGCCACTCTGTGTATCGCTGCAGGGCGTTATTGTGGTCTGGCTGCCAGGCTCTGTGTCATCCTTGCTGAACTTCACAGGGATCCTGTCAGTCATCCTGCCTGCCTTGGGGTCTGTGAATGGCAGCCCTGCCCTCAGCACCTTGACTGAACCCCCAGCTCCACTCAAGCATGCAGCAATTTGTTGTCATCATTCTCAGGTAGCTTCAAGGTTATTAGGAGGACACACACAAGAACACACACAAACTCAGGGTGATTGCCTAAGTCTATTTTTCCTTAGAAAACCCTTCTAAACAATCCATACAGTTTTGGTTTATGCTTTGATTTTCTTTACATGCAAGTCCACTGTAGCATGGACTTTCAGCCACGTACATCTAATGCTGACTAATATCTGACTTTGTTTTCCTGTTTAAAGAAAATATGCCTTAGAATAGAGCTTCTTTCAATGTACTTCTGCAGCTCCCTAGTGTTTGAGTTTTATCTAAAATAATTCCTTGAGTTCATTTGAAAGCTTGCTGAAAGCTTCAAGATAGCAGATTACTTTGTGTAAGTGGTTTGGTGGACGACTCAACCTATAAATTATTTAAGTATCTGTCTTTCCAGAAGGGATGAAGCTAGGTTATATGTTCTATAATTCAGAAAACACTTAACACATGAGTGAATAGACAGATACAAAAAGAAATATGATTCACCCAGTATTAGAGCGAATCTGTGGCTCATAACTTTTTTTTCTTCCATCATTGTTCTATGTTCATCATTCTGTGTTCAGTAATATCAGGGATGTAGGATTATGCACCCAGGTCTAGAAGGCAACGGGAACAGTAACAACCCTGGTTAATAGTGCAGTTACACTGGAGCATTTAAAACTTACTGGATTATAGAAACAAATGTTGTTTGTTGTTTATTTCTTTCAGAGTAATTGCTTATTTGAGTTCAATGATGTGCTAGTTCAGTCCTACAGAAAATTTAATGGTTCTTTTCTGGTGAAAATAAGTATCTGCAGCAGATATCTGTGCTGTAAATAAATGTATTGTTTGTCAGATCATGTTAAGATGTATGCTCTTCCATTTGTTTAAGTGAGTGTTTATTTACTGAATATAATTCATAGCTACTATCTTCTTAAAATGGAAAGTTTCCAGGCAATAATTATGCCCACTTGCAACAATATCGGAAGTTCCTACTGCAGTTCTTAGTTAAACTGATGAAAAAGCACTCTGTGAAATGGAACCACATGATACTTGTGCATAATTGTAGTCTCTGTGTCTTTATGTTGTGAAGACCTTGTTCTTGAATTGGGAGTTTAACTGGGAATCAATATATTTATCAAAGAAAAATAATTGCTTTTTTTCAGGATCTGATATAGACAATTGTGTAGAAAATACTTCTACATAATGAAGAATTAAGAGAACACAAACTCACTTCCACCATTCATAATCATTTTTACAACAGTACGACCTTGCAAAAGGACTGTAATTCCTCTCAGAGCAACATTCTTTTCTTCTGGAAAATTTTGTGTCCTATATTGGCAAGCATTACATCTATAAAAACATGTTTTGACTGAATTGCAGTAACTGAAGAATTCATGTTTTGGAGGGGAAAAAACCACACACAATTAGCAAAATGGTTTTGGGGTTGCTAGTATATGGAAGCTCTTTAGTGAATAAGAAAGAGTTTTGTGGTCATTCCTATGAGGGGGAAAAAAAAAAAAAAGGACCCTGCTTCCATGAGAAAAAATTTTGTATGCAAGGTCTTCTGAAATTCTTTTCCTACCCACCTGTAACCTGTGAAATTGTCTAAGCAATTGATAGTTTTACCTGTTGTGTGTAACAAGTATTGGAAACTAGCACACACTGTATTACACAAAACCTTGTAATCCAGTGGTTTGATCAACTAAGATTTAGATAAGATTAACAGTTAGAAAAAAAATCCCTCTTCATATGACCTCTCTATTGCTGTATCTGCCAAGCTTTGAATCACTGCTGCCTCAGGTTAATGTTTTACAAGAACAACTAAGTCAATAGGTTTACATCAATGCCAAGTTCAATTCTTAAAATATAGAATCAGTACTCTTCGGTGACGAGAGTTAGATGTGTGTGTGAGCTAATAAACAGATTACATTTTGCTATTCTCTCTTGTTTGCTGTTTTAATGTTGCCCTCAGTAAATTCTGGGATTTGGAGTTTTTATTTGTCTCTTGTAATTTCCAAGAAAGTGAGAAGCTTTTATGTCTTTTGGGAAATTAACTGGGTGTTTTTTCTGCTTGAAGCCTCCCAGTCTCAAAATTGGGGTCATTTGTTCTAATTTAACCCATGTCCTAGGCTCTGTGAACAGAAAGTTTAGCTCTACAAGGAAGTAAAATGTGTTTTGTAAGGGTGTTTTTTTGTTTCCCACCTTCATTTTCACTGTGAGGAAACCAAATTAGAGATGTGTGGCCCAGGAAAGTCATTAAACTGGTATTAGTACTGCAGTAGATTATATTTCATAGAAAGCAGAAGATATGGGTTGGAAGTGTTAAACCCGAGGTTAAATTCAGGAAATAGTCACTGAGAATGCCTGGAAGGGACACTGGAAACATTTAACCCACCCTTGTGTCCCAACACATATGAATACCTGTCTCTGTAACACTTGAACCATTCTTGCTTTATACTGTGTGTAATGAGGGAGACCTCACAACTGCTCCAGACTTACACCTTCTGTTGCTTCAGTAGGTAGCCTCACCATTAGACACATTTTCTTAGTATCTAAATTAAATCTCAGTCCCATTACCCCGTGTCATGGTCGTTTGGGGCGTGTTGGGCAGACAGCGCTTTTCTCAGCACTGGCAGCTGTGTTCTCCTTGGGCTAGTTTGCTCTGCTGGGGCTCCAGTGCGCTGGCCGTGCTCATTCCCCTTCTCACAGCTCTTGCTGGGCCAACAGCACCCGATAGGGTGCAAGGCCTGCGGAAAGTCAAATCTGAGACTGAGCCCTAAATCCTTTACTGAAGAACTGCTACCCAGCCAACTCTACTTGCTTGAGCCATGTTCTTTGCTGTTTCCATGAGACATCTGGGGCTGTTCTGTAAAAAAGGAATAACTTATTTAGGAAGGCTTGTGAGGCTTGATTAATTCTGCTTGGAAAGGTCTTTAATGGAGCATCTTACAGGAGATTCAGAACATCTTACTGAATTTGATTTGATTTTGAATTTTTTTTTTTTCTAAGCTGCAATAGAAGTGAAGTAAAGCTGAACAAGTACTTAGATCCTACTGTCTTGCCTGAAAGCATAGGGAAGAGGATGAAAATTTTAAATAACTTAGTTTCAGTGGATGCATTGTGACAGTCTATTTATGCCATCTTGTCCAAAATTCATAAGACAACTGGTATGATTCTTTGGAAAGAAATCTTGTCGTCATCATGCAGTCATCATAAAGTTTCAGTACAAGGCAGATCCCTGATCCTTGCTATGAAAAGACAGCTAGTCTGAAGGACTTCATTTTCCAGACACCCATGAGAGTCTGTTGGTGATGATCATATAAGTCTTATATTGAACAACACTGCACAGTGACAGAAGAGGCATTACGTTGGTACATCTCTGTTGGATACTCTCAGCTGAAGTGCTCTCAGAAAGGCTGCAAAGCTGGATGGATTGTGTATGTGATCCTGGTAGTTCCTGTGCTCTGGAAAAGGGATACTTCTGCGAGGTATTTGTGTAATGGTCTGACCACCACATTCTGTGTGTACCATGTCATGTCGTCTTCTCATTCAGAAATAGAGGTCTGTTGGGAGTCTGATGGGGGAGGAGAAGGGGAGAGGGAAGGAAAGGGAGAAAAGGAGGAACATGTCTTGTATTTCTACAAGGCTGAACCAATACCTGGTTTAAGTCTAGGTAAGGAGGTTATTTGTATAGTTCTGCACTTCAGGATGTGTTGTGCTGAAATCATTTGGATATACGGAGTCTGCTTCACTTCTACATGCAAGTTCTGCTTGCTCACACACAGAGTAAACAGTTCACCCTCCAGCAGCTGCCTACTGATAGCTCTGGGGAAAGGACCTTAAAAGCAGCACTTCCCATGCTTTCACCCCAGATAAAACTGCAACAATAGCAAATACCTAACCAAATGCAACATAATACAGAATTTCAAGTCACCTACCAGTTACAAAGGATTTGTGGATTTATAATGGTCAGTTAATCCTTCAGACTTCCTTCTCAGTCATGGTGAACACCAGCGCTCCCCAGTAACACTCCAGTAAGTGCTGATTCTGCTTGTTCTGGTGTGCAGCATCCTGGGGCTTAGCTGTCGGAGCAGTAGTCCTTCTTCCTCTGAGCACCATAAACAAACTGGCCAGGTCAGGGCTCCTTAGCTCCCTCCCCTCCCATACTGGAAATGCAGCCTGTTTCTATGAGAGAGATTTATTGCTGCATTTACTTATTTATCAGCGAACTTGAGTTAAGCAGCGTTACTCATGTTCTCTGACAAGAGACTTTATAGGGCCAGAAGGGTGCTACTAACGCTGGCAGGTACCATGTGCCTTAATACTGTGGTTCATATGGTGCTGTGAGGGTGTTTAAAAAATATAAAAGGGAGCTCTAAGGAGTGGATGAAAGGTGTATAGGCAAGAAACTTTGGGTACAGGTGCCTCCAACTGCATTTTCAACAATTCAGTCTTTTCCAAAGTTATTTCAATTATTATTTACAGATGGTTTGATGGGGTAAGAACAGATAGTTGCAGAGGAAGAGAAGTATGAAAGACAAGTAGAGCTTAGAGTGCAGGTCAGGCTCTGCTTCAGCTCAGCACACAGCAGAAAAGTGCTTCTGAAAAGAGAAGAGACTGGCATCTCAGTCAGCAGAGGTGAAAGTAAAAGTCCTCAGAAATCCTGTAAAAATGTCATTGACCCAGAAAGAACAGAGCTCTGAACCAGCCACTTGGCTGCAGCTATAGATTACACAGGGAATCAGGGAGGAAAAAAAAAAAAGAAAAAAAGGTAGGAATCAGAAAAGAAAGATTATAATAGCCATTGCTATAGAAATTTGACACTTCACACTTGAATCTCATGATCTTTCAGGTTGTGTTTCTTGTAATTGGAAAGCGGTGAAAGCCCTGTTCTGAATACAAGACAGTAGTACTAAGGGTTTTTTCTAAGATTGGGAACCATTTAAGGAATGTCTGCACAGAAATCATCGGCTAATTAGTCTTGGTGTTTGCTGAGTAGAGCCAATCATCTGGAGTAAGTGTGCCGTGCAGACCTACCCTTAGTGACTAAGGCGTAGGACTCAGTTAGGAAGCTGAATCACTGGCGTGCTGTGTGATCTCAAGCAAGTTGTTTATTGTCATCATGTTTACTGAACCAAATGTTATACAAACTGGTTAAGTTAATTTGGGGAACTAATGTTGTGTTACAATACAAAGATGCAGTTCCCAGGCAGAGAAGCAATTTCGCTTAATCTTCTGTTTCCTCATACGTAAAATGCGGTTTCTTGCTCCCTCCCTTCCCCCCCAGAGAAGAGTTTTGTTTAGTTAAATTTACTTAGTACAATGAAAACACATACCAGTGGTTTTGAATTTACAATTCTGGCATTCGGGTTTATCATCTGCAGTCCCCAGGTGTGCCAGGTTGATAGAGTAATGTGCTGTACTGTGGTGTGGTTTAAGTATACACTGCATTATAGAATTACCATGGATCAAGTATTTTTCACGCAGGCATCTACCATATGTATTTAGTATGTGCATATGTACACACATACCTACACCTACAGATGTTGCAATAACTATATTTGTGTGTAGATAAACATGCATTCTGATATTAATAGTCATGGCAGGTTACAGGCAACAAAGAGAGGAAAATTGCTCCCCTGACTATCTGAATTATTGTCAGGCATTAAACTGCCTCCATTCGTTGATGCTTTATTCTCGTGCCATCCCATAAGGAGAGAAAATGTGACAATGTTCTACTTAAATTGATATCTACTTTATTAATGCAAAGTGGCATTATATTTCTTAAGTGGAATGCATTTTCTATGGTTCACTGATGAAAGTAGGTCTGTGGTAACTTGGGCCATATGTTAGATGGTATACAGGGATTTAATGATAGCTAAAATATCAAGAGAATACGGTCTAATGATTTCCAAATTCTATTTCTCAGACTACCTGCAGTTTTTGAACTTCATGTTAGTAATCTGTTAAAAAAATAAGCTGTTCTTATTTGCTGCTACCGTTGCTGCTGCAGTGGACTTAAAAGAAGCCCAAATTTTTAATTTTTAAAAAGTCTATTACCTTGGTAAGAAACAAATGGCTGTCATTGTCACAAAGATGGTATCAGTCACAAGCAGAAGGGAGAGCAGCCATTTTCGTAGTCTAGGAACAGAACAGAGAACCTCTGGCTCTGCCAGACTTTTCCAGGCAATGTAGGTAGCTGCCAAGCCACATGATTTTATACTGAGCTGAAACCTATTCCTGCTCTTCCAGAATCTGTGCAGACAGATTGCAGCCCAGGTTCGGAAGATCTCAGTGCAACTCTATTGGCTACATTATAAATCTGTCCTTCAGATTGCTGAGAGTTGCACAGGGGTTCAAATATGCCAAGGTGTTGAAATGCTAAATCATGTCTCTCCTCCCCCAGCTGCCTCTCCAAGGCATCAGGGAAGTACTTTTCTGGGCATATTGCTGGCACCTTCCAGATCCTGAAACAGTTTTTATGGAGTCCTGATTGTTTATACCACAGTGCAAAAGAGATGGATCCTACACGATGATCATAGGCTAGATGGTACAGCTCTGGGGCAAGACTGTACAGAAGTGACTTCAAAGCCTGTGCTGCCACAACCAGTGATAGCTGCAAGCTCTGCTGCTCTGTGAGTAGTAGGTTGGTGCCCTATAAATTGCTGCAGCCCAGGGTTAGCTGATAATATCTCAGGAGTCCAGTGCAGCAGAAAAAGAGCTGTCAGAGTGCAAGGATCCAGACTTCCTCATCCAAGAGGAATGCAGTGCAGATGCTACACAGTCATGGTGCCACTGGAGATTTACTCTCCAGTGTGGAGACCTTGCAATGACATCAGCCTTAGAGCCTTTTATTGCCACCAGGGTAGTTCAAAGCAGTGGCCATGCGAGCTAGAATCCAGGCCAGTCCCTTTTTAAGCACATAGGCTTGGAAGAGAAGAAGAAAAGTTCTGACTTTTTATACTTGGGCTGTGGCCTGAATGAGTATATCTCATTGTTGGCATAGATCAACTATATTCACTAATGTCTGGCAGATTTGTGTGCCGAGAGAGTTGAGAAGCAGTGATAAAATGGTATTGTCCTAATGCTAAGACTGTCCTTAGCAGATGCGAAATAGAAAAGGGAAGACAAATGTCCTTCCAACTTCCTTCCCTTTCAGTCTAGATCTAAGCATCCCCAATGTGGAGAGCAAGTTTCTGCATATGCCAGGTATGCCAATAACTATGAGTCTTCCCACAACTTCATGGTTATCCAGAGCTGAATATGTGCCTGTGCTGTAGCTATCCTTATTATTAGCCTTCTAGATCCTCGTTATTAGCTCCTAAGAGTGTGCAAATTGCTATTTTCTGTGATCTGCATTTCTGCATGGTACATAGGTCTGTATCCCTAACAGAGTCTTATTTCTGCACATCATCCTTTGTCCTTTCAACCTGCATTTCAAGATGATTCAGATATCTTCATGTTGACTAAAACTACTACTACTACTTCCCTGTGAAGGGAAGATATATCTTATTTTCAGTCCATCATTAAATTGTGTTGAAATTTGAATGACAATTTTCCAGGTTGCAGGGTTGTTTGGTTTGGGTTTTTTTTTTTTGATTGTTTGAGTTATTTTGATAAGAAAATAGATTGCAAAGAGAGGAGGGGTTGTGACTTAAGTCAGCCGATGGCAGTGATATATGTCTGCGACAGACACAGGGGAATGAGGACCAGCTGTATCTGCTTGGCTTGCAACAACTCTTCCAATGCCCAAACAAAAAAGAAAAGATGCTAACAGCTCAGTAAATTTTATTTCATTCTGAAGCATTTGCTCTATACAAATCAGCTTACTAAAATATTAATAACTTCTCCAGAAAACAGCAAAGAACTTTTCTAGTTAAGTTCATCTCAGCAAACTTCAGGAAAAATTAGTTTTTATGTCTCTTTCACTAGCAGTAGTGTAAAAGTAAAAAGCTGTTATGTAGAAGAGATTTGATGAATAGCATAGTTTTCTTCTCTAAAAATCAGCTAGTAGGTCAAAACTGTTCAAAAGGAACTAAGTTAAATATTTATTTCTTTTGATTTAATTCCCTGAGGGTAGAGGGTTGGCATCTGTAGTCTCCTAGTAAGTCTGTAGACTAATTCAATCAGGGCTGATTTCACATGAAAAGATTCCTGGAACTGGTTCATTTCTTTATTTCCTTATTTATCAGGATACTTTTAATCAGTTTGAGATGTCTTTGTACAATTAATAAAATAGGAAGTCAGAGCAAGTTTTAGAAGTGGAACTATGTGTTATCATGTTATAAACTTTGGATCTTCTTTAGGCTTAATTATGAATATAACATTGAACTAGAGTAATTATTAGGTCATTGATCTGTTAAGTCCAGTCACATTTTTTTGCAATGGCCAGAAGGAAGATGCACGATATCTTGCCATGAGCATTGAGGAAATAATCTCTCCCATGAAGTGCAAGCCTGAGATATAAATCCTGATGATTTTTAGCCATTTCCTAACATCCAGGATGATGGTGTTTGGGTTTTGTTTAAAAAAAAAAAAATAAAGGTTGTTTTGTGTTTCCCTAGGAATTTCCAGTGCTTTAGATTTCTACTAAGATCCAGTGCTTTAGATTTCTACTAAGATCTTGGCATTTGTGATACAGGTGGTAGTGGGTTTCCCCTAACTATTCAATACATGTTGCCTCTGCAAAAATAATTTTTTAAACATTTTTAGTTCCACAGTTTTGATCGCTATATTAAATCTCTTTGGGGTTTTGTGTTGTTTTTTTTCCACTGTCTTCTGTGGCAAAGCAAATAGATGCATTCCTTGTCCAACACTTGTTTATGGTACTAGTTCATCACTGAATATAGGTTTATGATAATTTGCTTACACATAGAGGTCCTTGCAGGTCATATACAGGTTCCTCAGCTCTTCTGCTTCAGAGCAAAGCTCAGGACCCCTTGGGCTGTCTCCAGAAACAGCTTTCTCTGGGAATTGCATCCAGTTAAGTCACTTAGGAAAAACAAGTGTTCAGCATCAATCTCTGTTCCTGAAATTTGCCCCCAGGCAAACCCTGTCAAAATTCCTTTTAGGCTACCTGGGCTTCAGAGGTGAACTGGGGTATGAAACATCCTTTTGTGCAGCTGCCTGGCAGTACAAGTAACTGCGGAGCTTTAACTGTCAAAGTGTGTGTTTAAAGGTACAAAACTTTCTTCAGTAGAGGCTGAGAGAGCATACATTAAGCTCTTCATAGAGCATCTTTCACCATAACATGGACAGATGACTCCTTACATGACACTTCCACAGTGCCTTCACAGGAAGCTGCAGTGTTAAGTGGGATCTACAAACTCTGCGCATGTCACTTTGACTTCTGGCTCCCTGATATTTGTGCAGTGGTGGCAGAAGCCAGGATCTGTCACCCAAGCTCAGCCTCTAATGTGTTATTTGCTCTTAGGATACACTTCTGTAAACCCCCAGGGGTTCCAGCTAATGCAGTGTATTCCAAAGAGCTTTAATTATGCCCATGCTTTTCCCTTCCTCTCCCCTTGTGCCTTCTTTCAGTGAAGTATGACCACCTGATCAGAAGAACAGGAAAGGCTGACCGCCAAGGCTGATCACAGCAGGCGCTGGGAGAAATGCTCAGGCTTTCCTCCCAGGGCAGCGAGTCACTGCGACAAGAAGGGTTTGGCTGCCTTGCAGTTGCTTGTGTTATTGATGTCTCAAAGCAATTCTGAGAAGGCAAAGATAGGTTTCCTGAATGTCAGCATTTTCATAGCTTTTGTGCATGATGCTTGTCACCTTTTTTGTATAGCATTTTTTTTAAAAGGGGTGCATTCTGCTGTGGGCTGCAGAGACATCCAGCTGGAGTAACTCCATCACTAGTTCAGTGAACCAAATAGTTTTGTTTGAGCAAGTAATTTTTTTGGTGAATAAAAGCAGAAATAAGTGGTCTCAATGTAATGTATTCTCAGAAGTTATTGGTTTAGATTGTGTGCCACACTAATGGTGCTGTACAACCCTTTTTGCCCAAGTTAGGTAATTTGAGGCTTAAATGTCTGTGAAGAAGGTGGTGTTTCCTAAGCAAAACACCCAAAAAACCTTGTGCTCTGAAACAGTTTTACTTTTACCAAGACCAATTTGAGACCTTTTCCTTATCATTTTCCCATGCTCAGTACAGCATGCCTGAGATGAGGTGTCACTCGTCTTCTAGTAATTGTCCCAAACTCCTGCTAGGTTCTTAGAAAAGACAGCATAGAAAGCCATGCTTGCCTATCTGTTGGTGAGTCTTTTGGATCTCACCTTATCTAAATGACAAGCTGTAGATGCTAAAAAGAGTTTGATCATGCTGTATGTTCTGTCTTCTCAAAGTGCAGTTGGTGTATGTTGTGTCTCCTTTCTTCAGGGTGTTTTTGCAACAGAGAACCTTAGATTAACAAGGTAGGATCATTTTAGTATATCCCATTTTTACTTTACTTTTGAGCCTCAAGTTTCAGTTTTCTTCCTGCCAAACTTTTTGCTGTCCTCTCCTGCTTCAGCCTGACCATGTGCAATTACTGTGTTCCCAAATGTTAAACTCTATTAACTAACTACTGCTTCAGAGCCAACCTGAGTCCTAACAGATTGCAAACCCACTGTGAAGCAGAATGTCCTTCCGCATGAGGCTGGACAACATTCGTATTTCAGATTGCAGGGTTTTTTGCATAATTATCCATATATTTAATATGAGTATATGAATTTATGGGGTAGTATATGGTATGATTTGTCATGTAAAATTCATGGGATTTAATGCACATAACCCATTAGTGCGGACACAGTATTAATTAAGTCCCTTCAGTGCAGTATAGCCTCTGTGAAGAACAGCTTGCCCAAACCCTACTTCTGAAACAGACAGCGAGTTATCTCTCCATGTGACATATTAGTCACTGAAATATCTCTTAATCAGGTTTTTAATCAGCATGCTTTGGCTTTTCTTCTCTAAAACATGAGATCTGAAATGTTACCTAAGACCAGATCATTCTTTCTGCAAAAAGAGCCCTGGGGGAAGTTAAGGGATGAAATCTCTGCCAGCAGACTGCACCACAGCCCCTCACTGGGGTAAGAACTGATGTACCACAGTAACTTCCCCAAGGGGTGGCAAAACCTAGGACTTAGAAGACTTAGTAGAGGACACTATGCTTCTGTGTAGGAGCTTTCCCCCATTTCGACTCCCTGAGCTTCAGATGCCTTGGGATATTTAGCCATCAGGGTGGGAACGTTACTTTTGTCTGAGTTGCTGGTACGGTACCTGTCACTGTCATGTCTGGACAGTTTGCCTTTGTTCTTGCAACTAGCCCAGGATACGTGCTGGCAGAATGGTTGGTAGCATGCTTCACCTTACCCGTGCTCACCCTGCCTGTGGCCCTGTGCTAAGGTGCTACGTGTGGTTGGGCTCTTCTTTTGAAGATGGACTGCTTGTGCCTTTGCTTCTCTGCCAGCACACTCATATCCAGCTAGTAAAGACCAGCTCTGCAATCCTTCCACCTGCTTTGGTGATTTTGGGAAGAGTGCAGGCACGTAAATAGGTGGCTGGTGCCTAAACTCCTTTGCAGACTTCCTGTGAAGCATCTAATTAAGGCCAGGTTGGAGCAGGGAGTTGAAGTATGCTTTCTGAGGCCAGCTGGATTGACTGGTTTACTGGACTGAGTTTCTTCTTCTGACCTCTGCTTGACCTCTTCTGGGGATCTTGTGTTCCTGGCCCGCCCCAACTGCACTTCCCATCCAGAGCAAGCCCCCAGCACAGCCTTGTGAATGGGACCCTGTCATTGCACCTGCCTATGGATGGTGCCCTGCGAGGCTGGTATCTGTGGGGCACATACATGCCCAAGTTCTGATTTCCACCCTTGCTGGGTGCTTCATTGCTGTGTCTCTGCAAGAGCAATCAGAATTACAAAGCAGCCGGTGCCCTGGCAGGTATTCAAGCTCTGCTTAGTGTAGCTGTGTTGGCCAGGACTGCATAGCTCCTTCTTCTACCTTCATCCCAGTTAAATTGATGTAGAAAGACACCCCTCAGTTAAAGAGCATTTCTGCTTCTTCACTGGTGCTTTGAAATATTTTCCCACCTCTTCTGTCTGTTAACATTGGCAAGTGCCTGTATTGGCAGGTTCTTGTGTTGCCAGCTTTCATGCTTTTGTCAAAAGCCATTGGGTTACTCTGCTAAGCTTCAGCTCCTGCAGCCAAATGGTAAATGACAACCTCTAGCCTTGTTTTTTATGGCTGAGGAAGAAATGCCACAATATCAGAATTTAAAAATCTGGAAACTAGAAAAAAACCCAAACTGAATCTTCATTGTTGTTAATAAAACCATGATGTTATACTCCTAGTCATATTATGTGTGGGGGACACGTGGCAGTGAAGAACTCTTACCAAAGGTCGCAGAACATAAATGTTACCATGAAATTTTGCTGAGGGGCAATTATTCTCCAGGCCACAACACACTGACCCAAACCTTCATTCTGTATTGGTTTGGCCATTCGGGCAGCACTCTTATGCAGTAGGTTTGTTGGTGGATATCTACAAGGTCCCTCGCTGTTAGCAGAGACAGGTATTTTCTGAGGCAGAGCAGTTCCCTTCCTTCAAATGCCTCTTGGTGTCCAGAGCTTGGCCTATTGGTCCTACCTGCAGCCTTTTCTGTGACCTTCTCTTTCCAAGGGGAACGTGGCAACCAGCCACCCCCTCTGAACGGGGGGGATCACACTGTTGGTAAGCAGAGGTAAGCCATGATTTTCTTCATTACAACAGCATGAGAGAGAATAGCTTGTTGTCTGCATTATACCAGCTACAGGAAGCTGCGCTACTGGAGCTCAGGAAAATAATTTTCGGAGGTTAAAGATTAGTAGTTGTATACCACAGGTCACAGTCTGACTCTCCCCCTGCACTTTGCTCTGTCTGTTGAGGGCCAGCTGCCCTGGGGAGAGAGCTGCTTCAGCTCTCCAAAACAGCCCCCCCGTTTATTTCCTGGGGAGAGCTGTCTTGCCCAGTCAAATCCAGCTGCTTTGTCCTTTTTCAGCGAGGGAACTAAAGGCAGAGAGGTTAAATGATTAGTGAGGCCAAACAATGAGTCAATACCAGCAGTTGAACTGAAACTCAGGAGTCCTTGGCTTCTGCTCCCGTGTTTTCTCTCCTGTTTGAGGAGACGGGAAGCTGCGAGGCGGGCGCCTGTGAGAGAGACAGTCTGCAGAGGCCCGCATAAATACTCGCTTGTGTGCGAGCAAACACAACCTCGTCTGTCTGTGCCTGGTGCTCTGAGAAGGAGTTCAGTGTGCGTGCGTGCCATTAATTGCAGAGCCAGATCCTCTCCCACACTGCAGCTGCTTTGTGCTGCACAGAGGAGCGTGGCCCCAAGGCTGGCACAGCTGGGCAGGAGAGGACCACCTCGGGCTCACTGTGCTGTGCCATGACAGCCCTCCCCAGGACCACTGGAGGGGCTCGCACCTGCGGTGGGAGAGAGAGAGGATTTGTGTGCACCTGCAGAAGGCTGACGGGGGAGCATGCTGTGGTGCTCCTCCAACCTCCATAATTCGGAGAGGTCTGAGGATGGGGGAACTCACAAGATGCCAAAATCCACTTCGCTTCAGAGTTTTGAGCACTCTCCTTGGCCACAGCTTGTAACAGGACAAGGAGAGCAAAATGTGTTACAGTGTTAACTTGATAGATGAAAGTAGCTCTTCTGAAAGCATTGCATACTTAATAATCAGTATTATTAATGTTATGAATCCAGATGGTTTGATGCCAGATTTCAGTCCAGATTCACACAACTGAAATCCATCCTCTCAGTGAGGGAGTTGCTCATGGAAAGCGCAACAGACCTTGAAATGCGGTGAATGGCAATACTGGAAGTAATTTTCGTGGAGTGTCATTTGATGTGCAGATAAAATTAAAAAACTTAATTGCTTTATATTTTTAATGTGTGACTTAAATCTAGTGAACTTGTTAGAGAATAGTACAATGCTTGAATTAAATAAAGCTAGGTTGCTTGTATTCTTGGCTCTGACAATAAGAGGTGACTAAAAGGTTACTTCTTTGTTCTCCTGTCTTTTTCTTCCAAGATACTTTTGACTATTTCCTGGCTTTGTTTAGCAGAAGCATCCAGTTCTGTCACTGAGCTGACAGCCACGAGGGTGTCATACTATATTTATGCCTTACACAATATTTGTGTCAAGCCTCTGTCTAAACAGACCCAATGACAGTAAAAGATGACCCTGGAACAAATGGTCTGAGGTCCCAGAAAGCTGATCTTTCCCAGAAGTGACTAATGGGAGGCAAATGGAAAATGTTGGTCTGAAACAAGTCTGATCCAGCTGCATGCATCTGATTAAAAACATCAATCGCTGGACATCTAAACCAAATAAAATATGAAACATTTTGATTAAGCAAAACCAGGAAACTGTTAGCATTTTTAGGGTGTGTTTAAATGTGTCAATATCTATTATCTGATATACTGATACTTTCAGTATTTATTTAAAGGGACTCCAGTGTTCAGACAATATATGCTGCAACTTCTATCCAAAATTACTTTTGTTTCCTTGCATCCAAGATGGAAATTCCTGTCTCCCTTGACCATCCATCTCAAGATCAAATACAGCTGGTTTTCCTGTAACTCAGCTGCTTCTTTCCAGCTGACCCTCTGTGCAACTGATTTTTTTTAGACCCTGTATAGGTCTAGCTGTAGTGTTTTCACTATAATCTGCACTCTACATAATCACAGGAAAATGGCTCTCCAAAACCTTTTAAGTGCATAACAGAGTATAAAATCTGAGGAAACCAAAGAATGCAGCTAGAACAGAAAAAGTCGAGATGAGGAAAATGTGATAACCAGTATACCTTAACTCAAAGAAATCCGTGTCAGCAGCAGCATGGGCATACAAATCTGGAAAGAGCTGAAAATGCTTCCTAGTATATAGGGTACTATTCTTCTTAGGATTTAAGATACCATTATTCTGGTATCTTGAGTATTTTTGGCCTTCTGTCAAACAAAAAACATGCTCAGTTCTTCAGCTGAAAAGGAAATCTAATTCTTAAGGTCTATGTTTCAATTACTTAACATATCAATAATCATAATCATCCGCTTCTAAAAATTAATTTAGTGATTACAGCCAAACTCCAGTGGGTATAATGAGTGGTGACAGTTGTGGCAAGAATGGTTTCAGAAAAGATATGCCACTTCTCTCACAAATAACACAAAATATAATCTTGTCCTGGTTTGAGTGAGTGGCAGGGGTTTTTTGGTAGCAAAAGAGGGGGCTACAGTGGTGGCCCCTTTGAGAAGCTTCTTGAAGCTCCCCCAGCTCCAAGTCGGACCTGCCTTTGCACCAAGGCTGGCCTCAGTTAACAACAGTGGCTGCACCTCTGAGATAACGTATTTAAGAAGGGGAACCTAGGAGGATTTGGGGGACTTGTGAGGAGGAGTTGCGAGAACATCTGTGCAAACGCCAAGGTCAGTGGAAGAACGGAGGAGAAACGGGGGAGGTGTGCCAGAGCAGAGACTCCCCTGTATCCCATGGTGAGATGGCAGGGCTGCCCCCCTGCCACCCATGGGAATCCACGGTGGAGCAGATGCTGATTTGTGGCTTGTGAGGGGCCCTACGCTGAGCCAGGTGACTGTGCCCAAAGAAGACTGGGACCCCATGGGAAGAAGGCCCCGCAGTTGTAGTTCGGTGCAGGAGGACTGCAACACACAAGGGTGACCCACACACCTGCGGGAGTGACTCATGTCAGAGCTGGTTTGTGGAGGACTGTCTCCTGTGAGAGGGGGACTGTGCTGGAACAGGGGAGGAAAGCCAGAAATTCACACCCCCCCTGAAGTGGAATAAGCAACAGAACTGACTGCGCTCCCCATTCCCTGCCCCCTGCACTACTGTGGGGGAGAGGTAGAGCTATCAGGAGCAGAGCTGAGCCTGGGAAGAAGGGAGGGGTGGGGGAAGGTGTTTTCAAGGTGTGGTAATGCTTCTCACAGTCCTACTCTGTCCATTACATGTTTTTCTCCCCCTAACAAGTCTGTCTTTTGCCTGTGCTGTAACAGGTGAATCATCCCTCCCTATCCTTATCTCGTTTTCCTGGGCCTTTTGCTTTATTTCCTCCTTCCCAGCACTGAGGGAGAAGGGGAGAGTGAGCGGCTGTGTGGTACTCAGTTTCCTTCTGAGCTCAAACCGTGACAAATCTTAATAGCACGTTTTTAGGATACTTGGGCTGCTTAAGCTACACTGATCTACTGAGATTTGGGCAGGTGGCCTGACAGGGGATTCTGCATAGCATGCAAGGGGCTGATACTCCTACTTATGATGCATTGTGGCAAGATAAAAATTGGGATTTAGGAACTAGTTTTCAAGAAATTCAATCTTCAGTGAGCAGCTTGGGATACAGAGCAGAAGAGTACAGCAAATCAAAGCTGTATGAGATGATGTATGTTAATGTGTGTTTTTTAATAGTTTTTGTTAGACAGAAGCATTAGGGGGACAGCAAAGAGGATTGCTCTTAGATCCAGCATGAAGAGGTTTCACAACTTCCCTGAAGAAACAAGAGGAGCTACTTCAGTACAGCAGCCCTTACTTCTGCACGATTCAGTTTGGGGAAAGGGTGAGTTGGTCTATTACACACGGTGCAAGGGAATGTCCCCAGCTGTACCAGAAGATGGCAAAATAAAAGTTGCCTCAGACTGAACCCATCTGTCTCCACAGTATGTTTTGCCGTCTCTGTAACAATGTGGTGAAAACAGTTAGTTCCTGATCCCTTTGGCATATCACCCGAAGACAGACAAGAAAATTAACCTAAGTTTAGCATGGTATTGTTCAAAAAATAACCCCATCTCTCAATTCTTTTTCCCCGAGTAAGCAATACAGTTCTGATGAGTGGAGAAGGTAGGAAAGGGAAATGCCTTTTTCGTAGAATAGAGGCCCTGTAATTGCAGGATACCATCCATCATCTCAGGACGTGTCTGACACTGAATTTCCTTCACTGGCTTGTGAAAAAGACATATTTTATCAAACATCCTGAATTTTGCTCCTGTTTGGATCCAATTATGTAATTTGCTAGTCAGGGTAATTCTGAGATACTTAAATATGCAAAGGTAATTGTGAAGCTCTTTGAATGTCTTTTTGAAAATTAGTTTGTAATTATGCATAAACCTAGTCTGAAACAGATACATACAGATAGGGTGGTGAAGGTTTATTAAAGGTATGTAGGTCATTAGGGTGAAAATCAAGATTTGGTTGTGTTGAAACCAGATGTTCTTACTGCCTCTACTGGATGCAACCTTGATAGCTGCTGTATGCTTTTAGGGAAAAAAGATGTTGACTCTTGCCCAAGAAGCTGTGTTAAATGTATTCCTCTTGATGTAAATCTAATTATAATCTAAATTATATAAATTCCTATTGTGTATAATAATTGCTGCTTCTTCCAAAGTATTTGTGCCAGGCATTATAGCAGCTATTAAGGGCTAGCTTTTCTAAGATTTCTATGCACTGAGTGCAAAATTCTTCTGAAAATTTTTTCATTTAATGCCTACGTATAAGCTGAGCTTATTTTAAAATGTAACTTTGGGTGTATTTGGAGAATTTATTCTATGTTGGAAAAAGTAGTCAGATATTCCATAAAGGCAATTTATATGGAGTCTTTCTGGGTTTACTCATGTTTATTGGGTCATTTTCTTCAGCAGGTCTCTCTGTAGGGATGAGAGTACAAAGATCTTAAAGAAAAAATAGGGGACAGCTGACATTGTTTTGCAGATGAAGATCAGCACTAGAAACCACAGGAACACCAGACCTGCCCATTTGCATTGCTCCAGTATAGATTGCCTCTCAGAGACACGATCTTGTCACTATGTTTTTCAGGCTCCTCCTGACTTTCTTATCACACTGTCCTTATTTGTGGCTATTGCGTCTGAACGGTGCAAATAGGCTCTATTGGCTGACAGCAGTGAAGGAATGATTTGGCAGAAGCATGATTCACTCCATGAAGAAATTTGGCCAGCAAGTCATTAAAGTGCACGTGCGTGCGCACACACACACATATGATGCACCCATATCTAGGGAGGATATGTAAATAATAAGTAGCAGAGTCAAAAATGTCTGCTGGCCCATCAGAGTTAAACAGCTGAGAAAAGGAAGTTGCCTACAATCCAGAACAAAGCATGTGATGAAATAGCGACAAACTCATGACTTAGGAATCCCTGAGTGGGTAATTCAGCCTTTCCAGGCTGCAGTGATGAATCACTGAGTGTTTTTCTGGGTGTGAGCCTTCAGGTGACAGGGACAATGTTTGCTGGAGTGGAAGTGGCCTTGACAACAAGCTCACTGGCACAGATCAGGGGCCTTTCTAAAGCAGAAAGGCAGCGGGTCAGCAATAAGGAGCGCACAGCTAAGGTTTAATTGTAAGGTTAGGATTAAATAATGATTTGTCAACTTAAGAGTGCAGCTCTTTTACATGTCTGGGATCAGATAGGTGCTGTTAGCATCTAGCTCAACAAATGATAATTATATATGCTACCTTCAATAGAAAAGTAATTCAAACTGCAGTGAAACAAATTTGTAAAAGCAGCAGTGACTGGGCAAAAACCATGAGGATTTTTCCCCTTCTTTGCCATTCTAAAGCCCTGATGGCAGGACCATTCAGGTTTTGGTTTTGAAGACTTGTGATCAAATATAGCTTTGTTGTGGCACCATCGAAATCAATGCAGTTACATTAAGGATGGATTCAGTCATCTTTCTGTGATCACAGCATGGTGTATCCCTCTTAAAAGTATAATATTTGAACAAAATGCCTAAGAAACCTTAACATGCTCCAGAGTTTGCAAAGTGTGTATGGATTTTTGACCAGAGTAAGTATGGGTAGCTGTATATACTTATACAGTAACTCTCCATGACATTCTGTAAAATAGATTATCTTGTAATACTGTAAGTATCTTCAAGAATAAGTTAATGAAAAAGCAAAGAAATAGACACAAGCCAGCATTGCAAGCAACAACTAGCTCATAAACAGTACTCCTGTGCTCCAGGAGAGAAGACATCCAGACACCACTGTAATTGTAGTGGTGGCTAGAACCTCGTAGGCTTCAGTGCTGTAAATGAGGGTTTGGCTCTAATGAGTTTCCATGACCTCGTTGCTCGGAGAAGTGTCTGTTGTCTGGACAGAACCGCTGTTGCTGCAGCATGCCAGCTCTCCCCCCAGAGAGGACTGGCTGGGGAGGGCAATGAGGGGAAACTGCATTAAAACTTGATAAATCACTGCTTCCACTCGCTGTTATAGGAACTGTAAAAAGGCAGAAAATGTAGGATTTACCCCTCTATACCTCCCAGACTGCCACGTAAGAGAGTCCACAGGCAGAAACAACCTACCTCTGCAGCCTTCTGCAAAACTGGTGGTTTTAAAGGGCAATCAATTTAAATTTTATAAAAAGACAGCTCTGCCTGTTGGCAGGCAACGACTGCCTGCTCATTGTACTGAGTCGTGTTCTCATCAACAAAAAGAGGTTAATCTGTCTGCCCAACAACAGTTCTGACTTGTGGCTCACACAAGGCTTGACCCAAAGCTTGTCCACGGTCAGTAAAGGGGTGTGTGTCAGGAACATGGTATTTATTTGTAATAATTAAATATTAGAATTAGGTAATTTATTATCCTCCACCTTGTGAATTCCTTCTAAAATTTCCTTCTTGTGCCCAAGAAAATGTACCATTTACATGAATGAGCCTGTTTCTGTTTGTAAAATTACACAGGGAAGTGTAGCCTCTCTATGTGAATTGAGCTTTTTTGAGACTAAAACTATGTGGGGGTTCCCAGTGTTGAGATAAATCTGTGCAACGTCTCTTTGGCTACAGAAAGGACCACATAATGTCTAGTTTTAAGAATCAACATGAAAAGTGTAGACTTGAGCAGAGTGTGGTTTAAGAGTATTTGAGCAGCGTCAGTGCCAGTAGACTGCTGAATGGAATTAATTCAAGAATTCCTTTGCTCACCAGGCTCTAAAGACTCCATAAATAAAATGTTAATATTTCAGCTCTACGTATGCTCTATCTTGAAAAGCTGAAAAATGAGACAAGAAAACAAAAAAGTTCACAATTTCCTGAACTTTGAGAGAATGTAAGCTTTATTTTGTCTTGAACTTATATTTGTGCAAAAACAAATTTCCTGTAGTCAAAAACTCTCTCTGCTTTTATAAATCTGAATGTACATGTTCCATCAGCTCAGACAAAGCCAAAAGGGTTTGGAACTTGGCAGAAAGTTTTTCTAATGAACAATTATCATTTATCTCATGAATAATATTGCTTTGTTTCAGTCTCACATAGAACAAAAATGCATCAGAGTTTTAAAAGCCTCCTCAGAAATCATTACCATAAACTTGGAAACACCCTCTGCACTTGAGAACAGGGAAAATGGAAACTATCATGCTGTGCTGACTGTGCCCTCCTGTAATTCTTCCTCTTGGAGATGACCCTGGATAAAAAGCTGCTGCTTCCCATGCTGCCACCTGCTCTGGCATTTTCGGTGGCAAGAGAGGAGCAGATCCAGTCTGGGAGCATTGTCTTTTGCGGGGACAAGTTATCTGCCACAAGTCAAAAGAAATGGCTGAATGGTAGAGCTGATACAGGGCACTAGTGATACAGGTAGCTACAACTCCTTGGCTAAATCACTCCCAATCTGTTAGCACTTTGACTTTAAATATGGTCGTTTTTACAATGTTTCTCCCACTTAAAAGTTCTGCAGTCCCTGGGAGTATGAAGTCATATAGAAACTTTTTCTTCGGGAAATATATCCATCCAACATTATAATAAAATTTTAGATGATTCATGCTGTGCATTAGGCTATTTACTTCATAGACCTGGTTAGTGATCTTTCCTAGGTCAGAAGCAAGAACTTTTATTCAGAGGTAGACTCCATCCACCTACATTTTAACTCATTAAATCCAGGCAGGCATCTGACTTCTCTTCCTTCAGTTCATTGACATCTGCACCCAAAAGCCTTGCTCTGGCTGTTGGATAGCACAGATGGTTCATGGGACCAGCTCCTCCACCCAGTAAAAGCACTGATGTCACAGAGAGGACTTTGTGGACTGAATTTTGATTCCCTACCTAGAGTCTACAATTTTGCTTGTCCATAGATCCCTTTTTTTCTGCTCATTGATTCATGTGTTACCTCTTGCAATTAGATTTTACCGCAGTAGATGACTTGGTATTTTCATACTGTTGAACTTTTGCCTATTTGATCAGTAGAGGTGCTGGAATCAGGAGACTATTGCCAGGTCTTCCATATACTTCCCATATAACCTTGTGTACCAGACATTTGGGCTGGGTAGTATCATCCTTACTCATGTTGATGAGCATTTAAAACATATGAGCAGTCCCAGTGACTGCTATAGATAAGACACATGAGTGAGCAATCACCAACCTGAGCAAAGGTTACAAAATCTTGTGCATAACTTCTCTGCACTTGGGTTAACGAGTAGGAAACAGTATTATTTAATTTCCTGGCTGATGCTGTAAGCTAAAATACCTTAACAACCTGAGAAGATACTGCAGAAGGGTAGTAGACTGCCAATATGAAGTTATTAGGCTCCCCATCCTATGCTGTGAAGCTCAGTGGTCCCAGTAAAGCTCTCTCCAGAGCCCCAAACAGGAGACTTCTTCCCAGGTGTGAAATATTCTGGGTCAAAGCCCAACTCCTGACTCTGAGCTGTGCTCCCATCTGGCCTCCTGCAGAACTTCTCCCTCAGATCAAGCATTGTGACCATGTTTTTAAAGATTTAATCTTTAATTAATCTTCTTTGAAATACGTTACTAACAAGCTTGCCTGAAATTCATTCAGAACATATTTGTTTCCTACATAAATTACCAGTTTCCCTGATAGGGGTCGATTTGGTTGTTTGTTTCCCTTTGAAAAAAGAAAAAAAATCCACTTAGTCTCTGCCCAGATGAGGAAAACAGGTCATGTTTAAAAAGATGTGGGCTAACATGCTCTTAACACCCTCACCCCCAAACAAACCAATGGTAAATGCTACTTAAAACAGGTTTAACATATCTAAGAGATTAGGATCAGTCTTTGTCTCTACCCTAGCTAGCTTGCTTTTAAATGTGACCTCCTTTCCTTGCCTAGACAGATGCTCTTTGTCTGTTGGGACCACTCAGCTGTAAAGCCATCCTGACAGCTACCTCGCTTCCCAGTCTCTCCCAAAGGGCCAAGACTCTTCCAAGTGGTTTCCTTCTACTGAAAAGACTATAATTAGCTGCTTCCCTCCTTTTCCTCTGTTTAAAATTGGCATTATACAGCCTATTTTCTGAAACCTCATCTCCCATCCTGTCCTGCTTTCAAACATATATAAAAGGAAATGCTATGCTATGGGAGAATAAGCACATTGTTTAATAAAGACAAAATGCCAAGTTTTATAATAAAGAATCAACATTTTTTTCCTTTCCCATTAGGCTGTGACTTATCCTTCTGTTACCCAAAATACATACTAACTGCTTACTTCTGAACTATGACTTCCTCCCCATTTTACTAAACATTATTATTACCCTATTTACTTCAGCAGCCTGAATAGTAAGATTTCCTTTATTGCTCTAGTATATTATTCTCCTCTACATCTAAGTAATTGCATATTAAGTTTTCCTGTCCATTTCTATCAGTGGAATAGCTTTTGAAAATGTAAATCCAGCAACAGTACTCACAGATTCAAAGATTTCAACTCAGAATGTGTTTTTAAAGAGTGTTAGGGACAATTTCTTGGCTTATAAGGGATTTGAAGCTGAGAAGTCTACAATCTTATAAGCACAGATATTTTCTTACAAAAATATCATGCCAATGTCAGATATCATTGTTCATTTAGCAGAATTTAGTATCAGTATTTTTAAGCTTCTCAAAAAAAAAAAAAAAAAAAACAAAAACCCCAAACAAAACAAACCAGCATTTTCTAAAAACTGGCTCTGCAAATTTATGAAACTTGTCTTAGTTAAAACAAATTATTCATCAGCTTTTCAGATTTTCCCTACTCAATTATGCAGTCTCAAAGCTCAGTTCACCAAAGAAATTACTGAAAAGTTATTTTAAGTTATTTCATGTGTTAGTTTATCCAAGTCAAGCTTTGTAATCAAAATGTGACGATTAGCATTCCTTTGTAATTTAATACAAATATATTCCTTTGTAATTTAATACAAATTCATTCCCTTTTAATTTAATACAAATTTATTCCTTTGTAATAAATGACAAAGGAGGCTATCTTTACAAAATAATTTTCGAGCCTTTTGCATAGGCTTTGGCAAGTACACTGTTATCTACTGAACTATATGTGTTCAAAAATAAATGTACAGCAGTTCAAACAGCAATTCTGAATTATTATGGAAGCAAAGCTGATAGTATGTGTTTCTTTTTAGCTTTCTAGCCTAGGACATTTTGTAGGACACATGTTCACTTTGCCAATTAAAGTCCTGTGTCAGTCTTGTTCTTGAGAAACCCTAAATCTTGTTGTTTGTTTCCACACTTTGTTCCTGTTGATTATATTCATCAGTTCATAAATCTGAAGTCCCTCATCCACTGAATCGAGCATCTCCACTCGGTCCAAAAGGATTCTGCATGTTTATACACACTAATTTCCAAGTTAATTACCCTATCATACCTATAGAATAAGCACCCACTTAAGTTTTGTCTTTCAAATGACACAGAAGAGTACGTGCTAGACAAATCTCACTTATTTCCTCTCTACTGCTTGGCATAAAACCTGATTCCAGTTCATCTGCTAAGGTTTTTGCCCTGACATGGTCCTCAGTCAAGTAAAGACTGGCCCAAATAGCCAGAGATATGGAAGCTGAATTTAAGGCACTTACAAGATATTGAGATGCATAAGGAATACAGTAGTGAATAATCCATGACCACTGTAACCTTAGATAACTCAGGAAAGGCTTTATGTGTCTGTTGGCTGCATTCACAGTGTTCTAGAGAGCAGGCTATAAAGCTGGGAGGAGTACAGAGAAGGGCAATAAAACAATTGAGGACTTGGGGTAAAACTGCCATACAAAGAGAGTGAAATGGCTAGGAATGTCTTCCTGAGAAAATGAGGTAGTGGGTAGGTGGGGAGCTGATGGAAGGATAGCCATCAGAGAATGTACATGGCAAAATAGAAGCTCCCACTATCATAATCCCAAAACCAGTGTGGATATCTGATTAAATTCAAAGTCAGTAAATTAAAAATTATGAAATAAAATGTATTCTGAAATTCTGCTTTCAAAGAATTTGAAGACAATTCACCTCCAAGAAGAGTTGGTTTTGCCCAGTAATAAAGAACGGCCACCTTCCTGGTGAAAGCAAGCCAGTGTTGCAGAATAAGCAATATGGCTTCCCAAATAAAAATAATCATGGAGGAAGATAAGGAGTAAATCTTTATTAATTAGTGTTATCTGGAGCAATTTCTGGTAGTAAAAATGTGGTTAGTTGAACAGGAAAACATCTAAGACATGGGTGGTTTCATATATACTCTTGCAAAACTCAGAGACTACTTAAGATTTTTATTCTATGCCTTGTCTAAACCTAAGCTTATTGCTGGGTTTTCGCAGTCAGGATCTCTGGTATTATAGGCTGTGTACACTAGTAAACACTAGTAAACTAAGTGTATACCCTAGTAAATTAAGTGTGTGTGGGAATGTTCCCAGACACCCAGGCCGACTGGCATGGCACAGCTCACCTCTGTGCTGGTAAACTCTCTCCACAACAGCATGGCTGCCTCAAGCTGCCTATTGGGAATGGTGTCAGCAACATTATCATTCTCAAACTATGCCCATGAGTAGTTTAAGAGGGCACTAGTTAGCATGGGCCAAAATGGGGCCAGTGAAAAATCTGATGGTTTATCTGCATGAATGATTGCAATTAACCTACCAATACAGACAGTCACAGAAGACTGGCAAACCTCTGGGATCTCTGGTCATAAAAAGAGTACTGTAGAGGCTTGGTTCTGCTTTGCTGGTATTAGCACAGGTATATTCTGCATGGATTGATGTTTGGAGCAACGGCAGTGTGCCAGTTCCACAGATTTTGTGACTATGTGGTATCCAAATGGAGAATTAGTAACTGTCCCTGGAAGCACTTATGCTGAAGCTATGGAGAACCCTATGAGCTGTTTTACCATAAGGATTGCACAGTAAAATAAACGGTCCTCTTCCTGTTTGACCAATAAGCCACTGATTTGAATTAAACAGGAATACACTTACACTATGACATCCTTTATCAGTGGAGACAACTTTCTACTTAACAGAAAGAATGGCCAAATAGTGGTACAAGAACACAAAGCTGACATCAACATACAGAAAAGATATTACATTTCAACTTATATTTTAAAATAGCCTTCAGCCCCTAATACAGCCAGGGCACTTCCCTGTGCGCTTCTGCCACTCGCATCAAAGAATAAGCCTTAGAGAGCAAAATGCAGCAGCAGCAGCAGCATCCCTGCCAGGCCCCATCCCTCTGCTGATTCAGATTGTCACTGAGCCAACAGAGACTTTCGTTGCATAGTAATTCATCTACTGATGCTTTAAAACAAGGTTGTGCCCACTCTCCTCGCTTGACTGGCTTACTGAAAGCCCACAGCAGAATCTGCTGGTTTAACTTTTCCACAGGATGGTAACATTTGAATTATCTTGACTTTGTGAAGCTGGACTCTGCTAAGCAGGTAGGAAAAATAATAAATGCTATTAGGTTACTCTGAACTGTCTGTTGGCACTCGTGCCCCAGAAGCAACTGGTAGGAATAACAGCTATCAGGGTCAGTTATTTTGGAAAGACATTTGAAGCAAAAGCTGCTGGATAATGGGGATACCCAAACGAGGCATGTTGTCAGAGGAACGCAGTTGAAAACAACCTGAAGTGTCCCTTCTCACATCCCCTGTAATTAAACATAATAGAAGTCAAGATTTCTCTTCAGGCAAAACACTCATAAGGAGAACTTTACATCTTACAAAAAGAGAAATGAGAGAAAATTACTCCAGAAGACAAAATCCAAGGTTGTAACACGGCCAGAGGCATTTGACCAAGGATGGCGAGCCACCAGCAATTGCTGCAGGGGAAACCGCTGCAGATTTGGCCGCAGAGATGTTTCCAGGCGGTCAGCTGATGCGAAGGGAATAGGCATCTACATGGACAGGAGTGGTCCCTTCTGGATCAGATCAGGGTATTCTGATGGCTGAGTTAAAGGAGCAGTCCTCTTTGTTTATTGGAAACACATCTGTCTATCGCGTTGGGTATAGGATACACATGAATGGATTTGTCTGGGTCAGGGAACATCTCTTAGCTCCAGGTGAACAACCTTTTTGCAGAAGCTCCTCTCTGCTTGTTCTTCCTCCTCTCTCAGATCACGTGACTGAGAGGCTGGAGAGTTTAAGTCTATAAATCATCTGTCCTTGAGGAGAAGTCTACAATTATAACTGCTTTTGTGCAAGGAAGCTTCTGAGCAGCTGTAGCCTGAGAAAAAAAGAAACAAGCAGTTGTTGCCAGCTGGGGTCAAAGCCAAAGCTCAGCAGGGTTTGGTTGGGGACTGCTGGGGAGTGGTGAAGAGATTAGCAGTGGAAGAAGTGGCCTGGAGGATGCAATCAAAGGTGGGTTTCTGTGTGTTGGGGAAAACAGCTTGGCAGGTTAGAAACCCACTGTAGGGACTAGGACCAGGGAAGGCCCTGATTTTTATCTGTGTTGCAATTGCCTCAGTGCCTTACTCAGGGTGGTTTGCAGTGCCAAGGGCTTGCCTCTCTGCAGAGACACTTCGGACCTGAAAAAGTGCTAGGAAACTCTTGTCTTCAATTTGACCGTCATTAAACATTCAAGGGAAAAGAAACCTCTGGGTCTGATGTGGAATTAAAGCTTCAAACTTGCCCTGAGAGTCAAAGAAAGAGCCGGTTAGGAAGCATGACAGATGTGCCAGCTATTGGAAAGGCAAGCAAAATGTTCAGTGTGGGTACAGTCCTGCATACAGAGGGCCATGATTGTAATTAGGATGGCAAGGGACTGCCACTATATTGTGGTAAAGCTATAAAAGTATAGTGCAGCCCCACCTCACACCCCAGCATCCTCCTCCTCCACAGGCCACCATGGGGCGGTCAGGATGGCTGGGAGAGCCTCACCTGTGAGGAGTGCGAAGGCAGCTGTCAGTGCAGAATTTAGAAACATTTCTGTTAGGATATCCAGAATTAAATTCACATTCTGGAAAAATCAGTCAGGATGCTTGCAGGGAGGAAAATCATGCACAGTAATGATACATTTGCAACAAACCCAGTTACTGAAGTAATATTATGGGGAAAACTTCTCATACTACCTGGGAATTAAATTAATGAATAAATTCCTTCATCCTGAAGCCCCCAAAATGCCTTGATAAAAACACAGACAAAGAAGTGTAGTGAAGTGATCAATTGAGAATTGGAAGGAGAGCAGGCAGGTAGAGAGCTTGCAGTCGTAGTGCTCCAAAACATCTGTTTGAACCATGGGGAAAAAAAAGGGTGGATGCCGCATCATGGTGGAAAACAAGGCTTGGAAACAGAAGATTCACAAAATAAATTAGAAATATTAGCAGGTTTTGCGGCTCACTGCAGTGCTTAAGGGGTTTTGTGGCGGTGTTTGGGTTTTTTAATGTCATATTACAGTCACATTTCCTCTTCCATTTGTTATCATAATTTTAAAGGGGCATCCTTTCAAGTTAACTCTTCTGCGACAACGCTTTCTGTAGCAGCAGTATTTTATTCTTGTAAAATCCTTGGACTGATGTAGCAATGACAGGCAAATGCCAGCAACCTCATGATAAAGAACACCTTTTGGGTAAACACATTACCAGAGACAACCTGAATGATGTGATATGCTGAAAAAATGCACAGGTAAGATTCAAGCAAATCAGAAGGTACTTCGTGGTACAGCAGGTCCTTTTTTTGTCCTCAGCATTTCTTAGGTAAACTCACTGCAATGGACTCTAAATGTCAGCTGTTGTTGGATAGCATCATGCTTTTTTATTTCTTCAGTGACTGTTGTTGATGTCAAGAGCAGCTGTGTTCAGTCTTTTTTCTTTTAAAAAAAAAAAAAGAAAGAAAAAAAAAAGAGTAGAGCTTAGCATCTGAAAAAAATTGGCTTTGTGTGGCTAACCACAAGCAGGGCACATGACTGAGTGCTGCATCTGCTATGTCCCACTTCATTTCAAACAGTTTGGACAAGAATATTCTGTCAACTTAAAGAGGAACTCTCAATTTACAGAATGGATTTAGAGCTCCTCATTGCAGCAAGCTTCAAATTTTACCCCCTACCAACAAAATAAGAAAATCTGTACTCTGGAAAAGGGAGCTGCAGAATTTACTCCTTTCTGTCTCCTCTCTCTAACCATAGTTTAAGGGTCAGATTTCTAGGAAATATTTGTAGATTTTTGGACATCTGCCTTTCCAGGGTAGCTAGAGCTACCTCTAAGGCTGTTTCTGGTAATTTGAAGAAAAGAAGTGTCAGCTAGTTTGAACATCTTAATACTTGCATGCAGAAAGATATGAAGCACTTAAATCCCTAAGGTATCATTTTTATTTTAGCACTGGTAATAAATTAAATGCTTGAGTAGACTTATTGGTCTTGCTAGTAATAGCAGATTTTTCAAAAATATTTGAATACCTACTCCTATAAGGTATCTTGGAACTGCCAACTATTTAATACTCATACTAATGAATGATCCTGTGCCCTGCAACCAAAGAAAAATGCTTTTCTGCAAAACCTAATCTGAGGCAAAAAAATTCATAGATGCTTGAAATTTTCTGACCTGCCCACAGTTGCATAATTTCCTCAGCAGCAATGCAAGGTATGCAGCCTACAAAGCCTCTTTTGTAGCCCATCATCTAGCCACAGGCTTTGCTTTTTCTTCTACTGTACATTATTATCTCTTCACTAGGATAGCATGGTCTTTGGTCTTTATTGGCTGCAATGTGCAAAAACGAATGACAAAAAGTAGGGTAAAAAGGAACCTCAAGATTCCAAGCTCCTTCCTCAAGACAGGAAAAACTATAAAAAAGGACTACACCTAGTTATAGTATAATGAAATTCATGAAAGCTTTTACTTTCTCACTTTTCTTTATCCCCTTCTGGGCTTGTCTGGGCTAGAAGACAGTTTATGTGCTGGAGATCTAACATGGGTTCACATGAGAGAGAGATATAGGTGCACTAGAAAGAGGCTTCATAACTCTTCCTCTAGCTGCAGGACACCTTAACTCTGCTAGAGGAGATGCAGATGAACAATAGCTCCTGGAAATTAATATTGCTTTGCTTTTTCTTTGGAGCAGTTATCATCACCTTGACCTGCGTTCATTAAAGATGGGCTCATGAATGCTGGGGGGCTGCTGATCAGCAGCTTCTTTCTATGAAGTAATTTCATTGTTAATTACTTCTATAGGAAACAGTGGCTCAAAACAAGATTTAAGGGATAAAGGACACTAAGGCCTGGTTTAGTCTTTCAGTGATCTCACCATATAAATGCCACAGGATTGAATTTCTTCTCTATGGAAACTCAGTCAGCTAGAGACCCCCAAATTTCCATGATGAAAACACAAAAAAATGTAAGCAAGTAATAAATCTGTTAGAATTGGAAAAACACAAGCAGTTTGAAAATTCAGAATCACATTACTCCAAAAAAATCTGTCCATGTCATGGGGAAAAAAGTGTGAGTAAATGCTGTGTTCTGGAATGCCGGACAGCAAATATTAAACCACGGATACAACACATTCAAGATCTGTGTTGGTCAGGTCAGTAAAATTATAATTCTTATTTTTATAAAGGAGAACACCTAGATTAGTTTATTTACAGTAAAAAGCATACAATCATGACAAACAGCATTTATCCATAGGGTTTGCAGCTTTGCATGATCACTATCACAATGCAGAGCAAAGCATGCCTTATGATGGTTTGATACTGACTGTGCTGTTAATTTGGATGTAAATGCAATATATGGCAAGTGTCCATAGATTTGCTCCTACTTTCATTAAGCTGTCTGGAAAAGTGCATCCTGGTGCTATGCTGGCAGACTCATAGAGTGTCACCACTCCTCTCCATAGAAGCTCGGAGGCTGGAGCAAGAGGGCTCAGATCTCTCAGGTTAGTCCTGCAGCCTTCTGTAGCTTTCTCCTCAACCAGCTACTCAGTGAGGAGGAATAACTGGACCATCATCTAGATGTGACTGCAAAGAACCATTAGTGACATCTGTCATGGTTTAACCCCTGTCAGCAACTAAGCACCACCCAGGCGCTTGCTCGCTCCCCTCATAGTGGGTTGGGGGAAAGAACGAGAAGGGTAAAATTGAGAAAACATGTGGGTTGAGATAGACAGATTAATGGGTAAAGCAAAAGCTGCACGTGCAAGCAAAGCTAAACAAGGAGTTCATTCACCGCTTCCCATTGGCAGGCATCCCCAGGAAAGCAGGGCTCCATCACATGTAAGGGTTACTTGGGAAGACAAACACCATAATGCCGAACGTCCCCCCCCTTTCCTTCCTTCTTCTTCCCCCAGCTTTATGCTGAGCATGCATGATATCATATGGTATGGAATATCCCTTTGGTCAGCTGGGGTCAACTGTCTCAGCTGTGTTCCCTCCCAACTTCTTGTGCACCCCCAGCCTGCTTGACCAGAAATGGCCTTGACTCCGTGTAAGCACTGCTCAGCAATAATGAAAACATCTCTGTATTATCCATACTGTTTCCAGCACAAAATCTCAAACATAGCCCCATACCAGCTACTCTGAAGAAAATAACTTTATCCCAGCCAAAACCACCACATCTTTAGTATTATTAGTGGTCTGTGTGTTGGAAGACAATTTGGGTGCAATCCTTGGCTTCTTAATGTTGACAGGACTTCATCATAGATGTACCTGTATGTGTAATTGAATACATAGCAGATCACACGCCTCTTCTGTTGCTTTGCCTGTTGAGACCGCAGTCCCCTGGCATGGCAGGGTACGGCAGCTGGCAGAGCCCTTCCACCACAACAGGAAAAAATGGAAATAAGCCACAGGCAGTCAGCACTCCGGATTGGTCAGTAGCCATAAGAATCAATAGTGCTCGTGGTATGTCATTTTTGCTAAAGCTAGCAAACAGCAAAACAGAAACATTTGTACTTTTAAAAATACTCTTATTACTAATCTGTATTCCATTTTTAAGGAAACCCGAGTTCAAAACCTATTGACCTCAGCAGCCCTTGCATTGAAACCCAAACAAATATAAAGTATGAACAAAAAATCCAAATGCAAACCAACTAAAGTGCATGATACATATGCATGCACAAGTATCCTAGCTCAGCTATAAGCATATCTATTATAATACCAATCAGTGTACAGGTCAGAAGGGAATGCAAAAAGTAAGAATGATATTAGTGTTAGGTGTTTCAGGAAATCTGTTTTATTCCTTGCGCAAGAAAGCATGATTTGTTGTATTGTTTCTTTCAAGGCTTATACTGCTAAAAAAATGCATACATCTATCACTGATTATTCTGCTGTAAATGCAGGAAAAAGAAGAGTAGAACTGGTCAAAACATTTGTTACATTTAAAGGAGAAAAGGGAGAAAAAATGTTGTTTCACACACTATTATCTAAAGAAAGAACATCGTGACCAAGCAACCTCCTAACTGTTGCAGCCATGGCGCTCATCCATAAAGATCTGCACTAGGTGTTTAATCCACACATCCCCCGCTCCCTTGAGAGTGGCCAAATTTGCACCAAAACATGACCTTTGCAATCAGCTTCACAAAAAAGGGAAAAGTGCTCTCAAAAAATTGACAGTGTCCAAAAGCATATTGCAACAACATTTTGTCTCTGGAACACCCACACTTCTTTTTCAGTGTAGTTTTTTCACATCTTCAATGGTCAGCTGGTGTTTTTATGGATTTTTAAAGAGAAAATTGAGTCCCGTGAGTCCACCATAATTTAAAATGGTCCAATTCACAAAGATGTATTAAAAAAACCCCAACACCCTCAGAGTACAGAATTTAGCATGACATAGCATCACACTTTTCCCCCAGTGTAGAGAAAACAGTGTATTCACACACAGCACAAAACCATTTAAAAATACTTAAACATATAGTTTACATATTAAAAATGTAACTATGGCAAATCAGAATTTACCTTGAAAAAGGCCCACATAGTATGCCACAGTTCAGATAATAATGGCATCTGATTACCAGCTCTAAGGAAACAAAACCCTTAAGTCAAAAGCAAATGAACGAAGCACAGTTTTTCTCAGAACTGCCTATTCAGAGACAAATACAGAGACTGGAAAACTCAGATGAATTTGAGTGCATTTTTCTAAAGCAGCTTTTATGAACTAGGGAAGTCTTAACCTAACATCCTACGCTATTTCAGGATTGGGTACCTTACTGGTTTGATAGTGATCTTCCATTACCAGGTGCAGAATAAGATTGGAAAGTGTCTCAGTGATCTCTTGAGCACCATTTTAAACTGCCACGTAAAGTTCTGGGTAGACAAGAGTCTATCATGCTTTGGTGCAAATACCATATGATTCAAGAGTTCACGGCCTTTCTGGCCAAAGACTCCCAGCATACAATAAAGGAAAACAATTGTATTTTTTCCTCAGAACATGTTTCATTAAATGTGTTTTTCAGATAGGATTTGCAAATGATGCCATGCTGTACAGAGCGATCCACAAACAGGATTCAGCAGCTGCTCCCCTGTTGCTCTGTGCAGATAACATTAAATTTCATGGATGTGGCAGCTCCTGTTGTTTTCTGTCCAATTTTGGAGGAGGGGAGGAGAGAAGATAGGAGGAAGCAGTATCTTATCTATATTGCTCTCTGGCAAACTTCTCAGAAATGCCAAAGAAATGGTGTTAACCCAACTCCGAAACAGAAGCGCTGGTCAGCTGAGAGAAAACACAATGACACCCAGAGGACCTCTTGGGGAGAGGTAGGTGAAGCTGTGTGGGTATGACTTCTGAAGATGAAGAATATGCTACTACTATTTTTGATTTGTAAACTAAGTCATTGCTTAAACAGTTCATTTTAAGGGTTTGGAAATGTGAAATCTCTACCTCTTCTTAAAACAAGACGTGTATCAGGTGATTAAGGTAAACACAACAATTAAAAGGAGTAAGAAAAGTTTGAAATGTTTTTGTAATTACTCCCTAGTCATTGTTAGACTTTCCTGATTAATGTAGTTTCAAATCTTGAGCTAAAAGTACGTAGTAAGGAACTGGTATTATTGTACACACCATGCTGATAGCCTCTCAGCCAATTAAAAAAAATAAATCGCTTTTAACTTTTTAAAACACCTTTGAAAATAAAGACCTAAGACAACATACCTCTCAGTATGCCTTCTGCAAAGACTTTGGAAATACATGTATTTGACCGGCTGTTCCATTTGCAAAGTTGTTGCCATTGAAGATAATAATTGTTCCTCAAAATTCCTCCACAGCTGTGGTAAATGCCTCAGGGCCACCTGAGTCACCCCGGTGCATCACCTAGGTAATGCTAAGGCACAGCCTCCTGGCAGGGAGAAATCCAAGGTGTATCACCTCACCGAGCTCCTGAGGACAGTAGCTTAGAAACAAAAACCATAATTCTTTCTCCAGATGGTTTTCAGCTTGAAGGTTATCTGAATAACCTTATTTTTTCTTTATCATTCCCCACCAAGCTTGCATAAGTCAGAACATACAAGGACACTGACTTTCCATGACCTTGAAGCTACGGGCAGGCCTTGCCCAGCAGAGAACAGTATTCGGCAAATGTTCTCGATGTCCTTTCTCAGAAGCCATCTTTAATTAAAAAATTTGCATAGTGCTGTTGGCAGGAGCTTTTGATGAGGCTCTGCAACAGATCACTTCTCACTGAACTCTGCTGCAGCAGTTGTTCCTGGGAACTACTGCTGACAAGTTAACTGCAAAAATACATACTTAGTAGAACTTTGTAGAGAGAACATTTTAAAAAAAAGTCACTTATGTGCTGGGTAAGGGATTTTTTTCTGTTATTGTTTTTTTTTCTGAGGTGGGGATATTTAACTATTATAGCATACATTGGGGCTTTAGTACAAAGCGAATAATGAGCCAACTTTGTTTGAAAGCTGATAAGCTCCACGCAGAGCACTGGACTTCCAACCTACCAAATGCTTAAGTATGTAAACTACCCCACTGAAGCCGCTGAAGATTTCTTATATATCTAGTGCTAAGCAAACATCTAGTCTTAATTAACTGGGACTCACCCTGGCAGCAGAAAATTAACTAATTTAGAAGGTTTTGGAAATTTTAGGTGATTTCATTAGCAATTTGTTGATATTTGGCCCTTAGTGTTAAGCAATAATAAAACTTGCAGCTAAGAAGAGATACGTTTATTTACAATCCTAAGAATGTCTTTGTTAACACACGAATTAATGGCAATTAATTGCAAATAGTATTGGAAAGATCCCATCAAAAATAATTTTCCCAGAACATATCCTCACCCTGAAAGAAACGTTAACGTTTCCTTCATCCCTCAGACTTGTCAAGCAAGACTTATTTTTAGGAGTACCTCACAATGAAATACTGTACACTGGAGATTTTAAGCGTATAGAGAGGCTGAATAAATCATGACTTTGTTCTTCATTCCCCAGACGGCAAGCAGTGCTCTGTTTAACCGTACTGGTTAGCAGCTGTAGACTAAGCTTTCCTGGCAGTTGTTCTGACCGCAGGTAGAGAATGACACAGACTCGAGCTTATACAAAAGCCACAAGTTTATTATAAATCACATAGCAAACCGTAGCATCTGGTGAAGGAATAGAGGGTGCTTCACATACCTATCAGTTAGGGATCCCTAAACAAGACAATGCTGGGTCTCTTGATTTCATGCCTCTATCCATTGTAGATGCTCGCTGGATGACCAGATCAAAACATACAACGTTGGAAAGATTGTTAGCAAGAAGGTGGAAGAACGGGATCCCTTAGTACAGAGACAAAGGTGGCTTCAGAGAGTTTTGCTACTACAGTGGATGAATCATTTCAGTCACCTGAGAAGTGGTGGTGACTGAACAGCCAGTCGGCTTGCTCTTAGTTCCTCATCCTCATTCTCCATAGAAACTATTTCACTGGTCTTATTTGGAAATTTTTTTCCAACTTAAAACAACTGTGAGCGTATTTTTCTCTTTTAATAAAGCTGTCTCACTGAGAAACTATATATAGCAATAGCAGAAGAGAAGCTTGTAATTTCTACGGACAAGGAAATGGACATGTAAAGAGTTGTGCAGCTTCCCCACAGCCTCCCTGCCTTGTCGGACTCTCCTTGTCAGTCCTGACAATTGCACCATCTATTTCCTTCTACAAGGGAAACATCTCCCGATTCCAGGCCAACCACAATACATATACGGACAAGAAGCTGCGCTTTTCGTATGGCGCAGTACCTGGGCAATCACTGCCACAGGATTTCCCCATCCCCTTTGTTTTAGCCTCCCATCAAGTCTCTCCTGCAGGCTGGACATCAAGTGGGGTCACAGTTAGTTTTGATGAGACGGTCGGTGGTAGAGGGCCCGACAGGAACGGTTCTGACCCCGACCAGCTCCGGCATGTCATTTTCTACTACGCTAAGGCCCGGCTGAAAGAGGGGGTCAGGGACAACGCGCACCCCACTCACAGCTGCAGAGGGAGCCTGGGCGAGGAAAAATTGCTTTCCTTGCTTCGAAATTTCTATTCAAAAGCAACCGAAAAGCAGATGATGTCTTTCTGCGCGCCCTCTCCCCCACGCGAGCGGGAGTGTGAGGGCAAACGCTGGCTACAAAGCGAAGCCGCTGAAGGCACCGCCGGTGGAGGGCGGGGGGGGCCGGTCCCAACCCGGCGGCAGCGGGGTCACGTCCGCCCCCGCCCGCACCCCGGGGACCGACCGGGGCGGCTCGCCCGGGGTTCCCCGCCGCGCCGCGGGTCCCTCCCTCCAGCCCTGACGGAGCGGCTGGGGACAAACAGCCCCCGGGTGCCGGGCCGAGCTGGGGGAAGGGGCAGCCGGGGCGGGGGCGTGCAGGGAGTGTGGGGAGGGGGCACGGCCGGGCGGCTACATCAGCCCCCGCCTGCCCAGAGCCGGGGCTGGCTGCTGAGCCGCCCCACGGCCCCCAGGCGGCGGCGGCGACTGGGGGACTCTGAGGAGGAGCCGCCTGCGCGGCCCAGCGGCGGCGGCGGGCGGGCCGGACACACCGACCGAGCAGCCGCGGCCCGGGGCGGGGAGGGGAGACCGGCAGCGCCATGGCCACCAAGGTGAGCAGCCCCCGGCGCGGCCCGGGGGGTCGTGAGGCGGCTCCGGGGCGCCCCCTGCGCCGAGCCCCCGGACACCGAGCAGGCCTGGCGGAGGGGCTCGGCGGGCAGCAGCCCCTCTCGGCGGCGGGCGGGAGGGAGGGAGGCCCCGCGGGGGACGGGCTGCGTCTTGGGGGTCGGGGGAGCCAGTCCCCTCCCCGGCGGCGGGAGGGAGCGGAGGACGGGGCCGCCCGCTCCCGCCGCGCCGCACTCGGGCCTCGCCGCCGCTGCCCGGCCCCTGCGGGCGGCGCGGAGGGCTCGGCGGGGCAGCGCCAACTCCGGGGCAGGGGAAAGTTGTTTTCTGCTTTTTGTCTGCCCTGCCGTCTCCCCTGCTCGCCCAGTCGCCCCCCGCCCCCCTCTCCGGCTCGCCCGGAGCGACTGTGGGGCCGAAAAGCTGCCGGAGGCCGAGGGCTGCTCCTCCCGCTGCCCGGGCGCCCCTGCCCCGCTTCCACCGTGCCCCGCGGACCGCGGCGGTGGCGGGGAAAGGCCTGGGCCGCCGGCGGGCCCTGACGCCCGGGCGGGGGCCGGGGCGTCCCGGCTGCCTCGCACCCGCCCGGCCGCCCGCGGCATGAGGGCGGCTGATGCAGACCCCCTCGAGCGGCATCCAGGGGGTGGGTGTGTGCTGGAGCCCGGTCCAGAGTGTGCGACCGCGTAATAGGAGAGTCTGGTTGTTAAAAAACAAATAAAAAAGCAGGAAGTGAAATTATTTTGTTCCGTTCTTCAACAGTATCTGCTATGAATGCAACAGTCAAAATTAGCCCATCCTATCTGAAACTGGCCTCTTTCTAAATTAACAATATTTATTTGCTATATCGGTTGACAAAAACATCTCTGCTTGTGTAGGTGTGAGTTAACATCCACCAGCAAATGTCATCTGTAAGTTGGCTAAATATCGCAGAAGGCTTTTTTGGTATTTGAAGCAATACTTTTGAGTCATCTGATTCCATGAACTTGGCCAGCAGTTTAAAAACTTCCTTTTAATGAGGCAGTTCTCCCACAGTACACTATTTGTGTTGCACTTCTCAGTACTGGAGGAATTCTGCATCTTGAATGTGTCAAATTTAATGTGTAAGTAGCTGTCTCTGTAACCATGTAAGTTGATGGTTACTCATGTTTTAGTAAACTTTTTTAGAAGCACAGAGAAGTTGGTTTTAGGCTTCAAAATCACTTGGGCAGTTTAAGAAGTATTAATATAGTGAAATTTATGTTCTGTTGAGGTTTTAGAATATTGTTGATGGACTCAACTTTAATATTGGTGGTTTCCACTGATATGTGGGATGTGTGTATGAATAATATGTAATCAACCTAATTATTAAGAAAAAGATTACTTCAGTGTACACATACACCACATAGTCTAAGCAGATACTGTTCTACAACAGTTTACTGTTTCTCTCCTCACTTTGAGGTGCAGTATCCTCACAGGATCCTGCATTCTGTGCTGAACACATGAAGCCATTTTATTCATACATTTGGAAACTTTCAATTCACTTTTCTTGAAATTAATTTTTTGGAGTCATGGCCTCAGACTGAAGGGTGTATAATTTCTGACTTCCGAACCAGGACTGGTTTGAAATCAGGTGGTGCAATTTTTTTCATTCTACACGTTGCAAGTTATGGTAATTTACTTTAACTTGAAGGTTAAAACTGGGAAGTGATAGTCAGTAAAGACTTGATATTTTGTTGTTATTACTTTGATATGCTGGTAACTGAGAGTAGTACTGAAGAGAACCTTACTTTATTTTCTGTGAGCTTCACCCCAGCGATAGGTCCCTGTCTGTGAATTGCCCGGCTTTGGATGTTAATTTATTAAATTTGTGCAAATGTCAGCTATAGTAAAGGATACACTATTAGAAAAAAATGTGTGTAATTGGATCAAGAAACAGCTTTTAGGAGCTTGGCCAACTAACCAGTGACCGTTTCACTTGGAAAGTAAATTTTGTTTTCAAACTGTAAACAAACTTCTCACCTTCTCCTTGCGCTCCTTCCAAAATAGCCTATTTGTAAAAGAAATATGCAAAGTGTATTTGCATTGTATGTGAAAATGTTAACAAAACTAGACTATAATTAGGCATCTGGAGTGTGAATTTCTCAAACTTTAATGGTGTTGAATCCTATATAGCTGGTAGGGGTGACTGACAGGCCTGGCCTGTGCTGCTCTGGCTATTAGCACTTCCTGAATTAATTCCTGTTTAAACTAGAATATACTTTCCAAGAAGGGCTGGGGAAAAATTCAGTCTTGATTTGAATGCTTTCAGTGATGGAAAAATCTAGTCTGTCCTTTTTTGTTGTTGTTTGACAACTCTCTTGCTGTTGATTTTTTTTTTTTTTTTTTTAAATTTTGAATCTAATTTGCCCAGGTTCTGTTTCAGGCTTTATCCTTTTGTCTACAAGATTTACAGAGGCTTGTATCAAAGTGTTAGGTTTCCGGCGGGGGGAGGGGGGGTGTGGGGGGGAACAGGAATTTCTTCTACAGCTAACTTGTAAACCCTGGCCTTCTTGCCTCCGACTTTGATAAACCACAGCAATTAAGTTTCTAGTGTTTTCCAGTATGAAGACATGGTCTACAGTCATGTAATCTGCTGGCTCTTCCCTGTACCATTCAAACTCACTGGATTTCTTACTGAAATAATAAAAGCTTTTAGGGGAAAGGACTACTATTTTCACACAAAAAGACCTTTATCGATCCTTTCCTACCCTGTTTGTTAACTGGCAACTTGGTAGGGAGTCCTTTGTTGAAATGGGTCACGGTTAGCTGTAGGCCCCAAGTACTGTGGAGGCTGTGAGCTGAGCTAGCAGTCACCACTGCTCCTTCTCCTTCCTTGCTCCTCATCCTGTGCTGTCTGTATGTCCCAGGATCCAACACTTGTCAGGCCTGTCTTTGAGCTACTGTAAGTTGCTGAAATAGCAAAAGATTAACTGGAACAGTGGGGCCACTTTCTCCAGTTCTAGGGAGGTACAGTAGCTGAAAGATTGCTCAGAGATGATACAAGAAGTTGTGTGGGGAGGGGGAGACTTTCATGGTGAAGGGTAGATATATAAATAGGAAATGGAGGATCTGAGACTTCTGGTGGCAGTTCTTTTGTTGGCTAGATCCTTACTGTAACTTGGCAGTGGATTTTGTGGTTCCCTGAAGGCTTGCTCAAGGTCACATGCTCTAAAAACTGAAGCAAGTGAAAAAACAAATCAAAACGAAAAAACGGATTGTTTAGGAGATGCTAACGTCCACAGTTTTACAGTAATTTAACTGAACCTGATTTCAGAGGTAGGCAATTTCCTACCTACATTTAAGAACTGATGCATTAAGATAAATATTTTGGATGCTTCCTTCGGAAACAGTGTTGAGCTTACTAATTCCTTCTTTTTAACTGTGCGTTACAAAAGGCGAAAAGTATCTGAGCCTAAAAGAATAAAGCTTAAAATTTTTTCAAAACTCAGTCACAAAGAAAATGCAGTATTTTAACTATGTTTCTGTGTTAGTTGCTTGCAGAAGCTGCAGATGAGATTCTCATTCTTCTATTTGTTCCTTCTTGACTACTTTGGCCTTTCCTCCTCTTTCCCCACTAGAGTTTGCCAAGTCCCAGCTTTACTCATGCCCTTTCTTTTGTTTTTGAATTTCATTGAATAGGGAGAGCTAGAAATGTCAGGAAGTTATATGCTGGCTTTTAAATTACATGCTCCCTATCTCACTCTATTTTTAAGAGTTATTATTTTAAAATGTAGACAAGTTGTCTTCTTGAACATGCAGATGTTTTACCATTTGTGAAGTCCTAATTTCAGAAGGAGGTGATCATATTAAGAGAAGTTGATAGGTTACATGCATGCTGAGGGTCAAGACAGTTCTTCTGGAACTGCTAATGTGCAGTGAGAATTTTAATTTAAAAGTTGAAGCTGGAACTAGGAGCCGATAATCTCTGATTTATAAGAGTAACACTGTTGAACTTGGTGACATTACTTTCACAAGCTAGGTATTTCACAAGGCAGGTATCGATAAGCTGCATGAGGGTAGGCCCCTCTTAGTGTCAGTAGCAACAGATTTTAATTTGTAACTCTAGGGGCACCTGTATCCCACCATTATGTTCGTGATTGTTCACTCGTCTGTCTACTTTAAGAACTAGTTTATCTGGTTCTGTTTGTAGGGCTGGGCCCTTTTTTATGGGGACAAGTTCCTTGAGATGAAAAATTAGACTGAATATTATGTTCTTAAAAGAAGGTATAGCTTAGCAATACTTGTAAAACACAGAAATGTTCAAGGCTTTTTTGTCCATATAATCATGTTGGATTCTCTTGTGAATGTCACTTACCAAGTATAGTTGAATTTAGCATGGTTCTTGTTGTTGTGTGAGGGAAGAGCATGATTTATGTATGAACATTTTAGGTAGGAAAAAATAACAACACATTAAACTTCAAATAAAGGTTATTTTTCTTAAGTGTGTATCCTTCCTTTCGTCTTTCTCTTTGATTCTATTGCTCTTACTAGTGTAAGGCTCCCCCAAAGAAGTCTCACATTTTCCTTTGTACCATCAGGAAGCTGTTTGTATGTTTGCGCAGAAACAATTCTTTGTTCTGATTTGCAGCTGGGAAGCAAAGCATCCCTCTGTGCTAAACCCTCCAAATACCCAAACTTTTCGTTCTACAAGACTGCCTTCTGTATTGTCATCACTTTGAAAGTAAACTTTTTTAGGAAATTTCATCTTAAGAGACAATTATTCAGTTAGTAAATCTTAATACATCTGTGAGTTGGGATGAACTTCTATGCAGATCACTTCATAACCCATTCAGCACGTCCCACTATTGAATTCAGCAAATTACAAGACGTAATACAAAAAATGAGATTACAGTTGATTTATATATGTAGGATGTGATGAAACAAAACTAATTAGGTGAAGTAATAATTTTGATTTTTATGGTCTTAATCATATAAAAAGTTGTTTGTTTTTTTAAGCTATGATTAAGTAGATGTGAAAATATTTCCTGGGACTTTTCTAGATTATTTTGGTTTGGTGGTTTGTTGGTTGTTTTTTGTTTTTTTTTTTAAGGGGCAACAAGATGACTAGAGAAGGTGAAAAAGTTTGGTAATGCAAATTTACCAGATTCCTGTCCTATTGATGGAGTGAGATGTTATGATGAGCATGAGAACTGATACAGTCTTATTTTATTAAGATACAGGTTTTCTGTTCATCTTTCTGTCTGACGTTATTGATCTCTTTAAAAGTTCAGTGATAAGTGGGTTATGTTGCATTGCAGCAAATAGTAATGCAAGGCTTCTCATTTTGGTGCTGGGAAGCTGAAGAGCGGGTGAGATCTATTTGATGCTGTGCTTGGGTAATGATTTCTCTGACTCAGTTTTTCAAAGTTATTTTAAGCACCTAGGCATTGAGTCATCAGAGACTCATTACCAGAGGTCGTCATTTAAAAACATGATTACAGTAGCTAAAGAGAAGGAAGTCTGGTATCAGATGTCATAAGCTTCATCTGATTTATAGATTCAGTGATTCAGATTTCACTCTGGTAGAATTTCTCCATATATCAGTATTTCAGAAAGAAGTCTTTACAGGTAACTGTGGCTTTGTAAAAAAATTTTTTACTCCATTCTGTCAAGGTTTTCCTCTTTTAGAATTGTCTTCCTCTTTTATAATCTCTGATTTTCAGGTCTTGAAAAAGCTCCTGAAATAGTGAATATCCAACACATTCTTTTGTTCATAAAAACCTCCTTATTTGATTAGGACATATGGCAAATTTCAAGAGTTTACAGAGATTACAAAGGGGAAATGATACAAGAACTTTGCTGTTTTAAATATATGGATTCCCTCCTGTATTAAATTTACGAGGAATGTCAACATTGACAGTGTTGGAAGCAGTCTTGCAAAACATTACAAAAGCAGGTAATAGAGACTGTAAAATAGTGGGAGTGATTCGTTTCAACCAGCACTAAACAGTAGGACAGATCAGCATTTGGATATCTGGAATTATTTAAAGTAAATAATTGTGGCAGTGCTCAGCATTCAAAGCTAAATGTCTTCTATTTGAAAGCATGTTTCACAATTACAAGGTCATTCAAATTCACTTCAAACTTCTCTGAGGGGGCAAAAATCAGAGCTTGGGCATTTACTTTCTGTAGTTGTATTCCTGCTTTCTCAGCAATTTATGACTGGAAAGGAGCTTCCCAAGTAACACAAAGTTCAAAAAACAAAGCAATCTTGTAGTCCAATAAGCAAAATTTAAGTGCTACTGAAGAGAAAAAACATGTGCATATTGCTTACTGGAAAATTTATTTTAAGCTCTGAGCCTTATTGTTTTTTTCCAAAGCAGTCTTTCTCTTTGAGCTTCATATGGGCAAGAAACCTCCATCAAAAAAAAAAAAAAAAAGGGCAATTAAGACCAGAATCACATAACTTTGACAAATAGTCCTCTGTGAGAACCACAGCAGGAGGAGAAGGGCACAAGGGACAACTCTTCTTGTAGGGAGCTGTCTTTATGCAGGCTGATCCAGCTGTTGTGTAGTTGCGAGGGGACATTCAGGACATCGCGTGGTATGAAGGGCACTCGAGCCATCCTGTGCACTGCTTGTAAGAGGGTGTGTGCTCATAGTGAGTGTGCCGGATAAAGTCAAACCAGTGACCCAGTGCATGTGAACAATTTTTTTTGTCGGTAAAAACTCTAATTTCCTCCTGTATTTTAGAGTCGCTCTTCCCCTGGGCCCTGCCCCTTAAAGGAAAGCACTGTGCAGGAGGGGTTTCCACTGTGCAAAGTAGGTGGCTGGGAGGAGGAGGAGGTGGTAGGAGGGTAGGCAGTGCAGCTTGAAGGAGGTCCCGTGGGAGTCCAAGGAAAACAGCTGCTTCTGGGGATGGGCAGCCATGCCTGACCTGGGGTTTCTGCAAGCGGGACTTGCCCAGGTGAAATCATTCAGTCCCACACTTGTAAATATGTGACTGGTGTACAACTGGTTGATGGGCGTTTTCTTACGACTTATAGTTGTGTTATTGACTTCTGCTCTGAGTTGCCATCTGCTCCTCCTTGGCAAGGGAACTGTTGTGCTTTTATTTTGTGTATTCATATGGTATCTCTTTATACACAGTAGGTTTTGGACTTGCTTTGCTTTTCCCAGCCTTCTGAGACTGCAGTTCTCAGAGCAAAAATAAATTGTCCTCTCGATTCTAGTTGAATTCAAGCAAAGTGTTTGTTTTCCTGGCTGATACAACAAAATGGCTAATTTTCAAGAACAGCTATAAAAATTCTCTTAGGATAGTCTTAAACTGGTTCTCCTCTGTGTGAGGATTTTTTTTCTTTGTCATATTATATGGGCAGTTTCCAAAATAAAGACGATTGATATAAGGCTATTACATTTATTGTTCCTGCTAGTTCTGATTTAAATCTTGGGGTTCCCTGGAGAGCCTACACAATTCATCTTTCTGCAACAGTAAGGCCATGACTGATGAGGCACTTCATTTTGTCCTACAGCTTCACCAGATTTGAGAACTAAGCTTAAATGTTTTATTTCCTCCACTGCCTTAATTCTTTTTTGGGGGGTTAAGATTTAATCCAGTAATTGAATATTGCAATAACACACGATAATAAAATGCAATTAGTGCTTACCTAGTTACAGCACAGTTATTTCAGCAGTACTGTAATTTCCTCCCTTAGTAGCCCTGTATTTGTCTTCTGAAAATGATTGCTTATGGAATACAAAATTAAGCATCTTCCTTGCTGCAAATAACTAGACCATATTCTTGGAAGTTTATATATGGTTGTGGAATTGTAATTTTTATATCAACAGCTCTGTCGCATTTTGTTAAGCTGCCAATTTTTCTAGTAATCTGTAAGGAAGCAGAAGTTCAAACTTTCTCTTCTGGTGTCTTTGATGCGTTCTGTCACTGTAAAGGTTGCTGATACAAGAAAAGTTTGTGTGGTGTCCAATTTAAATCAATTCCTAGATAATGGAAGATGGGTATTTTAAAGGAGAAACTTTAAATGTTGTATGACTTAATCCAGTTCTGTGATCCATTATCTCTGTATTTTTTAAAAATTGTTTTTAATTTTTTTTTTTTTACTATAGCCTAAAATAGCTGTAAGTTTGGGTCCATTATAACCCATAAACCTGAACTTTGCCCATTTCTAGAGTAAAGAAGCTTTGTCTGATAAAATGGTAATATGTTTATGGGGGTATAATAGTTTCCTCACTTGTCTTCATGAAATAAAAGTAAACATAGAAATGGTTCAATTATTGGGCTTTCATAAAGTAGTGTTTCTAAAAAGGACTAAGAGATCCTGCAACATTAGTATATTGATTGATGTTGGTTACTCAAGTAGCAGAGCATTTAGCAGAATTTCATGTTGAGGATTTATCTGCTCTTCTGCATTTTAGATTCCTTCCCATCTGTCTTCATGCTATTGAGCACTTGTTTTCCTGTTAATACTACCAGTGATTGGGACTTCAAAGTAGTACAACTATTCTGTTCTGTATCTTACAGGTCAAATTTTATTTGAAGTAGCATCATTTTAACATGCAGCTAGTTTGCTTTGCTGGTTCTTCATTTGCTTCTAGACTGGCCTGTCCAGCTGATACGTTGAAATGCACAACCTGTGATAGTGTGGTGAGTCTGGAAAGGCTTGAAGTTCGTTAGATAACCTTAGCAAAACTTTGTGCCCCTCCAATTACTGGCGTAATTACTGTTTTTTCTAATCTCCGCTCTTAAAGAGGCAGCACTATTGTGTGACTACAAGCTGTCTTAATGAGTAGGTCACAATGTGGCAGTTTTTGTGGTGAACACTGCAGGCTTTTTCTGAAACATTCACCTCTTACTGGCTTCGTTCTTTGGGGACAGGACTGCAAGGGTACGATACTGATTGCCCTGAAGTTTCAGGCAAACAGGGGACTTGGCATGGCAGACTTTGGAAACACACAGTTAAATATTGGTTCAGCAAACATTTGCAAGTGTTGCAGTTCGATTTCAGAGACACAGTAATGATTAATGTAGGCAGAGATTTTAATCACACGAGATAAATGCATCCTGCCTAACATCTGTAAATACAAACCGATGCTGTACTTGCCACAGTTTTAGGTCCTGCTGTAGCTGGAATTACTCTTCTCAAACTTGAAATTGTTTAGTCCCCAGTCTATTTGGGGACCTGGAATAGGTTGGTATTCAGAAAGGAAAATATGGGAAACTCTGGGCACTTGGAGCAGTGCTGTAAATTGATTCTGAAAAAGGTCTTCTGATATAATTGGAGCTTCTCTCTCATGGTTAGAAGTTTGGCAGTACATTGTTAATAACTGATGATTGGTTCATAAGTAAGGTTTTAAACAGGAAAAAAAAGGTGCTTAACCCAACTGAAAGCTCAGATGTGATTCACAGGAGTATCTGAGTCAGTATTTGGAAACATCTCTAAATCATATGGATGTCTTGCATGTATTTCTGCAACTGAATTCCCCTTGCTTCTGTGTTACTTGGGTGCATGGGGATTCTGTTATTTGATTTGACAGTGCTCATTGAAAAACTTGTCTGAATACCGCAAAAGGTAACCAAGCACCTCTTTTAATAGTGCATGATGTTTCTTTTGAAAGTATTGGAATTTGAATGCTGCTTTTTAAAACTACTGAGCTTCTTACAGATAATCCAGACTTCAACAGTGCTCAAGAATTTTGTAAACCTGGAAAATACCACAATTTCTCTTTGTTTGTTTTTTTTTTTTTCCATGATCTGTGGCAGTGGTTGTCTACCTACCTGATTTGTAACTGCGTAGAAAGAAGCTAGAACTTATTTGAACACCTGAAGATTTTAAGATCTGTTACATTCTAACACTTTTAAGACATCTTAGTCTTGTAACCATTTTAGGCCTCATACAGCATCAATAACTTTTAGTCCTAGATGCTTGAGCTGAACAAGGGTCCTCCTGAAGTGTAGGAATTCATTTGAGTGCAAGTTCTTAGTGTGCATGCTGCCTGTAATGCTGGCCTGGAGTGTGTTCCAGTGGGCTTTGGGGTGTGCTGATGCTTGCTTACAGGTAGACAGCTATAAAGAAGCTCATGTTCTGTAAATCAAAAATAAGATACTTAACCAAAAATGAGCAGGACTAGCCTGAACAGAGTTCAGGTGGTCTTTCCAGACCAAAAAATTATTTTCACCAAGGCAGCAAAGTCCTTTGTGGTAGACCTGAAGAGCTAATCTGTCCTCACTGAGGAGGGCCTGAGTTGCTGAAGAGGCTAGTAAGTCATTGTCTTTATTACTAGAGAAAACATTTCCAAGTCTCTTTCACACTTGAAAACTTGCCTAGTCCCTTCTTTCTTATACAAAGTCATACAGAAATGGTTTCAAGGCAAGCTTTATTACACCTTTGTTCTAATTCTTAAAGTGCCAGTGGTTCAAGCCACATGCATGTTGGTAGGAATAATTATTGTCCCTTACCCTATAAACACTTCAAAATTTGTATTTTGTGCTTTTTGGAAACTCTTCGTGCTTTAACCATTTTCTTGCAGTATGAGGTAGATTTTTTTAATCCAGTGCAAATACTTAATTAAATACCTGCCTGAAGTATTGTAAGCACATGCAGCTTTGAGGCTGAAGAGGAGCTCCCTGTTTTGCGTCTCCTCTGTCTGCAAGCGTGTTTTATTAGCAGGAAGAAATTATGCAAGTCCTTGTTTCTTAGCTTTTTATCTGTATTTAATTGGCTTCTAATGTGCTCATAGTCAGTGGTGTTGACTTCAAATGACTAGCTGCAGGCTATTGAGCTTGTTTTAGGGTTGAAAAATTGCTCAGAAGAAAGTGAGCCATCAGGTCAGGAGACACGTTTTTAATGTGAGTTTGTAGAATAATGTGAGGATCCAGCAGTCAGAGCTGGTGAGGAAACTTGAAGTAATGATATCTGAGTACTGTGATCTCTCTTAGTTCAGAAGTGCAGTTCTTGACTGAATTTAGTTTCACTTTTTGGATGAATTTGTTTTAATTCTGATGTTGCCCAAAACAAAAAAACCAATTGTGTTAGAAAAGAAATTTAATACTAAAGGAACATTTTTATTAAGTGAATTTTAAATTTTACTTATTGGCTAGTAGTTTTTTTCTAGGCAGATGTTGTTGAGCACGTACACAAGAACAGTGATGCCTAGCACTGTACAAGCAATATGTATTTTCTCCATTTGGTTTGTATTAGTTAAAAATATAAGCATTGCGGTCTTTTCTTCTTTGTAATAAACCTTTATCACTTTAACTGTCAGTTTCTAGGATAATGTATAATCTGTTGAATTCTAGAGGTAAGGCTTCTGTAGGAGCCTATCTGAGAAGACAGTGTCCCTAGTGTCCTCTTACGCTTCCATCTTCAGTTTTTTGTTTGCTTCTTGTCTCTTAGGAATGCCTGTGAGAGGAACATGTGTAGAGATTTCTTTCCTGTAGGCAGGACAGAAGTTAGCTGCCTTTCCAGACTGAGAGGCGTAGGCACTTGAAGAGCTGCTTGATATTTCTGTATAGGCTATCCAAATGTACACTTTGCCTAGCAGTCTGGTACAGTTGTAATGGAGGGACTAAAGTGAAGAGGTGTTTTTTGTCAAATCATAGATAGCCCTGGTCATTGCAGCTGCTGCAGTGAGAATCTCTTCAGTCTTGGAGTACTTACTGACTTTTGGATGTGCTTGGGTTTTAGGATAAAGGGTGCGGGAAAGGTTTAAATCTGTCAAAGTGATAGCCACTGTTGAAAGAAAGATAGTGTTCTCAGTGCTCTGAGGTGGGGGGCTCCTGCGTATGTTTCTGAAGCACTTCTCTTAGTGTTTTTTTTCTGAGCTCTTTGGACACCAGTTGCTTTAAACTTCTCGTAGTACCTTTAGTAATATCCAAATTGGGACTTAGCCTGTGTTTTCACTTGCTGAGAGTTTTTTCAAAGATGTATTGATTAAAACGTGATGTCTTGAGTAGTCTGTCTGTGAATGGTGAAATGAAACAATGGTTAAACTGTTTAGAGCCTTGCCTACCCTCATTGTTTCTGTAGCTTTACTGATACAATGAAGACAGCTAGGGGTTTAATGCTGATTCTTCAGCTGCTAACAAGTCAGATGTCTTGCAGTTGTTCTAAGCAGTAAACTACCTCAAAACAATATTAGACAGTAATCACAAGGCAAATTGCTGCGGAGTATTGCCACTTTTTAGATTAAATGCTTCAAAATGAAGCATTTAATCTAAATGTTGTTCTCTTAAATGTTATCAAAAGATACTGCCAATTTCTGAACTGATTTATTTGCAGCTAGGTTTTTTTCTTTTTATTTTTCTTTCTGCTTTCTCAATTTGTCTCATCCTGGGATCCTCAACCTGTATCCTAGGTATGCTATTTTTGTTTTGTTCTCTTAGAACTGCCCTTTAGAATGAATATTTTATTACTAAACCCAGTATTGGTGGGAAAAGCAGTTCTGAAATAAAAAAACAACCCAACCAAAAACCCTCCCCAAAAATGTAACAAAACCCAAACCCACATCCAAAAAACTTCTAGTAGAGAATGAATAATACGAAGTCTGGGAAGAAAGAAATGCATTTTACTGTTCTGTGCTTCCAGGTGTGATGAACGTATTGCTTACCAGTGTTTCACAAGCAGCTGGTTTCAAAGTCTTATGCTTACTAGAACTACTGAAGAATATTTGTACTAAGTGATGCAGTTTTTGTAGCAAACCTTTCTGGAGCTTATTCATAACAGAAATGTTACTGGAGTTATTTGAGGTGACCAAAAGCCCTTTGTTGTTCATTCCAGCTAAAAGCTTAAGCTGCTGTCCTAGAAGAAAAGTGCAAGTCTGCTTACTGTCAAGGCTATTTAAAATTTAAGGGCTTGACTTGTGAAGAAGAGTCCTAGCTCAAAAATAGAAAAAAGCTGATGCTAACAATTAACTTTTTTTAAAAAGGCATTTTACCAGGCTTCCCAAATTATGGTCCTGCTTCTGTAGTGGAATACAGGTTTCTCTGAAAATATTTATCTGCCTCATTTACTTTCCAAAATAGAAATATAGAATAGAAATACGGAATCCTTTCTGTGAATCTGGGAACTGCTGCCACCAACAGTAGAACAGGAAACTGGAGGCGAAGCATGAACCTGGAAGGTGCTGCTATCCTTGCTGCTGTGATACAGGAGTTGTCTTTCTGAGACAGTAGCACCAAGCAAATTAAACCTGTGAATCCCTGTCCCTTGAAAAGGGTACTGCTGGATGGCTGAAGCACTGAACTGCTGAAGCGCTAGCAGCTAGAAGGAAGGCGTGCATTTATCATGGGAATTTCATGCTATGAACCTTTTTTGGTATTTCCTTTGTACTATCTGCCACTGCCGGCTGTCCAAGAGAAGCCGTTGTGGTACAAGTTTCCTACTTTTAACACTGGCTGAAACAGATGAGTCTATGGCATAACACAGAGCTCTTTGTAATACAATGAAGTCCTGCCCATAGGGAAAGCATTTTCAAAGGTGTGTCCAATTTTTGAGCAGCTTCTCCAATTTTAGATCTATAAAGCATACTTCCATTGTAACCCAACAATTCTGCATCAGGATGTCCAGTGTTACAAAAACATTTTGCTTCACAAGTGTGAACTTAAACAAAAAACAGTAGTCACTATGTGGATCGTTAATCATTCTTATCAACAGACAGTCAGACAGGGAAGCTATTATAAAAGCTGCTGTGAGCACAACTGATGTGCATTAGGTGGTAGTCTGTATGCTCATGGCTAGTGAGGAATGCACAGTGGTTTTCGTTGTCCTACTTCATGAAAGAGCTAGCCTGCTGCAGGTGAACTGTGATGCAGGCAAGTGTGTACCTGTGCACATCAGGATTGTCCGACTTGGGGGTAAGTTGCTCTACCATCTGAACCTAACATCTCTCTTGAGTGAAATATCTTAGAAAAGGCAGAAAGATTCTTCTTATGAGAAATAGGTGCTTCTGTTGCTTTATCACCTCTTCCAAGATTCTGTGGGAAATACAGAAAATTCGGTCCGTTGGGATGTCTGCTGAGATCTTGGATAATCCTCTGGTAACTTCATGTGGTGATAATGTAATCCTTCATTGGAATTTTATTTTAATGACTTTTGCTAGCCAACTTCCTTCCCACTTAATTTATGCTAAGAGTCTTGACACACTGACAGGTGTAGTTGCATAGTCTTATGTCTGCTTGCAGAACTAAGTTGGCAAATGCTCTTGGTTTCGGTTTTCTCCTCTTGGTTTTTAATATTTTGGGAACAGGGGCGAGGTACCCCACTCAGACAGAAGTAAGTAATGGAGAAAAGCTAAGTCTGTTCCATGTCTGCAGAGGAATAATACTTTTTGCTAATATAGGTACTGCTTTTTCAATGTGAGAATCTTTTGTGTTTTAATCTGCTTAGGCATGATTGCTATTATTATTCTAAAAAGATAGTAATAGTGATTGATTGCAATGCTAAGAATTTCTAGAAGTTGAGAGGCTCCACACTGTAATGTCAGTAAATCTGTGAACTGGGAAACTCAGTCCAGATGTGTAACTACAGCAGATAGCTCCAAAGAATGCTGATGTAACACTGAGAATTACCGCTTTCCTTTCTATTTTTTCTTATTATTAAAATCTAAATGCCTATACCCATACTGCTGAAAAACTCATTTTCCTTTAATAAGGAGGAATTCTTACTGGTTTCCCCCTGTCCTCAACTTGTAGAGAAAACTGCTGGCTCCCTCTCATTCCAGAGAAACAGCAATATACACCAAAGCTGCAGGGATGCTGGGGTTCAGAGAGTCCTTTCCTCCTTGGCATGCATTGTGCTGGGGTTCTGCTTAATCCATGACAGCCTTTTCTCACACGAGGAGCCCAAGATAGATGTCAGGAAATGTTACAGACTCCTAGTAGAGGTGCAGGAAGCTCCACTGCCACCTGAGCAAAGGGAGGCAGTACATGTGCAGTACAGTGACTGGGGTCTGCTTTCTGGTCGGTGAAATCTGTTTAAGCTTTTTTGGTTAGCAGTACTTTTTTTCAAAGAATCTGACAAAACAGCTTCAGAATCCAGAACCAGTTGTATCTTGAGGAGGGGAGAGTGGAGAAATAGGTGCAGCCAGTAAAAGAAACTACTTTTCTTATAGCTAATAGATTGATTAACAATTCTTACTTGTTTTGCACGTTTGCAGTATTCTGTAAATGAAGCAATGGCTTTCATTCCACTAACGAAATGTTTGCATCTCTGAAGTTCCTGTAGTTTTTGGATCGTTTGATCCTTTTACATGTGATCAGAAGTAAATGTTAATTAGGGGTAGTTACTGTAACAAGTGTAACTTTTTTTAAACCTGTATTTTGAAGAAGTTGCCTTTGTGGTGTTTGTTCTGTGATCTTTGGAATTTGTCAAAGATTCATCTTCTATAAATATTCAAATTTCCTTAAGCTTAGACCTAATATTTGATGCATGTATTGCAGTGCCCAGGAGCTAAAATCCTCTTCTTGTTAAATGCTTTCTTCTCTCCATGCCCATATGCTATTTTGCGTAAGTGGCAACAATCTGACTCTAAACCATAACTGCTACTTGGATGTAGTGTTTGTGGCCAGTAAGTAGGAAAAAGTTTATTGCAAAACCAAACCATTTTCCTTTTTATAGCATTTTGGAACTGGTTGTCAAAAATTTAAATAGGGTTGGGACTGATGCCACTGCCCTAGGGAAGGCTAGAGGGTTTTCCATTGTTAACAATAAACTTATTAAATTGAGGGAAAACATTTAGTCACTTAATTTCACTTCAGAATTGGTCGAGTTTGTACAATTTTTCCTATTAAATCTCAACAGTAGGAGGGTAGTGTTAAAGCTTACTTGCCAGGAGTTCTTAGGGACTTAATTCCCAAACCAAGCAAATGAGCCCAGAAATGCAAGAGAAACGGAGAGTACCAGCAAAAAAATCTGGAGAATGTATTTGAGACGTCAGTATATGGATCAGGTTACAGATGTACCTCAAATGCTTAATGCTCTGTAATAATACATTTCTGTAGTATTGGGAATCTTTTTTTATTTTCAATTTCTTAAACTGCAGTAAGGCAAAAGTTACTGGGTTTGTTAATTTTTTTCCATCTCCTTTTTTTTTTTTTTTTTTTTTTTTTAACAACTTGTTGAAACAGGCATCCGGAGCAGGTGAATGAATAGGCTTTGGCATAATGATTTTATTAAATTCTATGTATCTCTCTTGGTCTCTCTTTCCCTACAAGCTGAATACTTCCAGATTTTTCTGAGTAACTTTATTTCCCTGCTACATCTGGAGAACCTAGTATTTGCATCTGTTCTCTTACTAGACACAAATATGTCTTACCTTTTCAGTCTGGTCATTACTGTGGGATGTTTTGCCAGTTTTCCTGAAGGCTGGTAAAATCTGCCCTTGTCCTGGTGAATTGTCATCATTCCTGTGAATAAAAGAAAGCACTTAATACTATGGTGTACTACTTGAAGGCTAAGAAGGCTGCCTGGTTAAGAAAGCGACTTTCCTCGTGGTTTGATGCCTAGCATCTGAGTGTTGTTCAATTGACTTGCAGGAACTGGATAAGTATTGGTAACCTGCTGTAAAAAGGACATGTGTAATGCCTTCATCTACCGCTGCTGAGGGGAGAGGCCTGGAGGGTGGTGCTTTTTACACCCCTACTTCAAATGTTCTTGTATTTCAAAAGGTATGCTGCTTCTCATTGGTTTACTTTCTAAGGAAAGTACAGCAGCTTATTCTTATATTTGCATGGAGGCCTGATTTACTGCTGAAAGGAAAGCACTCTGTTATTACTGAAATAATTTTTTTCCTCTTCATCTTGGTTTTGCAGGGCATAATCTGAAAGTGCTGAAAGCCTCAGTGCTAAGGGAAAAGCTTTCATGCAAGGAAGCGTTCAGAGTGCTTGGGACACAGTTTTCTGCGATGTTGTACTTCTCTAGTGGAGAAGACTAAGTGTTTGATTTGTTGTGCACATGGTTCAGGGTTAGCTTTGTCAGCTGAACTACAGCATATGCGTTTTTTCTTGGCTCTGTTTTTATTTACACTGAAGTAAAGTATCTCTTGGCCAGCCAGAAGTATTTCCACATGATACTCATGAAATTGAAATGTGGGGGTAGGACGTTGTATTTTTTCTCAGTTTATGTCAGAATAAGGGATGTCTAGGTGGGGATCATAACAACCTGCAATTTTCAGACAGGCAAGGCTTGATGGTGAATGTCTGTCTTCTGGTATTTTTTTCCTGTCACATAACTTGCTTTCAACAGAAATCATGATTTTACTGTCATCTTTATGGCAGAAACAATTCGTTTTTGAACCTCATTACTGTACACAGTGTCTGACGTTATTAGTAACACCAGTATAAAATTGTTTTTCTTGGATTTAGTTTTTAATCTGCAGGAACAATGTCCCCTTCTGTATGAGCTCAGCCAACTAAAGCATTATGTCTTACTGGTGAAGATGAGACCATAGCCTTGCCTCTTTCAAGATGTGTTAAGGAAATTGGCATGTTTCCTGAAGTAAACCTTCTGCTGCTCTTAATCCTGTATGAGCTGGAGAAATAAGGGCTATGATGTAATCTATATTGAGTATTGATATTTTTGTTATAACTGTCAGTACTGTCTGTTAAAACCTGTACTTTTTCTGTTTGCCTTTCCTGACCTGTAGTCTAGCTTTCCCTTTTGCTGCTCTTTGATACTTCAGCATTGGCATTAATCAGATAAAATAATCTATTAATTACTTCTGGGGCACCTGGCTAACATGAAGACTTGAAGTGTAAATAATAACACTTTTATCTCTTATAAGTTCTAGTGGTGTGATGAGTTTTCAGGGGAAAAGAAGCTTAGATAAAGGGTTTATTGTGGTCAGGTTTAAAGTTTAATATGCTAGTTTAAATGGAAGGCTAAAACTTTGATTCTAGATCTTCCTTTAAGAGTCAGGGGGAAAACATATGTAGTTTCTCTCTGCATCCATTTCAACAGTTTGTGAGAAAATATAGTCCCTTTGTGATTCCAGAGGGCTTTCTCTACTTTTAGTTCGGAAAGGAATTTAATAAAAACAATAGAAAGATGTTTGGGAATACAATTTTAGCCCACGTCACAATTCTTTGTATAAAAAAGCAGAACTGTTCTTTAAATGTTAGATGACTTCCTCAGTGTTTCAAACATAACATTTCTTTATGAAGTGTAGTAGCAGAGCCTTTGTATGCCTAAACACTTAAAAATTAGGTTGGTTTTGTTTTTTCTTCCCCTCTCATGCCAACACGTAACAGGCCTACTCTTACTCTTTGTGATTTTGTGTAGTTCCTCCTGTATACAAAGTCTCCAAACAAATTTTACATACTGCTTTTTATGTGCAGCGGTTACTTAGATCTGCAATTACTTGTTTTCTTTTTCTGAATTGCTTGCTCTATGAAACAGTTACCTTTATCCCAACTGGAGTTAGAACATGTCTTGTAGAAAAAAAAAAAATTAATTGGATTGTTAGCTAAAGTTAGAAGCCTTTTCTTCTGCTGGAAATAGTTCTGTACATGGCAGAGAACAGCCAGTCTTAAAATGTGAATCCTCCTGGAAAACGATGATCACTTCTAGCAAGCTTCACAGGAGATTTTCATCTTGTAAAGTTTGCGTTAGTGTTCAGTTTGGAGTTCAAATTTAGGAAATGTTAGCTTCCTACATGCTGAGTTGCTCTTTGTATATCCAGCCTTACCCCACTTACTATTTCTGCTACAGTTGTGCTGATGCTTCCTTCATGAAATCTTCTAAGTAAGCTGTAAGACTCACTACTGTATTCTTTTTTCACATACAGGCTCGTGTTATGTATGATTTTGCTGCTGAGCCTGGAAACAACGAGCTGACCGTCAGTGAAGGGGAGATCATTGTAATTACCAACCCGGTAAGAAAACTGAGATGGAATCAAGGCTTCAGTGCGCTTTCCTGACCTACTTCTAGCAGATGAAAGAAAAAAGATGCTAGGTGATATCTGAAAGCCTGGCCTACCCTCCGCTGAAGAATTAGCGAATAAACTTAAATATAAACTTAAATACAAAGAATTTTCTAGTAGTTTTGTGGAAACAAATGCAATGAGCAGTTTTGGAGGACAGGGGCCCTCAGATGGTGCCTGTGCACTCAAGAATTTGCTGATCTTGTTCCCCTCTAAAGAGAGCTGGGTGCCAAGGCAGAGGAAGGAGCTAATGATGGTGATCCCTTTACAGCTGAATGGGTTGTCTTTTTTTGTGTGCTTAATGTTCCACATCTTGTGTGTATGTAATCTTTCAGGTGCTTGGCACTTGCATGTAAATTTGACCTGCCAGCTCCCTTCTCAGTTTTGAGTTTCTTAATGACTTCAGCATTCCAAGTTTGTTCAAAGAACTTCTGACAAAATTTGTTACTAAATCTGGGTGTCCTTTCATAATAAAGGAATATGGACAAGGCACTGGGAGGGAGTGGTGAAAATACTATAGTAATGCTATCAGGGAGTTCTTAAATTAATAGTACTTTTGAGAACTGACATTAGATTTACATGTGCAATTTCAATTTGAGTGCGCTTTTATTGTTCTGTATAATTTTTACCCTTGGTAACAAGGTAAGCATTAGTTGATTCTGCTTTTGATTTTTGTGTAGTGAGATGGCTCAGTGAATAGACTTTCCTTTTAAAACACATACAAACAAAACCTATGCAATCTCGATGCCAGGTTTTATTTATCTGGTTGAATAGGAACCATGGATTCTGCAAAATAAACTAATTGTTTGAAGAGCCTAGTCATGTACAGTCCTGATAATTTTTAGTTCCACTGACCTTAAATATTTGAAGCAGGTATTTAATAGAACCAACACCCTCTTAGAGAGTATGCTATGCTATGGCAGAGGTGAAATTTAAGTGAGTTCAGGAGTTTAATGCTGTTTCACAAAAGTAGGACTAAATAAATAGTTTACCACTTTCAAGCTAGTTCTTGCTGAACAGGAATATACTTAAAACCAAGTAAAACTTTATTTTGTTGTCCATAATTAAACTGTGGGATAGATTGCCACAAAGGCTCTTTTTTGATATGAGAGGTTTAGACAGCAGTAGCATAAGTCATTAAAGTCCACTGATAATTGCTTTTAAGTTGCAGCAGTACAAATGTGACTTCTGTCTCAAGATGTCCTTGCTCTTGCAGTTTAACCAAACTAATTGAATTTATAATCTGAGATGTCTAGTTGTTTCTGTGTTCTTGAGTGTAAGCTTTTAGGTAGATAAGAAAAAGCAAATGAAAGTTTGTTATTTCAATAACTGATGGATCTTTACTGTCTAAAATCTTTAATACATAAGCAGACTTCTTACTATGTGCAGGATTACATAAAATTTCCAAGTGAAACAATAAAATTGTGAATAAACTAATACATCCATTAAAAAGCAAATTAAGAAAACCTGAAATTCAATAATTGCTATCTAACATATGTAGTTCCAATTTCCAGCTGTGGGTTAGCCTGACATGTAACTATGTATTCAAGGAACAGCTTGATTTTTAAAACAGGACTTGCTTATTCCAGGTAATGTTGTCCTGGGGTTGACCTTGCTTGACTGCAAGGTCTGCAAAGGTTTCTTGGTATATGTAGAATATGTGTATTAAAAAAACCAAACAGTAACACAATGTCCCACTGAGATCAGAGCTGAACTGTGTTAGTTCTTTCCAAACTAATAGCATGAGACCTGCCTCTGAAATTAAATGTACGCTAGAAAGAGTGTCTCCAGATCTTGCATGGCTTGTGCCTCTCTTAATCTTGATCTTATCCTTAATATTTTTGTGGGTTATAGCTCCCACTCATCACACACCTCTGCACCTTCAATAAGTGAAGCAGAGATTTTACAGGTATTATCAATAGCTTAATTCCTCGAGTCTTGTTTCTTTATAATCTGTTGATTAAAATTAATGCTTTGGAATTGGCATACTAACAGCTGTGTTTTGATGCAGGCCATGTCCAGACAATTGACTGTGGCTTCATAAACGATCAAAAGTGCTGAAAATAACCATTTTTCCCCCTCATGCTTGTTAAATCTGAAGTCCACAAGAGCTGTGTGAAACAAGCATGCTCTGTATTCTGTTTAAATAAGTGTGTCTGTTGCTTCAGCAAATTTGAGTTGGTTCATGGTCATACAGTCATAACTGTATTTCGAACATTGCATTTGACAGTAAGACAGTGCTTCCTCCTGAGCTGTTTAAAACATGCTGTGGGATCCATCTAGCAAAACTATTTCTATATTATTACTTCTTTTAGGATGTCGGTGGAGGCTGGTTAGAAGGAAAAAACAGCCAAGGTGAGAGAGGACTTGTTCCAACAGATTATGTTGAGGTAAGTGACTACACTACTCTGCACTAAGAAAGCAGAACTACTGAAAAGGCTGTCGTCTCGTTCTCTGATCATACTGTAATGCTCAAACATAAAACTTCCAATGTTAAAGCCTGGAATATGTAATCGTGCTGTAGCAACTGTAGCTGGCTTTGGAAACCAGTACAAATATGTCGTCCAAAGTTTCTGTGCTTCTTCGTGGTTTCCCAAGAAATGCAACAGGAGGTTGTCTATAGTAAATACTGGTCATCTGCAGAACATGAGCTATTTTGAGTCTGCTTGTGGTTTGGGGGGGGGTCTCATGATCCAATAATCATTTTGTTTTCCTGTCTGAAGATAGACACAGAAGTGAATTGAGTAATGCAAGTTTACACTGGTGTTGCTGTGGCTGATTTGCCACATGCTCATAAATCTCTGGAATGGAACCCCACTTCTGGGGCTCAGAATATGGGATGCCAAATCTAGGGGCTACTCAGCTGATCTTCCTGAAGGCCTTTGCTGTCTCTTCAGTGTGTGTTGATCTGTTCTTTGTTTAAAGACTGGTGGTATGGAGGTGGGGATGGAATGGGGGTCTCAATGCAAAGACTGGAATCCAGCTCACTCTTGGAGGGCCCAGTGTCTGTATGTCTGCAGGTTGCCAGTTCAGTGAAGACTCTAGCTGTAATTCTTGCTGCCTCCTCTTAAGGCATGTGCCTCCTGTCCTTCACCAGTGCTGTGGTTATTTAAAATTAAAAAAAGAATAGGTAGGGGAGGACAATGCTGGCTCATATGACCTTGACATGACCTTGCTTTTTGCCTTCAGTTGGCTAGCTCATGGTCTGGTAGCTTTTGGCTCTCCAAACTTGCTGTCCCAAACTGATCCTCTGAGCATTGAGTTCCCAGTCTGCAAGCAGTAATGTTCACAACTTTGTTAATCCTTAATGAATTTGTAGATAGGTGTCCTCAGCTACAGCAGTCTTATGTGTTATTGTGTTATAATGCAAACCAATTCTACCTGTTGTGGAAGTAAGTCTTCCAGATCCATCCCATCAGTTTCTTGTAAAAGGTTCTATTGAATTTGAATTCAAAAAGGGTACATGCAACCATATTCAAGCCTAGTGATGTGAATGTTAGGATGATTGTAAATAATAAACAGCATAATTTGATTAATGGAAGCATGAAAAATCTTTTGCAACTTTTTCCATTTCAGATTATAACTGAAGGTGCAAAAGATGGAATTAGCTGCGGTAACTCACTAGCCGACCAAGCCTTCTTTGATTCTCTTTCTTCAAATACAGCTCAGACTAACTCTGCTGCAAAAAGCAGTAATCAGGTATGTCTCATGGTTTTTCAGGCACAGTGGGCGTGGCAAGTTTTGTTGGCATAACTTGCACTCTTCTGTTGTGCTGTGTGGTATTTGTGAACCCTCATAAAAGTACTAATTAAAGTAATTGTGTTTTCATTAGGGAACAGTTTTGTTTTATATTAATGATCTATGTGATTGTTCAGATACTGTGACTGCTGGAAAATTTAGTATTCTAACACTTTCAGAAATAGAGCATTTTTATTCTTTCCAGTCTGTAATCATGTAAATCTGTGACTACCTAAAACTCTGTACCTCAGTTCTGTGTAAGTGCACTCTTAGCAAACTTACTTTATTTTCAAGTTACTTATGTTTTTATGATAACCTTTTTAAGGAACCAGAGTTTTCTTTTTTTAAAAAAAAATGTTTACTACAACTGGGTGGTCTATGCTTCATCAGCCAGAGTGAATGGATATATATCTTTTTCAGAACTTGAGTAAGAGTTGTTTCTTTGATTGAAAAAGATGAAGCAAGTTCATGCATTGTCCCCAGTCAGTTGGAGAAGAGGCTGAGTTTAGTTTTGCTGGAAGAATGTTGGTGTTTTTTTTTTCTTCCCCCCCTCCTTCATAGCTTTTTGCCTGGTGTGTCAGTTCATTAAGCAGCAAGTATTTAGTTTCAGGTTAGATATCTGAGGACATACGTTATCTTAAACACAAGCTGTTTATCATGGTCTACAGGCTGCTGCGTGTCGCACATGTAGGAACAGTTAAACATTTTGAAGTCCACAGGTCAACAGAAGTACAAAATCTGCTTTTTCCAACAGCAGCATGCAATGGTCTTTTGTGTTGGAAAGTAAATGCTTTACTTATTGTAGCAGCTGGGGACACACATCTGGTTTGCGGGTCAGTTAAATATCAGTTATTAGATTTCTTAATTGTAACTTGCACCACAGAACTTTGACATGAAAACTGTACATGGGGCATTTTTGTATGACAGTGAATGTAACAGTTGATTGACTGTGTAGTGTTTGGTTTGTGTTTGCTTGTATTCAGCCGGACAATACCAGGATTGTAATTCTGTGATCACACATGTAGTGAGAACTCCAGACCTCACTGTGACTATCTCAGTGTTTATAATTAAATTGTTTTACTTGATGCCTAGTAATATTAAGGCTAAACACAGAACTCTTGAAATGCCTCATCAATTTCTCATGTCAGAGTGAGCCAAAAGCATTGATTTTAGGTTTGTTTTCCTTCAGTAACTTACAGTAATTTGAAGGTAGAGTGGGAACCTCATTTCTTATGCTCTGTCTGTTACCCTTGTGTCAATTTTTCCTCCTATAGAGTTTCTGGCCAAACTTTACTTTTGGGGAAGATTGAAATATTTGCAGCAGCTATTTCTGTCAAATCTGAACTTAATTAGATCTAGACAGAATTACTAAGATAATAAACATAGAATATTTTGGATGGCAGTAGAGGTATCTATCAGAGCTCTATCTGTACTTAACACAAGGTACTTGTGCCTGGAGAAGGGAAGAAAAAAGCCCTTTCCTGTATAGGGGGTGTGAGAGGTATCTATTATATTCTAAATAATAGAGAATTAGTATGGCAATCTAGTTTTGGAAGTTGCATTTCTAGAGGAGGAAAAGCTTGAAAATACAGTCACTTCCTAATACAGTTCACACGGGATCAGCAGTATACTGGGCCAGTAATACATAGAAGTTGCAGTTTCTTCATAATAGGTTTTGGAAAGGAGTAACTTCAGGCAAACAGCTTGTCTTATCTGTGTCAGTGCCTTACTCTTACAAGTGTCCATTATCCTTCAAATGCTGAGACAGCTGGGGGGACCAGTGTACCATAGTGTATTATAGTAAAACTATATTGGTAACATTAATAGGAGAGAGGGAGGAGGAGAGTGTGCACCTGGATGCAGCCAAGGCCATGCAAGATGCAGAGGAAGCAAATTTTCTCAGACTACTGTGTTTGGATCTTTTGTTTTCCTGTTTTTTCACAGCAGGAACCATCCTGTTGCATGGTCAGGAAAAGCCTGATGCAGTGAAAGATTGCATTGATACCTGTGATATTGCATCGGGAGGTTATACTGAGTTGCTCATCCCCTGCATACTAGCTTTCCTTTTAGAGCCACTGCTTATAAGAATACAATCTTTGTGGGTATGACCCTTCTTCCTAGACATATTACTCTGCATTTGGTTATGATAACATTTACATTTTTTAAAACGAGTTCACTCAGACACTTTGGATTGATCTGTGTTCAGATGCACAGTTGCAAGCAATTGACTTTTTTAAAGTGCCTTAATGAGTGATTAGGTCGTCATACAAAGCACTTCATCTTAAATGCCACTTGTGTGTTCAGGCTGTGGAGAGCAAAGAAAAAACTGACAAATTATATGTCAATATAAGAGAATCGATGCTGGAGTTGTGGCACAGTTGTGGAGGCTAAAATGTTTCTACATGTAGTCTGGTGGACTGAAAAAGAAATAGCAGCTTTTCTAAATGCTGACATTTTATGCTATCTATTATATTTTATAGTAACATAGGGGGTATGAGTTTATTACAATAAGACTTTATAAAAGCACTTCTAAATAAACTGGATGCTTGGGGATTTTTCTTACTACTACTGTCTTGAAGAAATTACTTTCTGTAAGTCACTTTAACTTACATGTAACATACACCTCACTCTCCAATTTCAATAAATCAAGAAATGTTTTAATTCTTGTAATTCCTTCCATTCTTCAAACAGTAAGTAAAAAAATCCAGGTTGTTGCATAGTCTTTCAGTACCAAGTCTTATTAAAAATAGTAGATCTTGCTGAGTTTAAATGTGTGAGTATGGGGTGGTTTTGGTTTTCTTTTTTTAAGAGACCAGTTAAACCACAGTGTTGTGGTTTAACCCTAGTAGGCAGCTCAACCCCTCCTGGGCGCTCGCTCACTCCCCCCCAGTCAGGATGGGGAAAGAACGAGAAGGGTAAAAGTGTGGAAGCTTGTGGGTTGGGATAAAAACAGCCTAATGGGTAAAGCAAAAGCTGTGCATGCAAGCAAAGCTAAACAAGGAGTTCATTCACCACTTCCCATCAGCAGGCAGGTGTTCAGCCATCCCCAGGAAAGCAGGGCTCCATCACATGTAGGGGTTACTTGGGAAGACAGATGGCGTAGCTCTGAACATCTCCCCTTCCTCTTTCTTTCCTGTAGCACTTATTGCTGAGAACCATGGCATATGGTATGGAATATCCTTTTGGTCAGCTGGGGTTAGCTGTCCCAGCCGTGTCCCCTCTTAGCCTCTTCTGCACCCCCAGCCTACTTGCTGACAGGGCACAGTGAGAGAGGCCTTGACACTGTGCAAGCATTGTTCAGCAATAACCAAAACATCCCTGTGTTATCAACACTGTTTTGGTCACAAATCCAAAACATAGCACCATATCAGCTACTCTGAAGAAAATTAACGCTATCCCAGCCAAAACCAGTACAAGCAGTTATATTTGAATGCAAACTTAATGTCTGTAACTTTTTTTTTCTGTCTTAGTTTTATTTCTAACGTTCTGAACTAGTTAGCCTATCAGTTTAGAAATATATCTCAAATGGCAGTGTGCTTCTGACAGGGCTTTAAAAAATTCCAACAAATTTATTTTTTAGCTTTATACATTATATTCTTGCTGGCATATCTTCAAATGGCCTACTAGATCTGGGGGGATGACTGCTTTTCTTAAGTAGCAATGCTGCATGTAATACTGAACCCTAACTCATTAGGTTTCCCAGATCAGTTTCTATGCATGCATCTCTCTCTCTCTCTTTCTCTCTCTCTCTCTCTCTCTCTCTCTCTCTCTCTCTCTCTCTCAAAACAAAACTTACTTTCTCCCTCTGTCTACACCCATCCCTTTTTGCTTTCCAGCCAAACAAGAGGCTTTTGGTTTCCTACTCTGGAATCCATAACTTCTTGGTGTTAGGAAAACCTCATCAGCTCAAATACTGCCTTACTCCCTGTCTGTCCTTTTTTGAGAAGGTTATTTGTTGTTCTCTAAATATTCTCCTGAATAATTAAAAGCAGCTGCTTTTACTTCCTTTTATTCACTGAGAAAGGTACAATGACCACAGCAACACTTTGGTGCTGCACCTTACCTGGGTTTGCTACAGATGAAAAGGGGCACAGATGTACTTCCGAAGGAGAAGAGAAGAATTCTGCATGACCCTGTGGCACTTTACTCTTCCCCAACTCATTCGTTGCATCAGTAGTGTTCCAGCAACAGCTGCCTTGGTAAAGCTTGCAGCTGCTCTCTGGAAGAGCTACCTGTAGAAGATATTGGGGAGATGAAAGAAATTGGAGGAAGTAATGAAGCTAATTATACACGAACAAGGGGAAAAAAAATGCTCAAGGTGACTATTTTTACACTTAGAGGAAAGCAGATAGGAGAATTTAATGTTACATCTGCCCATAACATTTGTGGTTTAATGTCTGAAAAGCCTTAAAAAATTACTCAACAAAATACAATGCAAGTAACTCTTAGTTGCCAAAGATGGAGGTTGTTGCATGGCTTTTGCATGGGTCTCGTGCTGTTTTGATCTTGTAGCCCTCAAACAGAGAAAGCAAAGGGAATGAGAAATCTTTCTTCTCTGTCAGTCCACTGTTCCTCAGAGTGACAATGCAGGGTGCTAGTTTTAAACTATCATTTGGAACAATCAGTGAGTAGGTATATCACACTTACTGTTTTTTCTATTTGTTAGAATTGCATATATGTTTTGAAGTAAGTTACGTGTAAACTCTTCTGGTATTAGAATAACACTGGCAATAATGGCACTGAAATTAATATAAATTATGGCAGGTCAAACCAAATAAATATCTTGAAATACACTGAACACAAAATTTCTCATTTCTGATGAAAAATGAGTGGTATATTTTTCTCTTGTGGTATTACTTTGATGCTGAGTTGCCTCCAGGAGCTGTAGCAACAACGGATAACCTGTTTCATGCTTTTAAATAGTGTTTCTCATTGCAGTTGACCAAGAGGTTGTGTTAGCTTGGTGGCATTTGCAGACTTCGTAATTAATGTATGGAAATACAAGCATTAATGTAAAATTCATTTCAAGTAATCTCCTCCAACTGCTTGGTTTTGGGTTTTTTGTGATCAAGACTAGTGCTTCTCCATCACAGATGTACTTGCATTTATTTTGCACATGTTCCGGGTTCAGAAACTGCTGTTTTAACAGCAATGATCACTCTCTACATTCTAAACCACAACTTGTGGTGTTTTTTCATTTATCTAACTTAAAATGTTTTAAAAGTTGTGAAGAAATACCAACTTTCTGTTTTCACAGTAGTGTTTATCTGAGTTACTTAGATTTCATCTAAGTTAAATCTAAATTGCAACTATACTGGCCTAAACTACTTCTCCTTATTAAGAAGCTAAAACTTTTTAATCTGTACAGTAGTCTCATTAGTAGTCTGTAAACAAACTGTATGTACCATTAGCCATAATGTAGTCTACCTGTTTACAGCCTGACATGCATGTTTGAACAAAGGATAGAAATGCTCTAAATTTCAGTATACTACATATTTTAGTCTGTATGGTTTCTCTTCCCTCTAGAGCTTAAAGTCTAGCCCTTGTTTTTTCTCCCTCTCTGGAGAATAGAAAACTATTATTAAAAATGTATAAATGAAATTAGAGTACTGCCTGTCTGTTTCACGGTGCAAGTGGATCACCAGCTATGTTGACGTAAGAGCTGTACATGTGGCTTGACAGTATTTAAGATATAAAAATAGTTCTTGTAGCTAACCATAAGTTGCATTTGTAGAGGAGTTTGTTCCCTTTTCTTGACACTGATTCTGTAATCACTGCCAAGTCTACTTCTGTATGAAGATGACTGTACAGCTCCCCTTAGTTCTGGATAAAATAAGTATTCTGAGAGTTAGCATTTTTGTGAATTGCAAATTTTTCAGTTAATTCCAGTGTGACCTTATTGAATCCACATGTTTCTTTGTGTCTTCAGTTATGTTGTGGGCAGAGCAGCAAGGCCCTATGAGTAGGTATAGGAAGCTACTAACGAACCTCTCATGTTTGCATTGTTTTATCCAGTGGTAAGTGTGAAATCACTTGGGATAGTTTCTCTCTCAGTAGAAGAAAGATCAACTGCTACACAGCTGTTGATGGATATGAAAACAGATGGACTGTCTTATGTGTAGAAAACCCTTTCCTTTCAGAAAGCTGTGGGGCTTCAGTATGGGCAGGATGAATAAGTAGTAGTGAAAATACGTAGTTTGGTGTGCAGGAGCTGAGGCAATTCTTCAGTTACCTGGTGTGTAGATGTAAGTTGTTGAACGTGCATAAGGAGGACAGTAAAGAAGCTATTCCCAGAGCTTTACTTCTCATATCTCTTCCACTCCTTGCAACTTAGTGCTGGAAAGGCAAATTGGTAGTTCATTGTTTAATTTGCATACCATAGCTTCCCCGCCCGCCCCCCCCCCAGCTGCTATGAGCAGCAATGAATGCTAAGATTGAATAAAATAAATATAGTGCTCTTATTAAGATCACACTATTCTACTTACATGGAAATTTTGACATACATGTTATTGCATTCCTGTAACAGCATTTCCGTTCTCTGACATTGCTGTGTGTGCAGTAAAGTAGAAGTGTTGTCATGGGAAATGTGACTCACTCATGTTTGGTTAAGTCCGGTTTGTCTTGTTAAACCAGTATGCTGAATGAGCTTAAGATATGCAGGTAGGTTCACCATGGAAGTTACAATTGTTTCTGGATTTTTGGAAATTATTGCTTCCTTGACTAATAAACCTTTACTCTGCATAAATGTGCATGTTTCTAAGATTAAGTGTAAAGTTGCTTCTGTGTGTGCATAAGTCATGTCTAGAAGGGCATAGTGCAAAAGATACCTAAAAAGAAGTATAAGCAAAACTGGTGGGTTAGAACTGTTCAGAAGTAGAAAAGATAAAATTTAAAAAAAATACCCAGAGTGTTTTATGCTGATTTGGCTTTCATGATAAGTAACTTCTAGTTCCTGTTACAGATAATGACACTATAACATCCTCCATTGCTACATGTAATTTGAAAGCAACTCTTTCCTCCCCCCACCCCATCTTAATCCCAGGATTGCATTCAAACCAGTAATGGGAATTTGTGACCAATTCTTGTTTAACCAAAGTACTAGGCAGTGACTTCCACACAGTACTGGAATCAGTGGCTGGCTTGCTTTGAAATGAATTGCATTCACGTATTAAAAAATAACTGTCTAACATATGACAGTGATTGTACCAATTCCAATTACGGAGTTGTCTTGAGCTTTTTTTTGTGGGTGTCCCAGTGGAATGTAAAGGCTCAGGCAGCAAGTTGTTAAACTGTAGTACTGTGATCACACCTCACCTTTGCACCCATAGCCTCAGGTGAAATCTGACTATTGAAATAGTCAGTTTTCCACAATTTACCGTGTTTGCGTGCTCTTTTTCTTATAGCTTTGTTTGAATTTGATTTATTTCATGAGGTAGCCTTGTAGTCTAGTAGTTTGGCATTGACTGTATAAAGAGTATTTTAACTTGATAATGGTGACAATCTTGTCAGCCCTCCTATGAGTGTTTCTCCTTGCTTGCACACTTAGTGGCATATGACATGCATGTGTTGCATAGTCCCCTTCACCACAGCAGGGAGCTTGCTGCAGTATATAGTTTCCTTCCTGGTTTAATTTTTTTTTGTTCCTTGTTCACTGAGCACTTATTCTGAGGTGGAATCGTGGGCATTTGTAATTGAAAGTGGTAAGCTGAAAAGTCTTAGGCAGTAATACTCTTCAGCTGCTCCTCCTAAACAAGGCAACAAAGGAAATCCCTCTCCTCTGTTCCCAAATAAAAATAGAGTGTGCTTTTCACAAAAAGGAAGGATAAAGCCTTGTTTAGACATCCCAGGATCAGGCTACAAAGGTTAGAGAACATCAGAGAGAAACAGGGAGTCTTTCTTCTGTTTCTGGCATTGCTGTGACTGCTACTTGGAAAACTGTCTGAGATTTCTCATCTTTGTTTCAAGAAGAAGAAACCGTTAGGGATTGAAATAATCTCAAGCGAAGTCAAGGATGTAAAGAGGTGACTTGATTGTCATTTACATGTGCAGGTGTGAGTAATAAAGACAGAAGCCTGAGAGCTTCATTGAGTAAATGTATACAGGATTTTTAGTGGCTGAAAGTTGAAACTAAGCAAACTTTAATTAAAAAAAAAAAAAATTGCTTTAAGCAGTGAGGGTGACAATAGATGTGTTTTCCCTCCCCTCATCCCATCACTGAGTATTGTTTGCTCAAGTCTAAATTACGAATCTTTCTAAAAAACCATTCTGTACTTCAAACATGGCTATTTTTTTGAGCTGAATCAGGAGTTAATAGATGGAAATTCTGTGCCTGCACTGTGCAGAAGCAATTCAGTCTCTAGTCCACTCTAGCTGTGAATAACCTCACAGGTAAGGAAATGGGGTTGGCAGTGGGAGAAAAACAAAAAACTAACTGCTCTGCTCTTCATGGTAGTAGCTCAGTTGTTCCGCTAGTGGTTTGGGTTTTTTATCCTGCTGAAAGCAAGGAGCATCCAGTGGGTGTGCCTTGACTTTGTCATTTGTGAGCAGGTAAAGCCCAACTCCTTTGCAGGGACTACTTTATGAAGGAACAGTGGGACTGGGAGTGGAGGTGCTGGATGATGGTTTCCTCTGGAAGGAAGTGATGACAGGAGCAGCTGCGGAACAAATGGTTTCCTTGGACATCGTTGCTACTGCCTCCTTGACACCTGCTTTGGGAGGTCTTCTCTGCTGTTGCTTTCATGTATTTATCCACAGGAACATTCTAGTATGTGAGTCCATAAGGCTGGTTATCCCTTAAAGTCTAGCCCATCTCCACTTTTGCCTTTTCTAGAGGATTTCTTTAAGGAGAAAACATGTTTAAATTGTACAACAGAAAAGAGGGCCTTCCTTCAGAAGAGGAAGAAGTGCACAGGAACCACAATGCTAAGGTATTGGTTTACCTGGGAGAAAGCTTGGGCATAAAATATCATGGGCATGGCAGCTACTTCAGTATCTGCTAATGTGCACACTTGCTCTATGGTAAATACAGCACAGTGAATGCAGTTCTGTGATTGCTGCAGAGTAGACTTTTAGCTTTACACATCTCTTCCCGGAGGAGTTTTAGGGTGACTGTCTGTATTCACTTACTTTTTTTATGTATCTGTTCAGAGGCTGTTATCCAAAGAACTTGAGTTTAGTGTAATGCGTGAGTATGCCTAAGGCCTTTGTCTCCATGCAAGGTAACTAAGGCAGGTATGAAACTGGAGAGGTATGTTGTGATGGTTTAGCCCCTGCCGGGGTCTGAGACCACGCGGCCGCTGCCCCTCCCCCACAAAGGGAGTGAAATACAAAGCCCCAAGACTGAAATAAGGAAAGGTTTAATACAACAGTGCAATAGCAACACAACAAACAACAACAATAACAGTAATAGTGATAGCAATGAACAGAGCAAAATAGCTACCAAATACAGCAGTTTGAAGCACGATGTACAAAACCACGAGTGCACCACGCTCCCGCGCCAGGAAAAATGTGACCTGCCAGGATGTGACGTCGGCATGGTATCTGAATAACCTGGCTAGAGCTCCCCCCCACTGCTGGGGAAACTTAACCCTATCCTGGTTAAACCAGGACATATGTTCATTCCTGTGAGATATTCAACTGAGCCATCATGACTTTTCTTGTATTTTCTGCCGTTTCTCTGTGCTGTCTGTCTCTTCTCAACTTCTCTTCAAGAGCATAACACTTCTCATTGCAGCTTTGGCTGTCCTGGACTTCCCTTGATCTGATCAGACTTACTTTCTGAACTCACTGCTTCAGCATGGCTTCTATGTCTGAGTAGATTTCAAGGTGTATTTCTTACGGTTGGAGGTTGTCATTTTTGATGGCACAGTTACCTAGATCTTTTTAGGTCCTCAACTTAGTTTTAGCATCTGAACATCATGTTTCTTTCAGCTTTTGTCCCTCAGGAGTAGAATAGATGGATCTATTTGTCCATCAGGAGCATCCATTAATATAAGGAAGGAGTCTGCCAGGAACAAATTAGTTGGCCAAGAGGTCAAAAAAAAATTTTTATCCAGGGGAAAAAGATGTGTTAATGACTTACCTTAGCTTTACTGTCTATAACTTTGGATTCTGTAGAAAATAGCAAAGATGTCACTTCTTCCTATTTAATTCATGATTCATTTGGTAAAGATATTGACATTCCACTGCCAAGCTGAGGATTTTCCTGTTGTGGAATTTTTTCTCATTTAACTATTATTAGATCTTTAAAAACACACTATACTGCTTCTCCCCTCCCCCAGCCCCCCAACAGTAATGATCTGTTTCTATAGTGAGCTTGAATCTGCCCTTAACAGAAGACTTAAAATATTCAGTAATGTGTTCCCTCTGTCTGTTCCCCAAATAGCCTTTTTATGGTGGTTTTTCCCCTAGAACAGTAGGAGCGGGTAAGTCCATAATAGTTTACAAAAGGGAAAATCAGCTGCTTTTAAGGAGTTCATCCTTGAATTTAATCTCAGTGTACTTGTTTGATGTTACCTTGAGGAGCAAAGAGATGCAATGCTTCATTTGAAGGTTGATTAGCGTCTTAATTATGTGTGATGTGGCATTTCTTTTTGTGCGTTTGCATTTGAGATTGCTTGCATACTTGGATATTAGGTGTGCTGTATCAAGTTACATTGACTAAATAACAGCTTTTTGCATGGACTCTTCATCTTCTTTGTGCTGACTCAAGAGAGATCTGAGGATTGTGAATTTCAGTTATGGAAAACTAAAGGTGTGAGAACATGTAATTTAATCACTTACAAAATACTTGCTGGCTTAATTAGGGTTTATTCAACCAGAGTGAAGCCACATGAATGGCTTCTTATACGGAATTTGTCAGCTGCTGAGATCCACAGAACTGCTGACTGGAGCTGAGATTACCCTTTTAATAAATGCTCTGTCTTTACTTGGTCCTACACAGTGCTACCGGACCTTGAGGATGACAGGCCTGATTCCTGAACCCTTGTCCGCATTTATTGATTTTTGGCTACCACTTAGAAGTGTCCACAGTGTGTGTGCACGTAGGCAAACATTTTGAGAAAGATAAAAGGAGACCTGTAAATGCTTTTTGTCCTAACCCATCTCTTACCCTCTTCCCCAGTGCCTCAGAAAGAAATGTGGACCCTTTGGCTGAAAGGAGCTGAGTGGGATTAGCATATCTCAGCCCTTTTATAGTCTGCGGGTGATACATCAAGGGGCAAAAGCTTACCCCAGAGCTTTCTTGGACACCTCAGAAATAAAATTTTCGGATTTGAATAGTGCTTCCATATAGGTACAGAGATGAGACATCTGAGAGGGCTATTTAAGTAATCCATTTCCCCTTGCTGTACAGCATTTAGTGTATATCAGCAACTGTCTGCAAGTTTGGTGATGATAGCTCTTGACAGTCGTTCTTCAGTAGTGTACCCAGTGTTAATATTATTGCCTCCCCCTTGTTTTGCAGCACATTTTAAGGTTTCTTTGCCACCCACTCATGTACCGGATTTCATATGAACTAAAGAGAAGAGGAAAACTTTACTCAGCCTTTTGGCAATCGTCCTACTTCTGGGCTTTCATTTGCCAGTGATCAGCACAACATATATTGCAGAAGTACAGGCAAATGAGTATTATGCAAACTATTCTTTTCTAGGTGCTCTAAGTTATGTTAGGAGCAGGCGTGCTTTTCCATGTGGTTGAACCCCAGCGTGTGTTGTCCTTTAGCAAAGATAAGCAGCGCTGACTGATGGCACGTATGATTATTTCTCTTTAAACTCATAGCAGGTGGACATCATAGGAAGAGCAGGCTGGTATATTCTACCAGCAACTTCTTTGTAATTGCTGAGAGTAGCACTGTGCATCAGCTATCCAAGAATTGGGTAGACCTCAGCGATACTGCTCCTTTAGAGAGTCATGTTCTTGCATCAGTTTCATCCTCACAAAAAATCCCCTCAAACTATCAGTATAGAAGCTGTCCATATAGTCTCTCTCATTCCATCAGTTCCTAAGAACCACTGACTCTTGTGAGTCCTTTGAAAGGTGATTTCCCCCACCTTGGGGGCTAGGTCATAATTTCCAGATCCTGGGGATTCTGTACCTAAAGAACAGGTGTTACATGATATCAACACCATTTTCAAGTCCTAGAGTTTTGATACTGTCTGTGAAATCTGACTGTCAGATTATTTTAGGAAAAACTGAAGCGAGTGCTCTTATTCCTAAGTAGTATCTTGAAGCTGAAATGAGAGGAGAGAATTTTTAGTAGAAAAAATGGAATGAGGAGTAGCTGTACTTTATTTTGTGTAAGAAACAAACTTACTCAATGTTTTTACAGAGAGTAATTTGACTTTTAGTGGGAGTTTTATTTTCTGTACATGTAAATGTTATAGTCTGATAGCAATTAATTTATATTAGGCATCCCTTCTTTGATATGCTTCATGATAAAAATAATGCACTGGCTTCTGTAGGTTTTGAGACTTCCTTTTACAAAACTCAGTTTCTCCCTCTGCTGAACAAGACTGGCTTTGTAGGTTTTGTTTGCTTTCCTTCTCCTCCTTCTTCCTACACTTCGGGTGTGTGGGTTTTGATTTGTGTGTGGTTCTTTCTTTCTGCCAGCTAGTCTCTGCACTAAGTGTCTGAAGTAGACTGCACTTAACTAGTCAATGCTTTTTCGAAGTGTAGTGTTAAAATCAAGGAGCTGAACAAGATGCGAAGCTATTAATCCAATTTACTGACAGATGAACTTGACAAATCGATGCAGTAGTTAGAGACATGTCTGCTCTATGCTCTTTCACTGAGGTTTCCACCTCCACAACAGCATCAGTGGAAGGTTATGTGTGATTACCTTCACCAGAAGCTTAAGATGAGACAGTAGGTCTACAGGGAGATGCCAGACTGTTCCCTGGCAGATGTTTCCTTCCCTCATCTTTGCTGTGAATGAGTTAAGCTCTAACACCAGTAGTGATGGTGTGGGTGGTCAGTTTATGGTTTGCCTTTAGTAAAGTCACTAATCTGAGTTTGATAAAATAGCCATTTGAAAAAACCTAATCTTTTGAGTTTATGTTTTAAATGTGCTAATTACTCCATGGCTTTAGGTAATTAATAGATCACATGCACCATACTTACGGTGTTGGTGTAAAATAATTACCATGGGTAAGAGTGCTTCCTAACACTTTTGGAACAAATAGTTTAATTTCCCTGAGGAGATGTAACACTCTTATTAGTATGTATTGGTGTCATATTGCTGGAAAACTGATCAGTTCTTACAGGTGCTTACAGCATTTGAGTTGTGTAGCTGAGAATGTCAGATTTGGCACCTGCTCCTAAATTGAACCAGTGTTGAATGCAAGCTCATAGCCTATCAGCAGGAGATCAAAGACTTTAAGAAGAAAGTATATTGTTGTTTCTCATTTCTTCAGTAATTTCTTCTTTACTTTGTGTCTTTATACAATGCAGGCAAACAATGCCAGTGATCCTTGGTCCAGCTGGAATGTTGGGAAGTCTGGGAACTGGGATAATGGAAATGCTGTTGACAGCTGGGCAACGAAACCTGAAAGTGCAGCTGGCCAAAGAAACAGTGCTTCAAATAACTGGGAGGCAGCAGCAACAACATTTGGTCATCCACAGGCATATCAAGGACCAGGTGTGCTAACAATTCTCTTAATTTTGAATATATTAGAGTAGGTGGACAGTAGAGGTAAGAATTGCTTCATCTTTCTTAACTATAGAATACAGCTTATTTAAAAAACAAAACAAAACCTGTTTCCTAGTAGCACATTGCCACATGGGTAATCTGGACACTAAAATAATACCTTTTTAAAAATAAAATCAGATCCACAGTAACAGACACCTCAAACATATATGGAAATCTGGCAAGCCAAAGTTTTGTTCATACACGATCTATTCCTAGTCATGTTGTTCAGCTTGCATAACTGGAACTTTTAAACACCCTTGAATTTGTACTCAGGCCTGTGAAGAATTAGTCTCTTAAATCCTTAATTTTAGGAAATGGCTAGTCTTTCAGAAGGCTTCTCTACCTTTTTGTAGTAAAAGCCTAAATTAAGAGGAGAACCCATAGCTGGGGAATGCTAACCTGAAGTCTATGAATATGGAACGCTACTGAATTCATCATAACACATCAGCATCTCCTCTCTTTTCTCTTTTTTTTTTTTTAGTCCCTCTCCCTCAATGGATTTCTAGTGTAGTGTTTTGCAGGTGGTATTTGGTGGGGATGGTGGTAACTGGGGGGGGGGTCACAAAATAGAAGTCTGAACTAGGTCTTAATATATTTACCTTGTTGATTATTTGTGTATGGGTGCTGAGGTAGCTCCTTCTGCTTTTAAAGAGAAAATAACTTTCTCCTTTCCCTACCCCCTGCCCCCTCCTGTACTTCAGCAGCTGCTGATGACGATGATTGGGATGATGACTGGGATGACCCAAAATCAACTTCACCATCTTATCTTGGTTACAAGGAGACTGAAGCATCAGAAGCTGGAGGGGTCCAGCGTGGAAATTCTCGTGCAGCTGCTATGAAATTACCACTTAACAAGTAATGGAAAATGCAGGGCAAATGTGTATATATTGAAGAAAATTGGAATTTGTCAAGATATGTAAATGTGTGACTATTCAACCTTTTTGAAATATGCAATGTAAATATTACAGTTTTGGGCTAGAAGTGGATATGGATTTATAGTTCAGTGTTCTCCCTGTGTGATCGGAGAACACAGATCCATGAAAGCCTGAAAGTACGTGACAAAGCTGTATATTTTTTGGAGGTTGTACAGACAAATGACGCTTTTACAAGGTCTGAACTTCTGGGCCGACCAGTCCTTAAAATGTAACTGTCTTTAACACTATGTGTGGTTAGTGAAAATTAAAGGTGATGGATGGCTTGTCCATACAGCGAGACTGATCAGAGATGTTCCCCCAGAGTTTGTGAGCAATTTGAGTTGCTAGAGTGGGGAAAGGTTCTGTTCTATATTTGTGCATCACCCAGGTTGATTCTTGGGCCACAAAGCTTGATTTTTTTTTTTTTTTTTTAAATTTTTTTTTAAAGATGAAAATCTTACAGTAGTAGGAAGCTTTGTCAGGGTTATACTGGCATTATCTCATGTTACAACTTAATGTTTATTCTAAAACTACTGTTACTCTGAGAAGCTACTGTGTGGTTATCTTTAAGTGGATGAAAGCAGAGTGGAAACGGATTGTAGAACAATGGTCTCCTCCACTATGTAACTAAAATCAACTGTCTCTGCATGACTAGTTGTTAATTTTGTGGAGATTTTGTCCAGTTTTGCAACAGTACTTCTGCATCATTGTGGCATCTACTTGTTGTAAACCCATTTAGTATAAACAGCACAAAATTTACCTTATTTACGAGCGTTATTTGTCTGTCAAGTAAGTCCTACTTTACTCATATTTCTGCAAGCAGGCAGTAGGTTGACAGTACTTCAAGGGCCAAGTACCGTCCTAATTAGAAAGAGGACTACCATTTGCTTTTTATAAGACTTTTTATGCAGAGTTTAAGGACATTACAGTGATTTTTGTGTTATGTGTGTGGTTTTCTTTCTAATTGGTGGATAAATTCTTTAATATAACTCCTGTTTAAAAGACTTGATAAATCTGCAGGTCGTTGTTCTTTCAGATGATTGAATGAATTCTCATAATCTGAAACGGCAGGACAGTGCGTGTGAGCGTGTGTGTGTGTGTGTGTATGCATTTCCAGAGAGGGTAGACTGCAATGGAGTGGCAGGTGTTACTTTGTGTCCTCCTGTTACGTTTGCTCTGATGGGCTGTAGAGCACAAATAGCTACTTTGCCTTAGAAGAAGGGGACTGTATTACACAAATAAAAGCTAGAGTTCAGTAGCTAAAACTTTTCTGCTTTTTCAGGGCAAATTGTTGGTTAAGTAATCCACATCAATTCTTTTCTATACCTGAGAAATGCTAACAGTTTTTTTCCCATAGTGGCAGGTAATTCTGCATACATCAAAGGAAGGAAAATATGGAATAAATTTATAATTTTGGGGTTTTTGTTAGGTTTCCTGGATTTGCAAAACCTGGGATGGAACAGTATCTGTTGGCAAAGCAACTAGCAAAACCCAAAGAGAAAATACCCATAATTGTAAGTTGGGGGGTGTGGGTGTGGGTGTGTGAAGTTTTTGTGTGGGGGTGGTGTGGTTTGTTTTGGGGTTGCGGTTTTTTGTTTTGGTTATTTTGTGTGGGTTTGTTTCGGGGTTTTTTGTTGTTAATCTTCCCCACCCTTCCCTTTTCCCCCAACTTAACCTTTAGCCTTGGGGTTGCTATATGTATTTGGGTCAGAAGAAACTGATTCTGAACATAGAATTAGAAATAGAAGTGTCATAATAAAACTGTGTGCCATTTAAGTATTTTAAAGTTGTGATAGACTACATCTCAGAGTCATATATCACTTGAGGGATTTTTCAGGGTCAAGTCTTAGCTCCTTTCTTCTAAGTGTGCTGATTTTTTTTCTTATTTTCTTTTCAGTACTCTTTTCCTCATGCTGGATCTGTGTTACTTGTGATCATGAAAATAAGGGTTTTTTTCCTGGGATTGGGAGGCAGACGAATGCATTACATTGTCTATTAGTTATCTAGATAGCTATGTAATACATAGGAAATACATTCATAAACATTTGCAATATTCAGTCATGATGGTCAGGCCATCCTCTGATCTAAAACCCAGACTATTCTAGATATATGCTGTTCTAGTGAAATGTGGTTGAAGTAGCAATCCCTAGAATTTGCCACTTCACTATTTGGGAAGAATTGTAAAATACATAAGAAGATAAACAAAACTAGTCAATCATCTCTGGTTGCGAGAAGCCTCTCTATTTTCTGGCTATCCAGCTCTTGCTGAAATCAATAGAAACTTTCAAGTGAACCGGGAAAGTATTTGTCTCCTTGTTTGCAGCTGGTACAGCATGATGTATTTAAAGATAATGTTCGCAATTTCTTACAGATTGGTGATTATGGCCCAATGTGGGTTTATCCTACCTCTACATTTGACTGTGTGGTGGCAGATCCCAAAAAAGGTTCTAAAATGTATGGTCTCAAGAGCTACATTGAATATCAGCTGACCTGCACTGTAAGTGTATCTGAAATGGGCTCTTCTCTCTCACAAATATGGGTCATTTGTACATATAAATAATACAGTTTGTGTGACTTGGTAACAGGGCTGTAAGAGTAAGTGGTAGTTGTCACACTTTATTCTCCAAAGAGTTACTTTGTTCTAGCATTTCAAGTTCTTTTGTAATTACAGATTCAAGCCTCTAAATCAGAAATTTTATTTACATTCCGCATATTTATTATTCTGGTCACACTTGTTTTGTGTCACTATCTGTAGATGCCTGTCAAAATTTAGAGTTGTGTTTCTCTTACAGAACACTAATCGGTCTGTCAACCACAGATACAAGCACTTTGACTGGTTGTATGAGCGTCTCCTGGTTAAATTTGGATTAGCCATTCCAATCCCGTCTCTTCCAGACAAGCAAGTAACAGGTAATTATTCCCAGTTGTGAATTCATGGGATGGGAAATAAGGAGATTACTTTTTTACAAGGTTCAGTTCGTTCTTACTGTTTGATTTTTTTTTTTTCTTTTTTCCACACTCTTTTTAAAGAAGCTATCAAAAACCCCAACCTTTCACCATTCAACACTTCTGAGTTGTGATGGCCTATTGATAATAAAATATTGGCACTAAGAGCATCATTTCAGAACTCAGGTTTACTTATCTAGTCCAGTGATTTAAAAAAAACCAAAAACCAACCAAACAAAAAAACCCCCACCAACATAAAAGCCCCCTTAGTTACTGCAGAAGAGAATACTTATTATTGGAGAGAAGAGATAACTACTTATGTTACATATTTGCTGATTGTCTGGAGAAATGATTTTTGAGGTTTTGGGGGCGGGGGGGTGGTGGGGGGATGTTTTTTCTTTTGCATTTGATTCTAAATGTGTAATGCTGTAGGAGCTTTGAAGCAAATCTCCCAGAGGAAAGGGAGCATCCCCTGATAAACTGGGCTTTTTTTTGCTCACAAGTAAAATATTGCAGCTGTTACTCCTGTTGCTCCATTTCACACTTGATTTAGGAAGCATTTTTTCATTTGTATAACATTTTGATCTGGCTTGATGTCAGTTCAGCTTGACCAAACTCTCTGAAGCTTATGGAAGTCTTTTTATTCTGACTTCCAAGAAAAGTGGGATTGGACCCTTTGAATGCTCATGAGTTCAGTCATTGCAATTGAATGTGGCAATGCCTGTGTGTTTTCAGTAGTCTCTGGCTTCCTTTCTACAAGGGTGTGCTAGAGTGCATGTAAAGAAAAGAATTGGACACCTGTATCAGGGGAAAATGTGTTACTTTTGCCTGTTTTCACTTGTGTGTTTTCTGGTAAGGTTTTATACAGCCTCTAAGACAACCAGCCAAAAACAAACATACAAAAGCTGGCATGTTGCCAACCATGTGGCTGTGGGCATCACTGAAAATGCAGCAGCTCTGCTGTGTTTGAAGAAAGCTAAGCATTGATACAGATGCTGGGATAAATGCCGAGGAAACTAAAAAGTGAGGAAGCAACTTCCTCCCCTCCCCTTAGTCTCACATTTAGAATTCACCAGTATTTTTGCTTAAACATGTGCATGTGGACTAAAAGGAAACAGAAGACCTGATGGGATCTCTAGAATTTATTGTAACTGTATTTTAAAAGACTCAAGAGTTTGGCATAGCAGTTAAACCTTGCCTGTGGATTTTGGTCTTCTGGAGTCTGTGGGAGAGGTAATTTGTCTCATGCAAAACAAAACAAAAAAAACCCAACATGCCTCCTTCTCTCTCTTTTTGAAACATTATATGGGAAACTGAAAAAATGGTGCTTATTTTTTCATTGTGTTTAGGAGGCTTCTTTCTGAAGACTGTCTATAGAAAAGTGTTTCTGTCCATTAGTCCTGGCAAAACAAGACTCTACAATTGGACTGTTTTGCTCAGGATCATGATTTGCTGGTGATGATATGCCTAACGACCAGCACATAACTTCCAGATGCTACTCTTTCTATTGCCTTGCATTCCTTATGCTGGCAGGAATGCTGCAGAGATTTCAGTATAGATTAGGGGGTGGAATAAGGTATTACTGCAGGTTATATAATGTTTATTCCGTAGTAGTTGATTTTTTTAATTATTCTTTTTCCCCTAGTTAATTTGCAGGAAATGTACCTGTACCCAACCTTAATTTTTCACTAGTTGTGTTCTTTACCTGCTAGTCTTGCTAGTTCCCATGTTTACAATTTAAAAAAACAACCAAACAAAAAAATCCCAAAAAACCCTAAAACCTCAGCCTTGCAGAGCTGCTGCCATAGTAACTATACAGTAGAATTATATTGAAAGAGTACATGCATTCAAGGTTTGTCATCTGTGCTGCTATGGAAATTAAGAGTTGGGTGCTGGAGGAATCTCTCGTTCCTTTCAAATACATCCTATTCACTGTATGCTTTAGAAGGACAATGTCGGTTTTTTTAATTGGAAAAGATTCCCTCAGTAAGACACCGTTTGTGCTAAACCTAAAAGGTTCTTGTAAATACATAGTGTTGATGCACTATTGGTTTAAAAAAAATAAAATAAAATTTGTTACTTAAATAGTTTGTGTTTAAAATCTCTTAACTTCCAAAAAAAATCAGTTAGTCTTACGTGTATGTATTCTAACAGGTTTATATGTACGATTTATTCAGATTTTTTGAGGCTGTTCCCCAACACATTCATTTACCTATATAAAAATATGTTTATGGGAGGTACTTCTTTTTTTGAATCTGCTGTTCGTATCTGAGCAGTCCAATTGGAAACACTTTGTTGGTTAGGACATGACAACTTGGAAAGTAAGTAGTTTCTTTTTCGCCAACATTTTTGAGCCTTACATTGACCAAGGATTTACTAGACTGTATCAGAAAAATATCTGTGTTCTGAGCTTGTGCCTAAATTCTCTCTTGGGTCATCTGAATACCTAATTTTTCCATCTGAATGTTAGTCATTTTTGTTTGGGTTTTTTTTTCCCCCAAAAAAGATTGATTTGAGTTGTGGGTGGGATTATGGTTTTTTTCATATTTCCTGACTATCTTTAAAAGGAGGAGTACTCTTGGTCAGTAACCAATATACTGTAATTTAAGGTTCTTCTGATTTGTCCGCATAATGTTTCCTTCTTGTAAGTTCTGAGTCATTTAATTAAAAAAAAAAAAAAAAGGCAAAAAAAACCCTGGGGGGTACTAGAGTAGAAATGTAACAATTACTGTTTAATGTGTAACAGGGCGCTTTGAAGAAGAATTTATCAAAATGCGTATGGAGAGACTGCAGGCTTGGATGACGAGGATGTGTCGCCATCCTGTTGTCTCAGAAAGTGAAGTTTTCCAGCAATTTCTCAATTTCCGAGATGAGAAGGTAGGAAATAAAGTTCACACGCAGACTGAGATTGAGGAATTGCTCCTCCTCACACCATCCCCTTTCGAATTACGAGTTCAGTTTTGCAGCCTTCTCATTTGCCTGCCCCCCTGTGGCAGTAGTGGCGGACTGGAAACTGCTGGATTTACTAACTAATTTAGCCGATCGATCAAAATGAGGCATAAAGTTGTTTGTGTGAAGTGCAATATGCCGTTCTAACAGAGATGTGCTCTTTAAAGTAGTTTCTTCAGGTTTTTTAAGGATAGTTTGTGTCCTCGGGCAGAATAGAAACATATGTAACAACTCCCTTGGCTGTTGCCCTGCTCTGTTTCTGTGGGACTTACAAAACACTGGGGTTCTCTGATTGGTACTGCTTTGCTAACAGAAGCTACTTTGTAGCAGATCTAGGATGTGTCTGATGCTGTATTATATTTAAAACCAAACGCCCTTCCCTCAGAAACACAATTTTGACTGGAATGGGTTGTAACAGCATTATGCTGGAGTCTTACCTGATATAATCAGCCCTTTTTTATTGCCATGTCCCACCCCCCAGCATTTTCTTATGCTTTTTAAAGAGGTTTTAGTATCTTCATCTTCAGTAAATAATGTTTTTTTCATGACTGAGCTCCAGCTCTGTTACTAATTTGGGTATATATTGATGAGGAAATAAACAGGAAAACTGCCGCTTTCTCCACAGAATAGTCATACTTCTAAATACACATACATTTTTCTGTAAAAGTAAATGATCCTTGGAGGTTTTTAAGACTAGACTGGATAAAGCCCTGAGTAACTAAGGTCACAGCTGACCATTTTTTGAATAGGAGGTCAGCCTACAAACCTCTTGAGGTCACTTCCAACCAGAATTAATATGTGATCCTGTAAGTAGAGTCTTAATAACATAGTAAGTAGCAGTCCTAGTGAAGTGCTATTTGGATGGCCAGTGGAGAGTTGTATTATTGTGCTAGTTAGTCAGCAGTTCTTAGTATCGTAACTTATGGATTGATATAAACAGAACAGATGTTGCAATACATGTGGAATTTTTAAACTTTTTATCTGTTCCCACTAAGAACTTAGTATGGCAATTGCATAATAGTCTCGTGATCTTCTTGAGTAGCTTCTGATATCAGCACTATCACATGTGCAGAGACAGCTGAATATAATTGCTCTTACACTGTGTTTCAGTAACATACAAGAAGGGTCTGTTGACCCCAGAATCAAAGTGCACAAGAAGGAAGGGGTGAAACTTTAAGAAAGCATGGCCCCACTGAAATTTTTGTTTAAAAGGTTTTAATTTATGGGTGATCTATTGGTTAACTGTTCTCCTAAATATGTCATTCACTGCTTAAGTATGTGCCCTTAAAGATGCGTGAACAGTGGTGGTCAAACTTAGTCTTTTTTTTGATCTCTGTTTTTTTTTTTTTTTTTCTTCTTTCCTCAAGGAGTGGAAAACTGGAAAGCGGAAGGCGGAAAAAGATGAAACTGTAGGAGTCCTGATCTTTTCTACAATGGAACCAGAAGCTCCAGACTTGGACATGGTAGAAATGTAAGATGGTTTCTTTTTGCATGGACATTACACATCTCGATATACAACACATACTGAGCTAATATAAAACTAGAATAGTAAGCATGCACATATAGTCATGGATTTGAAGAGGTATTCATCAAAGCAGAGCTGAAAAATTGTTTGAATATGAGATTTTTCATAGCAATCCCTCCAAAACTTGGTGGAACTCTATGTGATGTCTCTTTGACTTCAGTGGCTGAATACTGATCCTAAAAAGACTTATGCAAAACCAGTTGATGAGATGATGTACTGGCAGATCCTATGGAGTTATGTTTTATATTGCTATGAAAGTGTATTTTGATCTTTAATCCTTCAGTTGTGAATAGTTCCAAAGTGTGCTAGACTTACCAAGTAGCTCAGGATAACTGTAGGTGGACCATCAAGGAAAACAATGTGTCTGTGAAATACCTGTATACAGTGCACACACAGTATGATTCTAATATCTGGAAGCAATGGAAAGCTATTAAAAAAGAAAAGTGACTTAAACTATCAAATTTAATTTTAAATGAGTTACTGCATTTTTGGGGTATCCTTCTGGAAGAGCAAACCTTCTGGAAGAACAAATGAATATATTTATTTTATATATGTATGTTATATATATATACACATTTTTTATGTATAGTTCTCTTGGTGGTAGACCTTTGGGTTTCATAGAGTGAAAGACTGGATTTACTCTGCAGCCTTTATTTCACTCCTTTAGGCTTAATCATTTTTCTTAGAAGATATGTAGTATGCATGACATGCTTTGCTTGCTGTTGTAGAACATAGAAACTTGGATAATGTTTTGTGTCTTAAGCTGTGAATAAACTAGATAGAAGTTTATAGTAGCAAAGAAGTAGTGTATCTGTACCTGGAAGTAACCCAGCATAGGCTGTATCCAAGATATAATAGCTGTGTGGTAGCAGTTCCATACTAGTAAAAAAGATGGACGTTTTTAGGTCACTTCTACTTCGAACATGAGGATTTCAAACTTGACTACTTTTTTTAAGTGATGTGTTTTATATATATCCAAGTGGTATAAAAGCTGAAGGGGTGAAACAGAGGGAGGATTTTATACGTAGGGTGCAGGAGAGAGTGAGTATATTATATACGGAACCCTGGCAGGGAACGACCAGCATATGTTCTGCTAAACAGTTTGTCCCCAAACAGGGTGAGGGCAGGCAAGCAGCCTGCAGGGAACATTCACCAGGGGGTATTGGCTTCTAGGCTGGGGCTGGCAGCCTGGGGTGGTTCTGGGGACCTATCCCCAAGCATTGCAGAGGTAGCTGTAACACCTCAGATGTCCACACATATTCCAGACATTCCTGGAAACATCTCAGGGTGCATGAACACAGTCTTGAAAGCCATTACGTCTCTAAGTGGACAAACCAGCTTGTTCAATAGTTCTTAGTTCTTCAGTGAAAAGGCACTCTTTACTGAAACAATTTTGCTAGTACTTTGGCAGTCTTGTGTCATCCTGGTTTTGATCAAAGGATGGTAACCCTCTGCGGGTTTGTGAACTTTTTCTGTGATCGTGATACTGTAAAGTATGAAGTACAGAAAATTAAAGGGTTGTCTGCTACTGGGAAAATGGGAGTAAAGCAAGAGCCTCTTGGAAAGCCCAGGTTCTGTTTCTGTGCAAGTAACTCTTTGGGTAGGGCTTTCAGCTGAGGGGGCAGGTGGGAACCTCTAGGTGGTTGGGCCATGGCTGGAGTGGCTGCCCTAGCTCTGGGGGGTTGCTTAGGGCTGCCTTGCTGTGAGAGGTGTCTCATACAGGCTTTGGCTGAGAGCATTTGTAAGATCTGATGCAGTTTGAATAATTCTCATTGAAAACTAAAAAATATATGTCTAGTTTTCTTTTGTAGAGTTCACTGAGCATTGCTGTGTATGCAGTGCTATTTTAATGGAAAGCTTTGATAGTCACATGAAAATGTGCTTAAAGAGGGGTAAAAAGGCACATGCTAATTCAGAATTCTCTTTTGAGCATCACTGATTTTTTTGGTTTCCTCTCTAATACAACTGAACACAACGGTATTGTCAATATAAAGTTATGCATATGTATTTCCCTAGCAGAACTGCTATAGTAATTTTTATTCACCTATTTTAGACTTTTATTAAAATATCTGGAACAATTATTTTCTATGTTTGTTCATTGTTGCATGAATTTTGCTACTTCTGTTACTCTAACATGTAATTTCCTGTCAATGTGGAGTCCTTCTGTTTGTGTGAAGTGTTCTAGGGATGCATTTTCATCAAATCAGATTTTGTTGTTCTGTTATTATTTGATCTCATTGGGGAGGATATTTACCTAGTAGCCTTTTGGTTTTTTTCAGATAACTAACTATAATAAGAAACACGTGGTACTGGACTATCATTAACAGAGGGGAGTAAAACAGAAGGAAAAATGCATGTATCTAAAGAGAGAAATTCTGACCTCAGCGAAATGGCAGAAATTTCAAGGAATTAATTTATTTCTATGATTATTTTTTAAGACCTAGTTGGCACTACTAAACATTTCAGTATTGCATTTAAAGGTGGAGTAATGCATCTGTTAAACTGCTTCTTGGTTTTGCTTTTTCCAAATGCAACAGAGAACAGAAATGTGATGCAGTGGGTAGGTTCACCAAAGCAATGGATGACGGAGTTAAAGAGCTGCTGACAGTGGGACAAGAGCACTGGAAGAGGTGTACAGGGCGTAAGTGTCCCTTCTGAACTCAGCAATCATTTTTGTGTTGGTTTTCTCTGTGGCTTTTTGTTGTTGTTGTTTATAATTCAAGGCACATCTTAAAACTAAAAGAAATCCTAAATTATCATGAGAATTGTATGGCGTTCTGGCTACTTTCAGTGTCTGAGAGTATAAATTGTGCAAGATTTTTGTTTGTGTTTCTGTTTGTTTGGGTTTTTTTTCTTTCTTTCATAACAGAAATATCTGGTCCCTGCCCATAGGTTTAAAAATATTAAAAGCTAAATAATTCTAGCAATCCGGCTAAAGCCCTTGTTGGACCTGTTCTCATATATTTGTCATTTGTCTACATTTTAGTGACATGGGCAAAGTAGACCTGTCTATTTGATGAAATCATAAATGATTGCATTTTATTAACCCCTTATTTAGGATTCTTGCATGCCAGGAGGAGTGATTTAAAGATGAAATGAGTTTAAAAAAAAAAAAGAAAAGAAAAAACAACTTGATTCTAACTTAATCTTTAGCCCGATTCTTTTTCTCCTATCTTGTCTCTTCCTTCCCACAGATATTTAGGGTTGCAGAACTTCACACCAAGTCCCTATGACTCTGCCTGGGCTCTAATTTCCTAGTCCACAGCAGTGTTCAGTGTTTGTGGCCACCACAAGGCAGCTATTGAAAGGAAGCAGGTACTACAGCTGAGGATCATAATAAGAAACACTTCAGGGCAGGCTGTAGTGTCTAGTGACCAAAGACCTATCACATAAGTCTCCTCCATTTTTTTTCCTTCCTTTTTTTTTTGTTTTTGTTTTTTTCCTCTCTGACTCCCACAAAAAAACATTGTCCCCAGACTTGGGAGTAAGTACATCTTCTGAGTTATCTCTTTACTTTCTAATCTTAACACTGCAGTTGAATACCTGGGGCTGACTGGAGGGAGTGGAAAGTATAGAAGCCCAGTCACTTCTGGTAATGATTACATTAGATCTTAGTATCTCTAGGATGTGAACTTTAAATTATTTACATTTCCCCACTTTGAATAGGAGGGTTTCCTTCTACACATCACTGACCCTCCTGCTGGTCAAAAATAGTCTAACACAGGACACATCTCTAACACTGTACAGATCTCTCTTCACTAAGAAATGATGTGGAGGGCAGGGTAAGGAATAAGGTTCTTCAGATGAGACTAGAAAAACAGTGTTGCTTTGCAGTTATGGAAGCAATGATCAAAGCCACCGTAGTTAAGGGCTGGCTGTGACTTGTGCTTACAGTAGAAATTCAGTATTTTGTTCACTGCTAAAATCTCCCTAAACTTATGACACCAGTGTTTTAGGTATGGAATAACTCTTCTAATACTTGCAGCTATTAATTAGTTAGCATAAGGGCAGTAAGCCAGATGTGATTGTGTTGAAAATTTTAACTTTTAACTTTCCAGACATTCATACTGAATAGAAAAAGGAGACTGGTAAATCGGGACATACAAAACTGAATAATTTCAGTAGTCTCTTAGTTTTTAAATTCCCTGTCAACTCCTAGTCAGAAGTATTTTTGGCATTTCCTGAGCAATAGTTACGTGCATTCCTTTCTATGATATTTAAAGTGACTGACAGTGGAAACTTCTTAAATGCAAGTGAAGAGAAACCAAATGTTCTTCACTGAAACTTCCACTGGGGATTCAGTAACAAGTTAATGGCTGATAACAGAACTCTAGTACCCTGAATAGTACCTGTTGTATAAGAAATACTAGTTGTCGTAAATAATCTAACTTCTGGGCAAGAACTTGATCAAAGATAATCAATAAAATTATGTGTTTGGGGGAGGTGTTTTTTGGTTTTTGCTTTTTTGTGGGGTTTTTTACCACACAAAGGGGTTCCTCTGTGAAAATCAGATTGTGTGGGATGCTAGAGAAACTAAAACTGCTTTTTACTTGAACAGTGTACCCTCTGAATACAAATATTTGATGATAAAAAGCACATCTACTTGGATTTTTTTCTGCTAGAATTAAGTAGCTTATAAAAATTGCTTTTGCTTTTCAGACTGCTTTTTAGGCCTCTGGGGTGGTGGTATTCAGAGTGTTAATAAATGCACTTATAAATTACAGCTTATTGACTTCATTGTGAGGAAGCAATTTATGCATACATTTTCAATAAATAGATTATAAAAAACAATTTTATTATTCAGATACTTGCATCAATTTTTATCCCTAGATAGTCCTGGTTTGTAGTGCTTTTAAATATAAAATCCATGATTTGAGGAGAATTTAGGTATTATAGGTCTGTATAATAATCTCCTCTCTTAAAATATTAATGAGACCTATTCTCCATATCACTGCAGCACTTCCCTTCCCCCCCCGCCCCCACCGAGGACAAAGTCTGCTCATGAGGCGGAGAAAAAAAATCTCACTGTATGCATAGGAGGACTGAGCTAGGAGTGCAGTGAGATTTTTTTGTTTTTGTTTTTATAGCAGTCACACACTGCTTCCCCAGCTGTTTGTGGCTTTCAAGAATCCAGATTGCAATTGTTTTATCCAGTTTTGAAACATCTGTAGCAGGGGAGGGGGGAAGAATGTGATTGTAAATGCTTCACTAGAGGAAATGTAAAACCTAGTTGTTTTTGACATCTGCTTCTATCATGTTTTGGAAATACTGCAGATTCAGTCTCACTTACCCTTGTGGGTTTTTCCTTCTGTTTCCCTCTTTTTCCCATTCTTTTCCCCCTTTCAGCACTACCCAAGGAATACCAGAAGATAGGAAAAGCATTGCAGAGCCTGGCACTGGTCTTCAGCACTAGTGGATACCAAGGTACTTCTGTAGCTTCATTTGTACTTTACTTAACAAAAGATATCTTAATTACATCATGCTACATTTTTTGCTAAAGGTCTTAATGCTTTCCTCTTTGAACTTTAGATGTCAAATGTGATTCTGGAAAAAAATACTAAAAACTTGTTTCCCTGTGTGTATTATGGGGTTTTTATATTCCAGTCTGCGATCTTGTTTTCTCTCACTGTATAATCATGTGGAGGAGTTTAGCTCGATCTCATTAATATGTAATCTGGTTACTGACCTGACTGACAAAACGTGCTGTAGCATTTTTTTGTGATAACAAAGGAAAGAGGAGAAAATGCAGCTTTGAAAGTATCTGTCACAGAACTATTGTGTGGCTTCATGAAACAACAATTCCACATGAGGATGGAAAACTTATTACAAGGTTCTTGTATACCATTATGTGGGCTGGAGGGTTGGCTACTGTAGTCTTTTCTTGTCCTTCACTTTTCCTTCTCCTTCATAAGGGCTTCCTGAAATCTTTCCATCTTGGGACTTTTAGTTGACCAGTACTTACTCTGACTACTCATCTATCCCTTGCTTTGTACTCTTAAAGCTTTTTGACCCATAAATCGTGTATTAAAATGCAACCACTTCTGAAACTCAGGTTTTCTGCTGCTGGAAACATTGGAAATAGGTATAGTCCCTGTAGGTAGTTCTCATCTTTGTCCTGTACTTCAGCAGGATGACTGCTTAGTTAGAATTGGAGCACAGCATATTGCCTAAAATGTTACTTTTGGATGTGAGAACCAAGTAGGGGATTTGCATAGTTAGATACTCTTAGCATGGGTTAGAAAACTGTGAATCCTAGCCAGAAACAATCTGTAGCAAGAATTCTTGAGAAAGAATTGAAAATCACTTGAACTATAGTACATGTTCTTTTGCCAGGGTAAAGGGAAAACAATATAGCTTAAAGCTAGGATGCAAAATTGCAGAACAACCTTAAGAAGGAAAGCTTCAATTGGATTTCCAGCATCTTCAAATGGTATGAAAAAATAGATCCCATGATGCTTGGGAACAAGACAAGGATGTTTCTCTTTGCTGTTTGTCTAGTTGTACCTGATTGCACCCTAGTATCTTGCTGAGGAAAATGCCCTTCCCACTGATGCCTTTGTCCTGATTGCATATATTTTGCTCTTTTTAATAACTGGTACACCAGTGTATTTTCTCAGAATTAATAATATATGGGATTCTTTGCTTTTTAATTTGAGTTCCCAGGAAGAGAGAATAAGAAAAGTTTTCATCACTGCTGCCCTCACTCTGTCGTGCCTGCTGTTTGTATACGATTTCATTTGATGGTTGCCTCAGGTACAGGTCTGTGGATTAAGCAGACTCTATGCAAAAGACATAAGCACCTGGATTTAAATTGATAGAATGTGGTTTTCGTGATCTCAATATTTAATAGAAGGCACATTCCTTCAAATGAAGAAGTACTAGCTAGGCTGAGTATGGGGTATAATTTGTCTGGACTATCAATAAAGAGGAATGGCTGCTTCAGCCATACTTAAAGCCACTCAGTTCGATTCTGTTTCTCTTCATCCTCTTTATTTTTTTTAAATACTTGAGTTCTGGAAGTTTAAGCATATAGGCCACTGAAGATTGCCACAACTGATTTGATGACACAAACACTTCCAGCTACTGGTAGCTGGCTTCTGACATACTGAATACACTGTTAGTTGGTTCATTTGCACAGTTAGGATGGGATGTATCTGCTGTCCTTACCTCTTTCATCAGTGCTGCCTGCTTGCTCTGCAAATCCTTACTATGTGTGATGAATGTCTACTGCCTTCTCTTCTGATTTCTAGCCTAAAATATTTAAGACTGCACCAGGCAAGATGCACTTGTTAATCTGACTCATTCAAGCTCTTTTTCTTATGCTGCAGAATGGCCCTTATGAAACAGTTGCCAGCCACAGTGCATGTTAGGAATCTGTCCCCAGTATTTGCAGAGGCAAGGGTAGCTTTAAAATAAGGACACATTGAGACGTTCTCATTTAACTTGGCCATGGGCCTATGTAGTGTCCAATTGGTTTTAAGAACACATGCTTTGAAAGTATGATCCTGTCCAAAAATGCATATTGGACAGTTCCAGCATATGCCTGGAAGTGTCTTGCAGCCTGGCACTACATTGCCTATCTTATTGCATCATATGATGGTCTTAGGTTAACGCAGCCCTAAATAGCAGGGCTTCTCTCTTATGGCACCATATTTGGGCGAGTCTTTCTCCTATATTAAGAAAACGTGAATGGCTGCGGTATGCCATTCACATATAGTAAGATCTTCTAATCCTACATCACCCCTCAGGAATTTTGTTAAGTAGTTACATGCAAGTTTCACTATCTTGCCAGCTAGCAACAGGCACATCTTGCCTTCCAGGCTGCTTGTGTGCTGAACATTATCAGTCTGAGGTGTACTTGTCAAGAAAAATCCTGTAACAAGTAGCTCCCTAGTACGTCAAACTTGATCTTTTTCTTACTCCTAGATTCTGTTAAAATACGCTTTGAAAGAAAAGAAAACAGAAACGCTTCTTGACAAAAAAAAAAAAAAAAAAATCCACTGCCCCAAGTCAAGCCTCACAGAGTATTAGTTCCCTCAATATACCTGGTGTATTCCATCAGAGGTGGTAATCACTGGCATTTACCAAGCAGCTGAACTGCTAAGAGATGCTCTGCTAAACATCTCCAAAAGACTCCTCATAGTTTTACGCCTTCCTTCATCTCCCTATGACAGCATGCAAGCCTGTAAACCAATGAAAATTTTAGTTTCTCCTCATGGTTGGGTTAAAATACCTGTAGAATGTTACTAGTCTTCCTACAACTATGTTTAGTCAATGCTTTTAAGCCCTCTCTGTTTCTCATGGGGATATATGTAATGCATGCTGCCCTAATTTTGTTGTAAATGTCAGCAACATGTGGGGCTTTCTGCTTTCCCACTGATTAAAGAGCCCCTGGCATCCTGGTATATCCTTGCGCTGGGACCCAGCTCAGTTTTCACAGCTTGAGTTATGAAGCCCATTCCCAGCTTTGCATTGGTTCAGAAGCTGAGAATGCTAGAAACTCGGCCCTGTCAGAGTAACAAAACTGACCAAAACTCATGCTGCCAACAGTGATTGGGAGCAATCCACTACTGGAATTCCAGTTACTCTGATGGGTGAGCGTGTGGATTGTGTGCGGTACCTCTGACAAGGTGGCCTGCTGTAGGGAGTGACCGACTGAGCATGGCACAACACTACTGGTAACACATATTAGAACTTGGAGGGTGGGGCGGGTGAGAGATGAAGTCTGACACACCAAGGCTGCCCTGGCACTACCTGGAAAAAGGTTGTAGAAGAAAAGGATGCAGTGTGAGGAGCTGCAGATATTCGTCTACCACTTGTTTGCCCTACTTTTGGAGGAGTGCCTCTGCTAGCAGTAGAAACTTTTAATGCACCCTGTGCCCTCTACAAGCTGACTTTGTGCCCTGCCGCCCCCAAATGACAGAGGATTGGTGTTGGGAGGGTATGTCTAGATTTTTTTGAAGCTCTGATCTGTGAAGGTCCTTTGAGTTCTGCAAAGAAGGGAAGAATTTTTTTTCTACTCAAATATACATGCTCTTCCTCTTCCTTTTGCTTAGATAAGAATAGTCATCATCTTTTATGGCATTATGAAATGAACAGCGTAGTCTAGACCAACCTGGCTTCTGACTCTTAATGCCATATCATGTTTTGTCCCAAAATCTAGGAGTCAGTTGCCTAAGCAGCAGTTACTTCAAGGTTACTTCTCAGCAGACATGGGGGAATTCTGAAATAATGAGATTATTTAAGTCTACCTGAAATAATGAAATTGATCTCCCTGAATTTTTTTTTTATTGTTTTACAACAATGTGAAGATATCTTCTGAATTATGTACCTCTTAGATCTTGCAATGGGATTTCATGCTCGTTTTATTTTTGTTATCCAGACAGGCTCGAATAGGGGAAAAATAACTATTTCTCTAACAGTGTTTGTGTTGCTGGACTTACTGTTTCTTAGGATCAGAAGCCTTCCGCTTTATGAAACCAGTCTAATGGAAAGTAAGAATTGGTTGATAGAACTGAAGCAACATTCAGTCATTACCTTGTTTCCTTTAGGATGTGCTAAAATGAAGGTGTCCTATCTAATAAATCTCTAACATAGATTAGTCCATATGTTGTAGTAAAAGAAGATAATTTAATGTTCAAATTAATCATTGATGAAATCAATGTTTGGTAATTTCCAATTAAGTCACTGATTAATGTCTATAGAATACAAACAAAATGCTTGTAAAAGACTAACTGCTGCCTGATATCAAGACGTATCTGAAAGGATGAGAAAAATAATTTTTTCTTAAACTAAAATTCAATATCTGCAAATTATACCTTCCCCTTTTTCTGCCTCAATTTGCTTTCCCTACTGTTGACTACATGCTTTGGACAAGCTAACAAGGATGGGAAAAACCTGTGGTGTTTTGGGAAGGTGAAGTGGCATGAAAAAACCAAGAATGTAAGGCTTGTTTCCATCTTTGTCCCACGTAGCCATGTCCTCCTAGTAGTACAGTGTTATGAGTGCTTGTGGTGTTACCTAGCTTAGGATTTGTGGTAATGTCTGTATTTCTAAGTGTAGTTTATGGGGCCCTTTGATGAAAGTTAGAAACTCGTTCTCAAAAGCAGCAGTTGTTACAGAGCTTGAAAATATTATCCAAGAGTTCCCTAAAGAGTCAGAAATCTTGTTGTCAAGGAAAAAAGTTGTGCCTCCTTCTGCTTCTCTGAGCTTCTAACAGTTACGGTCCAGGACTGTTGGAGAGCTTAGGTCTAGCATCACTGCGCAGTAGGGCATAACCTGGAGCATTTACTGCTTATCAGGCATAAAAATCATTGATTAAAAATCAGAACAGCAGGTGTCTCTTCAGCTTTGTTAGTCTACTAGTGTTGCCCTCCTCATTCTCCCTTCCCTCCCATTCTGGAAGGCTTCCTGTTGCCCCATGTGGGGGAATACCTGTGTATTTAAACTATGTATAATTATGAAATGTGGAAGTGAATAGTGCTAGTACTGTGGTAGAACAGTGTTTACATGGTCTCTTTAGCATTAATTTTCTATAAGATCTTCAGAGTTTTCGTTCTTTAATGGTATAAAAACTACTAATACTTTTCTAAACTTCTTTATTACTACTGGTTATAAAATGTTGACTAGGCATTTATTGTAAAATAAGCTGGTTTAGAAATTTGCCTTGAATTAGGGCAAGTTTATTACTGTAATTGGCTTACTGTAACTTGAACACTGATGTTTTCTTTTAGGAGAATCTGATCTCAATGGAGCAATAACAGAAGCAGGAAAAACCTATGAAGAAATCGCCAGTCTTGTAGCAGATCAGGTAGGAGTATTATGAATGCATTGGTGTTGTGTGTACAAACATATCACCCCTGACTCCTTTTCTTCTCTGTTAAAACATAACTGCTAGTGCTGCAGACCAGTTAAATGAAATTATTATTAATACTTCTGAATGCACCTTCATCTTCTTTTCTACTATGTATCAACTTGGGGGGATGTGATGGGAGGGTATTTCTCTTGGATCAGAAAGGTCACATTCTGGTTTCTAAAATACTAAAATTATTACTTTGTTTGTTTTCTGATGTCAGTGAGCTGTCTTCATTACTGATTCAAGTCACAAATTGTTGTTATCAGTACAATCTCATTACATATACAGATATGTACGTGCACAGGTGTATCTCCTTAGTCACTGGCTTGGAAAGCTGTTTTAAGAACAAACTCAACCTTGAGACCAAGAGGATCTGCATTTTGGAGACTTCTAAGCTTAATACACTAAACATCAGTTTATGACTTGAATACTGATACTAATCAGGATTTATTTAAGCTAGATTTTTACCAAAGCAGGCAATTGCATGTCAAGACAATGAAACGCCGCAAGATCTGGATCCTGTAGGTGTTTGGGGAATGCAGGGGAAGGTAGAAACCCTATCCTTGATTAAATCTCATTCTTTTATATCAGTATGTGATGCAAAATCCCTCACTTCATAAGCTAGTGTTGAGTAAAACAAAGAATAGAGGCATCTGCTCACTGGTGCTCGGTGCCTTACTCTAAAGAGCTTATATTTTAATAAGGACCTTTTATAAAATATTAAAAACTTGTAACAAACAATTAAGACTTCATTTTTTTTCTGTTCTTCCTTCCCTTTTTTCTCTCACCCTTTTTTGGCATCATAGTTTCTTTTCTGATGTTAATATGCCACAGATACCTTTACTAATGCTTACACTTTCTTTATTAGCCGAAGAAAGATCTTCACTTTTTGATGGAAACAAATCATGAATATAAGGGATTTCTTGGTTGCTTCCCTGACATCATAGGAGCTCATAAGGTATGTGAGGGGCCTTTCCTTTTAAGGGTTGGGCAGTAGGAAGATCTACAGCAACAAAAGTGGTGGTGTGGTACACTGCATTTGTGCAGCAGCCTGGCCTGTGCTTCCAGAAACACTGAAAGCTTCTGTGAAGCTGGTGTGTTGATTTTTAAAATAAAAAATACTTAGAGAAGAGGGAAGCTAGAACTTGTCTCGAGATCTGAAAATATCCTGACCTTCTGCTATATTAAAGCACTAGAAGCTTCATGATTTTCTTCAGGTTAACTTCATGTCCCAATGTGATGAATAGCAGTAGTATAACTTTGTAGTATTTGAGTCTTACACGGTAGTTGATACTAAACCACATCAGTATTGTAGGAAAAATTGCGTATGCTTACATGGCTAGCTTACTGATATGTGATAAATAATCATGCACTGCCTAGAAGTTTCTTTAATATTTAAAAATAGAGAATAGGCCTGAATTTTCTGGGGAACAAAAAACCCCCAAAACCCCAGCAACAAGAAACAACCACTTTGTTCTCTGTAATATGAAAGCCATCAAATAATAATACAAAAAATTTAGCCATTGTGTCTACTTTTGGATATTCTGCTTTTTTTTGGTTCTAGAGTTTTCCTTACGTTCATGTGCCTGCCATATTTTAGGAAACTAAAAATTTTGAAGTATTAAACACAAGTATTTTTTTACCACTTGAAGTGTTAAATGCATGAAACAAGAACATATTTCTGAGAGCAACACAGATAAAAGCATATCAGATTTGTGTATTCTTTCTTCAGGACACTTATGGTCCCTCATCCCACAGAATCCTTGGGGAAAAATACCATAAAAGGAGAAGAAATGTTTTTAAAATTTGAAACATAAGCCTCCTGCCAAGAGATGTGTAAATAGATTCTCTTGAATATTGTATGGCACAAATACATTGTGAAGGGGGAGGCATTTCTTTTTATGCTTGTTGTTTATGTGACACAAGGATTTTCCCGAATCAAAAGTTATACATTGCAATGAGTTGTAGCTTCTTGGAAAACAGTTTGTTGTCTCATCTTGTCTAATGTGCAAATAAGGTTCTACAAGCATTTGATAGTTTGAGGCTTTTGAGTGTCTGTTGTGTTGGTCAGCTATGTTTTGAAACTTGGTCCTTTTGTCCTTTCTATATGTATCCTTGTGTATTACTGCCTTTACTAAACTCAATTTCCTAGTGACTGTGTTCATGCCTGTGTTTGAAGTCACTTCTTGCCAGCTGTTAGGACTCTTGAAGGCAATAGAGTGAAATTATAAACTTTGGGTGAAAATATGGGAAGGCAGAATCGGTCATTGTGTGTGTGTGTATATATATATATGTACCGTGTGCAAGCTGAAAACGTGGCCAGTGGCATTTCAGATGACTATAAAGACCTTTAAGTTGACTACTCTTTTAATCTACTCTTTCTGCATTTGGTTTCTACAGGGAGCAATAGAAAGAGTGAAGGAAAGTGATAAATTAGTTGCAACCAGTAAAATAACACCACAAGACAAACAGAACATGGTGAAACGTGTGAGCACCATGGCTTATGCACTACAAGGTAAACCAGATTTTGGGCTAAATGGCAATGTTGTAGACCTCTGAAGGACATCTCAAGTTCTACCAGGAATGATAATAGCTCAGTGTGGTTTGGGTGTTGTTTGGGGGTTTTTTTGTGACCTGCTTAGATTCTCCTAAAACTGCAGTTATTTTGCCCATTGTTTTCTTTCAAATCTCATACTGCTATTGCAAGAGATACATGTTTTGGAAGTGGAATTTAAAAAAACAAACCAAAAAACCCCAACCACCCCAGACTGATTCTTTCATTTTTAAGTTATAACGTCTCAAAGAAAAAGCATGGGCCCTGGTGCAGGAAGCAGTTCATCATGTGCAGAAGTGTTTTTCTGACTCATGGTTTAGTCAGACATGATCCAGTTGAGATTCATGTTCTTGTGGATAAGATTTTATTTCCTGGATGTTCTTTGAATTAACTTTTTCCTCTTTAGGTTAGAGATTGTCGTGGTTTAGGACAGAGAAACCAGGACAGAGATGATGTAAATATGAGACATAGCACACCACACTTGAAAAACCGTGGAAGTGAGGAGTTGGGGTTCAGTCCTGAAGGATTATCAAGCCCTTAAGTGCATGCTGTTACTGCCTTCAGTGGGACTACTCATTGCTGAGGGAGTTGCATCTCTCTTTACTTACTTAAAGCCAAGAGTACACAGTATTTTAAAGGACAAAGTCAGAGCAGCACACAAAATTGATTTTAAAACCAAGAAAACTCCCCACCCCCTCCTTCCTGGTCACAATGATGCAGGAGGACTGTGCTGTGTAAGTGGTAATCATGGAAGAGAACTCTGGATCCAGACTCTTACAATCTAGAATATTTCTTCTCCCTCTATTGGTATCTCACAATATATTTAACTTTTTATTTCAGCTATAAGCTGTGATCAGACAAGAGATGCAGAAAGTGGTGAAAGGTGTTACAGATTCGGTAGTGCTGTTTCACAGGTTTCTACTGAAATAGCTTCAGTCAAGAATGGGTCAAACATTACTGGCTGGGGGGTTTTTTTGAGCTAAATATTTACAGCTGTGGCTTACAATTTGATATCTATACCCCTGGAAATCTGAATGTCCTAGCCAAATTCTGTTAGAAGTACTTCAGAAAAAACCAGTTACCTCAGGAGGAGAAAATGCTGCTTGTATTCTTTATCAAATCTTTGTACACCTGAGTATTGTAACAAGAACCTGGCTTTATCTAGGAAGTGTCTATATTTTAGCAGTGAGTAACTGACACCCCGACAATTTTACAAACAGTTCCATCATAACTTTAGTGCTGCAGGCAAAACAGGTTGTGGAAGCATGAGAACAGTAACTATGCTGGTAGGGCTGGACACTGAGCTTGTTGCACAGTAACTAACCTGAACTGTTCCTAGTTACAAATGCTTCTCTTAAATAATTTGCATCCTGGGTCTAATTGCAGCTGAGATGAATCACTTCCACAGTAACCGGATTTATGACTACAACAGTGTCATTCGTCTGTATCTGGAGCAGCAAGCACAGTTTTATGAAACGGTAAGGTGTAGTATTTCAGTGACATTTTCCTGGCACATACTGTGCTGCTACTTTTATAAGAAATACTCACAGTACTTAATCATCTTTTTGTATGAGCCTCTCCCAGAGAGCAGATACTTGAAGAATTGTACATGTAAAAACTAAAAAAAAAAAACAAAACAAAGAATGGGTTAAAATAATATCTTCCTATAGGTATTATCCTACATACATGACTGTCATATTAGACCTTTTAGACCTAAAGACCAGTTGAGAAATGTTATTGTTGGACAGCTTGATTTTTTTTTTTTTTTTTTGAATGCCAGTTATAAGGCTGCAAAGAATTTTAGTTCTGTGATACGCAGTAAGTAGGACCTGCTGCACTGAATGCAACAATTAACCATCTGAACAAAACTTCCCTCCTGTAGGCTGGGAGGATGAAGGGAAGCTTCTGTGATTTAAAGCCCAATGCATACAAGTGTGGGGTGGGGCAGGGCTGGAGTGGTTTAGGTGACTTATTAAATATGTTAACTCTGAGCACTTGAACTACAACCTTAGTTCCATTTAACAGTGTTCTTATGCATGTATTCCTTGTGTTTTTTTTTAAATGAAACCTGAGAACAAATTTTTTAATGTGATATGCTGGTAAAACATGTGAGTTTGAGTGGACTGGAACCTGGCCTCTGTCACTTAAAGGAGTAACATAAGTAACTGGTTGTCCTTCACAGCAGTAAATGGTACCAGTGGGGCTTCAGAGGTATCTTTAGTGGATGGGAACTCCAGATCCCCCATCAGGTCACCTTGCTCAATTTCTCTGACACATCTGATGGGGTTAGGCATAGGTTTTCCCTTACCTTCTTTCAGTCTCTTGTCTAGTCTATCCCAGTTCTTCTGGTTGCAGCCTCACCAGTCTCCTTGTACCAATCCTCTCTCCCCCAGTACAGGGACCAGATCCATGTTTACATGTGGGATGCTGGCTACCATGGGAGCACAGGAGCTCTGTCCTGATGTGCGGCGTTGTTTCAGCAGGGAAATGCATTTCCGGAAAAATCTGGCTTTGTTCCTGTAGCCCTCCTGCATAGTGCAGTGCTAGATAACCTAATAGGCAGGGTCCTGAGTACCATCACACAGCACATGCAGGACAACCAGATGATCAGGCCCAGTCAGCATGGGTTTATGAAAGGCAGGTCCTGCTTGACAAACCTGATCTCCTTCTACGACAGGGCGACCCGCTTATTGGATGAGGGAAAGGCTGTGGATGTTGTCTACCTTGACTTCAGTAAGGCCTTTGACACCACTTCCCACAGCATTTTCCTGGCAAAACTGGCTGCTCGTGGCTTGGATGATCACATGCTTTGCTGGGTAAAAAACTGGCTGGATGGCCGGGCCCAAAGAGTTGTGGTGAACGGAGTTAAATCCGGTTGGCGGCCGGTCACGAGTGGTGTCCCCCAGGGCTCAGTTTTGGGGCCACTCCTGTTTAACATCTTTATTGATGATCTAGACGAGGGGATCGAGTGCACCCTCAGTAAGTTTGCAGATGACACCAAGTTGGGTGGGAGTGTTGATCTGCTCAAGGGTAGGGAGGCTCTGCAGAGAGACCTGGACAGGCTGGAGCGATGGGCTAAGGCCAACTGTAGGAGTTTCAATAAGGCCAAATGCTGGGTGCTGCACTTGGGCCACAACAACCCCCAGCAGCGCTACAGGCTTGGGGAGGAGTGGCTGGAGAGCTGCCAGTCAGAGAGGGACCTGGGGGTCTTGATTGACAGCCGGCTGAACATGAGCCAGCAGTGTGCCCAGGTGGCCAAGGCCAATGGTATTCTGGCTTGCATCAGAAATAGCGTGGCCAGCAGGGACAGGGAAGTGATCTTACCCCCGTACTCGGCACTGGTGAGGCCGCACCTCGATTACTGTGTTCAGTTTTGGGCCCCTCACTACAAAAAGGACATTGAATTACTCGAGCGTGTCCAGAGAAGGGCAACGAAGCTGGTGAAGGGTCTGGAGCACATGTCGTACGAGGAGTGGCTGAGGGAACTGGGGTTGTTTAGTCTGGAGAAGAGGAGGCTGAGGGGAGACCTCATCGCCCTCTACAACTACCTGAAAGGAGATTGCAGAGAGATGGGGATGAGTCTCTTTAATGAAGTAACAAGCGATAGGACAAGAGGTAATGGCCTCGAGTTGTGTCAGGGAAGGTTTAGACTGGATATTAGGAAGCATTTCTTTACAGAACGGGTTGTTAGGCGTTGGAATGGGCTGCCCAGGGAGGTGGTGGAGTCCCCATCCCTGGAGGTGTTTAAGAGCAGGGTCGACATAGCGGATATGGTGTAGTTGGGAACTGTTAATGTTGGGTTGATGGTTGGACTGGATGATCTTCAAGGTCTTTTCCAACCTAGACAATTCTGTGATTCTGTGACAGCCCTGCCTGCAATACTTTTCTCCAACACAATCTGAACAGTGAAAACACAAAGGCAGAAAACAAGGCAGAAAATGTATAGATGAGAAGGAAAGTCTTTATAATGGAATGCTTTGGCAGTCCTACGTACACAATCTGCAGTAAAAACTGCCTTCTTTCAGAAAACGAGGGAACAATTAATTTAATTTCTTAGCTTGCAATCATATTTCTGTGTAAAGTGATAACATATTTAATATGTTCTGTTTCTTTGTTTCAGATTGCACAGAAGCTGAGGCAGGCACTCAGCCGCTTTCCTGTGATGTAGAGAATAAGGAGTAGTCAACAATAAAGCAAGCTCCGAAGTGCTTTTTCCGATTTGGAGGCAATGCTAATAAAAACTTGTTAGCCTTTGCCAGCCAAAAAAAAAAACCCACCAAAAAACCCCCAACAACAATAAAAATCGGTTGTAGAAAAAAAAAATTATTTAAAATTTTACTTTATCAGCCTAAATCATAAGATGAGGTTCTCTTATCTTGAATGCTCTCCCATTTGTATCATTATTTAAACAAAACCAGCTAGATAATGCTGTCAGTTATAGGGATCTAAATTCTCAAACTGATATGTTGCCATGGTCTTCATGCAGACTTGCATCTATCAGATGTTCTTCCAAAAGCTCTTAATCAACATCATAGTTACAAATTTGTATCTTTTTTTTTAAGTGGGAAAGCAGACAAGCTTGAGAAAATCACTTTAATACTCATTGTATTCAATTCAGCTCTCTAGAGATTCAGTAGCCAGGAGGAATTATATTTGTGTATGTTTCTGGTACATGTTCATGATAATGTCCTGAATGAACACTTTGTTCTGAGTTTTGCTTTCCATATGCAGCCATGGCATACTGCTCCCATTATGACTTCTGGTAAATAACATTCATTCTTCCCTTTCTTGTTTTTTTCCTTCTAACTAAATCTTCTACTGGTGGCACAACACCTCAGAGCTTATGTCAGGCTCTTTCTCTCTCGCTATGCACTGTGTAAGAAGACAGAGTACAAACTAGGAATGAGCCATTCAGGAAGGTATGAAAAAGTTTTCCAAACCAGCACTTTGACACCCCCCTGATGTTATGCCATAAAGCACTGGTGTTCCTCAGTGGTGTACAGGGCCAGCTTCCCTTTCACCCCTCTGAGAATCTGAAGTGTTTCTGCAGAGGGGAACCTGCCACATCCAACCCAAAGTAGTAGAAGTCCAGAAATTCCAACTAAGCTCAGGTCTTCATGTAGTGGTATGATATGCTCTTGGCTTGGGTTAACTTCTTGTTACCTTCTAATGCAAACTAAAAGGTGATAAAAGTACAGAATAACATCATGAATTATGACACAAACTCTGTGCTTCCATCATCATCTCTTGTCAAGTGGTCCAGTGTCCTCTTTCATACTACTGAAACATCGTTTGAGGCCTGGGCTTTTCAAAAGAAAAACACCACCACCAACCCTGTTCACAGTGGGCACCAACTACAGTGATTCATTTCATGTCATAAGCAAGTCAGAAAGCCAAAATGCAGTTTTTGCTAAAATGTGCCTAGAAAATAAACATTTTGGCAAAAAATAACATTTTTTAAAAAGGCATTTTACCAATAAGCCATTCTAAGTGACGGGTACAGTCTGCTGGTTGAATAGTTGCCTTATTCTGTTTTGCATTGGTGTTACTTTTGTGTGCTAGAAGGAAAATCTGGGTCTGCCTGAATAACCTGAAACCAAACCAAACAAGACTAAGCCTAAGTCTAGATGCTTTTCAGTGTCACGGGTTTTGTTCACATTTTATAAACCTTGTCTTTTTCTCCTCCCAATTTTAGTTGTTTGCTTCCAAAATTCCATAGCGCAGTGTTGTTTGATACAGCCATTTAAATATGTACAAATTGTAAAGAATGTGTATAAATGTTTTACACCAAATGTAAGATCTGCTTGCATGTAGAAGCAGTTTATATAATAAATTGTTACAATGTGTACAGTAAATTCTGAAATCACTTTTTCAAGCCAGCATTTTTTAAGCATTTGTATATTCACTTTTTGGTAATGAAATCTCTTTGTAACAGACTCTTAATTTGGGAGGGGGAAGGGGGGGTTCTTTTTATCAATCTTTAAATAGCTCCGTATGCACTAAAGTTGAAGGTTCTTTATCTTTAATAGATTGTTTTGGAATCTAAGTGTAAGCTGTGCTTTCCCAGTGCAGGGAAGCGATGACAGTAGCAACTGTGTCAGAGATGCAACATTTTGGCCAAAAAGAAAAACTGTTTAAAGACTTCTAGTAAAATGAAGTTAAACTGATAATAAATATTTATATATATCCACCAGACTATTTTATTTTTTCTTTGAAATCATCATGTTGCTTTTTAACAGGGTGATGCAGTATGAGGCAAATCTTCGTTAGAGCTTTTCATCAGCTTACACACACTGGCCAGCCGAAGAGTGAGAAAGCATCCATGTGTCTTCCATAAAGCAGGCATCACAACTGAACGGCATAATAGTGCTAGCGACTGCAAACCAGCAAAGGCTACGCATATGGTGTAAGCTTTCATTATTCAGGTCAGTCCAGCTCGTGGTTGATGGAACCCTCCTGACTGCAAATAAGTAGTAGAGCACAGTGCTACTGTGTATTCCTGGCTTTGTGTCGGCATGGTGTTGACCCAGAATAGAAATCAGATTGTTTTAAAATTAGACATGAATAGTGGCATAGCTAGGTTGGCTGAGTTGGGAGCAACAGAAAATCTTCACACTGAAGATACAGTCATAAAACAAGAATAACAAGTCAAAGTAAGACTTGAGCAGTGCACTCCTGAATTTTGTTTGTCGTAGCTGAATAATTTAATCTGTGGAGCATCAAAAAGCCTTAATACTGTTTTCTGGCTTATGTTTTTCTTTGAGGGTGAGCCAAACACTGGCACTATCCCAGTGACTTTGTAAAAGACATCAAATGCCCCAGCTGTTGGATTTAACTTTATATTTTAATTGCTTATTCCATTACTGCTAAAATACTACCTCCATTTTTTAACAATAAAAATGTGGCTATACAAAGGGGAATGCTACCTGTATTTCTTGTCTGCAGTTAATCACACATGGGATTAGACTGCGGCAGCAGACTTTGTTGTTGCAATGTATGGTATGTTTTTGGAAGAGTAGTCTGCTGCAAGTAGAGTATTCTTTAATGCTATAATGAGGCCTAACTTTGCATGAGTACTGAATTTTTTACATTACTGAGCAATTTCTGTTTTCTATGACAAAGTAGTTGAGAAAGTATTACCATAATATACACTTTATTCTGTAAATTCTGATTAAACACATGAAGTAAATACATTAATTTTACTGCTACCAAAATTAGTCTTGTTTAGTGCAGCAGAATAATTCAGACTAACAGCCTTGTAAAGAAGGAGATGCATCTCTTGTGCTGTAGTTTAGTTTGACATACACCAGACATTCTGCCAGTCTGGACTGGCTGAAAGTACTCCACAGCCCGGTGGCCTGCAGCCATCTGCAGCAAGCAAAGCACTCGCTGGGCAGGCGTCCTGCTACTGCGGCTTCTGCCTTTCTTAGTGCTTCACACCGAGACGCATGAGCATGCACCAGGGGAAGGTGAGTAGTGTGGAGGTCTTCAGTCAGTTGTTTTTTCCACTGTACATGCTTGCCATATTTTTCTATAACTCTTCTGATAAAATTAACACTAACTGGTATAATAACAAACAAGTATGGAACAGGAGAGGTAACCACTTGGGCAGAAAAACCTTTTTTTCTGTCTGAAGAATCCCTAACAAGAACAACCTTATAGAATTAGAAGCATAGGGACTGGCTGGAGACCAATCCACCCACCCTGAAGTGTGGCAATATCAATTATACCTATACTACTTTAAAGGACATCCGAGTCACAAATACACATTTTCTTGGAATCTTGGAGATTCCATAACATGCCAGCATAGCTCTTTCCAGTAAATCAGCATGCTGTTGCTTAAAAAGCTTTCCCTTACATACATCATCACTTCTGTAAGTGTATGTGTGTATAAAATGCTCCCTCTAAACTTGAGGTTTTGTTAACTGAAACAGTTAACCAACATATCTAATCATTTTTACTTACTAAAAGTCTTTGTGTTAAAATGTATCACCTTTCTTCTGTGGGTGCATAGAAGTCATCTGTTCTCTTTCATGCCAGTCCTGTTAATACAGGCTAGAATGAGGATAGTCGTTCTCGTCCTTCCAACAGTCATGCTGCTGCCTCATCAGTTTCGGGTTGCCCATGTTTAGTAAACACTGGTCTTCCCTTATTCTGGCCTGTGGCTTATTCTTCTGTTAAAATACATTTTTGTAAGTCATATTTTTCTGTCAGGGCTGAAGCAAAAAGGTGATTCATACTTAATATTTTCTGTTAACAGCAGACTTTTGCTACCTTTAGTTTTCATCTTATACCTCACATCTTTAAAAATTATTTGCTAATAAACTTACTTTGTCTTAGCACACATTTATCAGTTCAAGGTCACTTTTAATTCACATTGCCTTCTGTCGCAATTAAACCTCAGTATATAATTGTTACTCTTCACTGGTATCTTTTATCTTATGAAATGTTATTCCCCAAACTAACAAATGATTTGATGAACTGTTATTCCAAGAAATAGTTTTCCTAAAAAATATATAATGAAGTAGAATTTTAAGGCTGTAATTAAGTTGCTAGCTCCAATAGGTTTGTTAGATGTTATCTCAGCAGTATAATGACAAATGGTAGGAGTATAAAAGTAACAAAATATAGAAAGATTGTGGAGACTTAAATATTAAGTGGTTTGTTTTCTTTTGAATTGCATGTTAGTTATTTGACCTTAGTTATCACCCTGTCCCCAAAGACGCTCGCCAAGAGCGAGAAATAGGGGACAAGTGATACATGTGTATGCACATATATAGGAATGTGCCGCATTTGTGCTAAAGATTTCTGAGCCAGTCCCCGTGAGCTGACAAGTCTGCAAAGAAAGGCGTCAAACTGAGAAAACTGATCTGCCAAGTGGGTCGGTAACCAGGCAGGTTCTTTGACCATCTTAACAGAATTGATAAAGGAAAAGGGAGGAGTGAGGGAAAACAGAAGAGAGAGCTTGTCATGGGCCAGCTTAGGAGAGGCTTGGCCAGAGCAGTGGAAGACCATTGCCTGAAGAGCTTGGAAAGGCAGAGAAAGTCTGTGACTCGGGGGGGGGGGGGGGGGGGGGGGGGGGAGAAAAAAAAAGGCAAAGGTCTCCTTTAGGGTTTTGAATTCCTTTTCAGGGTTTCCTGAAAAGATCTGCCCAAAGGTTAGAAGCAATGAGAGAAGGGGCAGTGGTTAAGTTAACTTTGTTTAGCTGTTGGGTCCCTGCCAGAAATAGATAACACTGGGAGCCCTTATGCACTTTCAGCAATAACATGTCTCTTAGGAAAATGCCTCTGTGCTGGACTACCTAGAAAGGATGAGCTTAAGCGGTTAGGATCAGTGAAAGGTTGGTCCTGATGCTGGTATTGTGGAGTCAGTGGGCTGTGCAGTCCCATTTACATGAAGGGGTGAGGGACAGAAAGGCTGTGTCTGTAAACATGGCACTCGGCTTAGGGGAGGAAGAGCACTGCACATTATCTGAACCGAAGCAGGTCGAGTGCCCTGGGACTGAAACACAGCTGCCTGGGTGTCTGCCCAAGGGAGTGGGCTGCGGTTTGATGTTTCACTGTCTCTCTGTGTTTCTTCAGACTTCCTCCTGGCCACAAACAATGTCTGCCCTGAACTAGGAAAAAATGGAGCAATATGAAAGCAAGCACCGGGTGAGCTCTCCAGTTACTGATTTCAGTAAATTAATGTGCTCTGAACGTATGTGATTTTTCCTATAGGCTTCCTCACAGGAAATGTTAGTGTGGGGATGGACGGATGGACAAGTATTTTTTACCTTTGCTGTCAAACACCTGTACCAGGCAGGATGTGTGAGTATTCTCTCTGTACCTCACTGATAGGGAAGCTGAGGGACAAATTAATTGTCACATGCCAAGAAGGTAGGAGGGCTGAGAATGGAACCCAACTGAAAATTCTGAGGAAGGAATTTGATGCTGAAATTCACCTAAATTCAAAACTGCAATCCCCAACCCTTACCCAGCTTCCTTCTCCTCCCATGGGCCTCCCCCCCACCCCCTGCCAGCCCCCTCAGCTGATGCTTAACTCTAGAGCTCCTGACAGTTTGCAATGGTAAAGTTTCTGATACATGCAAGAAGTACCTATTAAATTGCTTGTCATATCACCCACCACATCCACCTGCAATTATATGATGTCTCAATGACTAATGAATTTGATCACCCACAGAAGATTCAAAAATAGTGGGACAGCAGACTGGAGTTTACAGAATGGGGACTGTGAAGAGCATGCTCTCATCCTCTCAGTACAAAAGGAGAGGATAAAGGGACTGAAAACAGGACATTGATAAATTGAGGGGCAATCTTTTTTTTTGTGACCATTTACAGTAGAGTATCTGAAGAAAATCAGTCTGTTAAAAAAAAAAAAAGTGACAGTTGTGGATGAAACTGGATGGCAAACGTAATGGTACTTCCAATGCAGAAGGTAAATATTTATCAGGCTTCTTTCAGATCTGTATTTACATCAAGAGAACTAAGTTAGGTTGGTTAAGATACTAGCTGTTGTACTCTATAGCCTTTGGTATACAGGAGTGGTTGAAGTTTCTAGGACTATGAATTATCTTAGAACAATAATCATGTTAAAATAATTAACAAATAATATTGCCATTTCAAACACAGCTCAGCAAAACACAAACTCTGTAATATTTGTAAATCTAGATAGAAGTTCATCTCTTAATCCTATTAAATTAAAAGACTAAATACATCCCTTCACTACGCTTCCTTCTCTGATTTACATTTTGGGGGAAGAGTATCTCCCTGCTCCCATGTGATCCTTATGCTCATCTAAACCTTTCTGGACCCATCAAAATGTATTATACTCCTAACATAAATTGCACCATATTCACTTTGTGGGCATCTCTGAGAGCATGCATCTCCTGCTAGGGCAGGAGGATGTCATTGCTAGTATGTTCTTGCTATTCTGGAGGGCTTTGGTTAGGATGTCATCCCCTTACAGTACTACCAGTACTCACAACTGTACTGGGAATCTGAAATATCTACTGGCATTTCTTAAAGCCCCTTAAAATGTTTATGTGAGAATCCCATCTTTTTATTTTTTTTTTTAAACCTGCCACTATAATGTCCAATGACATGCTAGAAACACAGACTTTCAGAAGCCCAAAACAAGAGACAGCCACTGTTTATCTACCATTCATCTATTTATATTTATTTTACTATTTTTAATCAAATTCTTTTCAAGCCAGACACAGGATATTGTCAAGTTCGGTGCATGCAATAATATAATGATTCACCAAGTTAAACTATTACCAAAGGGGAAGGTGCCTCAAAAGTGAAGGCCATACAGAGGTGAGGGACAATCTTCTAATTGTTGACTAGTTCCTGACTAGTTGACTAGTATTTTTAAGCTCAGTAAAGATTTTGTTTAAAAACTCAACAGCTGGAGGAGAAGTGAAAAGTTAAACATAGCATCTGTTGCAATATAGTAGAAAATACAAAACAGGCTGCTTGCTGTTAGGATGGACTTGCTGAGCTTGACACTGCCCCAGAAGGTTTTCCCACCTGATTGCATTCACAAGGACTGCACTGCTCGGGACTCGTTACGCCTGCAAACAAAATTGAGAAGTAAGGAAACTCTTCATTTGTCTTCCCTGTTTAAGTAGTGACAGTTTTCTGTCTGGTTCCACATCGCACCTACCAAACACAGCAAGGACTTTTTCTTTTCCAAGACAAAACTTTGGGAAGGAGGTAGGTATAGAACACTTCTTCCCTAGAATGATCCTGTTTATGCTTACTTGGCAATAGAGGAACTTTACTGGGCTGAGAACTAGTGCCAGTCTAGCTGCTGCTTATAAACACAGTATTAATGCTTGGCAGAAGGTAAACAAAAAAAGAATCCCAGACAAACAAAACCACAATGCAAGTGTTGGTGAAAGTATTCCAAAATGTAAACCAAATTTGCAGTCAGTAAGAGGAGGTTGCTATCCAAAGACTGCTGTACTGTAAATCTCCAGGACAGCTGCAGGAGTTGGGATCTATTCCAATATGGTGTAAAATCAGCATGACAAAGGGGCAACTTGTAGGGACTGCAGTGATTTCAGAGGGGATTAAGGTCTGCTCCTAGAAGAGAAGGGTTCAGAAAAGCTGTGGTTGTAGGTCTGTCTGGCACAGCTCTCCTCCAAGTGAGGTGCTAGGTTTGCATCATAATTATCTAGTGTCAGTATCTAATAAAAATGACTAGTGGCCTTAAGTATTTTTTAATAGTAAAATAAAACCACCTTTCCTGAAGGGCTTTGTGTGTCACAGGGGAAAAAACCAAAACCCAACCAACCAACCAGTAAATGTTGTATTGGGCAGTTGCAAGGGAGCTTGTGCAGCCACCAGCAGCTGCACAGACAGCACTACAGAGCAACACGTGTCTCTGGGCTGGTTCTCACTGCTGTGGAGCCAGAGAGCAGTAATCAGCTCAGGTCCGCTGCTGAACCCTGGCTGGCTCCAGGTGTACGTGCCGCACACAGGTCTGGTGATAAACTCTTCCACAGCATGGAGAAAGACAAGGCAGACATGCACCATCACTGCCCGGTGCCCCCTCAATCCCAGGATGCAACGACACCTCGGCTGGCCCTGCGTAGAGCCAGCTAAGCTCTTACAGAGCAGATTGGTCCTGCTCTGTGTCTTGCCAAAGAGGCTGTGCTTGACAGCTGATGGCCCTGAAGGCAGGCAGAGGATGTGAGTGTAGTTGGCTTCTGGCACAGTGAGTACACAGCCCTAGAAATCTGCCCCAGGATACCTTAGAGTTTTCTCCCGTGGGACTCCAACCACCACTAAATTAAACTCAATAGCCAACACTTGGCAACAGTTCGCATGCAGATGATCATAAAAAAAAATATATTAATCTAGTAATTCTAGTCAGCATGCATAGATCTGACTCTTAAGGCAGCAGGTTGCTTAAAAGTAGTCATTTTATAATGGTTTCTCTGCAGTATGTTGTGTCCTGGCCCATCCAGGACTTCTGTTCCTGTATCAGGGCATCCTTCTGAGTGGCAGCTTCTAGGATTAAACTGAGTTTAGTTACTCTGTGTTCTAAGAAGCATTTTTAAGCTCACAGAGCATCGCTGGTTTTATTCAGGATGCTACGAACTCTGTGCATCAGTGTTTCCACATGCAAAAGATCTGCACCGATTCTGGCCCTTCCATGTAGTTTGCAATAAATCTCCAGGACCAGACAAAGGCTATTTCAAATTTCTGGAAGGAGGACAGAGGGAATTCAGCTGAACTCCTACCAAAATATGCAGGGAATATTATTCAAGATAGCTAATCTGTAAGCAGAGCACAGGAAAGCTGTCATTGCACTTACCTCTTCAAAAGACACAGGAAACAATTGCAGGGATAACCAAGCAGTAACTCTCCCTGTGTATCAGGATCACTAAGAACAGCATCAGCCGTTGGACAAAAAGCATCAGAGAACGAAGCAGGGAGAAAGTAGGGACAAAGAAGAGGAAGGGTAATGGCAGTTTAAGGAACAGAAAATAAAGTTGGTGATGACGGCAGGAAGGAAGACAATCCAAAGAGTTAATGAAGTGGAGGTAATGCAGCAAAGAGACATTGCATGAGGTGTCCCATAGCGGACTGACAGAAGTCGAGCTGTTACTTTTTGGTTACAGAGGGGAAGACATGAACATCCCTGTCACACTCCAGCCTCCCCTGCCCCCTCCAAAGTTTGTTTTACATGGCGCTCTAATTCTCACACCCCAGGAGCTGGCTTCCCCCCAACTCCACCGCTTTGCTAGCTTTTCCAGCCACACCCACATGCAGCCTTTCCACCCCACCCCCTGCTTTACCAAGCTGCTGAGACTGCCCGGCCTGTGCTCACCCCTTCCCACGCACACCAGCCTGCCCAGGTCACTGGTACGACTGGGGTGCCTGTAGCGGTGGCTGGTACCAAAAGCAAGGAAATGTCCTGGGAATAGAGTGCAGACTACAGGGGAAGATGGTTTCTCATCTCCCTTACACCCTGGTAATTTTAAACCCCCACCCTTCCCAGTTTGGAGGAAAAAAATGATAATAGGCTGCAAAAGAATGTTGCTCTAATTCCTGCAATTTTCAATCAGCAGGGCCAGGGAGCCCTAGACTAGCCTACTCACCTATATGGGCTAATCATTTTTGCCATGTGTGCCATGACCAATCCCCAGGCTAGCAGGGATTGCATAATGGCTACAGAGACACTGAAATCTAAACCACCTTCACCCTGGGGTGGGAATGTATCATTCTTAATCAACCCCAACTCCCATAATGGTTTATATGTTAATAGTGGACACAGCACAAGTTAGAAGTATAGGCAATTCTTTTTGTAAAAGCAATGTAAAAATCTTGTTTTAATGAAGCAGAATGGCACACCTAAATAAACAAGTCAATTTGTCAAAAAATAAATACTGATTAGCAAGCAGAATGAGAGCCTATCTATGTTTACTTTGCATATAGTCCATGGATTTAACTGGTGCATTAGTAATAATGTAACATACCAAAACGGTTGTTCAAATAACTTCAAACCATGGTATTTCCTCAGTCCTTCTCTTTCTTTTCTGGTCTGTTCCCCTCATTCACACACTCTGTGGTATTTTGTCAGCTACCCCTTTACAGCAGCACTGGCAGAGATTACACCTTGTTCTATAATTCTCCTTTCCTTTCAAGAAAAACATGTTATTCACTTTGCATTCACCATAAATTGTGGGACTGTGAAATAGCTTGACTCCTTAGCCAGTTTGCTCTATTTTACTGTTTTAGTTTTTCTTTACCCTTCAGTTCGTGGCTGGTGTTGCACTGAGGAACTCCATTAACTATTCTGATTTGAACTAGCTCATAATCACTATCTTCAGACTATTCGGTCTAAGTCATCTTGTCATAAAGCTGCTAAGAAGGAGAGGAACACCTGAGATTTACCGCCCAATGCCATTCTTACAAGATTTTTCAAAATTTACAAAAAAGTTAAAAAAACCTCAAACCCTCAGTCTTCCAGGTAAATTAATCTGTTCTCCTTCCTTCATGTAAACATGTTATTACACTTCTCCTTGCTCCCCTTGCTCTTTGATCTGAAACTCCTCCTAAATCTGAAAATTAATGGACAGGCCTTTCTAAAGCATTAGGAGACATAATACCACAAAGCATCTGTTCATGAAATGAAATGAGAGAAACAGTTCTAACTTCAGTTTAAAAGTACCACATATGTTGTAGTAGAAACAATTGCAGCAGAAAAAATGTTAATGTGATAATAGAAGAGCAAATCTATGCATGCAAGACATTTTGGGTTGCTTTGAGAGGGTGACTGAATACATGGCTTTTAGTATTTGGCGTGCAACCAGTGATCCATTATCAAAGGCACTAGCTAGAAATTCTGTATCTTAAGAAAGATGCATCAAATAAATACTGAACCTTACACCTAGAGAATGTTTCCCATAGAACTTATATATGAGAACTGAAGTTCTGGATTATACCTAAGATTTGGGAGAAATGAACATACTCATTACAGACATATAAGGCTCCTTTTCTCAGTAGTTGTAGGGTGGTCAAACTGGTTGCTAGATACCTGTTGGTTCCACCGGGCTAATGGAACAGATCACTGCTGCCACACTCTGTGTTTAAAGCAGTTTTAAAGACTTTTGAGATCTTTCTGAAGAAAAGTAGGAAAAAGTAAGATGCTGATAATATATTGATTTACACAATATGAAGTAAGAGTCAAAGAATAGCAATAGACTTTTGCCCCTTGTGTTCTCAATAGTTATTTTGCTTTTGGAAAGCAGTGATTTAATGTGAATTTGTTACAAGTTCGTGTTTCTGAAGGTAAGCACTTAGCTTCTAAAAATCTATCGATGTCATGACTTGACTGTATTAAAGTGGTGCTCTCCAAATAGAACAATCTATTTTTTTACCCCTTTTTTTCACTTGAGTAAATCTGAAACTTTTACATGGGCAGGTTGTGTCCAACATTCACTCATGTTCACAAAAAATCTTCAGTTTTGCTTTAGCTTTATGTTATGTATGCAAGGAAAAACACAACTGGAATGTGAGACTACTTTAAAATGTCAGCCCCCATTGTTTTAATATATGCATTTCTGTGAAAACAGAACCTGTGCTCATCTAACTAACAAAATCCTATTATAAAATGTTACAACTGTAAATAGCCAGCACTGAAAATAAACTCAGTTAATGTGCTCTATTATCCTTATGAATGTTCAAACTAATTTGTGTCCCACTAATGCTTACATGCTGAAATTCCATGGAGTTCCCTTATTCTCCCTTGAATGTCTGATCACACCGAGGGCAGACTCTAGTTCAATAAGCTTTAAATAAATTAACATTAGAGTTATGAATTGAGCATGGAAGCTCCATTCACCTTGCCCTCTCTTCCCATCCGTCATTTTTAAGTGCCTCATTATAGGTCTCATCTGCTCTTTATGCTCCTTTTTTCTGCTGTATAGTCTGTATTACGCAGCAGGACAAAATAACTAAAGATTCTTATGTTAACAGAATTAATTTACAAATGATTCGTAGTAAGAGGGATCAGAAGCTAACATTTTCCTCAATAAATAAAGGGTACTGCACCATCAAAATTATCTATATATATGAAACCCTGCTGTGACTTGACAGACTGCATTTTCTCCTCAACTTTTCCAATTTTTGTACAACTTGGTTAGTCTAAAAAAAACAAGGGTGGTTTTTATTCTTTTAAATTATGTAGCTTTCAGGTTCATCTTCTGTATCATAATCAGCTTTCTGTTATATTCTTGCATCTTCCACCCTTGTATTCATGTTTCTGTCTGGCTAGCTATGACATCTCAACAGACAATGAAACTCACAGATTCTGAACAACCAGAAAAACTCTATTCTTCCTTCTTATAAATATGGAGCATCAACAGAATAGTTCAATTCTTATTTAAGAATGAAGTTAGGAATGATTTTGCTGCACCAGGCAGTCTCTTCCAGTACCGTGTCTGTGACAATGGTAGCCACTATATACTAGAGAAATGCCACAACAGGCGATCTGGGATTGCCTCTTTCTGGAGTTTTCTTCATAGTGGATTCATGGCCAAGAGGAAGGCCTTTTTCACCTCATCAAAACCATATCCCTTGGTATGCCGTAACGCTGAAACCCTGCTTTCACTGTTGATGTCCAACAGAGGTGTGCACAATTTGTCAGAAGATAAGAAAAGGCATACGCTCACTGAGAAAAACTGCCAAGATACATGCTGCATCTCTGTCTGTGCAGATATTAAGCAGTTCACTTTAAATTTGAACTTTCTATTTTATTAAGCATTTTGGTTTTCCTATCAGGAGTTCTAGAAAATTAGGCATGAAGTGGTGGAAAACTCTGTGGCTTCATAGTCCTTTGAACATGAGAGAGGAATACCTACAACTAATCATAAGCATGTCAGTCTGGAAGAAAGAATAAAAATTTTATCTGGTTGTCTGGTCACTATTACTGCCTAAATAAACGCTGTCTGACTAATGCTGCTCATCTGCACATAGTTTTGGGATGAAGAAAGTTAAGCTTTAAAACAGCTGCTGTTACTGAAAATAGTCTCAATAAAAGGCTAGTATCTGTGAATGCAGTCAGTCTGCCTCTCTAGATTTTATTTAGCACACACAGAGTTAAAATATAAGTGGAAGAGGAGGTGAGAAATTCCACTGACCTCCCAAGAGCACTTCAGACACTATTTTTCATTAGCAGCATTTATAAAACAGTTAGCACTCTGCCATAGCATCTCTCAGCCACTTCTGGTACACATTCAGAGCTTGAATTCACAGCCCAATCTTCTGCCAATCTGGAGATACAGCCGGCAGCCAGATAGGCCCTGACTCAGTCTGAACCTAAAGCCAGTTGGCTTCCAGTCCAACCACCTTTAGCAGCTGAACCTGCACTGTTTATTCACTTGTCAAGTCTCACCCAAGCAAGGAGCTGTGAGATTTAGGCTACTGATAAAGTTAGGCATATGTTATAGTGTCCTGCTGAACTGGAAGCTCAGGTCTGCTTTATTAAGCCACCCCTCTCCCTTCCAAATAATTGGTCAAAGGGTAATAAGGATACAGAGATATTAGTATTAAAAGCTTCCTGTTGTAAGGATCACAGACCCCAAGGGTTGCTCATTAGGAAAGATTGTAAGCAGGAGTGGAAAGTTGAAAATACTGTCACTGGCTTAAGCAAAGAAAATGTCTCTGCATCACTCCTCTCACACTCATGGCAAGGTTAAATGTTCTTTGTCAAAATCTAAACACACAAATAAAGCATACTAATTTATCACTTGCACTTCTCATGCTCTTCAGAGTTATTTTTAAGGAAATGCTGTTGACTTTGTTGAGAAACAGTGACCTAGCTCAAAGTATATCAGACTGTCTCTCTAACAAAGTACCAGATGCCTTTTACGCCCAAAGTTCTTTACACAGTCAAGACAAGTGTAACCAACTAGAACAGAAAGCTCTTCTCTCAATTTCACTGAGAGTGTAAGAGGTGACATAAAAACCCCACAGCTACTTTCAGAGCAACACTCTGAGCACTTTAGCCTACAAATGTTGCAAATGTTTCTCTGTGGCAAATTCAGCTTTAAATAAAAGTTATTCTAATATTAACCAGAAAATGTGAAAACAATAAAAAGTTTTGCGTATTAGCAGCAGTTACTAGTTGTTTTGAATGTCATGTGCAGGAAAAGCTATGCTGAGGTATTTCCCCTATTTCTTCTTCACTTACTGAAGACCAAAGTTTCTCATAAAAGGCAAAACCCAAACTGTTTTCAGTGACCTTGTGGGCACACACATTTCCTGAGGAATTTGTGACCACTGATGCTGTGTGCAAGTGGCCAGAAATCTCCAGGAAATGCTGTCATAAGTAATCTTCTATATTTAATCTCAGAGCTTTAAAAAAAATGACCATTGCTTCCAGTGGCATAATATTGGACACAGCTATTTGCTGTTTTTTGTTTGTTTCTACTGGGTATCACCAAAGCTTTTTGTACAAGAGTCCCAGATTGCAAAGATCACTCAGTAGCACATAAAGGCAGACAAGTAATACTACAGGGATGTTCACCCATTCTATGGCCTAAAGTCTAGGATATGGGGTTCACACAGCTCTTCCAGACAGGCAGCAGACAGCTAAGCCCAATAAACCCTGCTCTCCCTAGTTCTCCTGAGCTCTGTTTTGTAACACCCCAGTTGTTCCTCTTCTGATTTGTCTCCAGACTAATACAACACCACCTGCTAAGATCAGCATGCAGGACTCTTCTTCATTAAGGCAGCCATCCAGACCCTGTAAACATCCATTACCATAAAGAACTGGGAGCAGGAGACATTCTAATGCATAGCATGCTTCAGAGGTAAACAAGGGGCTGGGGAGGGGAAGGGACTGGAAATGTGAGCCAAACTGAACAATATCTTGGAAGAAAGTAGAAGTGTTCAGAAATTACACTAAGGTGATTTCTACAGCTGAGGTAACAGCTGAATTTCTAATGAGAGCAAAAGAACTGTGTGTAAAAATCTGTATAAACACAGTGTGGACATTATCTTCAACACAATTTGTGCCACAGGTGAGTTTAACAGGAAACTAAACTTTATTTAGTAGCTGAAGGCTGTATCCTCCTACCGTGGAGGCTGGCCCTCTAACATATCAGTGCTGCCATTTTGTTTGAACTGCATTTCACATAGTTCTGCAGTCAGCAAACATGAGATCTTAAGGATTCCTTCCCTTCTGAGAGGGAGAGAGAAGGATCTTCCTCCCCCTCCTCTAAAGACAGGAGCTGGAAACAGAGTTGAAAGGAGAAAAGGAAAGCAAAGGAGCACTACTGCTGACAAGAGATATTCCACCCTCCAAAATACTCCCACTATTTTGTGCATGCAGAATGGCAGAGATAGCCCACTGACCTGTTGCTTCTCTCAGCTGAAGGCAGCAGCAGCAGGTCACCTCCCACTATTTAGCTGTAGGAACATTCAGAAAGCAGTGCACAGTATATGTGACTGCTCAGGGGTGGAAAGAGTGATAAAGAACCAGAGATGGGAGTGTGAAGAGGGTCAAAGAAATGAATACGATGAAACTATCAAGGCAGAAGATTAAAGGAAAGGGAAAATCCACTGAGAAAGGAGGATGAAATTAAAAAAGTGCTGAGGAGTTAATGAGAGTGTGTGACCTGGGTGAAAACATGCTGTGGAAGCAGGTATGAGTTCACCTGAGGGACTCCTCAAAAGGCTATGGGAATTAATCGGTTTTCATGATACTAGTATACAAATGCTCCAGAGCAAGACAGCTCAACTCCAAATGTCAGCTAAAAGATGATCTGTTAATCTCAACATTTTCCCTTAAAAATGGACTTTCATGCATTGAATCATGGTCAGTTTGGTTAGATGGAAACCTCTTGAGTGCCATAAAATAAGGCAAGGGAAATCTTTGCATACCCTCCCAATATTTTGAGCAAGGTTCTGATCTGAGCCCTTACTTTGGATGTCATTCTGTGTGAAGGAGGTTTGTAGATGGTATGGCTTTATTTACCACTCCTCTTCACCATTTTCTGGTAGTTGCTTTCTCAGTCTTACATTTCTAAGGTAACTGCCCTGTGACACAAAGTCCAATTACGTGACTTACTGTTTTTTTCAGTAATCACGACATCACACCTTTAAAAATGCATCTTTCCACGCTGTGGATGTTTTGCAACCAGAACCCTTTGGAAAGACCTGTTAGTAACGGATTAAAGAAGACTCACTCACAGAGCCACCTATGGAAGCAGTGCTTTGTCATACACCCTGCTAAAGGTTTCTGGTTTTCCACCTTCATCTGAGTTTTCCTCTCACATCTTCATCTCCTCATATTGATTTGAGGTGCTGAAAAAAATACTATCCCAGGTGCACCAGTCCTTTCTCTGGTATTTTGCCCAACAGATCTGACAGTAAGTTTTTTATTAACAATCCTAAATTGTGTGTTCTTGGAATTTGCAGTGAAAAGCACTAATGACAAAAATTACTAATGAGTTACAAGCACAGGCAATAGACCGACATACCAGTGTCCTCCAAATGACAGTTTACTCTCATGATTGAGTTTAAAGAGGACTGTGAAGAATCATTCCTCAAAGGCAAACACACACACACACACAAAAGTGGGGTTTTTTGTTGTTATTTTTAAATACATAATTGCATGATCCAGGGCAACTTTTTATCAGTATTTCATCTCAAGTAAGCACTTTTCTCTAGGGCAAGAGGTCATGGTGAAAGATGACAAAGATATAAACGGATTCTTGGTCTGTCATTCCCATAGGACAGCTGTAAGAAAGGCATCCCTTTTCTGTTTAAAGTTGAGAATGGTTAAGTCACACTCTTTCTTACATCCTCCAAAACCCCCAAGCCTTGAGCTGTGTGCTCTCACTTTTTTCACCCTGGTCCTTAAATTTCTACAGTTTCTGGGTAATTTATTTTACATTACCCAGCACTCTCTATCTCACCCTACATACATAGGATCTATGGGAAAAGAAAGCCCTATGCAAACACTAATCCCACTTTCCCTACCAGATCCTTTCAGAATGCTGTTTTAAGAAGGCACCATAAGCATACCCAAAATTAATCTCCTTTTCAAATTACTACTAGTTCTAAAATAAATAAAACAGGGGTGTGCAACACGAAGGCAGTACCTGCTTTACATGTTTGTTTCCATCAGGTTCAATGGGGGCAGGGACTGTTATATTCCACCTGGCAGAGCACAGCCATGACTGATGTCCTCAACGTTAATGTGGGACAAGAGTAAGAGTTGGTAGTTTGAGTATTTTGAATGTTGTGGTTTTCTCTACATATAAAGTATAATTCTGCCATATTAACAAAGTAGAACTGTGCTTGGTTTACCTGTGTATAAATAGGCCTACACTTTCTGCTAGAAATTACAGCAAATTTTCTCTCATCTGAGCACATTTGTGTACCTGTGCCTACCTCATCAAGCCATTCCTTATGGTGAGCACTGGACAAAACTAGCACTTCATCCTGTGCAGTCTCAACAGGGAATTGTGAGGGAATCCTGCAATATCGGGGGGGGGGGGGAAGCAGCGCACTTTTATGTTAAGGAACACTACTTTTTAACACCTAGTCAACCTAAAATGTGCCTCGTGCCTTTTGCCCACGACCGGCGGGACGGCGCTGCCAGGGCCCGGTCGCTCCGCGAAGCCCGCGGGCCTCACCCAGTGCACGACGGAGCTGTGTCTGCGGGAGTCGCCTCCCGCCGCCGGCAGCCGCGGCCGCCCCGAGAGGAGAGCAGGTCCGGCCGGCGCGGGGGACCCAGCCGGCCGCTCCCCACAGGAGGCGGGAAGGAGCGCGGCCTCTCCCCGGGCACCGCGGGGCAGCCGCCGCCGCCTGCCACGCGGGCGCAGAAAGCCATGTCGGCCCCTCACGGCGTGTCGCTGCCGGCCGCCCCGGCTCTCCTCCCCTCACGCAGTGCGGCCGCGACGGCGGAGCGAGGGCCCGCTGGGCGTTGCGGCGGGCTGGCCGGCGAGCTTCCCCTCGGCCGCCGCGGCCCGGACGCGCCGCCGAGGGGTTGGGGAGCGGCGCCGCCGGGCCGGGCCGGGCCGGGCCGAGGCCCACAGCACCCTCGCCGGGAGCGGCAACGCGGCGCGGCTGTTGCGGGCGGTCGCGGCCGCCGCTCCACCTCCTCCCGCGGGCAGGGCGGGTGGCGGCGCCCCGCCGGCGGCTTGTACCTGTCCCGGAGGAGGAGGAGCTGCAGCGCGGGAGCCAGAGGGACAAAGTTAACTCTGGAAAGTTTACAGGGCGCTGTGGGTGGGGAGAGAAAGGCGGAGAGGAAAGGGGAAGGTCGCTCCCGCCCCGCTGGCCGCAGCCGGGGACTCCGCGCGGAGAAGGCAGCAGCCCTGCCGCGGGGGACGGGGAGAAGCGGCAGCCGCCAACTCTCCGCTGCCTTCACCGCTGGGCCGCCCCCTCACAGGCACTCGGAGGGCTCCTGAGGTGACCGGCGCCCGGGAAGGGCACACGCCCGTCCTCCTTGCCCGCCTCCCTGGGCGTCCTCGCCGCCGGGGAGCAGCGGGCTACCAGGATCGGGGACCCCGCGCTCGGAGGAGCTCCCGCGGGGGCGCGGGGCTGCTGGCGGCCCCCCGAGCGCCGGGCTCCGTGCGCTTGAGGAGACGGCGGCTCCTTCGCCACCCGCGCTGGGGGTCGCCACCGCCCCTTCGCCGGCACCCCCCCTGCTCTTTCCTCCCTGCGACCAGCGGCCCCCATGGCTCTGAGCAAAGGGCTGCGGCTGCTCTGGAAGCAGGAGCCGGGGCCGAGCGCCCTGCTGGAGGCGCGCACCCGCCACGACTGCCTGCTGCTGGAGGCCGGCACCGTGGCGGCGCTCAGTAAGTGCCCCGGGTTGGCCGGGCCGGGCGGCTTCCCGCGCGGTGCCTGTGGGGGGGGCTGTGGCGTGGGGAGGTGGCGTGTCTGTGGGTACGCGCCCGGGGCCTGCGGGGGGTGCCCAGGAGGTTTGGGGCACTTTCCCCTGTGGCGCGGAGAGAGGGAGGGGAGAGCGCAGACCGGGGCCCGGGGAGCACAGACCTGGGCCATAGGGAACTAGCTCACCTCGCCTTAGACCCCGGCCTCCAGCTCGGCCCTCCAGGTGTGCCCGCTTACTGCCGTTTGGGGGTGACCCCCGGTGCCCTGCCGTGCGCGGAGGGCTGGCCAGCATCTCCTCCCCGTGCGACGCCAGGCCTGATCCGTATCTGACCGACTCTTTCTCTGCTCGGGATGCCTTTCGCCTCCTCGCCAGCACCTGGGTGGAAGAAGCAAGGAGAGGCCACCCACCTGCCTGGTGGCTGCGGGGTGTCGGCACAGGGCACCTTTGCTGTGCAGGCCTTGTATGTGCAGCCTTGTGTGAGCCTTACTGACTGCAGAGGAAGGTCCAGCTAAAGGGATGAGGCCCACTGCCTCTTGAAGAAATTTCTGTTCAGCTACAGCGGGTGCTAACGACCAGCGTAGGCATCCAGTTCACAGCAGAGATTGTTTCGGGTGACTGACTTGAGATTCATGTCCCGTAGAGAAAACCCGGCTTCTTGCTGTGGTGCCATACATTGCCCTTGTGGTTTGCACTGTATATGGTTACTTGGGTGTCTGGCTCTTACTGGAGGAGCTCCAGGCTCACCAGGGGCAGTGGAAGTCGTGAACGTGCTCAGGGTTGTCTCATCTTGTGTTTTGATACTTCCCACCCATGAGTTAATGCAATGCTAATGTTGAGGCAGACAAAGAAAAGTGAGGCAACTGAGAATGTAAGGTGCAAAAAGTAATGCAGGGAAACACGTTGTGCTTGTGCTGTGTTCTTAAGTTTTTAGCATGTAACAGTAGGAGTCCATATTCAAGCAGCTCAGAGGAAATGGGGAAGACTTAAACTGTGAACTCCTTGTAGTAAGAACTGTATGTATGTTGTGTTTTGTACAAAGTCATAATGTCAGCTCAGGATCTGAGCTGAATCTTCCATGATATATGGTGGCAAGACATCCAGACTAAAATGCCTAATTTTCAGGTCTTGGGAATTTTATGAATGAAGAAAGCCAAAGAGGTCTTCAGGTGACAGCTGATTTTCACAAGAATAGTTCTGATAGTGAAAAAATTTTCAACTGTTGTGATAAAGATCTCTTATTGCCACACTGTGGTTTTGGTTTGTGTTTGGGGTTTTTGTTGTTGTGGTGGAGTTTTTTAAATTTTATTTGATGGGAATTTTGTATTGTGTGAGGCTTCAGGGGTTCAGTTTCTTGTTAAAGTCATTGGTAATAGTGGACATTAACATGTTACATTTTTATAGGTTTTTTTGTGTCAGTTTTCTATGGACTGACAGAGTGAAAAGTCTGGTAGTACTGAGCAGCATTTTATGGACTTTCAGTGATTCAAAAACCTGAAACCAAAAACCTTAAAGCTTGTCAGTAGGTTTTGGTCTGTATTTTGTTATTCTGAAACAAATCTAAAGCAGCTCCACTGCCTAAAGCCAATGTGCACGAATAAATTGAGAGACCAGTATTCATCTAGCAACCCCGAGCCATATGACCAGTAGTTGTTGGGAAGATTATTTGCGATCTCTGTAATTAAGGGTATCATCAATTTACTACAGATTTTACTCCCCCAGTGTTGCTGTCCCCCATTTGAATTGCTATAGCTAAAAATGATTAGAGAATTTATATAGTCTCTTTTAAAATGTGTTAGAAGAATTTTGAAGTAGTGATCTGTATAGCGGCTAATGTAAAAGCCTGTTTGCCATGCCTTTTGAAAGTCCAGTGTCACCTCTTGAGGTAACTGTAATCATGCATGCGTTGGCATCCAGCCCACTCCATGTTAATAACTCTGTCATTTTATTTCATTTGGTTTCTCTTTTCCTGCCTGGGTTGGTTCCTATCTTGTAAGACAAGCTAGTGTAGCTAGTTGAGCCTGTTTAGTTTGTTTCTTCTGTTTTATGCAGCAAAAGACCAGAAAAGGAGGGAAAACCAGCAGTAGGTATTGTGATGTTAAATTTACAAGATCTGTGAAGAGGAAGCTCCACAGCCAGGGTGGTAACAGAAACATTAATTCTGTTTTGTTTGACAAGCCTTTAGGTTGTTACTAACCACAGAGCACTTCAGTGAAAGGTTAACACTTTGTATTATGTGTGGTTTCAGATATACTAGCCCTAGGATTGTGTTGATTTTGGCTTCTCTGTCTAATTTTCCATTTGTAAAATAAAGTTTAAAAAAAATTGCATGCCTGTGGTGACGAGGAATTATGCAACTGTGCCTTATGCAAACTTCCACACTAAATAAAAGCAGATACATATACCTGGAGCACTTAAGTTGTACAACAGTTTATGCAGTTTTGCAGTAGCATCCTCGTGACAATAGAACTGTAGAGAGGAATAATCATATAGGACAACGAAAGCCTGAGAGCAGATTTTAGTCATTGTTCATTATTCTTTTTTCCATAATTACCAAGTGTCTCTTAATCCTTGAACAGGCACGACATCTGCATTTTTTTGACAGTTTGATTGCTTCTATAATACCTTTGTACTAGAAAAAACTTAAATGTTAAATTTAACCTAATTCAAGTGGCAGAAGGGAGCGAGAATCATCCTAGAAGAAGTGGTGTTACAAAAAAGAAATCTGAAAAACCACACACTTGTATAAACTTGTCTATACAGGCCATAAACTTCTGTCAAACTCAATTAAAATAAACCCTTTCAAATATGTAAACCAAAAATTTGTTGCTGTCTTGTGAATGGATGACTTTATGCTTTTTCCTCTCTCAGTACGTTATAAAGATCATGATGACAATTTTAGCTGTAAATTGGTTATATTTCAGAATTTCTTTATTACATATAGATATTTGATACTTTTAAGTATTTGCACATTTGGTACCAGTAGTGGGAAGGTATTGTGGAGATCTCTAATTGTCTGAGATGTCAGCAATTTATAAAATGAGAACACTTGGGCTGTAACAGAAACCTAACCTAAGAAACTTTTGGAAAAATCAAGGAATCAAAAATTACAGTGGGAAATGTAGCTATATAACCCCAAACCCCTTAATCTGTACAGTGATGTAATATCAACAGAACATTTTTATGTTCCATCATAAATTAAATACTGTTTTTGAAGATGGGAGCTTTTCTGCTTCTTCTCATGATGTCACTGTAGGGTGGAGGGTAAAACTCACTGTTTTGAATTTAACAGCATATTTTGCAAGAGGCTTTTTTTGCCACTGGCAACCCTGAAACTTCAGTCATCTCCAGAAGAATGGGTGACAGCCTGAAACAATTCTTCCAGGAATTCTCTGAACTAGAACATCAATAATTGGATTCTATGGAAGAAACTTAGTGTCATGAAGGATGAAGAAAAATTGTCATTGATTTAGAAGTTTTTGCTTATACGAGAAGTATAGATACAAACACTGTTCCTACTTTTAACACATTACAGTTTTTAATGGTTTATAGATGAAGTGACGTGCACAAGGCAGTTCTGAACTGCTGTCGAGGCAGTCACTGAACTAAACTAAGGCTATAGTGCTGAAAATGTAGTTATTTAACTTTATTAGAGCAGGTAATCTCAGTGAAATGATGTCAAAAGGAGTGCTCTGCTACTGAAATTCAGCATAAAAATATGCTTTTGCAAGGGCAGAGCCAAAGAGTGCACAGAATTTTGGTTTTTTTGTTAAGCACTTTGATTCCGCCATTACTTTTATTAAAGGATGTTACAACATCTGTTACAGCAGACCCTAAAATGACCATGGTGTTTTGAAAATACTGAAATTTAAAGCTGATACAATGCATGTTTTTGCAAATATGGCTGAAGTTTTTCCTCCAGACTCACCCACAGATCTGGGAAGTAAGCCTTCATTAGAGACAAATTTATATAGAGTTAAGGGGTGTGTACACTCTGCAGAGCAGCTTTGTGCCTCCTCTGCAGCTTCAGTTGCAGGTATGTGTGTGGTTCTCTCATGCGACTGAGTGAAATCAGGGTATAGTCTTGCAGGGGGAGGGATGCAAAACCAGGAAGTGGCAATTATTTACCTGCGTATCTTTTTGTACAGTATGTAGTTTCTGTGCTGTACATACATTCACTGTTTACAATTAGCTTTAATTTTGTATTTAGGTGGATAACTATGCCACTGAGTGAGGTAAGGAAATCAAACACCAATACTTCCGTAAACGTATTGTGAATGTATTTCTAAGCACTGTACACTATAAACAATGAGCCCTACAGCATGACTCTTTTTTACTGTTATGCCAGGATATTTATATAGCCAATCTCCCTATTCTATCTGTATTCCTAAAACTTGTTTAAATTTAAAAAAAATCAAATAATCCAATTACAAATTTTTATGAAGTTTTCTGTAGTTTAGAGATGGTCCACTTTTTCCATTTGTGGATCCCTACAAAACTTGTAGTGGGAGTAATCTATGTAGCAGAAGCCTTGCTTTTCTTGGTCACGCTGACAATGGGCACTTGTAAACTGTGGTTCTTCAGGCTGAAATTCACTGCTATAGGTTATAGGAACAAGGGTGTGTTACAGTTCCTTTGCTGTTGTTGAAATGGAAATTGAGTACACTGAAGAGGGAAGATGTATTGATATAAACGTAGAGTGTAGATTACAAGACTCGTTATCTATGCTAGGGAACTGTTAGTGGTTGTGAGGTATAAATTCTGCTTGGTGGTTTAGTCTGTAGTGACTACAAGTTTCTATGTTAATATATGTAATATGACAGGAACCGCATAAAGATAATGGTCAAGCCCCAGAGACTTCTCGTTCATCTTTTATGTTCCTGACTGCTTGCAGACCACACCACTGGCCAGTAAAACCTGGGGGTTTTATGAGTCCATTCTTCTTTGGTTGTGAGTGAAAATATTCATATATACACATGCAGCTATGAAAACATAATCCCACCCTAGAAACAGAATGTTTTCAATCTGATACAGGAAGCCAGTGAAGTGATCTTTCCAAAATGCCACTTTCTTGATTTGTTTGTTCTGTTTTCAACCAGAAATACCACTTTCTAGAAAACTGGTAAATATTGCTTAACGTTTTGAATTTCCAGACAGTCTTAACTGTAACTCTGACCACAGACAAGTCTTCCCAGCTCTGTGTTGCTTGACCTGTATTTCAGAATACAATATGACTTGTATAGTGCCTCTGTAGCTCGGTTGAATGTGAACAGGAAGATTTTAGTGATGAAAGATAATGAAAATACAACAAAGTGCTTTAGGCCTGTCTGAGGATGACAGAAAACAATTTGGATGACAGAAAACAATTTGGAGGCAAGTTAATTATCTAAACTCATATAATACCAGGCATTGAACATATTTCTAGGTAAGATGCTGGTGGTAGTATGTGTATTTTTTTTCCTCACATGTTTTTGGTTTTTTGTGTATGAAATTTCTGTTTGATTATAGATCTGCTCTTTCTGGCGAAAATTCACATCTCTTCCTCCAAAGTGCTGAATGACACAAATAAAGGAAATAAGTTACTAAGACCCCATCACATCAAACCTAGGTTTCTAAAAGGACTTAGAAGTGCTTCAGAATATACATCTATAGTGGTACCTGCAGCTAAGCAGGTGTCTAAATACTTCCAGAATCAGGCTTAAGAAAGAGGGTAGAGCCAGAGTCTGTAACCTGATCCCAGACTCTTTTCTTCAGGAGCTCTTGAATGTTGGACTTGGAGCTACTGGTACCCTTCTGGCCTCTTCCTCTGGTTGCTGACCATTCTGGGCACCATATGTTTGAGAGATGTGTTGGTTCCTGCTGAAGTCTGGGGGATCAGCCCTAAGGAAGGGTTGAACAAAGGAAACTGCGTACGTCTAGCCAGTTCCTGCTAAATCGAATTTGCAGCTTTTACAAGCAGGAAGTCACACTTGGATAGGCCATGTGGTATATGTACTTAGAGGTCTTTTTGTGGTGTTTTTCTTTGGTTCTGAAATATTTTATGCATGGAAAAAGATCATTTTTAGTTGAGTTTATTGTAGCTTAGTTTCATTGAATTATTGTGTGCCTCTTGTTAGCTCAAAATTTTAACCTTTGGAAAACATGCCAACCTTATATATAATTTGTGTCAGGAGATTTTACATAATTGATATTAAGAAAAATGCTTGAGGAATTCGAACAATGTGCAGGTCTGTAAAGCTGTTATGAACACAACACTGTTGTGGCAATTATTGCAGAGGGGTGGATACTCAATTACATGCTTAGTGGAAGGAAAGATTACTAAAAATATTAATGGAAAGCTTTAGTGAAGTTTGGTATTTACTATGTGTATTCTTTAGTAGTTACTAAGTAGTTATCCAATGCTCTATGTATTTGCAAACTCAACTTGTTCTCTAAGTAGAAAACCTTTTCGTGAGTTTCATCAACTTCTGTAGCAGTATAGTGCATTAACTATATATGTATGTATGCATGTATGTATCTCAAGCTGTCTGGCTTGAAGGAGGAAGGATTTTACATGTGAGCAGAGTTTAGTTAAACATCCAGTCCTTGTCCTAGGTTTTCAAGCAGACCGCTTGCACTGCCTCTGCATTTCAGAGTTTCTATGAAAGCTGTTGCAGAATAAAAACCGTGACTTTGGAACATTTAATAGAGAATGGAATTAATTTTCATGTTACAGATTAGAAAGGTGCTATGTCTTTGGACACATCTAGCTGTCAAATGTTGTTGCTAAAACAGTATTTTCCATATTGTTGAAACTTGTCAGATATAGTTTATATTTTCCATGTTCACCAACAGTCCTTTAGAGTTTTGTTGTAACTTTTCCCTTTAACTCTCTTCATCCAGCAAAGGCAGTAGCACATCAGGTAGTTTTGTTCTCTGTCTAGTCATGCTCTGATTCTGGCTCTTGTGTCCTAGCACCATCTGCGAATACTCTAGGAGATGTTTCAGACCAGGTTTTGATTACAGTTATTTGAGATTTCAATAAAAAGTTTTAAAGATTCATAAAGATTTCTTTTCAACAATAAGATTCGAACTTGGCTCGAGCCCTCTGCAATAATGTCCTTTTAAAGTCACATTTCAGTCATCCTTTTTATGTATTGCTTTTTATAATGGTTGTTGGGGTTTCCTCCTCGTTATCCCTCACTCCCTTCTAAAAAACAAAAAATTTGTCTGGGGTGTGTCAGAATCCAGCTGGGACCTCCCAGTGCTGGAGGGGTGCTGCCTGTATCCTCACTTGCACACTGGCAGGGCATGGAGCGAGACAGCGCCGTGGTGGCTGGGGGCTGTGAGGCATGAGGGAGTCCTCCCCTCAGTCATGAGGCCCTTACAGAGGGGGTTCAGCATGTGGGAGCTGCTGCCTGACCTGCTGCCTGAGGCCCCTGCCCTGGCCCACACAAAATGGCAGTGGTCACAGTGCATCTCAGGAGTTTGTGTGACACCAAGGAGTATAATGGGACAGGAGTCTTCCGATTCCATCAATATCTGTAACAAGTAAATTTATTTTTTTTTCCACACAAATTTGGTCTGTATGCACTAACATATTCTGGCCTCTCCGTTAGCATGACCCACAGGCATAGATGTATCTGACTGGCGTGTTCCTTCCCTCTTGGACTATCCACAGGTGAGGTCTTAGGGCATGCTGTATCTTTAGAGTGCATGGAAGTGTCAAGGAAAGATCACTTTGCTGCTTTTTTGGTTTCCGAGTCTAAATTGTTTCAGGGAACAAAATGAACCCTAGGATAAATAACAGAACCTGCCATGTGATAGAAGCTACTGGCAAGCTGTTAGCCAAAAAGAGTGGCAACGCAGCCCAGAGTTGTCCTGGAGCTTTGTGTTCAGAGCCTGCTCCTCCCTTCGGGCAGCTCTGCTGGAACTGATGCCCTGACGGATGCTACTCTGCAGACAACTGTTCTGTCAAATGGCCTGCCCAGAACGATGGCATATTTCTGTACCACTGCTGGCAAAGCGCAGCTATGTGTCTGTGTGTTTGGAAAAGTCCCGTGCCAGAGGCTGATGTGTGTGTGATGCTGCTGGCTTGACCTGGGGAACTTCGGTGGCTTCCGTATGTGCTTCTAGCTGTTAGCGACATGAATTGTGTGTTGCTTATTTCCACGCTGAAATAAATTTCATTCTTTTGGATCATTCTCTTACCAGACACTTTAATAGCCAGCTTTCCAACCTGTAATTCTGTTTTGAAGAGTATCACCGTGCTTTCAAGGTGCCTTTTAAGTGCTTTCAGGCTGTGCCTAGCCTGCAAGTTTGCAAGCTCCTGCATCAGTTTGAGATCTGAATTTCTTGCTGTTTCTGTCACTCGGTATTTCTTCCTAAAGGTGGAAAACCTGGAGCAAGAATTTTGTTTATGGTTTTTCCTTTATGTTTTAAAGGGAATGAGGATAAACTTTTAAGGCAGAGAACAGATCTAAGAAAAAAGTCAGTATGTTGTTGATGCTCTTGTCTACTTAGTGAAGATGGCACGGAAAGTGAAACATCGCTTTTTTAAACCTCTTCTAATACATAAGGAAGGCTTGACAGGGACTCTTTTAAAAAATGAAACACTGTAATAGTCTATCTAAACTATTTTTGATGAAGTTTTTTCAGAAGTGATGGAGAACTGAGCTTCCAGAGTCTCAGCTCCTGAGAGGTGCTGTTACTGAGTATTTAAATTGTTTCTGTCCAGAGGTTTACGCAGTAAAAATCCCTTTATCCTCTTTCTGTTGCTTATGTTTTGCTTCACTGGTGTGTGTGGTATCAACATTTTAGTAGCTTCTCCTGATTCAGTGTTTCTAGGAAAGCAGAACAGATTTTTTGAAAGCCTGATAGCAAAAATAAAATTAAGAAAAAATTAACAAGTCTTCCTTATGTGTCATGGGTGCAAAAATTGAGACAAACGTGTTTTGATTTCCTTCGGGGGTTGCCTCTGCTAAGGAATTTTGCAAGTGGAACTGTTGTTCCTTTCACTTCAAAATGTCAGTGATATACGGGATATTTATTTGTTTTTCATGCTTCTAGCTGAGCTGCTTGCCTCTTGAGGTTTATAAAGAGAAGCCTGTTTCTTTCTTTTCTGTTCTATCATCCATTGCAGGCAGTTCAGCTTGTCCTTTATATGCCCAGAAGTTTCAGACTTTTTTAATTGCTGAATTTATTGGGAACATAGAATTGTAAAGTATTAGCTAACCTTTAAAAGTACCATGTTGCTGTTTATCCATGGTTTGAGAAGAAAATGGACATTTAAGGGTCGCAGCCTGTTTTCCTCATTCAGGAGGCTAACCTTACTTCTCATTGGGAAATATATACAAAACTCAGACTTATTCAGGAAGTACTTTGGTTTTACTTTAAAGTAGCTAGTGACAAGTTTGGGCCAGTTCTGGCTTAATACCTAAATGTTCAGTTTGTGCCCATTGAAGTCAATTGTTGCAGAACTACACAAATCTAACATCAGCATCTGACCCTTTATTTACTTATTTTTAATCAGCTAAATCTTACTTCACTAAAATATGTTTAATTCCTCTTGAAATCAACACCTGATGTGTCTACATCAAATTATGTTATCTTGCATAAAAAAATTCCAATTCTGTCTGAAATTAGACTGTGAGAGTCTGGAAGCAGAAACCATCTCTTTTTGCACATCAAGAAAAGGTATTTTAGCTTATGGACAGACAAATTATTATTTTTGTTCTTATTTTAGAATGGTGTAAAGTTTACATGTGCTTGTATCTTCCTTTACTTATTCTGAAACTGATGTGGCGTCTGTACCATAGAATAAGAACACCGCTAACAATTAATGTTGATTGGAAAGGTAGTGTGTGCCCTTTCTTTTGGGGTTGTGTGTGGAGAGGCTACGTATTTCTGTCCCGTCACTTTTTAATCACTGTATTCTTACAGCATTTTAACCCTATCTTTGTACTGTAGTTTACTGAGTGAAATCAACTGGGAAGCATTGGTGTAGGCAATAGCAATCTGAAAATTTTATAAAGACTGGAAAACTAAGGTTTGCTGCCTTTCATTTTGTTTCTCAGCTCCAGAAGAAAAGGATACAATTAAAGGACAGTATGAAAAACTCATGGATGCTTATGGCTGCTTAGGAGAGCTTCAGCTTAAATGTGGTAAGTGACCATCTGTATGACTGAGACTATAAAATACCCAGACAATGCTACAAGACAACAACAAGTGGCTGAAGTTGTCTAATTCCTTAACTTGTGAAAGCTAATTGCACCTTGTTATGTACAGTCTGGAAAAGATCTGTTTCTTTTTCTGTGCTGTGCCAAAAGCATATCACTAAATGATAGTCTAAGAGTTTTGGGTTTTTTTCTCACTTTTGTTTTGTCTAACATTCTTAGCTGCCTGAAGATAATTACCTTTTTTTTCCCCCATCACATTTGTCCAAGGCAAGCTATGATTTCTTGCTTTTTTTTTGAAGAATCATGTTTAATCACTGATTAATCATGGTCATCTGAGCCTGCAGTACTACTGATTGCCAGTCCTTGCTATAATGCCCAGCTGCCTTTAATTGGGTAATTCACATGGATAAGGATTTGCAGAAACAGGCCTTTAACTTCAACTAATATAATAAGGAATATTTATTGTCATTGATGTAGATTTCTGTACAGTTTGGGAATCTTGATTTAGCAAAGGACTTGCTATTACAATGCCTCCAGGAATGTTAATGGAAATAGCATGTTTAAGGAAAAGAACTGCAGTCATTGATTTGAAGGTAATAGTACCTTACACAGCAGGCTTCAAATTCACTGATGAAAAAGATGCATTAAAACAAAAAGCACAATATGCCTTGTTCCCATGGCGGTCTTACAGTAAGCCTTAATTTTGACTTGAAGGCATGACAAGACTGTTTTCCATATAACTTGATGCTTGGTCAGGGAATCCGCCAAAGGCAGTGGTAATGTAAGCACTGGTCTATTTAGACCAGTAGATATAAGTGTATCATTTTATAGCCCACTTACCATTTTATGGCTTGAGTAATATGACTTGAGATTGATCTGAAGAGGTGACTGCAATCTGAAAGATTTCTGTGTCATAATTTAAAACTGTAGGCCTATCTAGTCTTTTAAAATGAATGTCAGCTTTTTGCTTGTTTTGTTTCTTGCTGAGTTGATTAGGCATTTCTATGGAGATTAATATCAATTTGTTAATGTAATTAAAAAAGGAGAGCTCGTGATTAGTTTTTCTTGGCACTTGGACCTGTTTTTCTTCATAAGAGTCTAATGAATTTGTTGTAATAGTAAAGGAATGTAGCTATTGAATTTAAGCTCTTCAAGCTACAGATGAGGGTAGTTTCTTGTATGTGATGGGAACTAAATAAATTTGGCTTTAGCCTTCATATTAAAAGGTGAATGATTTCAAATGGGGTGTGAAATATTCTCAGCCTTATTTTTTCTCATTTCTCCTTTTATTTCTGTGTTTCCCATGTCCTTATTTCTTTTTGAACAACACCTACTTAACTTCAGTGCCTTAAAGCGTGAGGTTTTTCCTCTCTGAGCTTTGTCACTGCACCTCTCTCTTGTTCTAGCATTACAAGTCCTGGTATAGGACTTCCTTTGGAAGGGATTGTTAAAAATTTTATTGGTAATTGGATAAAAAAGTTAACTACTGGGGGCAAATTTCTAATTGTGATTGAGTGAAAAGTCAGGAGGGTCATGCTATAATGGTAAGCAAACATTTTCTGTTGCTGGACATGTTTAAAAAGCAAAGATGGTCACATGCCTGCTGTCTCACCCTTCAGGAGGTAGCCCAGGTTTATTTCACAGTCTCAGTTATCTTCCATCTTACATATAAATAAGTTTCATCCCTTTATCTGTTGCTTACATAAAAGATTTAACACTAGAAAGGAATGCAATGTAACTTTTTTTCTTTTTTATATAATGTATTTTAGCAGCTGCAAACAAGGGCGTAATTGGCCAGCTCTTCACTGAGCATCTGTGATCACATAGACTTTGTTCAGGAGTATCAGTATTTTTTTCTTACTACTGGAAACCTGCAGACCATAAGTACTAAATTAACTGAAAATATTTGTGAAAGTACATTCCACTGGGATATTAAAAGAGTATATTTATAGAGCTGAAGGGGAGACTTTTTTCAAGACATGAAAGATGTCTCTGAGCACTTTAATTAATCTGTAAATATCACTTCTTAGGAATCCAAATAAATCACATTGTATGCCTGCCAAAGTAGATAGTGCTTTTCACAAGAAAGTAGACGAAATATGTGAAACTGACTCACAAAGTTAAATGTTTCCCACCAGTAATAACGTTCACTTCTATGTACTTATGTCTGTTAACATGACTCACTAAGTTCTTCTGCTTTCTTTTGTGAGATGGATGGCAACAGAATGAATTGTACAGTGTTTCTGAGCTGTATCTCAGCCAAGATTTTACTGCCAAAGAAGATCTAGCAGTGACAAATACATCTTAAGCAGACTGTTAAAAGAGCTGGCTTTGCAGTGTTTGGTTTAGACACTGAAGTCAGGAAGGGGTGCATATATAAGGTATTATTTAGACACCATCACCATGTAGGTTGTTTAGTTTAATACAGCTGCTGTATTTGGGGAGGCATAATTAATTAATTTGACTGTGTATATATTCTCACTCTTGTACATACAAAATGTGTAGTTGAAAGGAAGAAGTTTCAAAGGCAAAAAGGACAACTAAGTACCTGTTTTCTATTCCTTTTGAACATTTTCTAATAATGTAATTGTATTTAGAAGGGGGAGAAGGAGTATCTTTGAGACTAAAGCTGTAGTTTGGAAAACCTTGGTTCTTTTCATAATTCTGCTATAGATTTCCTTAGAGATTTTCAGCTAGATGGTTAGAATCTGTTCCTCTACTGTGTTCTGTTGCTAATTTTGAAGGCAGATGAGAGGCAAAAATACCTTGCAAATTGTTTTTCAGTGGACTATGAAGTGAAGTGGAGGTATGTGTGGAGTGGAGATGGAACAGTCTGAGGGAATATAAGACAATGGCATGACTGTGTTGGAACGGAGAAAGAGCAAAAACTGAAGCGGATTCATTTTTAAAAGGAAAAGGCAGTCCTGAGTTAAGTATTTACAGCTAAGAAGGACAAAGTAAGAATTGAATATTGCCTCCATTTCACTGCAGCTCATAATAGGCAGCACTGAAGTCATCCCATAAACTTCAGGGGAAACAATTGTCTTGAGTCATGTAGGCAGGTTAAATACAGAAACTGCAGCTTATTATTGTAGGGTGTGACGTACCAGAACTGCGTTTCCTGTTCAACTTGGATTAAGGCAGTTGGTTTCACAAGAGCTTTTGAAAAAATGGATGTAAGTTATTCTTGTCTTGTTTCTCTGCCAAATATTCTCCATCCTCTGTCTCCCTTGTGCAACCTGATAAAAGGGCATTCAGCACATATCGCTGTGAGCAAAACATTTCTTAGATTTATTTCAGAGTATTCTTTACAGACAGTTGTGGTGATTTATAGCTGTAATGGGGCAAAATAATGCTCTTGGTCACAATGCATGAACATATACCCATCTGTCTGAGATCAAAATTTGGTCCATATAAGCTTTGAAAGAATTTTTCTTTCTTTAGTACTGTAGATTGGTCTTGCTTTTTCATAGATGTGTTGCTGTAGAAAGCATGACCAGTAAGGAACACTTCACTTCTTGCTCTAAAATTATTTCAGAGATTTCTTTAAATCATTCCAGATTGCATCCAAAGGAAATGAGGGACATTTCTACCATTGTGATCTTCAATTGCAGTTCTTATGTTCCTAAATCACTTTCACTATGTGTAAAGTTTAGAAAGCCTAATATGAAGCAGGATTGTACATTAGACCAGTTGTAAAAGTTAAAGGAAGTAAAAGAAAATATTTTTGTTTTCCAAGGTGGGGGGCCTGGTAAATAGTCTACAGCTGATGTGGTTGTTGGTACACAGTGAAGTGTAAGAGCCAGACCTGGAGCCTTGATCACTTCCAGGAAAAAGTTTTCCATTTTTTTTGGTTGCTTGTTGTTGGCCTTAGTGCTGGCCTCATTCATCATGCACTTTGCAGCTGTCAGCTGAATATAAGTCCTTTCTGCTGCTGTAATGCATGTGAAATCAAGGGAAAACTACCATATGTTTTCCTCCCAGTGTACTTCCATTAATTACTTTTTTTATAAGAACTCTTGGGCTCCTGTTTCAAGAAATAAGACTGGAGTTTGGCCTGTCCCCTACTCCAGACCTGCAGAGAGCTCCTGAGAACAGGGACCCTCCGTAGACTGGCTGCAGTGGTAGTACTGGCAGGGCCACTGACTTTAGGGAATTGATTTAGTGTTAATTCTCCCTTTGATCTTGAGGATGCACAGCCAGCATTTTAAAACTCAGCTTCCTGACTTATTTGAGCTTACACTTAAGGGGTGACTGCTCATTTTATGGCTTTAGTATTCTTTTTTTCCATGTTGCTGTTGATGTTTTGGACAGAAAAAACGTAAATACCTTGAATACTGTTTAGCTCCTTTCAAAGGTTGTAACCCATAATATGCTTCCTGATGATGCTGCCAGGTGGATTTGACTGGATTATCTGATGTATTTTTGTTGTGATTGGTGTTAGTCTGGTACTTAAGTGCTACCTGCATAAAAACAGTTTCACTGGAAACTTAAAAGGAACAGTATTTTTAATATAATTACAGAATTGGAAATGGTAGTGAGCTGCAGTTTTGAAAAGTTCAGGCTGCAGGGATTAATGGAATAGTCTTGATTGTTTTAAGGGGAAATACCTTGTAGCTTTAAGGAATGTTTGAGTGTTTCAATTTGATCTATTGCATTGAAGTTGTGGTATTTTCACAGTTTGCTCAGTAAAACCAATGTAATTTAAAAAAATCCTCTCTTTCTTGTGCCTTGGCCTCACAAATCCACCTACCGTAGGAAATTCCATGTTATGTTGATAGCAGGATTTTTGTGTTGTTTTTGTCTTGTTTTGTTTGGTTTTTTTTCCTTTTTTTTGGGGGGGTGGGTGAGTAAACCCAGGAATGCAACTTCTTGCATTCTTTTGTGAGATTTACTGGATAATAAAAATGAATTGTTTAGGAACTAGAAGAGTTTTTCAGTAAATTCTTGTCAGCTAAAAATGTTATTTTCGTTTTAGTGAATGAACAATTATGAAATAACTTAGTATCTGCAATCTTTAGAAATGGAGAAAGTTGATTTTATTTTGCTTTTTATAAAAATCACTTGCTCCAGTAGCAGCATCCATCCTGACTGAAGCAATTTAAGCAATTTCTACCCTTAAATTTTAGTACATTTAGGTAGGGTTGTGGTTGATACAGCTGTTTTCATGTTAAGTATCTATTTTCAACAGGAAAGATTATGCCTTGTTGACATTTACATACCAGAAAAGAAACCACATTGACTGTTTAAAGTTTAAATTTAGAAGTAAATGGACAGATTTTTTTCCTTTAATATATCCATAATAATAATAATCAGACTTTCAGTGACTGGCAAATAAGCAGAGGCATTTTTCCTGTGGTAATGCTAGGTTTCTGCCATATTAGGTACTACTTGGATATGTAATGTTTTTGTTTTATTCCTTGGAATAACATTTTCAATCTGACAAAATGCCTAAGTGAAAGCATGAGTGGAGGTAGCACAGTTATCATTTCCATCACAAACTTGTCTGATGTAGTTGTCAATATATTTAAAAGCATTGGCAGCCTGGATTGAAGGGAAACAGCACGAGAAAAAAGATTTGGGATTGAAAGAAGAAATTTCCAGACATAAACTGATATTGCTGGCAAAGAAGGGAAGATGGGGAAAGCTTTGTTTCACTGTTTATAGCTGTATAGCTTAGTGGTGGGTAATTTCTTGGACCTTAATGAAGACCTAGTTAAAAGATGAATAGTGGAGTAGTGTTTTGGTAGCATTCATTTTGCTGTGGGAGGTTCTAAAAGGGTGAAAGGCTGTTGGGAGCCTTACCTCTGCTCAGGACCCCATGGCTACATTTTTGTGAATAAAAACAGGGCAGGGCACAGGCTTGAGCACTGTCAATAGGATATTGCGATTAGCTCCCTGTGCCAAGAGTGGCATGTGCATCAGGCAAGGATCTTCTTCCCGCAGTGGTAGCCTGCAGCTGATTCCCAGGAACACTGTCCAAATACCACCTGGGATGAAGGGGTTATCAGGATGGGGCTTGGGCCTTTTTTCCAAGGTGCAGAGTCAAGAGAGATCAGTGTTACACTGGGGCTGTAGTGTTGCACGGTTTCTGCATTCTGGCTGTTTTGTAGCATATCCAGAATGATTTAAGCAAATCAGAGAGGTTAGAGTTGATCTGAAGACCACCTCAGCTTGCAAAGCAGTCTAGGAGGACAAAGCGGCAGAGCAAGCTATCTTTATCATAGCTTGAATTTATTTGTCTCTTTTCTTCCTTTTTCTCCAATTTTCTGGGTTGTAAGCGTGAACTCCTTTGCCAGCGGGTCTCTGTTCAAAGGCATCATGAAAAGTTCATGAATGCTGCTCCATAATTTGGAGTACTGTAAAGAGACTTATTCTGTGTGTATAGAATCATAGAATGGTTTGGGTTGGGAGGGACCTTAAAGATCATCTAGTTCCAACCCCCCTGCCCACCCGTGGGCAGGGACACCTTCCACTAGACCAGGTTACTGAAAGCCCTGTCCAACCTGGCCTTGAACACTTCCAGGGAGGGGGCAGCCACAGCTTCTCTGGGTAACCTGTTCCAGTGTCTCACAACTCTCATTGTAAAAAAAATTTCTTCCTTGTATCCAATCCACATCTACCTTCTTTCAGTTTAAACCCATTGCCCCTTTTCCTGACACTACAGGCCCTGGTAAAAAGTCTCTCTCCATCTTTCTTATAAGCCCCCTTTATGTATTGAAAGGCCTCAATAAGGTCTCCCCAGAGCCATCTCTCTTCTCCAGGGTAAACAACCCCAACTCTTTCATGTGGGGTTACTGCACAGTGGCAGGAAAGAGTATTGCAGCTTCAGAAAGCCATCCATCTCCTGGTGCTTCAGGGACAAAGCAGTAGCTTCTTAGTTGCGATTACTATTTTTGAGCTCATTAGCTAGTGATTTGGGGGAGTAGAGATGCTGGACCTCTGCATGTGTAGATGTGTCTCCCATTTTGGGGATGAGTGAGTGGAGGGGAGTAAAAAGAGTCTAGAGTCTTTGTTAAGTGATAGCAAGTTTCTAGGTAAGGCAGAACTGTAGTTTTGATTGGCTTTTCTCTTGTGCTTTATTCCTACTCATTGCCGCCTTAAAGTAAAGAATTGCTTTGTTTAGATCCAGTTGTTTTCCAGTGGTTACAAGCTTCCTGAAGGACAGAACCACAGATAACAAGCCCACTATTACTAAATTTTTGTTCTTTCTGGCTGTTTTAATGTTGACTTTCTCATTCAATCTCTTCTGAACCCTCTAGGAAAGTTTAAGATCACTGAAGCCAGTGAAGGTGCTTTTATTCTTTGTCTCAGCATCCGAGCCATCCAGCTCTCTGAGTCTGTCACTAGTGGTTTTCTGTCCCTGAAGCTGACCGATAGTAAGGCATATTAATAGTGTTTCTATACCTTGCTTCCAAATTCTCATGAGTGAAGTTTACTTTTAGCTGATCCGTTTTGCATGTTTTCACCAAAGTCACAGAAGCTATTAGCTATCCTGAGAGACAGCTAACTCCTCCTGACCCCTTCCGGAGGGTACAGGACAGTATTTAGTGAAGTATGAACTATCATGGTGATAACTGATGTATCTCCTACTTTTAATCCTTTATAATTATGGACACTCACGTGCAAAGGAGGAATAAACTGTCAAGTTTTATGTATTTCTAACCCTTCACTATGGTGCCATCTACAAAAGTACAGAAGATGTCCTTCTTAAAAACACTCAAGAAGGAGAACACAGTATACCCTTGTTATAGAAAGAAATGTGATGAACAGGGCTTTTTAGTAAATACCACCTACACTGGCCTTTATGCAAAACTGAAGTCAGCAGAACAGAATGAATAAGATCTAATCTCCCACCTTGTCCTGCCATTCCAGTCCCACGTGCCTACACAAATATTCTGGCCCTGCTGAAAACCACCCCTAACTCAAGTTTCTGTAACCAGCCTGTGATCTGGAAGCAAGGACTTCTCTGCTCATATTTCAGAAAAAAATCCTGGTTGTTGCGTGGGAGTTGGTCTGCATTTTTGGATAGTGGGCCACCGTGGAGGGTTGAAGAGCGATCCTACAAAGTGTTCCCTTTTGCTGTCTGAAGCCATACTGTCCCAGATTTTCACTGTGCCCTTAGCTGATTAGCTTGCTCTTGGCAGGTCAGCTGTTGTTTCTGCTATGCTAGAGCAATAAATGTTGGCTCATTTCCATCTTTTCTTACTAACTGGAGTGAACAGGATGACATTGTCTCCATTAGAGGCCAATTTAAGTGAATCAGTTTCTTCCTAGAAAAAAGTGTTTTCAGAACAATTGTTCTACTGTTTCTTAATTACTTTTATCATTTCAGAGAGAATCAGCAGAGGTTGAAATTCTGCTTTGTAAGAGAGATCTGATTACAGTGGTGTTCTCAAGCTTCAAAATTTATCTTTTAGTTTTGGTGCCCTGAAGTTCAGCTGCTTCATAATTTTACACTTTGCTTCACAGCCACGAGAGCTGGAATTCTTTTAGTGATCACTGAGGTTGTCATCTAATCGTGTATATTCTTTTGTGGCATAAAAAGCAAAATCTCAAGAATTGGTAATATTGAAACTTTCTGAATGGCTGAACACACCCAGCTTCAGCTGAAACTAGTAAGAAATCTGAATGCTTCATATCTTTAAAATTCAGAAGTCAGTTGAAAAATTCATAGTGAAGAATACACGTTATCTCATAAATGACTGATCTTTTACCTTTCCCTTCAGTGAAATCCAATGAAAACTATATGTTCTGTAGGGTGGTGAAATTTGATTTTGAGTAGTGTCCCAACACCAAGCTCATTGTACTTCATAAAGTAGGTGGGAAAAACACACTCTAATGCAGCAAAGGATGGGAATGTGTAAGTATTGTAGAATATTATGCAATTGCACTCACCTGCGGTCAAAAGGAATTCAGAGATGTAAAGGAATGTAGTCGTGTGCTTCTCGTTTGCATTTACTTCCATCTGAAGCAAAGATGCTGGCCTCTGCTGGAGGCCTGTCAGCATTGCATGTGACAGGACTGATGCGAAACGGCATAGCCAGTGTCCACCTGTAACACTTTTGTAACTATCTATCACCTTCTAGGTAACACTCGGCTGCACTTTCTGGTCCTGGTGACAGGCTGTACGTCGGTGGGAAAAATCCTGGATGCTGAAGTTTACAAAATTACTGCAACAGATTTCTGTCCTCTCCAGGAAGAAACCAAGGAAGAGGAGCGCATTACTGCCTTGAAGAAAATACTGAACTCTGGGATGTTCTATTTCTCCTGGCCTAACGCAGGCTCAAACTTTGACCTGACTGTGCGGGCTCAGAAGCAGGGTGATAACCACTATGAATCTGGTAACTCGTTCTTCTGGTTAGTACTGCATGTTACACCAAAGTCTTCTATCATCCCCACCTGTATCTTACTGGTCAAACATTCTCAGAGGGAAATGAACATAGGCATTTCAGGTGCCCCTCTTTTCATTTCTTTGTCATGTCGTTTTACAGGGCATATAATCTTAGTGAATTCATGGTAAACCTAGGTCAAACAAGTAACTTCTTTTAAATTAAAATTAACCTGATAGTGAAATGCAATTCTAACGATGACATTTTTTGTTTTTAAGAAGGAAACACAAGATGTATTGCTCACAGTACAGAAACATGTCTCTACATGTCACGAATAGTTTCACCTGCAGTTCTTTTTCAATAATTTGCTTTAAAAGTTATCTAATAGAAACCTGCACTTGAACTGTTCATAAATCCCATCATCTGTATCTTCTGTTTCTTAAAAGTGTATGTGGTTTAAGTCTGTAGTTTAATGTTTCAATAACGTGCCCTAGTTTTTATGTTGAAAGCATCAATATGTTTACAGCTCAGTGTAAATGTATGGTGCACCGAAGGAAACTCCTGTGATAATACACTGCTGTGTACTTCTTACTTTCTTGTGCTTACAAAGCAAATAAAAAGTATTTATTGTTGTGGTAAGTATTGGTTGAGTGGAAAGGAAAACACACAATGCTGGGTTTTGTCTTCTCTAGGTGGATTCACCATTGATATAGTTCAGTTTGTTTGCTTTACAGGTTCTGTCAGAATGCCTGAATTCCTACACCCTCATTTTTGTCTTTTTAAACAAAAAGGTAGTCACACAGGAAGCACAGCTGTACTGAAAATAAACGAGGATTATATGATGTAGGTGGAAAAAAACTGGCAGAGTTAAATGTGGGTGGGCTGCTAAAATGTGTGATAAGTCTTGGGGCCCAAAGTAGGTGAATATTAAATAAGCAAAAATGTTCATAATGGATGATAAATAAACATGAGAGAGCACTTCATTCAGGCTAAATAATCTTTCTAGCTATGATGTGACTTTGACTGGTAAGATCTAGTGTTTTGAGTTTAACTCAGGAGAGAGATACATGAAACTTGCTTTCAACTGTGCTAATTATGCATCCCTCTGAAAAAGCTCACTAAGCATGTCAAGTCGGACACATGGCGCAAATTAGCTTTGTTCCAGTGATGAAAATCCTAAGGTGGCAGTATCCCTTAATAAAGAAACAACCTTTAAAGTAACTCTTTTTACCTGTACTGTCTCTTGAAACTTTCCTTCTTGGAAAAGAAGTATTTGAACTTTCCTTCTTTGCTGCTTCTGGCTAATGTAGAGTAGCCCTTGAAGAGGTTCCATTCTCTTATATGTTGTAGAACAGGGATGAACGGTGACAACATCACATTTAGGGGAAAAAGATGTTCCAAAGAAAATTTACCTTTAGGCAATCATGTGATATGGGAAATTTCAGACCAAACAATAGATTCTTGAGAAGAGTAAACAATGGGATAAATAGTTACATGATGAAAAGTGTCAGATGACCGTAGTTATATGCAACACAAACTGCCTGTTAAAAGAACTGCAACAATAAAAAAATTCTACTGGAATTTGTCTGAGTGAGGATTTCCTCTGTGAGTAGAGTTAGGAGAAGGAGGTGGAAGAGATACCAAAAATTACATTAGAATGCTTTTTCAGTTACATATTTAGTTTAAAAATGTAAGAATGACTTGCACCTCTTCCAGAGAAATGCTGTACTCTAGAAGAACAACTCTTCAGGGGTTTTGCTATATGTTGTAACTCTTGTGCAGATCTCCTGTTGAGCAATAAATAATCATAAAAGGGATTTTCTTGGCCCTTATGTGTGACTAAAGATACATTTTGAAAAATGAAACAAGGAAAACCATCATAATAGAAGAGACAAGCATCACTGTTAACTGACATGATAGGTTTCTTGGGTTGTTGATCTTAAAATAAATTGAAGGTTAAAACAGACATTCCTCTTAATTTTAGTAGCACTTTTTGCCATACCTCCATTGACTTATGGGTCCAGTCTCTGGAAAAATTTGCCTGAAAATCTTGGTGGATTTTAAAAAGACTCTTCATCCTGTAGTGACTGCTAAGGTCTGGGCAGTACCGTTCAAAAAGTAATTAGCTTGACAACACTGTAATTTGTGAAGAAGATTACTAAATATAAATGTATTTCTGGAGCTGAAAGAGGTGACATTTACATCTGAATGTATACAACAGAGGTACAAGATACAAGGACAGCACCTTGGTGGTAGCTGTGCTGTTAAAATTTGCCATGTTCTGTTCATTGTAGTAGTTCACAGGATTTCTTCCTGATATTTCCTGGTTTTGGATAAAGCAAAGGTACAACAGGAAAAGGGTAAAAAATAATTAATTGCTTAAATTAGTGATTGTTGTTGGGGGGGCACCTATTCCTGTCTGTCTTATTTTATTCAGTAATCTATCTGTATGTTGTTGAACCTTTCAGGAACCAGCTATTGCATGTGCCCTTCAAACACTACCAGGTGAACTGCTCTGACTGGTTGCTGAAAGTGATCTGTGGCGTAGTGGACATTCGCACTGTTTATGCTTCCCACAAGAAGGCGAAAGCCTGTCTCATCTCTCGCATCAGCTGTGAGCGAGCTGGAGTCCGGTTTCACATTCGAGGGGTCAATGATGATGGACATGTGTCTAACTTTGTTGAGACAGAGCAGGTAAGCGGATGTATCCAATAGCTTTGAATAATTCAGTCCACTCGAGTTTAATTGGGGCAGAACAAGAATTAAACAAGTTCAGCAAGCATTTTTTCCAAGAATATTTAGAATATTATTGCGTGACAGATGTATTTGTTCTTGCCTATTAAGCATTTCTTTGCAATCTGTTCTTTTTCTTTGTTTCTGACTTTTCCATGCACACAGTTTTCACTAATGCTTTTGATTTTTTTCCTGAATGTGGAAGTCTAGCCATTTGATATTGTAGTGAAATACAGTTATGGGTTTTTAAACCATTCAGGGATCTCTGTGTGTTAATTCACGCAAGATCAACATGTGTAACAATAAGTTCCTCAGTTGCATGAAACTTGCTTAGAATTATCAGTCACGAGGCCTGTGTATTAAAAAAAAGAATGTTTTCAAATCAGTTCCAGAAAAAATCTCACACTTTTATACATTCTGCATACATTTTAAAGTACATTTTTTCTAAAATTCATCATATTTCCCATGCTATAGAATGTTGGAGAAACTAGTTTGAAAGATTTTCTGTAAAGTAATGGTCTCCACACTTCGTTTCTCTTTCATCCATTCTAAGTATCTCTGTTAGTCCATACCACCAGGTTTGCTGGGCTACCCATTGAAAGTCCCTTCCACTGCAGTGGCATAACTGTGTCTGTACCGATGTAAATGAATTTGATTAGGGATGCTGGGGGTGATTTTCAGCAAAGACAAGAGCTGAGATTTACTTTTGGCTCTAAGGAAGTCGCTTAGAATCATACAAAATCTTATGATCAGAAATACTCATGTTTCAAGTTACTCCTATCTGCTTTATTGGATTGAAGCCATCGCTTCTTTGTACAGCAAGTTTTTCAGCTATAAAATGAGGGTGATTATTAACTTCCTGCCTCACATGACTTTTGCAGACCAGTGAGGACAACATTTATGGAAGGTAGGTAGTGTATGCTGTGCTATGGTGAAGAACTCTCAGCATTCAAATATATAGTTCTAGGTAAGAGGAAGCCACCCAGCAAAGGAGCTGTGTTCACTGGGAGTCAAATCATCTCTGGCTAGTAAAGGAAAGGGAGAAAAATCATCTTCTCAGAGTCAGGCAAATTCCAGTGCAACTCATTTTGGAAGAGACTTTGCTTTATATTCCCCTTTGTTTTGTGGGGGATTCTCTCCAGCGAGAGGTGGTATGACACAGTTTTTATACATACATGGTAAAAACCTTATTTCCAGCTGATTCTGGGACAAAATATATGGGTGAGATGCATTCCGCAGACTCTCTTGATTGATACAACCAAACAAAATAACAGAGTCAGTTGGTTTTATTACACATGGTTTAGCTTACTACCTTGAAAGTGAACAAAAAGCAGCAGATCCTGAAGCATCTGAAATTTTCTGTGCCAGCTGAAATGAGTGCTTTCTCATTCAAGTGTAATCACCTTTTCCTTTTTGAATAGAAGTAGTAATCACTAGCAGTCAGACCCATCATACAGAAATGGATGTCTCTATAAGCAGAATAGATAAATGGCTGGTAGTAATTTTCAATGAAGGACAAGGATCTGCTCCTAAAATTTGGTTGCTTTCAGTGTCTTCTGGGCATATCTACAAAACTGTGTATGTAGTATAGATTGGTTTTGTGTGTGTTTTTATATGTGTGTGTATGTGGCTATATGTGTAGGTGCACATACAGTGGAAGTAGATTGCTTATGTGATGCTCATAAGGGGAGGCTGGTGAGACACCTCTGTGTGACACAGTGAGTGTAGCATAGAGGTACTTAAGCTAGCTCTGTCATTACTTGTTCCAGAAGAGATATAGCTGTGTCACTGTAGGACTGTGCCTGACTGCTGAGGGTGGCATCCCCCCTCAAAAGTGCTCATACTTTAGCACTAGTGTTTCCTTATGGCACTGCATGAGTGTAGCGACTCACACTCAGTGCTGTCCTTTTGGTTATCCCACTGCATGAGGCAGGCATGCCTTCAGGCACCTGTTTGTCCAGAATCCAGCAGTGTTTGGGTACTTTCAAAATTTCCTCTAAGATGTTGCCTTGATGGTGTAGCTTTAACCTCTTCACCTGGTTCTGCCTAAGGATACATGCAGAGCTACTTGAGACTTGACAGTGCTGCACTGCTCAGCAGAATGCCTGGAGAAGTTGCAGACTGGTATTCCCCTGTCTGCTGGTGAGGTTTGATCCCCAAGACATGCTCAAAGCATGCACAGTGTTACACATGTGACTTTCTGCCCAGTGGTCAGAGTTGTCACTGGGGAGGTGGGTGGCTTTTTGTTCGTGTTCCTCCTTTTCCTGGTTTGCCTGCATTTGCAGTAGGCTGGCCTGGCAGCTTTCCACTTAGTGTTCAGGCTTCCACAAATTCTGCTTGTTGGATGCCAGACTATTCCCCTGCAGTGCTTGGGTCTCTAATGGCAGCCTCTGAAGTCTCTGCTAATAATTGTCTTTTGTGCCTCTGCTCCAAAGCAACTGCAAGTAAGTCCTGCAGCATCTCACTCAAAAATGGAATTTTCGCTTGGAACTTGGGAACCGAAGAAGGGACATATGCCATTTTAAGTAATAATTTGGTACAGTCTGCTATTTTAGTTGAGTGCCTTCTCACAAGCATTAGTGCAAAGTATGTTACTCAGGATTTGAAGAATGTTCTCTTGCTGAAATGCAGAGGAAAGAAAATGTTAGAAAGGATTGTCAGCTTTCTTTCAGATCAGTCTCACATTTGCGGCACTGCACTTAGCAGTTGTCTAATGGGAAATAGTTCAGTTATCCTGCTCACTGGTTGGGTCAGAAGTAACTTATTCTATTTAATTATATTCCTGGAGTACATTATGTTGCAGGTGATTAGCATGAAAAATAAGATGGCCTTTGCATCCCAGCAGAAAACTTGAGGATTGACTCCTGGTGAGTGGCAAAACAGTACTTGGTTGCTAGTGCTTCCCTTAGCTGGGGCTGGGTCAGGCTCTTCACAAAAACTGCTGTGTTTTGCTCCTGTTCAGCCAGTGGCGGCTCTGAAATGGGCGGGCTGAAAGCTTTTGAGTGTTTCGCAGTTGGGTAAACAAAAGTGCAAGAGTGAAATGGTTATAGGGTGAAAGGCTTGAGTAGGTTGGAAATTATAAAAGGGTTTGCAGTTTTCAAGTATTGCGTGTTTTTGTTTGATTTTTGTATTTAAAGGAGAAAAGAAGGTTGCTTTTGCTAATGGTGATAAACACTAGTTTTACCAAGCTGCATGTCCTAAGAAAGCAAAGTTGGGCTAACCACTGGGATGCCTGAGATCCAGTTCAAGCTGGCATCCACTTACCATTGGGAAGGAAGAGTCCTAGAATAAACTCTCTCCTACTTTCATAGTAGACTACTGACTAATCGCCTATGAGGTAATATCTTGGCTGAATAACATTCTGTTTCCATTTGCTGCAGCCTGTACAGTATAATGGCATGCTGGCTATGTGCTTTCATAGATTAATAGCACCCTAGGATTCTGAAAAGCCAGGACTTTTCCCCCCTTTATAGGAACTACTTCTTCTAACATTTTTCTGTTTTTAGAAGAGGGAGAAACAATTAGTCTTATCTCCAGGCAGCTCTTTTATGCATAGATGGTATGCTTTTGTCTCCCACTGAGTTAGCCTTGTGGCATTTTAGCTCTGCAATGAGTCATTTTTTGTGGGCTCACTTAACTGCTGTGACTCACAGTGTTTGAGAAGAAGGGGGAAAAAGTTAAATGTCTCACTTCACTTTTGCTTGTCAAAAAAAAAAAGCTACTAGTAAATCTTTCAGATACTTGATCATTTGGCTTGCATCTTTATAAAGAAAAAAGAAGAAAGAAAAAATGGTAGGAAACACGTAAGGAAAAACAAAATATGAAGGAAAGAGAAAAGAGGGTTTTTCTGAAATCACTGTAATGTGTACTTCCAGATTTGCTGCCAATGTTTTTTAATGGGATGGTAGCCCTTTCTAGTTGCAGCGTTGCAGTTAATCCTCGAATAGTTTTAAAATCAATCTGTTTTTCAGTGATAGCTTAAATGTTTCCCTTCACCCTTTCTTCCTCCCCTAGTAATCCCTTAAAGTTGAGATTGTATCACATTCTTTTAATTCTTTTCTGCTGATATCGTTGAGAAACAAGCATGCTTTCTTCATGTAGTTTGTGTGCCTGTCACTGTTTACATTTCAGCTCCTCCCCCAGTTATCCTCCACAGAGTCGCGCTAAACTCATAATATCTTAGTATGTGATTTACGGGCAACAACTCTAATTTACCAAAGATAAATGAATGGTTTCAGTTGTTCCCCCCTTCATGGAACTGTTCAGTAAAGAAAATGGAAACCTTGACAAGGCGTTAAAAGGAAATGCCTTGAATTTGGATTAACCTTCCCTTTCTTCCAGTTTAAGAAAAATATGTCAGGCATGGATTAAGAAAAATGATCCCTATTTCACAATAACTCCTACACCATGTTGGATATCTCTCCAGGAGAGGAATGGATGCAATCATGTGGTTAATTTATTTTCTGGATCAAGTTTTAGTATGGCCCCAGGCGGAGCAAAGAGGATTATTTTGGCAAGTACATCCTTGGATCCTGTGGTCTGAGCTAAAGGGACTCATGGAGAGGTATGTTTAGGCCATCTGTTATCCCTGCTCTTTGTGGGTTGTGTGGCAGAGCTGGGGATCCCAGAACAAGCCATGTGATTATCCATTTCATCGTGGACTGTGTCTCTGTGGGCCCTTGAGTCTGTAATGAATTTTGCCGTTTGAAGTTGTGACTGGATAATTATTTCCTTCTAATGAAGCCGAGTGATGGAGATTAGTGAATAAATTATTCCAAGCAATGAATGGGCACAGCACGCTGGGCTTAGAACACCAGCTGGTTGACATAGATGTTTGCTTCTTGCTCAGAACCAGTACCAGTTTGCTTCATGCTCAGAAGCTTACTAGCAGTACGTGTGCGTGAAGCTTGTGTTACCAGGAAAGGTCCCTACATCACAGGAGCAAGGTCTGGCCCTATCCAACAGAAGAGAAAGATTGAAAAACGTCCTCTTGAATTGTCAGCACTATCACTCTTAATCCTGGAGTCAGAGAAAGAGACCACAAAAAGAGCCTAAGACAACAGAAGTTGAAAGAAAACCATGGCAAATTCGAACACCAGAGGTTAGAGGACAAGCAATCTATTATCAAGGCGAGGAGGTCCTTCATACGGGTTAAGTATCCGGTTGCTACTAAGTTGCGTGATGGAAAACTGCAGGAAAGTGTCTGAAAATTCATCCAGCTAACTGGATTGGATTGTTCTATGGGCCAGACCCTTTGAGATTAATGAAGTAGTCCTCAAGTGTTTTGAGGATTTGCTAGGAATGAACATTCTTGCTGGGACAGGTAGGCAACAACTTGATGTCATTTTGGACCTAAGACAAAAGATAAGACTCCACAATAGTTTTATGAAGCCCAAAGACAAGAGATTTAGCAGTATGTATCAACCCTAATGACAAAGTGTTGTCTAAAATGTATTTCTTGTCCATGAGTTAAGGAAAACAGAGGACAGGAAAATTCTGGAAATAGTGCTGTTTATTTTTCTTTAAGTTTCTTTTCTTAACTGCTCATCTTTTGTGTAGTGCCTTAGAATAAGAGAAATGGATCTGCTAGAGGACGGGGCAATAAAGTCAAAACTAGAACGACAAAGAAGTGGGACAGATATGCGCTTGTTACACATGATATTGGGAACAAAAATGATAAAGGCTTGGAAGAATATGAGAAAAGAAATTCTGTACTTATCCATGCATAAATGCTGGAATTGCATAACCAATGAAGTTGGATTCTTTTATTTGTGTAATTTTAACCTGGATGTATTATCAGTGTTTATTTAAGATTTTAATAAATAGGGTTTCTTATAGTGTATATGGGTGTTGATTATGTCCATTCCTGAACTGGAAAGTCTTCTTAGTCTCAGTCTTTCAGCCTACTTGCTTAACAAGTCTGCTGGTAGGAGGGCTGTTGCCACTATTACTGTAAGGTCACGTGGCATACATAGTAGAAGGTAATGTCAAGATCAGGGGTCTTGTTCCTTGGAGTGGTGAATGAAGGATACTGGGTTTTGCTGAAATTCAGGGAAAATTTGCATGGTTGTAATGCTTAATGAAATGGTTACAGTCTGTTTAGGAAGGAATGACTGGCTGAAAAGGGTGTTATTCTCCCACTCATTAAAAAATACTAGGTCTTTTTCCAATTCACTGGAAGCTTAGAAAAAAATGTTTTTGGATTCAGCTGGATCATGAGAATGAGGTGAGAAGATTGCGAAAGAGTACAGAATTGCCCCAGAGAACAGAATGATGAACCCTGTAAGTGAAAAGAAAAAAAAATATGTGCTAATGTGGCAAACTTTCTTATGAATGACTGTGCTGCAGAGGCCATGCTCACAGTTCAGAAACCTCATCTGAATTTCTAAATGCTACATGGCAATGTGCATAAAAATGACAGTTTCTTTAAAATTATCATAGGGGAGTTCTGCATCCTGACAGGGGAACCCCCAGCCCATCACATCAGGGTGTGGGCATCCTCTTTAGATCACAGGAATGATCCCCAAATAGTTCAGATTTATTTTGTTCTTGTTCAGTTCTCCAAATGGACAGTTTAATAGAACAGAAAACAGTTAGAAGAGGTAATGGGTGAAAAACAGTGAACAAAAAATGTGAGTGATAGTACTGAAAAACATCTGTTAACTCTTATGATGTTCAATCACCAATAAGTGGAAATATGAGCATCTGTTAATGCAGAAGGCAGAAATGTTTTGTCAGTATTTTTCTTCTGTATTCGGCTTAAAGAAGGCAGGTTACGTATTCATGGTCTGTAACTGATGAAATAGTTTCCATTTAAACTGTAACTCAGGAAGATGTTAAACTGCAGGCATTAAAATAATAATAACAACAAAACCAATAATAACATATTTTTTATTATTACTATCATTTGATATTTATTATTATCTTTTAATCAGTGGATCTAGAGAATTTGCAGCGGGACTTCTAAAAGAGCTGGCCAAAGAGATACTTGAGCTGTCAGTTTTTCAGTTAGTTATGGAAACAGGAATGTTCCAGAAGATTGTAAAGAAAACTGATCCTCTGTAGCAAGCTGTTTGAGTGGCCAAATTGTACTTCTTACAAAGTTTTGTCTGTATTCATCATCATTAAATGTTTCACTTTAACTCATTCATTGCTGAAGTGATAATTGTTGTCAAATTTTGAAGTGAGCTAGTCCTGATTTTTTTATTGCATAGATTCAGGACCTGATCCTCATTTAGTATGAGTCAGGATAATGCTGGGGCTGTCAGTGGAGCTATGTAAATTTGCCTTACCTTAGATTTAGCTCCTCTGGGTCCATGACTGAGTGGAAAGATGATTCAGTGTTTAGAAGTCACTGACTCATCTTGGTACAACCTGTCTCAGGGAGGATGTGATAAAGAGGAAGGTGGGCCTACTCACTCCTTCTGTAGTCCAACTGCAGGATGAACTCCTCTGAGCAGAGAAGTGCAAAGAAGAGGTTCACCAGTGTGTTGCCATGGTAGTTAGCTCCAGCACTCAGGTACTGGCATGTTTAGAAAGCTTTACCGGGAGAGCATGTTTTAGAGCCATGTTACTCAAACTGAGGCAGGCCTCGCAAGAAAGCTTCTCTGAGCAAGCCTCTCTTGCAAGGAGTTGTGCTAGGATGTGATGCAACAGAAAAGGGGTTTTAGTTCATTGGTGTGAGGCTAGAAACATTGAAACATACAGTTTTCCACTATATCTGGAATAGCCATTATTCTAACACTGACATTGTGTCACTGACGACGCCTCTTAAATCTTTCATCTTAGTGAAATGGGGATGGTCGTAAGTGCTCTGCAAAAATACTGTAAAGATTAGTTGGATAAAGCTGGTGACAGAATATTTAAATACCCACCTCTCTGGTGTAGCTATACTTCTTTTCACATGTGTGGATCTAAAAATTGTACAGTAGTAGTGATCATAAAGATGAGAGGTCAAGGCAGATGAAGGCACTTCCCCTGAGCCACCCAGCCAACACATCTAGTGACAAATCCAAAAGCACAAACCACATTAAAGCTGTAGAGTAACCCATTTTCATGTTCCTTTCTATTTTGGGAGCTACTAGCCAGCTGGCAGCAGTTGTGCTAAATGATATGATGCAGTTAGAGAAGCAGCCACCTGGATGACCTGGATACCATTGCTCTGCAGGGCTGCAGAAGACTCATTGTCATGCATGAGATAACAGATATGTGTATCATGTGTATCATGTATCCCTCGTGGAAAACAGCCAGGATTCCACTGCTAAGTATAGGCCAGGGGAGTGAGCTGGGCTTTGCACAGTTGCTCAGTGGTCATACTGAGTCTGAAGATAGTACCTTTTGTGCTAAGTTAACATATAATATAACGCTTTGCTGCGGGGCTCGTGGAGGGGGAAGGCAAAGGGGGAAATCAGTCTGTACTTTGCATAGATATGACTCAAAATCAACTTGTTAGCAGTGATCATAAGAATAAATACTAAGCGAGAGTTTGAGGTCTGGTTGGGGAGTTTGGAGCCTGTTGCTGTAAGCCTGGAAAAGAAGTAGATCACACTCTGTTCACTATCTCAGAATGGGAGTGGCGAAGCTGCTGGTTTCACTTGAGATTTATTTGGACACTCTGACAAGGCACAACATGCAGTGAATTAAGAAATAGTAAATAAAGCAAGAGATAAGCTTATCCTACACCTGACATTACCCGTCATCGGTCACAAGGAGCAATGACATTTTGCACAGTTTAATTTTGTGAGAGAGGCAGAGGGAGAGTATATGGCTGGTCTTCCTGAGTGTCTCCACCAGTAGATCAAACCCATCTTCATTGTGGATGAAAGATTCCTTCCTTCTTGCCTTTAAATTTTCTCTTATTTCTGATGAGTAGTGAATGGAATCTGCTGCGATGACATGAAAGCAAATACGTTGTGCTTTGTTCCACTGCCTGTGAGACTATGGAAAAGTGGCTGAGCAGTAAGTGGATACAGTGAGATACAGCGTTTGCTTTTTTTACCCTTTGAGTTCAGTGTCTTAAACTGTCACCTGATGAAGGGGTCACAGACTGATAGATCTAACTGCAGAACTCGTTCCCTTTATTTTACGTTTGCAGACAATTTACTTGGATGATGACGTCTCTTCCTTTGTGCAGATCAGAGGTTCTGTTCCACTATTTTGGGAGCAGCCGGGGCTTCAGGTAAACAAATAATCAGAAAGCCTACTTTACTTATCTCTCTTGCTACTTATAATTTAGAATTTACATAAAATTTAAGTGTTTTTTTTAAAAGACCTGCAAAGCTCATTCTGTGAAAATGCTGAGCTCTTTCATTTTAGGTTTACCTTGTAGGAATTTTTGTGTGTTTAGATAAACAGAACTAAACCAGACAAATGGCTATAGTTAACTGAAGTTTAACATTTTCATGTGTTTGTGTGCCTCTACAGGGAACTATTTGTAAGGGACTGTGTCCTAATGTAAACTGAAGCTTACAGCAATACCTTTGTAACATTTTTAGTTTGATTTGGAATAATCTTTTCTTCTGAAATGCCCAGTTGGCTTGATGATATTGACTTCCACAATAAAATCGGGTACCAGGAGCTCCACTGGCGTGCATTACCTTGAAACAAAGTACAATGTCTGGATAGTGTGTTTGCTAGTTTTCAGTCAAAAGGGTGATGATGATCTAATCTGATCTTCTGTAAAGCAGAGATGTAGAGTTTCATCAGAAGATTATTGCTTCAAGCCTAGCAGGTTACACATGGTCTGTGACTTACAGTTTATATACAGTTACAAGCTCAAATAAGAATCATCCTAGCACTCTGAATTCTCTTAACAGAGGGATAAGCAACTGGAATGAGTATGCGTATATATGCATATATGTTAGTAGAGAGAATACATAATATAACTGGGTTATTTGATACTTTTTTTGTCATTAAGTGTAGCACCTAGGTACCATTCAGAACTACTGGATTTAGTGCAAAAGGAAGATGACTAAAGGATCTGTGGTGTTGTCCGTTAGTACCATCCAGTGCAATACTTGCTTCTTTTTATAAAGCAGGTCTGTCCTTGTGGTTGTGCACACATCCTGCCCATAGTGTAGCTGTATCCAGCACTGTTGTTCCATATGTTATGAAGCCACAGAGCTTTTCCCCAAGTATTTTTGGCTGGTGCACAGCATCTCTAGTTAAACTGAATTTTCAACTTTTTGGTAGGGACACAGTCTGCTTTTTTGCCTAATCTGGATTAGATAATGCATCTTTCATCTATATTGGTGAATACTCATAACTTTTATTCCTTGGATGTGAGTGTGCTGGCACTGGTGTTAGAAAGAATTGCAGAAACCAACCTCATGAAAAACAAAGGAAGATGATGAAGTACAGGAAACAATGCATGATCCTATAAATAATTGGCAGTGTAGTTTTTGGAGAGGAAAGAAGCCCTCTGCATACTGTAATAGCAGTAACTAGCATTCAAAAGGAGCTTGAGGACTATGGTTGACATCCATATTAAAAGTCCTATTTGATGGCACAGGATTTCATCCTTCGTATTTTCAAAGGACTGTTCTGATGCTTTTAGTTTCTGTAAATAATGAAAGAGGAAAGAACTCAGAACACACAACCCATGGAATTGGCATAACTTCAGCCTTTTTTGCCGAGGGAAGGGCAGGAAGAATGCTGGTCACACAGCATACTTGTGTGAGGCAGTGCGGGATATTTGCTAGCAGAAGCTGGTGAAGGGATGTGATTTGTTTGGCCATAAAAAGATGTGTAGGTATCCCTTTGCTTAATGGTAATTGTGTTTTCACTTGTAATTGTAAATGTTGTCTAATAAAAGCTGTGGCTTTTGTATTAAGGATATTATGTGTGTGGGTGTGTGGAGTCTGTTAGAGGTGTCTGGTGCTGTTAAAGAGATATTTTTCTCTGAAGGAAAAAGGGAGACATCTAGTGATTTTAGGACTCTAACAGTTTAAGAAGTTATTTCTCTCTTTCTTTTCCTTTCAATATTTTATTTCAGGTGGGTTCTCATCATCTAAGGCTTAACAGAGGTCTGGAAGCTAATGCTCCTGCCTTTGACAGGTAAGCTTCATTCCACTTTGGCAATAACACAGCAGCCTGGAATTTAACCAAGATTCCACAACTTTATGCCTTCCTAGTAAATCCTGAGGAGATGTGAAACATTTCTCGGATGATGTAGCCAATCCCCCAGGTGTTGCAGATTATTAAGTGGGTTTACTTAATTTAGTCACTTATTTTTGTGCATTTTCCTTTCTGTTTTCAATGGTAATTGAATTAATTTGGTCTCCTGGCTTGTTTCTGAAAAAGCTAAGAAATGCTGAGTGATATGCAAAAGGAAGGTCTGTGTAACCCTTTGTGAGCCAACGGATGTGAATTTACACTTAAGGTATACAGAACACATGTTCTTTACCACTGTAACCCAGGTAATTAAAAAGTAAGTGCTGCTTCCACTCCATTCTGAATTTGGTTTTCTCCTCATTGTTTTACTGCTATACAGAAATAACAGTGTCTTATTCTATGATCAGTGTTGTATGATGTTATCATGCTTATGCTTTTCTACTTTCCCCAAAGACTGGGTTGTAAACATTTTTAAACCATTAAGACTCTGCTTGTCAGCTGGAAGCTGTAAAAAAAGCCATACATTAGCTTGATTCCTTTGAATGTCTGACTGTGAAGTGATATCCTTTAAGGGCAAACTCCCATGGATATCTGTGGGAACATTGCCTGAAAAGAACATGAAGAATTTGGCCTGTGAGAAATTTTCAACTTGCAAGTGCCAGGTCATGTGGTTAATTTCGATTTTGGCTTGGTTTTGGCAAATCAGAGTTTATGTTGATTTTGGTTAAGACCTCTTAATTCCTTGATTTCATTTACTGCAACTGTTAGTAAACATGACATTAGTGACTGTTAATAGTTTTGCAGCACTGAAGACCTCAAACAGGGATTAGAATCTAAAGGGACTACACACCATCGCAGTCCCTGCTCTGAAGGGTCTTAGCCTACATTCCAAGGTTTTAAAGGCTCTTAAATCCTGCTGAATTCAAATGCCTGTGAGACTCATGGTCTTGTGGTCATCTGGTGCCATGATAACTTGCCCTGCCGGCGTCCCCGAAGCTCCATCTTAGAGGCTTGCATTCCACATCAGAGATAGTTTATATAAGAAGAAAACAATAAATTATTCATCATCCTCTTGTGCTGCCTAAGAAATTGAGAGTACCTCAGCAAGAAGCAACTCCATAAGACCATTTAGCTCAGGGAATCTTTTCTCTCTGATCCTGATGCAACTGGTGAATAGCATTCTTGCAAGAAACATGAACATGAGGATCAACTTGCCTGATTCCTTCTTTCCCTTGCACACAGTAAAGCCTTTAGATTAGATGAAGTTAGGGATCTCTCTGCTTACAGATCTGCAAAAGACAGTCCTTTGAAAATGGGCAAGGAATAAGCAACTGCTGATATGGAAAAAGTCACTGAAACTTAATCTGCTACAGCTTTTCTCATAGTATTAGAGTGGATTTAGCCTGTTATGTTTAACCATCTGATAGGTTAATGTGTTGAGAAGGCACTGTGAGAAGCGAACGGTGATCTTGCTAGTGGATCTTTTTTGTCCCCTCTCCTTGAGAAATCCTTGGGGAGCTCTGCTTACAGTAGTCAAGCAGGTGACCTGAGCTTCAGCAGTTTCATTGTAAGGAAGCAACATTAGCGGAGAAGTAGGATCTTGATGCTGGGATCAGAGGGGTGCAAATGTATGGAAGAGTTGGTGTACAGAGAACTGGTTGCAGAATTAGGAACATAAATAGCACCAGAAAATATATTTAGCCATGTTTCTTGAAGGCCATGTTGACAACTTTTTCTTTCTTTTCTCCCCTTCCATGGTTTTCTGTGTGGCTTATTTCTGGTTATGGGATTTAAAGGTGCATGCCAGAAGATGTGTGCTTGCTGTTTTTCTGACACTTTGCCATTGCGTGTTGCTTTGCAGCATGTAATAGCTTTTCATTTATGTGAGTGTTTATTTTATTTTTCTTGCCTATTTCTATCCAGCTTCCTCTTAAGTACTACTACAGTGTTGTTAGTACATGATGGAAGATGCTTTAAGATATAATTGTTTCTTGATGAGCCAGCACTGCTTCTGTAGCACAAGCATGCCAACTTGAAAAAAATTTATTGAGGGAAGAATGGGTGCATCTGCATCTGGCTAAAAGCTCTTGACTTGAGAGTCCCTAAATGTCAGGCTTTGAGAGGTTGGGGATATATGCCAAAAAACCCCCACTTTACACTTGTCCTGTTTTGTGTTTTTCCTGAAGAATCTGGGCCATGCCACTTGGCTAAAAGGACCTTTGGTCTGATCCAGCACAGCAGTTCTTACGATTACTAACCTTCCTGCTTAATTAAATTTGAGAGTGAATGTCTCAATGTTGTGGTAGCTCAGAGATGTTTGAACCCTGTCACCTGTGACATGTGTATTTGTGTCTCTCTGGCCCTGGCACTGGCGTTTTAGGCCCCATTGCTGCTGCTGACTCTTTGTAGGCTCAGCCCTGCAAGATGCTGGGCAATTCCTGTTGAAGTGTAATATGTTTTCCTCTCCTGTTGTCTTTCCTCTGTAGTTCCCAGGCTGACAGCTAAAAGGTGGGAGCATACAAAGGGCAATATCAAAGCTAACAGTGACATAAAAGATTTGGGACCTATTTCCTAAAATACTTTAAGTTCAGTACAAAATACTGTGTCCATTAATTGCATATTTTCACAATTTGTACTTTAATAATTGATTGCAAGGAAACTGAGGAAGATGTCTGTAGCTGCTGTGACTGAAAATTTCTGCTGGATGCAACAACCAGTGATCTCTACTTCTGTATTTTGAAAAAGGTAGTAGGCAACATAACATGGTTTTGTTTAGTACCTATTATGGTTTCTTTTGCTGTAGGCATATGATGCTTCTGAAAGAGCAGTATGGAAAACAAGTGATTGTTAACCTGTTAGGAAGCAGAGGAGGGGAGGAGGTGCTCAACAGAGCTTTTAAGGTAAAAGCAATATTTTATTTTATTTTATTTTTTTTAAAACTGCTGATTTCCCCTGAGCCTCCATGTTCTTGTTTCCTTCTGGCTCAGTAGGTGATGAATAGTGTATCTAAAGAAATTATGTTATCTCTTTACTAGATGTTACATAGTGAGAGAATAGTGCTTCATAGTCTTATGGCTTAATTTCTAGCACTGGGTATTTCTTCACACATTTTTGCACTCTGTTTAACCACACTTAAAAAAAAAATGCCCTAATTCTCGAAAGAGTAGTTGACATTTGCAAAAATCAATTGTGGTCAGCTTTGTCATAGTATGTAATCACCTATGCAGTCAGGTGCCTCATGGGATTGCCAGAACTGCTTGGGGGCCAGGCCCTGACCCTGGCTCACTAAGCATAAGCAAGCTGTCTTGCTCTGATTGTAATGGGAAATAGCTGTCTTGCACTGATTGTGATGGGAATTGGCTGCCTGAGCACCAGATGACAGCCTGGTGTATGGAGAGAGGTTTTCCTGGCCCCTAAATGTCCCTAGGCACAACTAATACCTGAAAGCAAGGATGTCAGGCATTGTAGAACTAAAGCTGCCCTGAGTTCTAGTGCAGTATTCTCATGGCCAGATATTAAAATCTGATGTGTGCTTGAAGCCACAGACTGGCACTGAGTGGGATTTGCAGCAGTGCAATAGCTGCCTGAATCTGGCTGGAGGTTGATGGAGGTCTGCCTCCTAAGTGCCTGTTGCTTTAGAAATCCGACACAGATACTTTGGAGTATATCTCCCTAGGAATAACATGAAGAATGGTTGAAGTACACACCTGTAGTAAGTGTTACATATTTATAATTGGTAAAGAATGCTACAACAGTTCTAAGTTCAAATGTTTACTGTGGGAAACTAAGCAAAATGAAAATTGTAGTTAAATAATAGTTCCTGATTTGTTTCCCTCTCTGTTGGAATAATGTACTCGAGACAAGGAGTGTCTTGAGGTTTTTAGCAGGTTTTTTTGTGTGACCATTTCCTCCTTCTCCAAAAGAGCTGGGGAGGACTATCAGCTTCCCCAGTGGAAAGTGACAAAGTGAAAGTCTCCCCCTGTACAGAATATGGCCAAAGAAGGTGATTATGACTGAAGCTTGCAAGGCAATGAGGAAAGTACAGAAGTGAAGTCTGGTCCTAGCTTCCGTTTTCAGCTTCTTACTGAATTTCCGCATGACACAGCTAAGCCTCTATCTTGGTTTCTCTATCTTTAAAATAGTTTTTATAGTTATTTTGCAAAAACACTGAAATTTAAGGGTAAGAGATAATCAATTCTGAAATGCTCAAATAACTTATGAGGATACAAATCTGACATTTCTTGTGAATTTAATACTGGTATTTTATCGAATTCTCACATTCTTAAAGACCATGTTCTGGCCATATCATACAGCCAGAAATTAGGTCAGAAACAGGACATCTCTCAAATAAAGACCTTGCATTTGTTCATTTAATTTAAATAAAGATATGTTTTGTTTAAACTGCTAAACTTTATCCCTGTTTAAAAAAAAATAGTTATTAAAGCACTCTGAGCTGAAAGAATTTAAACTGACAGCATTGGAAAGTGGAGTTTTGTACCCATTCAAAACAACGACCTCTTGGTCTTTTCTTTACCTTTGTGTTTTCATAAATGGATGTTTGGAAAGAATATATAGTTAATTTTTACTTTGATTTTAAAGGGCTTGAATTAAAAATAAAGTAATTCTTAAGGGAACAATGAGGAATTAAACCTTTTCTGTCATTAGTTTATTTCTTTGTTTCTCCATCTTCCTTTGCTTGTATTCCTTTTTCTTCTCCCAACTCTTGCTGCAATCTTAGTAATTCTTAACAGAGTTGGTTCAAAATACTCTTGTGATTACTGCTGCTGGGTTCCCTTCATCAGAATGTCACCACTACCATTCATTTATGCAGGAGGAACAAATGAAAAATTGTAATTGACCAACTTAGCTTCAACTGTTACCTGAATCAGCTGTTACCAGACCAAAAATCAACTCTTCCTAGTAACGCTGTTCCTCTCCTAAGCATCCCCTACAACAGATGTAATTATGTTTACAATAAAAGCAATGCTGTAGTGTAGAGTTACAAAGACTGTAAGAATGATTTACACTGAGGTAGCGGGTAAATGTCATCCTCAAGTGCATTACTAGTGCCAGCAGCTGTAAAGGCAAGTTGAGGTGTCAACAACAGAGAAGTGGATACCCAGTGTTTTGGCTTTTGTAACAGTGTAATGAAATATATTTTGCACATCGCTCCCCAAACACTGTGTGTGATGCCTTTACATTTGTTTCTGCAGGGAAGGCTTAATGGTTTACTTGAAACAATTATACTGGTGTAGCTGCTGCGTGTACGCTTTTAATGTAATTTCAGAATTGTGTCACAATCTAAGTGGAGCAGAGCATCCATCTCTTGGGATGAGAATGCAGGAGGGAAGGGAATAGACAGAGACTTTCATAGTTAGAGTTAATATAACAGTTCTTTCTGGCTTTGTCATGGAGAGCAGCATGTATTACTGCTGTATCTATTACAGATACCTTAATGAAATTTGTGATGATTACGGAAATGCATGTGAGGTCATGGAAATTGGAGATGAAATAATGAGGCTATTTGTGTCTTTCACTTTGGTGAAATAAGCATTTTATAGTATGTTTCCTGGGATATCACCTCTTTCTTACTTCTTCACCAAGCAACCTTTACGTAAATTTAGGGCCATGTTTTCCCATGTCTTGGCACTTCAAGAATGGTTAAAAAATACACCCATGCACTGTTATGCTCTTCTACCTTAGGCAGCTCTGGACACCCTTCCCACCAGGGTCCTGGTCCTGAGCCTGCCCAGAACATCACTATTGCTGTACACCCTCACGCACAGAGGTAGCAGCCCACTGCTGCCTGCCACTAGCCAAGGCACAGACAGCAGCAATTCTGATGTATACTTTGCAGGTACAGTTTGAGTTCCCCTGCAGAAAAATTAGAGTCTAACAATCCAGTTTACTTTTGAAAAGAAAACAAATAGGGAACTTCAGTTGCTTTTTTTCATGTCTGGCCTTTCAGAATTCCCTATGAACTTTGCAATATTAAAAAAGTAATAAACAGTCAAAGTTTAATAATGGTAAAAGCATGCTGGTACCAATCCTTACACTGTGGCTTGAGCAGGATTTGTTTTCCTTCCTTCTATATCTGAACAGAAACTGCTATGGGCCTCTTCCCATGCAGCAGACACCCCCATGATAAACTTTGACTACCACCAATTTGCAAAAGGTGGGAAAACTGAAAAACTGGAAAATTTGCTGAGGCCTCAGCTGAAGTTGCACTGGGAAGACTTTGGAATCTTCACAAAGGGCGAGAATGTAAGTCCACGGTGAGTGTCCCTGCCCCTCTGTCCCAGCGTAGCCAGGCACCTCCTGTCCTGGCCTTCCCAGGTTTCTTGCTGTGTTTGGACCATGACTGTAAATTACCATCTTGAAATACAGTTTTGAGACAAAATGTAGTCTTGGTGCTAAATAGATTATTTGGTTTAACTGCATCTCCCTTGTTTGCAATCTGCAAAATTTCCGGTGAGTGGATTTGCTGATACAGTGTTGCAGACGTAGTCAAGTAAGTAGACATGTTAATGGAACACGTTATGCACAATGTGCTTGCACCATCAAAATGTAGGTGGGTATATTCAGGCTGAACATTTGATGATCTTGTTCAATCAACTCATGATTAGATGTTATTTTAAAATATACCTTTTTTCCCTCCCTCCTCTTGTGTGTGGTTACCAAAGTCTGCAGACAGGTACTTTTCGAATGAATTGTTTGGACTGCCTGGATCGTACTAATAGCGTACAGTCCTTCATTGCACTGGAGGTAAGTTTGTCAGAGGACCTTTCGTGGATGCCTGTACTGCATACATTGTCTGTTCCGTGGGAAAGACAGGAAAGAGGGCATAAGCCTCAGTTATACAAGTCTGTCTTGCCAGCTTGATGGTACAGAATGGTGCTGGCTGGAATACTTAAACTGAGGATAAAAAGCAAAAACACATTTAAGAACAATGTTTTTGTTGTTTTTTCTCCTTCTGTACCTAATCCAGATCTTGCTTGCTCAATTAGAGAGCCTGGGGTTGAACTCTAAATCTATAATTGAGCGCTTTGTGGAATCCTACAGAGTGATGTGGACTCTCAACGGTCATAATCTGAGCAGAGTATTTACTGGCAGTCGTGCCCTTGAGGGGAAGCACAAGGTAAAGAAAAATGGCAAAACTGTTTATTCACAAGTAAGGAAAGATGTCCAATTTACTCTTCAGTGTCACTTGCACTGATGATTCCTGTCTGGTGTAGGTTGGGAAACTCAAGGATGGCGCCCGCTCTGTGTCTCGCACCATTCAGTCAAATTTCTTTGATGCAGTAAAGCAGGAAGCCATCAAGTTGCTGCTCATGGGTGACTTCTTCAGTGAGGAATATGCAGACAAAGGCAAGATGCTTATGGACCACACTGCACTGCTGGGTAAGGCTAGTGTAAATCCTTCGCTTTTCTTTTGTGTCTGTTTTTAACTGTCAGATATAAGTAATTGCACCCTTTTGAAAAAAATCAATAAATAAGCTACCTTTGTCCAGATCTATTGTCTAAAACACTGCTTTCAAGTAACCATAGCACAACTCTGTGTGTTTTAATTATACTGTGATTATTTCTCATATTTTGCTTTGAACTTCTGAGTGTGTTTATCTGCTCTTTGATGATCTCTGACAGTTTAGAGGAGTTGGACCAGAGGGAAAGATTTTAGGGCTATATTCCCAGTCTGGTCCTATCTGAGTTTGTCTTGAGGATGTCTCTCGAGCTCAGACTTTTTATCTCCTTATTTTTGGCCTGCAGTTTGCACATGCTTTTAGCCATTTGGATCTTTAAAGGTACACTTACATTGTTATGTTGGTTCATTCCCTGCTTTACTCCAGGCCCCTGATATTCCACAATATATACACATTTGTTTGCACATATCTAAAGTAAACCAACCTAGCTCTCTCTGAGAAGATACTTGTGTGCAAAATATAGAATAATAGCACCAACAGCCAGTATCAGGTGATCAGTTTGTTCCAGAGAACTACTGGATTTTAATAGGATAAACTTGAACCATTCAGTGCCACTTCAATCCTGGGGCTGTTCCCTGATGTGGACCACAAGGAGAATATAGATAGCTTCTCTATGCCTGACCACCAATGCAAATCAGGTAGTTAAAGATTAAGGTTACCTCAGTTGCTCACACAAAGAAAGTACACAGCTAATTTTCTATCCTCATCAGAAATAAGTGAAGATAACAGTTTCCTGTGATAAGTTCTGACCGGACTAGAGAGGCATGACAGTGCTAGATTTGGGCTGATGTGAGACTCTGTGCAGCGCTCTGCCTTTCCCTCCACACTCTAAACTTCTTAGGGCTTCAATTTAAGTCATAAGTTGTGACATGCTTGATAATTGTAGGCTAAATTGAAGAGATTGAGGAAAAAGAATTTGCTTATTACTTGAAGAAGTGAAGGAAAACGTATGCTGAAAATGAGTGACCAGCCTTTCACAAGCTTTCAAAGGGTGCCTGGTTTCTGGAAGAGAAATTGCTGATGTTGACCCCAGTTATCTTGTAGTATAGCCATTGGAGTTATTCCTTAGCTTTTGTGTTGTTGCTACTAGGGTAATGTCATTATTCCACAGTGACTGTGTCACTGCTGTCTGTAAGCTTTCTGTCCTTTCAGCACATTCTTCTTTTATATACCCTCTTTCTCTCTCCCCTCTTCTGTTAGTAACTCCAAGTATTTTGAAGGCCATGTCAGAGCGTCAGTTTGAATTCACAAGCTTCAAGCATGTTCGTGTTGCCACGGGGACCTGGAATGTGAATGGGGGGAAGCAGTTTCGAAGCAACATCCTTGGTACCAGCGAGCTGACGGACTGGCTGCTCGATTCTCCCAAGCTCTCTGGAGTTTCTGAATTTCAGGGTAAGACATCACAGTCAAAATGTGTAAGCAATATTTGCTGGCATCTCTAGAGACAGTGAGTAGGGACACAAGATTTGACCAGCTATTCCTTTCAAAGGCAGTGCATCTTGGGGGGGCATTTTCTTTCAGTTCCTAGGAGTGTATTCAGCTCCAGGTAGACTTGTGCTGCCTCCCTGCAGCAGTGGAATGGTGTGAAGGGCTCCTGACAGTCAGAGCAACTCCTGAGTCTATACCATGTGACTGTTTTGAACCTTCAGCAGGTCAGAATTCAAAGGTCTCTTTCATGCCATCGTGGGGTGTATCTGCCTATTCTGCATCCTATATTTCATATTCTTCAGTTTCTCTGTTCTTCATCGTGAGTGGGAGCTACGTGCTCAGGTGCCCTCAGAATGTCTCCTTAGTCTTTATCTGGAGCTAAACATATCTGTATAATCTAGTCTCTGAGATTGTCTGGCAATGTTATTATCAAAGCCTTCAGACAAAAAGATTTATATTGTTGAAGGCAATTTCCTTTTTTTTAGCAGTACAGAAAGCTCTTGTGCTTGTGGCTTGCTTAAATTGGCTGTTGAATTTCTTATTTACAGAACAAGGTTAGGTATTATAATTGATTTACAGATTTTATTAAGGAAATTGAAAAGTGAATGTTCTGTCATTTAAAAATTGAATGGTTGCAAAACTACGGCAAAGCCTGTGCTTTCATTGTTACAGTGGAACATCTAGCTTCCTGCGGTGCATCACAGGGATAGTTCTGTGCCTAACCTTGAAGCTCATCAATTCGTTCCTCAAATCCTTGGCTACTTAAACGTTGTCTTGTTTGAACCCTTAGTGCTTGAGTGCGTGGATATGTGATTAGGTGCAGACCACTGTACTCTGAGCAGCTTAGTTAGGTGATTGGTCCAGTCTGTTTCAGAAACAGTTTAGATGTGTTAGCACATGGCTAAGCCCATGATATTAAAATTTGTTGAGAGCTGTCAGAACTGGGAGAGCAGAACTACGTGGTATAGGCAGTCATAATGCGGTAGGTCTAAGCAGCTTCTGGAATAGAGCTGAGTTATGTGAACAGGTGGAACTAGGGTGTGACCATGGAAATATCTGTGTTTGTGGTAATGTCAGTGCAGTGCCTACACAAATGGGTAAGTGTTCAAAGACAAATATCCAAAATTATTACTGGGAAATACACATGTGACAGTGCCTGTCATGTTAAGCCAGTAAAGGAAGCTAGCTGTCCTGTGCTAGTTTCACCCTTGTGTCTACAGAATTACTGCATATTTTACTTTTCTTTCCATTCTTATTTTCTGAGGCAGATCTGATTTAGGTTCCTATGGTTGTCTACTGTTTAGGTTTTCATGTTGAACTAAGTTACTGTTACCTTGGCTGTATGACAGTTTAAAAAAAAATAAAATCCCTTTAGGCAGTGGACAGACCTGATGGGTCAACAGATACACTTCACACTGTTGTATGCGAGCATTTATCTTTGTTGTTTTACCAGGGTAAGATCCACAGGCCTAGGCCAGGGAAGGGAGGGTCACTGTGCTCTAGAGTGACCTGACCTAACTTTAAGTGAGGGTGATCTAAGAAGGACTCGGAAGAGAGAAGATAAGAAGAAACTTTGAAGGCTTCCTTAAACTAGTAGGTAAATTTATTAAAGGCATTGAGATGAAAGTGACATACTGGTGTGTGGACAGTAAGTTCAGTTACAGAGGAATCAGTGTCAAAAAGGAAAAGCATGTTGGGTAAAATGACAAGTGGGTGAAAGATGGTGGGTAGTGAGATCTTGTGGCTTTAGTGATGAGTGGGGTGAGGGAGAGAGAACATTGAATATTTTCTCATCTTAACATTGCTACAATATAATGCTCTGAACTGCTTCCTGCAAGAGAGATGGAGACCAACTGGTGGGAGAAAAGCAGGAAAAAATTTCAGAGAAACTGCAGGGGTTGTTTTGTGAGATTAGATTAAAGGAGCTATGAATATGTATAGCTTGGCAGGGGATACACAAGATAGAACTACAGGAATGATCTCTGACAGAAATTAGAAAACAAGTCATTAGAAGAAACAACAAAATAGTAACTCTTGTATGACTTTTCCCTCTTGCCAACAGATGAGAACTGCCCTCCTGACATATTTGCAGTGGGATTTGAAGAGATGGTTGAATTAAGTGCAGGGAATATTGTGAATGCCAGGTAGGTAAAAAAAAAAACCCACCCAAGAATAACCAAAAACCCACAACTCAAAACAACAAAAAACCCCAACCCCAAAAGTGCATCCTCTTTCCCAAAGGAACCAGCCAAACAAAAGTCTCTAGAGTTGTGGGTTTTTTTTTTTATGGTCAGATGTGTAGAACACTTCCTTTCAAGTCTGTTGCTTGTAATCATAGCTGGAAATATGTTTACCATTAACAAATGGCACTGGGATGGTGTTGAAAGTGCTGTTTCTCTGTGAACTTCTGTACAGTAGAATGCCCTGTCTTTTCTAAGTCTGCTAAGTCTTTATGTTGGCAGAGAAGAATTCTTGTGGTTGACATTGATTTAACACTTGTCCTTAAACTAACCCTGTCTGATGTTGGAAAAACGTGCTCAGTGATTACAAACATAATTGGCATTCATGTGCGAATTCTAAAATGAACAAAATGTCTCTGTGGCTAATTGTATTTGTGAAAATTATGGCTAGAGAAGGAGTTAAAGGCAAAGCCTGAGACTGGCATGTCAGCATGCACAGTAGGCTGCTTTGTATACTGGTCCTTTTGAATCTGTGAACACAAGAAATCTTGCAGGTCATGAGAATGATGTGGATTTTTGTTTTTATGGTTATGATTACTACAGTCAGGTTCCAGTTATCCCCAGTGAATGGGGCTATCAAACATCATGTGAGCATGGATCTTTCTAAGCATAGTAGACAAAATCCCTCTTGCGTCCAGAAGCAGGATAGCTGTATTTGTGCACTGTGCCTGGGCTCACTGACCCTGCTAACTCTGGGCTGGCTCACAAGGAGGTATTCTGTCTGTGCCGTGCATCCTACAGCACTTCCAGTTCTACAGCCTAATGGGATACCTGTAAACCTAAGGCACAGTTAATCTGCTCATTTTATTGACTGTATGTGGTTTGTTTTGATTCCATTAAATGATTTTATGTTTGTTCCAGTACAACAAATAGAAAAATGTGGGGAGAGCAGCTTCAAAAAGCTATTTCCAGGACTCATCGCTACATTCAGTTGACCTCAGCACAGCTTGTTGGTGTTTGTCTTTTCATCTTTGTACGACCGTATCACGTCCCTTTCATCAGGTAAAAAAACCCCCACCAAAACCAAACCAAAAAAGACCCCCAACCTGTGTCTTCAGTAACATCTGCTGTTGGAGTGTGGCCAGAGAGGGTGGGAGTGATTTTTCAGCTTGGTGGGAATCTTGCAAACCTGGATTCTGGTTTCTGCTCAGTGTGGGAAAGAGACATGTTCCCAGGCAGCAGTAGTCTGGAGTCCATCCTCCTGGGTAGCCCAAAGGCCAGGCAACCCCACTATCTTTCTCCAGCTCAGCTGAGAAGCCAGGCGTGCTCCAGGTGGGCAGTCAGGGTGTAGCACCTTGTTTAGGTGCTGTCTTTCTGGAAAAGGAGTGATCTGAGCTAGTAGCTCCACGAGTATTTGGAGCACCAAGTGAAGGCAAGTGTCTGCCTCTGCCCAAAGGGCAGATTTTACTTTCTAACCCTCTCCTTAGTGTTTCCATATGGAAACAGGGCTGGTTGCAGGCCTGAAAAGAATGGTGGAAAGGGGGGTGGGGGAAAGAGAGTTAATTTTGCCCCCTGACATTTTATAGAATTGAGAGCTATAAGGGCCCCTTAAGTGTTTGTCTCTCCCAGAACCAGAACTGTGTGGCTAGACAGGAGGGTGCAGAGCTGTGTGTCCTCAACCTACTATCACCAATGTCCCTGGAGACTGACCAAACTCCTCTTGCCCCTAGAGGATTATTAAGCCAGAGGGACATCTGCATTAAAATGCCTTTGCTGTGGGCAAGAATTATGCGGCTAAGTATAAATGGTAGGAAATTAATAATTACCTAGAACTGTCTTTGGGCATCTATCTAACCTTAACGTCTAGAGTGATCCAAACAGTGCCCTCCGCTCCATGTTAGGGGCACTGATTGGCCACTGCATTTTGTGATTAAAATATCAAAAGCTGCTTCTTTCTTCCCTCTGATCTCGTATCTACTGAGAAGATCAGTGCAGAGTTTGTGCAACATCAAGTGCTGTAGGCTAGGTGGAGTAATGCAGTCCAGGTAACCCTGATGGTCTTGCATTGCTGCCTTTCCAGTAACCTTTCTTCAGCATGATTTTAAAAAAATACGTATTTTTGCTGGTATGAAGCAGTCCAGAGAGAAGTGTTTCTGTCAGGTTTTGTCTTTTTACCTGTCTTACAAGAAATTTGAGTAATCCAGCAGGAAGTGCGTGGTTTATACAGAAACCAGAAGCAGAACAGCACAGTGGCTCTGTTGCAGCTGTCAAACTGCTAGGAACTGTATATAGCCCTTTGAAACTCAAGAGAAAAAGGGCATGGTTTGATTATAGTGACCAAGTTTCCTCATTTAATGCTAATGTGCTGCTATGTGTTATGTGAGCATAATCAAACCTAACCTGTATGCTTGTGCAGTTTTTCCCGTGTCTAGAAAAGGAAAACAAAAATGATCAGAAGTACAAAAAAGGCGTCTGTCCTCACAGAGATTGAAGAGATTAGGACAGAAGTTAGAGAATAGGGAAATAAAGGAAAGGATTGATAAAATGCAAGTGGTTGAATGTACAGTGGGTTATCTCAACCTTTGCCATGAATGCAAATCAGGTAAATATCAGTCAGCATTTGGGTGGGCAGGCAGCAGGAAGGGAGAACTCTTTAGACTGAAAAGACTGAACATGTGCTTCTTTTGGAGTGCTTAAACCCCATCTTTTCATAGAAGACATTGATGGTCCTCTTTTGCCTCCCTGAGGGTGTCCTCTGGTGGTTTTCTGCAGTCAGGAAAAGAGAGGAAAATACGGAGAAAAAAGATAGAAAAGATGGGGGGGGGGGGGTGGAGAGAGAAGAAAATGAAGGTCGGGGGGAAAGAGAGCCTGTAACATCTTGCATCATTCAGATCATGAATGCCTGACAATAACTCAGATAAGACTTAGTAGTTTTCCACCTGCCCCTTGCTTAAAACCACTAGTATTCTAGTCCAGATCTCTTGGCTTCTGTCTGGAAAGTAAAATTTTCTCACTGGGAAGGACATGCATGGTGCTGGGGTTGGTTACAACAATGATCTCATTATTTACTTATTTGATCTGACAGGCATACTTTATTCTCAGAGTAGACTGGCTATCTGGGAGAAATTATCCTGTGAGCAGGTGGTCTGCTTTGCCAAGTCATCTTTCTGTAGTAAAGTGTATGCTAATCATGACATTGAAATACTATGTAATTAACAACATGGAGGCCCTAAGCAATTTGTCATCAGTACAGAACTCATTTTAGGAGTTAGATATAAATAGTTGTATCCAGTAATCACCGATTTTATTGCATCTGATTTAACAAATTATGGGTTATGATCTGTTGCTCTTTAATTGACTGAAAAATACAGCATTAACCGTGAAGTTGGGTTTCAACACACAGTAACACTAATTAAATTGTTAACTGTCTGAAAAGCAGATTCCCATATGTTCAAAAGTAAAAGAAAATGTAATAGTAAAATTAGTTGCTGTCACTATTTTAAAGATCATGGTAGAGTTAAACTTGAAAAGTATATTCTGTATAAATTCCCAGTGTCTCAGAAATAATGTCCCTTCCAAACAATACAGTAAGACGAGAAGGGGAGGAAAATATTTTCAAATAGCTTTATTTCTATTTTATTGTATTATACTTAATTTGAACCATAAGTACATGAACACCATCAAGAAACTTTGCAGCCTAAAAGATGGTACCTAAAAGCAGCAAACTTTCTGGATGGGAGAAAGCATGACATTGTAAACTGGCTTTTCCTTTATGTTGCAGTCAAAGTTAATTGAATGTTTGTCCCAGCAGCACTTTACTCTCTTCTCTTTCCATTTTTTTTTTTTTTTTAATACAGGGACGTAGCAATAGACACTGTGAAGACAGGAATGGGAGGAAAAGCTGGAAATAAAGGGGCAGTGAGCATTCGTTTTCAGTTCTATAGTACCAGTTTCTGCTTTATATGCAGTCACTTAACTGCTGGGCAGACTCAGGTAAAAGAGAGGAATGAAGATTATAAAGAAATCACACAGAAACTCAGCTTTCCAATGGTAAGTGTAGGTGTACATATGCAAAAAACACTGGGAATAAAGGCTGTATCTTTACATTATGAGAGCTGGTCTGAGGCCGGTCTGAAGTCATCTCAGTGCTGTGGAGAATGGGCATAAAAGAAAATGGTAAAGAAAACATTAAAAAAGAAAAGGAAGCATGTTTCACAGGAGACCAGATACCACCCACTATAGCATTTGCTTTACAAAAGTTCTACACCTTTCAAAAAATATGGTTGCTGCAGTGCTTGAAAAGTCATCACCTTTGAACAGTTTTCAAGTTGATCTTTCAGAACGGTGCAATTTAACTGACAAATCTGTAAGGCCTCATGGGTAAGATCTAGGTGACTGATGTTAGAGCTGGAGAGCATGATACTGATAACTCGTGCTGGCGGTAGTTAGTATGGGTTCCTAAAAGACCATCTGTGCCACTCAGCACATCAGTGCTTAAACTGCTCCTGCTCGGCTATGATATGTCAGTCCTTGGTCACTGATAAGGTACTTTCTGTTCCCTTCATTTTGTCCTCATGAATGTCTCACTGTCAGAGAACTGCTGGCTTTTCTCAGAGTGTGACAAGTAGGCAGTATTGGTCTGTATGAATAACATTTCCCCTAAATGGTGTCAAATCAATCACCTTAGTGTTTTATTTCACACTTGTCTCCTCAGGCCAGCAGATAACCCATGGGATTTTGTAGCAGTGCTTCTTTGCTTCCCTTAATGTTGGTTGCTTTAATTTCCACAATGCTTGCTTTCTCAGACCTCTCTGGAGAGGTCCTAAGCCAGGAGGGAATGGACTAGTTTGTGTATTCTGGTTAGTCAGCAGAAAATGGCATTTAGGTTGAAAAGCATAAAATTTTAACTCCCTGTTTGCAAGGTTTAGAGGCTTGGCACATGTGACATATCAATCAGTTGCTTTATGTAAGAACTAATACTGACAGTCTGAATGTCCTGCATAGAATATCTGTTCCAAATGGCCATAAAGTTGTGCTTATGGTAGTTTTGCCTTCTAATACCTCATTAACTATTTTGTCCTTTACATTTACAATAGCTAAATGTACCTTGTGTCTATAATGTATATAAAGACTGCCCTCTAGTGCTGTGACAGCCACAGCTCTGGCACATTTCCTTTATGAATCTCTGAGTTTTGGAGGTTTATAGCTTGACAGAAAAAAAAAAAGACTGATTAGAGGATAGGATGTTAAACTTAGAATTGGAGTGTGTTTTCATTGATAATTTATTTCAATACATTTACAAAACTATTATGTGCATATAAGATCAAATTTGGAGCTTGTTCTTACTCAGGACCTTTGTTGCTGAATGTGCCTTAGTACCAGAAGCACATTTGGTGTTATATTTAGAATATGTAAATATATGCATGTGAAATGTGTGAGGGAAACAAACATATTTTTAATATTCATGATAGCCAAATTGTGAATATAAAGCTGGCGTCCCAGCTTAGACATACCTTCAGGAAACAGGAGACAGAGTCTGACACTCTTGTTTACAAAATTCAGCTCAGTGGGATGCAAAAGACAGTGAAGGAACCATTCCGTTGTAGCACAAGATGGATTTTAACAAATAGAATGTGACAAGTAGGTCCAGTACTTTGTAATTCAGAGAGACTGAGTTGTACATTTCAGTGAATTTAAAAGGTGTTTTCGAGAATGTGATTTAACATTAACATTCTGTAACATTCTGTACCTTTAAACTAGGGGCGGAGCGTGTTCTCACATGACTATGTCTTCTGGTGTGGTGATTTTAACTATCGCATTGATCTAACATACGAGGAAGTCTTTTATTTTCTCAAACGTCAAGACTGGAAGACACTTTTGGAATTTGATCAACTACAACAGCAAAAATCCAGTGGAAAAGTAAGGCAGTGTGTCTCATTTTCCTGAGTACCTGCATGTTAGCTTGGTCTAATTCCTTGAGAGAGTGAAAAAGTTGCATCTTCAGACCCTTGTTTGTAGTTTGTAGTTGCTTAAAAATCAGAATGTTGTTTGCAAGGAAGTTGATGTATCACGATGGTACCTACCTCATCTGTAACTTAATCAAAGAGATGGTATTTCTTTTCATAGATTTTTAAAGACTTCCATGAAGGGACTATTAATTTTGGACCAACATATAAATACGACGTTGGCTCAGAAGCGTATGATACAAGTGATAAGTGCAGAACCCCAGCATGGACTGACAGAGTGCTTTGGTGGAGAAAGAAACTGCCTTTTGAAAAAACAGGTGCGTAGGATCTTTCCTTCTTCTTTATCTGAAAGTTGTTTTAGATTTCATCCAGAACCCACATAAGGAGATTTAATCTAGTGAAAGGTGAGGAAAGGAGTTGTTGAGTTCTGGTCTGAGAGCTGTCTTTAGACCGCCCGTAGGCTTAGTCAAATTGCAGTGGCTTTACTCAAGCAGATGTTCTTTTGTCTTCGCTGGAATAACTTGCAGAGAGAGAGAGCCTTTTCTTCTTGGGCATATGAGCCAAGGCTTCATGCTACAGATTGAAAAGGTGCTGGGAGCTCACTGAGGAACTGAAAACAATCCAGCTGTAGCAATCTAGAAATTATTCTGTTCCTTTTCAACAGAATCATTAGTCCACATAAAGTTCCCATGTTATAATGGCTAGATTATCATAACTGTTGTCCTCAGTAGATGTATAAGCACTTTTCTGTAATTTCTTCCACCTCGATAATTCTTAGGAATACTTCTGCTAGTTTCTGGAATTGGGGAGATTTCATTAATTAGTGCTTATAAAGTACTTTGAGGTCATGAGTGACCAGCACAACAGAATATATCCAGGGTCAGTTTTCATAGCCATTCTTTCAGTCTGGTGGTACATCTATCTCCCAATGTTTATAAAATCTGAACAAATTCATATTAACAGTGTAATCACAGGAGAGATAATTTGGCTTGTGCCTGCAGATGTGATTTTTCACATGTCTGGGAACTACTTCTTGGAATCCAAGCAAGTGGTGTACACTAGGTGTAAAAACTGCAAAGCAGAACTAGGGCAATCAGAGAGTACATGTTAATGTGATAGTTACTCACTTTTATTTAAGAAATGAAAAATAAAGTAAAATGAAGAGCTTAAACCATTGACATAGGTGTAATCTGGGAAAGAAAAACTGAGACATAAGGAAGTTAAAACAGCCCTCTTGTGCTCAGTGTTATCATCTTAGGAGAAAGAAAACCCTTCAGCATTTTCAATGCATATTCCTTATTTTGCACGGCAAGGCTTGCCCCTGGGAGGACTTTAGTTGATGGAGTACACACAGCTCTTGCAGACCAGCTAGATAGGTCCTATGTTCTGAGGCAGGTTCCTTTCTTTAGAGCTTGTAGGCCTCCCACAGCTAGCTCATGTGGGTATGTTACTGGCCGCTTGTCTGTTCGCCCATCTTCCCAGCCCTGCAAAGGTTTTCTGATTAGTTTGCTGCCAGAGTTCCTCTCCTTTACTGCTGGTGGCAAGGCTTTTCTGCCTCTTGGCTCTAATTCTTTTGCCTTGCTGCTTTTTGCTGCTATAGGCTAGAGGACTCTTTGCCTTCTGAGAAGAAAGTGTAGCCCCAGTGTGAGTGATTAGATGAAATGCCATATTCCATATTAACTCATTTTCAACTCCACAGAAAAGAGATAGAGTTATCCATTAGCCCAAACAGTGACCTAAAAACTTTCCTGTTATTGACAGCAATATAATACCTCACTCTAGCATAATGTCTTGAGCACTTTCTGTCACTTTAATGCATGGCAAAAGAAATATTCGGAGGTTGGATTTGCATGGGTTTGCCTTTTCCCATCTCTTGTGTGTTATTTCTCCAATCCCTGTGTATTATTCAGATTTGCAGTGTATTTTGCAAGTACAGTGTCTGTTTCTATACTCAATAATGGGGCAGAAGGAAAAGTGCTAATATGACTCTGTCAACCCAGGTTGTACAGGTAATTGATTGGGTGACATTCAGGTTAACCACTTTGCACGTGTCTGATTCTAGTGATCAGCTGTCTCTGCACCCCCTGTCCTTTCTGTATTTTTTTCCTAGTCTCCTAGATCATTTAGGATACAAGCTCTACTTTGAATGATATGTACAAGAAAAAAAAAACCCAACAAGTCCCACTACTAGGGTCTGTGAAGTGCATCCTAATAAAATAGCTTTTAACTGTTAGTAAAACTAGCTTTGAGTGAGTTTTAAATCATGTTTTGTGCTTCATAGCTGGAGAGATCAATCTTCTAGACAGTGATCTGAGTGCTGAAACTAAAGTCAGGCACACCTGGACCCCTGGAGCCTTGATGTACTATGGGAGAGCGGAGCTGCAAGCATCTGACCACAGGTAAAAAATGGCTGCCAAGTTAGAATGTGTCATACTGAGTTACACCTTCAGAGTGAGGGACTGAGTCTGACTGTAACAGGAATTACACCCTTATTCTGTGTTCAGTATCTGTTTGGTGTTTTTTTTCCCCTCATGGTGGGTTTTATACCAGGGTGGCAAGTATCTATGGTCCTATACTGATTCTTGCTACACTGTGATCTCAGCAAGGGTTGCATAAGTTGTAGCAACCGGTATAGAAAACTGAGGGCTTTCTGTTGCTTGGTTTTGGAAAGCTCCAATACCAAAACAAGCTGCTCTGATGGACTCCCACTCCGCTTGCTCTGAGAGAGGAGGGAGGTTGGGACTGCGTGGCCTGAAGGGGCATAAGCCATGTCATAGGTCCAGGTGTGACGTCTTCAGAGTAGTGATGTGTTGGGCGTCTGCACTTCCCTTAGAAATGAAGATGGGAGAAGGAGGAAGAAACAAAAGCATGTGATATGGTTGGTCCATATCACTAATTTGTCTTTAGGGATGTGAATGACCTTTCCTTGTTAAACTCAACACTGCTTCACTTCTCTGAAACAAATTCTGTAATAAAGACACCTTGAAAGCTCCCTTGCATTCAGAATAACCTTTGTCTCACCCCTTGTGTGCCCTGTGGAAATGCCACAATGTTGTTCCTCATAGCAGCGCGCAGTGACCCACAGTAGTTGGCTCTGTGCTTCTCATGGCACTGTTGCATGCAAGGCCTGTTCTGTATTCCTCCAGCAAAGGAAGAACATGTCTCTTGCAATCAATTTCTCTGTGTCAAGTCTGACATTGCTGTGTTCCACAAAGTGCAGTGGAACTGCAGCGCTCATTATATAGGACCCTGAGGATGCAATCTGTGAAACATGGCTGTTGTACGTTGGTTTTCTATTTCAGCAAACTTGACTGCAAAACCTGCTTTTTAATTACAGTCAGCAGGTTTGCTTTCCCAAGGTTTGTGATGGTAAAAGGGCTTAGCTATATCTTTGTGACATATGGAAATGCATTATGATTCACTGTGCTTATAGAAATATTTAACACTTCCTATACGTTTTTTTTTCCCTTTACTACTCCTTTCTAGCTCTGCTGCTCTTGTTGCTTTCATATGTTCTGGTAATGCGTATTCCAGAGCCTGATCTATTGCAAGTAGGAGGCAGCAATTTTGACAGTTAGAAGAGCAGCCATCCCAGTTACTGCTTTGTGTGTATGTGCAGGTGGAAATCCGAGCATGGGATTGCATCCACTGAGATGAGACAAGCTTTACACTTTCAGACAGCTTTCTCAATTTTATTTAGGTCTAACACAGAGAGGTCATTTGTAAGAAATGGCTGAAGAAGCAAGTTTGCAGTGTTGACTGCTTATAATGTGATGGATTGACATATGTTTGCTACATAACCACATTATACACTTAAGAGTACCTTGTCCTTAGTTTTTGGAAGAAAACATCTTTATGTGGCCTTGTCTAACAGAAAATATTATATTGCCTTCCTGATCTATAGATGTTCTGGGAGACAGCTGTTTGATAATGAGTGAAGCATCCTGGTATTTTTGGACTGAAGGTTTGCCAGAAGTGCTACACACGATTGTTATTTGAATTTCTTTATGGTGTGTCCTCACTGTTACACAGCCTTGCTAATGCAGGGCTGGTAAATATAATTAACAGTGCTCAAGGCATGGTTTTCCAACTGCAGGAAAAATTAAACAATCCACCAGACTCTGAAATTCTGGGTTGTATTGCCAGCCACAGTGCTTGTTTGCAGTGAAACCTTAAGTAACTTGTTCCACTTCTCTTTCTGTGTAGAACATACATAATACTCACTTCCTTCTGAGTTATATAGGCTTAATTAAATATTTGCAATGAGATTTGACATTGTGGAGTTAAAAATGATCATAGATGCATAGAGTTTAAACAAGACACTGTTTGTCCTTCACACAACTAAGTTCTTACCTGTCCTACTGCTTGACATTGATTTTAATTTTATATAAGCATTTCCTATTGGGTGATGTTGATCTTAATTTTAAATAAGCATTTCTCCATTGTTTCATGTAGGCCAGTGTTAGCTATTGTAGAAGTGGAAGTTCAGGAAGTTAATGAAGCTGCCCGTGAGAGTGTTTTCCAGGAAGTGTCATCTTTCCAGGGACCACTGGATGCCACAGTAGTGGTAAATCTGCTATCACCAATGCCTGAAGAGAAAAATGAATTTCCTGAGGACTTGCGTACAGAGCTTATGCAAATGTTTGAGGATTATGGCACTATTGTTCTGGTCAGGTAAGTTTGGAATCTGAAATGGCGTGTCATCTATTCTAAAACACAGACTAGAAATTCCCTTTTTGTCTTGATAGGATTAATTTTGTATTAGAAAGCAGTATGCTGAATTCCTTTACTGCATGTTGACTTCTTCATTAGAAATTGAATATAAGTATTTTGAATATCTTTTACCTCTCATCAGCCTGTTAAAGAAATAGTCTAACAGCTCTCTTGGCTGAGTGGAGAAGAATTTTATTCAGTAGAGCACTGTAAAGCAGAGGCTTTGATGTGAATCATCACCTTTAGATTCAGGCCTCATTTCTATGCACTGCTTCTGCTGGTGGGTCCCTGGGGCCCTGCTTCACTTCCTCCAAGGAGGTCTACTCTCTTACAGCACTCTCTCACACTTACTAGGATTTCCTGGCTGGCTCTCCTTTCTTTTGGGGGTCATTTTGCTTATTTTTTAGTAGTATGGCTTCTTGCAGTTTGAGAGGGAGAGTGTGATACCTTCTGGCAGAGCAGTTTAATTTCATTCTGGTTGATTCTGTATAGGGCTCCAGCATAGCTGTGAGACTTCTGTTTTGAGAAATACAGGCAAACGACCTGACAGCTGACCTGGGAAACAAGACCAGAAACTTGTTTATGTTCTATTTGACCCATTTCTTAATGGCAAAAACTGATGACCTGTTGTTGTATGGTTTTATGAAGTACCACATACAAGTTTAGGGTTCAAAAGTAGCCCTGCAGGAACAATAGCACCACTTTGCTTGTGAAGAAAAGGAACAAGAAAAGAACATGCTTTGGTGGTTTTGTTTGGGTTTGGTTTTAATTGCTGTTAGTACAGAGGGAGCGTAGATACTGGACTACGTATCCTGTCAACGGCTGCCAGGATGTTTGCACTGCTGCTTCAGGGCAGGGTAGTGAGGTCACACCTTCAGGGTAGGTTTGCACCCTGCTAAAGGGCAGGATGGTGAGGTCACACAAGGGAAGATGGGGGAGAGGAAAACCTCATCTGGGATTCATAGATCATTTGCCTCTCCCCAAAAAGTAGAGTTGTGAGGAAAATACAACTAAAACCAAATACATAGCTGTACAAAAACTTATCACACTTGCCTTTAAGGCTTTTCATTCAATGGTGAAGTAAAATGCACTGTTTTCTCTCCTCTGCCTTTTTTTTACTAGGATCAGTGGAGGTCAAATGCTGGTGACATTTGCAGACAGCAAGTCAGCTCTTCGTGTTATGGATATAGATGGTGTCAAAGTAAGACTCTCTCAAACCTCTAATAATAATTTCATAACAAATTTCTCAAAAGTGGTTGCTTAGAATGAGATAGTTGAATTTCTAGCTAAATCAAGTAGCATTATTTTAAAGAAAGTTCTTAGCTTTCATAGCTGCTGAGCCTTTAATGCAGTGTTTCAGTTTCAGGAAGGCAGGAGGTGATAGTTTGTGGAGCTCCTAAGTGGTGCTTAGTGTCTGACCTCTGATACCACTGCAGAATACATGGACTCGGTCACTGTTCTGGCACTTGAAGCAGTTCTCTTGAGATTATGCGTGACTTTATACTGTTGCCAAAGCATCCTCACGATTGTGGTTTGGAGATTTTTTTGTTTCTCTTAAGTGTATCAAATGAGCTCCTTCTACCAAGCTGGAACAACATGATTCATTGGCCTCCATGGCAAACTCAGCATTAGCAGTAGGCGTTTACCTTCCCCTCCCCTGCTCTTCCTTCCCACGCACATAGTCTACAATTCATCAACCCCCTCATTTATGCTGACAAAACCGTTTGTGGGGCTGCACTATAAACTCAACGTTGAAGTAATGGATTTAACCCTTATTCTTCTTTCATATTTGGATTTTTAAATATTAATTTGGCTCATTTTATTGATGTATTGATATATTGTTTTATAGCACAGACCCAAACACAATTGTAAGTGCACACTGCATAAATGTGCTGGAAACCTGATTCAGGAACTTTCCAAAGCAGTTTTGCTGCCTAAGCTGATGCCTTGGATACCTCTCACTACAAATGTCATGGAGCAACACATATAAGCAACTGTGGTCTTAATATAATATGCTTTCCATATACATCAACCATCATATCTGGGATTTTCTGAGCAGAGTATCCTTACAGATGGCATCAGTAAATTCTTGTGTGTTTTAAAGTTACTGACTCAAAAATGGAACCCTCCTACACCATTATTACAATCACAGTATCTTTTTGATGATATTTGATGTTTCACCTGTTTCTCAGGTGTTTCCCAAACGTGGCAGCAGTGCTTTCGAGTTGTGAAGCTAACATTCTTTCAAGAATATTGTTACAGTCTGAAAACTTGGTTATGGGGATAGAAAGAGTGCTTCCTTTTCATTTAGCTTCTGAAAGGAAGCTTTAGTTATATCAGTTTCTGAAACAGTTATACAATAGACTGGTGGCACTTGCTTATTCTGTTCAGGTGTTCTTGTTCTGTGAAGTTGCTTGGCAAAGGGGAAACAACTCTTTCTTTGCATTAGGTCAGAGGTAGAACAGTGAAGATCCGGCCCAAGACCAAGGACTGGCTAAAGGGCCTTCAGGAGGAAATTGCTCGAAAACGGGACAGCATTGCCCCCATGTCCCCCACGGCAAACTCCTGTCTTCTGGAAGAAAATTTTGACTTCTCAAGTTTGGACTATGACTCAGAAGGTGAGCAGCAGGTTTCTAAGCAAAGTTGTGAGAAATTGCTTCGCTGACTTTGGTTGCACAGGGAAGGTACAGTATGAGTGTTAGCGATACCTTAATTTGTAATGAAGCCACACTTCTTAAAAGGAGGACTGTAACTAAAGCCATGACCCAGCACTGTGCCTGGGCAGAGAACTGTTGCTTAGCCCATCCTATCAGTTTAGTGTTATAACATATGTTAGCGAATCCAAGGTACGGTACAGTTGTCTGTGTAGAAACAAACTGTAATGAAACACATGGGTTACACAAGAAGCTTGCCCAATGCAGATATTAAATGTATTGATTGATAGTAGAGAGAGACAGAGAATGCATTTGCTCACTAAGTCTTTGTTATCTAATATTTTAATTCAGGTGATATAGTGGAGGATGAGGATGATTATTTAGATGATGCTTTGTGTCAACACCTAGTAGAAGACACAGCAGAAGATATGCCTGAGGGCTGTGGACATTTTGCATCCATAGGTCATTCAAACAAATCTGAACAAAACCCACGGCTGTATAAAGGTAAATTATCGACGTTCCTTAAAGTAAGACTAGAAGGTTTGTTGTTTGTTCTCCTTTTGTCTCTATTTCCCTGTTCATTTATATTTTCGTTGTAGGTCCTGTAAAGATAAGGATCATCCTTTTGGTACATGTTCATGCTCAACCCCCCTTGAGTTAGTGACTGTAACAGAGGCCCTCAGGCGTAACAGCAATACAAATAATAAAGCTTAGATCCTCCTTCTGTCTAGCCCAGGGCAAGGCAGGAGTGCTGAGAAATGCTGGTTTCCTTTTATAATCAGGAGAAATTAAGTCTTTTTATCCATTTGATGTCGTTCAGCACCAGAGCATGTAACAAAAAATTGTCCATTATTTTCTTGTTGGTGAGGGCCAGAGCAAAATGAAACCAAAGTAATCCTGTTGATTCAGTGATGGGCTTGGCCCTGTCCTTTGAGCAATAGCTGTGGCAGTGCAGTCAAGGGTAAGCTGGACAGTCCAGGAGGTTGTTGTGTTCAAATAACTTACTTCAGAGAAGCCTAAGGTTTCTCCTTTGTTCCTGTTTTATTCATTTCTGAAGAAATCAAGGTTCACACAACAGGTATATTCATTCTTTTAGTGTTTCAGATATGTGTTACCTTTTTTCCTGGTCACCTCGCTTGTTTGCATATCATTGTGAAATGACTTGGTAAAGAGAAGATGAAGCTGTGGAGAGAATACAAACTGCAGCGAGAACTAGCCAAGTTGGTGGTGGTCTTCTACAAGGATGTGATCAGGACATGCTGCAGTGACCAAGCATTGACAGCCTGGGTCACGTATTAAACACTTCATGACAGCAAGTGATTCAGTAGCTGTCTTTCTGCACTCTCTCAGAAGTGCTTTGTCTTCTGACATAAAAGTGAAAACTTTTAATACCCTCAAAGGTTGAGTCAGAAGTAGAGTTCAGAAAGATTAAATGAAATTCTTAAGTTTACACAGACAGATTTTCCAAACAATCAGAGTGATATACAGCTTTCTTGCCCACCTTGAGTCATAGGCTGGGTGCAGTGTGGCCAGACCCAGAAACCTAGCCCTGAGCCAAGGAGTAATCTGTTGTTATTAAATACTGTGAAGCCAATCACTTTGTATTATAGGATGCCTTGCCCTCTGAACACCTCTGTCCTACTGTGTGATGATTCATTAAGCTACAGAGAATTGCAGTGATTCTTTTCACCTGCACTAACTCTTCTCCACAAAAAATATCACAAAGTAAATGGAGATTATAAAGTATAGTTTGAAGGAGGTCAAGGTGGGGTCATGATCTCACACAACTCAAAATATGATATATTCAATCCATCTTGAGAGTCTCTGCAGTTTCAGATGCCTCCATAAGCTTCCAATTCTGCTTGAGTAACTCCTAATCGAAGGTATGATGATTGTATAGCTGGTGTTAGACACAGATGGAAACCAGTGATGGGCAGAACGGTGTGTATATGTTTCTGAGGTCAGAGAAGGGCATAGCTCCACAAAACTGATGTTCCTGGGAGCCGATGCTTAAAACCAGCAGCCTTTGAGGGGAAGGGATAGAGTGGTGGTGGCTGGTTTTTGTCTTGTGTTCAGTGTTACTGCCAGAATTTCAAGCTGTGCATTTAGGCACCTGCATGACTCCTTGGATCCTACTGGTGAGCCTGTATCTGCAGCTTAGAAGTATTGAAAATGCAGAGAGAAGGGGGAGGGTGAGTTGGGCAGATCACAGGCTTTGTCTAATGTGGCTGCCATCCGCTGCTGAGTGGGAGTAGGAAACTGTGAGGCAGCTCAGTATTCCCTGCAGAGCACAGCTTTCTGCAAAACAGGAACTTGTGTAAAAATGCCTGAAGTATGAGAGACTGCTGCTACACAATTCTTTCCCCATCCTCTCCAAACCACAGGGACAAAACTAAACCCAGTGGATTTTGGAGCCCTAAAGACCAGAGCTGCATGGCTGGGCAGCCATGGCAGGATAAGAGAACTGAAGTGAATGCCCTCACTTCTGCAGACTGGGAGACTAAAGCAATCCCTACTTCTTGCCTCTCCAGCTGTCAGAGAGGCTTAGATGGGATGAAAAACTGTCTAATAGCCTCGTCATGTAAGGTACAGCCAAGGGCTAGCAGACTGAGGCAGGGGTACCTGTTAGGAGATGTTGCTGGAAAGCAGAGATGTGATGAATGAGCCATTCAGACAGATTTTTCTCTGGTATAAAAGCAGTTCTCCTGAGCCAGGAAAGTTGTCTAATCCCCACAGTGAATTCCTGTGTTTAGGAAGGAAGAGCAAGGGATTGACCATGACTAGCCTCCTCATGGCTACCATGACACAGTTTGAATGAGAGCGGGTTGCCGCCAAGTCTGGCTGTGAAAAGCTCAATATCTAACAAGGTGACTAGTAACCCTGAAATCATATGCAGGCAGTCTTTGTGTCAGCACAAACAATAAATAAATGCTGGAAAAAGAGAGAGAAGTGTTTGACAAAAGGGTAATGTTTCCTGGAGTGGGAGCAGGGAGACATTCGGGGAGAGCAAAGCCATATGAAAGGAGCCATGTCATGTTGCTGAGATACCTGGTTGAAGCTTGCCGTTCATAATCGCCTCTCTCCTGAGCACCTGGATTTGGTGCATCTTGCCCAGTGGGTATCTAATACAGATCCTTTCTGAAATTTCCCTAGATGATACAGACCTGGCTGATTTAAAGCGAGAGCTGGAGGCAAGTGGGGATTGCCACCGCCGGACTCCAAGCAGGTCTCTGTCTATTCCTACCAGGCCTCGGCCACTTCAGCCGCCACAGAGGCCTCCCCCTCCTGGTGAGTTCAACTGTCTTTAATGTTGTGTTGGCCCCAGCTGAACAGTTTTGCCCACTGTTTCTGGGTGACACAGAAAGTAATATCTTGTTCTGAAATGTCAGGCTGTGGAGGTACTTGTACTTGCTTCCCAGTCTGTTTCAGCCTGACTATGGCTGCAGTTAGCAATGGGAGAAATTTGTCTTTAGGATGACAAATACTCCACAAAAAATGCCTTTAGTGAGGATGGAACAGCCTGTATGTTTCATACTAACTCATCACTAAGGTTAGTGAGTTGACTAGCCACTTTGTGGCAATAAAATAAATACCACTATTTATGCCTGCTGCCTTTCAAAGTCACTGAGTGTTTTCTTACAGTTGGTTCTTTTCTGACTTAATTGTATTCTTCCTTTTATAAAGTTTTGACAGAATACTTGTTCTGGACAGTTTTTGTCCTTTTCTGCTTTGCAAGCAATTCTTGCTTGCTTATGTGTTTATGAAAGAAATGCAAAGTGGCTTATGATTATCAGTGAGGCACAAAGGGGAAGTGATGCTTTTTACCTAAGCTCTATCCACCTGAGATGCCATCAGTGCTATGCTGCTCCGGTTTTTATGGCTACTTCTGGGTGAATGCTGAGTGTTAAATCAGCATAATCATCTTTGCCTTCGGTATGATCATGTTTTTCTTGCAGCCCAAAAGTCTCTCTTCTGTGTATATTTTCCAGTCTTAAATTAAAGGTTCTGTCAGACTCACTGCTGGAAGATGAGTTCTTCGGGACTATTCCCATTCATTTCTGAGTCTGTTGTGCAGTAGTGACAACACTGGTATCTGTATTTTTGTGCCTGGAATGCAGCGTTAAGGCTTAGCTGAGGTTATTTAATTAATTAAATAAAAGCAAGACTAACTAGGAACTGCTTCCTGGTACAGTTCAAGATTTCAGCATTTTATTCTGTGTTGAGATTTTTTTTTTTTACCTTAGATTAGACCAGTAACGGTTCAGCCCATCACTCCTCCTAGATTAAAGTGTCTTGCTCTTGGCACTCAGGCAGGAGGGACTCAAGGTCCCCATTGTCCTACAGAAGGTCTTGCCTAATATGTCTGCCCCTGGAGGAGCAAGGAGGGTGACAGGGTCTCTTTTATTTATCACAAACAATTTCAGAGCACATTGGTTTTGCTCCACTGCAGATAAAAATGTTGTACCAGCTCTTGAATGTAAAAAGCCATTTTTATTCCTCTTTCAGCTGGAACATCAGGCAAAAAGTCCCCCTCAGATGGTTCCCCCTCTCCAGGAAGCCACTCCAACTGCTCCATCCTGGCAACGGCAAAGCTGCTACCTGGAGCCCCTCAGCAGCCAGTGAGTGCTGCCACTCAGCATTGTCCTGATGTCCCCCCTCTACATAGATACGGTAGACACTGAGTATCACAGACCTGATGAACCTGCCATACAAGGAAGGAAGTCATGTGTCTGAGCTGGAAATGCTAAGATGAACTTCTTGTTTTGTAATACTAGACTGCAGGACATGCTAGAAACCAGAAAAATGTTACTAAATTGCCAGGAATTAGAAAGGCCAAAGAGGAGAGAGAAAGGTGCGAGACAGGACACTCTCGGTTTATTCCACGTGCTGCTTTCTGACAGATGCTAAGTTGAATTTTCAGCACCATGATAATATGCTTTAATTCTTACATTTTGATGGGCCATGCTAGTGCCCAGCATACCGGCAAAGTCTTGCCCATCGCCAGCAAGGCTGCTAGCCCGCTGAGTAGGCCAAGATGGGAATGTGGAAACACCTCCTGACTCCTCTTTTGTTGGATGAGAACCCTACTGTATTGACCAAGGGATGGCCAAGGGTCTGTCTAGCTGTGGCAGTAAGCCTGTCTGATCTGCCAAAACCCTCCCCACCATTTCTGTAGTATTTATAGATTGTGGAATAGCCACTGGCAAAACCAGAACTTTACACGTGCGTGAGCTTAGCTCTAAGATTACAGGTGTACAAGAAAAAACAGTTTTCTCAAGATGACTTATTCTGATTTTTTTTTTTTTTTTAAGCCTAAAGTCCGGACTGGAATAAGTAAACCTTACAATGTCAAGCAGCTCAAAACCACCACAGCTGAGGAAGCGGAAGAAGTTATTAGATGTCTAATGGAAGCTAAAGGAGGTGAGCACGGCTTTCTACCTGACTTCTAAAAATCTTTATTTAAAGAAAACTGTAGGTGTATTCATCCTTCTTGTCATAGCCCAGATGCACATATTTCTATTCAGAAGCTCACCTGAACACTGACAAACACATTCTTGCAAGATTGTACTTGGTGTTCTCTGTCAGTTTTGATAATATTAACCTTTTTTGTCAAGATGACTCAAGTTGTGTATTTTGTTGTAGAATCTGTTACAAGGAGCAACTTGGGTTATTATGTCCAGATTTAGTCTGAAAAATTAAAAGATAAAGATGTGATCTTCCTAAACTGATGGTGCCTGTGTTAGCTTGGAGTTGCATAAAGGATATTTGCCGCTCTATTTAGCGAATGCTCACTATTCCAAGCAGGACTAGAGAGCAAATACAGCTATGGGAGAAATAACCTGGATTCTGCTCACATTTGGACAGCAAGTATAGTTGTAACCTAGATAGAAGCTTGCACCACACTTCATCTGATAGCGAAGCTAAAAGGCTCCTCTGTGTGCAGGCTCCCTGTGATCCCTGGAGAAGAGAGCTTCTTGCAAGGGCAGGTTAGAGCAGGAAACTAGCTTAGGTATTGAAACTTAAGCAGTGTGAATATACCCTCCAGGGTTGCGAGTAGTCTTTCTGCTGATGCTGTATGAACGAAAAAGAATGCAGTATGACTCTGAATAGCTACCTGAGTTTGTAAGGCTCTCAGTTTAGGAGAAAAAAACCATCCCTTTTCATTTGTAAATAGAACAAATGCAATTTGGAATAATCCAATTTAATTAGAAATATCTTGATGTTTGTTCCTTGGAGGGTGCTGTTCGTTTGTTTTTTAAATCAGATTTACGCTCCATTTATTTTGAAATTCACATTAAGTTTCCACTCAGTGTTGGTAAGGAAACTAGTCCTGTCAGCATCACTTTCAGTCCCTTGTGCTGTACCACCAGTTGGCATTTACAGTTCTTCTCAAAGCACAAGATGCGCTTGGTATCATTATCTTGATTATCCAGATAAGGAAACCAGGGCAAAAGGAGACTCCTGACTTGCGCCCAGTGCTCCTGAACTCCCAGCCAGTGTTTTATCCACTTGGCTAAATGGTGGCACTGCACTGTTCTTTGGCATGAAGTGATTACAGATGCGGGAATTTTTCCCTAACTGCCTCCTACAAATGTGACAGGATTGCAAAGGTCTGTGTTTATTTCTAAAACCTACCTTCTTGGCCTGAGCACATTCCCTTTAGGCACACACATCTGGGAAACATGACTGTGAAAGAAACGATCTTGAAGCTACATTCTGATCAAGCCAAGACACTAATGGGTTTTGATTTTCAGGACTGCAGGAAGATGCAGTAAAGCCTGCTCCAACTAGAAACCAAATGTTCACCAAACCTGAGCCTCTGCCTGGCATCACAAAGTCAACGTCGTTTCAAGGGGTGCAGGCAGGACCAGTGCTTGTGCCCCATCGTCCGCCACCCAAAGTTCCAACTACGAAGAAGCCTGCACCTCTGCAAAGGACCGGAGTCAAGGTGGAAAACGTAAGACAGTTGCAGCAAAATGCATCCAGCCTCCATTACACAGTGTGAGGGATGGCAAGAGGCATGGACAGTAGAACAACTTGTATGAAGTCCTGTCATTTAAAGTTCTTAGCCAGCAGGCACTAAAATGATTTTGTGTATTGTAGTCACCAAGGCATAAAAATGTACTAGGAGATCAGAAAGGAAAAAGTGCCTTGAGTTCCTTACTCAGCTGTATTCAGCTTTTCTATTTGCTAGTCCATTCTCCTAGATTTTGTTACTTTTCTTCTGGTTTGTCTAAACCTTGTCAGGATTTAAGACTCATCCCTTCTTTATCAGTGTTTACTTTTGACCACATCGTGAGTGGTCTGCTCTGTATTGATGTGAGGCAGCTTCTTGATCAGTGTGCTGCTCTGTGTCCTGTTCAGAAACATCTAACTTTTCTCATACACCTTATAATGGGATTCAGCCTTTCACTTCCTTTCACTTTGGATTCTGGATTCTACTCAAGAGTTCAGGTTCTTAAAAATACAAACCTGTAGGTGTTGGGGTTTTAATCTGTCTCTCTGTTGGGTCTCTACAATGAAGATAGTAATTCTTCACCTCGAGAGCTGCTAAAATGAGTATTTTAGTGGTGAAAGCAATTTTAAGTACAAGAGAGAGACAAATATAACCTTTCATAGTCTTTCTTTGACAGTACCTCTGCTAGGAAGCTCTGTTTTAAGTTGTTCGGTCTCCTGCCTTACCTTCCCTTCTGAAGGCCTTCTCTATCCCTCTCTCTCTAAACTCCTTCTCTAGCACAGACTTTGTGCAATCTCTACTTAGCAGATTCACACAAGAAAAAAAGCCAGACAACACAGTGGGTGCCCTTCCCTTAAACATTCAATAACAAGGAGTGGTCTGTTTATTATTTGCGTATGTTGTTGCCATTCCCAGGGCACTCCTGAAAGGTGCTGAGAGGGACTGCTGTTATGGTGTTAGTTATATGAAGTCTCCTGCAGGAATATGTCTATTTTACTTTGACTCTATCCACTCCTTCCTCCATCTCAGTGAATTCAGATGGGGGTTGTGTACTTGAAAACCTCTACCCAATCCACCTCTCGTTAAAAAAGCATGAAATCAAGTGTAGGCAACTTAACAGCAGCATATAGACAGAAGTGTCAGGGGATAAGTCCATCATGAAATATTGACTAGATATTTTGACTGCATTAAAAAGCCTGTATATTATATTTTAATACTATGGGAGAGTAATAAAAGAATTAAAATGCTTTCAGTCACACTGAATGTGAGAAATCTGAAGCAGCCCCTGCCCTGTCAGTCTGAGCTGGACTCCAGTTATTTATTTATCTTTAAACAGTGAATATATGCTAGACTGTACTTTGAGAGTTTACTTTTAGGTTCAGTTCCTAGCATCAGTGAGACACGACAGAGCCATTAGTGCATTTCTTGGGTTAGTTTAAGCTAATTGTCCTTCAGCCTTATGTATCAGAACATACCCAAAGGCATGTGCTAATGGCCCCATTAATTTCGCCCTCCCTATGCATTCTTGCTTAAATAATGTTAGTCAGCAGAGAGATGTAACAAATAAATAACTCTTCAGAACTGTGATCATTTGGCCTGGAGCAAAATCCTAACATGAAAAAGAGATGGTCAGAAACAGAGCTATTTCTCATACAGGGAACAAACAGGCTGTAGGATCCCTGTCCTCAGATAATAGCGCTCTGTAAATGAGCACTGGTCCAAGGCACAATGCACGAGAGCAGAACCAAGCAGGGGCAGTGTAAAAGTGTGCTGTCAAGCCTCCTCTTTGTACTGCTTTTTTTTCCCTTCCACTACTGTCAACTTTTCTCAGTAACACCATCAATAAGACTTGCACTAGTAGTGACTCAGAGTTTAAGGTACCCTTTTTTTTTTCTCAAATTTCTTGTTCCTTTTCCCCCTTAGGCTACGTCTACAGAAGAGCAATTTGACCAACAGGCAGCACAGTCTCCTTTCAGCTTGCCAGAGCCCTGTTTAGAAGCTGGAGCTATTCTTAGTCCAACCAGGATTGCTCCAGTCCCTAAACCCAGAACACCACAACCTGGGAAGCCTCAGGAGATCAGGGGGAGCACTGAAAGGCAGCCCCCCTCAGCAAGCATGGCTGAGGCCATCGCGCTGCCTCCCACCAATGCTTCCTTTGCCCCAAAGGTGCCACCACGGAGAAAGAAGTCAGCTCCTGCAGCTCTTCACCTGCAAGTTCTCCAGAGCAGTGACAACCTGCTTTTTAGTGGGTTAATGTTCAACTCCAACAATAACAATCCTGGGTTCTGCCCCCAGACTCAGGACACTCATGTCCCCACACAGTCTGTGCTCTCAGCTCCTACACCCTCTGCCAGCCCAGAAGACACCACAGCTAAGCAGTTGGCACCAAATGCTGCAGAACTGGCAGCCAACCTTCAGGGCCCTCCTCTAGCAGAAGGCCAGCATCCACAGCTCTCAGATACCTGCTCTCTTCCAGAGAACACCAGTCTTTTGGACCTGGACATGGATTCTTCCTGCCCTCCTTCCATACAGGCGGCATCAGCTACTTCTCCAGCACAAAGTCCAGAAAATTTAAAACACCCCAGCCTGAAAGATTTCAGTCACTGGGTTACATTTAGTGATGATGAAGACAGTAGTGCGCTGTCAGAAGGGTTCAACAGACTGCTTGTCTTAGAACAAAACAAAAATACCTTGATGAAGACAAATACTGATTTAGAATTGTAAAATTTTGTCCCTTTAATGTTCCTATAGAAATCATAATTATGATGCAAAATAAATCTTTTGCACAAGGATTTTTATTTAAGGAAATAGATCATCTGTCCATGCTACATTTCATTTTCATGTTTAAAGATAAAGATACTGCCCCTGGAGGGAAGTGTATATACAACCTAACATTATCTACAGCTTGTTTGAAAAGTTCTTTATTCTAAGTTATTTCTTTTTATTAATCCATCTTAAGATGGTTTATTTCATTTCAGGTACAAATCATATGTAAGAACATGTAATGATATATGGAAAAAAGACATTGAGAAAAACATTTTTCCTGTGGAATTTATATATTAATCACTTTCTGTCACTTGAAATAAAGCATCCTTATCTTCAAGAGTTAAGACTGCTACAGTTATTCTGGAACAAACATCCAAAAGGGGAATGCATAGGGTGTAACTACAGCAGTAGCACTGGTATCGTTCTGCTACTAAGTTTCCACTGTGGACACCAGGCTTAGACAGTATCTTCTTGTAGATCTCAACTAGCTGCTGTGGCAGCAGGCCCTAGTACTTACCTTGTCAAATCGACTCCTGTGTTGAAAGTAAAATGAAAGGTGTGTACTATGAGGCTGTAAAGCAGAACCATGAGAGGCGGCGCCCAGGTGTCACCAAGAAATGCCTGTTTTTACTCCAGACCAGGCAAGTGAACCCCCATATTACAACAGCCCTCTTGTAAGTGCTGTGCTGTTAAATGGCACTGTTGTAACATGCCTCAGCTATTCTGTAAGGGCTGGGTAACCTCTCGAAATACTGCTCTGACCTCCAGTGAGATCAAAGGCAGCCCTAGTTGGTTTTCTACCACAGTACCAAAACTCACCTTGGCTTTTGTTCACAGCAAGCCAATGCCAAACAACATACTTTACAATGAAACAGCACGTGGACAATGACAGTCCCTTTTTAAAGAAAAGCTATAGTCTGCTTGTATAGTACCTATGAAAATATTGTGGAAATACAGTAAATAGCCAAGACCTGCTGATGACACAGGTCATTAGCATATGACTCTCTGATGCTAAAGACAGTTTAATCAGTAGTGTCCCTGTTCCCCTCCCGAGTGTTTGTAAGAAAAATGCCATGTCAGGCTTTTATTTCCACGGTGCAGATGAGGAAAGAGCTGGTCTGGGGATCTTGAGTTTATGCACACACAACGCAGGCTGTTGCATCCTGAAGCTAAGCCCCAAGCAGATGACTGGGAATGGCAGAACCCCCTGGCAGAGAGGAACTGTCCCTTGTGGCCTAAGCATGAGTTGAAGCTCAGCTTGGACACCGAAGTGGTAGGCTGGTGGGGGGTGGAAGGGTGTAGAGCTACCTCTCTCACTGTGTGTTTCTGCTATCATCAGCTATGCAGTCTTGTTTACTTTGTCCCAGGGAAGGAGCTGCCAGATGCTTCCCGTTCACCTCAGCAGCTGCAGTAAGGCCATGCTGCACAGAGGGCCAGGCAGCCCTCAGAAACAACACGGTCACTGGACATGAGCTGGGAAGGCTAAGAAAGGGAACTAGCCTTGGGCAACTGCACCTAAGACTGGGGACAAATGTAAGCAGCATGTGCACCGCTGTAAATAAAGCTGTTGCTCTGGCATGCTGTGTGCCCGTAAAGTGAGCATACCTAGGAGGCAGCTGCAACACACAGAGTAAGACTAAGGGGCAAGTGGCTACCATCATCTATTCTGTGCAGGTTCTGCAAACAAAAGGGTTAAAAGATGATCACGTTCAGTGGTTCAGACTACAAAGCCTAGCTCAGGGAACCACCGCGGAAACTGCAGGCAAGTCCTCCTTCGTGCCTGCCTTGCTCCTCCCTTACATTTACCCAGCATTCCACCAGAGCCTATAGGGACAAGTGAGTCTATAGGTCACTTACCGGGGTGGGCTGACTCGCCAAGTGTTGCTGCTCAGCAAAAAGCAGATTGAGCTTCATGATGAAGTCATCTCTCATTTATTAGCAAGCCAGCAGTCGAGCTTCTCAGAAGCCTAAGATTTTGGCGAGGACAATCCATGGTGCTAAATGTGTCTGTTGTCTGCTCAAGCTGCGCAGGCTTTTGCCTTGCCCGTGCAGTAAAACTGTACACTATAGATGCCATTTGTGCAAAGCAGGCAGTTAAAAATGATAAACAGATTGCAACTTGTCATGGTAACTTGTTAAGAGAAGCATCAAGATCTTTTATTATTAAAGGAAGGAGAGCATTTTTAAGCAGTTGGTGAAGCTGAAAACAACCTCTTCAGATTTTTTTTTGCAGAAAAGATGTATTAAGAAAATTCAGTTTTTTTTTTTTTTCCATAGGAAAAATTAATTGGCTTGTTCTTAGCTTCTTGGAAACTGGGAATTCAGCCATTTTCTTACTTGCAATGCCTACCTGTTTCACTGCCACCACCAAATTGTGAACTCAAGACACCCTGTAAGAGCATGTGCCGTCATCTGAGCACCTGGCATCCTCCTCTGCTCCCTTGTTTGCCGGACACTTTAAAAAAAAAAAAACCCCAAACCCTTCAAAGGCCAAACCAATAAAACCCAGTGCTCAGCTTCCTACCTGAGTGTCTGTTTAACATGGTAGCAGGCTGGTGACTAATGCTGAAGCAAGATAGTTGTTTTCCTACAATATGACACAGAGCCTTAGCCTCTTCGTCTTCCTCTTTAAAAAAAAAAAATACAGTGAATATTTATGGGCACATTTCAGTATAAAACATTAAGAGCAGTAAAAAAGAAAGAGTACGTTATATGACCATATCCAACATTTTCTGCAAAGATAAATTAACAACTCTAGGACAGCTAATTTACATGTTAATGAAAGTGTTAGCAGGAAAGCCAATTAAAGTGGATTTATACAAGTCAAATAAAATCTGCTTTATTACTCTCCTTGAATAAGAGAAGTATCTGGCCTTTAGCATTATATCTTACGTCTACGTATGTGGCAAGCTGCCCATTAAAGTGTGAATCCCCGCAGCTAAGCTGGTTTACACTGTCAGAGACAGCGTATACTGTTCAATCACAGCAAATCAAGGGAAAGGAACAGACAGTCCAGCTGAAAAGGTTACAGCAAAGAATGAGGAATCTCCTGTCTCAACATACCATCTTCCATGCTGGTGCCCAGCACCCCAGCCAAGTGGTTTTTCAGAGGCAGGTGCTTGTGACCTGGGTTCTAGTTTTAATGCTCAGGAGAAGCAAAGCAGGGCCAGACTTGCTCTGCGTTTGGGGAAACCATTACAGAAAACTCAGACTGCAGGAGGTGGCGATTCTTTCCTTCTCATTCAGGATTAAGCCAGGCCCCACCCCAATGTGAAAAGAGGCCAAGTAACTTGACCCATTGCTACCTGACATCCACGAGTGGGGAACCCATGGCACAGCTCTGTCCTCAGCCCTGCTGCCATTCTCACTGGGACACTATGAGTGGAAACCAATGTTCTCGGTGACAGCGATCAGTCTTGAGGGCCATATAACAGGTGGTAGGGAGTGGCTATCCCATGACATTTTTCATGTTGTGAACTCAGCACTCAGAAATCTTAAAACTGTTGACACTGGCTGTGAAGCCACATATGAATGATTTACCAGATGCAAGTATATAAGTGTCCGTGTGCTTATTTAATGTCAGAGACTTTGGCAAGAGCCTTAACACCGTGTGAGCTTGCCCAGAACCGTGTAGTACAGCAACTTCAAGTTGCTACAGGCATCCTGGTTGTTCAGGTGCATTTGTGTGTGGGGTGGGTAAGTGGTTCTTGGTATAGCAACTGCCTGATATAGCTTTTTTAGGCAGGTGATCACTGGAACAAACAGAGAACCAAAACCAAAATACTGTTTAGAATTTCCGCTCTGACAAAACAACATTTTTGCTTTTTCCTTTTTGTCCAGAGCTGACATTTTCAGCAGATGGAAAATTTCTAGTTTCTAGCTAGCTGCTCTGCCTGGCACCATGAAGCACAAGCCACAGTAAAAGCCAGTTTGCACTACGATAATCACAGCAATTAAAAACTTGATGACTGTTGCTATTAGAAATACCAATACAGTTATACAAGGGTGCTGAACAACAAGTGCATGAGGATTGACAAATCTGTAATAGCCTTCCCTTCCTGTCTTACTATTTTCGTCTTGGATGCCACAACGCAGACAAGATACCATCTTCTCAGACAATTCAGACACACCTGGTAGCCACAATCTGCAGCTGGGTTCCCAGCTAGATGGGATTAAGGACATAGTTTGAGACCTAAGAATTTACCTAGTGGCACTATTCTGAATTAATGTGACACTGGGGAGGCACAAGAGCCTAAGTTTCTAATGGGAAGCAGACGTGAATGCTAGGCAACAGGCCCTCTGGCCCTCGGTGCAACGTCTGTACATGGTTTAGGAGGCACTTTTGCAAAATCTAAAAGCACAACTGAAAAACTGTTCAGTTTCGCAAAGCTGATGACTGGCTGTGCCCCCCAATACTATGCCTCTTACCGAAGATGAATGGTAAACATTACATTCTTCCAGCATGAGATAATCACTAAAAATAATGCAGGTTTTTAACAAGAGTGAACGTGATCCAGAGCATTCATTTGGCAGATCATTCACCTTTAATACATTTTGTGGCATATCTAGTACATTTTAAAAAAACATATTTCATTACTATATTCAAAAAAATATCCACCAAAAACCAATGCTAACACCCCCCCCCAAAATATTAAAGTTACACATATATACATACAGTTACAAAAAGGAGAAAGTTGCCTCAAGAGTTCCAGTAACAAGACACAGATGCATTTACTGAGATTAAAGAGTAATGTCATTGATCTGAATCCCTGTAAGCCGAAGTCATCTATTAAAGTCAACACAAGATTTGTCACGCTAAACATGTATTCAGTTATTAGAAGTCTTGTCTATTCGCAATGAATTCCACATACCCTCTACTTTGTGAATACAAAGTGTTCCAGTATATTTACACTCTGAAGTTTAAACCACAGTGTAAAAAGGATAAACCTCTTTAGAAGTTACAGCAATTGTTACATTTTCTATGTGAAATACTGCTATGCAGTGTTCTTACCTACATCTTGGTTAGGGGGAAAAAATGATCTTTTTGCCAGTGTAGCGCTGTACGTTCTCTGTACTGCTCGTGTGAATTTTACTCCGCAACTCCAGCAGGTCAAGGCTCAACTTCCAGAAGTACCTTTTCAGATGTAGTGTCCTCGCGGGCTGGAGTGCTCTCAAGAGGGAACAGCTGAGGTGGCCTCAGGACCTGGCAGGACTGCAACAGCCACTGGTGCCTGCACCAAGCCCATGCAGAATTGCAAAGCACATCCCACCTCTCTGGTAGCTTTCATGGCCATAACTGCAAGGCCAGTGATATTAAATCCATCTCACGGAAGTGACGCTAAGAGACATCTTAAGCCCATCATCAATACAGGCCTTATTTAACAAATGGTCAGTTAGGGTAGTACAGCCTAATCACAGCCTATGTTTGTTTTCAAAGAGGGTTGGGGATAGAAAGAAAGGAAGGAAGGAGACCACAATTAGACTAGGCTGCTTTCAACTACATTGCAAACTATTTAAGACTTTAAAAAAAGTGGCTGAACACTGTCATTTTTTTTTCTAAAAATACTTATTTCTCATCAGTACTGTTAAGATATCCTTAACATAAACAAACTCAAATAAGACAACACTGCTTTCCTCTATATCTACACCAATAAATACACTTAGGCCTCAAGAAACCAAAATATCTGGGATCTTCTGCATTTCCAGTGGGACCTTACGATCGCCTGAATTTTTTCTGCTTTACTTTTCCTCCACCTGAGCTCCAAACTCTAAGCATCAGCTTTTTTGCCAGGGCCTACATTTGTCTTACTCCACTAGAGCATTTTCAATGCTCTTTACATCAGCTAAAGAAAGAGTTTCTAAATGAGTAACATGAGCCAGGACTTGAATGTACCATCATCTTCTCACTATGTCCCAAGAGTAAAGCAAGAGAGCTAAGCCTCTGTTCTGTATCTTCCATGTGAACAAGCACAGAACTGCCCCAAATCTGAAAAGATACACACTGTCCTAAAGAAATCAAATCTCACAAGTTGCTAAGATTAAGAGAGAAACATACAAGGTGGTGAACATTTCTTTTGTCTTCATTTACACAAACAGATTGAAACAACTACAGTTGCCTATGCTAGACAACCTACCAGCCTCCCTCTTTCTCACACAGAAGACAGATGCCATGTTTGCTGACAGACCTGGGTGGTCTATTAAATGAAAAGGCAAATTACAAAAACTCTTGTAATTGGGCCACTAGACCAAAATGCTGCCTTCATTCACTTGGATAAATTTCTTCAGGCCCCAGTCAGACTACTTAACATGGACAGTAAACCAAAGCTTTCAGACAGCCACATGCTTCTTCTCCCCTTTGACACAACAAATAACCACCTCAGTTAACTTCTTCTGATCCTCTCTATCAGACTTCAGTCCCAGATGTATATTTACCTTAATGAGACCACCTACCTCCAGAGCAAGCGTTTTTTTTTTTTTTTTGGCTCAAAGGAGATATCCTGGGCACTCTCCATAGTCTAGTTGTGTTGCTCCAGAAGGATATCTGTAAGTGAAACTTCTCTTCCACTGAATCCCCAGCCCCTCCCAATCAAATTTCTGGAGAATTTACACACGTTTTGTCAACAGATCACGGTCTCTCTAAGCCAACACACATTTTCTTTTTGTCAAGTTTATAGGACTACAGTTTGTTTTGAATATATTTTAAAAATAAGCTGAAGAGGTGTCTAAGTGGGAGATGTACTGAAAATTATTTCAGCAGCAGATACTATTGACATAGCATCTTTGTAGTTCTGCAGATCCTCTAACAAATTTTAGAAGAACTTACTGTGTTATACCAAATAGAGAAAATAAGCAGCCAAGGATGTCATAAACTCAGTCTCCAAGTTCTTGGGCTAAGACATCCTGAATGAACTTCAATGTACGTTGGTACAGGAAAGCATCCTTCTTCTTTGGCTTACAAATATTTAGATGATTAACGTCCACTGGAATAAGGTCTCCAATTCCTAACTCTAGGAGAGGGGGGGGAAAAAAAAAAAAAAGAAAAAACTACCAAAGTTTGTAAGTTCACCTAGACTGAAAAGCGTATCTTGCATTAGCAGTTTCTCTCTCAAAAGCAACTTCTCCTGTCTTCAGTTTAATTGTTTTGTCCTCATTACTTTTTCATGTGCTAAAAGCATCAACACATGCTGTTATAGTCATGAGTCACAGAATGGTCTGGGTTGAAAGGGACCTTAAAGATCATCTAGTTCCAACTTCCCTGCCAGGGGCAGGGACACCTTCCACTAGACCAGGTTGCTCAAAGCCCCGTCTAACCTGGCCTGGAACACTTCCAGGGACGGGGCAGCCACAACTTCTCTGGGCAACCTGTTCCTGTGTCTCACCACCCTCACAGTAAAGAATTTCTTCCTTACATCTAATCTACATCTATCCTCTTTCAGTTTAAAACCGTTACCCCTCGTCCTATCACTACACTCCTTGATAAAGAGTCCCTCCCCATCCTTCCTGTAGGCCCCCTTTAAGTATTGGAAGGCTGCTATAAGGTCTCCCCGGATCCTTCTCTTCTCCAGGCTGAACAACCCCAACTCTCTCAGCCTGTCCTCACAGGGGAGGTGCTCCAGCCCCCGGATCACAGACATAGTCAGATAGAGCTATACATTGCTACAAAACCCACAATGGTAAACCATTAGGTCAGAGTTCTATCATCTTTACTGGGAATACACAAACGTACATTTCTCCATACAGACAACTTGGAAGAATCAAAACTTCATTTACCAGGACCTGGATGACAGCAAAGCCCTGACTGAAGTTTAAGCATTGACATGAACACGGATAGGGTTTAATCCAGGGTATTTAGATTTTGATCACCACTAATTGCCTATATTCCTTGTAAAATACTTTGATGTGGAAATTAAGAATGGGACTAGAATGAACCTGAAATATCCCACAAATCACTATATACATTTCCAAGAAAATGAAAAAAATTACATTGCTTAATTGTAGAATACAAGTATTCCATTTTCAGCTACTGATTTTGGGGCCACACTACAGCATTTATTCTTTCCTGACAGCTATCACTACTAGTGAACTTTCTAGTTAGGATGCTGTGACTGCCACATTCCAGTTCACTATCTATTCATTTAACCTCCTGAGAAATCCTCCATTTTGCTCACAACTCTGTATCTTCAACCAGGTAAAATTACACTGGAGCAGGATGAAGGTTTGCTTTCATGTGCCCAAGCACACATGTAAGAAACAGTGAGTGTACTACTTGTCAGCCTGGGTTTTGAACAAAATGAGTGGTGTGACACTGAACTGTCACGTACCCTCTAAAGGCTTTTGAGAGAGCTCACGTGCTGCATTGTGTGTCATCTCCAGAAAAGAAATATGCTACAAGATTATAAGTGCACAGATCTTCTACATGCACTCTCTTATCCAGCCCTCTTTTTCATTTTGTTTTGTTACATCAAAAAAAATGAATGCCCAATTTTTCAGTCCTCGTCAATAAAACTGCATCATCAACATTTTTGCAAACAATTGCTTCTTGAGAAGACATACTGAAAAAATATTGCCAAATATTGACTCTGAAAACCAGGGATGTATAGTCTGCCTTTTTCAGAGCAACTAACCCTTCATTTAAACTAGTGGATTTAGCTGGTGGAAAGCCTGATCTAAAACCCAACCAAGCAATGTTTTCAAGACCTTACAGGTACCTTGGGCAGTGCAGAAGAGGGTTTTGCTCAGGGAAAACCTGAAAATATCAGACTTAAAACAATTATCTAAGTTGAACACCCATAAACAAAGCAAGAGAAAGAACTGTCTGATGTTCCCTTCTACAGAAGGCAAAAGAATGGAGGGAACTCTTCAGAAGGCAAAAATCTATTGCTTGAGTACCTGAGATATAGAAGAGAAAGAACTCCTAACACTGCAAAACAGCTTTGTGACTTTCTCCTTCCATTAGCAGTTTGCTAATTTTCTTTCTTACTTTTTAAAGGAGGAAATAGCTGGAATTTGCAAGAGTTTCTGAAACACTATTCAGCCTACCTACACAAGGATAAACAACAGTTACTCATAATTACAAAGGAAAGGTCTACAACAATGCAACATTAGACCAGGGTCCACCCTGCTTTTTTCAATATGCAAGTGCTACTCATATTTAGAAAAATCAAACCAAACTGTTGCTATCCTAAGATATAAATGGAACTGCCTCTGATCTCAGCAGGGAGACTGTAGTTTAAACTCAGCCAGAAGTTTATAAACAAAAAGCCCCACAATATAACAGACATATTTTTCTAGGTCTCTCTACCATAGCGTTTATAATCCTTTCTCATTATTGATGCTTACATGGATATATACAAAATTAAACGGCTATTTGACTTACTTGCTGATTCCAGAGGTACGACATGCAGTTTTATCATGCTGCCTATGTGTGTTGGTAAGGTTTCTGCAAAACTCAGCACCGAAAATTTCTTATCTTTGGCAAAAGACAGGAAGTCATCATTCAGCTCTTTAAGGGCAGGAGAATCTGAGAAAGAACAACATAAGATTACAGCATTTGTCTGGCAAGACTGCATTCCTAAAGAGATATTTTGGAAAAATTAATACTCCAGTAAAAGGAGTAGCATTTTGTTTGTAATCCCTTTTTCCAGCTATCATATAACATGGAATTTGTTTAGGAGGTAAGAGTCTAAAGGCCAGCAGCACATGTTGAGTTACTACATTGCTAAATGGCCCAAACTAATCTATAAACTTGTTCTGACTTCCGTTTTTCCCCCTCGCCTCTGCAATCAAATGAAACAGTTACTCAGAATTACTTACAGCAATTCAACACACAACCCAAAACATAAAAAGGGGGGGTTGGTTGTTTTTATCCAGCTTTTTCTGACAGCACAATTAAAAAAAAAGCATCATGAACAGATTAGCATAGATCCCCGTCGTTAAATGGTAGCAAAGTGAGAGTACCCTTGCTGAGTTCTTTAACCTCCACAGATGGAAAGAGAAGATATCTGGCATTTATAGAATATTCAGCCAGCTGGGAACCATGGTGAGGTACGCTATAAAATATGATTCCTCTGGTGTTGTTTATAATTTTATCCATTTCTGGATTCTTGGAAGCATCCACCAGCATCTTTTTGACTAGAAGACCTGGCAACAGAAACTGAATTAATGCAGGGATTTAAACCACTGTGAAAATAATGATCATGCTATATTATCCATGAAACAACTAACCATATCCTTGCCTCAGTTGATTAGTCCTTAGTTTGTCAAATATGTAAGATTAAGCTGAAAAAAACCCAAACCAAACCTGAGGAGGCATTAAAATAAAATGTCAATGAATGATGCAAATCCAATTCTGGTTGCTTTAAGTGTTGCTAATGACATTTACTATATGCCTGATCATGGAGAAAATTTTGCCTCTTGATTCCCATTTACATGAATTTCAACTCATTGATTTTGTGTTTTTAAGTCAACACAGTAAAAATAAACAGCAATAAAAATCCTTTCAAAATGTGTATGCTGTTGAATACAATGCATTAAGAAAGTAGAAATCTATTTTCCATTTTCAGGTCTTTGCAAATCTTTTAGATAAACTATTCTGAAAAATTGCATTTCAGACTGAATTTGGTTAACAGCTTATTCTGAAATACAATGGCAGATCAAACAGGCAATGTGCTTACCACCCATGCTATGTGATACCCACACCAGAGGTCTGTCTCCAATCCCAGCAGCTCTGAGCTTGTCAAGAAGCTCATTGCTCCTGTAAGCAATAGACTTCCTGCAAAGAAGAAACAAACACAAGCATGATGAAGCATGATAGGTTAAAAGGCAATGTTAAAACAGAATGAATTTTCAGTGCTGTATGTTTATGAAAGTGAATTAGGTACATAAAATATTAATTACTTAATCATTGTTGCTACACTGAAAAATGCCAAAAACTTTTGTAAGGTTGGCTTCACAAGGACAACAGGAATTGAGCTAAATTCAGTTTCTTGATCTTGCTAGAAAGTTTTACTTTAATTTCACTCACCCACTCATTTCCTTTAGCTTTAGTTCGAGAAATCTCTTTATGGAGTTTTAGATAGTTTCATTTACACATTGTAACAAAATTGGGTTTTCATTTTATGAAAGCATCATCAATGCATAATGAACTTTATCCCCTCAAACAAGAATAACCTAATGTCTGACAAAAATGTACTTTGCTAAACAACGTTCAAAATGTGGAGCAATGTACTGGAATTTAGTAACTAAGTGCATGATCAACCAATACATTAAAAAAAAAAATCACAGATAATGTCTGTTATACTTTCCAGACAATAATCTCCAAATATTTTGTACTGGAATAGTATAAAAGCACAATAATCTCGACTTTGTAAATTAAGAGACTAAGCTCTGGAAAGGAATCACAGAATCATCTCGGCTGGAAAAGCCCTTGAAGATCATCCAGTCCAACCATTAACCTAACATTGACCATTCTCAACTACACCATATCCCTCAGCGCTATGTCAACCCACCTCTTGAACACCTCCAGGGATGGGGACTCCACCACCTCCCTGGGCAGCCCATTCCAATGCCTAACAACCCGTTCTGTAAAGAAATGCTTCCTAATATCCAGTCTAAACCTTCCCTGACACAACTCGAGGCCATTACCTCTTGTCCTATCGCTTGTTACTTCATTAAAGAGACTCATCCCCATCTCTCTGCAATCTCCTTTCAGGTAGTTGTAGAGGGCGATGAGGTCTCCCCTCAGCCTCCTCCTCTCCAGACTAAACAACCCCAGTTCCCTCAGCCGCTCCTCATACGACATGTGCTCCAGACCCTTCACCAGCTTCGTTGCCCTTCTCTGGACACGCTCGAGTAATTCAATGTCCTTTTTGTAGTGAGGGGCCCAAAACTGAACACAGTAATCGAGGTGCGGCCTCACCAGTGCCGAGTACAGGGGTAGGATCACTTCCCTGTCCCTGCTGGCCACGCTATTTCTGATACAGGTCAGGATGCCATTGGCCTTCTTGGCCACCTGGGCACACTGCTGGCTCATGTTCAGCTGGCTGTCAATCAAGACCCCCAGGTCCCTCTCTGACTGGCAGCTCTCCAGCCACTCCTCCCCAAGCCTGTAGCGCTGCTGGGGGTTGTTGTGGCCCAAGTGCAGCACCCGGCATTTGGCCTTATTGAAACTCCTACAGTTGGCCTTAGCCCATTGCTCCAGCCTGTCCAGATCTCTCTGCAGAGCCTCCCTACCCTCGAGCAGATCAACACTCCCACCCAACTTGGTGTCATCTGCAAACTTACTGAGGGTGCACTCGATCCCCTCGTCTAGGTCATCAATAAAGATGTTAAACAGGAGTGGCCCCAAAACCAAGCCCTGGGGGACACCACTCGTGACCGGCCACCAACTGGATTTAACTCCGTTCACCACAACTCTTTGGGCCCGGCCATCCAGCCAGTTTTTTTATTCAGTGAAGTGTGTGCCCATCCAAAAAAGCATCAGGAACAGTGAGGTGTGTGTCAGTCTCTTCTCCCAAGTAATAAGCATTAGGACAAGAGGAAATGGCCTCAAGTTGCACCAGGGGAGGTTTAGACTGGGTATTAGGAAAAATTTCTTCACCAAAAGGGTTGTCAAGCATTGGAACAAGCTGTGCAGGGAAGTGGCTAAGTCACCATCCCTGGAAGTATTTAAAAGATGTGTAGATGTAATGCTTAGGGACATAGTTTAGTGGTGGACTTGGCAGTGCTAGGTTAACAGTTGGACTTGATGATCTTAAAGGTCTTTTCAAACCTAAGCAATTCTGAGTCTATGAAAATTATATGCTTCATTTTAGCATAAGTCATAGTACAGTGATTTTTTTGCTGTGCTTATGAAGGATTATTGGGTCATTTTAAGTTTAAAAAAATATTCCCCTTAAGATATAAAATTGATGTTATATTTACCTCAACTAAATAGCTTAATTTAGTGTCTCCCCTAAACATGAAGCAGAACAGACTGCCAGAACGTAGGACGTTGCCACAAGTAGTTTAAAAAGCTCAAATATACCATGACTGTATGTAATATTTTTCCAAACCTGATTTTCTAATGCAACAGGAAAAGTTAAATTCACTGTTTCACACTAAGTGATCCCAAGGATCAGCTTTACAGGTCTCCCTCCTGCCCCCCTCCAAACTGCAGACACTACACTTGTTACCTGTGAGCCTCAACAGGACATTTTGCTTTCCAGTCACTCAAATGGGTGTCATATTCCACAGATATGATTCTAAGGGCAGGACAGTCTGAAGCCAGCCATGTCTAAATTAAAAAAAAGAAAAACCAAAATGAGCTTATAATTGAAGTACTTAAACTCTTGCAAGCAATTTATCAGCAATGAAACAAAGATGTTACTATGGGGACAATTATCATGCAAGATTTTTGCTCTTCGGTTAATTCCCAAATACATCTTACACCTAGACTATTACTCTTTTACTACACGCTGGTGAACCCTAGCCTGTTCCCCAGCCACAAAGCAGGCAAAGGACGGAGATGGATTACTAACTCGTGTGTTCCTGGCTCCCTCTCCTGGGTGAAACAAAAGTTAAAACTGATCAGTCCAGTTGGTAAGTTTTACAAAGATAACTTCAGTGGTTATACAAATTCGAGTTGCTTGAAGCAGTAAATACTTATTTACCCACAATGTTTAAGTAGCAATCTGCAAAAATTGAGGTACTCTGACACCTTATGTAAGAAAGGATACTTAATTTCAAATGCAATTTTATGCATCTTTTTCTCAGCAATAACATTCCATTAAAAAAAAAAAAAAAGCATAAGGAAAGCAGCCATTGCCTCCTTTTTCACTAACAGGAGAATGATGTTGAAAGCATTAAATTTAGCAAGGATTTTCCTTTGCAAGAACCACCTGTTCAAAATTTCAGCTTGCTAACAAAAATATATCAGGAACTTGGAAAGTGCTACTTGTGTGACAGATTCTAAGTCAATTGATTCAAAGAAGACAACTGCCAGACCATGTAATTCTAGATCCTCTGTAGAGCTCTCATTAATGAGAAAACAGCAGCTGTATGTGAAAATGTTATTGTCTTTTTACCTTTGGCCAGCACTGGCTATAGTCCTCTTCCCCTTCTGAAGCCTTCTTATCCAAACGTCGGTCAATGTCTTGCTGTCGCCAGGTTTTAAATGCTGCTCCCAAAAGACCGTGAACAAAAAGGATGTCTGCTCTGACGGGCTGACTGATATAGGAAAGGAATTTTTAAGAGATGCATGGTACATATTCTTTTAGCAAATTAAATTTACATAGAACATGCTATTTTTAACAGTATACATGATTTCTTATCTTACGGACAACATTTCATGGCATCTCGTGATATTTCAAAGAGAATAGTCAGACCAAGACAAAAAACAGGGATCCACCCAGAAGATATAAAAAAAGGTATGGAAAGTACCCACCTCAGAAGTCGTATTTTTCTATAATGAAAACCATCATTCTCTCCAGCTACTATTAATGTAGCTTGGTAGTTCCAGCTTTATCCTCAGATTAGATCTTCACTGTAACCTGACTAACACCAATGACCCACGGAACACTTGCTACTAAGTGGCATACCACGTTGGAGACTGCTTCAGTCCCAGACACACAATCATTATTAAAAGAAGCTGAAGCTGTAAATTCACTGCATCTTAGGCCAACATGTGCTGCTGCCAGCAGAATTGCTGCAAGGCACTGTATCCCAAGACAGCCAGTGCAAAGGTTAAATGGTTGCAATGCATGCAAAGCAGTAATTCATCTCATAGTTTGTGTTTGGATGTTTCCATCAAGTACAATAACACTCCATTCATGGTTATGGACTGCTCTGACCACTTCCATTGTTCTCCTATTTGAGAATCTAAATTCAGTCTCCTCAACCTACCAAACAACAGGAGGAGCAGGTAACATCAGTACAGCAGCACTCTCATGTCAACTTTTCCAAAGTTTTGTAACTGAACAGTAAAACAAGTAACTCTAAGTACAGCATGTATGATATCTCCTTCTGCTTTACCTGCTACGATATTGTGGATGTAAGACATAAACACCATCCGGATACTTTTCTTTCACTGTGTCCCTGTCTAGATTAGCCAAAGCTCTGGATGCATGAGAAGACTGAATGACATGCGGGGATTTCATTACTTCAGCAAGTACAGAAACCCAACCTAGATTGAAAAAATAAAGTGGCAGGTTAACTAATTAGAAACATCATCCAAACAAAAGATTTCAGAAACATCATCCTTCAAACTATACTTGCGAAAATAGATGTTAAAACTTAAGAACAGTAACATCAAAACAAATTATTTCAATCCACTCTCTTTACTGCAGGACAGCCAATGCTAGATAAGTGGAGCCTTCAAAACTCAAAAATCCAAGGCAAGGAGGCAATGTATTTTACTATTGTTCAGATTATGATTTGAAGGAGAACCCTTCTCAGAAGAAAAAGAAAGTGTATCAGCAGGTCAGTGCAGTTGTTGGAGAGAACAGATCTCAAGTCTCTTTTTGCAGGTAAGATGCAAGAAAGGTAGAAAAAATAAATGTCCCAGAGAGCAAATGAAGCTTAAAGCGTAAGACAGACATAGAAAACAACCCATGGGAGTAAATGGCAGGTGGAAAAATTGATGCTTGCTGTGAGAGAACAACCATTTCTAATTTTAAAATCCAGTGTGTGAAAAACTATTTAAGGAATCAAAATATCTCCGCTATCTCAAAAGTAGTATACTATATATACCTAAGAAACGTAAGAGAATTAATGAAGGAAATCTTTGATACAATCCTCAACAGAATTTTAAGTCATAGCTACTTCAAGAAAAAACAGACACTTTATAATACCTTACCCAAGATGTAAAACACAGTTTCTTAGACATGGATGGGGATGTTCACAGACTACTGAGAAACGCAAAGGACTATCTTTTATATACACACACACACATATATTTCTTTAAAATCCTGATAAATCTTGTTGCTGCTAGCAAGAGTGGCCTATAAATCACAATTACATTAAAGTCAAGTTCATAAATAAAACCTGGGAAGACTTTGAAATGGAGGCTGATTTGAAAAAGAAGAAACAATTTACTTCATGAGCACTGTTTCAAAAACATGTACAAAATGTTGCTACTAGTATAGCCAGTAAGTTGCTAATTCAAGATAGTTCCCTGTGGACTGAAAAAAAGAATGAATTGACATGTGAGTTTCATGTAAATTCAAGTACCTTTGAGAACTGTAATTATTGCTTTAAGAATTAAGTATTTAAATGACATTTCTAAGCAGAATATATGTTAACCACTGTGCAAGTTCTCCTTAAGAACACGATCTAAAATCTATTTTCAGTTCCCCAAATACAATGAAAGACTGCCAAGCTAGTCTGATTAAAACTAGCAAGGTCTCTGGTTTTGCATTTCTCTTAAATGAGCCGAGATGAAGAGTCAAAAATACTGTTCAGAGTCCTTCTGCTCCCAGATAACCCATCACAGCTACTACACAGTGCAGTATTCCTTTTCTTCTTCTTCTTCCTGTGCCAGCAGTTTTTGCAAAGGAAAAGAGCCTTAGAGGTTCTTTCTTCTTACACATCATCCAGCAACAAAAGAGAAGTCTTATCAACTCTTGACCAGCAGTATCCAACTGCTCATCTCTGGAGTCCAGTTCACTGTCTAAAGTTCTGTTTGTACTGAGAGCTCTGCCCCAGGGAGCTGCTGACTCTTCTATTACGATCTCTTCCTCTACACATACGGTTTTAGCAGTCATCGTAAGAACATAAGAATGGTGTTAAGAGCTCAGACCAAAGGCCTCTGTAGTCCAGCTGTCTTTGTCCAAAAGTGAGCAGTAATGAAAGTTGCTGAACAATAAAAGAATAAAGCAATAAAAGGGCAAGTATATAGTGCTGATTCTCCACTATACCCTCTCAGTTTTCTGCAATCAGTTTGACTTTTGTGTGTAGAGCTTTACCAATTTTTCCTTCCATTAATTTGTCTAAACACTTTTTGAAACTCCGTAAGTCTTCAACAATCACAATGTTTTGTGGCAAGTTTTAGTTTGGTCATGCACTGTATGGAAAAAAATATATTTATTTGTTCTGCCTCTTGATAATTTAATGTATAAGAACCTTTGGTCTTACATTACAAGAAACAGCAGATGACCATTCTCTCTTTGCCTTCTCTACGCCAGTGAAGATTTTATACATCTCCACCATATTCTCCTTCAGCTGCTTTTCCCATATGAAGTGTCTTAGACTAGTTGTTTGTTCTTTATACCACAGTGATTCCAAATTCTTTATCACCCTCACGGTCTTTCCCTGTGCCTTTGCTACTTCTCCTTTTTGCAACAGGGAGATTAAAAATGCACACTGCATTTAAAAGGCAGACACCAGCTCAGACATATACAACAGCATATTGATATTTTCTATTTTTCTTTTTATTTCTTTCCTATTAAACCATTGGGAATTATTTATTTGGTACGGAACTTTCATTGTGATATTTAGAGGTATTAAAAAAGGGGGCATCAGAGCAAAGCTTAGCAGAAGTTACTAGCCTAACATGAAACACAGGAAGGCAGGAAGGCATGTTTCACTTTGTTCTGAAAGGTAAGGACTGTAATCTGGTCTGTTCCTTTACAAGATTAAACACAGTCAGTAAGAAAAAAAACAAATCTACAAGATAGATGATCTGTAAGAGTAGAAAACTCAAAAGATTTCTGCCAGTAATGTGGACCAAACATCAACCAAGTCCAAATTTTCACCATCCATCAGACTAAGAACAGCTCTGTAGCACTGACAAATATTGGCTAGACAGCATACAGGATTTTTAATCAACACCATCTAAACTGTCTATAGTTTTTGTATTAAAAAACCCCAACACCACCACCTCCCCAAATATAAAAACCACACCACTACCACGGTCCTTTGCATTTTACAAACACACCAAATCCTCTGAAAATTTTAGAATAGAAATCTGACATTCAGACTGCATCCACTTGCTTTCCTTTTACCTGCACGTACTATGGATGAATGTAGACGTTCATCCAAAGCCATATTTCCAATAATGCGAATTATGTTCCTTTGTATTTTTGCTGAATCTTTACGTAGCTGGTATATCCTCTGTAGTAGCTGAAGGCCTCCTTTAGCTTCAATTTTGTCACAGTGAGAAGAAACCTAGCATTATACAGTAAATACAATGACAATAGGCAGACATTCTGCAAAATGTTCTTTGAGACGCTGCTAATTCACAAATTAGGGAATTTTAAGGAGCCAGTATGATGCAGAGCCCTTATTACATAGAAATTCTTATTAATCTAGACTTTATTATGCCATAGTTGAAGAGGAAGCAAATATTTTAATACGCTACATGCATGATTTCTATGGATTGACAACCTGAAAGATGAAGAGTACCATCACTCTACTCTCGTCCACATCTGAGGGAGGTAAGATGGCTCTCCACTTGACATGATCAAATCTCAACTGAAGTTCAGGAGTCCGAACAGGACAATTGTCTGCATTTGTTAAAGCGCTATCTCAACCCGAGCTACTTGTCTTCCTGTTCACCACCTAAAATGCAATCATTATAAACCCTTCTCTTTGAAATGCAAAGGTATTTCTACATTCCAAATAGTACTGCTATCATTATTGATCTTAAGGGCAACAATAGATTCTAGCCCAAGCAGATGAATATGCACAAATTAGTCGTAGTGTCAACTGATACTGGACAAATGCTTATGACTTGAATATGTTGTCTACAGTGCTCAAAAATGTGTGGTAGTTACGGAACTGCTGATGTCCTCAAGCTTTCAACAAAGACGCACATTCGGAACGAGTACTGTCACAACTTGTTTAAACTGAGAATCTGGCACATAACAAATTCTAGACTAAGTCAGAATTTCTATGTATACAGAAGATGTGAAATGTATACTAGCAAACTGCACTTTATCCATCCCTACTACCAATAACAATTTGGTATTCTCAGCACTGTTTCTCAGTGTTCTAGGCTTCTGAGCAATAAAGTGTGCAGCAACAGGAAACAAGAAGAATCACTGTTACATACTCTGTCTGTGTTTGCAAAGAACAGAATGGTCCTGGGAGGATGCACTGTACTAGCTGCACACTGTGCAATATTCTGCCCAAAGGCAGTGACCCTTGTCTGAGAGGCCTTTGTGAACAGCCAAGGTTTACATTCCGTTCTGGCTTCTGATTAGAGTGAATTCATGAGCCTATTTTGCTTTCTGGAAACCTGGCACTAAAATTTGATTAAGGGCCATAAGAAGAGACTGCTTGTAAGCTTTCTGAACTGATGTACAACAACTCACATAAATCCACACACACTTTGCACTGAGAATTTCATATCATCAGTATCTCACTTCCTGAGAAGCTGCAGAGTGGAGACACTAAGTGCTTCCTCACAGTATCTACCTCCAATGACTCTGCCAGCAGGAGGTAGCCCTACACAGAAAAGACTTGTTAAAGCCATCTGGACTTCAGGCATTCTCTCCTGCTTTTCTGTGTCAGAGATGGCCTTTTACTTCTTGAAAGATACATACAGGGGAACTTATATGGGCTATTTAGAAACAATAACAGAACTTACATACACTTCCCATGAGAAAAAATGAGTTTGTTATGCTGCCTTCCAATTCACACCAGTCTCAGTTGTCTGAACATCCTTACAGAAGGGGTGAGGGGTAGGAAACAAGGAAATGGCAACTCCTTCCCAATATATGAGAGAGCATTAGAAAGGTATGATTATAAATGTAGCTCTTCAGTTATAGTTTAAAGGACAAATTACCTTAGAATGCTGTACTAAAGCTTGCAAGCAAAAGAGTTCCACTGTCTCTGAAGGGATTTTACTCAATGTCTCACAATATGGAAGTCCATTTCCTCCAAAACACCATAAGCCTCCCTGAAATGATAATCAGTAAAAATTATACCACATTCCAAATGCCTATATGAAATAAGCATTTCTAAACTGTTAAGTGTGTAATGATCTATAGAAATTGCTATAAAGAATGCACAGCATGCACGCACTATTCAAAATGTACAAATTACACAAAAATATCTACTCTTTTTAACTGAAAATATTAACTAGATTTTCAGTCAGTAGTCTCTACAGTCTATTAACTTCAAACCAAACAATAAAGGGAGAAAACATAGGATTTTAATTTTGTTAATGAATGTCTTCTTTTAAGATCGTTTGCTTAAGCATAAAAAGCAAGAATCAGACTTTGTCTAGATTTCCATAGTTGCAAAAATTAGAAGAGGAGGAAAAAAGGTCTTCAACACATAGCATAGTATCTGAAGACCAGTCTCTCTTAATCATGCAGTGGGAAGACCAGCATAACCTCAATAAAAAAGTTTTCTAGAACAGCGTGATTATCAAAATGCCTCCAAGTGTGGTGTCTTACCAAAGCTCCCTTCGTAGCAAGAGCTCTGGCTGTGAAAACAATAAAGGAGTGATAGTATAAAAATATTACACATAGCTGTGTCATAGCAAATAAAGAGTTACTGCACTCTGAAATCTCTAAACAAAGCTTTGACAGGGATCATTATTAAAATGTGACAGTCATTTTTATTATTGCATCTTACAAAAAATAACCCTCACTGATTTAAAAAAGTAACAACTTTTTAATAAAAAAATAAAACGCACAAGAGATAGTGGATGACACTGGCATTACAATTACTATTTTTAAGCAATAATGGCACTTTAAATGATGTTCCTAAAGCTGCTTAAGAAGTTGTTGGACAGAATTGGAAACTAAGAATTCTTCAAGTCCAAACAGACCACTAGAGTATTCCAATTCTGGTTTTGGCAGCAGTGATCTGTTACAGGGAGGCATTTCCATACGATATAACAGAGCTTACTATTTAAGGTGTGCTAACAACTTACCAGTTTGCTAATAAGACTTAACAGAGGTTTAATCATCTCAGCAGTAAAAGAACACTCAAACAATGGTAAGATGAAACGTGAAAAATCATTTTATGAGCACTGCAAGGGGAAGGAAATGTTCTGGACAAAATGGTGAAATACCTGCTTTATGGGAAGGCTTGTAAGTAAAGATATAATCTTTCACTAGACCAACTAGTACAGCTGGGAAAGATAAACAAGCTTTCAAGCAGGCAGACTGTATGCAGAAGAGATTCTACTTATGTTTTACAGCCACAAAATCTCTGTATTTCTCTTCCTCTTACAATGCTCAAAGATACAGAAATGGGTTTGTATCTTTGAGCTCTGCAGCAACAAAGAACCCAAATAGTTCTATTCTGCAGGTGGGAACTCACCCTTTGTGCAGCGAGAGTCTGACTACTTTCACGTAAAGCAAGAGATGTGAAGTACTGGACACACGGATCAAGACCAGTCTGGGGTAAAGATACTAACAACAAGCGAAGCTCATCTTCTATGGGATAATCCTGTGAGAAGAACACAAGTAGCTTTTAGTTCTGTTCAAAGCATGAAGCAAAACACAGAGAAAAGAAAGACCTGAAATAATGGAATCAGCCATATTAACAAGGCCATAAAATACAAACCCTGGACTTGAGTGCTCTGCAACTTTGGTTTAATAGTTACATCTGTAAAGACTTTGGAAACCGGTAATTCTAAAACCAAGTGATGAAAAGCAAGCTTTAAACTTCATACTTTGGTGGCCTTATTCTAATAGGTGTGAAGGACAGAAGAATAAACAGTTCCTCTTGGCACAGGGAGCTTAAAAGTTCACCCTTAACTACACAGTAATTTTCGTGCTGCTCCACTAAAATGAATGTACAAATTACTAGTAAAAAACCAGATGATGCTTCTTTTAATCTTTTATCTTCAAAAATATTCATCTAGATCTTTGTTTAATAATCCAGGATAGATGACAGGAAAACAGATTCAACAAATTCATTTTATTTGTCCAAAGTCATGGAACTTGCAGTTATTCTAATCCTTGCTACAATCAGAGATGGGGACATATCTGACGTGCAGAGCAACACTTCCTGCCACAATGATTTGCTTCAACTTCCTAAGCAGTAGATTGGGAACTCTTATCTTCAATCACCTAGCAATCATACTGCTGTATAAATATATACACAACCATATACTAGTATAACCTAGCACTTCAGGACTAACAGGTACAGATCCACTATCACATAATGTTACAAAGATAAGAAATCAAAACCTGAGAATACCACTACCAGTCAAAGCTGGTATTCAGAGTTTTGACAGTTAAGACATACAGGTATTCTCTGACAGGGACTTCTGGCAGCATTCGTCCTATTAGGATTACAAAAACCTCTTATAATATGCTTTGTGTGCCAATTCTGTTTATTGAAGAAGAGGATATGATGACATGATTGCTGAAAGCATCATACATACACTTACTAATTAACATAAAGACAAACCAAGGCCAAATCTATCCAATACAGATTTGCTGGTACCCAAAAGCTGGCAGTAACAAGGTGGGCTTGCAGCAGAGCACCACACTAGCAGCGAGGATGCAAAGGCCTCCAGGAGTGCTCTCTACGTGTAGGATTCTGTCAGTGTCAACAAGGCAATCTAGGATGACTTAATATCAGACTGCTGCGCATTGCCTACTAGGTACAGACAGGAAGGGTGTGTATCAGACTGGTAATTGGCTCAAACTTCACTGCTGCTAAATATGTAATGTGGACATATAGCCCAAGAACAATAGTTGATCAACACCCCCATCATTCTTTCTTTCCATCGTGCCATTCACTAATGCAGATATGCACCAGAGCTATATCACTATAACATAGTTTTGTATTTTGGTCTTAATTTTACTAGTCATTAGTTACTTTAGAAAAACTCTACTTTAGTATGGTAACAAACAACAACAGCACTAAAAACAGACAAGTAGGCAAAAATCATCTAATACCTATTTTTCATTTACTTACATTCTTTATTTTTGGCAATGGTGGTGGAGGCAGGAAAAAGCGAAGGTCAATATCTTTGGATCGAGCCAAACCTATAGCAGTCCTTTGATCACAGGTTTGGGCAACTGTACCGTACTGATAATCTGTAATACAAGAACTTCAGTGTTAGGTTTAAAACTAACCTTAAATATTTCATTTGGTTTTAAACGTAGTTTCTGATCTACTTTGTAAATATACTTGAAAAAAGAACGACCTCTCTGCAATCTACTTAGATAAACTGATTTTGTAAACTCAAATTCCAAAAGATAAAAATTGCAGATGTTAGACCAGCACTATACTGAGCTGAAATACATCTGGGCACTAATTTTTCATTATAGACCCGTTTGATGAAGGTCCTCAGATGTTAAGTTGAACACAGCAAAAGCAAACATTCAGTATTGCCACTGTGAAAGGAATACAAGGACTACAAACCCAGGCTTAATTCCCTGGGCTCGAGCTAAATTTTGAAAGGCCTCTTGCAGACTTTTTTTCTGCATACAGTGTTAAAAACCAGAGCCTTAAATCCAAATGCTGCAAAGACAAAGACACATAATTTTAAATGACACAGAAGACACGTTTCAATAAAATTGTTAATGTCACAAAATCGGGTGACCTTAGAAAAGGCAGGATAGCACCACAGTACAGTTTCAAGTAGCTCTCCCTTACCGAAGATACAAGACAGACTTTCAGTTAACCTACTGAAGGGAAACCAGATTTAAACAGTAACTACTGTTCCTTTCTAAAACCCACCTACTTGATAGCTGGAGAAATTGAATATTACATGTTGAAATTAACTGGCAAAACAAAGGAAAAGAAAATATAACCTCAAAGTGGATCAATACTTTTTTCTGCAAAAATTTGCTTCTATCCTCCTTACTGTTATACAATTCTAGAACAAAACTGACAAGCCATTTCAAATACACTTTTCACGAACAGTCACAGTTGGGCCATATTTTTTCTTCGGTGCAGACTACCTACAGCTGCAAACTGAAGTCACTGAAGCTGTGGTGTGGACAAGCAAAATACTGTATTTACAATAACAGGTATGCTGAACAACTTGGTCCTAGCTGTGAAAAGTTAGCACATACTTTCAGTGTTAATCTTTCTTGGACTAAGTTTTGAAATATCAGATTAAGAAAAAGCCCATTTCCCTCATGAGTTAGTTGGCAAGAATAATCTGCGTCTGTGAAACATCCAAATACTACAGTGATGAGCACTACAAAGAAAAGGAGATAACAAAAAGCAACTAGATTCCAGAGTACCGGCCATCTTGTGCACAAAGATTCTGAGATCACCTGCTAACAGAGAGTAGCCTCTTACAAACATGAAACAATTATGTTAAATTAGTACACAAAGCTTCAGTTTTGGTACATCCTAGCTTTCAAATGTTTTCAAACATAGCTTTTTGAAGTAAATTGCTTGGGGAAATTAATTAGAATATTAAAGAAGCAATCTGAAACAAGATAAATCCCATGGACTGGAATTGCACTGGAAGAGTGAAAGGTTGTCAACTGACTAGATCACCAGAATAATGAGTCACAATTAGTTACACCTAGTTTATGTGGCCTGATGATGGAAGGGGGAGGAGGACACACACACACACACACACCCTTTACTTGGGGTTTCAAGGACATTTTCTGCTAGAGCAACAGGGAGAACTTATTACTACTAAATAATACCTAGGATGGAAAATGGCTTACGAATAATGCTTGCACACACAAGTCCTCTACCTCTAGTTTGTCATTACTACCTTGCTATTACTACCCATCAGCTCCTAACTAATTTTCATTAGCTTAATCATGGCCTTTAAACTCATTCCTACAGAGCCTTATAAAAATCACTGCCAGAACTTGTAACCGTGTTAGCAGTTCCAACAGAAAAACCAAGGAACTAATAAAGATGAACTGCTCTCCCACACTACGGCAGTGGTTGCAATTCTCTGGTGGGGAAACAGAAAGCGGCTGGCCTGCCTGCACTGCAGACACACACTCTGTATCAGGGTATCAGGAAAGAACAATTGCTTGAAATGTAGATAAACCTCCCACATTTTAGACCAAATTTCAGAGTGTATTTACACTTCTTGCAGCTACTAGATTTTTTAAATGTTGACAGCAGACTTGGAACAACTGAGACTTTGTCACATTTCTGGGATGAATTAGGCTACGTCAGCATACATTACCATGCCAGTGACTGTTGTTTGCCAGGTCTTGTACAGCCTGCAGTCGGACCTCTTTGTCTTCTGACTGACTTCTCTTTAAGAGAAGCCATAAGGCACATTCATGATCTTCTCCATCAAATGTACTGAATTGTTCTTTTGCCAGGAAACAAATAAAAGCCAAGTTATTATTAATGAGTATTTTAACAGTCACGTTTCTATTTGTTGAATAAAAAAAATCTGTTTCTTTTCATATTTGAATATTAGTCATTAACAGTAATTTAGTGTAATGTTTTAATACTAAAATTAGTTCAATAAACAGTGACAGAATTACATCAGTGGAATGCTGATCCTTAAATTAATAGGATGGTTTTGATTCATTTCAGTGGCACCAAATTGGTATTTCATATATATGTTACACACACAACCACTGGCTGGCACTCACCAACCAGAATTGCCAGCTTCCAGCAGGATCTGGAAATGAGTAGCAACTCTTGAGCCTCTGACCTTGAACAATTAATTTCATAGCACGACAGTGGAGGTACATATTGTTATAGTCATTTAACAGGTAGTTAAATAAGGATAGTATGCCTCAGGAGCACAATTTCTTATATGAATTGAAATTCTTATTTTAAATTACTCTAAAAAGCAGTGACACACTGTTACCAAAAGACTGTGCTGCTTTCAGTTAATATTGGCAATTCTGATGAAAGCATAACATACTTTTCTAAATCGAAGTTTTGAGAGTATTTCATCCCCTAAACACCTTTTGTACACAAAACTAATATTAAATATTAACCTGGTATCTTAAGCTTCAAATCTCTTCTGAAACTGGAAGATAAAAATTCTCAAATCTCTTCTTAACCATCACTTTAATTTACTTTAAGAAAAGGAATGGTTTTAATACAAAGAAAATATTCTAATATTCTATATTAATATAGAAAAAGATACGTAATATTACAACCATTTCATACACAAAAAATCATGTTAAGTTTATACGAAAAATTATTTTACTTTCCAAAAGGCCTGTGTTTTACTATTCAAAAATAATAATCATAGATAATGCCATGCTTTCAATACTTACCATTTAAAGGTCTCCGGAAAATTTTAGCTTCTGTTTCTAGAATTTTCCTCACTGCTTTATGAATTTCTTTTCTGGCTTGGTAGGTGATCCCTACAAGAGTATTTTTAGATTACTGGAAGTCTGAAAGACAGTTCTCTCACATTATTTTTTTCATAAATATATACATACACACACACAGAGACATATATATAGAGAGAGCTATTTCATATATAGAGAACTGTATGTATAGAACTCCTAAAGAAACAGCCACCAACTTAAAATAAATTTGGTGACATTGTGAAGAATATTATTTTTGTAACAGATCTCAGGAAATGTAACTTTCCTTATACAAGAGTGACTTTCAGAAACATTCCATTCTCTTAAAATACTATTTTTAAAATCCAAACAATTATGCATCTTACCTTGATATTCACTTGGATTTAGAGAAGTTGTACGTACATATACATAGGATTTAAGTTTTTCTTGATGTATAGCTTGAGTATCAATTTGCAGTAACTTCTTTAAGGACAGGACTTCATATGTAATGAATACAAAACCTCTTTAAATAAAAGAAAACTGCGTATGAATATTAATTTAAAAATATGACAGCAAAAAAATATTAACAATAGTTTTGGTATAAATCATCCAGGTTTTACCAAATATATAATAGCTTGCAGATTATTTTAATTTAGCAAAGTAAAGACTCTAAAATACTTAAGTAATAACCATCAGAAAATATGCATCAAAACTATATTCTACCATGTCTAAAGGTCCCCTAATATTGTCACATTTTTGAAAAGATACGTGAATTAAAATTTTAACTCTATACATAAGTGACATATATGCTTGTCAGTTACAACTTACCCTAGTATAAGTGATCCAGTTACCTTTGCAATTTTTCCTTGAAAAAATGAAAAATTCATGTCAAAGAAGTTGTGTGCATCACCTCAATATAAACACAGAATTTGATTACCAGACAGTAAGAATGTCAGGCACTAAGAGTAAGCTTTTTATAATTTTTCTATTGCTCTCTGGCTTTCAGGAAATCATTACCTAAATTTACAAATGGAGAAAACATTACTTGATTAGAATTTCCTGCTCTTCTAAGCAAGATGATGAAACACATATCCTGTCAGTGCTATTTGCTTTGAGTACTGCTACCTATCAATTACATTCATTGCTCAGCTGCAGGAATCAACAGTAAACTTTGATATGAATATGTATGAACACATACAAGACTATGTATGTTCTTTGAAACTCTGCAGAGTCTCCCTAAGAAAATATATGTTTAAAAATAATTCCATTGAATCTAGTTTATAAAGCAAACAGCTGAATAAACACATGTCACTTGCAACAATTTCCCTTTTAAGTCTTAAGAATTTCTGTCAGATTTGAGCTATTTTGCGTGGACAAAGTTGAGCTGATTATCTGGATGTAAGGATCTCAATACAGAGAAACTCTATTATTACCAGTAGCAGCAAACCCAATGGAACACATCTCACCTATCATGAATAACTTCTTTTCCTCAGCATGAATTGGGAGATTTGCCCCACAACCACCTTAAGAATTTTGGCATGCAGACAAGAGGCAGATACATGTTGAAGAAATAACTGGCAGGAAGGTTGTAAAGGCAAATAATGCAACGCTTCCTGTAGAGCAGAAATGAAAATATCCTATCTTTTAATGCTCAAAAATAAACTGCAATCTTAAGAATTGTCATTCTATATAGAAGGCACCAAAGAAAGCAAAGACTAAACAGGGAAGACTGTGGAACTAATATCAGTAAATAAGGAGGAAGAAACAATAGAAACAAACTTTATGGATGTAATTGTTTCATAGCTCTAGAGGTTAAAAAAAACCAAAACAACATACAAAACAGAGTTTAAGATAGTTTAATGAGATGCATCTCGGGGGGGGAACCCTCATCTCATGCTCTAATCCCAGATAATCTGCTGGTATAATTTTGCATGTCACTATGCAAAACAAGGTCAGAAGCAGACATCCACTTTAGGCAAATAAAAGCTTTTGATCACAAAGTAATCAGGGATTTAGATCTTTTGCACCGTTGAATTATGCACGGCATCATACCAACACAGATTTTTCCTTTTTATTAACACCTCAGATCAATACATATAGAATCGTACTTACTGATATCATTCCATGGTAGGTGTGTTTTTGTGGCTGGACCAGAAGTTCCTATTTGTCTATAGCAAAATATACAGTAAGCGGCCACTGACATTCTGTATATTAAAGAAAAAAAAAGAAAAAGTAATGATTGATTTAAGAATTACAGCAGAAAACCTGTAACAGTTTTTTTTCCTGTCTTTTTACAGCAAAGGTCATGATAGCAAAGGTCATGATTTACAGCAAAGGTCATAATAAAACATTTTATGTCATTTCCCTCCATATAAAATGCTCTAATTAAAGAAGTCTATAAACTGCTCAATTTAACAGGCTGCATTTCAATTACAAGAAAAGTTACTGTTGATTTTAGAGAGTATGTATCTCCAATTAACTTCCCTGCTTTTAAGTTTTCTTTCCTACTTAGTAGCTCTCCCTTAAATACCAGATATGGTCATATCTCCATCAAGACATTATACATTATGACATGGGCTTCAATACAACTCAGTAACCAACTCTTTCAAAGTTCGTAATTGATTTTGTTAGCAAGTAAGTCTTTTATTTTGACTAACAAGGCTCCAAGAACTACTACATATTTTTGAGTTTAAAGGGCAAATCAGACTAATACTTCAAGGATGTAAAAATTCTACAGTTAATAAAAATGCTCTGACTCCATGGGCTCATGAAACTCACAGGGCATGCTTACAGGTAAACCATAGAGGATGCATCTCATTCTAGAAAAATTCTTACACACACAAAAGAATGAAAACCTAGCCATACCCATGAAGAAGAGAACCTTTTCTAAAGCTAAGACCCTAGCAATTCAACATTACAAAGACACAGAATACTGACAGACTAATTGCCTTGCATGCACTGAATGCTGAAATCAAACTAAGCAATATAGAATTTTTTTTCCGAATAGTCACAAACAAATGCATGTAACGCATTTTAGAACTACCAAAGTTCTTAATGTAGAAGCAACCCAACACAAACATGAATCTTCTTGACTGTAGTATGGTGCCCATGAAAGTAGTATCCGAGTGCTTCAGAAATATGAAAGGATTAATTCTTCTGACCTATCTATGATGCAAGACACTGAATTTTCCCCAATTTACAGGTAGGAAAATGAGTTAAGACAAGTATGCTGCAACTTCCTTACACATCCTAGGTAAAACCTTGCCTCTTTGAACAAGTGGGACTATTCAGGAGAGACCATAAAGCGTTCTTTAGCCCACTGATCAAAGCTGCATCTTAACCACTGCACAATGAGATTTAAAGAAAGTATAGTTACTGCAGTTAAGCACTGAAAACCAAGGCAATTTAGGCCAGGCAAAAGCACCAGTTCCTGCTTCTACCACTCACATACATACACCATTTTATCTATTAGCAAACATTACTGCCTTTCATTTGATTTATATAAGAAAAACTTACCTAAAGTTAGGAAAATATACAGATCGACTTTGGCAACCCACAACAATCAAGTTATGTACGTTACTTCTGCTGAAGACTTAAACTCCAGCCATAGAATGTATAGTATTTTTAGTGCAAGAATTATGCCAAAATCCATAAAGAACATGAAACTTTCATAACAATCACAAAATACACAAAAATCTGTCGCTGCTCACACTGCAGAAGTAACATGAAATTAATATGACAGGTGAAATTTTAGTGTCTGAGCTGATACACTTAGCTGACTGAAATACTGAATTAAACTGTTTGAACAGATTTAAAGCCACACCACTATCTATCATATATTTAACGAATTATTATGTTGGAAACATAGGCATCCTTATTAAATGCCAAATTAAGTCTATACCACTACAGTAACAATTAACTCAAAACGATAAAGTGCCATGTGTGTAAATCTTGATCAGTAAATCCGATCTTGAACTATGGGAGCCCCTGACAGTCTCCCTGAATTTAAGGTAATCTCTATAAACCAAAACCAGAGCTTATACTGCTTTTAATGTCAGTGTCCAATTTCTCTAACAACGGAACTTTTTGGTTTCCTTCTATTAATATGTCTTTCTTCTTTTTATGTTTCCCCAAAAGTTTCATTTTTTCCTTGCTGTCTTGCTTGTGTTCAGATTTTGGAAAAATGTCAGCACTACCCCAGCACTACCGCAATCACAACAGACAACTATTTGGCTTCTGACATTTCAGTATCAAGTTCATCCATTCACTTCAACAGAGTACTCAACACTATGAAACACTTTCAAGACATTCATAATCAGTCCTCTGGAGACACCTCCTCCGCCTCCAAACTCTCTGTGGTAATCTATGGTAATTCCTTTACTATCTTTATTCATAGAACTCACATTTATTTTTCTACTTAACCACAGTCTGTAACTGCAATAAACATGTAGTTCAGTGACAGCAGGTGCCACAATTCCCTAAAGTCAAAACAGGCACCTGCAAACCAAGAGGCCAAAACGACTAGTGCTTCTTGGTCACCAGGAACCTCTGTTCAGGTCTGAGAGTAAATATGCTTAGGTGTATACAAAAATAATGCAAAAGGACCCCGTTTCACAGCTGGTGAGGAAGCTCTACGGTCTGGAACAAATCCGGGACCGGCCCGTGCCGAGGAGGCTGCGTGGTGCCAACGTTTCCGACACCACCCCAGCGTGGGGCAGGAACGCTGCTGCCTCGCAACTGCGCAACTAGGGTACGTTCAGAAAAACAAAATACAGTTTTAGGCGATGTAACACCTACACGGCCAAGGCGCACAGCGGTGATAACTCTGTGCCTCTTTCCGAAGGGGGAAAAAAATATTCGTTACCTTTTGCGCGCTCACAGGGCGCAGGTGAAGCCTACGGCACCGCGGCTGTTTCTGGAGGATTTTAACAAGCGTGGGCTCCCTCCCTCCCCCCCCCCCGGGCGGGGCCGCGCCGCGCCTCTCGGCAGGCCGGAGCGCCGGGGAGGCGGGGCAGGAGGGCTCCCGCAGCCCAGGCGGACTTCGAGGCCGAAATCGTTAATATAATACATAAATATTAAACCGGGAAAACACCCCGCAAACCTTCTGAGGTCAACAAGCACCACGCTTCGGCAGGCGGTGACGGCGAGAGATCACCCATGTCCCACCCCGGAGTCCGGGCCCAGCCCCCCCCGCCCGCCATCACCGAGGTCGCCCCCCTGCCAAGCGCCGTCGCTACCTTCCGCCTCCGCCTCTCCTCCCGGCACCGGCGCCCACGCGCTCCCGTGACGCCAGCACGCTGCGGCCGCCCGGCCAATCCGGAGGGGGCGGTGGGAGCGGAGGGGGGAGAGGGGGCGGCTACGCATGCGCCCGGGAAGCGGTGGCCGGCGGTCGCGGCGCCTCCGTCGTCAGGGCAGCGGTCTGTGGAGGCAGCGGCGGAGGTGATGGGCGGGTGGGACTGGAGCCCCCGGGAGTGGCGGGACCTGCCGGTTGGGAGCCGCCCCGCCTGTTCAACGCCTCCGGCCGCCCCAGGGGCGGGTTGGGGTTTGTCTCCCTCTGCCCAGGCCGCGGCACGCCTCGCCTCCGGCGGCAGAAGGGCCCGTAGTCGGCCGCAGCCGCTGGAGAAGCTCGGCGGTGCTGGCGGGGGGCAGAGTTGCCCGGACTGCCCTCGGGGTGAGGGGAGAGGACTTTAATTTTCGCAGCTCAGCGCCTCACCTGAGCGAGCCCTGCTGCCCCGGCCGGGCCCTGCGGGCCTCTCTCCAAGGCCTCGGCCTAATAGTGGGGCAGCGCTGCTGCTCTGGGGGTGGTGAGTTGCCGTCAGGGATCGCTGAGTTCAGCCAAAGTGTTGTTTCTTTTTCTTTCAGATTTCCTCTGTTTACGTGTATAACCCGAAGCAAGAGTTGTTCTTGTCCCCTCTTCCTTTCAGCGTTGGCAAGAGAACTGAGAAGATGGTGAATGTTCTGAAAGGTGTTCTGATTGAATGGTGAGTAACAGTGCTTACTGTCTCTCATTGTGTTAATGTCTACCTGTTTCTTTAGAGCCGGAAATATTATAAGTAACTTAAGAGTCTAGACCAAAAAAACAGAAATTGTTGTGAGGACGGGTGGTGCTGACCAAGCAGACAGGAGAAGAGTATGGCTTTTGGGGGAAGAAGGAGAGAGGCAGTTGTAGGTAATCCTAATTCCAAATGCCTTTTCAAGATACTGTTTTCCTCTTTTGCTTAACCCTTAGATGTTCCCTCTTGTTCTTTATATTGCTTTAAAATAATGGGGGTTTTCGTTTGTCAGCAATGTGTTTCTTTACTGATTCTAGAGGGAGATGAGATAATCTTTCATCCTTTGTCATGTCTTTTTTTCATTGGCTCTAGTCCAAATTCCATTCAAGGCTGACATGTGGTTCTGTTTGTAGATTGTACTCAGAAGAAATATGCTTGTTTGTAAAAGCAAGTTTTTGATGTATGCGCAGCAAACAGGCTTTCATACAATCTGAAGTCTCTAGAATAACTCCGGTAACTGGTTACCTCCGAAGTAAAAAGAAACATCAGTCAAGATTTGCGGGGTCATTGCTTAGCATTATTCTACTGTATACTTAGATTGTAAACTTTTTAACAGATTGTAACTGCACAAAAGTAGAAGAACCTTGAACCTCTTGTGATGTGCCTGTATATAGCTGTGAGCTTGCAGCAGCTAAGTCCTGAGCTGACTGGACGTTATCCAGCTGAAGTCTGGATGTCTAATGGCTATGTGTGAGCAGTTTGGGCCTAAAGTCTGCTATAACAAAAAGCCTGTCTTCTCAAATTTGGCTTCATGCTAGTACCTTGACAAACATTCTGAAGCACAAGAAATTGCCTGCCTGTAGCTGACTATGTAAAGATGCCCAGAGCAAAATTCTTGACTGACAAAGCAAGAAGTTCTAGAATCTCAAGCTGTTAGCAAAATATTTTATTTTGCACCTTCTCTGTTTATTTTATGCATACCTAAGGATTTGTGTGTTTATCCAGCTCTGTGGACACGTTCCCCTTAGTATTAGCATGGAACTTAATAATTCTCCCTGGAAGGAAAGGAAAGGAAATTTTCTATCTGGCAACAAATCTACAGCAGTTGTTATGCCATCAGACATTTTCAACAGCCCCTGGGAAACTCACCTTTGAGTTGGTTTTGCTAGCTCTTGGTGGTTTGGTTTTGTTTGTTTTTCTCCCCACCTTTTCATAAGGGTAGCCTATGACTGGGCACAAAATTCCATCCTAGGAGAAGATGCAGAGCTACTATAAACCCTTGTTTACACTTCAGATACAAGTTCTTTACAACCCAATTTTCTGAGGATGTTTAAGATACCAAATGGACAGGAAGTGGAAAAAAAAAGTCACTTCTGAGTGTGTAAATCATGCAAATAAAATAGTGAAATGTTGTGCAGGTCTTTTTATTCCATACTCTTCCAATAAATAGCTAAACTTTTCTGAAGACACCATATCAAGGATTACAATCTTCAAGTACTGTAACAAGATCAGTGTTTCTGCTGTGACATACATCTACTGTCACCAGTTACAGTTCTGTATATTGATTGGGTGAAAACCAGTCTCTGGATACTGCCTAACATCATACAGGCTGGTCATACCAGCTAGGATAAAAGCTCGTGCCATCTAGTGCTGCTAATGTGAGTCAATGTGAGCAAAAAGTGAACCTCCCTGCGCTCATCCAAAGGAAGATGTGGAAGAGTGCTGGGAACAACGTACTTCTGGTATCTGATTTTTCTCAACTCTTCTGTTTCTCCTCTTAAATGCCAGAGTACATAAATAATGGCTCTTCTAAAGAAGATAATAGCCTCCAGACTTTCCCATTCTCCTTTCCTGAAAATTACTTTGTACTTTGAAAGTTTACCTTGCTCTAGTCATGCTTCTGCAGGTTGGAGGCCAATATTAAAGGTTATTTTTTGAGTTACTGGGTAGGGGGCAGGCGAGGGGTTTGGTCTCATAGTGCATGTCTTTGGACCATATATACTTTTAGGTAAGGGAGAATTGGTCCTCATACTGCATTTAAAAGAGTGAAGATTAACCAAGGAGTTCTTTTAAGATTTTCTATGTTAGTAATTCTTTAAAAGAATGCTTAATATGTTGCCAAAACAACTATGTTCATAATTTTGAAAGTGTCCTGAGCTACTCGATTCCAATTTCCTGTATTTCTTGCACATACTCTTCACCAGTTGTTGCAGTCAGATACTAAGTTTTACCAACAAACATGTTTTTCCTGGTTTGTAAAAGGTAGTGTCAGAATAATATTGTCTGAATTCTTCAAAAGTTCAGTGGATCAAAGAGCTTATATTTTGAAGCCATTTTATCTAGTTGCTTAGCATAATGCAGCTATTTCAGTTTCCATACTTCCAAAATGTTTTCTTCTAAACACTTAAGTTTAACTTAGAAGGTGACATCATGAAAAAGAAGAAACTGTTCAGTTATGGTGTGATAAATGTACAATTCACACATGACCACTTTTTCTCTGTGCTATACTACTTCGAGTGAGATCTGTGTTCTCCTGGGTTTTGGTTACCCTTAAACAAAAATATGCTCTAAGAAAACATGGGTTTTATGCTGCTATTGCTGAAGATAGAAATAAAAGTTCAAACTTACCTGATTAAGGGTTGGGGGTTGTTTTTAAGCTAGTTTAGCAGCAGCATAGAGGCACTTTGCTGATCAAGCAGCCAATTTTTCTCATTAGACTTTGTTACCACTTTATTTTTATCTCTAAAGTAATTCAAGCAATTCTGATTGTGAAAGAAACAATTTTTTCAAAAGCTTCACAAACTTCAAATTGTGAGCAGCTCTTGAAATTAATATTAGTTTCCCAAAGAACTTCAGGAGTGTCTTCAAATGGTGGGGTTTTTGTTTTTAAGTGTATCTTATGACAATGAGGTAGGATCTGATGTGTGTTTGTCTCTACAGTGACCCAGCAATGAAGCAATTTCTGCTCTACTTGGATGAGTCAAATGCATTGGGAAAGAAGTTCATCATACAAGACCTGGATGAAACTCATGTCTTTGTTTTGGCCGAGTTGGTTAACTTCCTCCAGGAGAGAGTGGGCGAGTTAATGGACCAGAACTCTTTTCCTATTACTCAGAAGTAAAAAGACTAGAGAAATGAGATTACTGCGAGTTTTGGAATAGTGGATTTCAGTAGCTTGGGTTATTACTGTTTTAATAGATACACTGTGGTTACTAAGTTCTACATGGAAGTGGTTACTCTAAAAAATGGATCATTTTCATAGACAAAATACCCTCAAATTGGGTTTTATTTCTCATTTTGAAAGATTATGGTATCTTTATTAAAATGTTTAAAATTAAACACTTGAGGACTTGTCTAGAGAATTTTTGATGCATGGTCTCTGTTTTTCCTTTAGGATTTTTATCTTGCAAGATGGTATCACACAACAATTAGAGTTGTGTTTCTGTATTGGAATGCTCTATGAATTCCTCTGACGTGTTCCGTTCCTGTGGAACTGATTAAATCTGGTTATAGTGTGACTGATAGAATGTAAAAGAGTATTGTTAAAGTATGATCTGTGCTTGATGGAACATCTCAGTATGTTGAAGGTATGGTCAGATACTGCTTTAACTTAATGGGTTTTATACATGAAAATGAAAGTTGGCATGAGTTTTCTTTTTGTTTTGGAGGGCTTTTTACTTTATTTTTTTGTTGTTGGTGTTTTTTTGTGGGTGTTTTTCCCCAAACATTTTACAAATGCCCCATACTACTCGCCTACTTTTACCAAGGCTGTGCTTTCTATGTTGTTCTGGGTTTGGCAAGTGGTGGTAGGCATCTAGAAGTTTGGAGGGGAAGAAAGGATATGGGGGGATGGGTACAACAAGATCATCACATTTTAATTGTAAACTTGTATATCAACAATAGCAAATTAAAGGGGTAACATAAATGGGAGACCAATCCTTTAGATATAAAATTGCTTGTATTTTTCCACTGAAGCTAATACCTAGTCACAATAAGCTTGTGTGATCAGGAAGGGGAAATAAAGACTTGGTTACTCTATCTGCAAAGAAGAAAGCTGGTTTTGTGGTTTTTTTGGGGTGTTGGGTTTTGGTTTTGGTTTTCTTCAGCTTAGCTCTTCCTCTCCTATTGCACTTTGCTGCAAAGAAGCAGCCTCATGGTTTCATAGGTTTTTTTTTTTTTCACACTGTATTTGTAACTCACTATCTCAGACACTGGCTTATTTAGTAAGTCAGCTAATACATGATGATAAAACCTTTGAAGATTTCTGTCTATAAATATGGCAGATACAGATTACAGAAACAAGAAGAATAACATGTATTACCTTTTCTCTCATCCTCTCATTCCTATTCAAAATAGTTAAATTTATTGGCTCATTTATAAATTAAAGACTTCTAGGATATTACTTGAAAGGGAAGCTTGGTTTTCAGAGCTGCTCACGTACAACAGATAGATGCTGTCTTTTTATATTTGTGGGGAAAACATGTAAATAGAGAGGCTTTTATACAGAATAGTTTTCTGTACTGACTCTGCTGCAGTTGCTTTTTTTTCTTATCCAGTAGGTATCAGATTAATTGGTGGTTTTGTTTTTGGCTTTTTTCCCCAGGAATTAGGGAAGCTTCAGGAGAAAGCTTCATTGGATGTTTTTAATCAAAAAGCTGTCCAAAGAAAGTGTTGCAGAATTGCATATATTCAGGCTCATGTGGATGAGCAAATAGCCCTGCGGAATTGAGCTTCACGTAGTTTCTGGCACCCCACCCTTCTCTCTGACTGTATAGAACAATGGGTTTTGGTCCAAGTTGTTTCATATTTTATTTTTTTTTTTTACAAGTGGATGCTTCCCTAGTCACGTAGATCAAGAACAAGCTACACACCTTCACTTGAAATAAAAAGTTGAAGTCTTTTATGAATGGTTTATGGTTCCTTACCTCTTTCCTGAGATTGGTCAAACATTTATCTCAAAAGTGTTATTTTGTGGAAGATTAATGGATGGTCATTTAATGGAGAGATAATTTGTAGTCTTTAACATGGCATGATAGCTTAATGCAATTTATTTAAAAGTGTCTTCTGTCCTTTCTTTGGAATCCAGATTTTGATGAAAGCTAAATGATCCCTCACTCTCTCTTCAAATGACACTGTTTGAAAAGTCATGTTAGAATTACACGTTAAACTTCTCTCTATTTAGCATGTTTAGTGCTACATTTCTGTAGTGGTTTTCCTTTTAAGCTGATGATAAACTTCTTGCAGTTCTTGTATTTTTCTCTCGGTTAATTGTACAGCTTTATTGTTGCATGACCTACGTTTTAGCTTGTATTTCCAGTGATAAATGGCTTACATAATACAGAGGGATAGAAGTTTCAGGCTGTATAACCTAAACAGGCATACATTCTTATACTCTTTGCTCTCAGGCTTTTTCAAGCAAACATGTTTATGGATTTTAACTTCTAAACCTGTCAAGACTTAGATCTTTTAAAAATATATGTATATATTGCCCGGATGGGAGAAAAATAGATACTAGCTTTAAAAATATCAAGACATCTTGAAATAGTTAGCATTTACACTTACAGATTTTAAATGTTTTCTCTGGCTTTCATTCAGGTGTGAAATATTATTGGTAAGTGGAGCTCAGAATTAAACATTGTGTTAAGAATATCTTATTTTTTTTTAAGGCTGGAAGCATTTGCAAATAGAAGGTTAAGGAGGTTTGTTTAAATATATGTGTATTTGTTTTGCTAATAGAGTTGATATGGTGAGAACATCAGGTCTCACTGTATTTGGAATATTATATGTTAATTTAACATTTCTATCCATAGGTAATAAGTTCACTTTTTTTTGCTGGTATCTAGCATAGGAACTATACTCTGTTCAGATCCTGCTTCAGCAGCAAAAATAGAGCTTGAATGACAGACTTCTTGTCGCTTCTTGCTGAAGCAGAAAATTTTATCTTGATGGGCTTTCACTGCCAAGGGTTGAACTGGTCATGTACTTTTTGCTTTTAGTCTGAGTTGAAAGTATCTTGCCTCCTGGAGGAAGAGCATGGTAGAGTAATTATCTAAAGGATACTTACTTGAACTTCATTCTTATTTGCTACTTGCAAGCTTTTTTAGATCTAAGTATAAGTAAGTTCACTTGTTTGTGTTTTGTGATGTAAACAGTTGCTCTTGGGTAGTAATGGAAACTTTGAACAGGCTTATAAATACCACTGTCATGGTAGCTATAAATACCACTGCAGAAGCTAAAGAGTAATATTTGACAGAAATATGAGAGAGATCTCTAAAGCGAGGTAAGAGAACTTGAACAATGCAAACAAAGTATTTATGTTAAATGGAAAGGGAAGGGTGGAAACTGAAAATGCAGCTTCCTATTAAAATAAAGCAATAGCATCTAATTTTTATTGAAACTTACACCATTTGGTGTTTTGGTTTCTGTTCAAGCCTCAGATTGAAGACTATTAATAAACAAACTTAAAAAACCCCCAGGCTAGCTGTGTAATATGACCATAGTGTACCACAAAAGCAAATAAGTCTAAATGCTAATTCTGGGGGCAGCATGATGAAGATGACCCTGAATCAGTATAGATAGGGATTATAATTAATTTCTTAGCTTGTTACCAATGTGTAAGTCCCCTTTCCTTCTCTCCAGTATAACAGCCCAGAGAGAGTAATTGTCCAGTGTGGTAAAGGAGGAAATAACCAGCAATCAGTAGAGAGAATGGATGTGGCCTCAAGAAAGAAAATTGTGTTGAAAGAAAATAGAGAATGCTTCAGGGAATTGCACTCTTCTACTTGAGAGAACCCAGATTGAGTGGATTTGACTTTGTAGCCAAACTGCCAGTGTTGTTTCATAAAAAGGTAGGTATCTGAATCCATTTGGAATGAAGAATGATAGAGTGGTTTTGTTTATTTTTTTCAAAATGCGATGTGCTTATAATGATAGTTTGTTTTTTGTTCTATGTAGCACAGTGCTGAGAGCTAGATGGCTAGTGTGATGTGCTATACAAAAGCTTCTCCAAGTGCTGTTGTACATTAAGAAATCCTATTTTACTGTCTTCCCAGGATTCTAGGGTGTATTCAAAAGCATATCTTCTGATTCTTTTTTTAATGTGGTATAACAACAGATATTTCTGTTTTTTCTCACTCAAGTTAACTGCAGGCCCACCTCAAGTATGCAAGTGTTCTCAAACTAGAGAACATGTATTTTATGCATTAACAGGATTGCTTACTGTGAATTGAAGATAATGGTATTTCATAGTGTCATTAAAATGACTTATTTTAACCTTGCTTAGTTGGTGTCATCACCATAAAAGTGTCCAATTTCAGTCAGCCCCTATGTTGAGCTTGCAAAAGTAGGGCTCTAAAAACCATATATATATATATATATATATATAAATCTTTAATATAAACCAACACAGGCTGAGAAGTATATTTTGTTCTTCCAACCAGGCAGTAGATCATTGAAGAAAACAGTAAGCTTTTATAATAAATCTTTTTGCAGTTCCCAATTTCACAGCAAATTCTGATCCTTTTCCCACACTAACTCATTGATTATCCCACAAATGATCCCATTAAAGCTGGTGGTGATTACTGTGAAATGAGGCATTACTCAGTTTGTCAGAATTGGGTGTCTGTATTTGTTTTGTAATTCAGACTTTGGCAAGGATTACATGTGCTATACAAAATTAAGGATTCACTAAATAGGTGAAGTTCATAAAGGTGGAAGAACAAATTCTACCTGTTAAGTCTTATGACTTAACAACTAATAAGAAAATTAAAAAATAGGGTCCCTGATAGAAAGATTATGTGGAGCTCATTTATTTTTTTAAAAAATGTGGAGTAGAAGTAATATTTTACCCGTATTTGTTTCATATAAAAAGATTTTCAGGACTGAAGACATAACAGTTTGAAGGCAGACCAGTAAGGGGAGCTCTTACCAATATTTTAAACTACTTTTAATAAAATTGCTGCAGCACGGGAAATGGTGGGTCAGAGACTTACTGTGCTTTGGAACATTTAATATCTTTGTCTCTGGATATGCTTTCAGCTGGAGATGAACATTCAACTTCAAAGGATCCTTCTAGAAAGATATTTCTAGTAGGAGATGTTGGAATGTAGTATCTTTAGCTCTGACATTTCTTAGATGTTTAGTTATCCAGTGTTTTCTTTCTATGCTTAGGTGCACAGTCCTGTTACATTAAAATTGTCTGAAATGTGGTATTCCCTTCAGATGTTACTGGTAGGTCTGTGTATCTCCACACCACTAGCTTGCTTTAGGGCTTGTTCTGAATTAAGTTACATCATTTTTAGTGAGCATAAATCACAGAAAGACATTGTTGATACAGTCAGAAGTAACTTTTATGGAGTTTTTTTTCTCTTTATTTCCTCATCATACAAAATGCATGGGATTGGAGGGTACTTGTTCCTCTGAGCACGTGCACCATACTGTATGGAAGACACAGACAAACAACTAAGTCTGTGCTGGGTATTTCTGCATCTGTATCACTATGGTGTTGCTAATAGTACATAGAAATGAGACGTATAGAAAGATCTTTTCCCTCATTACCCCCAAAAGTGAATATAGCTTTATTGATTTACACCTATATAAAGGTAAAATTCAGTATGTTCCCTAAACAAACAAACAAAAACCCCATAACAAAAAAAACCTGATACCTTGGATATTAGTGATTGTATTTTTCATATAGGCAGAAAAAGTAATTTTCTGTCCTCTCTGTAGCAGTATTAAGCAGATTAACTGCAGAATAGAAACAGACTGTAAAGTTGCTGTCCAGTGAACAAATTTAAAAAGTGAAAATTTTAGAGTATTGTTGTTGTGTTTGAGAAATTCTATATATCAGTAACAAGTATAAGGTTCCTGGAAGACCCCTAATTCTCAAGTTAATATTTTTCTTTTACCAAAAGAAAAGCAGACTCGGAAGACCCATGCAGGAATGTGCTTGAACACACCAAAGAAAACCCACCCAACATCAAAACTGACAGGTAGTTGATTAGCCATAAAACCTAGCCCCTCAGGAGAGAAACAGCAAGCAAAATTTCTGGATAACTATAGACTGAAGGAGTTGGCTGTCAGAGCTATACAGTTGTTCACTTTTCTATTACAGAAAAGATGGACCCAGTTGTGAATTACAGGATGTGCATAATGATGGGTATGCTTGCAGCTGTGAAGAGATCACTTGCAGATAAGAAAGGATTGCAGATTTCTTCAATGTTGGCATAGCTGATATACAGTCAGCGAGAGGTAAACATGCAAAGCAAACCTGTAATCTGTCAGCATTCTGTGTGTTGTGTTCCTGATGTTTTGAAGCTAAAAGGGTGAGATAGGAGGACAAAAGAGAAAAGATAGGAAAGAGGGGGAAGAGTATTTTAGGCTTGCAACCAGCATTTCCTGTTGATTCTGGAATTGAACAAGATCACAAGGAGTATAGGAACAAAACAGAGAGAGAGAGAGATTGCACTAAATTTTAATTTTGTATCCAAAAAAGTACTTGCAATTAACTAGAACTTAATTGGTTTACAGAAGGTCCTGTATTTATCATCAGAGCCAACATATCACAAGGACTGGGAGAGCAATTTTCTTAATGTTATGCCTATTGCTTTTCCTTGCTTCTGTCCTGGATGGGACCACTTTTCCATGTGGAATGATAGTGTAGTTTTGCTTCCTTTTAATCTCTGGATTTTCCTACACTGACAACTTTATTGGGTGTAAAATGTGTTCTGCATGTGTGTGGTATGTATATCATTAGATAGATAGGTATTCCAGGAGATAGAGATTCAGCAGTGATGAGTAACCCTGGAATAATGATAGCCTTCTGTATCATCAACCAGCTTGAATTTAAGATATGAAAGAAATATCTCTCTTCAGCTGTAATATGAAGCAGGCTCCCTGCATTCGATTTTGCTTGTGGTTTGAACTGAGACTAATTATATCTTTTAATTTTGGGAAAGTTATAAAGTTGGTATAAAATTGAAGTAAAAAAGAGGCCTGGTTTCTTAAGGAATATTTGAAATGGATATTGTCAAGCACAGCCATGGTGAGGTTAGTGTGGTAGAGGACTGACAGCTTTTTGCTGCTGGCCAGGTTGCCATTTGGGCAAAGGCAGCTGCAAACAGCATTTGAGAGGAACAGGAGAGTAGGGATGAGGCATGGGCAAAGCTGAGCATCTGAACAAATCTGTCAGGGGGACCAGGGAACCTGAAATCTTGGAACTAGTGAATGTTTCCCCTTTTGGCTTTGAGGAGCTTTTTTTTAAAGCCATTTCTGCCTGTTTAGCCTGCTCTGTGACAGCAGGAGCCAGAAGGAGCTGGAGGGAGTGGGAAGGAGGGATTCTGAGGGTGTGTGTTTTTCAGGAGGTGGTTCCTAAAGTTGTTTGCTACAAGTATGAAAAATTAGACCAAGGTGAAACTGCCTTTTCAATATGCACAGTTATTCTAGATCATTTCTTTTTTTTAAATGTATTACAAACCAAAAGGAGCCGTGAAGGTCTGGAAAGAACTTTTATTGTTCTAATTGCTAACTACAAGAAGTAACCCACTACACCTCTCAATTTGAAACAGTGAAGGAGGCTTTCATGCATTTTTTCATTATTGTCATAGTTATATGAAGATCATAACCAAAACAAGTCATAGAAATAAAGAGAGAAGACTGATACAAATGGCCTATGTTTAAGACTAGTCTTCAGACACTGGCAACACTTCACCCTTGCTCAAGCTTAAGATTAATCACTTGTGCCAATATTTTAGTTTCTACTAGTCAGGAAGCTTGCCTTGGGACATCTAGGGCAAAATTGTAAGTTGGATATGCTGGAAACTTGTCACTCTTGGGTCGAGGGAATGTCAAAATCTGGATTTTTCATTCTCAAAAATTGCTACACTCAAACATGACAAGTACTTTTCTCCTTTGTCCTAGCACCCAGTATGTAATGATGACCGTCATGAACATTTGTAATGTCTGTGATGGCATAAAGTAATGCAATAATGAAGTATCATGTACAATTGAAAGGGTGATGTAAAGATTTCATTTTCTTGTCTTTTAAAAGTACAAAAATAAAAGTACATGTGAGAATAACTTGTGTGTGCACCAGTAAGTATTGAATGCAATTCATTCCAAGTATGATTTCTGGTGCCAAGTGATTGATCTTTTTTAATGAAGCAGCCATTTAAATATATGTAAATTGTGAAGCAAGTGTTGAGAACATAGACAAAATGCCAAGTCATTAGTTCCAATTTCTTCCAGGTGTTGGTAAGAAAATAATTAAAAAGGAGTAAATATATAAAGCAGATATTAGCAGAGCAATTACGACTTTGTTCACGCAAATGTGAACCTATTACCAAGTGCAGTGAACTTACTACTCAGAGTTTTTCTGCTAGCTTTCAAGACCTGATCATCTGTGATACTAAGCACTACATTTAACAGTAATGTTTTTACTTCTGCCTTACTACTAGAGCTGGGAAAATTAGTTCTTTCTGAGAAAGGAAGATGTTAACAACATTATTTTGGTGAGACTATCTCACCACTTCAAGAATAGTTCACCTTTACATTAACTAGTATGATCTAGTGGAGAAGTGAAAAGTCTGACATTGCTCTACGTTCTCAAGCAGGTAGCTTTCCTTTGCCCTAATGTAATTGGTACAATGGGGGTAAGAGTACTTATTTTTCTGCTACTCCTATGAGGACTGCAGCCTTGCTTTCTCTTCTATCTATACAAAATGCACAATGGAAGTCTGTTCAGCTCTCTGTTCCTGTTAAAATATAAGTATTCTCTAGTAAAAGTAAATGTTGAGGTACTTCATAACATACATAGGAAAATATGCATTCAGTTCTAGGTCATCGTACTGTGCTAGTATGTTAGCTTGCATGCATGCATGTTAAATATGGCTGCCAATCAATGACTCTTAGGTCCTCATAGCATCACATCCTGGCCTAACCACAAATCTGAGTGACAGGTTAGGAATACTCTGTGTGTGTGTCTATATAAATATAAATGCACACACACACAAAAATATCTGTGTGTGTGTGTGCATACATCTGTATATGCAGTGTGTATATATAATCACTGTGGCTACAGTGTGCTTACCTTGTGGGAGAAAGATATCCTTCCTCGCCTGACAATATTTCTTACAGTATAGGGAGGAGAGGGATGCTTTTGCAGTCCTTGCACTGAATAGCATCACTGTAAGCCTCAAGCAGGTGGTGGGGCTCTCAAGGAGGAACAAAAGTAGGAAATTGGGGTGCTAATAAGGATAACCAGGCCTTTCACATCTGGAATTTGTGTCCTTCTAAAACTGAGATTAAAATGATCAGTGAGATCCTTAATCAGGCATTATGAAAGTAAGGGGTTTTTTTTTCTTTGTACATAGAGCTGCTTTTTATCATTGTATTATATTTTGCTAAAACTGTAAAAAATGCAAAAAACAATCCGTATATTCATCATATTCTTGCAGTGTATTTTCCTACTATTAAATCTAGATTGAAATTGTTTTTTCAGTGCAGTAAAAGGACGTAAATATTTGATCATGTTACTTTATAGGACTACCCACAGCAAATGCAGGTATCATGCTGTAATTATGTTTTTTTAAGAATTCACATTTGATTTTGCAACAATTTCTGTATTTGTTGTATTTTCTACTATGGAGAGTGATAGTACAGAGAATACTTGTTTGGGACTCTGGTGATAAACTGTTGTTAGAATTCTGATGCTTAAAACCTTGAACATCTTGATGGCTTTTCTCTTATTTCATATTTTTTCAAGAACTCTTCCTTTATTTTTGTATTTGAATGCTGTCTCCATTGAATTTTGCAAAGAAAGGATTGCTTAAGCTTTGCTGTGCTGTCCTTTTACTTGAACTGCTCAAGAGACCACACTTTGAAGTGATAAGAGGTTTTGAAGGATATATATATATATATGGCATGGGTCTCTGTAGATTTAAGCTAAAAAAGTTTATATCTCAGCCATTAAAGCAATCATCTGAAAAAAACAGGACCTTGGAAGTATTTCTACCAGCTGCTATTCATTTTAATATTCTAATGTGGGCTTTGAGGAAGTTGTATTTATTGCTTCTTTATATTGTAGACATGTTCAAAGGTCTCACTTTGAACTAGAGTTTCATAATGCTAAACTTCTTATGAGATGCATAAGGGGGCCTAACCTGATGTAGCAAATCAAACACAGTCAATTTTTGCCTGTTTCTTTAATAGAGCAACATATAGATAGAATCATGTCTGTTTCTCCTCCTCCTTCTCTACCCAGTTCAAGTTTAGTTTATCATTCTTTAATGTAATTGATCACAACTGTGTGCAGAATTCTAGGTGAAGTCTTCCCAGTATCAGTGCAGTAGCATTTATGTTCCAGAGCTCTCTTGGAAATCCTGTGAGTATTAGCCTCTTTCATGATCTCATCAGATTGATGCCTTATGGATATTCAGTTGCTGACTGGCAGATACCTATTTTTCTCCTCCTCTCTCTTCAGTTGATGCCTTACATTTGTAAGTCTTTCAGTTCATGATTTTGAACTCTGTACTATCATATTTCATCCCATTTTTTGTATTAGTCTGCCTCTGTGGGTCATCCATTCTTTTCTGAATGATATATATATTCTGGTTCTAGGCTGTATTGTTTATTCTCAAGTTTGTGTCATCAGCAAATTTTATTAGAACGCTCATGTTTTTGTTCTAAGGTCAACTAACAAAAATATAAAAAGGTCAGTATCATGACTGATTGTTCAGGGACTCCATTTATAATATCTCCTCAGTCTAACTGTTTTCTTTGGAGCACCATCCACTGCCATCAGTGTATCCCATCCCTTGCTATCTGTACTAATCCTCATCTCCAGTTTAATTAATATCTTGTATGGCACCATTTGAAATACTAAGTAAAGGTTAAAAAGACCAAACATGAATATATTTCTCTTGTTTAGCACATCAGTTATCTGACAAAGAAAAAATGAGAAAGTTGCATTTCTATTCAGCTTTGTGTATATTGTCACACTTTCCCATTTACCAAAGTGGTTTTGTTCTTATCTACAAAATGTTTTTCAAATCCTTATGTGCCATTCACACCAGATGGATAACTCTGAGCTTGCCCTTATTGTTCCTTTTCTTGAATACAGATACAATGTATTCTGTTATATATGCTGGGGTTGGCAGACTTAATTTTAAAAAAATTGTTGGTGCTTTTAATGTGTCAGTTCTTTCAGTATCCTGGGATGACACCTTGTTTTCCCTGTTCTGGTTACATTAAACTCCTTGAAGAAGGGGGGATAAAATGTATGTGGAAGGTTGGAGCTGCTTCCACAACAAAAATGAGGCAGGAGTAAGCTGGAGTGAACAGCCAGTCAGCTGGAGGGTTTGGTTAATCATCAGTCAGCCTGGCTGTTCTCCTCAGCTACTGAGGAAATCCTTGTTCTTTTGTGGAATCTGCCCAGGCAAGCTGACTTTCTCTTTCTCTGTTGTGTTCCTCTGTGATGGAGGAAAATTGCAAGGTTAGGCACATCAAAAGGAAAATGCCGTTTGGAATCAGTTCAGTGTATAAAGCTAACAAAAATGTGTTAGGTTTGTGTGTGGAAAAAGTACGAGTGAATAGATTTGCCTGTGGAAGGAGTGAGCAAGTTTGCATGAGAAACTCTCCAGTGCATTAAAAATGGGACAGTCATTCATGCTGGAAATCCAGGTAGAGGTGAAGGAGGAAGATAGAATAATGGAGGCACCTGCAAGACCAGTTTTCCCGTTTTGACACTTAAGTACCGATTCTAGTTTAGTTCCTGTGAGGTAGTGTTCTGCAAGGTGAACTGTTCCATGTCATTTTTTTACAACACATAAAGACAATTTGCAATTTTTTCTTTTAATTTAGGGTATTTTGGTATTTCTCAGCTTCCCTTTCTTTGCTGAAGGACTGAGAAACTGGAGTGAAATAATGACATACCTTAATTTGAGTTTTAGGCTTCTTGACTGTGTAGCAGATGTAGTTGAGTTGGGAGACCTTTAAAATCTTTACTTGATTATTTTTATTATTATTTATATTTAATTTTAACAGCTTGTAATGGAAATGAACTGAACTAAAAGGCTACATTTCAATGCCTTTATACTGATGAATAGTACCACTGATGGACTCCGGGTTCCAAAGAAATTTATATTTGCTCAAACATAGCAGAATTTGCTATGGCTAGGAGGGGCAGGGACATTTGAAGAAATACATCCAGTACTGCCAGCCAGAGATGTTTCAGGTTGGGCAACTGAAATTGGAGAATTTTGTCATCTTGAAACCTGTAAATATCAATGGACTTTCTATGGTGTTTGGCCTATGTTTGTAAGAAATTCCTACCAAAACCTTACACTGAGTTCAGACATCCTTCCACATCCTTTCTGCTAAACATTGGGAAGTCCAACTCAGGAGTTGTAGAGCAGCAATACTGATGCAGTCTTCTGAGAAGTCACTGGCCAGCAACAAAAAAAGGCAGTCACAGTCTGATGGAGGCAGCTCTTGTAGATGATTAAAGCAATGAGAGGTATGAGCAGGATTTCCCTTTACATCTCTTTTCTAGACTGAAAGGGAATAAAATATTTTTTTTCTGTTGGCAGTTTAAATAGAATTTGAATGATGTATATTTCATAAAGTCAGGTCAAACTTTCAATACAAAGACATCAGTCCTGCAAGTACATATTAGTTTGTTGAACTCAAAGATATTGATAAGTTTTTTATAACAATGAGGCTTGAGTGTGGATTTAACCGCATGCCAATGTTGAACTCATTTTGCTTACCTGCTAATGAAAGAGGCAAGAACTTTTTGTTTGTTTGTTTGGGGTTTTTTTGTTTTGTTTTTGAAACAGTTCCCCTTTCCCTTGGGTAACTTAAGAACTGGCTTTCATTTGTCCTTTTTCCTGCCTCAGTCTTCTGGACTTACTAGATCTGCATCTTTAAATTAAACTGTCTTTAGGATGAGATTAATCAAGAAGAGCTACATCCCCAAAAGATACTTAAAAACCAAACAAAAACTCCAAGTTAAACTAAGGAATTCAAATGGATTTTAACAATAATGGTTACATTTAATTTTTTCAGGTGTGCTTTCTCATGGAGCATATGAAACACTTCTAGGAAGTGATTGTGTTATTAAAAAAAAAACCACTCTTGACTTTACATATAAAGAGTATATAGGGAACTATCAGCTAACCAGTTTGGGGAATATAATGCCTGTAGAAATCACAGTTTTGTTCTTTACAGTGCTAATGTTTGCATTTGGAAGGCAACCAAGTCCTGTGCTTTGTTTTCTGTCTCAACATACCCAAGTTGTATAAATGAGCATGAACAGAGTGAGCTTGTGAATGGGGAAGAAATAATGAAAAGCAAAATGACATGGGAAAAAAAAAATTGTGACTGCAGTGAAAACATTTAATGTGAGAGTGTGTGAATATTTTACCTGAAGAGAAAAATATTGAGATGTTCTGGTTGGGCAGACTAAGGAAGGTGAGTTGAAGAAATTGTTTCCTTGTGTTTTCTTTTTGAAATAAAAAATTTTGACATTCACGTAGTTGTTCATAGACAAATAGGATTTATCATCTGCCTTCATGAATGGTCATAGCCAGTTATTTTAAAGGTGTCTACCTTTAAAAAAAAAAAAAGGAGGTATTATAAGAAAATCTTCCTGAAAAAGAGGCCAGCCTTTTGTTCTTTAGAGGATTGTGAATATGGGATTAATGTTTTATAGAAATGGACAGATATTGCAGTAGCTGTTTACTGTCACAGCTGGGTAAGATGTAAAGACATAGGCCTGGTCACGACTGAAATGAACAAAGCTGAATTCCTTCTGAAAAGGCATGTGTCTTATTGCCTTTGACCTTAAATTCACAATATTCCAATAGTAAAAATGAATTTACAAACTTTTCTGTACAGTTTCTTGACTGATCTTTTTATTATGCAGTGAAGTTGGCTAGGTAACTAAGTTTTTCTTTAGGTCAGTAATACCAAGAAATGAGTAGAAACACAGCTTTTTAAAATAAAAATATGGGGGGTTTAGGCTTCATAATAAAATTAGAATGTTGCATGATACGATGATTTTGATAACACACTTTTAGGTTAATGTGTCTATTAATTTGTACTGCTGAAGTTGCATTAAGTATTGCAGTTGGACTATTGAAATGTTTATGCTATTAGCTCCATAATGAACTGGTGCTTTAGGTCAAGCTTATTACATGGGAGGAAGGAATGGAGCAGACTAGTGAAGAAGGTTGTCTCTCCCCTTTGAGTTTTCTATGTTTTGTACATATCTTCAAAAATACTTTAGAGTGTAAATTAAGTAGGTTTTAAAATGCTTGATTATCCTAGAGATGTACCTTTAGTCACAGAAAAAATACAAAATAGTAGTTGCACAAAACTGATGCAATACAGTAGTAATACTTTCCTAAGTGTGACTACCTTTGCATTTATAGAGCATCAGTGTCCTGCAGGCAAGGTAAAAGAGCATGTGCTATTGATGTAAATAATAGAGGTTTTGACTTCTGTTTTCACTTTGGAAGTTGAGGACTTGTCTTAACTGCAAGAACACTCCTGCGTTCCAGTCACTTAGATTATGGACTTGATCTGAGATTGCTGTTTCTCTGCTTCTGTACATGAGTGAATGCTATAGTCCATCCCTGATGTGGAATCAGGTCTTGCCGATTCACACATCCAGATGAAAAAGATGGGGGATTGTTCCTCTATTGCAAGGTTTAAATACAGCCTGAAGCGTCTGGTTCTAGTTCCTGGGACTCTTGTGCATCTGTGTGAATTTGTTTTTTGGAAAAGAAATGTGTTATGTTGATAGAATGAGCTGCAGCAGTGATAAGAGAGTTCATCTTCCTGTGTATTTTCCTTCAGTCCTCAACATGTAATAGGTTGCAGGATGGGTAGGACTCCTGCCCGTGTTCTGGTGAACAACTACCAGCCATGGCTTTCTCTTGTGATTATGAGCCCAGATACAGACAACTTCCAATACAGCTGAGAGAAGGGACTAGTAGGTAATATTGTTACACTGCAGTTAACTTGCCGGGGTGGAGAGGACAGGATTACAAAGAGGGTTAAAGCTGCAGCTGTGTTTTGGAAACCTCTCTAATGTTTTTTGCTTTACTACCTAAACTTAATTCTTACCATGGCCTTTAAATTAAGAATTGAGCTAAGGCACAGATGGCTTAAGTTAAACACAAGAATTGAGTGATACAGTGGTTTTAACTGTTTGGGCTCCTCAATTTTCTACTGAATAAGTAATCTCAATATAATAAATGTAGCCTCCCAGTAGGGATGGTGGTGGTGGTTGTCTTTTGCAGATATCCAGGAGGTAATTCAGGGACTTTGGCCTTCATAGCTCACCAGTTGATAATAACTGCTGCAATGCACCCAGAAATGGAGCCCGAAATCCCTGACAGTTTTTTGTTGCACTCTAGCTATAGGACTGTTATTCTACCTTTAAGAGAAGCCCAAGGGTTTTGCCTCTGTAGTGCAACTGAAAATCTTCAATGAAAAAACAACTTTTTCCTAAATGAGAATTATATCAACAGATGAAGTCTATACCTAGCTCTAACACTTTATCTCAGGCTTCAGTCTTCCATGTTTTCACAGACCTAGCTGGCGCTCTGGCACAAAGTTTGGCCCCTTCTGGCTACAGGCTGTGAGATAAAATCCTGATGGAGCTTTCGGGAATAGTGTGAAAATATTTACCTTTCTAGTTTCTGAAATGGTCGGTAAGTTTTGATTTCTAAAACCAGCAGGGGATTGGGCCTTTTCACTTCCTGGTCCCCAAGTACTGTTGTTTAGATGGCTTTTTTAGAGTTGATAGTTACAGTTTGTTCCTGGTTTCCTTAAACTACAGAGTGCTTCGCACTTTCTATGTTTAGGCATTTTGTTGCTCCTTTCTGAAGAAAGGGAGCGTGCACTGAATGTGATACCAGAATACAGCCTCGGAGCTTGTTTGCAATACAGATCCCTTTTTACTGAGGCTTCCCCAGGTCTTGTAATGTTGGTGACTCTAGACTGTATTCTGACTTGCCAAGTCTGAGGATAAAGGCATTCTCTCCCATAAGAGCCCCCTTGACCCGTTATTTGTAAGTGTTATTTTCTGGGAGCAAAGGTTACGCTTCGCATAGGGCACTAATCAACACAGTTAATTTTCACCTGCTGCGGCTTTGGCTTTAAGTCGAAATGCAGGAGTACAGTGGTGCCACCGCCCGTGACTGTTGCTGGGAGGAGTGAGAGGTACGTGATGGGACCCTGTGCCCCAGCTATTGGCACCAACTTTTTTTCCTTCCTCCTACGTTAGCCCTGAAGGTAGGAGGGAAAAGTCGGCTCTAAGCGCTTCGTTGTCGAGTAACCCGCGCTGTCGTACACAGCCTTGGCTTTCGGTAATGCATTCCGTGGCTGCTTTTTCAGAGGAAGGTAAGGGACTGAAGGGGCTAAGGGGGGACAGGGACGTGGCGGCGGCGGCAGCCCTGCACACCGCCCCCCCCCCCCCCCCCCCCCCGGCTGTTTTCCCCTTGGCAAACGAGCAGTTATCACGTCGCGTTACAGTGTCACGCCGTCACGGCGCTGGCCGGACCCCACGAAAGGGCCGTGGCCTCGCAGGGGCCGCCGGGGGCTCTCGGCGGGGGAGGATTCGGGACAGCCCCCCCTCCGCCTCCCCTCGGGCGAGCGGCCCCGGCGGCGCCCGGCGCTGCGGGAGAGACGGCGGGGGCGGAGCCGGGCCGGGGAAGTGTGGTGGTCACGTGGCGGGGGTCACGTGGCGGGGGAGTCGGGCCCAGCCGCCGCCGCCGCCGCTCCGGTAGCGGTGAGAGACGGAGCCGGGAAGGCGGGAGGGGAGGGAAGGGGAGGGGAGGGGAGGGGAGGGGGGTGAAGCGCGCGGGGCCGGGGCGGGCGCGGGGAGGGAGCCCCGGGGTGCGAGTGGCCGCCGCCCGCTCCGCCGCCGCGCCTCGCCGAGGTGAGTGCGGGGGGGGCGGGATGTGCGGGGCAGGGCCGGGCCGCAAGGCGGGGGCGCCGCCGGGGGCTGGGCCGGGCCGGACCGGGCCGGGCGCTGTGCGGGGCCGTGGGCGGCTCCGGGGCTGTTTGCCTTTTTTGCCGGCAGAGCGGTCCGTTTTTTGGGGGCGGTGTGTGTGTGTGTGTGGGGGGGTCCGTTGTGTGCCGCGCGCTGCGTCCTTTCTGTGGCGGTTGCCCCGCTCCCTTTCCGCGAGGGGCACCGGCCGGGCTGAGCCCCGGCCGCCGCCTGGCGTCGTGCCTGCCTCCTCCGTCAGGCTCGGGAGCGGCACCGGGAGGGGCTGGCTGGAACCCCCGGTCTTTCGTTTATACCTGCGGCTCCGGGCGCTCCGAAACCGGGCGGGGGGGGAGGGTCCCCGCCCTCTCCCGGAGGCCGCCGCTCCGCCTCGCCCAGCGGCCGGGGTCCGGCAGCGCCCGGCGCTCCGGCAGCCGCGGGCGGCGGCGGGGCTGCTGCCTCCGGCATCACCTGTGACTCTCCGCGCACTGCCGGTAGCGCTCCGATTTTCCCCTGTTTTTTCTTCTTACCTGCTTTTTTGTCTACGTTCCCCCCCCGCCCCTCTCCGCCTTTCCCCGGGGGGCGGAGGGGCAGACGGTTTGATAATTTGCCCTGCGATACGGGAAAATTCGCTTTGCGAGTGCAACTCCTTCGCTGCCTTTTGTGTTGTGTCTTCGCGTCGTGCCTTTCAGTAAACGTCTGCTGCGAACATGCTCCAGCACCTTGGCTCCGCCAAGGTTTCCTGAAAAGTGCAGGAATCATTTATCAATTCAGTACTTAAATTTGACTTAAACAGTAAACCGTACAATTAAAACAGCTGTATGGGTCCAAATCAAAGGTCCGTCTGGTTTAGATTCCAGTTCCTGCAAGTGGCACCTAGCAGATGCTTAGGAAACACCGTAACAACGCGGTGAGCGTGGTGCGAAGCTTTGGGAAACCAGCCAGGCCTCCAGCAATTTGAGGTTAAGGGACTTCCTAACTCAAAGGTGATGTTTTAGTATTTAAGAGCCCTTTTTCTTCCAGGACTTCGTTGTGCATGTTTTCAAAAAAGAACAAGACAAAGGCCTCTTAACAGAAAAGGTTTTTCTTTGCCTTCTTTAAAAAAATAAAATTGCACTCATTATTGTTAGAGGCAGTTTAATTTTGCCAGAATGAAATTTGCCTGTCCAAGGATAACTGATTCATGAGCAACATATTGTGTCTTATAATAGCTAAGGGGTATTTGCAAAGGATATTTTCTACGTATGTGAGCTGTAAATAATAACATTGGTTCTTAATGTCTGTTTTTATAAATCATTTGCAAAATTTAAGTCTTGAAAACCTAAAATATCTGTTTAATAAAATGCAGTATAGCAAGAACTTGACCAAAATAGCGTTTTGCTGTAATACAGTATTGACAGCTTTGAAGGTGATTATATGAATGTGAACCACTATCATTTAACTATTTCTATTTAAGTGTAAAGAGTTAACTTTTACAAAAAGAATAGGTTTATTAATGGAACAGATTTCTCACTGCATCAAGATTTCTGGTAAAATTATTTCAATAATGCCATCATAGATTTTTTCGTAATAGCAAAACCATGGTGATCCCTAGGGATGATAGCGATCAACTTGATCCTGCAATCCTAATTCAAGAAATAGCTTCATGCCGGGAGCTCCTAACCTGATTGCTCTTATAAGGAACATTTGCACGAGTGGGCCTCGTTTTTCACAGGCAATGTGAATGTCAAGCAAAGCAGAGCTATTTCAAAATACTGCATATCCCCCCACGCCCCCGATGGAATTTTATAAGAAGGTCATTATCAGTTTCTTGGGGGCTGAAAGGAGGTAGTGGGTTGGTGTGTGTGTGTGTGCATATATATAGATATTTATAAGATTAAAAATAACTTAGAGAACTGACAACTATAACTGTTGTGAATTACTTTCATGGAAATATGATATTTTTTTGTACAACAGACTGTGGAATTTGTTCTCACCTAGTCAACAGATGTTTATTCTAAAACCCTTAACATATGTCACTATTCTATAAAAACCCTACTGACTTTGAACTATACTGAGCTATATGAACTATACTGGACAGCTTAAAATAGTCAATATATTTTCTTCAATAAGTTGATGAATAGATTTAAATGGTTCTATTGTAAGCTTACACCAAGAAAACTGTTGCAGTGCAATTTTCTTTAGCTCACTGAATCATTTTTATCACAAAAAAATGATTGGTTCAGCTGAACTTTCAAATAAAATTAGGGTTTTTTTATAACTAGCCTCTAGAAAAAGTTGTACTTGTTTTATGTAATTATTAAGCATACTTATAATACACAGCTTTTAACAGTACTTTTCATTAGTAGGTCTCAAAGCACCTTGCAAAAGAATTCAGTGTAATTATTCTCTTCTTATCTAGGGGTAATTATTCTCATCTAGTGCTCATAAAGAGATCATTGTCTGCCTGTTATCACTGTAAGAAACTCTGTAAGAAGGTCTAATAATAAAATCAGGTTTTTGATTTAATTTTTTTAATAATAAACCTGCAAACACAACTCTCTGTTTTGTAGTTTTCTGTGGTAGCATTTTTATTTTGTTTAATGATGCCTGAGGTAATTTCATACTATACCTTCCATACCAAGGTTGGAAGCTAAGCCTGCGCTTTAAGTAGAACAGACTTCTCAGTGTTAGAAGAGCCCTACTGAAAACTTAGCCAGATTCACTGATGACTTAGAGAATGATTCAAGACAGTTTCCGTTAAGGTGATTGAAATAGTAATGGTGCATGTCTCTAGTTAGTTACCAGGGAGCTTGGCTGCTAAGAGAGTTTGTACAAGATATCTGTTGGTATCTATCACGAAAAAAAAAGGGCCGTGTGTATATGAATGAATTACACGGACAGCATCCTTAGATCTTCTTGGTTTTCCTTCATTTCCACCTTGCAGAGCTGGTAGAAATGGTACAGAATCTCATGTTTCATTGTTGGCTGGTGATTCCAGTCACCTTCAGTGTACCATTTTTGTACTGTGCATCTGGTAGCAGAACAAACTTCTGATGCTGGAAGTGCACACCCTTAAATTGTTGTTTTCCAACTACCTCCATCAATTGGGATGTGCAGATGGTTATCACTGATTATGTTATTAATGCTTTTTAGTGGTTTAGTTTAGAACTTGAGGTCTTCTACTGGGTTGGTATTTTTCAAATTAGGACAGCCATTTTTTTGTTTTTTAATTCAAGACGATACATTAAAGCACTGTCATTTAGGGATAAAATACAGGTTAGGAAATATATGAAAGAATTGGTAATGGAAGGATTATAATTTGGGAACTATATGCTATACTATGTATTAAATAGTATGGGAAGTGTGTTCCCAGATAGTGTAATGCTATCTAGAAACATGAGTTCCATATAACTTAGATCTAAGTTGTAAACCCTTTATGAAAGGGGACAAAGGCTTACCTACAGTAATGAAATGTTTGCCAGCAGTCTTAAAGGTGATTTCCGTTCACTCTTTGTAAAAACAATGCCTGCTTGTTGGCAGGCTAGCATCTAGACTCCCATTAGATCTGTGTAGATTCAGATGATTTGGAAAAAAGGTCCAAGAGGAAGTGGTCTGATAGGTCCAGTTCCAAGAAGTTTTTCTGCCTGTTTCTGTGTTCATTGTTTTTGTGTGACACTTGTTTTGATTCAAGCTTTTGTATTTGATCCATTATTTCTATGTTGTATTATTTTTAACTAATGCCTTTGTTTACATCGTTTTACAGTACTTAAAACTTTAAGATCTTTTAAATGGTCTATGATAATAGTTTTCACTTTGTGTCTATACCCATGAAAGACCTTAGTATTACTCAGCTGCACATCATATCCTTGATAGCTGTAATATCTCAAAGCTGGTCTGGAGAACTTCCCACTGGAAAGCTGGGCTGTTGTGTAGCGTGGAGGTCCTGATTCATTTGTGATTGTTGCCTTCTGCATAGTTTCAGAGCTAGCAGATCTAGCTGGTAGACATACGCTTTCCTGGTACGCTGGGTTTGAACAGTCTCCAACATCCTTGTCTAGCACAAAGTACTGTTTGCAAAGCGTGTACTTGAAGATTAACTCTCCCATTAGAATATAAGTATCTGGCACTTCGCAGTACTAATATCAGTCCATCATATCAGTTCTTCCTTTGCCTTGTACATGTGATGGAATAGATTCCTCTCTTTTGAAGATACTCTTCTCATTAAATGTTTGAAGCAAGTATCTTGCAGCTAAAGTGATTTCTAAATAAAATCGTCATCTATCTCTTGTTTCACTAGTTTGAATAATACTTGCAAAGTAAAATTTGGAAGAAGGCCAAACCCATTCACATAGCCATTTAAAGAAAATTACTGCAAATACTTTACTAGTGGTACCTGGCACCATTTAAGCAGACAAAAAACATAGAAAGGAGCTATAAATGTTGGACACAATATGAAAGAAAGTAATCTTTCTGCATGTATATTAAGAATACTATAGAAGAGCGGTATTTTTGAAGATGAGTAGCAAATAAAGTTATTGTGAAAAGCAAAGGTTGGCTGCCTGCTGTGATTGTGATGGATCGCAGTCCACAGGAGGCTCTTTAGTTGGAGAAAGACTGTAGCTAACAAAATTCTTAAATTGTGAGAGGGAGAAGGCATTCTCACTTTTATTCTGCTTTGGGTGCAATATCTAATACAGTGGGAACCCTGGTCCATTGGGTATCCAGACATTACTAGCAATGTTATTTCTGCTTGTGCTTGATAAAGAACAGATTTCCCTTCTTTAATGGCACAGTGGAATGACTTCTAGGAAATCCTATCAGCTGTAAATAACTGAAAAATAAAATACAACCCCAAAGATCTACCTGTCTAAAATCTGAGTAAAATACACAAAAGGGAGATTGACTAACACAAATTCTCTCTTGCAGATAATATAGACTGTGGATAATAGTTAATGTTGTATAAAAATATAAAAAATGTTACTCATAAAGCTATTTTAAGTGTTAAGTAAAAGTTGAAAGGGGGCGTGAATTCAGCTAAGGGAGAAGGAGGAAGAGTTATATATTTGCGGTGTCTTCCCCAGCTCTCATGAGTGATGTAAGTATATTAAGAACTGTTACTATATAAATATCTTGGCTGCCATACAAGTGCCCTACATAGTGTTTGGAAATGAGGGAGTTGAACAGTGTAGGTGTTGAACCAGCTTTAGATATTTTACCTTCCTTTTTCCCAGGCACAAAAATACAGACCTACAATGGTGTATTGGTTCAGACCAAAGGTGTTTCTACATCAGTATCTTGTTTTTAACAGTGGATAGCAGATGCCTAGGGAGGAGTATCATAGGGTATGCAGATAGCTGAGTGTCTGAAGGAAGTATCATTGGCTTCTAGCAGGATGCAGTTTAGGGGTCTCTGGGCAGATGATTTTGTATTTAATTATTTGGTTTTTAGTAGTTGTGGTGACTTTGTGCAATATCTTTTTGAACCCTTGATATCTTTAGCATCCACAACATCCAATGACACACGAATGACAGAAGTATGAGTGTCCATTTTTAGTTAGGCTGTTGCCAGCTTACAATCTTCAACTCCTTTCATTTTGCATGGTGTAAAACGCTGTTATTTTTAATTTGTAAAATTTGATATCGAACTCGTATGGATAAAGTTGAGTGCTTGATGTGTACATATGGAATGTCAGGCCTTGTGCACAGACTCTTATTTACTGAGAAATATAAAAAAAACCTCTTCATAAAATCTTCTCACTTTCAGTAATGCCCAGTTTGTTTATGCTTTGCGTTTCTCTTAAAATGGAAGCTGAGAACTGCTTATAGCCAGTTTTGCTCTTAACGATGTGTCATTTTGTAAAGACTGTGGCATTCGTGTCTGTGTTTGAATTGTATGTGTAGAAACGTTGGGAGCATAAAAAGCTTACTTTTGAAAAGTAATTGCCAAGTTGTGATTGTTTATAAGAATGAAGTTTTGATTCAGATTTTGGTGTGAAGTTTTTGCATTTGAGAAGCAGAGGACAGATACTATACCTATATTTATCATATGGTCATTCAAAAAAAATGTAAGACATTCCTGAATAATTTGTAAACAGAACAATATGTAAATGAAATGGTTCTTTTCTATGGCCAATACTTGAACTTTCACTTAACCTGTAAAGAAACAGTGATATAAATCAAATGGGTTTGATTTACCTTTCCAGACTTGGATTGCTCTGGAGACTATTGAGGACTTTTCCAGTTCAATATGGGCTTATCCCTGGCTTGGATTCCTCTTTCCTCCTCTTGAGTGTTAGGGTTTGTTAGCAGATCTTTAAAGGTGTTTGATGTCTAGGGCTAAGGATCCTTTATGGCAGTGTGTATAAACACATATATATCTATTATTTTTTTAAAATTTGTCAGAACAGAAAATGGGGCTACAGCTCCCATTGTCCGGTAGGTCTTTATGAATTTAATTAGATGAAACAATGAAAGTGGTTGAGTTCTAGAAGAGAGATTAAATAAATGCATTTGAGTCTTATAATGACATAGGAGGCTGTGCAGTGAAAATCTGCTATCTTGCATGAATGAGCAAGGGATAAAATTAAACCAGCTCATGTTACAGGTATGTGATTTGAAACCATTTGCAGTCTTTCCAAAGTGGAGATGAAGATATAAAAAAAAAAAATCAGAGGGATTGGGGAAGGGACATGGTTCTTCTAAAGATACCTGTAGCAAGCCCTATTATGAATTGTAATAGGCCACCATGAGCAAGAATTAGTCTGTTTCTCTCAACAACAACAAATTCTGTGCAGCAAGAGGGTTCTATAAAAAGCAAATACAAACTGCAGGATTAAGTGATTAAGTCCTCTTCCTCTGAGTTACAGACCTTCCAGAGGTGGATCCTTTCCAGATTTTGCCAGCCTGCTGAGGAGACATTCTCTCTTCCTTTACACCAGTAGAATAACCCTGTGGAACATGTATTAAATCCAATATACACTATTTCCCAGTGTTGCAAAGAGAATTTGTGATTTTGAAAGTCTGTTCACCAGGCCTGTAATAAGATTGAGGGAAGTATACTGTATAAAAAAAAGTATTATTTCAGCTCAATACTAGTGCTAGGAGTATGCCTGTACAGTATTAGTCCCTCCCTTGTATTTCCAGAAGGTTAAGTATTAATAAAAAGAAGGAATTGGAAATTGTTCTTTCTTCCACGGATTTAAACAAGAAGCCACTGGTTAGAGAATCATGTTGTAGCCTGGGAGATGAGGAAGATTATTGTATGGAAAATTCTCATAATACAGTTTCATTTTCACTACTGTGCTGGTGGGTTTTGCAATCATTATTGTTAATACAGAGAGCAGATGACCTGAACAGTGGTTGTTCTGGGCTAAAAGTGACCAGTAATGCTGAAAGATTTAATAAAAGATAGTGTCCTATTTTCACGAGATGCAAAAGTAAAGTCTTTTGTCACTGTCATAGGGAGGTTATATTCCAAAGGTTGGGTAGTTATTTAATTCAGTCTTCCCCTTCCCCCTTTGGGGTTTGGTTTAAATACTTTTGGTGTAAGGAAGCTTCTAGTTGGTTTGGAGAGAAAATATTTGTGATTTAATTGTCTAGTGCTGTGGTGACAGAATGAGCTCTTGCTGGTTTTAAAATAGCATTGCTCAATGAATCTCCAGAAATGCTGGGAAAATTTTGTTCCCTGTTTTGGATTAGAATTTGTGTCCTTGTCATCCAAGGATGAGTGTGAAAACCAAGAAATGGCTGGCATTTGCTTTATGTTGAGCAGAGAATGAAAACTTTCCTAAAACAATCAAATGACCTTTGCATGGGAAACGATAATATGATTTTTATAGTGTCTCCACAAGTGTATCTGCTACTAGTTGTCCTTTTTTGGTTAAGGAAGATATGATGGGATGGATGTGTTGTAAGGATTTGGATCATACTGATTTGCCTCCAGCTGCGTTGTCACAGTTTTGACAAACATCGTGGCTGATGATGAGTGTCCATCCTGATGTGCAGCTATTTGTTTTCATTTATGTCTACTTCTGCTTTGTTTTGTTGGTGTATAGACTAAGATCTCATTGCTTTCTGAACCTAACACTTGCTGAAGCTCTTAGAATAACTTTTCTCCCTTGGGGTGTCTTAAGAGGTTTGGGTTGTTACCTTCTTTACTGGCAGGACTAGAGTAGAAGCGTTGAATGAAAGACATTTAAACGCTCAGTTCTGTTTCTGTTTTGATTGCCCCGAATGAGATTTTCATATGCACTTCTCTGTGTGTGGGCTGATAATGCTATTGATAAGAATAGTCCTGGGGTGATGCAGGTTGAGTGGAGAAAGCACTGGAGAACATACTAAAGAGTCCATGACTTCTTTGAGTTTGCATCCTTGATTAAGCTGGGTTTTTTTTGGGGGTGGTGTGGTGTATTTTTTGTTTCTTGTTTTGTTTGTTGTTTTTGGTTTGTGGGTTTGGTTGTTTGGTTTTGGTTGTGGTTTTTTTTTTTTTTTCAATGGTTAGGACAATTTCTTCCAATCTTTCTGGTTCAGAATCGTGACCCTATTTCCTGGATACTGATATTGTTATTGTCTTTGCCTCCATTGAAATTTATAATTGTACAATTTTGTGGTATGCTAGGGAAGGCTGTGTTTTGTTACTGCTTCCTTGTTTCCTCTACATCTTTATAGCAAATGTAGTCACGAAAGAAATCTTGGGTGGTTTTATTTTGTTTAAAGCACCTCATTATGTTAGCTGATCTAAAAATCTATCTGGAAAATTGCCCCAACTTAAAAATAAATAACAATTGCATGCAGACATACTTGGCTGCACAGCAAGATCTATTTTTAGAAAAGGGTTCTGTCCTGTTTTCACTTAATTTTAATGATCTGGAGTTTTACCTGCATTGAGAAATTCTAATGAATTTTGGCATCTTTTCCAGTCCTTCCTAACAGATAAACACATGCGTCCTCTGGATCATATTTCGGAATCACTTGTGTAGGGGGAGCCCTGCTTACCTGTTGGATAACCTCAGGTATTCCAATAATTCCTAGTGTGTTTGAAGCTCTGCCTCTGCTTGTTTGGTGTCTACTCTGGCAGGGCCTTGTGATTGAGAAGGTGAAGTAGGCTGTAGGAGGTTGCTGCCATATAAATACAACGTACTCAAAAGCAATTGCAGTCCCATGTAGGTGAGTGTTCTGATGAAATGTTGTTTTTGTTTTTTAAATGAACCTGTGTCCATATAAGTTAACAACTACATTTGGGCTTTATTTTTGTTGGGCATTAGTTGATGATTACAGCAGCAGACTAGGAGTCAGAACTCCTCTACTTCTCTCTCAATTTTATCATGAGCTTCTGTAGTGCCTTGAGATGCTTAATTGTCTTTTACTCGTCAGTATAATGGGAATAATGCTATTTTCCTACTTCTCCTAGGATCACTGAAGAGGAATAGGCTATGTAAAGGTTAAACTAAAAAAGTTGGAGAAAGAGGGGAGACAAATAGGACAGACTCAGCTATAAATACTGTTATGTGAGTGCTTATTTCCTTGTGTTCTTGTTGATTCTTGAGACTCTGAATTCTTAGCCTATCAATGTCTGTAAACCATGAGACACGGCAATGATGCTAACGTAGATACTTCAATAAGATTGGCAAAAGTGCATGCCTGGATGAGGTACCTGTGTAGGGCACATATTCAGACACATCCACTAAAGCACTCTTGTAGTTGATAGACTCCTTTACCTGTATGTAGCAGACAGTGAATCACAGAAGGTAAATTAGAACATGTTGTGTTGGAAGTTTGGGGAGTTAGCAATGACAAGTCTGTATCACTCATTCATTGGCAAGGGTGCGTTTGACGGAATGGTTGATTCAACAGTTTAGTGCATTTCTTTCTCTCCTATGCAATAGAAAATGCATCTGTAGACTATTCAGCTTTATCCTTAGAGATGCTTTTTGGCCACAGATTTTTGAGTAAGATTGTGGGAGTTTTCATTTTCACAATCCTTTAGCAATGTCTGTGTTTATTGAAGCAGTACAAATAAAACCAGGGATGCTCTTTTGTTGGAAAGTCTCATCCTACCTGTTTGGGATTGTTTCTGGAGGACAGACTCCTAATTCCTATAATATTCTTTAATACTTAGCTATTATGCTCCAGATTTATGTTTGAACAGTGTAGTATATAATATGCAAAATACAATGTATCCATGTCACAGATTTGTTAAGACAAGAGTTAAACATCAAGGTTATGTAGCCTAAACTTCTGCAACAGCACTGTCTTTGCATTATGTGTGAAGTTGGGTGCTTAAGTTAAACTAAAGCAGTGTTCTTTTCAGAGAAAGTAATTATGGGATTTTCTGTTATTGTTAGACTTAAATTCATGATACAGGTAGGAAGCTGATCCTCTCATGTAGTCAACTGTTAATAGGTGTGTTCTTGCATGTAGGTATAGGTAGAGATCTTGTGAAGAGGAGAAGAGTACTTCAAGGCAAAGAGGCAAAGATAAAATTCTTTAGGTCACAGAGAGGGGTAAGAAAAGGCAAGAAAGTCTTTGCTTTTCATTTTGAGGCTTATCAGTGTTCTGGTGCAGATGTTTATTCAGAAATTTAACTGAACAAATGAAACATGGCATGAAAAATGCAATGAACTAAATTGCATTCTTTCATGATAATTTTCTTCGCTGGGTTTCTCAAGTTGTGGTGTGAGGCTTCGTGGGTGTCACACCTTGAGCTGCTTGCCACCTCTCTTTGTAACATGTCTTATTTACCTATCTTTTTCCTTTCTATTTTTTTTTTTGAGAGACTTTCTCTCTTCAGAGATTTACTTGCCTTCTTTGAGTAGCTGAGTAAATTCAGGGATCTCTCAGGGATTTAAATTCATCAAAAGATGATAATGCTGTCATGTTTCTTGCCTTGTCCCTCTGCATTTTTGAGTTTTTCTTTCAGGACAAGCTCCTGTGGCTATGCAGTTGATTCTGTGCATAGTTCCTCAAAGTGAGACTGTTAAGGTTTTTGCTCTCTAGACTCTGATGTTTGTTAGGTGGCCTGTACTGTAGTACTCAAGCCTTCTCTTTCAAGCTTTTCTTGCAGGATATTTCAAAGCTGTCTGTTCTAAAGTACAAATAAGTGATAATAGGGAGGGAAAAGTTGTGGAAGATGCAGGTGTCCACACCAAATAAAACTTTCAGAAGTGCACAGCTTGTTTGGCAGCATTAGGATATCTAGTGCACTTTGCAGCATGCTTGCTGTGAACTGACAGCCAAAGACCTTTTGTTCAGTGTTTTGGAAAATTTTGGGCCCAGAACTGGTCAAAACACTATTCAGACAAAAACTGGTATATATCACTGCTCTGAAAGCCATAATGTCTCTTCTTATATTAAGGTTTTCAGACTTAATAAAAAGATGTTCTGTATTCTCTCCCGTTTGAAGGATCAGAGACTTAAGAAACATGATACTTCAAGTTGTGAGTTATTTGCCCTAGCACCCATTCCCATGGAGTATCTTCTGCAGAATTGTTCTGATATTTAAAAAGTGGGCAAAAGCTTAGATTATTCCTAGAGTAGATTTGTTTTCTCTGTGTTTGATATTTTTTTTTGTCCTCTAAATTCTGAAATCCTTATTGATGAGTCTTAATTATAAACAAGACATACCCTCATGCTGGTGATAAGCCTAAATCTGCCTTGGAACAATTACCTCTTTCTTAGCATGATGTCAGTGGAAAGCCTGAAAATGCTGCCACACAGCAGCTTGCTTTCTCAGCTAGAAAGGAAATGTTTATTGTTAGTGGCTTGTTAGATCTGTAGTATCATAGAAATTGATTTTGTGTAGTATAGTCATAACCTCCTTCAGTCAAATGCCCTGGCTCTTTGTGGTTATACCCAAAATCAGCAGGGTATCATAGTGTGTTCGTAGCTTGAGCATATGAAGACATATTTTGCTGAACCTAGGCCTTGATCAGTTAGAAAGGTTGCTTCCTGCTTTCCACTGCTGGTTTTTGGTATATGTTTGTGTTGTGCAGAAACAAAAATGAAATTAAAGTTTTGGTATTATACAAAGGTTTTGGGTTGAGACAGCTGTATTGGTTGTCAAAGAGGTATTTTTGTTTGTCCTGTCCTTCCCCAGCCCTGATAATGGTATATGATTACAGTATTAGCCAAAAATGTGCCTGGAAAGAATCTAGCATGAGAATAACACTCTCTCTCCTCCCAGGAGCTTGCAAGCTGTATTTGTTTTTTAAGGCAAACACCTGTGGTACACTTCTATTAGTTGGGTCTTTATGGGAATGATAAGAAAGGAATCGCTGCCATCTTAATTTTTTCATCAGCATTTTATCTTTGTGTTTAATTGCTGATTGTACATTGTTTTTCTAATAACACACTCCTATCTCCCTATGTGAACTTAAAGTGTCTAATTTATTGAGACAGGATTGTCTTGCTTAGTGGATTTTATGAACACGTCATTTCTCATGTCAAATGATTTAGCTTTTCATTAGCATGCTAATAAAACAATTCTTCAATAACGTTTGGCTTTGTTTTCAATTTTTTTTTTTGAGTGTAAAGTGTCTTACAAATGCTGTTGCTAAACTGAAGGACACAGATTCTCCCATGCCCTCCCTGCAAACCCTGTATCCCTACTAAGCTAATTAAACATCCCTTGTACTAGATGGCAGATGACGCTGTGTAGTATGTATGTGCGGGCTGTTGGCCTGTTACTCAGTCCAGGAAACTGATACTATGCCTGAAGTCTGCTTCGAGCCTTTTGCCCAAGAGGTTTAGCAGCATGGCTTCAAAGTAAAACTGCATGAATTCCATATGTTAATCTAGTGGTCTTTTTACCCTGTGAACCACCTGCTTGTTCTCTGTATGACCTTAATTCACCTCATTTTCCCAGAAGGAAACTTGCTCCTTGTGTTTCTGCTTTCCTCTTAGAGGGATTCCCTCCATCTCCATCATTAACTGCATGACCAGTATAATGTTTGTCATAATCTGATGTCTCAGCTGGAAGGAAGCAGATCAGTCACTGGTCAGGTTGGAGCCGTCTTCTAAAGGCTGACCTACTGCTGCTATATGACACTGCAGGGTTTGGCAAATAACCATTACAATTTTTCTTCTCATGTGTGCATACATAGATGGCTTTGAATGGGTGGGGGGGAAGTGGAAATACTAATTCCTGTATAGCTCCTCTGTTGTGAACCTGACACGTTCATTGTTGATGCCATATTCATCCATCTGAAACCTTGTGTATGTTGAGATTTGAGGTATGAAGACTCTATCTTTTCCTGAAGTTTTAAAGAAAAAAACCTAGTATGTCTAAAGGGCTTTAGCAGACAAAATGTGTCAAAGTCTGGCTGTGACAGTTTGATATGTCTTCCCCTGCTGTACCTGTTAGAGACTATCACCAGTCCGCTGCTGAATGATTAGAAGAGAATGTGTGCCTGTACCTCATGCAATTTACTTTAGAATTTGGCTTTTTAGTTTGGTCTTATCTTCACTGTCAGCTTTTAAACAGATTCAGGACCTTTTGTGTTGTGATGAAAGTGCAGACCTGGGTCCGTAATGGAGGAGGAGCCTTTCTGACAATACCATAACCAGAAGTCTTTTTTTACTATGATATGTCAGAGAGCATTTACAGGGTAGCTAAAAACGGATATAAAAAAATACTATTTTTAAGTGGAACTTTTTGTCTAAGTCTATTGTAGTAAATTTAGCCTTCAGAATGAGTTGTCAAATTTAAATAAAATAGCTTTGCTAATAAATAATATGGGTATATATTACTTAAATATTTTTTTTGCTGAAGTTTTAAACTACATCAGATCACTGAAATGAGGTATATTGCCGGGTAAATAATTGGGTTCAGTTTGCTGAAGGGGCAGATCAGCTTGCAACAGATTTTCTTCAATAGGCATAGATGGAAATTGTGTGTTAATTTCAGTGTAGTTTGTCAAATATTTTTTTTTAAAGGAGAAAGGGAAGAGGATTGTTTTCCTCTTACAAAATGTGATAAAAATGAAATGGGATGTTGAGATCAGCTATTTCTACTGATGTAGTGATGTAGTATCCAGAAAGTCACTCAGTTCACTATCTAAAGATAATGCTTCCTTTTACTTAAAAAAAAATTAATTTTCAGTGAAAAATATGATTATAGAGGCGTATGAATCCAAGACATCTAGTGTAGTTTTATTTATTAATAACATTCTTTAAATCTTGTAAAACTTGTATTTGTGTAAATGGAATTCTAGTTTCCTTTGAAACTAGCTTGATACAGTTATGAGTTTGGAAGATAATCCTAAAACATAATCCTTTAAAAAAATTGCAACTTTTTTTTTGCTATCTTCAGCAACCTTGGTGACATTGGATTTGACTGTTGGCAGTGGTAACTTCTTGTTCTAGACTGGGTCTTAAAATAGTTTAGGGTACCTTGTGTACTTGTAGTCTTACACGTGCATATACTACGTGTCAGTGGTATATATATGGCAGTTCGGAGAACATCTGGTCCAGAAAATGAGAAGGACTATTTACCATTCTTTAATATCAAACAGGAGATCATCAATCTGAATAAACGTGTGTTTAAATGATGTAATTACTTAAATGTGAATGTTTTATAGCATTAAAGTCAGAAAAACAAAATATCAAATATGAGGTGTGAGCTATGTTTACTTGCAAATCAACATCAATTTAAGGTTACTATCTAGTAACAAGCTTTCTTTCAGAAAAGGAGTAGAAATGCAAAATCAAATTAAAATTGTGTATTTAAATCAAGTTTCCTTGCTTGATGATTGAAATAGTGACTATTCTTGGTTATTGTAAATAATTTTGAATTAACCTGGCCTGAGTAGCTGTCCATCTGCAGTGAACTGCAGGAGAAGTGTTTTGACACGTGATGCGTTTCACTAAATGTTGATGGACACTTCCAAATATGAGAACAAAAAGCAGAATAGTAGTTATGGCTTTTCCTGTGGATCTAAAACAGGTAGGTTTTGAAGCAAGATGGAAATGGACAGGAAAACATCAGATGAGCCACACTCAGTGGTGGTAGGATTGTAGCACAGACTGGAAGCCAGTAATGGTAAACTCTTCCTTCTTATTTCAATGCTATCTTTCCCTTCAGTATTAAGGAGGATGCTGCAGCTCTGTCCCATGGGGAAGTTCCATGGTGCAACTGAGCCGATCTAACATCTTTCTGTTTCTGAAAGGTCTCCCTGCACTTAAGTCTTGTGGGTCCTGCCTGCTCCTTTGCTTCAGCTCCAATGCTCATCTGAACCTTCAGAGCTGATCCAGCTCCCTAAGGCCACAGAATACTCCTCACTTTTTAAATATTTATTTTCTGATGTTTTAGGAAACTGAGTGTCCTGGTTTAACCAGGATAGGGTTAAGTTTCCCCAGCAGTGGGGGGGAGCTCTAGCCGGGTTATTCAGATACCATGCCGACGTCACATCCTGGCAGGTCACATTTTCCTGGCGGGGGAGCGCGGTGCACTCGTGGTTTTGTACATCGTGCTTCAAACTGCTGTATTTGGTAGCTATTTTGCTCTGTTCGTTGCTATCACTATTACTGTTATTGTTATTGTTGTTGTTGGTTGTGTTGCTATTGCACTGTTGTATTAAACCTTTCCTTATTTCAGTCTTGGGGCTTTGTATTTCACTCCCTTTGTGGGGGAGGGGCAGCGGCCGCGTGGTCTCAGACCCCGGCAGGGGCTAAACCACCACACTGAGTCTGCCCAAGATGATGTCACTCAGGCACCTGGCAGTGAACAGAGGGACAAGGGCCAGCCAGATCTAGGAAGGCAAACTGGAGTGGGTCATAGGGGTGATGGAGATAAAGAAGTCTTTCTGTATCATAGGCTGCTTTGAACAGTTTTCTTGTCTTGCAGGCTTGTTTCCTCATCTGTTACAACAGGAATCATACTTACCTATCTTACAGGTTGCTGAAAAGACTTTGTCATGTGTGCATTCAAGGCATCATAGGTGAGAAAGATCTTATAGAAGCAATCTTGCCTTACTGTATGCTGAATGTACTACTACTTTTGCCATAAAACTTTATTTCTGAAGAGATAAGCTGTCATAAAGCCATTGGATTGCCATTGATAATGGTAATTCTGCCAGTCATGTATCAGCTCTTCTGTTGAAGAATGATGAAGCTCTCTTAGTATTAACAATTTTGTGGAAAGAGCAGGGCTAGCTGTTTGAATCATTGAAGGTTGCTATGAGAAAGCCAGTAGTGTTTCTATAGGGCATACCAATGTAATGACAGAAGCTTCTTTTGAAAATTGATAAGGTGTCAGCTGTTTGTAGTTCTTCTTCAGAGCAAATAAAACATTAACAGATGTTGAACAGAGCGGATGACCTGCGTGTATCCTGATTTTCCTTGCAGCTGCATGTGGCCTTTCAGAAGATAGGCTTTGGTTTGCTTTTTGTCTGTTAGAGCTGATCTGGGTACAGTTCTGAGAAGCAGCAGTAAAGGCCATTTGCTATCAACCCATAGCAGTTGCTTTGTACTTTTGGCTCTTGCAAGGAGAGCAGCAGATCCAAGAATCACAGAACACCTTGCATGGTGGAATGTTATGAAACTATAAGTGCCTTGCTATGCTCTGCTTAAAAATTTTAATAAATTAAAATGCTGAAGCATTGAGAGGAATAATCCTGCAATACCTGTAAGGCTCTATATAAGAAACAAACCCTGTTTTATTGTAGAAAACCCCTGTGTATGTGCTCCCTATCCCAGTGGGAGACTGATGGCCCAGCAGAAGACACTGTCTATAGTCAGATCCCTGCAGCTCTGCATTGCTCTAGTATGTCTGTCTAGAACCTAGCAGTGTCTTACTTTATTTTACTGTCATACTGCTCTCTGAAATGGATTTCTTCATCTGAAATGAAAATTTGTAAACATACAAGTGCAAACTGAAGCTTGTGAGTTACATTTATAAAAAGCCACGTTACTGGTTTCAGTCAACTGAAGTATCAATTTAACATACTTTCTTGGATGTGAGGTTTAGCTTCTCAAGCTTTAATCAACATAAGATATGAGTTGATAGAATTGGCTCTCCAGCCTTTTTTGCTTACATCGGTTACAAGACTTCAGAAAGTACGTTGCTTCAGATGCTAATTGTAGTCAAGCAGCTAAAAAGAAATCTGATGGATTGGATATGGTATTATTTTAGTGATATTTTTCCCTTAAAGGGGGGAAAAAGTCCGTGAATCTTGTTAATACTGTCTCCTACCTACTTGATACCCAGTAGAAGTAACAAAAAATTTAATATATGCAAGACAATTAAATGGGCCAGATAGGCATTGCAGACGATTCATATTTGTCTTGGAATACTGAGGGTAGAATATCTCTCTCTCTGTGGATGGAAACAGGAAAGAAGTTTTAGAGAGCTCCTAAACCTATTTCTATACTTTGATCATTCTTGAGAGCAAGGGGAAGAAAATTTGGTTTTGTTAGCAGGCCCCTTAAATGCCATGTATGTCTGGGATCATTTGGGGTTTACTTGCTTAAGGACTTTGTGTCCAGTAGGGATGGACAGGAAAGGATGGAATATTTTTTTAATGTTTTTTTGTGGTTATTCATCAGTAAAATGTTGTTTACTCTCATTCCTAGTGATAAATTTTTGGATGGGTTTCTGTAGGAGTGACACAGTGGGGAATATTTGGACGATATAACTGACACACTACAATCTGTCAGGTGCATTAATTTGTAAAATTATTTGTTTCTATATGATAATCATCTTTGGGGGTTTGCTTTTTTCAGGATTATTGTGGAACATTTATCCATTCACTGTCCATGTTACAGTTATTTAAAGGTATATTTAACATGTTTGGAACAGTGTATGCCATTTTCTTATGCTCTCTTATGGCTTTGCAGTTTTATTAATGCACTGAAATGCTCATCCTGGGAACATTATGTGTTGGTTACTCATCCTTCTTCTCCCTGATAATCCTGGCAGCCTTTCTGTATTCTACTTTGACCACTGGCACAAGCATTACACAGCCCCTTGTACGAGAGAAATACATTACAATATGGACACAAGGAGAACTAGCGGTGACAGTAATACAGCTGTGACAGTCTACGGTTATAAGAAAGACAGGTTATTTACATGTAATGTCTTGGGTTTTGTCTTTTTAGAATGAGATAGGCTGATTTCAGGCAAACATATAATCTTTGGATTATATAATGAAGTATAACAGATTTTTCTTTTTCTTTTTTTTTTTTAATTTTATATCTTGCATCATTTTAATCAACCAGACCAGTACAGAGTTGGTAGGTTTACAATCTGGTGAAGTCAGCATCTGTATCACATATTGTTCAAGGTTTTAAAATCACTGAGTAACTAGATTTTTCCTGTATTTAATTTAGGTTTTTCATTCTTTTAATAGGAAGAGAATTTTTGTGTTCTGATATTGTAATTTCTGTTTGTTCATCAGCTGTGTTTGTTTCATGCTGTCATTCAGTAGAACAGTAAGTGAAAAGTAATGTATAATTTTAGTTATTGGGGTAGAATTTTCTTAAAATGTCATTCTTGAGTTACTGAATTTCAGAAGCTTTGTTCAGCTTTATGATATACTGTATGTTTTACCTTTTTGTCTAAGTAATGTTTGTTTTTCCATCCATCTACTACAGATCAAATGTAATGGCTGTTTCAAGCAGATGCTGAAGTGTTGATTTCACTGCAATCTAGCTAGTATAGATGACAAGAAAGCGTGTAGTTTTCTCCTAGTAACCTCCTGTTATTCTCTGGTCTGTGCATAATGCACAGTTAATGGAGAAAGTATTGAAGTGTCATGACAGCATTAGATACTGAAGTAGTGTACTGTCTTATGTTCCTTGAATCTCAAAAGAAACTGAATATACTGATCCTCTTAAGCTATAGAATTGAAATCCTGAAAAAGATGTTTTAATGTAATTTGTTTTAATAGACTTTGTAAGCTCAAGGGGACCACTGACACTGCAAGATTATGATGTTACCTTGCCAAGCTGCTTACCAGAAAAAGCAGAATTTTCCTTGAGTGGTTTGCAAGGAGACTTTTTCAATACAGAAGAGGAACCTTCACTACAGATGCTGAGTTTTAAGAGGGAACGATCAGGGTAGATTATATATTACCAATGCATTTTTTTTTTCTCTTATTGTTCTTTTTCACCCCTTAACATAGACATACAGAAATACCATTTAATATACTAAATATTAGGCTGTTATACAGCTCTGGAGGTACTTTGTGAGGTATTTATGTAATAAAAAATTATTGTACTAAAACAAATTTGTGTAAATATATAGTAATTCTAGGCATAGAAGGAAAAAAACGATGATGTAAGATAGCTTTAAAATTTTAGGTCAAAATTATATTATTTATGAAATGATCTCGGATTGCTTTTATCTTCTTATTGTTACTTTTGGCTAGAGTCAGCAAACATTATGGAATCCTAAGGAATTTACAGTCATGTTAAAAAAAAAAAAGACAACCTTTGCATGAGTGCAGGAGTATGACCTATATTTGTCAGTTCTAGCAGAAGCAGCCTGCTAAGTAGCACATCATCTACTAAATGCGATGATAGTACTTTCCCAAATCCAAGTTTTCAAAATGAAGTAGAAAATGTACGAAGCTGACTTCAGCCAAGTCAGTCTTTTCTCTGTTTTGAAAAGTTTACCATCTTCATCTGAAGGTCCTTGTGCTCCTTGGGAAAGACAGTAAGGTGAAACTTGGCAAAGGGAAAGAAGAAAATCCAAACAAAGAATGCCAGTGATTTTACTTTTTTCTTTTTAGTCATGGATAACTTTAGCTTTGTGTGTATGTGTGCATTAGCTCTGTGTGAATATTTATCTAAAAGGGAAAGATTTAACTGGTAATGAATCTTCCCTTTTGATTTTCATGCTTTTTTTAAAAAAAAAAAAAAAAATCTTGTAAGCATAGGTTAGGTAAAGATGCTGAAAAGCATTGAGAGTTTTGTGTTGAGGAAGAGAAGCAGTTTAGTCCAAGAAGTTTGACAGTTACTGCATTTATGTAACATCCTGGGAAAAAAATGAAATAAAATTAATTAGAGGACTAGCTAGGAAGTAGTGAGAATATTACTTAAAAAACCAAATGTTGTAAATTTATGGGGTTTAATTCCTTGGTGAAACCTGATTGTTCAATGGAAGAGTATTTGCATAACTTCATAGAGATTATAGTTAGAAGCAAGCACTATCTGGTAGTTGTACAGAGTTAAATGAATTACACAAAGTCTGGCTATCTTGGGATGTTACTGTGTTAAGAAATAGATATATCAATACAATATAAAATGAATAAATTTTATATTTAAAATTATACCTTTTAATAGCAGATTGACAAAGCTGAATGGGAGGAATTGGCTTCTCAACTAAATTTTTAGTTAATTATAGAAATGAATTTTATAAACTAAATTTGAGTAGTCTCTTTTTTACATTGGCAGCATTAAAGTGAAGTGTTCAGAATTCCTACTTAAAATAACTCATGTTGCTCCTTTTCCAGAGTTTCTGAAAGTCTTTTTCTGTTAATTCATTTTCATCTGTGATCATTTTAACACATAGTTTTGTATTATATTTAAAAAAAACAGAAGACACAGTCCTTGCTAGCTGTCCTTCCACTGAATACCTCTATAATCAGCAATTTTTACCTATTACGGACTTCTTGCTAGAAAGGTTGTAGTGTCACAGTCATGCAAGAAGAATGATAGAACTGTTTGCCTCTACAGCATACTGCTGTTTCTTATCCCCACTTCAAAATTTTGTATTTTATCTACCTGAATCTTTCATATGTCTAGGAGGAGCATCTGGCCAGGGTGAAGAGAGAATCATAGCTATGAAGACCTCTACAGAGTAAAACGGCTTGGACACACAACTGCTGTGCTAACTTACTTAAGTGCAGATGTGCCTTCCTACCTTCAGTTTACCCACCAGAATGTGACTGTGCATAGAGGATGCCTGCATCTTGCTGGCCTCCTTGCTTCTGTCTGTACAGTGACCAGTCGACACTTGGCATATTAATGCAGAGAGAGCAGCTTGAAAACATTATTCACCTAACTGGCACCTATGTATGGAGCTAATCTCATGCCCTCTGAGTCTTGCTAGTGAAATAACTCACTTCGGTACAGAAGTCTTTGCTTTGCTGAAAGCATTCATTTAAAACTCCTGGCTTTTACAAAGGCCTCTTCAGTGACTCTTGCTTGTCAAGGTTGCCTCTAAAGCAACCACTCTTTGAGGGAGTCTGTCTCCATGATATTATGTGACTCTTTTAATCCAGAGACCTTGGCACAACCTTCCAGAATCTTGAGGAAAAAACGTGGAACTTGAACCAAAAGGGGGACAGGTATGGGGAGGAGATGAAGCTTGCTCCTTAGCTTTGCATCTCTTCATTGGGAGGGCAGGAGTATCCCTTCTCTGCATCTAGACCTCTAAGCAGTGGTTGTGAGGTGAGTGCAAGTTCTCCGACACAGACTGAAATCTTCAGTTATGGCACATTTGAGGGACAGTCAGGACTGGAGTTAAATTCTGTGTCCCAAAGCCAAAGACTGAGAAACTAGAGTTCTTGAAAACTGCAACTCTCTTTTTGTATAAATAAATAAATAAATATATCCAACCCACTGAAGGTCTCCTGTGTGAGAAGTGCCTTGCTTCACAGCTCTAGCTGAGCAGCCTGGAGAGAGCCAAGGGCTGTGTGGTGAGAAGCTCATACCCGCAATCCACACCTGTGATGCAGCTTGCAGGCATCACCAGCTTCTCCCTCCCCGCAGACTGATGCAGCGTCCTTCTGTGCTGCAACAGACTGCACTCAAAGTGCTTTGCAGTGATTATCAGATTCCTGGCTGAAATATGTCTTGCCGTCCAGCAGAAATAATTCTTGTTTATGAGGCTCTTCTGAATTTTAAAAACTGGTGGCTTCTGTTATTTTCTCCCTTCATCTCCCCCTCCTTTTTTTATTTTTTGTTTCTTGTGTTGCAGTGCATGTGTCACATACAAAGGTGTGTTGGGATTTTGGGGGAGGATATCAAAACTTCAATGGATGTTCATAAGAAAGTATTCACAGAGCCTGTGGGCAGATATTGGAGATAATTAGGAACTAGCTGGAACTGCTGCAGGCTCGAGGGATGTTTGCAGGCTGCAGAAGTTCCCTATGGGAAAGAAATTGCTCTGTAATTACAGGCAAGGTCAGTGCAGTAGTCAGTTCAATGGGAAAGAGTTGGTAAGAGCTGGGGCCCCTCTTTGAATGTCATTAACGAGAGACAGTTGTTACTACATTTTAAGTAAATGTCCCCTGAAGTATGCATTGTATAAGTGTTCTCTGTTCTGCGAGGGTTGCAGCCCTTTCTTGAGAGAGAAGATTGACACTTGTAAGTGAAGGGAATTTTCTTGGTCACACTTCACATTTCTTTTAATCTCTAAAGATTTTTGAAAGCATGTTTCAGTGGTGTAAATCTGTGATTTGTTTAAAAGGCTAATACATGTTATTTGTATATTTTTCTTTTCTGAAACAGGTCTTTCAACATCTGTCTGAAGCATTTCAGCCCACTTCAATTTATTTAAAAATGAGCCGTATTTTCATGGCTGGTGGGTAGCCTTGGCTCCAGGACATTGTAGTAGCCATCTTAAATTCATCCTCAAGAGACAAACTTTGCTTCCCTCCCTTCTGAGGACAAACCCTTGAGTTCAGAAATATTCTGTGCCCAAAACTTGTTGTTAGAAGCCTTCAATTAGCAGTAGTAGTTGCAATTACTCCTCCCTTCTGTTTCTCACTTGTTCTGTACAGCTCCACCTTCTCTGTTTTACCAGTGCAGCTGAATGTGGGACCATGCTGGGACTGTGTTGGGGATTGATTCAATTTAAAACAAAAAAGAAAAAGCTTTTGAGCACAGTTCAAACTGATTGAAATCTAGGCTGGTGTGGTACCATACCTCCCACCCCCTTTCTTACATTGGCAATAGTGCTGCTGCACGTCCATGGTGAGTTCACTTAAGGGAAGCTCCCTGTTTTTGGAGGGTAGGTTTTTGGCAGGATCAGCTTCCTGAACTGCATGATTGGAGGAGTGCTGGCGCTCGCGTTGGGAGAGGCTGGAGTGGTATGAATTGCCACAGGGGTAGCTGAGAGTGTGGCTGAATCTAGCAAACCAGATTTATATTACTTAAGCTGTTGTGAATCTTCATTTCCGAAATTTTTATTTGGATCATGTCTCTGATATAGTTCAGGGCACCTTGAATGATCATCCTGTCTTAAGTGAGGGGGATGATTTGCCATGCTAAGGGTTGAGAAAGAAGTGATCAGAGTTGTGGGAGCAGAAATACCTTCTGTTTGTCTTGCAGCTGAATGCTTTGTATTGTGAAGTCTAGTCTTCAGTTATTTTTCTGGTTTGCTTCCCTACCATATAAACATAACAGATCTAGCATTATTTGACTTGGAAATTTCCCATGAGCATGTTTGACCAGTAACTGATTAAAGGGACTTGCAGCAGTTCTTTCACAAGTGGATATAAGTATATAGTTGCTAAAGAAAGTGTTTAAAAACCAAAACCAAACAAAAGCCCACACCTGTGTTAGGTATTTTCTTGCATGTTTTGGTAGGTTCTGTTTAGCTCAAATAACCTTAGTTTTGGGGCTGAGTCTGTTCTGCAATGCTTTTATCTTTTCTAACTTCTTTTCCCCGTGAACAGCATAACTGTTTACCTTGCTCCCTCCATAGGCAGCGTTTTTAACAATTTATGGTATTTCATGTTTTCAGGCCTTTTGGAGAATGTGTATAAATTTGGCAACTCACAATTAATAGCTTCTAACAGTTTGCTTAAGGACCCTTGGTGTTCTTCTTGAGAATATTTTTCCTGAAGGCATTTTAAAAATTGTCTCTTGTTCTTCCTAACTGTATTTTTTTAAATTTAACTCCCATTTAATCTGATGGTGTAGCATCAAGCATTGAGAGTGGAGTGTTTATAATAGTTGAAGAAATAATACAGATATTTCCCTTATTTTTCATATAAGACAACTATATAGGAGAAAAGATCTTGCACTTTAAAAAATGTATGCAACATACATATAGTGTCTTCTCCACTATTACAAGAACCCAGGAGGGTCATTCAGCACATCAGAAATGCTGATCATCTACTAGTATTTTTTATTTTCACTTCTCTGGGAGTGTAATTTGGTGGAGAACATGGTTGAGTTTGTTGAAATACTGCATTGAAATAAATTTTGTCAATATTTACAATGAATGTCTGCTGAACAGCTACTAATACAAGCTTCACTTCTCTCAATATGCCAACAAATACATTTTTCCGTCAGTTTTATTTGCTTAACAATATATAGGTGCATATAACTAACATTACAGTGTCTGTATTAATGGGCTGCCAGTTATCACAGTGCTCAGCATTACACCTTTGCTACATATCTGTTTCTGTGCAGTTGCGGGGGTTACATATGTCTTTACATCTCTGATTATCGTGACTGACTGTCTTGCCCAGGCCATGCAGCTGTCCCCAAGTAGGAGAGGAGCTTCTAGAATTACTCAAGGACAAACATTGTGGAGAGGAAACCGTTTAAGAACAAACAGAGCAAAAATCAAGCATATTCTGACTTTTTTTTCCTCTCTGCTCTTCCTTCATTTTTCTAGGGGTGAAGAACATTTTTACAACCACTAGTTAGCTTATTGGCATTTGTTTAGATCTTGTCCTCCAAATTAATTTTGTATTGTTGTGTAATAGAAAAGTGTTAACCTCACTCACTTATACCACAATGGAAGGTGAATAAAGCAAAGATAATTAGAAGAGGAAAACCAGTACTTACTCAGGTCAAAATTACATTTTCTCCCTATGGAATTGGCTCTTTTTTAATGGAAAAAAAAATGCTTTTACTTCTGAACCAGTTATCTTTTCTTGTATGTACTTCAGCCATTTAGTAATTGAGTAGTTAATTATGTTAAATCATTTTCTTTCCTTTTGAGTAGGATTAACAATTTATGTTACTTTATAAGTTGGACTAAATAAACAACAAAATGTATCATCTTGCCAGCTCCTAGCTCTGTAGTATTGAGCCTGTAATATAGTGACTGTATTACAGAATGTGCCAGTTTTATAGTATAGTGTTCAGCAGTAAACTTGAACGTTACTCCCACAGTCCCCTTTTGATAACTGGTGGGATTGTCTGCCATCAGCTTGTGCAGAACCAGTTGTGGTTTGATCCTTCAGAACAAAATGCAAGTCTGTGGTCTCGTATTTTTTTAAAGTATCTTGCTATCTTCATGGATACTGGCGTATATTTTTTTGCTTCTTAGACTGTAAAGGGAGGGAAAACTGCAGTTTCCTTTGACCTTATGTAAGTTTGACAGGAAGGAAATCTGGTTAGGCTGAAAAAACCTGAAATCTGGTAATGTGACTTTTCAAAGACTGCAGCTTACATTTCTTTCCATAAGATGTTTGGGCAGTCACAATCTTCAAAATGCAGGCTGTGAGTCCTTTTTTGTTTTGTTTTTTTGAAGATAATAATTTAGAAATAGTGCATACTCATCTGAATTTTCTTTCTCTGCTTTCCTTCCCCTCCCAGTCTCCTTTTATCCTCTCCTTCAGATACTCCTCTCTGGAGCCTTGAAGAGTGGGGTTTTGAATAAACATAAAATGCTGAAGAGCTTGCTGCAGTATTGGTACACTTGGCTGTGCGTGACTCCTTTCTGTCAATAAAAGAGACACCTCATTGAAAGATGCGTGAGGACAAGCAAATATTTTCCGGGTTGTCCAACTGAGGCTTAACACTGACACTTCATATTAAGTTAATGGAAACAGGAAATAAAAATGATGAGTTAATATTGACATTAAAATATGAGAACCACTGTTAATAAGCTTTTTTTAAAATTAATACCTACATTTATTTCTGTAATTTGGAAACATAACTTGGTTCTTTTCACATTTGAGAGGAGCTATGCTTTCAAAGCAAAATCAAATAAAATACTTGTGGATCTTTCTTTCCTGTGTCACAGGTCTAATATGTCTTTGTCTCATTAGGTGTCTGTACTTAAATGTTTTACATTACTGGGCTTAGACTCAAAACAGTATTAGAGGATGAGTTCAAGTAACATCTCCCTTTGTTGAAGGGAAAATCCAGAGCAAATTTTCAGCTGTCCTTTAAGTGAGAGGAAAAGTAGGTAACTGCATTTTGTTGATATTTAGTGTCCTAGTAATGCTAGAAATAATTTACCAGCAAAAATAAATTTTTTTTTTTTTTTAGAATCCATTGTACTTCTGTGATTAGCCCTTGCCCTGCTCTGAAAGAAAAGATGCATGAAGTTTGACTGTAAAAAATCTGCAGTTAAAAATTTAGTTTGGATGAGTTTCATCTGGAAGTTCTTTTTATATGGGGAGGCCAAACTGAATTCAGACTTAGCGTTAAGATTATGCAAGTAACACCTAGCTCTTCCATAATGCTTTTTATCCTTGTCTCTTATACATGCTTTACAATAGAAGTAGTAGCCATTACCCTGGTGTTACATAGTGGGGAAAAAGAAGCCAAAAAGCTTGGTTTAAACATGTGAAAATGAGCAGAACTGTGGGACTGCTGTAATGGCAGAAGAAGGGGAGGTGTCTAAATTAGTTACTGATTTTCTTGAGGGAAGACTAGCATCTGAGTCTTTTAATTAGGTTTTTTCTTAGGAAATACTGAGTGGGTGAAATGAAGGAGAGGGGAATGGAAAGAATTAAATCATAATATATAATATATGTAATCTTAATTCAGCCTATCTTTTTGATAGTGTTTGACACTACAGTCTTGAAAGTATTTTTTTTATCTTGTCTACTGAATATAAGTACAACATAAAGGAAGTGTTGACCCTCGGTGATTTAAAGGTAAAATATTCTTGTAGGGTGTATTGTATTGAGAGAGGTATGTGAATAATGACTGACTTTATTCCTTTTGTAGTTATTTTAGATTTTCATCTCTCCTTGTCCAGCATTCCTAATGCAGTTTGGATATTTTTAAGAGGAGAAGTCTTTGGTTTGTCTAATCTTGAAAGTGATGGTAAATGGGACTCGGGTGACAGAAGGTTATTGGCCAAGACACAGAGAAGTCCTTTTCTCAAACTTGTTAATTTTATATGCAGTGAATAAGAACAGAAATTGCATACAGATTTTGTGCAAAGCCACTGTATCTGAGGTTGTCTATATTTTAAAATCCACTTGTAAAGTCATGGTACTTGCACAATTCAAACAATTCTGTTTAATGCTTACCTCATGCTGCTCTAACTGATCTTTCAGAGACTTTCTGTTTTCTCAGTAAACCAGTTTTTTTGGTTTTTCTGTAAGATTAGAAAAGGCTTGCATCATAGTAGACATGTTGCTAATATAAAATGTCAACTCGTGAATGCAGGCGTTTGTTAGGAAGACCCCAGTGGGTATGGAGATAATAGCGCTGATCTTTGGTAGGATCAGGTTTGTTTATGGGATAAGCGCAGAAATTCTTCTTGTGTTCTGAACATTTTTCTGAATTTTCCTTTATATGAACTTTCTTTGGACTGTAATTGAGAAAGCACCATAAATCCGGAAACTCTAGGTGACATTTCTCATATCCTCATCATGCTATGATAAAAAAAATTGGTAGCAGCCATTATTTTAAAATTTTTCTTTAGTTGTAACGCTGAAAAGTTCTGGTAGTAACTCGCCAAACCTCACGGACAGTGTTCCTGATAAGTGTGCTAACCAAATAGTGTTGTAAACTACTTTATGACCTTGCCTTTGTATCTATAAATTTGCTTTCTTATCTTTTTCTCTTTTTAAAAAATTCTTATTAGTGCATCTGTGCTACAGACTGAAAAAAGTGGTTAATTACTCAAAATGTGAGGTTAGTACAGTGCTGTATGTAATATAGACAAGACCATTTTTACAGCTGTGATGTCTGTCAGGAATGCAATTCTTTACTTAAATGAGGTCTCTTTAGCAGTAACTGTGTAGATGCCATAACTGTGCATATGTGTTCACTTCAGATACAACTTCTGGAATATCCCAGACAACCTTTCACTTGGTCCCTTCTACTGAATTTACACTCTTCTGTATATAACTGACTTCGGGGAATTTTTTCCCCCTTTTTCAAATGAAGATTTAGGCAGGATTTGAGTAGTCTTTAAAATTTATCTGTTTTGATTCAAACTTCTAAGCTTTAATTTTGGAATACCTTAGATCTCTTTAAAGCACTAATTTAAGCCCTGGAGGAATCTTCTCAGTCCTCTTTGAGACTGATAAGTTTAGCACTGTACTTTCATGGTTTGGAGCATCTCTCATATGAAGAAAGTCTGAGAGAACTGGGACTGTTCAGCCTGGAGAAGAAAAAGCTCAGGGAGATCTTTTCAATGTGTATAAACAGTTGATGGGAGGGAATGAAGGTGAGGGAGCCAGGCTCTTTATAGTGGTGCCCAGTGACAGGACTGGAGGCAGCAGGCATAAACTGAAACACAGGAGGTTCCTTCAGAACATCAGAAAACACTTCTTTACTGTGAGGATGACCAAGCACTGGCACAGGTTGCCCAGAGAGGTTTTGGAGGGTCCATCCTTGGAGATATTCAAAAGCTGCCTGGATACAGTCCTGGGCAACTGGCTTTAGGTGACTCTGCTTGAGCAGGGTGGTTGGACCAGATAATGTCCAGAGGTCCCTTCCAACCTCAACCATTCTGTGATTCTGTTTGTGTGCCTTGGGGTCTAACTCTGTGTCTTCTCTGTCACTGAGACCTCCCTTCCCTACCCTCGCTCTGAAGTTGTGGAATCCCTAGTGACTGTGGCCAAAAGAAAGTTCCTTTTTTTTCCCCTTAATGGATCCTTCCTGGATACATTTCATTAGTTATACATGTCAATTGTGAAAAGTTTTGGCAACTTGGGAAGTGGAAAAAAATCTTGTAGTTCGTATTTGTGTGTGTATCAAATACATTGTGTGTCCAAATATTGCATGTATCTCTATATGATATAGATATTTTATAGGAGTCCAAGATAAAATCCGTAATCATAATACGTTGATTACTGTAACAATAGTCCTTGTATCTTTAAGTTGTTTTGTGGCTTATTTTATTGACTTTTTTTTTCTTTGTGTGTGTGTGCTTTGTCTTGCAGATTTGGAAGAATCCAGGGATTTCAAGCTTTGAATGACAAGCATTTTACAAGAGTACCACAGCTAAACTGAAAAGGCAGATGCAGCTCTGGGTACCAGATTGAGTGAGCTGGTGTGTGCACTGCATGTACATGAAAACGCACATGTTTTTGTCATCACATAGACTTACTCTTGCATATTCCTGAGAGCTTTGCAATTGATGAAAATTAATTTGAGAACCAGATGGAGCACCTTTACAGCACAGGAATCAGTAACCCATGGAAAGACACCTGCCAGTAATGTTCAACTTTCCACATGGTCTTCACGGGTGAAAAAAGTTTGCAAGAAGAGGAAGAAAAAACACCCTCTGCACAGAAAAAGCCTAATAAATACCTCCACAATCTAAATCAATAGCTGCGAGGGAAACAAGAATACAGAGGGTAGAGGAAACTGATTTTGTTATTGCAGAGGAATAATGTATGGTCTTTGGCACGTTTTGCTTTGGGCTCAGTAGATTGTGAATGGACTAATAAATCGTGACCATATGTTGAGTAATGATGACTGGAAGTAAATAAGTTGAGGAACTATGGGACAAGTCTGGGCATTGAACTGAGCAAACCTCGTTGTCCTTCTTGAGTTAACCAGGTCATCAAACTTGCATATTCTTTCTCCCTCTCCTTTTTCCTCTTTTCACTTAGTGTGGTATAAATACTAATTAATTGAGCTCATAAATGTTATTCAAATAAAGCGATTGGAATACTTCATATGTTTCCTTCTTGTACAGCTGCAAATGTTGTGTCTGGAACTATGAATCTGTGCTGTAGACAAGCATCAAGAAGGAAAGATCCGATCAAACAAGCAAGGAAAATACCTAGAGAAATAGCGAACCCAGGAAGTCAGATTTTTAATGCTGCTTCTCTTTCTTTTTTAGATGATTATATTTCTTCCTTCCTTGAATTTTAGAAGATTTTGAAAGAGTGCTTACTTGATGTGCTTTAATTCTGGCATTTGTTTTTTACGGTAGGATGAAAAGTCTGTGATTCCTTGTAGCAGAAAAAAGGGAAAAGTAAAGGAAAAACAGCTTGACCTTTTAGCCTGTTTCAGAGGAGACAGATCTTCATGGTTCACCTGAGGCAAACTTACCTGCTTTGAAAGCTAAAAGCTTTAGTGCATTTTTGATTCTGCTGTAAATGAAGAGGGGTTTTCTTTTTCATTCGTGTGTGGCAGCAAAAAGTGGGAAAGCAGGCAAGATAGTGTGATAAACAGTTCAGGCTGTGTTGGGTCTCTGGTGGAAAAAAAGTGCTGCAATGAAAATTGGATTGGCTTTGGATTGCAAAAACTTTTGAGTCCAACGAGCGGTTCAGTACCAAGAGGGATTTCCCAACTGGCCTGGCACACCAGTGCCTGCACAAGTTCGGGTCTGTTGTTTCGCACGGTTTGTGTGCCTTTTTTTCCCTTTATGCAATCTCTTTCAGCTTTAGCAGCAGAAATACATCAGATGGAAAAGATATGCCAGAGGGCAGCTTGGAAAAGATGAATGTCATATATATACATATATATGTATGTGCGTGTGTTTAAATTTCTGCAACTGAACTTTTGAAGAAAATCTGACTGGAGGAAATCTTAAAAGCCTTAAGTTACTTGAAACCTACACATTTGCAACTCTTTGTCTCTGGAATTGCATTACACTAAACTGGAATCTCAGGCTGTATAAAGATTATAACAAGTTGAGCAAAAAGATGACTTAACCATTTCTTGAGCGCCTCTTATGAAGTAGCTGTTTCTCCAAAGGATAAGTGCACCCTCACTCTACAGACTCAAAAACAAAAATGAACCTGAATTTTTTTTTAAGTGTTACTTTTTCTTAGCCAACTGCCATCATCTTTTATAGAGGAATTTTTCACTATGCATTTGGTGGATATTTATAAACACTGACCCCATCCTCCTCCCTTTCAATGATCTATCCCAGGTCAGTCTTATCAATAAAAAAAAAAAAATTGATTTAAATTTTGTGCACTAGACATATTACTTTCGTATGTCAAAAAATAAAATATTTAAAAAGCATGTATGCAGCAGTGGAACATGGGCCTGTTCTTTGCAGCGATTCCAACATCCTCTGCCTCTCCTGGAAAGGGAGAGTCCCCAAAAGTGAGAAGGAGAAACCAGTGTGCAGGAGGCGGTACTATGAGGAAGGCTGGTTGGCAACAGGCAATGGCAGAGGAGTTGTAGGCGTCACTTTTACTTCCAGCCATTGCAGGAGGGACCGGAACACCCCTCAGAGAATCAACTTCAATTTGAGGGGCCACAACAGCGAGGTAAGCAAAATGTGTGTTACACTTTAAAGGAAATGATAACATTCTTTTTTTTTTTTTTGGTAGTAGTTCTGCTTGAAATTTGACAGGGCTGTATGAAGGAGGCTCAAGATGAATCCAAATGTAATTGGGGTCTGTTGGAGTCTTTCTGGTAAATTCGAGCGCATGAGACTGATGGTGGGGAGGTTCTCTGGAAATGGGTCTGGTTTTGGTTTGGCCGATTTTCTTCTTCATTCCCCAGCGCCTCCCAGTTTGCAGGCAGATTCAATAAATGCATGTTAAGGGAGTTAAAAGTTGTGATAGTTGACTGCTTTTACACACTATTAAAGTCTGTCTTGGAAGACTAATGGAAGGGCAGGGGAGTGGGAGAGGAGCTCGGCTGAAGTCTGCCAGAGTTTTGGAAGCAGCAAACTGGAATGGCCTGTGACAGGGGATAGCTGCCATCTCTAGAAGAACTTTTAATTTTGTTAGAAAAATGGGCAAGTGAGACTTCTCAGAAAAATGTTAAGATGCCCTGCAGTAAAATGCTGTAACTTCAGAGTGCAAGGCATTGTTGTGACTACAGTGATACAAAACCTCTTCCATTTTTCTTTTCTGAAAGGGATAAATCTGTTGGTAAAAGCTGGTATTTCAGCCATGTTTTACCATCTTCCTGGCACCTATCTCTTTCTTTGCTTAATGCTTCATGGAAAGTGCAGATGATGCCCAGTAGCATAGAGTGTCTTGGATGGGAGTGAGGACTTTGTTTCTGCTTTTTAGTTGGGCTGCATTTGGATGTGCTCTTTGAAAAGATTCAGTCCAAATCAAATCAAACCTTAGTGGGTGGAATGAGATTATATGTACTGAAATTAAAACCAAAGATACAATGTGGTTCTTGTCTTTTGTGCTACTTACTAGTTGGATTCTAATATATGTTGCCCTTTTGACATAAGCTGCACCAAAGATTTAGAGGTGGATGGTTTTGGTTCTTGTGTTAATGTTAATAACAATCCTCTTTTTAAGGAAAAAAGGGAATAGGGGATAAATATTTAGTCTTAAATAATTGCTTCCACATGCTTTGTCTATAGGCAGGTGTGTGGGTGTATTGTAAATATATAGACATTTATATTTATAGACAGGACAGATTCCTGTATATGTATGTATCAGGTTCATTCAAAAAATTACAGCCACCTTTTCCCAAAGGGAAGAATGATGCTTGAATCCAGCATTTTGTTTTGAACCATCTCTGGTTGTCAGTGTAATTTTCAATTGCAAATTGCACTTTATTTTTGAAATGTGTGATACAATGACCACTTTTAATTTCTCCATATTTTCTTTTCTAACTCTTCTGTGAACCTGGGCACCTATTTTTCTCTTTTTTTCATAATATGTGTCTTGGAAACAATGGAGGGAGGTGCTGTTCATGGGAATGCGAAGTCTTGTTGCAGAACGTGGAAATAAGAGACTAGGTTTAAGTATGTACCAGTTAAGTGGAGAAGATGCTAATGTGCGTGCTGCCCTTTGGTTTTGGCTAGTTTTGCTTTGTTTGCTCAGTTGGCCATTCGATTCTCTTTCTGGGTCACTGCATCGTTGCTGTGTGGATTGAGCTGTGCTGTTTGTGCATCCTTTCACCCAACAGTGACTGGCATGAGAGAGACTTAGATGAAAGGAAAATGGTCTATTTGAATTTTTTTTTTTCTTTGTGCACTTAAAATGTGCTGGGTCAAGCTTGTCATTAATAAAAAGTTCTGTTTCTGTAAATAATCTTCCTGGTAGCAGAAAATGTGTGAATTACCAGAATAGAGACTGCCAATTCATTTACCTGTATGTCACTACAAAACTGGTATGGTGGGGTCAAAAATGTGTTGTACTGAAGGGAGAAGTGGCTTTACTACAATTAGTTTTCTGTGATGGATCTGTGGCTTTTCCTGCTAGAATATTTTTTTGAGCATCGGTGCAGAAGAAAGTTCATCCTTACAAGGTGATGCGTTATACAACATTCTTCACCAGTCTTACTGAATGTTATCCTTTTATAGGAGAATCCTACTGATTTTGGTAGGAATGAAACTGTAATAAAGGATTTGTTAGTTATTAAAGGTATGTAGTTGAATGGACGACAAGATTTTTTTATTTAGAAAACACCTTTCCTTCTAAATCTGTCTGTTGAAAGATTTATTAAAAGAAAGAAAATGTTGAACAGCACTGCTTATTGCTAATATTTGCATAAGAAGTAGCAAACGTTTTGTTTTCCCATTCTCATGTTAAAAAGCAAGCCAACAACAACCCTGTCTCTTCTGTGTACCACATTACACAATGGAAGATGCTAATTTTGCAAGCATATCCTGGTATACGTGTCTGGTTAAAGCTAAAGCTCCATTTGTTGTACAGAATGTGCCCAAAGGGATGTGACTGACAAAATTTTAAGAGCATGTGTGTTTCACTGACCAATTCTAGGATTGTATTGTGTTGTCTTGTTCCCAGAAATGGTGATTTATACTTGTACATATTTTTCTCTGGGATAAAGCTAGTGTGACAAGTCAAGTTTATTGCTTTTCTGACATACATTGCTGCTTTAATATTAGTATGCATTCAATTATAAAGTGTGAAATACTGTAATGAACAGAGCGAAAGAGGTGAAAATACAGAAGCTAAATTCTTTCAATTTGGGGTATAATTAGCAATATGCTGTGGGCAGAGCAGTACATTGTATTTCAGTTTTAGGGTGAAAATCTGGAAGAGGTAATGCGGCAGTGCTGTGCTTTTGTCAAGAACGTGAGACTATTTTTAAGTGGGTCATGAAGGTGGATGCTAGTGATGTATTTTTGCGATGTTTTTATGATTGCTGAAGAGACTCACTGAAACCTTCTTTTGGTGCACAGCTCCTTTTTTGACTGTAATAGTACACCTGTAGCATATCAGAACAAATAATAATGAAGAATCCCCAGGCCTGAATTACTGACACATGTATTGCAGTGGTGGACTTGCATGACTCATCGCACTGAACAATAATTGAGAATGAAATGCTTTGTAGTGTGAGCCATACTTGTATTTTTACAATTGCTTCAAGGTTGGTTTTTAGAGTTTGCATCTAGGAAGTGGCTGCAATATTATTTTAATTACCAGCCTAATTTTTTGTGGTTTCTAAGGAGAACTACAGGGATGAAAATAAGCATATTCCATTTATTCTGTGGCAAGAGGTGAAAATAGTGCATTTTGTGACAGAATTTTTTTTAGCTTTGGCATTGCATTTACAGTCCTGAATCTTATTTACGGAAGGCTCAGCATTCTAAAAATTAAAATTTAAATGGGCATATATCAAAGGCAGAAGCAACTTTGATGCAGAAAGAAGGGGAAATGTGTGTTGTGCAGCTATGATGTGTTTCACGTGTTATAGGAATATGTTGCATCTCTGACTATGGGATGGGAGGGTGTCTGTGAAGGTAGGTAGTGGATGGAGGAGATGTGAACGGCTGCAGTTGAATGGTTCAGTTTGGCTTTGGAGCATTTCCTTTGGTCTGGGAGAACAAACTGGCAGAGGCTGGCATTCGGTGGATTTCTTTAAGTCTGTCAGGAAGGTTAGAAGGCAGGAAGATGTGCCATTGTACCACAGTGTGTGAATTAGCAGCCAAGAAGCAGAGATGCAGTGGCCTAAAATACCTTCCCCTCCCCTACATGTGTAAATGCAGTGCTGTGCAGAAATTAGAGTGAAATTTAGAAGTCTTTGATTTTGACCTAACTTGACTTTCCTTGGCTGCACTGGGAAACAGTGTTAGAAAAGTAATTGAGCACATTCCTTTTATGACTTTTATTATTTCTGTGATAAATTAAGGATTAAATGAAAAATATCTGGTCACTTCAGCAAGGTCAGGGTTTTACCCAGTGTGACTGGTAGACTCTGAAGCATGCCAGGCTGAATATTTCTTTTTATAACAGCACAGAGATACTGGCTTTCAGCTTCTGGTCCATCCTGAGGTTTCTGGGGAGAGATTTTCAAGGAGATCTGTGAAAGATAATTATTAAAAAAGGCCAAACATCCTCAGTGGGCTTCAGTTAGCCTTACAGGGATCTTCCCTTCCAGTGTTAAGATTTACGGGATGTCTGCAAATCAAATTAGTTGGATGGTGCTGCTGTAGGTATTTCTTTTAATGGGTTCTGTTGTGCCTAGTGTATTAAGATGGTAATAGCTTCTATGGCATCTGATGTTTCTTAAATTTTTAGTATTTAAAAAAAAGTTTTGCAGGTGTATATTTTCACTGTGCTAACTAATAGATATCTTTGATATATTTAATAAGATTCAGTATGCTAATTGCTGGACTGAACAGTAGTGCAAGAATATGCAAATTCAGATGCAGTGAATTAAGTAACATGCTGAATACATTATTGAGTATGTATAACATTTTTTTACTATAAACATAAAGTAAATTGCTCATTTATTTATATTTGATGTTATTTGAGTGTCCTAAGTGCATGACGACAGGCTGTAAAACCCACCCTGTTTTGTTTAGCACAGGATTTAGAAGTAGATAGGAACATAAACATATCTCAGCTGGACTGTCAAATGAATTATTTTTAGTTACAGCTTTTCAAAGGAATGCTGTCCTTTAAAAATATTCAATAAATGTTGCTTTTCATACTACATTAGTTATGGAAGTCTCTGCACAGTTCTTGGTTTTGTTTTGTTTTAGAGTAGGAGGAGGTTACAAATTGTTTTTCTTGTTTTAAAAAGAAAGCTTCTTTATTCTGTCCACCTTTTTGAGCTTATATATGAAAGTTCTGAGCAATTCTGGCAGAGCAGATTCTTTCTAGAAGTCTATTGCTTGTATAGGAAATAAATTTAAAACAAACAAACAAACCTTTTCAGTAATGATTCTTGGTTTGTAATGTCACTGGTAAGAATACAGAAAAAAAGTACAGGAAAAACTTTTTTTTTCCTAAACTGTGTCTGTTTTAATTGTAACTGGCATTTCAACCTTAAATGTGGGGTTTTTTATTATGATTCCTGGACAGAAAAAAACAAGGCAGCCATGTGAGTCTTGACAGCATAGGTACCTTGTATCAATCATTGCCTTCAGACACGGCTGGAACAGTTGTTACTGGTTAACACTTAAGACATCTTGAGGTAGAGCAATACTGTAATAATGCCTTTTGGCTATAGAAGCCACAGTGGTACAAGACATACACTGATGTAAACTGCAGTGGTATTGCAGATCTTCTCTCTCATTTTTCTGTCACTGCACACAGAAGACAGGGCAATGTTTGTCAGCAGAAATACTATCTTTGTGTTAAACCAAGCTAGTATAATTGGAAAAGACAGCCAAACTTTTGGGCATACAAGGTTCTGAAGAAGGACTTGTATTTCTGAAAGCTTGCCTAGTTTTTACAACCCTGCTAGCTGATACAATGCTAAATCTGTCTACAAACCATGCCCTTCCTCTGTCCTTAAACTATTATGGCTACAGAAAAATAGTGCTGCAGAGAGAGACAGAATTAGTGCTTCAGTGGGAAGTGACTTGTAGGAGAATAGGTCCTGTGCCTGACTGGGCTGGCTCTCTTAAATTTCTGTTGTGACTAGTATTGCCAGGCTTTTCTGACTACTCATTTTCAGAAAGGACAAACACATTGGGATTTCATGCAGGCTCCTTACTATATCTTCTTGAACTGTCTGCTCTGCACTTGGTCTGGGTGCTTGGGTGCTTGAGTGCTTTAATTTCTTAAATTAAAAGAGCCAAAATACATTTTAGACCTCTTTGTTAGTATTTTTCTTATGAATCTTTTAAATTTCTGATGAAGCTTAAATATGCTCTGTGGCATGCAAGAAGTGTCTTTCATACCTTCTCAAGAGAATTAGTAAAGAAAATAAATGGAGCTGCAAGTTGGAAGGGATTGATCCTCTTCCTGTAAGTGACAATTATCAGTCCTGCTGCTTCCCTTTTCTGTGCCCTGTATCAGTTTGCAAAACAAGGTATGGGGCAGACTGTAATAGTACACCTTCTGTATAGTTTGTTCACTCTAAGAAGTGTGACCACTTTCAATGTGTTTTTTATCTTTTCTTTGTGATACTGTTTTTCCCAGCCACACTAAACTTCTAGTCCCACACTTAGTTGGCCCTTTCTGTCTGTCTTTATCAATTGCCTCAGAATCCCAGCCTGTGAACTCTCCAAGTGGGGGGGGGGGGGGGGCAGGGAGTGGCATGGCTGGGATTGAGAGTGGACTCTCCTTTTACTAAGGTACAGGATTATATTATATTTCTTCTTACACAGTCATATGGCTTTGAAGCAAACCGTCCAATCTTGCTACAACTGTAGTTGAGTAATGAGAGTTGGTAATGCTGCATTGCTGTGCTGCGAAATTTGCTTTTGTAGGTCATGTGTACACACAGTGTGTTTCCTGCAAAGCATAGGTCATCTGCTCCGGAAAATTTTAAGTTACAGTTTTTCTGTTTTGTTTTAATAAGCATCTAGAAAATCATCCCTCAAGGCTGGGTGAAAAAGGAATATATTACATGAGAACAGTGTTGTCAGCTTTTAAACAAACTAATTATATTTGTAAGCACGTCATCAGTATGGTTTTACATTTTACCATGCTATAACATGTGACTACAGTTCTGTTAGATAATTCTCAAAAAAGTTTGAAGTGGAATCAAGCTCACCTTTATCAGAAATGAACCCTAAGTTTTTATTCATGTTAAGTTGCTGAAAGATAACAACTTGCGTATTTCAAGATAATGATATGCCCAAGGGGCATTTCTTGCCTTTTGAATTAGGGCAAAGATATTCTGTTGCTCTGGATAGGAGCAGTTGTTCAGCATGATTATGTGGGTGTTCAAGGAAAATAAATTAATTTTCTTTAACAAAAGTTTAATGATGAGGACCTACAGATGTAGTGAATAGGTGAGATTACTACTGACAGTTAATACTTAAGGTTGGCATATGAGCACCTTCTGAATAAGGGAGGTCACAACTCAATATATAATTCTGAAGGCCTTGTATATGCTGAACATCTGATTAGTGGAGAAATCAGGTTTTATGATAGCATTTCTGAGCCATAATAATAATTAAGGACACTGCCTTAGTTTAAACAGTTCCCAGATGAATTAATTAAATTACAGATAGTCTGAACAGATAAGATACCCATTGCAAACCATAAACATTTCACAATATAATTGAATATATAGCACCAAATAATTGCTTGTCAACTATATCTAGGATGTAGTAGAACAGACAAAAGAAATTTTATAGGGACTTGTCCTTGGGCAACCAGCATCTCTACTCTGGTAGCAATCTTCTGTGAACATGTGTGAACTTCTGAGGGAGTTCTCACTACTCTCTTTGCATTAGGAACTTCTTTAAAGAGAAGTAATCCACTTGTATAACAAAAATGCTACAGGAAGTAACGAAAACGTAGTTGAATTGGGGAAACTTTTGTAAATTTAAAAAAAAAATGCTGGTTTTAAGTTTTCAAAATCGAATTGTGAAGTTCCAGTTATGGAATTATTTGACAAGTTAGTATATTGGAAAGTAGTATATCCTTAGACATTCCTCATTTTTTGTATTTTAAGGAAATGAAATGTACATAGATGACTTTACTAATAAAGAAATTACAGCTTTGTTTAGCCTGATCAGAATGTAATGAAACTGCAAAGTACAGTGGATTTATTCTGCTATTCAAAAGGGACATTCTTTCAGGAAGTTTTCACTCCTTGCCCTCATTAACAGCAGGGTTCTCAGTTTGGTGGAAGATGTGCATTGGTGGAGCCTGATTTGGCAATTTTGGTTGTTCTCAGCAGACAGCAGAAAACACTGTCTCCCATAAGATTCTCATAGACAAGCTGTTGAAGTACAGGCTGGTGGATTGGAAAGTGGCTGAATGACCAGGCCCAGAGGGTTGTGATCAGTGGCACAAACTCTATTTGGTGATTAGTGGCGTACCCCAGGGATCAATACTGGGTGCAGTCCAGCTTGACATCTTCATTAGTGATCTGGATGATGGAGCAGAGTTTACTCAGCAGGTTTGCAGGTGACACCAAACTGAGAGGAGTGGCTGATATGCCAGAAGATGGTGCTGCCATCCAGAGGGATCTTGACAGACTGGAGAAATGGGCTGACAGGAACCTGATGAAGTTCCACAAGAAGTGCAGAGTCCTGCACCTGGGGAGGAAGAACCCCATGTACTTATATGTGCTGGGGACCACCCAGCTGGAAAGCAGCTTTGTAGAAAAGGACCTGGAGGTCCTGGTGGACGCCAGGTTGAACACGAGTGAGCAGTGTGCCCTTGCATCAAAGAAGGCAAATGGAGTCCTCAGCTACATTATGAGAAGTATTGCCATCAGGTTGAGGGGGGTGATCCTTCCCCTCTGTGGAGCACTGGTGAGGTCACGCGTGGAGGACTGTGTCCAGTTCTGGGGGGCTCCCCAGTACAAGAGACATGGACATACTGGAGAGAGTTCAACGAAGGGCCACGAGGATGATGAAGGGGCTGGAGCACCTCACATATGAGGAAAGGCTGAGAGAGCTGGGACTGTTCAGCTTGAAGAGAAGACTCAGAGGGATCTCATTAATGTATATAAATACTTGAAGGGAGGGTGCAAAGAAGATGGAGCCAGGGCCATTTCAGTCGTGCCCAGTAACAGAGGCAACGGGCACACACTAAACTGCAGGAGGTTGCTTGTGAACATCAGGAAACACTTTTTCACTGTGAGGGCAACTGGCTCAGGTTGCCCAGAGAGATTGTGAAGTTTCCATCCTTGGAAAAAAAAGCTGTCTGACCATAGACCTGGGCAACCAACTCTGTGTCCCTGTTTGAGAAGGGAGCTTGGACCTTCCAGAGGTTCCTTCCAACCCCAACCATTCTGTGATTCTGTGAAATCTGTTTGTAAACTGGTGGAGCAACATCAAAAAACACAACTCTTGAAGGCAGACAGAAAGTGCTAAATATGCAGAAGTGTGAAGAGAAGCCATACAAGTTTGGCTAAAGGGAGAGAACTGATGCACTAGAGGAGGCAGAGAACATTTTTTCTGAGGATAAATCCAGATGATGTTCCAAGTAGTCAAGCAGTTGGAGAGCATAGTCAAAATCCTTATGAAGTATTATAGGCAGAGATAATTAAAATGCAGAAGAAAGTTAGAGCTGTTGGATGTGAGGGTAACTTCACAAGGGAGGAAGAATTTGAGAAGGAAAATTGTCACTAAGCCGAAGAGGAGAAGAAACTGTTTAGATGGCACAAGCCATGCCCCTTGGAAGGAAGTTTAAGAAGTGGCAGAGCCTAACTCTGTTGTAAGCTATAGAAATCTGCAGCTCTGCTTAAAACAAAGTAGTAATAAAATTCTAAATGTAGACAGTGAAAGATCGGACTTCTGGAGGAAATTGTATCACAAGGTATCAGTGCCCTAATTACTGAGTTGGCTTATTTACATATAAAATGAGAAAATGGCAAGTAACGGTTTCATCAAGGAAAAACAAGGCAGAACTGTGAAGAAGCCTGCAGCTACAGATCATCACTACCTAGGATAAGTGTGTACATGTACCTGCATATGTGCAGGAGAGGCAAGCGTAGCTGGAGTAGAGCCAGTCTCAGAAATGTTGCTCAAGCTGAGAATGACACTAGCTTTTGTGAAGATGGAGCAAATGTGTTGGGCATCTGGCATTCACTGATAGTCAGGAGAAGCCAGAAGACTGTTCGTCAGATGTAGTTTCCAGAGGGAATAATAGCCAGCAGCAGAAGACACAACTGAAGGCTGGTTATTGGCAGTATGGCGACCTCCTGAAGTTAATATCTTGAGTAGTGTCCTGGAGAAGGGGCCAAGCATAAGAACCTGCAATAGGTGTTGGAGAAGTTGAAAAAGAGGGAGTGTTTCAGGCCACTGAAGAAATTCATCATCTGAATAAGATGGAAAAAAGACAGAGGATTCTTCCACCTGGGGAAGAGACAGCTCTAAAGCCTTTAACCTGAAAAGAGTTAGAGGAAGTTGAGTTTCACAGAAAATCTGATTCCACCAAAAGGAATGAATCAAGGTCGTTATTCAGGTGGAGACACAACAGAGAATTATGTCAGTGGAAAAAAAGATAGGAAGGAGACTCAGATAGGCTTGATTATTCAGTTACAAAATACTAAAACTAAAGAGGTATTTGTAGTTTCTAGCTACCCTAATGAGGACATTTCTTGAGGAATGACATTATCTTTAAAGGGTGCACATGTAAAGATATCCCAAAAGGCTTTTTTGAGGATACAATGAGACAGCTTTCTGATGCTCTGCTATTGGTAAAAGGAGTGTTGATTGCATACTAGAGAGCTTAGTTTATAAGGGATACAAGCAGGTCTTTATGTTAGGATTATTGCAAGGAAAAGGAATCCTATTCCTTATTCTTTCCCATCCCTTAATTCTGATTTGGTCCTGTGAAGTATTTCTTGAGCCTGGTAATATACAAATATGTTGCTCCTTAGTTCAGAAGTATTCTGGGAGCATACAATGAAGCTGCATTTGCTGCTGCTGCACAGAAGTGAGAATGTTAAATGCCTGGTTAATTAACAAATGGTGTTGCTCTGGAGGGAGTTCTATTTATTGTAGGGAATGGATGCTCAAAATATGGTTCCTTGAAAGAAGGTGTCTTAAAAGTACGCAGAGGACTAAGTGGCTAAGAAAGGCTGCAGTTTGAGAGTACCTGTCACTTCTTGTTCTGGTAATATCTTGAGTTAGGCATATTCTTCATGACCTACATGGGACCAATACTGAATAAAGTGTATGAAAGGGAAGAACATTTGATGTTACAGTTAGAGGCACAGATTGCTTTACTGTACAAAGTGAGCCATTAGCATAAGTTATGTTTATTGGTGCATAAAAGAAATGCTTTCTCATGTATGTCATCTTAGCAATTTTACTTTTGCTCACAGACACCCCATTGATCACAGATGTTAGAGTAGGAATTGCTGTTTTCCCATGGAATGCCATTAATCATCTACGTTTCATTTAAATTTTATTGCACTTCCAGCATTTTTACCATTTCCAGAATAATACCCTCAATGGTTTCTTCAGATTTAGTAGTCCTTTTACTAATTAGGTAACTCAGACCCTGCAGTCCACTTGTGAAAGAAGTCTGTGTGTCATAAGGTCTCTTGAATATTAGCAATACTTACACAAGTTATAAAAATGGAAACCAACACTTGTTTATTGAGAAATATGTATTGGTATATATGTTGTTCTTGTTTGAAGGAAATCAGAAGTCTTTTGAAGCAGTGTTTCAAATTAAGAATAGTTGTTAAGGATAAAATTTGTCCTGCTTTAAGTACTTTCTCCAGAAGAAACAAATCCAGCAGGGAGGTTAACAAATTATATTAGAATATTGTCATTTTGATACATACTACTTATGTAACCAGTTATACCTTGTTATTATGTCTTATGGCTGCCATAAAGTCATTCTGTTGATTAAACAGATTCAAATTAGTCTTTGACACAATGTTATTATGTATTATTAAAAGCCCTACCTGAAGCTGGAGTTTCATTGGGTTAATTGTAGTAATGGTTTTAGTCTCTGTGGTCACTGGGTATGTGTTAAAATTGTCCTCCCTCAGACAGCTTCCTGCTCAGTTCCCTCAGAGTGAAGTAGTGAGATGTGGTTGTGATTACACTGGCCAAGGAGATGACTGTTTAATGGCTGACTTCGGGTGTCAGTAATTACAGGTGGAGGTTCCTTATCCATCTTGAAGGTCCTGAGCTGCTGCTAACAACTAAAATAAGCCACTTTATGCCTGAGATGGGAGAGGGAGATGCCTTTTCTTAAAATAGATGAGCTTAAACTACCATTTAAGGCAAATACATGTAATTTTGTTTCTGTACATGTATAATATTTTCATACATGTCTCATTTTTATTTTAATTGCTTTTTCTGCAGCTTTGCATAATTGTGACCATAATCAAAACTTGTTTGTAAGACTTAAAGGACTTACAAACAAAGCTTGTTCATATGCCTAGAAAACATCATATAAAGAAGTTGTATTTTACATATGTATATATGTCTTAGGAAAGACATGGACCTGTTGGAGTGGGTCCAGAGTGGTGCCACAAAGATGATCAGGGGGCTGGAGCACCTCCCTAAGAAGACAGGCTGAGAGAGTTGGGGTTGTTCAGTCTGGAGAAGAGAAGGCTCTAAGGAGACCTTGAGGTGGCCTTCCAGTATTTAAAGGGGGCTACAGGAAAGATGGGGAGGGATTCTTTATCAGGGAGAGTAGCAAGAGAATGAGGGGTAAGGGTTTTAAACTGAAAGAGAGTAGATTTAGATTAAATATAAGGAAGAAATTTTTTACAATGAAGGTGGTAAAACATTGGAACAGATTGCCCAGAGAGGTGGTAGATGCCCCATCCATGGAAATGTTTAAGGTCAGGTTGGATGGGGCTTTGAGCAACCTGACGTAGTTGAAGATGTCCTTGCTCATTGCAGGGGCGGTTGGACTAGATGACCTTTAAAAGGTCCCTTCCAACCCAAACTATTCTATGATTCTGTGATATATATGTAAATGAAAGGATTTGTGATATATGTTGTCAGATAAAATAAATTCATGTAAGTAAAGCTGTTAAAAAAATAACAGCTGTAGAAAAGTTCTGTTCCACAGAAAATTAATCTAATGAGGAACTAAGTAATTTGATCTGGGAACCTCATACAGTCTCCTAATATTTCATGTTTTACTTTAGGCTAACTTCATAAAATATAAAACAAATGTTCTATATTGAGCTAAAAATTCATATGGAGCTTGATAAATGTACAAATAGATAAGACATGCCATAACATACAATAATATTTTAAATGAGAGCATAACATTTTTTAAGTGACCTTTGAATATTCTTATTTTCTAAGTAACAATTCTTCAGATTTGTTGTGAATAGACGTGAATCACATACTGAGTGAAGGAGTAAGCTTTCTGTCCTTGTATTTTGCCTGTTCAGCTGTTTTGTTTTGAAGGAAATAATGTCTGCTTTTACTATGGCTGTTCATATGCTTTCAGTGTTTCTTTCCTACAAGTTCCCCATTTTTAGTGCTGTGAAGACTCAATTATAGTTATAGCTGAAACTAAACTGGAGACACCTTTTTGATATATGTACCTAAGATGAAAATTCTTCCTGTGCACTAGACATTTTATTACTTCACTTGAGATATTTTTTCAAGGTAGTTTCTGAGTGTGAGACTTCTGTAGTGAAACACACAGAGGTTGAATTGCAAGTATATCTCCTGTCTGAAAATAGTAAGACCTAGACTTAAAAGATTTTAAACTTGATGTTTTTGGGCAACTGTTGTTTTTAAGTTTCTTGTGACCTTTACGTTTATGATCTTCAGGACAGAAATTTGAAAGCTTTTTAATACTGAAGGCACTCTTGTTTCTTAGATTGTTTTTTCTGCTACTACTACTAGTAGTAGAAGTACCTTGCTATTAAAATTTCATTTTAAAATTACTGGTGCAAATAATAGCACCTGAATCGTTAGCAGTGTTTCTACTCACTCTCTAGAAATGGTAAGATTTCCAATATTATTACTGTACTGTTGGAAAATAGATAATTTTACAAAATGAGCATCCATTACTATTTTTACTGGCATTTATTCAGGCAGAAGGTTTTACTGATTTGATGTAGGGATCTAATATGTAATGAATTACATGTTAAGTGGTAGCAGCATCCACGAGAGCAGGGAAGTAGCTCAGAATTTAGGTAAAAGTGGGAATGAACAGGGCAGCCTGAAGGGTAGGTTGGGAGTTTGGGACTGTTTGGATGTGTGACGCAGGAGTACCTAGGAGGGGATAGGAGGCAGAGAGGGGGCAAGCCTGCCTGCTGCTTTTCTAGCGAGACTTTCTGCCAGGCCCTGGGATTGGACCTATGTCTCTGAGGTCCTGAATTCCCCTTGATTCATAAACATCTATCAGATGTGGTCAAAATATCTTCATCCTCTGTAGTGAGTGATCCAAACAAGAGATGACAACTTTAATAGCTGTTAGTTAAATGCAGATAATAGGTATCAGTCCTGCTCATCATTTTGTGGATTGATGATGCATGTCAGGAGTAACGTGTAGGTTTTTCCTATTCCTTTTGTGAAGCTTGAGCAATTTGTCAGACAGCCATTGTGTATCAGAGAGAAAGATTAAGCTATCAGAGGTTATGAAATGTCGGCATTACCTGTAGTTGATTTACGGTGTTGTTTCATTTCTTTGAATGTGCTGGTGCATACATGTTATGATTCAGTCTTCAATTATCTGAATAAGTACTCTTTTTTTTTTTGACTTCTTGGAATTCTCTTCCATTCAGTGCCTGTATGGTGCCTGTGGATGAGGGAACATTGCCTGAACAAGCTCTATATTGTTTTGGAAGTCAATAAGTATTCAGTGAAGGGCATGAAGAAAAGTGAAGTCTTGTGGTTGGGCAGCTGAATGTTGCTGTGGAGGATTGGTTTTTTTTACTGTGCTTTTCACCATAACCTGGATGTATTTCTCATTTTCTGAGTAATGGTAGTAATCGTTTTACTGTCTTTGGAACAGTGAAGAATTAATTAATTTTCATTAAATGCTTAGACACTATAATTCTACACAGGTAGCCAGCAGTTCTTGGTCTTAAAGCATTTGCTTTTGTCAGTCTCATCTTGATATTCTTCTGGGGATCTGATTTCACAAGCCAACTTTAAAATAAATTTTCATGACTCATCTTCAGAGTTTGATCATGAGTAATATTTGGCCCTACAATATGTGGGCAACAATGCAGTGGTTTTCTGGTATATATCTAGCTAATCTTGAGGGATTCCTTGACGGACAGCATAGCTAACTTCAAAACTCAAGACTTTAGGTGTACAGCAGTCAGAGTAAGGGGATTTTTAGTTGTGTTTTACATCCAGCTCGTTGTGAGTCAGTCAGTTCATCAGCTTAGAAATCACCTGTTCAGAGCTTCAGAACAGCCGTAATGATGCAGATTGTGCCCAGAGGATGTATAACATGATTCCTGTTAATGGGAGGTTTTAATAATTGAGTTCAGTGTTGATGATGATAACATTAGAGATGTTAGATCTAAATTGTCCTGTTGAGCTTGTCTTTTAAAGTGTTCTGAAAAAATTCTGTGATGTACTTATATGCTGCAGTGATTATTAAGACTAAGAATCACAGGCATTTATCTGAATCTGAAACATGGTGGTGTGACTCCCATGGGTAGATGTGAAAGCTAGAAGAAAGTCAGATACTACATGGAGTGAAGTTTCTTATTGTCAATTAACTCCAGAATCATTTGAGAAATGCAGACAGTTCATCAGCAAACTTACTGTATTCTTACCAGTACTGCAAATACCACTGCAGTCTGAAAAATCAAGTTGAGCTTTTAATCCTCACTAGTAATCAAGGTTTTATAGGTTAATGTGAGTTAGCTGTTCATATCATCTGTCCAACATGGTATCTCCACTGGGTTCAAGTGGGTATAATGGTACAAACTGTTTTGGGTAAAGATACTCTTTTGGTTGTGAAATGTAGAAGTAGATGTGATGCTTAGGGACATGGTTTAGTGGTGGACTTGGCAGTGCTAGGTTAATGGTTGGACTCAATGATCTTAAGGGTCTTTTCTAATCTAAACAATTCTATGATTGATTCTATGATTCTGTGAAAGCAACAAAAACATTTTATCTTTTCTATTTACTATGCTAGAGGAGGCTTTAAAAAGGGGATAAAATGTCTTTTTAAATGCCCATCATACTTCCAGGTGGTTGTGAAGGGTGCTTTTTTGGGTTCACTGTCCAATGTGATGATGGTTAATTTTCTAAATTATTTTTACAAGTGTTCTTTAGCAACGACAATTCCATTGTACTGTGCCGTGGCACTCATGGGTAACTTCTTTCAGTATAGATTTAGCTACCATTCTTGTAAAATTGAATTTTTCCTTCATAATTTTCCTTACTAGTGAAAGATGGGTTGTTATTTTTTCAAAATATTTCTGTCGACGTCACTGGTTTTAGTGGAGCATGTTAGATTATGTAAAATACTCATCTAGACTGGTGATAATGACAACTTCCTGTTTGTTTTGTCTTTTTTACAAATTGAAAGTATTTGAACTTCACTTAAAATACAATTTTCAAAAGTCATTTAAATCACTCTTAATCTTTGTAATTCTGCTAAAAGAAAGTAGTCTGCTGCTTTCTTCATTCACTACTTGGGATAAGTAGTCAGGGGAAACCTTGAAAATACTTAAAATAAAATTGAAGACAGATTTTCCATTTCTGTGAGCCAATAGTAGTCTAAGTTGAAAATAAGAGACTTGCTTTTGAGGATTTTTGATCAGCTGAAAATTTTGGGAACAACTGTAATCATGACAATCACATAATTGTTTGACAGAAGGCTGCTCACCAATTTGTGTTCATTTTTGGGTAGTTATTAGCAAGCTAATAACTTTGGATGCTGTTTTGAAATTTCCTGTCACTACTTGTCACTGTCACTGGAAGCAGTGGGTGTCTTTCCAAGGGATCAGCCTGGCATTTTATACCACATTTCTCACAGATTGTGATGAGGAGTGCAGTGTATCTAGACCAGTGATGCCCAATCTTTCTACCCAGATGAACGAGTATCTTATTCAAGTGTTAAGAGAAAATTGTGTGGTTTGGCTCCTCCTCTGCCATGTGACTGGACTTCGTGTGGGACAATACAGTCGTGTACTTTCCAGAAGCAATAAAAATAAATAGGTAACTTGTACCAGTGGGTTGTATTTGGTCCTCAGGTGGAAGTTACCTGAGCAGCAGCTGTAGAATATGCTCATTGCTGTGCATTGCTGAAGGTGGTCCAAATGTGGAGCCCAGGTGCTTCGTCATGGCTGTGCTCAGGAGTGAGATCTGGCTGCCCCTCTCTGTCATGTTGTTACCACCAGCAATGATAAATCATTACGCCTTACACAGCTGCAAGAGCCACTGCACTCTGTTGCAGGTCGCTGGAGTTGATCTGTCATTGGAGATGGACTATTCCTGAAGCTGAGTTGTAGCAGAAGCTCTTGGTTTGCTTCCCCTGTTTTGCAGGGTTTTCGTCAGTGAAGGCAGTAAGAGACTGAGTCAAGCTACAGACCAGAAAAGATTGAGGGAGGATCTCTCAGTCACAAGAATGCCAAACCATCTGACATCAAAAAAGTGTTAACCTTACAAGTATATGACAAACTCCAGTACAAATAGAATGCTGGGTCTTTTAAAACATTAATCTTATTTTATGATCTCCCTTTTATAAATAAAGCTATATAGTAAAGTGCTCCAGGGTTCTTTCAGATGAAAGGCATTAGATAATGTCACCTTTGGATGTTTACCTCCTGTCTAGGCCTATTAATTCATTGATCACTGAAATACTTTATTGCAACAATTCTGTTCTTGCCCATGTGTCGTGTGAATCCATTTGAATGTCACCCTTATTTATTTTAGCTCGTTTATTAAGTTGCATATTGTGAGCTATCTATTGGCCTGAATTAAAACAGATACGAAACACTAAAGCCAAATCTCTACATAAAACTGCCAAATAAAATACATAGCCAGGCAAGAGAATAAATAAATAAATAATCAGGCACAAGGACAAGCCCAGTAGACCTCTTGCAAACCACCCACAAAGGGATTAGTTCCCAGCTACTCAAAGGAATGGGAAAAACATGGGTAGCAGATAAAAGAGCAAAGGGAGGGGACCCAGAATAGATAAAAATAGCTCAGTTGAAATAAACAAGTCTTGCAGCAAAGCCAGCCAGAAAAGGGCAAGAAAAGAAGTGCATGCTGAAATGTTACACAAAAATGAGTTGTTATACAGGGATGGAAGTCACAGTGCAGTGTGGCATCCCGAGCCTGGATCTGATCCGGAGCAGGCAGAGTGCCTTGCTGGCATGTGGCCCGCAGGCATCAGTTTGGTTTTGCCTGGCTGTTTCAACCTGCCCGTGAATGACCAGCTGCAAGGAGATGGCAATGCTGACACAAATCAGAAAGCTGCTCTTTGGCAACAGAAGTTTGCTTTCTTTGGTTGGAATTACAGTATCAGGGCCCTTATGCACCCATTAAGCACAGAAGATCCAAGTACTAAAATGTTTTGCAGGATGAGGTCTAGAAGTTGTTAAAAGGTGTATCCTTTTGCTGGCCTGGGTGATTTCTTTGCATCTTTCCCAAGAAAAGCCCTTTGTAGCCATCAGAATGCTATAGGCAAATGGAGACCAACTACAAGGGCATATCTAAAACATCCTGTCTTTAATAGATTATTTCTCCACAAATGGACTCTACTTGTTATAAGATCATTGAAATGAAATCTGTGTTGCTGCCATGTTTGTAGTCTGAACTGTAATCCTTCACCTGTATCAAATTATTGTCCCCAAACAGGTTAAATAATTGAGGGCAGGAGAAAAGTCTAACATGTGACTTGGCATTTTTGGTAGGGTCTACCCATGCTCCCAGCTCTAGATTTCAAAACAAACACACCCTGAACATTATGCTGTCTTTCATTATACCTTCTGGCAACCTGTGATTGGTTTCTGCTTTGTATAGGCTGCCACTTCATGCCACTTCATGGGATTCTTATTGACCTTTTTTTTTTCCACTTGTCCCATTTAGGTATTTGTTTAAATGGTACAAATAAATAATAATAATATTAGTTAAAAATCTTTAGTTCCACTGCTGCTTTTCCTCAAGTAACATCTATGTAGTTTTCTCTCCCTCCCCCCTTGCAGTCACACCCATTTACATTAAAAATATTTTAATAATAATGTTACTCTATTTTACCCAGTCTTCATTTTGAATCTCTTTATGTGAAATTGATGCTTGTGAAAGCTGGAAGTTGACTGTTCTGGAGGATAATCAGAGAGATACCAGTCAGAGTGGATGTGCAAAAAAGGTGGCAGTTGTAAGAACTCTTTAAACCTTTAAGGTTTATGCTCTCCCATTTGCCAGTGGTCCTGGTGCCGATGCTGGGGTGGCTCCTTTGTGGAATCCCCTACGCACTGGGATCAGGAGCACATGTATAATCATCATCTAACTGGAACACATTTCAGTCATTACAGTCCTGTCTTAAAGGTGTAACTGAAGGCGGTCCACAGGTGACTAGGAAGATGCCACGAATACTTACCTATAGAGTTTTGTATAAATTGGCGAGTCATAACCCTGCCGGTTTGTGATCAATAACCAAGGGATGTTATAAACAGTATGGCCGGAGGTTTACAAAGTAGTGGGGTATTGCAAATTTCAGTTCCTCTTTACTAATGTGTGTTTGCTATTTGTAAGTTAAAAATAGAATGTCTGTTTTCATTTAAAACATACGTTAATTTAAATAGCTAAGAGAATGTAAAGTAGCAATTTCTGTTGTATCAAGCAGAGCTGTGACTCTATTGAAGCTCTCTTGGATGCTGTGGTTGTCTTCATAAATCCAAACTCATCATAGCCACGCAAAGCCGCATCCTCTGCATTGTTGCTTTGAATGGACCCGCAGATGGGTGCTATGCCCAGATATGCAGGAGTGCAGGTAAAAGGAGCGTGATGAAAGGAGTAGTCTGTTTTACGCTTTCATACATAATCTACTGTTTGGCATTTCTGAATTCCTGGTCTTCACTGGTAGTATGCTGTGAGACTGCTGGAAACTACTACTGTGGTACTGGCTTTACGGTTGTGATAAAACACGCTCCAGTCTTGAGAGCTTTCTGAGAAGCTGCTGTTTGAAAATGGAATTTTTTTTGTTTTGTTTCATTTTATCTGTCATTACCATACTTGAATTCTGCTTTTCCTGTATTCATAGTAGTTTCCTTTTTCATTTTAAAATGAAACTTTGCAACCTTAGCTGATGCTTAGTGTTCCTTTGTCTTGCTCATCCGACTCTCTTTCTTAATTACATCAGCTCCAAACCGCATCTATATTTCTGAAATGGCTCAGTGCTACTTTCTGTTATGCCAACTTGGTTCCCATTGCTTAATGATAGATTTGTTTGGGACAGAGGTTTCTGCGTGGACTTCCTGGTGGTGAAACAATTTAGGGAGCTCTGCAAGGTCTTCAGGTTTTCATTGCAACTGTGATTTGAGGCATTTGGTCTAGCAAGGCTGTGTGCTGAGATGTGTTGTAGAAACAGATGTATGTAAAGCTGCCTGTGTTGTTATATTAGCTTACTTATAGATACACTGCTCAGTGTTCTTAAAATGTCCCTTGCCAGGATTTTAACTTCATTATACAATTGAACTTTTTGATGTGAAGAGGACAAAAAAAAAGAGATAGTTAAAACTTCAAATATTGACCTTTTGAGAAAAGGAGTGAAAAGGAAATACAGAGCAGGCTTTACCAGAGGTAGTGAGAGAGAGAGAAAAGGTTAATACTGGCACTGGCAACTTTTAGAATTAATTTGTAGTTGTGTGTCATCAGTTTGAGACAGGACAGCGGGAAGTTTTACATGTTAAAGGCTTTGTCTACAGTGGTTAAGAGCATCCATAGAGTATCAGATCAGATGTCCAGATGGCACAGTGTCCTGTCTCTGTCAGTGACCAGTAGCCAACACATAGGAAAGAGTTTAAGCACCAATAATCTTGTAGTTGTGCTTTCCTGTTACAGACCCTCACTCTGCAGGAGTCTGCAGCTCAGGAACTCCCTGGGCCAGGTACATGGACTTTGTGTCCATACAACTTTCTTCTGTGAATTTGCCTGACTGCTTTTGCATCTGTGTAAAATTTTGACCTATCCTGTGTAGTGAATTGTACAACTTACCTATGAGTTGTGTGGAAAAAGTATGTTCTTTTGTTGTGTGAATACCCATCCTTCTGATTTCCTTCAGTGGCCTTTATTTTCTGCACTAAAAAAGGCGGTAACAGTTGTTACCTATTTACTCTGTCCCACTTCTGATTTAATAGACCTGTATGATATCCCTTTGTAGTAATTTATTTTCCTGCTTTGAATAGTGCTAGTCTGTTGCTCGTACGCAATCTAATCTATCCATACATTTGAATCATCTTTTTTTTCCCTGTTCTCAATGTCTTTTCAGGTTCCCTTATATGCATTTTGAGACTAGAGGAACAAGAACTACACATAATAGAAATGCAAACCAGTACAGTAGCGTAATGCTCGTTTCTGTTTTCCCCATCTCCCCCACCCCCTTACAGTTGCAAATGGTGGCCAACATAATAATGACAATTACCACTTGTTATAGTTAGGGCTGATGTGTTTCTTTGAAAGAAGGCCTAGTGGGGGACATTTTAACTGGTGATGGATAGAGGACCTGACATGGACTCCCAGTACAATTCCTGCTTCTTTGTTCCATGTAATATTTGCCAAAACAGTGGCAATGAATGATGATACGCATTTATTTTTTTTCCCATGTGAAGGATGGCTGCATTCAGCATGCACACACACAGATAAAAAGTTGAACAGCTTCAAAAGCTATGTCAGCCAGTCTGTCAAAATCACATTGGCAGACCTGGAGCACTGTATGTACAGATGGGACCTGAAAGTGAGATCTGTTTGCTCATGGGAGAAAAGGGAGCTTGGTTTGACAAGATTACCGTGGAGAGCTGCTGGCTTGCTTGGCTGTGACTGCATCTTCACACGCCTTGCAAGAAGCTTGCCCTAAATCTCTTTCTTTGTTGTTTTTTTTTTTTTTTTTCCTTCTGCAAGCTGTGTTTCCCTCTTGGAGACACGCAGCCTTCATCCACTGTGTCCTCTCTGGGGCACCAGCCGCCTTTGGGCCCTGGCCCTGCTCCTGGGGTCTCCCTGAGCCGTTTGCTGCAAGAAAGCTCACATGAGGGGTGACCAGCAGCAGAGCTGTGAGCTGTGGTCACAGTCGTACCTTTGCTCATGCTCTGAAGGATCCGCAGGGAAGCTAATAAGAGAACAGAGGCTACTTTTCCATGCTGGGGAGTTAGGGAAGATCACAGAGCAAGCAAGGCACAGGCTGTGAGTCCTGCTCATTCCTTCAGAATAAACCCTCCCTGGGACCTGAACTCTGGCTGGATTTTGTGGTGAAGAGGTGTGTGCTTGTGCTCAGGAAGCCCATCCTACATACCTTGGAGAAATCTTTTTAAACTGCATCAAGCCTGGAAGCTAAACAGAAGTTACTTACCTGTTGGCTAGAAGGTTGGAGGGTTTTTTGTGATAGGGTTGGCAATTCAGAGAAGCTGTTCCTCTACCGAGTTAATGGAAATGTGTGTTTGAAATATTGGGAGATTCTTCTTTCTGGCTTATGTAGCCTTTATGTATTTAAAGTTCTCTTATAATCAATTATCCATGTCTTATGCTTTTGTAATGAGAAATAAGATAATAATTTGTTCTAAAATGTGAGCATTTAAAAAAATGTGTTTATGTAGACAGTATGCTTGATTTGTCTTTCTTGACCAGGTAATAGGTATGTATTTTTTTGCTAGACTTGCTCCATAGCAATACTGACGTACTAAAGTATTGAGCTGTTTTCTGGCAACTAGTTTTTGTGCTGCCTTTCTCAGAAAGATCTCATGCCTTGAAGGAAAGACTTGTGGGTCTTATTAGAGGTGTCCACCTTCCTGCTTTGATCATGCTGCATACAGTGGCATAAGAACCACACACTTGTGTTTCATGATAAGGCTACTTTACTCTGACTTTAGCTAGCAGATCACTTCAGAAGTATTTGTCCACCTTGAAAATGGTGAACATTTTTTAAAGTTTTAGTGAGGAAGATATTAAATGTTCTAATATCTTTATTGTTGAATGGAGTAAAATAAATATATGGAAATGATGCAACTTAATGAGCATATTCCCTTGAGAAGATATTAAAATGCAAAGAGTAGGTTAAGGACATAGGCACCTACAAACTAGAGCAAATTTACAAAAGAATAAAATTCCCTTAAGACAAAGATTTGCAAAGAACAGAAAAAAGCTAGTACACAATAGTAGTTAAAGGACTAAAATCTATAAATGAGTCATTGTATTGGGAAATGGAAAAAGAGACATTTAGCAAGGGAATACAGACATGAACATAAATGAGGTTCTTGCAGCCTTAATTGTTACTTAAATTTTCTTTAAAATGGCAAAGACACTTGTTTTCATTGTCCCTTAAGTCCCTGTAAAGTCTGATTTTTCTTTTCTTTTTTTTTTTTTTTTCTGAATAGAGAGCTCCGTGGTGCCCAGTGAAAGGACCAGAGGCAGTGGGCACAAACTGAAACACAGGAGGCTCCCTCTGAATATCAGGAACCATTTTTTCACTGTGAGGGTGACTGAGCACTGGCACAGGTTGCCCAAGGAGGTTGAGGAGTTTCCATCCTTGGTAATAATCAAAAGCCCTGGACATGGTCCTGGGCAGTCAGCTCTAAGTGGCCCCATGCAGGGGCTTGGACCAGAGGACCTCCAGAGGTTCCTGCCAACCTCAACCATTCTGTGATTCTGCAAAAAACATTTTTTAATTATAAAAAGCAATATTTTATTCCCATTTGCATAGGGTAAACAGCTCCGCCAACATAGTTGACACTTGTAAAAAGAAACATTCACCTGCAGATATTAAAATGAGCTTTCCAGCCAAATAAATGTTTAAAACTGTTATGTTTCAGTGATAAGAGAGGACAGAAGGGAAGCTTCAGACCACAGTGTGAATTTGGGGATCTATCTCCTCTAGCTGTAAAACGGAGGTTTTGCATAACACTGTTGATTAAACCTACCTTGTTATAGAGGATGATATTCAGAAACAATCTTGGTGGGGTCTTGTTAGCAGCATCTAGTAGGTATTTGGTGTTTATGACTCACTGGGATGCTTACTAATGTATTCTTGGGTGAGATCTACAGACTTTTGTTTAAGAAATTATTTTTTTAAAGTGGAAGTGCAAAACTAATGAGAGATTAATTGCCATCCAAATTGGATTATTTGGCAGGGCTTCATGTGTAAATCCATTGGCATCAGTGCTTGATCTAGAATGATGATGGCATTGATACTAAAATGCAAAGCACTAGCATTTTAAGATGACTCACTTTAGGAAGAAATACTATTTTAAAATCAATCCTTCAGTCTGAGCTGCAGGCTGGGGAGAGTGGTATTTGCTTTTGATAAGGGATATGAAAAAAATTGATTGAAGGTTTACTGAGGGACAGAATCGTTACAGGCATGCAAAGTTAGACAAGGTAAAGCACTTTGGAGAGGACTGTAGAGGAAAAGCCTGCTTTCAAAGAGACAGAATAGGCTGTATGATCCAAGACAGATACAAGCTAATTGGCTGACCCTACCACGTTTTCTATGAGGTTTGGCTTGAAAAGGAGAGAAGTAGCTTCCAACTGAAGGATATTTCATGTCTACTTCTTTGAACCTCACTTTGTGACTTGCATTTGTAATTATCAATGTAACTTGAGGTGAATTACAATTTTTTTTAATGGCACAGTGTTTTTTTTATTTTAGTTCATGTTTTCACAGTGTTTTGAAGGTGGAAAAATACTACGTAAGTGCAAAATGTTGTCGTATCTTTAAACCAGTAGTTTTTGTTTACTTACATGAATTTCTGTTCCGATTCCAGCCTCCCTGTGACTTCCCTTTATCTTCTACAGATTGTGTTGCTTGGGATAGATGGCTCAGCTGAGAATAAAGCTGAATTTTTAATCATTTTCCTCAGAATCACTTAATGACTCTTTGTGATGCTGGTTTCCTTAACTGATGCACAATTCATTTTTTTATTTTTTCCTTTTTCTGAGAGTGTTCATACCTTCAAATTGTTTCCTAGTGTCTAAATCTAAATTTTAATATGTCTTTACTTTTTTCTGAATTGCCATATGTTCCTTTTTACTATTTTTTTTAGAAAAAGCACACCTAATATGAAATGCTATCTTAGTTCCCAGACACATGACACAGCAGTAATCAAATATATTGTATCTGATTCTCTGTATCAGAGATTTACATAACACTTGAGTCTTCTGTGACTGTGAAGCGTAATAAAATTCAGACTGCATCTTTGTTTTGATACAGAAGTTATTGTTTTTCAAGATACTGGATTTTGCTTCCCCATATCACTGTAACTGATGGATGCAAATCCATCTGCAGTTCAGCTGACTGTCTTGCTGCATGCTACAAAATAGGATTGATTTCTGTGGAGCAATTTGAAATAATACTTTATTAAGCAAGACTGTTTAAGCTTATGGAAAGGAGATTGCTTTTGCTGTCCAGGAAACCAGATTTTTACCTTTGTAGGTCTCTTTGAAAGAAAGAAAATACCGTGGAAGATGAAGTTCTTAATATTTGAACAAATCAAGGGAAGAAAATTTAGCTTTCCATTGGATTAAGCAAGAACTTGCTTACTATTTAGTTGGCCTCTTTTGATTTCAGCATTTATAGGAAAAGATGCTGTCTACAGTTTTTAAAAGTGAAACCATTCAATTGTGGATTCTGGTTCATAAATGGAAAAGATTAAAAAAGTTAACTGCAAGTGAAACTAGTCAGCTGAGATTAGATTGCCACTTCAGTCAGTGGAAAAAGAAATGTTTCTGGGGAATCTAACATATGTTTACTTGGAAAAAAAAAATTGGTGATAGTAGTAATGTCCATTAGCAGAAGCTATTAACAGCAGGAACTTCACTTAGGAAGTCTGGTAGCAAGCACCATGTAGTTAAATGCTTTGACTTGAAGGGGAGCATACAGGATGCTGTCTCTGGCTGCTCAGTAATTGCAGCAGTGTTCAAGTGTGGTGAAAGAAATGAGATGGAAGAACAGAGCAGAGAAAGAAAGATAAGAGCAGAAGCTCTCACTAATAATAATGAGAAAGAAAATATCCGGCAAGACCCCCTTTCTCTTTGTCCCTCCTCCTGTTTGATGGTGTTGAGAAGTAGTGTTTGCACCAGAGCAGGGAATGGCCTTTTATTTCAGCAGATGTCTTCCAGGAATTTCCAGTCGTGAGTAAGTCATGGCTAGGACTGGATGTTTCTTTTTATAGGCAGAATCTATTTTTGTTATGACCTGTTTATAATGCTTTACTTTAGTTCACTGGAGAAGAACAGCTAGTTTTTCATCTGAGTTGTCTTTTGGTAGTCACATTTTCCATGGCTTTGGAAGCCTCTGCTCAGTTGTTTCAAAAGTTGTTGTTTTCTGGGTTTAGGTTTTTTTTTGTGGTTGATGACTTGAAGCTGCAATAACTTCTAGTTAGGGGCCCAAGCTTTTGGTGGTTAATAGGCTTATTTTAACATTAGGTGATTCTAATTTCTTGCAAGATCTCTGATGGCTAGTGCTGTTAAATACTGTCACTATTTGTAGAGCTTTGCTTTTGAACGTTTTCTTCTAGGAGTCCGGTAGGAGGCAAACGAATCAGCAACTCTGTTTTTTTGCAAACATTAGAGAAATTATTTTAAAATAAAAATGAAAGATTGAAAGCTACAGAAGTCAACAGACTTATGTGATCTCCCAGAGAAAATGTAGATGTACTCTGCAGATTATTTAATTTACATCAAACCAAAATTAATTTGGTACTAGTATTCATTTCCAGCTATTTGCATGTCAATGTGAACAATGATAAGTTCTTTTAATCCTCTTGTCAGTGTCTACATAGTGACTTCAAAGAATGAGACTCTTCAAATCTGTAAGAGCCCAAGGAAGCAGGGGACCAGTGTATCATCTAGTCTGGCCACCAGTAGGTTGCAAACTGTAATACCAAGCTCAGTACGGAATTCAGTAACTTGAAAATTGGTCACACAATTTGTATCAGATAAAAATCTTCTTTTGCAGTTGAAAAAAAGTACATTCCTTTTGTGTCAGATGTTGCAAGTTTCTGTTGCATTGAGGAAATGAAAATTATAAGCCCTTTCTTACCTCCAAATATCCAGTGGCGACAGTATTGATAATCTGTAAATTTCTTCAAAGTACTACTGAAATACTAACCCTCTTACATGTAGCTGTCAAGAAAAATGCAGAGGGCTACTTGAGACAGATTAATTGGTAGGAGTTAATGGGACCCAAAGGCGGTCTGCTCATAGCTGTGTGCCAAGATAACCAGATGCTCCTCGCCCAGTATTGTCTGTCTTGTACTGTCAGAAGTCTTTTTAAGTGTCTGTCATTGTTCTAATGAAAGACCGCAGAAATTTAACAAAATCAATTATTTCAGTCTTTTCCTTTGGGGAACGGGAAATTGAAGTAGCGTTTAATGTGATTGCTGAATTGCTACCAAAAGTGCCCCAAATCAGTCCTTTACGTGAGAAGGCATCTCAACACATGCTGTCATTTTTCAGCTTGTATGTGGACTGTGGAGAGATGAAAATACAAGTGCCATGTAGCCGAGTTATACCTTTTAAACATACAGTGTGAAAATCACTTAGGTTATCCTAAATTCCTAGAAAATTAATGCATTCAGGTTGGATTATGAAAAAGAAAAACTTGTCTGCATAATGGCTGTTCTTAGAAGTATGCTCTTGGGTGAATTGGTTGATTTGTTTAGTACGTTGCCTATTTTTCAGAGCTCAGAACAGGTACAGAGATTGTCACCTACGATATTTTAGGTTTTAGGGCATTTTCTAAAGGAAGAAAATAAAGAATTAAATCTAAGCAAAGAACTCATTTGTGAGGAGCTCAGTGAAAATCTGTTTAGTTTTTGCTCATCCTACTTAAAATTGATTTGTATTCTGCCTGTAGGGGAACAGTAGTACTATGCATTTTAATAGTGTAAAATAAGTTATTAATTTTGGAGTGTTAACTTGACAGCATTTCTATGCAATTGCTGTCTCTTATGGATTGGTCGTGGTTCTTTTTTCTTTCTCACTCCAGAGCCTGTCACCACTGGTTCATATTCAGGCAGAAGAGCAGCAGCTGAGTTGAGCTCTGGGCTGAGAGTGCGACTTCACAGCAGTCCCAGCTCCTGCAGTCCTGGGCAGGCAGATTCTGAGAAAGAGAGCCAAATTTTGCTCTCAGAAAAACTGGAGCAACTTCAATGAAGTTACTTGGATTGAAGGCTGCTTAATCCTTTTGTAAATCAGGTTAACTGTTCACATGCCTCCTTTTGGGCGGTGCTAAAGGCCACTTACGCAGAGTCTGAGTGGTGACAGTTGCCATGGATAAGAGAAAGAATTGCATTATTTTTTCTACCTTTCTTGACATATGGTGCCCAAGCAAGGCACAAGAATTGGCTTCAGAAGCACACAAAGTTTGTCAGCTCTCCAGGAGCTTTGAGGGTGAACCACACATTTTTGGGTCAAATCTTAAGCCCACTGAAAATGATGAAAATTCTCTTCTGAGTGCAGTAGAATCAGTCATGGTTTTAGCTTTAAAATAAATAACGTGTTTGTGAAAAGATGCATATTCTTAAAACTTATGTGTAATAATTGTTGTCTTTTAGGGTTTTTTCTTCAGGAAGATGAGCTAGTAATAAAAAGAAATGTTGCTATATTATTATATGATCTTTTATTGTGCACAGAATATTAATGACAGATAGCAATTGTGGCTAACTTTATTACTACTGAAGAAGCAGCTTTGCAATGAGCTTCTTTTTTGTGTCTTGATACCTTTTATGCTAACGGAAAGTCCAATGCCCAAATGGTTTGGTGTATTGAAGTTGAAAGCATCTGTGCTGGTAAGCTGTCTTCTCACTCAGGAAATGCTTTCATTTTATCTAAAATGGGATTGTACTAGGTTGTTGCTTGGCATGTTGCACCTGTTCTAGTGTTGAAATGAGTGGGTACAATATATTTTAAAAATTGTGAAGGAACACTGTGACAGATGAAATATTGAGTGCACGAATGTCACAGAATTCCTGAATTAAATTTGGCTCTGTGACATGAGTTCTCTACTTTATTCACAGGCATCAGGAACAAGTCTTTAACTACACAACCACATAGTGGGGTTTCCTCTCTTTCATACTACAGAATACCTGGTCTGCTTGCATTTACTCTGGAAGCCTCCAAAACCAGCTTGATGTTATTACTTGTGTTAATAGTTGGTGCTCAAAAGTAAAAAGACCTCAAAAAGTCTAGACAGGAGAAATGCCAACTCATGTTAAGTGCTAATGTCCCTACCATTTGCCGATGATATTGTAGGATTCCTGGCAAGTTGTTTAAAAATCAGTGTTTAAATCCCTGATTGGCATGCAGTGGGGGTTTGTTAACAAGGTTTAAAAGCTATTTATTAGACTTGTAGCACACAAGCACAGGAATATATGTCAGTAGATTTGCAGCTATAAAGAACCATGCCCATTTCACATATCGGACTGAAAGGTGATGAAAAAATAGAAAATATTTGTGTTTTCTACTTTGTATTATATTTAGAGAAATGGAAGTTTAAAAAATGTCAATACAGGGTAATGATGAAGTTTCAACTTGAGTAGGTGTTAAAGGGTTAGAATTGCACTGGTAACAAACAATAATAGGCTTTAATCCCACAGTTAACCTCATTTTGAAGATGCTTGCAGTGATATCTTTCCTGGAGCCAGTTGCTGGGCTGGGGCTGTATTCCCTAAATGCTGCAATGTAGCGAGCTTTTGCACAGGCTCTGACACAAGAGCAGATCAGGGAAGATAGAGTTGCTATCAGTGCATCACTCCAGTTTACCTGGATATTAAAGCTAAGATGATTTTAAGGGGCAAGGAGGCAGTTGTGCTCTCACCAGTTCCTCTGCATCAGATCTAGTGCTTAGCAGCTCCAGGAAGGGTCCGCTGAGCTGGTTGACCCCCCACAAAACTAGATCTGTAGAGGAATTAGTGCCATTTCTTCCCTTTCTGAGGCTGCTGTCAGTTTTACTTATTAGGATTATTTGGTATATGAGCTATTCATTGTTTCTTTCTCTCTTTGGGTTGTGCTTAGCAGTTTGTGGGCACTTCAGTCTTGCACACTGTAAAGATGAATATGCTAAGCTCATCATGCAGGCTTTATGTGGCAATGGTTGGGTTTTAACATAGCCTGTGTTTAGTTCTAAATGCCATTTGAAGAGAAAAGGAAAAACACATCATATATTTTAGAGAGAAGTAGGAAAGGAACTGAAGGAAGATTGTATGTGGAAAGCAGTTTTATACAAGTTGGGGTCTTGCTCTGGTTATTCAGGGTAGAAGAAATAATGAACCTATGTTGCTGCAGCCTAGAAAAATGAACTTTAAGGGTGCATGGATTAAAAATGCAAGAGCAGTTAGCCAATAAACTAAATTGCCAAGAGAGATAGTAGAATTGTTAGTTTAAGCCCGTGTAAACATAAGATAGATCAGGCTCCCATGCATTAGGGCTGTTTTAGGGCCAGTGGCATAATTTCTGAGATGTGACAGCAAAATAGCTGGCTGGCCACCTGGAGAGTTTTTCTGAAACCAAAAAAGTAAATGCATTGGGTATTGGTTATTTATTGGCTGTGGTAAATATAAGGTTCAGAGTAAACTGTTGCTTTAGATGCTCTCATGTGAACTGCATCTTTGGTGTTAGCTCAGCCGAGCAAGTTTGGCTAATAGGGGGAATGGAGAGGCTTTACTTTCTCCAGTCTTGATCTTAATCTTTTTTTTTTGTGATTAGATAAGACATTTTCTCAGTCATTTCCTTGCAGTGAATTGTTTCTGCTCTTTTCGTTAGCAGGTAGGTTTATGTGTCTATAAAAGTTTGAGATTTTTTAGTCACTTTGAAAGCTTGCTCCTTTATGGCCAAGAAAGCTTCTCCATGTGTAGTGGAAGACTACAACCTCTTAGGGCCTCTGGTGTTCCTTAGCATTACCTATAAAAGCTCGCAGAGGAGGAGGACAGTCTTTCAGTAAGCAATAGATGGTGATTCAGTGCCAGCTCCAACTCTTCAGTCTTTTGTAAGTCACTGTTTTGGCCAGTCATCTAATCTTTTTCTGTTCAGGTTTTCCCTTTGTAAAATGTATATTAATTCCCTTTTAGCACCCTTTCGTTCATATGTAGATTTTAAACTTTTGCATCTCTCTACTTCGGCATATTTGCACAAAACCTCGCACTGTGGGATCCTCATCTTAGCTGAAGCCTTAGAGCACTATAAGTAGTGGCAGAAATAATAAGCTCCATTCCCTATTTATCCTAAATCTTAAGACAAGTATGAGAGCTCTTGAGGTTGGTACTTAGCATAAGACCCCCCAGACTGCTGAAGGCTTTAATCAGGAAATTGTTATCGTACGAACTCACCAGAACAAAAGTTAAATTTATGAGGCAGTTAATTTTCAATCATATATTCCCAGTGTAAGCCCTCACTAAGATGGAATTCATGTTCAGAATATACGTAATTCATTTAGGTGAATTTATGAAAATGTTGTAAAGACTGAGAACAGTACAGCCTGGCAATAAAGAGAGAAACCCCCAAACACTATAAGTTCTGGAATTAATGATAAATTTCATGTGTTTGACTTTCTTCTAAGCTCAGAAATACATAGTTAAAATGCATGAACTACTAGTCTTCTGTGGTGCTCTTTAGTGATCAGAAAGTTGTGACTCTGAATAGTAGGCTGATTAATTAAAACACAGGAGAGCCTTACAGGTTGATTAGCAGAGCCTTTCCATGTGACATATTTTTTTCCCTTATAGAGGATGGTGGTTATTTTGAAAGAAAGGGGCCATCATCTTTCCTAAGGCCAGATTGCATCATTAATCCTTAAGGTGCACAGGGATGTGGCCATCCCTTTGTGGAAAGGTTCTTACGGAATTTTCTGCTACAGAGCAAAAGTCATCAGTTCCTGTTAATTTAGAATGAGTGGGGGAAGATGACATGGCTATTAATCCTTACACAGATAAACAGGTAGAATTTTTGAATGATGCATGAGATTTCAGAGAGCTTTTACATTGTGTGAGAGAGCCTTGCACTAAGATCCCTTGGGATACAGGAATGATTTAAAGCAAGATTGTCAGCATTCTAGTAACCTGTATCTATATATAGGCTTACCTCTGAATTCTGCATTCTGTGCAAGTATTGCACTTCCTGATGTTGGTATATATGGTATTATTTCATATGTAACTGTGGTTGAATCTTTGGTTTATTTGGAAAGCCTTACAACATATAGAAATGGTAGTTGACACTTCTGCAGTTCCAGGAAGATGAGAACTTAAAATTATAGAATCATAGAATGGTTTGGGTTGGAAGCGACCTTAAAGATCATCTAGCTCCAACCCCCCTGCCATGGGCAGGGACACCTTCCACTAGACCAGGTTCCTTAAAGCCCTGTCCAACCTGGCCTGGAACGCTTCCAGGGAGGGGGCAGCTACAGCTTCTCTGGGCAACCTGTTCCAGTGTCTCACCACTCTCACAGTAAAGAATTTCTTCCTTATATCTAATCTAAATCTACCCTCATTCAGTTTAAAGCCGTTATCCCCCGTCCTATCGCTACTTGCCCTTGTAAAAAGTCCCTCTCTGACTTTCTTGTAGGCCTCCTTTAAGTACTGGAAGGCTGCTATAAGGTCTCCCGCAGAGCCTTCTCTTCTCCAGGCTGAACAACCCCAAGTCTCCCAGCCTGTTTTCACAGGAGAGGTGCTCCAGCCCCCCTGATCATTTTTGTGGCCTCCTCTGGACCCGCTCAAGCAGGTCCATGTCCTTCTTATGTTGGGGGCCCCAGAGCTGAACACAATACTCCAGGTGGGGTGTCATGAGAGCAGAGTAGAGGGAGAGAATCATCTCCCTTGAGCTGCTGGCCACACTCGCTTGATGCAGCCCAGGATACGGTTGGCTTTCTGGGCTGTGAGTGCACATTGCTGGCTCATAGTCAGTTTTCCATCTACTACTACTCTCAAGTCCTTCTCCACAGGGCTGCTCTCAATCCACTCATCTCCCAGCCTGTATTTGTGCTTGGGATTGCCCCAACTCATGCATAGGACTTTGCACTTGGCCTTGTTGAACTTCATGAGGTTCACACGGGCCCACCTCTTAAGCCTGTCCAGGTCCCTCTGGATGGCATCCCTTCCCTCCAGCATGTTGATCACACCACACAGCTTGTTGTTGGCAAACTTGTTGAGGGTGCACTCAATCCTGCTCTCCATGTCGCCAACAAAGATGTTAAACAGCACCGGTCCCAATACTGACCCCTGAGGAACGCCACTTGTCACTGATCTCCACTTGGACATTGAGCTGTTGACCACAACTCTCTGAGTCCAACCATCCAACCAATTCCTTATCCACCAAGTGGTCCATCCATCAAATCCATGTCTAGTCAATTTAGAGACAAGGGTGTCAGATGCTTTACACAAGCCCAGGTATTCGATGACAGTTGCTCTTCCCTTATCCATGAACACTGTAACCCCATTGTAGCAGGCCACCAAATTTGTCAGGTATGATTTGCCCTTAGTGAAGCCATGCTGGCTGTTACCAGTCACCTCCTTATTTTCCATGTGCCCTAGCATAGTTTCCAGGAGGATCTGCTCCATGCTCTTGCCAGGCACAGCAGTGAGACTGACTGGCCTGTAGTTCGCTGGGTCTTCTTTTTTCCTTTCTAAAAATGGGGGTTGTGTTTCTACTTTTCCAGTCAGCAGGAACTTCACCGGACTGCCACGACTTCTCAAATATGATGGGTAGTGGCTTAGCTACTTCATCTGCTAGTTCCCTCAGGACCCGTGGATGCATCTCATCAGGTCCCATGGACTTGTGAACCTTCAGGTTCCTTAGATGTTCTCGAACCTGATCTTCTACAGTGGGTGGTTCTTCATTCTCCTAGTCCCTGCCTTTACCTTCTGCATCTTGGGTGGTGTGGCTGGAGCCCTTGCTGGTGAAGACTGAGGTAAAAAAGTTGTTTGGTACCTGAGCCTTTTCCATATCCTGGGTGACCAGGTCTCCCATTTCCTCCCGCAGAGGGCCCATATTCTCCCTAGTCTTCCTTTTATCACTGATGTACCTATAGAAGCTTTTCCTGTTGCCCATAAGTCCCTGGTCAGATTTAATTCTGTTAGGGCTTTGGCCTTTCTAACATGATCCCTGGTTGCTCAGACAGTTTGTATCCTGCCCAGGCTATCTGTCATTGCTTCCACCCTCTGTAGGCTTCCTTTTTATGTTTGAGCTTGTCCAGGATCTCCTTGTTCATCCTTGCAGGCATCCTGGTGTTCTTACCTGACTTCCACTTTGTTGGGATGCATCATTCCTGAGCTTGGAGGAGGTGATCCTTGAATATTAACCAACTTTCTTGGGCCCCTCTTCCCTGCAGGCCTTTATCCCATGCTACTTTGCCAAGCAGATCCCTGAAGAGGCCAAAGTCTGCTCTCCTGAAGTCCAGGGTAGTGAGCTTGCTGTGCACCGTCCTTGGAGCCCTAAGGGTCTTGAACTCCACCATTTCATGGTCAGTGCAGCCAAGGCTGCCTTTGATCTTCACATTCCCCACCAGCCCCTCCCTGTTGGTGAGAACAAGGTCCAGCATAGCACCTCTTCTTGTTGGTTTCTCTATCATTTGGAGAAGGAAGTTATCAATGCATTCCAGGAACCTCCTGGATTGCTTATGCCCTGCTTTGTTGTCCCTCCAATGGATATCAGGGTGGTTGAGGGTCCCCCATGAGGACCAGGGCCTGTGAATGTGATGCTGCTCCTGTCTGTCTGTAGAGGGCCTCATCCACTTGGTCTTCCTGGTCATGTGGCCTGTAGCAGACCCCCATGTCTCCTGCTGTCCCTGCCTTCCCTTTAATCCTTACCCATAAACTCTCAGTCAACTCCTCATCCATCCCTGGATAGAGCACTCCAGGTGGTCACTGATATAGAGGATGACCCCCCAGCTCCTCGTCTCCCCTGCCTGTCCTTCTTAAAGATCCTGTATACATCCATTCCAACACTCCAGTCGTAGGAGCCATCCCACGACATCTCCATAATGCCAGTAAGATTGTAGCCCTGCAGACCTGTGCATGTATCTAACTCTTGTTTATTCCCCATGCTATGTGCATTTGCGTAGAGGCATTTAAGTTGGGCTCTTGATGAAGCTGACTTACTGGCTGGAATTCCTTTGTGCTGCTCTTCAGGTGTTCTCCTGCTGCCCTGTGATCCTTCTCCAGACTCTGGATATCTATTGTTGGCACTGGCACTGAGCTGGTAGCAGTGGGATGGATTGAGGTTCCCCTCTCCTGGTAACTTCAGTTTAAAGCCCTCTTCACCAGCTTGGCAAGCCTATGACCAAAGATGCTCTTCCCCTTCTCTGACAGATGGACCCCGTCAGCCCCCGGTAGGCCAAGTTTCTCAAAGCGAGTCCCATAGTCTAGGTAGCTGAACCTCTGACTATGGCACCAGTCCCATAACCATTTGTTGATTTGCCAGATTCAACTGGCCCTTTCAAACCCTTTCCCTTTGACCATGAGGTGTCGCGAGAGGATATTGGACCTGCACAACTCTATGAGAGTTATAACAAGCAAAGCCGTTTATTCTTCCAATAGTACATGCTTATGCTCTCGCCAAAGCTCTTACTTCATAATTAGCAAATCAGCAATTAGACAGTTATCAACCTTTTCTCCTATCAGCATAAGACCACTCTAACACGCGCTGTGCAGACCAATCAACTCCTTGTTCACGCGCTGTTCATGCAGCGGTAACTCCTCACAGTTCAGTACTTTTCCACAGTTTTAGTGTTGCAGCTGTCCGTTGTTTTCCTCTGCCACCTTAGCACAGCTCAGCAGTCTCTTATCTTTCTCCCAAGGCCTGTTTTTCATCAAAGCCTGGCTGTTTCTCAGAGGCTGTGCAAGGCTGACAGGCCGATGCCTCCCACAGTGAGGAACGATGAAAAAACTACCTGTGCTTCAGAGTCCCTTACTGCTACTCCCAGGGCTCTGTAATCCTTCTTGATACTCCTCAGACTGCTCCTGGCTGTATCACTGGTGCCCACATGAAAACAACAGCAGCAGTTAATAGTCAGTGGACCGTACGAGGCTCGGTAGTCTCTCAGTGACATCCCTGATATGAGCCCCCACTAAGCAGCACCCCTCTCTAGACAGCGCATCAGGTCACCAGACGGGTGCCTCCATAGCTCTCAGAAGAGAGTTGCCTACTACTATCACCTGTCACCTTCTCTTAGATGGTTATACAGGGAGCAGACTGGGTTGCCTTACTCTGCTCCAGCATCTCTCCTGATGTGACAGGTCTTTCCTCTTCAGTCTGTAGAGTGGTGAAATGATTCTTGAAGGACACCTGAGGCTTCAGGGGAAGTTTCTTCCTCCTGCAGGTCCTTGCCATTGCAAGCTTCCATTCTTCTGCATTATTGTCCTCCCTCCCTTCTGTGTGTGCCAGTGGGGGAGTTTTTGGCTGTTTGGCTGTGTTTGTACTTGAAGATAGATATAGATACAGATACTCTTCCCCTACCCTGTAATTGTGTTGTCATAGACAAATCTTGAAATACTAACTATGGTTAGCACCTGCTGAGACAAAATATGTTAGTAAATATTTCATTTTCTGATTATTAGCCCTTTCTTATAATCTACAATTCATAAATTTGCAATTCAGGTTTTTGTCTCGCTTCATTACCAGTTTCATTTCCTACTTTTAAAGACAGTCTCCAGTTGAGCTAAAATATCAATTGTCCAGTAGATAGAATTGGTTAGGTGAGCACCTGGGCAGACCTTCAATATATCTATTTATTTGAAAGACAGAGATAATCTGCTGCAGAAATAAAAATAGCATCTGAATTATCCAGAGGAGACAGAGAATGAAGCAACCAGATTAGAATACTGCTCATTTGTATGCAGATGTACTATCTTTCTTCCTGAATTGGTCCTTAGGATCTGTTAATGTGGAAGAGTAAGGGATGAAAAATATTCTTGGAATTGATCCAGACAGATATACACGGGTTAGTGCTGTGTGGCTAAATCATGATGTACATGTTGGGGATTATCTGAAAAAAATCTACATTTGAAAAAGCCGAGCTGACTGCCTTGGGAGAGTGAAGTGCTGCATCTACCGTTACTGAGGCTAATGGTCCTATATGACTTTAATCATATAAAGACTTTCATTTGCTAGAAAATTTCAGTGCCTAGAAAATCAAGTGGTAAATGCCTGCATTTTTGCTACTAAACATTGCTGATTACTTGTGAATAAACATTACCCAAATGAATGGAAATATTTTGGTGGAAGGATTCTTTTTTTCCTGACTTGGATACAGGTTGTTTTTTTCTGCAGAAAACTGAGGGAAAGAAAGAGCAGAAGGGGAAGAAAAACCAAAACCAAAAAAACCCAAGACTCTGCCTTGGAGGCTAAGATTTCAGCCAAACCTGCAAATAGTTGTTTGCATTATCTGAATCTTGTGGGAGCTTTACTGCTCTGTTCAGTTATCTGAAGTGTAGGCTCTGTCAACTGAGTTCCAGGGCCATGCACTTTCAGTCTACAGTGGAGTTTGTAGTTTTGAAATTGGTGGTATGGAAATGTACCTAAATAAGTCTACACACCTGGTTGTGTGGGCTTTATGCTGTATTCTGTCCATACCTAAAATTATGCAGACTCATTTTTAATTTCCCATGGTTTCTCTGCTGTCATGATTATCCATCATGTCATGAAAGAACAACTCTGTATTTTTCTGTAGCAAGAAAAAATAAGAAAACAAAACTGCTCATTTGAAAAGAAGTGAGGATATGAAATCAAGAAATTGAGAATTAATGTTAGAATTAAGGCTCTTAGTTTTCCTCAAATTTTCTTCCTCATATGTATTACGGCTATCTGATTACAGAGATACTACATTTCATAGGTTTTGTTCTTTGGGTCCTTTGCCTTCAACAGGACACATTTTGAGTGGTACAGGATAAGAGAGAAAAGTTGATACATTTATGGCTCTAGCCTGATTTTGGCGGGTCCATCAGTGTGCCTCCAGGCACTTTATGCCATGTTGGGCAGGAATGCTTTAGTGCCTGCATGCAGAGCAGCCAGGAGGAGGTGGCATGCACACTCAGTCCTGCCGTTCCAAAGGCATGTTTTCCACAGCCAGGAATGTTACATTCCTTCAGTCTGGGGATTTTTCTTTGGAATTTATGTAATTTTTATAAGTTTAATCTGATGTTCTGAAATGAAATTTTGAGAGAGGTTATTTGCAATATTTTCTGGGCGCTTGGGCAATACTATTTTGTCTTGCAGTACAGAATACTAAAAATATGGAATTAGGCACATGATAAGGTAAAAACTTTTAAGGAGTTGGCATTTCTTAACATTTGCATTATTATGTATTAGCTCAAAGTTGTAGTCAAGCTTTTTTTGCTTTTAACCACGCGTAATCTGTGTAGAATTTTTTTATAACTTCCAGAATCACAGAATCGTCTAGGTTGGAAAAGACCTTGAAGATCATCTAGTCCAACCATTAACCTAACACTGACAGTTCCCAACTACACCGTATCCCTCAGTGCTATGTTGACCCTGCTCTTAAACACCTCCAGGGATGGGGACTCCACCACCTCCCTGGGCAGCCCATTCCAACGCCTAACAACCGTTCGTTTTGTAGTACTTTCAATAGTCAATCTCTAGACATTATGCTTTTTGCATAGCCTCCATGTTTTGCGGATCTCTTTATGTTAAAAGTGGTTATTGATCTGTAGCACTCGGTATAAAATTGACAAAGGTCATCTAAAAAAAATTGTCTCAGAGAAAGAAAGCGTGCTATGTATATAGTTGTTCTTTTGGCTAGTGCACTTCACTCTGTTATCTCTTCCGTTTGTGTGACTTATCTCCCACTTAATTTCATAATCGCTTCATGTATAGCTTTTATTTTGGTGAGACTTCAGAGACTTAAAGCTAAAATATGCTAAACTATTTGCAGATGAAATGCTTGACATATAGAAAGCAACAGAGTGCATGCAGAATATTTGGAGTCCATTAAGGCTTGGAATAACATTTCTAATGAACATATCCACCTATTACTGTTTAATAACTCTGCCACCAGTGCATACTGTTTCTCCTCACTACAAAGTTAGCCCTCTGGATACTGCAGCAGAATTTTGTGTTTCCAGTGTCACTTGGGTGATCAAACACTGGAAGATGTTGCCCAGGGAGACTGTGGAGTCTCCATCCTTGCAGATACTCAGAACCTGACTAGACACAGCCCTGAGCTCCCTGCTCCAGCTGACCCTGCTCTGAGCAGGAGGTTGGACTAGGTGATCTCCAGAGGTCCCTTCCCACCTCAGCCATTCTGTGATATGATAACAAAGAGGGCTAAAGTTCTGAACGTGTTGGGACATGCACAGACTGCGGCTGAAAGGGGAGCTGGTCTTATCTGAGGGCAGCTTAGAAAACGTTGGCAGATATGACCATAGATGTTTTTGCAAAATGTCTCCAGAGCCACTGTAGAAATAGTACTGCTAGTAAGTAATCATAAGGGGGAATGAGGAGCCCAAAGCTACCTAGGGGATGGATGTGACAAGGATATTATCAATAATAAAAATGATCAGCTTAAGTGCAGTACAAACCAAATGTAATGTAGGAGTTGATTGAGTAAATTAGCAGCTGCCTAAAGGTTTTGAAAATGAGGAATTGGTACCAGATTATCCATGGCTGGAATCTTCCACAAACCAGTCAGTTGTTTCACCCAAGTGAAAAGTGAGCATAATAGTTGTTTCAGCATGGCCTTAATGACCAAACGTTGAGAGGTTTTTATTATTATTATTTTTTCCTTTTCTCTTCTGGAAAGCCTGATGGGCAGGGTGGCAGCAGAAGGAGTACATTTCAGCTGGTACCTTATGTTCCCCTGACAGCTACCTCTAGGCAGCAGTGTGACCGGGGAAGCCAGCTCTGTGGGGCAGCTGATGGTAGAGGCTTGCCGGTGGCAAAGATGGTTGCATTGGTGGGCTAGGAACATGAACTGTGACAGTTCTGTATTCAACACAACTTCTCCCTCTCCAGGGTCATGAAGTCAGCAAGCAGGAACTGTGAATTTGAGGCTGTATTTTCTCTTGGGCTGTTTTTTTTGTCCAGAAGTGCAGAGGCATTTGAGGTTAGAAAGGACTCTTGTAAACATTCAGTTGTATCTTCTATACTTGAGGCCTTGGGGAATCTTTCAATTATTATAATAATGAGCTAAGACATGGATTATCTGTTATTAAGATCTTGGTAGATCAACTGTAGTTTAGCCCATAATTATCATCACTATTGCAGATCTCCTACTGATTTTCTGGCCTGAATTTCACCTGTGATGGATCTTTGCTAGTGTATGTGGATGCTGAAATAAAAAGCTTGCAGACAAAGTATGACAAAATAAACCATTCAGGGTTAAGTAATTGTTTAGAAATTCATTTTAAGAGGTAGATACATAGTTCTATAATCCTTTAGTATTTATATTCTCAGCCATGTAATTCCAAAGGTTGATTGAAGAGATGCAGACAAGAGCAGTGATGGCATCATGACTATAAGACGTGATCTACAGTACAGTGATGCCAATCTAGTGACTGGTTACTGCCAAAAAAGTAGGCTCTTTTCCCTCCCCCAGTTTTCTCTCTTTCTAAAATTTAGTTTTTATTTCTCACAGTTTTCTGCCATCTTAGCCCCTGAAGTAGGGGTTATGGGAATGCTAGGAGAACAGGTTGGACAGGAACAGTTCCTTTCAGGAATAGCCCACAGTTACATTGACTCAGCAGTGTCATTCAGATCTAAGGGGACATAATGGACCCTGGGAACTAAGGGTCTGACTAGGAACTATATTGTTAAAAATTTCATCTTGCAGCAGAGGTTTGAAAAATCTGTATTTTCTGAGATTTCTGTTAAGATTTAAATATTTTTGCTTTATAACTTTAAATATATAAATTTATAATATTAAATATAAATTTAGATGTTTTGGCTTTATGATATTAAATTTAGAATGTAGAACATGACCATATTAGGACATTGCTGTAGGAATACGTTGTTAGTGTGGACCATGCACAGCCCCTGCTTGACATTGGCATGCACGAGTTGACAACACCCCCTGAATAATATATATCATGGATATCGGTGGTTGATGCACTGGTGTTGTGTGACTGACATGTACATGATGAGAGGAGAAGAGGTTAGGGCAGCACGAGGTCAAAAATGCCCTTCTGCTTCTTTGGCTTCCTGATCTTGCATATCAGGAATTGGAAGAAAGAGGGGAAAAAGTGGTATGGTGCATTTGGGGTCATGTTAACTCCTTAATGTTGTATATGTTTGAAGTCATCTTGTCTCACAAAGTGTTTGGTTAAAATTGTGATATACTTCTACAGATGCATCTACATTAGGGGGTTTGATAACACAGTGATGTTAAAGGCTGTTCTGTAACAAGGCTTTTTCTGAGCAAGCTATTGACCGGATCTGGACCTTACTTTTGAAGATAATGTAGGAGAGAAGAGAGCAGAGTATCACTGTTTTTCTTTATGTATATATTCTGAAGTACCGCATTGTAAAAGATGGTTAATGCTCCTCTCCTTCCAATATATTTAAGAATGTTTTTAGAGATACATAATCCAGTTTGTCCTACATTTGCTTATTGATTGCATTAGAGAACTGTGTAATTGGCACTCTTTCAAACTTTCATGAAAAGTAGAAATTGCCTGAAACATTAACAAAGAAGGATTTTCTCTGGAATATTGTCTAGGTTGTGTTTGACTGTAGCTTATTGGAAATAAATAATGAAGAGTTTTATACACTGAAAAAAAAAATCTTCCCTTTTCAGATGTTTTTAGTGACTGGTGCTCATATATAGATATAGTGCTTTTGTAGTGGTATAGAAGGTTTGGTAATTCTGATATAAAAATGTGTGGAATATTTTAACAATGAAGAAAACCCCCACCAAATAATGCTAACCATACCAAAATCAAACCACTTCATATTTGTGTGCATGAACCTGAAATGTGTAATTAGGTATGTGCTTATAATGGGACAGAATGGCCATAGTGGTTTTCTTTGTGTGTGTTTATATTTCTGAAAAACTCCATTCACTCTAACAACAATATTTGAATGGGATAAAACCTCATTCTCCTGAGTTTACCCAAGTCTCTAACTGTACAGAATCACAGAATAATTGAAGTTTAAAGGGACTTCTGGAGATTGTCTAGTCCAACCCCTGTGCCCAAAGCAGTGTCATCTGGAGCAGACCAGGTCTGTGTCCAGCTGGGCTTTGAGCACCTCCAAGAATTGTGACTCCACAACTTCTCTGAGTCCAAGTAGCACATTATGTTGTATAAAACATTGAGTATAGTACAGGAAGCGAGATGAAGAACCAAGTTTTATGATCCACACTCCATGGAAGCATTTAAGTGCATACTTCAGTCTTACTACAGTAAACATAATTTATGTTTGGGTTCAAGTGTGGTACTGAGCTAGAGTCATTAGTAATGTTTATTTTCATGTAATGGTGCCTTTGGTATTCCTTACAGATATCAAACCTATTATTCAGTCACAGAAATCGGATGGATAATTGTCAATTCTGCTGTCTTATTGCATATCCTTTAATTTCCTAATGTTAGTGGAAAGGGCTACCTTTGGGATCCTGATACAACCATGTATCCCTATGGGCTTTGGTCAATTTTATTACTAGTGACTCAGAGTATGTTTTCATTTTGATTACTATAATACTACATAGAACTGTAGACATTTATAATGTTTGCATATGAAGAGGTGTCACTTATTTATAATGTGTGCAGTAATATTTTTTTATGCTATAAACCCTTTACATAAAACTTTTGAAACAGCAATAAGACTGCAGCAATAATCTTGTCATCCTTAAATTATTTTTCTGAAATCCTGATTCTCAAGCTGTCATGTGGGATATTTTCATCTCTTTTGCTTGATGGCATTCACTATGTCCGCTTCCAGGGCAGCCACAGGCAGACCTCTTTAGAAAAATAGATGAAGCAGTTTATATATAGCATTCCATTTATGCCCAATGAAATCGAATGGCCTTGTGGCCAGGACTTAAGTTAAAAAGAGCAGTTTATTGAGAACCTCTAAATAGGATAAAAAGGATAACAAATGGTGCTATATTCCCCCACTGGTTACCTTTTCAGTATCGTATGGAAAATTCCCTCTGAATTAGAAAGAATTCACCGCACCCTGTTTACGTAGAGGTGATTCACTTCTTCCCTGAAGATTTTACAAATAGTAAAAAAAAAAATAGGTACACCCCCTATGGCGTTGAATATCAAAACTGGCACGCTGGAGTAACTAACATGTAATACTTATCAGGTTTCCCAGTGTTCCTTCCTGAGCACAAACATTTGACTGGATGTTATTTTTAATTGAGATGAAAGGCTTTTTTTTTTTTTTAAATATATATTGAAATTCCATTGCAGTTCCTGAATTTGGAGGATAAACCTGAGACCTGTGTCTAACTCTGCAGTCAACTTCAGCATGTGATGTGCTGGAAGGGACACAAAGACCTGCTGATCATGATTCCTCGTGGACAAAGTTCTAAACTGAAAGTATACTTTACCTGGCAATGTCTGCGTCATGCCCATGTGTGTAAGATTAGACACGTTTACACAAATATTGGTGTGGGTATGCTGTACTTAATGACTATATACAGTGCTTTGCCATGGAAAGACTTTTAGGATTAGGATTGCCCCTAGGTCATTAGCTGGAAGAGGTGCTGAAGCTACATCAGTGTTTCTTGACAGAATGAGTCAGATGTTGCATGAAATTCCAGCCTATGTACTTTTATCTTGGGATGGAGGGCTCTTGTAACTGTAATATTGGTAGCCTGATTGAATTGTCTGCATGAAAAGTTTGTTCTTCTAATTAACTTCTATTATAATTTAATACTTTAGAGTTCAGTCAGTTCTGTAATACAGCTGCATGGTTTAATAATAATAAAAAACCTCTCAAACTGCGTAATTTTACAGCTCTGTAAATGTTATATTCTGTCTTGTGTGTTTATTGTCTGTCACTTCCACTTTACACCTGCCTCTATGCCTTTAAGCTAATTTCCTATACAGAAAGGCTTTTTCCCTGGATGCATTAATTATGCATTTTCTCAGGGTCACCAGTGTCTTTCCACCTGTTCCTTTACTCTTTTTACCTCCCTCTGATTTTTAGTACTTGACTAATTAGATAATACTAATTTTAAAAGGCCAGTTGATCAAGACAGTTGACTCAGACTTGCAACCAAACTTGGGAGAGCACCTTCCATGAATGTGTGCCCAATTGTAATGGGCCTGTCAAATGACTGAATTTCAGCATCTTTAATATTAAAATGGTGGTTATTATTTGAAATTCGCCTTTTTCAAATGCTAAGAAAAATATAATTTTTTTAATGTGCTTGAATTTGCAATTTGGATGCTGAAGGTAGCTTTTCATTGACCTGAGTGTTTCGGCAGTTGCTGGAAAAAAAGAGTATGTAGCAAGCTGATCTTTATTAGTTGCCATGGGCAATCAATTTTTTTTAGTGACATCACCTCAGAATTTACAGAAAGAAAATTTGTTTGGGATGCAACGATTTTATTTGCTTTTAATGCGAATAAGAATTACCTTTTAAATTTGATACAGTTTTGCACTAACTTAGGTTTGAACACAAGCCTTTGAGAACCAAAGGCAGAAGTGGCCTCCATTTCAAGAAGGAAAGAAACAAAAGATGGAGAGTGAAGAATGGAAAATGGTAGAGCCCTTCTTTCAACCAGAGGACACTGCTCTTCCACTTGTCCTTAGTCCTCAAACCCCACTTACTTTTCCAGTGGTATTACAAGTAGTATTTCCAGGATCTCATGTTTAGAGATGAACTACAGAGAGCAAAGCCTGCCCTGTAGCTAGATGTAAACTCACTTTGTTCATCCCTTTCCTAGTCTTTAGTAAGAACTTTAGTTCTCTCTTGTGTATTGTTGTTCTTCACTTTCCAACCTGGAAAGCCAGATACCAGTAGGAGCAGTACACTGGCATGTATGTAGAAGATACGGAAAAGTATACCCGCTAGCAACCTGTAGAGAGGTCTGGAGCCTAAGGGTGATTACTTCTAACTAACAGAATAAAATATTTTAGTGAAAACAAAAGGACTGCGGTTTTTATTTTTCTTTTAAACTTCTTGAAAACATGTTTGTAAGCAGCTAATTCCAGAGAGGTTTACGGCTCTGAAGTTGTGCTCCTGGGCTGTGCTCAGCAGAAAACCCCGGTGTCCACATCTCAACATGTGGTTCACACCCCATCCATCTCTCAGCCAGAGCCTGGCAGAGGGACTGCCATCCATCTGGTCTGTTCGTCAGCTCTAAGTGCAGTTTGGAGCTTTCAAATAGGCACAGATAATGAAATTGTTTTCTAGTTAATCATATGGTGCTGAAAAGCAAGTAAACCACTGAAATCATTGCAAGAAACAAAATACAAAGGGAGGAGAGGCAGGACTACAGAAGTGGGAGAGACATACATTGAATAAAGAGATGAAGTGTCACGGACTTTAAGTAGTTGAACAAAGGTGAGGAAAATACACATGCTGTAGAAACTTGGATTTAAAATTAATATCAGTTTATATTGTAATATCAGGGTTATACTTTATAGCTGGAGCAAGAACTCTTATCATAAATCCAGACTAATCTGTTTGGTCTGTAAGTAATGGACTGAGGAATGACTCACTCCTCTGAATTTATATACTGTTACTGTTAATTCAAGAATGTGTTGCCTGTTACACTCTTCAGAAATGCAGGTGTTTTCCCAAGTATTTTGAATGCTATGGGACTTCCCTAATCATGGTTGTCAGTGAGGAGGTTTGCTGTGATGAGTGGCTCATACTGCGAACCACCTTCCTGGAATACTCTGGAAAATGTGTTGCGATGCTGTCTGCTACCTCCCTTCCCAGGCCTTCTTAAAATTGCCTTGGAATTCTTAAGTCAGGTTAAGGTAAAACCAAATGTGTTTTTATTTATAAAATTCACATTATACGATACAGCTTAAAAAATGTGAGCAATGTAAAAGAAAGAAAACCACACAATTATCTGCCCATTAGGTTAAATCAGAGTATTCCTACTAAGCTGTATGGAGCTGCTCACAGGCTGTTTGAAGTTGATGTCCCTGTGGCTGAGGAGCTATTTCACAAGGAGGTCGCTGGTCTTAGATTGCAGCAGTGGAGGAGAGTTAAGACAAAATATAAGCTGTTATACCGCCACCTTTTTTTGCTGTTTGCTTGGTTTCAACTGTAGTTAAATCTTTTTCCTTCTCCCTCATTCCTATATTTGTGTAAGAATTACTGATTGATAGCTTATTCAGTTTTAGATGCCTTCTGATCTGTTCAACAGTCTCACTTTTTGGAAATACCAGGATCCCTTGGCTAGATTTTCTGCAAGGCAGTAGGCTGCCTCATAGGTAGATGATTTCCTGTACTTGATTAAACTGCTACTAAAATATTCATTTATTGAAGATGAAAAATGTGCTTCTCACCTGGTAAGGAAAAACGAAAATCTCAGGTTAAAGCCTCTTTGTGCTCTGGACCTTGCGAGAATTCAGTTCAGCAGCCTCATACAGACGCATAAACCAAGATTAATGTATGCATTAAAGGCTCTTGAATGAATCTAGATGTGGCTCTATTGGCCACTTCAGGGTGAAAAAGGGGTTGGGATGACTGTCCACAACTTTTTTTTTTTTTCTTTAGAGAAACTGTTTACACCTTTTTCCTTGCTTGTTTTCCTGAAAGTCCTACATCTGAGCCCATTGCTTCTCACGTCATGGCAATGAAAAGCTGCTCTCCCCGTTCATAGAATCACAGAATGGTTTGGGTTGGAAAGGATCTTAAAGATCATCTAGTTCCAACCCCACTGCCATGGGCAGGGACACCTTCCACTAGACCAGGTTGCTCAAAGCCCCGTCCAACCCGGCCTTGAACACTTCCAGGGAGGGGGCAGCTACAGCTTCTCTGGGCAACCTGTTCCAGTGTCTCACCACCCTCACAGTAAAGAATTTCTTCCTTACGTTTGTTCTAAATGTACTCTCAGTTTGAAGCCATTACCCCTCATTCGATCACTACAGGCCCTTATAAAGGGTCCCTCCCCATCTTTCCTGTAGGCCTCCTTTAAGTACTGGAAGGCTGCTATAAGGTCTCCCCAGAGCCTTCTCCAGGCTGAACAACTCCAGCTCTCCCAGCCTGTCCTCATAAGGGAGGTGCTCGAGCAGGTCCATGTTCTACTTATGTTGGGGACCCCAGAGCTGGACACAGCACTCCAGGTGAGGTGTCATGAGAGCAGAGTAGAGGGGGGGAATCACTTCCCTCGACCTGCTGGCCACACTCTCTTGATACAGCCCAGGATACGGTTGGCTTTCTGGGCTGCAAGTGCAACTTGCTGGCTCATAGTCAGTTTTCCATCTACTACTACTCCCAAGTCCTTCTCCACAGGGCTGCTCTCAATCCACTCAATGCCTAGCCTGTATTTGACTTTAGGATTGCCTGACCCATGTGTAGGACCTTGCACTTGGCCTTGTTGAACTTCATGATGTTAACATGACCCCACCTCTCAAGCCTGTCCAGGTCCCTCTGATGGCATCTCCCTTCCCTCCAGCGTGTTGACTGCACCACACAGCTTGGTGTCGTCGGCAAACTTGCTGAGGGTGCACTCAATCTCCTAAATTGTAGGCTTAGTTTCTCAGTCCACAATACTGAAGCTTTTCTGGTAAAATGAGTCGTCATTTCTGACTGTATTAAGATATGGCCAGAGCAGTGGGTGATGCACTCTTATATATTAAGCTTTTGTAATTAAGTATGCCAGGTTTTATTTTATTGACTGAAGACTGTTAGAATTCCACAGTTCATTTCCAGTGGCCTTGTAGGAGACATTACCTAAAAAAACTGGTGTCTTTGCATAGCTATGTGATTGAGTTCGGTAGGTTTGCCCTTTGAAGGGAGTAATTCTCATATTACTATTTTTAATCTTGTACAAATCTTTTGATTTGCCACTGGTTTAACTTTTGTAAAGTAGAGCTGATTATAATTCCTTCTTTGCAAGGAATCATTATAATAATTGGGATGAAAAAAAAAAAAGACTGTAAAGTATATTGCCACCCTGAGCTATAAATACACTATGGAAATGTGAAGTGTGTCATGCATAGATCTGTAATCCTTCAGGGGTAAGATTAGCCTTTGATGGGACCATTCAGTAAAACTGCTGTGTGGACAGGTCTTTAAATTTAAGATGGTAAGATTTTAAAATAGATTTTAAAATAGAATTTTAAAACAGAATAGTGTTTGTAGCAACCATTCTGACTGAAATGCTAAATTCATAATATCAGATTTATTTTTAACACCTGTTTACTATCTGTAGCAACTTTTAGAAAAGCCCCATCTCCTGATGTTTCTTAGACATTTGTATAACTGCATTATGTGATTGTGTTTTGATATGCTCCCCATCTTTATCTTGTCATTTGGTGCTAGCTTGAAAGAAAATACCTGCACACCTTGTAGTTACGCACCTTTGCCAAATGATTCATTGCTCTTTTGCTCAAAACCAGTGTGGTGAGGGGGTGGGTGTCAATGAAGGAAAGCAGCTGCTGTTCTTGCTGTTTCCTCAGGAGGTATTATGTGTTTCTAACAGTGATGCTGGAAGTTAAGCAGGACTTCTTCAGGTCAGCAAGTTTCACCCTCTGTGAACTTGATTGGGAGCTGTCCTATAGTAACCCCAGTGTGCTGTCTTATTAAACAGGGCAGTATTGCTGAGTGTGTATTTTTGGTCTCTGGAAAAACCATCTTGCTTGAATGATTGCTGGATTTGTTTGTTTATTTTTTAGGCACGCTGTTGAATGAATGACTGCCAATGCCTCAATAAATAGCTCAGAAAAAAACCACCCATATGGTTATTTGCTTAGTTTTGGAAAGGAAGAATCCAGCACTGTTTTGATTTACATGGTGTAAATCCCAAGCCCCTCTACTGACTTCATTGGTATGTCTTTGTACATACTTTTTCTTTTTGAGAGTTTCTGAGAGCAGAACACAGCCTATAATTTTAACAGCAGAAAGACCCTTCTGAAATAATGTTTTTAAAAGTAATTCACTTGTGCTGAACTGGTAAATTGAGAACTCTTTACATTATTTGGCATAGCTTATTTTTGAACTACAACCAGCGAATGCTGGAAGTTACTTAATAGTTATGCTAGCAAAAGGCAAAGAATAAATCAACAGCTTAATAATGTCCTCCTTTAATTACTTTTTGCTCTCTTTTTGTATTTAATTTTACATTGAATTAAGTGTTCCTTAGAGTAATTCAGATGTTGATTATTTAAATGGATTATTCATGATGGAAAAAACTTTAATTGAAGCGAAAGCAAACATCTTTGGATATGTGTGTACAAATCCAAGCTTGCTTTTTTTTTTTTTTTAAAGCTTGCATATTTTTAGATGATTTACAGCAGGAATATGACAGTGTTCACCAGTTGAGGAGATGTCTCTGAAATGCTTCTGTTACTGAAGCTACACTTGCTGATTGGAGATTTCAGTTGGACTAATAGAAATTTTATTTAAACCATACATCTTCCTGAAAATCTGTGATTTCACTGTTTGCAAATTATCTAAAATAAGTGGGCTTTACACACGCAGGTTATGCTATAGATTTAGTGTGGGTGATCACAGAAATACTGTTTAGTAAAGGTTTTCTCTCCATTTCAAATGGTTGTCATCAGCTGAAATGCTCTTGTCTGAAAATAAAACATGTAGAGTAAATGGACCAGGTACTTAGATGTATATGACAGTTCACAAGTGAAAGCTAGGACAAGGTAGTTTTTTTCATGGCTGTAGTTACTGAGTTCACACTTGGGAACAAAATTTTCTTGAATTATTTTGATATACGGTATTTTTACACTGGCTGCTTACTAGAGAGGAACTGCTGGGGAAGAATGTGAGCAGGATTTAAAACCTCTGGTTTCTTAGTGCTCAGCAGAAACACTGTCTAGAAAAAGAACTTGTCAAATACAGTAGATGATGTATCAAATACTTAACCTGCATTGGGATCATTATACTGATTTTTCAAAAGCATTTCTTTCTCTCCACCAAACCTTTGCCAGCAAAGAGGGGTCCTTGCCTCTTCTTTCTCCTCCTCTTCTTAAGATCTGGTTGTTAACCTCTCTGGAAGGCAAAGCTAAGTAATTTTAATTTCAGAAGGTTTTACTGTTAGTTTTAAAATTAATATGCCTGAAGACAAACAGTTGTACAGTAGTAGTGTGTAAACCAGATGCCGATATTGCTATGGAAACTTCACTGAATATAATACAGAGAGAGATCTGTTTTGGTACAGTTGTATTTAGCTTGGAAAATCTATACTGTGAACTTTCTGTACAGAGGATGTATTTCAAGAGCAAAGCATACATGAAGTTGTTAGGTAGCATGTGAATCACAGAGAGGAGAGGGTGCAGCACAAATGTCCTATGTTGCTCCTTGGAGTAAGTACAGGCAGGGTTAACAGTACATTTTACTGGGAGAGGAATTATGTCTTAGTGTCCTGTGTAAAGCAGCAAGGTACTCTCTTAGGTAAAAGACCTGCTTATTACGGAGGTTGTCTGACAACTCTCATTAGGAGGCTGTGTTTTACAGTGCCTACAAATTTGTCAGCTGGAACCACTTGGACTGAAATTTTTATAAGTTGTTTATCTAGCTCAGGATGATACTTCTTTTTTCTTTGAATAATTGTTATCTCTGTATTGTGGAATAGAGATTTCTGTCTCCGTATTCCCCAGGTCTGCTTTTAGACCCATTTATAACTCCTTGAAATCTGAGAGAGGCAATTTAAATTTTAGCAGTTAGATCTTTGAAAATTTCTTCCTTATTGACTATATTACCATCTTTCCTCATGCTGGTCAAATTACACATGCATCCATCCCACAAAGTGGCTCAGCACGATGGTGCCTGATGCTACAGGGATGAGGTTGGGGTGTTTCTGCTTTGGCCGCTTCTGCATTGAGACAACCGAGCTGAGGATGGGAATAGGGAAAACAGAGAGCACAGGCGAGATGAAAGTGATGTGGACAAAGTAAAGGCAGGAGTGGGTGCGAGAGGAGAGCAGAGTTTGTGAGGAAGAGCTGTGGTGGGGAAGAAAAGTGAATTTGTCTGGGAAAGGAGTTTGAAAGATGAGACAAGACATAGCTGAAGGGGAATCTGAAATGAAAGCCCATTGGGGAGGCTGGGAGTGGGAACTGGCAAGGGAGAAGTTGTGGAACCATCTAGGGATGGTTCTTTGCAAGGACATGAGGAAGGGAGACTAGAATGGCATCAGATGGGCATCTGATTGTGGGGAAGAAATAGGATGGAACCCAAGGACAGTTTGGATAGGAAGGGGCTAAGGGGCTAAGGACATTAAAGTGCAGCGTGAAAAGGCAGAAGATAACAATATTAAACACCATGGTCTGCCACAGATGTGATAAGCCTTGCATTCATGAGTCTCTGTTGTCAGCAAATATCTGCGAAGCCCACCGGTAAAATCTCCCAGCACTGTGTAGAGGTGAGGGTCTAGGGGGACAGCAGGCTGCTAACATTATGGATTGCTCTGTTAGTTCATATGCCAGAGATAAGGGAGATCAACATGCAAGTGCCATTAATGTAGGAAAATCAGATGTTCAGGGTTATCAAAATGGGAGAATTCAGGTGGTTCTTTTGACCCAGTGTGACATACAAGAAGCTGAAAGTATTAAAACAGAATTACCACCACTTTATCCACTTGGTGCCATTTAAGTCAGTGTTTGCCCTCCGCTGCTCTTCAGCAGAGTCAGATCCTCTTTATTCTCCCTATATAGTTAATGTAGGAACCTGCCACCCTTTTGGGGATACTAGTGATTTGGGACTCCAGATGCACAGGTTTTAATCCCAAATTGGCCACTCACAGGCTATATGATCTTGGACTAGTTAATTCACCTTAATGTGCTTTATTTTCCCCATCAATAATTTGGGGATAATGATTTCTAACCATCCTCTGTAGAGGCTGTTCAGGTCTCTGAGTGCTGCAGTTCATGCAAGAGCTGAGATGCTGGTTGTGTTATTAATGACTGTTTCTTTTTTCTCTTTGGATCATTGTGTAACTGTGGTAGGACAGAAATTGAGAAGAAAGGAAGGAACTGCTGGGGATGATAGGTACAGTGTAACAGGGACAGCTTTCTGTCTATTATCCAGACCCCACTGCTCAGCCAACACTAGATGCATTTGTGTCTGCAACCAGACTGACTCAAACTTTGTAGACAGTCGTTTCAAAGAAATACAGGCCTCCCTGATGACACTCAGTTTATATGAAATCATTTTGAAGAATCTGGCTTTATTAAGTAATTGTGAGTGACTTGGACCCTGGCGCTGAGTACTCGTTTTGTAGCTGGTGTGATAATGCCGCCTGTGCTGTGATCTTGTGGGCTGAGGGATCGGGCAGCACCACGGGAACATGGCAGGGCAAGAGACGGGGCTAGGAAGGGAGGAGCTGCAGAATAGCACGTTTATTTTCATGCATTGTTATAGGAATGTTTTAAGAACTTTATACAGCTGCCCTTCTAGGTAGCTTTTTTGCTTCATGTTTATTCTTGATCTTCTTAACTATTTGCAGCTCTCTTCGAGCAGTCAAGAGCGCCCCAGTGCTGTGCTGGAGATGGCTCAGGTGCTGGTTTACGGTGTATATCTGTATCTATGAATTTGGACTTGAATTCAGATGAGAATCTGTTTCAATGTCATAGGTATCTAGCATTGAGAAGCAATTGCCTCTCAGTGCTTTGTGTGTTATATTTAGTACAACTGTTATGAATATCTCCGACCCTTGTCGTCCTGTCAAAATTGTCATTAAGGAACATGTTCAGGTCAGAAAGTTTTTGGTATGTCTTATTGTTAGAGAAGATATTGTTAGAGAAGAAGATGCTATCATGTGGCATGGAGATGAAGAAAATGTCTCATTTACTGCTAGTTTTTGAAGTAGTAATCAGTGCTTTGCCTCATCCAAGTAGTCAGGCTCTAAAGGCAGTTGGCTGAGGGAAGTGCAGAGTTAATTCTTTCAAGCTCTCGCTGTAACACCACCTCTCCCATTAGATTAAGATCTTTCCTTCTTTCCTGCTTTTTTTATTGTTGTTTTTGTTCTTGAGGTTTAATGTTTCTGAGAGTGAGCCCAGCTGGAAGCCAGCAGGCTGTAGGCTGTCTCTCCAGCCCAGTATCCCCACTGCTGCTTTGCTCCCAAAAGCAAACAAGTTTGGTCCTCAACCAAACCTCCAGACTCTGCTGGGAAGTCGATATGAGAGCAGATTAAAGTGCTTAGACATTCTTTTGGGGGACAAGCCTAATTCAGCTGGTTTTGAAGAGCCAGATGCTTGTGAACTTTAGAGGCTGGTATCTTTCTCAACTGCAGTATTCCCTTCAACCTCTTTCTTTGGTTGTTTCTGTCCTAGCTCCTCTTCTGTGACCTGTCCTTGTAAGGTAACACAAGCTAAGAGTTGGATAAAAGTATTCTGACATTCTTTTGTCTCAAATCTGGGTGAAAAGGTACAGATGTTATATTTTTTCAGGGAAAAGAAAGTCCCACAAAACATTATATTGGAAACTTATTAAGTAAATCACATTTTATGTTGCATTTCTCCGTAATGTTGCATTACGTTGAGAGAGATGTTGCCTATCTACAAGAAAGGCAGAAAGGACTATCCAGGAAACTATAGACCTGTCAATCTGACCTTGGTGCCAGGGAAGGTCATGGAGCAGGTCATCTCGAGTGCCATTAAAAGTCATGTAATGGACAGCCAGGGGATCAGGCCTAGTCAGCATGGGTTTATGAAAGGCAGGTCCTGCCTGACAAACCTGATCTCCTTCTATGACAAGTTGACCTGACTATTGGACGAGGGAAAAGCTGTCGATATTCATCTACCTGGATTTTCGAAAAGCATTCGACACAGTTTCCCATAGGATTCTCATAGAAAAACTGGCTGCCCATGGCCTGGATGAGCGAACGGTCTGCTGGGTAAAGCACTGGATGGATGGATGGATGGATGCCAGAGAGTGGTGGTCAATGGAGCTAAATCCAGCTGGCGGCCGGTCAGAAGTGGTTCCTCAGGGCTCGGTGTTGGGACCATTTCTGTTTAACATCTTTATTGATGATCTTGATAAGGACATAGAGTGCATTATCAGTAAATTCTCAGATGACACCAAGTTGAGCGGGAGTGTCGATCTGCATGAGGATAGGGAGGCACTACAGAGGGACTTGGATAGGTTGGATCGGTGGGCCAACATTAACGGGATGAGCTTCAACAAGGACAAGTGCCAGGTCCTACACTTGGGCCACAACAACCCCATGCATCGCTACAGGCCTGAGGAGGTGTGGCTGGAGAGCTGTGTGGAAGAGAAGGATCTGGGGATTCTAATTGACAAGCAGATGAACATGAGCCGGCAGTGTGCCCAGGAGGCCAAGAAAGCCAACGGCATCCTGGCTTGTATTACAAATAGTGTGACCAGCAGAAGTGGGGAGGTGATAGTCGCCCTGTACTCTGCACTGGTGAGGCCACACCTGGAGTATTGTGTCCAGTTTGGGGCACCTCAATACGAGAGAGATATCGAGGCGCTGCAGTGAGTGCAGAGGAGGGCAACGAAGCTGGTGAAGGGCCTGGAGAACAAATCCTATGAGGAGAGATTGAGGGAGCTGGGACTGTTCAGTTTGAGGAAGAGAAGGCTAAGGGGGAGACCTCATCACTCTCTACACCTACCTGAAAGGACATTGTAGAGAGGTTGGTGCTGGTCTCTTCTCACAGGTGATTAGTGACAGAACAAGGGGGAACGGCTTTAAACTCCAACAGGGGAGTTTAGACTGGACATTAGGAAAAAATTTTTCACAGAAAGAGCGGTCAGACAGTGGAATAGGCTGCCCAGGGAGGTGGTGGAGTCACCATCCCTGGATGTGTGTGAATGGTTTAGCCCCTGCCGGGGTCTGAGACCACGCGGCCGCTGCCCCTCCCCCACAAAGGGAGTGAAATACAAAGCCCCAAGACTGAAATAAGGAAAGGTTTAATACAACAGTGCAATAGCAACACAACCAACAACAACAATAACAATAACAGTAATAGTGATAGCAATGAACAGAGCAAAATAGCTACCAAATACAGCAGTTTGAAGCACGATGTACAAAACCACGAGTGCACCTCGCTCCAGCGCCAGGAAAAATGTGACCTGCCAGGATGTGATGTCGGCATGGTATCTGAATAACCCGGCTAGAGCTCTCCCCCACTGCTGGGGAAACTTAACCTTATCCTGGTTAAACCAGGACAATGTGTTTAAGGGTCGTTTAGATGAGATGTTGGGGGATATGGTGTAGGGGAGAACTTTGTAGAGTAGGGCTGATGGTTGGACTCGATGATCCCAAGGGTCTTTTCCAACCTGAATGATTCTGTGATTCTATAATTATATGATTCTATGTTGCCATGGTTCTTCCTTACAAGTCTGGCTCTGTGACTGACCACATTTCTTACAGTGTGCCTGCAGTTATGCTTAGGAGTCTTTAAAATTTCCCTGGCAAGTTGATGTGCTTGCTTTTGTCATATTTATCTATTGTCATAATACTTGCCTTGGCACGTTGCAGGTTGAAAATAGTCCCTAAGCCACTCCAGATTGTTGGTCTGGTATTGTAGAACAGTAATCTTTGTGCGCTGACCTCTCATTACAAAAACATTTTATTTGGATCACCTACTCTCATCTATTTTGAGAAGAGAGAGGGTGGCTGTAATTCCTGAATGCTATTCATGACTCCCAAGTTGAGAACTTCTGTCCTAGAATAAATACTTCCAGTGACACCCCAGTGCACTGTCTCAGGAACACTGCGTTGCCTGTAACTCTGCCGTTATCAGTCATGAGACACCTTGACTAGTGAACAAAATACAGTGTTGAAAGTTGTGGATAATACTATGCAGTGGTGATATAAAGTGGACACCAAAGCATAGACAGTGAATGCTTCAGGAACAGAGATTGTAGTTAGAAAAGATGGTTTAACGGCTATGGATTTGTTTTAGCAAGAGGAGGTAAAAATCAAGAAGGTTCATGAAGTAATCTTAGTCTGTGATCTATGGAAACCTTTTAATCTTCCTTTCACTTCTTAGGAATAGCATTGCCGTACCCTTAGCATAATGACTATACATTAAATAGTAGCTCTTGAAGGCTAAAAAAGTATTTTTTTGGTCAATTTTACCCTTATTTCTGGATCTCTGTTCTCATTTTGCTGGATAGTGATAACTCCTGTGAAAAAATGAGAATTACTTATATCCCACATCCAGAGAGTCAGGTTCTGGACTCTGAGATTCACCAGACATGGTCAAAAGTATTATGTTAGACTTCAAATGCTTGGGCTGTATAACCAGGGATGAGTCTCAAATGAGAGCCTTGTTGAATAGTGAGGGTATGCACAGCTTGAGTCTTAGAGCTGCGTGGATTTAGCTCACAGAAAACCAATTTGGAAGAAAATCTCTATACTGTGGATGAATTATCATATCCTCTAGATTTGGGTACATGCTGAGTGGATGGGTAAGTTAGCCTGGAACACTTAGCTGCCCAAAAATAATTTTTTTTAGGACCTGCTTGTGGAGTGTATATTTCTGGCCTTCAACCTTTTTTAATTCACTTCACATGAGAGTTGTGTGTTATTTATAGTGAGTGTGGGAGATGGAAAGAGTACAGTGGAAGAAAGAGAAATAAGCCTTTCAATCATGAATTCTGTTTTTGACTGTGATGCCAGTTTTGGGCAAGATGCCAATAATTTCATACCCAAAATAGAAGTGCTAAAATCCCCCAAAATTCACCAGTCTCACTCATGATCTGAATATTTTCTCGAATTATAGTTAGGAAGCAAAGCAGAGAGTCTTGAGGCATGTGTCAGCCTCATGATGAGAAGAGCAGATCATCCTCTTTTAACTCATAAATGTCTTCCTGCTGCTTTGAATATGCTTTAATGGCCAGAGATGACCTCTGTGTTTAGATGTTGTCAAGGTTACTGGGTTGTAAAAACAGACCTCCAGGCATCTTGGGTTTTGCATTCCCCAGTGCTTGGTGCTCCACTCCGTGGGCCGTACATCGGCAGCAGGCTTCCTCTTGGCCGGGGGCGAGGTGTGCTGAAAGCTTCCCCTGAAGGCACCCAGCTTTTGGAGCTCTGCAGGACTGTAGCCTTTTTTCAGCCCTGGAATTTAACAAGTCAGAGGAAACACGTGTAGGAGTTGAGCTGTGTTGGGTATAAGAGGCCATTGCCATCAGATGACCATGCTCTACTGTGCTGCCAGACTGTTTCTGTCACTGCAGTGGTATCAAAGGGGCATGAATGCAGTTTCATGGACAGCCTTTTGGTGTCAGAACTTATTCAAGAGGTTTATTTTCCTGCACCATAGTTCAACAATACTTAATCATTGCAGAGATTGTTTCTGTGATCTGATGTGCCGTGTGGTCACTCACACAACTGCATTGACACAAACGAAGGAGCAGTAAGATGGGAATCAGGCCGGGGAACAAGCAGCTGAGATGGGAGCTTTGCCCACTGAAGACAATTTGTACAGCAGCTCTTCCTGAGTCTACCATGAAGCACAGCGCTTGGCAGACCTGACTCAATTGACCTGGGAGTGTTTGTGTAGATCCTAAACACTTCCCTGGCACTACTCAACAGTCCTAACTTTTTGTTGAAAGTGTGCATCAATTCATACCATTTCACGCATGCCTCGTTTTGCTTACAGCTGAACCACATTCATTCTATTTAGTGCTACGGTAAGAATTACTTGAAGAGTCACAGCCTTGTTGTTTAGAAAACCAGAGTGTTGCATAGTGCAACTGTCAAGTCAGGTTACTGTTAAGGGAAGGCAATACCCTGTATTGTTAAAACAAGTCAAATGCCATTTATTTTGAGCCTGGTTACAGAGTAGCCTAATAAATACTTGTTCAGCCTTGCTCAGGTAACATGGAACGTAAAGGCGTATTATGCTTATCAATAACGAAAGGATCAAACAACATGGGCCTTTTTTTTGTGCATGTTGTACTTTTAACATAGTCTACTTGTTCTTCATCTGTGACTGCTAGAGGCCGTGAGGTGACACATTTCATGTTTGGAGTGTTGTACATACAGACACTGTACAAACATGAAGAGTAGGGCAAAGAGTAAGAGACAGTGATTCATCCTGAATCTGTTGTGGAGCTACTAACTCTCCTTACGTTGTAGAAGAAGAGGCCAAGGGTCCATAGGGGATCATCTCATTAATTGTCTTGCGTTTGTTAGTTAAGGTCTATAGTGTTTCTTTACACAAGCATCTGAAAGTCATGTCTCAGACCCAAAATTTATGTATTCAACTTAAAAATATTAATGTTTTTTTACTTTTTATCTTTTGAAGTGTTAATATTTATGATTCTGCTCTTGATGACTGCAGAAAAATACTTGATATTTTTTGTGTGTTAAACTATAAATGAGATTACTTTGTCACCTTCTGGTGTGCTTTGAGATCTAACAAACAGGGAGAAAGTTACAGTAAAAGTGATCCCTTACACAAGCCCATGCACCATGAGCATTTTTTCCCTATAGTCCTGCAAGTGAGAGAAGCAGGGAAGGGAGAGACTTGACAGTTCCCCCATCCACAGCGGATCTCACCCTGGGTTCCTGCAGCCAGGATCCAGTAACAGGACTGTCTTTCGTATGCACCTTTCCTGGAGAGAAGAAAACCACTGTCTTGAGAAGGTGCTTGGCTGTAGGAATCTTAAAGGAAAGTAAGCCCTTAGGGTAATCCTACCACAGGTAAAAATGGATCCCAAAAGACTGAAATGCTGGCAGTGGAGCACACAGCTGAAGGAATAGGAACAAATAACAGAGTTCTTTCAGTGAATGAGAAGCTGAAAGTTGGTGAGACAACTGGTGGACCTGCTGGATGGATTGCCATGCGCAAAGGGAGCAATTCAGAAAAGTGTTGCAGAGATGTTACATTATTAGTACTAGTCCTCACTGCAGATATGCATCCAGATTTGTTGAGAGAGCTGAAGTGTTAAACAAAATATATACAGTTTTATTAGAAATAACATAACAAGAGTGTGGAACTAAATGTGTTAGAAGGCTCTAGGAAACATCTGGAGAATTACAGCCCAGTCAGCTTACACTGGTAGTTGGTAAATTAACTGAAATAATAGTTACCCATAATTCATAGATTGCAGTCATCAAGATTGCACAGAAGTGAATGGTGTCATGGCAAACTGGAGAGGAGGAAGGTGTTTTGACAGATGGAAAAATCATTTGATTTAACTGATGAAAGCTTTTAGAAAGTTTTGTTGTCCTTCACAGATGATTATTAAGAAACACAGGACTACTAAAATGAGAGTCAGTTTGCTGACATGACTCAAAACCTGTACTAGAGACAGAAGCAGAAGACACGTTAACTGGTTAGACCTTCTAACAGTGGTACATTGATACAACTCCACTTTAAACCAGTGGCGACTGTTTTGTTCTTAGAGTCATCAAGCAGCACTGGTGTGGGATTGTGCCTGCCTCGCTAGCCCTGCCAAAAGGCAGAATTGGGAAGTGTTTAAATAGTGTCTGATCCCTGAGCATAGAGAGCTGTGAGGCTATCAGTCCTACATTCCTCTACCGAGACCTCCATTTAGGAAAGACCTGACTTGAAAAAGACAGTAGTAAAAGAAAAAATCCCAGTAATTTTGAAAACATACCATTAAGAATAGGAAAAGTAATAAAGAATAGCATGGAAAATGTTACCAAAAGTAAAAGCTGATATATCAAGAACGCCCTTGCTTCACCTCAAAATAGCATTCGAGAGTTAGTGGGAGTTGTGGGAACATGAGATGAAGCTGAAAAAGGATCAGGGAAATCTTGGTTGTGCAGAGTGGCTGAAGAAAATTGTGACTGTTTACCTTAGAAAGCAGATGAGTCAGAGAAGAGATGTGTTAAAACTGTATAAAGCAGTAAATGCTAATAGAGAAGGTAGATTGGGGTAGTTTCTGTTTTTCTTGTCTTAAATAGCACTAAAGTAAGTGAGTATTTAAAGGAATCAGAAGGTTGCAAATTCCAAAACTGATAAAAGGGAATTCTTGTTCAGATCTGTGATTAAGTTATGAAAGTCACTATGCCAGTAAGTTGTTAGGGTGAAGAATTTAACAAGGTTTTTAAAAGGTTATTTTAATGGATATCAGGAATATTTACAGCTGCCATAATGCATGGTGACAGATTTTGAAGGGGATATTAAACCTCACACTTGAGATTTTAAGACAATCTCTAGCTACTAGGGGTATCTTTCTGTTGTTTGCTGGTCGTTCTTCCTAATGTAAAGTGTTAGGACTTCAGTGGTGTAATTCATATACTATTTGTATAAGAGGTGTGAAATTAGTTCTGATTCTCAGTAACATCCTAAAGAGCATTCTGTGCGGGTGATGCCTGAATTCAGAGCAGTACGGTCTGTTTTCAGGCACTGGCTGAACAGAGTAGCCTGGCGGATGGTAAGGGTGGTTCCCTCCTGGAGTCACCAAAGTCTGTGGCTAAACAGAAGCGTGCAGGTACAGGATTCCAGAAATTTAATATGGTCAGGAACTGATGCAATTGTAAATTCAGGTAGAAGGTGTTGAGTCATTTCTTTTTGGTCATATGTGCATTATGTGTATGAGTAAAAAATCTTCATCTCTTAAAAATGCCCTTAAAGCAAGAGCGCTTTCTGTATTTGTGTTCTGGAGTTCATTCCACTTACAGTGATGGGAAGGCATGATGTAAGCAACTGTTGTCTTTATCTGATGTCTTCAGTTAAACTGTTAAGTAAATAGGCAAACCTAAACTAAGGAAATTTTTTGTTTGTTTGTCTACAAAAGCACATTTCTTTGGTGCAGTTCCAGTATGCATGGTTTTCATCGATATGCATGTGAGTACGTGATATGTATGTGATATGTATGTGAGTATATGGTGATGAGCCGCTCATAATTTTTGTTAAGGTTTTGGTTGTATTAAATTATATTTGTCCCTAAATGAATTTGACTCTGACACGTGAAAGATATCAGTCAGTCAGTTCATGTAGTCCTGCCATTTTACCTGATAGTAACCTCCTCAGGAATTGTACTTGCAGTCTTACAAGCACATTCATCTCAGTGCTGGTGTACAGTTATTCTCTGAGTTGTGCCTCTTTTTAGGTGACATATTTTAGGATAATCCAAAAAAACCCAAACAATAATTAATGATGCTGCCTGCAGATCTTAAAGGTATGAGATAGGTATTTGAAAGGACTTTTGAAATCAAATCCTCTTGAGAAAGAAAAGCTATATATGCAGAAAAAGAAGCTCATTTCTGCTTAATTGCCAGAAGGTAAGGTAATTCCAAAATGCTAATGCAAAATGTTGATATTTGGCCTTCAAATGGCAAGCATAACACAGACCTGCTGATTGGAATCAGTAAAATTGTATGTAAAAAAAACCACACTACTTGAGAGTTTTAGATTAATGGGTAGTAAATTGTGTATATGTCTATGCAGTAATAATAACAGAATTTTAGAAAAAATAAAAAGGCTAGCATGATTTCTGTTAAAATAGTGTTAACTAACTGGATCATAAATGCAAATAAAACTATTAACTCTAGATGAGTGGCTCATAGTTACAGTATCTCACCTATGGTGGTTTTACTGCATAACAACAGACTCTCCAGTGCATGAGTCTGCATCACATGGTTTTATTTTTAGTGCTTATAAATCTAATATTTCAAGATCATGTGAGACTGGGAGTCAGGCTGGGCACTGGGGTTTGCTCAGTAGCTGCTTCTTCTGCACTCCCTTACTCTCTGCTGAGAAACATTGTCCAGGAGTCCCCAACTCGTGCTTGTTCCCCTCAGTAAAGGTATCAGCTTTGGCAAATGGTGCGTTAAGAACAAAATTGTTCTTCTGAGACTGAGTTTCAAGTTTGGTGACGCATGCAGTGTTGGGGGCGGGGGGAGTTGGGAGCACGGTTGCAGGCCAGGCAGGGTGCCCCTGCCATGGCTCATACAAAACAGTGGGCAGGTCTCGATGTCACAGATACCATGGGCATATCTGGGTACAACAATGTTTTGGTTGGTATTTTCTACAGAAACATACTTTGAAGTACTACTATATAGTAATGGTAGCAAAGCTAGATATAGCTGCAAGGATGTGGTTGGTCCCAACAGTGAGGTTTGCTGAAAAATTTCTGTCTGGTGGGCTGTACAGATGGACTGCAGAGCAGGAGGAGGCAGTGACTGCCATAAGCCACATGTCCACCTTCCAGCTGAGGCTCTGGGACATGGAATGGTGGAGGAAGATGGTGGCTGAGAGCTGCAACTGTGGGATTCCTGTGCTCCACTGCAGGGATGCTTAGCTGGAGCCTTCTCAGCTCATCTTCATCTCCTTCCTGTTCTAGCTGAGCTTGGTCATGAGTCAGCTTAGCAAGGCTCCTTCACTCTTGCATCTAAAGATTATGGTACTTGATGGTCCATGTAGTATCCCTGAGTCCTCCACCGAGTACCCTTTGGTACTGTGTAGAGACTTTGATAGGTGAAAATCACCCTTTGTTGGATCTTGGGTCCCATATCTGACTCCATGCTTTCGATCTGTCTCCCTAACCCTGCCTCTCCCTTTTTTTTTGAGAGAGGGAGATGCTCTGATTTCTCTATTATGATATGATCCACTCAGAACCACCTCATACAGTTTCCCACTTGCAAGATCACTAGTTGCTTAATAATATGAACAAACAGTGTCCAAATGGAGCTGTTTGATCATCATGCTAGTGATGTCACCACTTTGTTACTAAAGGTTTCTGAAAAAGTGAGTAACTCTTGGATTGTTTCATTCCTTTTGTTGTTCTTTGGGAAGATGTTGTGCTCTGAAAATGCTAGCAGACTCACACCTCAAAGTGTAGCAAGAGCATGCACAGAGCAAAACGTACTGCAATGACTGATTGCTTGCAGATCTGCATGCAGATATGAAAATAGCTGGCACACCATCTACGCAGCCATCACCTATACCCCCAGCCTATAGACACACAGAAAAATTGTGATTTAATTGTAGCTATATAAAGACACAGATTATTCCCCTTCACCCTCATGCATAGAATAGGACTATATCTTTATTTTTATCACATAGTTATCATACTGAAATAATATGTCTTTATTCCATATATGTGCAACACTTCAGCACTCAAGTGAGTTTTAAAGTGATACTGCTCTATAAAAAATAAGAAAATGAAAATAATTTATTGTTTTATTTGTTAATAAAACAATTCTTGTTCTTAAATCTCAATTAATAATAATGTTTTAATAACAGAACCACTGAACTGCAATAACCACGTGTAGTCAGTTAACACACACACACAAAAAAAGTCCCTGCAATATACCTTCTAATGGTATGTGAAAATTTGTATGAAGTGCTTCCAAAGGTTGGCTTCATTCCACTTTTTCTTTTAGAAGACTGTTCAACCATTTCTTTCATTGCTGGAAGCTTTACTTGATATTTAACCTAAAATGCAATTTCCTGAATATCATCCTATTGCTTACAGTAACATTTAATGTCTTACCTTCCTTGTTTTTCATGTCATTCCAGTACTGCCTGACTCTTTGCGTGACTCCACTTTGCCAGTATGCATTTTTTTTACTTTAATATCTCAAAACTTTAGTTACTTTTCTTGCTTTTAAAACTCCTTTAAGAATGTTGAAAAACCATTACTTTAAAATCTGTAAGGTATCATAAAGAAAATAAACCAAAATTGGGCACAGAATAAAGACAAGTATTTTCCTCAGCCCAGTCTGAAGTAAGGCCATTGCTGCTTGATCAGGGGATGTCAAGTGGCAGTGTTTTCTGCTTTTGAAACAGAACTGTGACAGTCAGAAAGCATGGCCTGTAGCACTTGTGGGCAACCTCTTGCATTATGGCAGTGTTTATTTAAGAATACCCATTAAATCCATGTTGGATATTTACAGTTTTAAATGCTTCAGTGATGTTTTTCTACAATTTCTTGCAGAATCTTGTCTTATTGTCTAATTCTTCTGGTTAATATAAAGCTGTGGGGCTTTTTTTCCCTCAAACAAAAGCATCAGAATGATGCAGATGAATAGTAAAAAAAAAAACCACCACAGTGTTTTTAAGGAAAATGCAGAATTGAGGGCAGGGAGAATGAATTTACACTGCTACTTGTGTATGCAGTCTAGAGTGCTTCTCTGGAAATACCAAATGCATAGAGATGGAAGACTTAAACATAGAGAGTGTGCCAGCCTGAAGAGTAGGAAGAAGGCTTTGTTTTGGGAGGAAGGCTGCAAGGGCATGGTATAGAAGGCTTGGACAGGCTTTTAGGTGGGGTAGCACCTACCTGGTCACATATAAGCTTGCTGTTTGAAACAGTTGTTTTCAAGTTGGTAACTCGCCAACTCTTTAAGGGTGTTTGACAGAGATGTAGAAATTGTTAAGTCAAACCCATTGTTTAACTACTAATATTTTTGCTTTGAAATAAAGTTTCCTTTTTAATTTAGGAGGTTTTTACTTTTGGAAAAATTTGATAGCCACGTGCCTCTGCTTCTTTGCTGTGCCTAGCCACATTAGTTCTCATATTGAAAACCTGAAAGGAGAGCTGTTTGTGTTGAGACTTTCATATGACAGGAAAGAGGGAAGTGTGTGCCATGCACAGACAGACTTGCTTGCCTAAACACAGTTCATTCTTTCACTAGGTTTTTGTCTCGGTCATATTCCAGATGCTCGTCGACAAGCAAGTGACGCGGGATAGAAAACAACTATTTAGTTTCCCTGGTGAAACTTTCTTAAGGATTTTACTGAGGAAAAAAAGAACAGAAATGTGTGTACTTCCTGTTGCATTTCCTCTCTCTTTTTTGAGTGAACTGAAGGATAAACTGTCTAAACTATAAAAATTACTTTCCAGTGATGCAGTGCTTATAAGATAGCTGGCTTGGGCTCTTGGATATGGATCAGACAACTTTAATCTGTCATCTGTGGTTCATATACTGGCTGGGTTGTTAAAGGTTGAATATTGTTGCTCTTTGATCTCTGAGAAGCAAGTCAGTTTTAGCTCAGTTCCTTGGAAGCTGCTTTCTGCACCACAGGTAATCAATATCTTTGTTAATATTTGCATTAAATGAGGTCAAATATTGTCCTAGACAGTCAGATGTGTGTTTCCTATCACAGTTATGGCCAATGATCTGGCAGTCTCATGGTGAGCCTTACATCCCATTAGGGTGCCCAGGAATCACATTCCTAACCTATAGTTCATCCCTCTCGAGTGCATTGAGCTAATACAGTCATTTTATAGTTCTGTAGAGCTAGCCTTTCCTGTAGTGCTTCCCTAGCCTACTTTTTGCTTTGTCTTCAAGGCTAAAAACTTCAAGGACTGTCCTTGTTCATAAATGAAGTTCCAGCAACATGAGGGTCTCTTCTGGTTGAGGCTTCTTTATGCCACTGCAGTAAAATGGAATAGCAGTGATTTGTGCTTTCCAGGGTTGTCCACTTTGCCTGTTGCAATCCTTCTATCCACGTAACTGATTGAACCCCTTATAGCTCCCTTGTGTTCGCTTGAAAGTCAAACAAGTAAAATTATTGGTCACTTGGCCAACTGCATCATGGTACCATTTTTATTTAATGAAGAAAGAAGAAATTAAGATAAAACTGCTTACAGGGGTTTGCTCTGAATACAGTCTGTGCAGAATTGCAGGCCAGACAAAGCAAGGATGGCATTTTCAAAATCTGCTATTTGACATTTCTTAGAGTATGGCATTTCTTTAGCTACTGTTCACATTGTCATAGGTTTGTATCATATCAGTTGCAAATTAGGTGAGCCAGTGTGTGTCAAGCCTGAATCAGAGCCTCCGTGGGGGTAATATATATTAACAAAGTAATTCTTGGTAGGTATCTTATTTATTGTAATATGCTAAACTGAATGTTTTGCATATAAATATTGTGATTTTTAGTTATTTGTATTGTTAATTTAGATTCTTCTTTTTATACTTTTCTGTCCTGAGAGGTGCAGGTGCTGAGTGACTGTGTTGCCCTTTCTGCATTCCCTGTTTTACTGCCTGCTTCCTCCCTGGCAACTGTTAGCCTTGGAAGTAGACACTATTTCATTTTCCACTTTGTTTTCTATGCCTGTCTCAGCAATTACACAGTTACCTCAATAGCTGCCCCAAATGCCCCCAGCTGAACATCCTATAAATAAACCTGCTCAGGGGCAGCTGGCAGGCAGCGGGTTCAGGTGGTGGCCTCGTGGTGGAAGTTCAAGCAGGTGTCCTACCTTTGCAAAGTAACGTCGTGGAATTTCATCATTCTCACAAAAGGATTAGGAGTGCACAGTCTCTGTGGGTCACACAAAGACAGCCCAGGCAGTCCAATGAAGATTATAGAAATGCTTTCTTTTCTCAGTTTCTCTGGCTAATTTACAGTCACTGATATTCCTCTGACAGCCAGAAATGTTCTACAATTGCGTGTAACTCACACAGAGGTCTTATGGTTGGGTTTGATGATCAGGATAACAATAGTTGAGTATTTCTTTGGGAATTTGGGATAGTAAAGTAGTCCCACTTCAGCAGTGAAATGCCTAGCTATACCATTTGTCTCCAGTCCGCTTTATAACTCACCTTAATTGGCTCAGTGCACATCTATTATCACCTGGGAAATGTTAATAGATTTGAAGAGCTGATATGTGCTCTTACTGAAGTTTGGATTATTTTTACTTCCTTGTGTTTGAAAAAAATAATTAAGGTTGAAGTATTGTAGCTGTCAGAGAAATAATCATTCTTGGACAGCACTTTTGACACTTGCCTCTGAATTTTAAGGTCTTTTCTGTTTACATTGCTGACAAAAATCAAGTTTTTACTACAGCTCTTGAAGGGTGAAGTTCATCTGCATGGAGAGAGCTTGCATAAAGCTTGTGCTGCAGTCAGATCCCATATAGGACTTGTTTGGGGGATTGTTGCCGTGATTTCAGCTAAGCAGGTGCAAGCTAAGTTAGAGTCTACCCTGTAAAATCATCAAGAGAGTTATTGGCCAGCTTCTGATTATGAATCTCTGCTACAAATGCTAATGCTGGTGTTCAGAAACCTGGGATAATGTTACCTAATTGCCATGCTGCATGAGTTTGAATATCTGACAAGTGAAAAATTGTCTGTTACCTTAGTATATGTGATATAGACAGACTTAGCATATTTGATATGGGCAGATCCTTAGTATGTGGTCATGAGACACCATTATGTTTCTGACACTTCTTAGAATAGAGTAAGAATAGACTCCAGAAGGTGAAGAACTTGTGTTGCCTCCTTTCTCTGCGTTAAGTAGCACAGCTATATAAAATAACATTTATATTACATTTTTATGAGTTTTCTTTAAAGTTTCCTAGTAGTGCAAGTCCTTTTTTTCCTTGACTAATGTTCTTGTGCATGTATATATACATGTAAAGTTATAAAATTATATTTCAGTATATTATATGAACATTTCATCAGGAATTTTTAACCACCAAACTGGGAAGATTGAGTATAAGGGAGAGTGCCTCTGTCATAGTCACTTCACTGACTTTTTCTAGCAATTCATTACCCTGGGGGTATTCCCAAACAAGATAGCATATACAAGGTAGAGAGATACTATAGGAATTCCTAAGTAGCTGCTGTTGAGAAAGCAGAGTAGAGCTAGTTAATTTTGAGTAGGAGTGGTTTTCAATAATGTTTATTGTTATCCTGTGTCCTCTTGGTTTTTTGTTTTGGTTTGTTTTTTTTTTTTAAATTATTTGGTGACCCATCATTTTGGATATAATACATGGTTCCAAACAGTATTTTGTCCTTGATTGCATGTTTTTAAAAAGAAGAGACAGAATAAAACACATAGGCTCTGCTACAGGGTGTCTGTGTCTCTTCATCCAATATTTTTCTGTATTTTTAGCCAAGAAAAAAAGACAGTAAGAATTTGAAATCTGTATTATGTGGGGTGTTTTGGTTGTTTTTTTCCCCCTCTCCTTGGAACTTCTAACAGAGATGTGCACAGTCTCTGAATTCGTATATGGTAATGATGTACAGGTGGATGTCAATGAGCGTTATTCTTGTTTTTAAAGCTTGAGGTTCGTTTACACTTATGAAAATACTTATACACAGCCCAAAAGTGAATGTAAATATGGAGGTTGTGAAATGGTCCTGATTTATACAATCTGTAATGTAATTTTGTCAGAACTTAGTGAAATAAGCATTAGGCTCATGTACTTTTAACTTAATGTAGGTTAAATACCAGAGAATTTTAAATCTGGTGCTTTTTTTCTTGTAGGAAAATATTTGACCGTAGATGCTCAAACCCAAGGAACTGCCAGCTCTGCACAGTTACTGCATGTATCTTATTTTTAACAGCAATAGACCTTTCCTAATGGGGCTTATCAGTGATTTGCTAGAGGGGGAACTATTTTGCTCTAGGTGTTTTGATCTTAAGGAAAAGTGATTGTTCATCTTTAGGTGGAATAGTTGTCTTTCCTTTCTTTATTATGGTGTTTTTATCTGTATGGAAACTAGAACATATAGAAACTAGAACTTATAAAAGAAGGCAATGAAAGTACTATTTTATCCTTTGCTCATCCATATCAACATTCAGTTTTGATTTATTTTTAGTAAACTTGGTCTTGCCTCTGCACTTCTGGGGAGTATGTATGGGCAATTAAACAGAAGTATCATGCAGTAATGCTTAAAGACAAGAAGACCATTGATAAGAGACAGTGATAGTGATGTACATGCTATAAAGGAGTTTCCCTCATTGGAAGAGAGCATGGCATAACTCTAAAAAAGATTTTTTTGTGGAAACAGTTATCCTTTCTGTGAAAGAGCTTTTGGGACTTGAGCATCCTTGTGAAGAAAAGGGAATCCAGAGCACACCATACTCCTTATCACTGTCACTCTGTGAGATGGGAGATGAGCAGACCTCTACCTGTTTCCCTTGCAAGAACATAGTGTGTGGGTATCTTGTGCATGTGGGTGGTTGACTTCAGGCCTTCACTCCTTTCATGCCTTAATTCTTTTCCTTCAAATTATACCCAACTGTTTTCTTTAATAGCCCTTGAAGGAATAGTTAAGAAACTTATTCAAATGAGAACTGGTAGCCAGATACCAACATCTTGTCATCCACATTAAGTTCATATTGCCTGTCATTTCTGTTTCTCGCATGCAACTTCCAGTTCTGACAAGTGACCCATCAAAGATCCTCAGCTGCTCAAACACATTTATTGGATATACCTTGCATACAGCTAATTTCTGTTGGGTTTTGGGTTGGTTTGTTTTTTTTTTAATGCCCTCTAAAACTGTAGTTCTTTGAAGCCATGATGAAACGTGATGATTCCAAAATGAAAAGAGTGATTCGTTTGGAACTGGCACTGTGAGTCACTTCATTCATAGGAGTGTAATGCTTCTTGTTTGGTACCTGTAAGGGGTGTTGGGGATGGTTTCCTCTAAGGTAGGTGATCAGATGGTGTATTTTGTGTTCTGTAAACATATAAAATGGTTATGTCGCAAATCCTTTCGATCAATAGACTTTGGGGGTATATTTCTTAAAATGAAATGTATAACTTAAAGAATGTAAGGAGATTTGTAAAGCTTTAAAGCCTTTCTGAGTCCTCATCTTGGCAGTTTACTATCAAGGCTCTTAAATGTATTCAGTGAGATGTTGACAGTCTAGGTATTTTTAAGACAACATTTTACTCACACTAAGTACATTCCCTCTTCAAAGTAGCTATCAAAACAAGTTTTTCTTGCAGTTGCCTATTTGCCAAAATCATTCCCTAGAGCTTTTAAAGGTCAGACTGCCTTCCATTGGAGAATGGATGCCAACCATATGATACCTTTCAAAAATAGGTATATGTGGTGGGTTGGATGCCAACCCCAGGATACCTTTTAAAAATAGGCATGTGTGGCGTTCATCTGCAAAGCAAATAGACAAAACTTGCTGGGGAGCATCAACACTCTTCCCAGTGGGTGAGCAACCACACTGTTACTTGCACAGGGTACCAGCTGCTCACACGGAGAGCAAGTCAGGGCTGGGTGAATGGTTACCTCCCCTGCACTTACTCAGAGGGTTATTGCTGGTAAACTACACTGCTCCTACCTGGCCTTTTCTCTTTCTGCAGCTGAGCAGATGATCTGAGTCTTTGTCAGCCTGATGTGTGCTCTGAACATTATGAAAACAAATGCCAAGAAGAAAGGGGAAAAAATTAGAGCATGTTGAACAAAATGGCACAGAGCTTTTAATGTATCCCTGAATTGCACTTAACTTTAGACTCTTGCCTGAGGTGTTTGAGTTAGGGATGTAGTTGCTTTGGAGTAAATTTTCATGTGAATGCCACAAAGTACAGAGTTGGACCTGGACCTTTCAGGTCTGTTAAGGTCAGCACCTTATTTCGGGTCCAGCCTTACCTCTGATTTCAGTTAGTGCCAGGTAAGATCCCCAGCTGACACAGATGTCACACTTAGCTTATTGATAATGTCATACCATGAAATCAGATTTCCATTTAAAAAAAAAAAAAAAAGGCTATTCATATTTGGTCGCTGCATGGATTTTTTTTTGTATTTTTAAAACCCCATAGTTAGTAGCTTTTATATCATCTCTCACAAGAATATTGTTATATTTGTTTAAATAGTATTTATAGGAATTGAAGCTCCTTTTCAAAGAGCAGAAAAAGCAAGATGACAGCTGCTGGCAGAGTAATACACTTTTCAAGGAAAAAGTGGGATCCTGGGATAAAGTGGCAGACCTCTAATGTATGAGTGGCAGTGGAAAGCACTGCCCACGGCAGCAACCGAACTCCCCCAGGGGCTGTGAGCAGCTGCCGTGCCATCACCAGTGACCACAGCTTTGCCTGCGGCAGGGGTAAGGGTTATTAAAGGACATCCATCCCTGAGATATCTGGAGGCTACTCCAGTCCTTCCAGGAAGAGAGTTCATTTTCTTATTATTTAGACTAAAGAAACATGAAGAATTTGAATGGTCTTTTCTGTCTCCAAGAACTCATTCACTGTTCATTTACCCACTATGTAACATGCAGCCCCCATTGTGAGTTGACAGTTTTTCTCAAGAAATGTAGACACTGACTACCATAAATTTGCCATTCTTCAGCTGCAGCACAATTTTTGTTATTAATAGTAGTAATTTCTTCTCAATAGTAATTCCTTGATGGGTTTTATACCTTGGAAACTGACAGCTCCATATGCAAACGAAGCACTTCCACTTGGGTACAATGACTCTGGAAACAAAAAGTCAAAGCTCCGCGGGTGTGGGAGAAACATGGAGTGTATCATTTGAGAATGCAATATAAGACAAGTAGGATAGGAGTATTAGTATGCCACTCCAGGAGAGGCAAACTAGCTGTCTACCATGTCTGCTGATTTTTGTTTAGTGTTATTAGTAGGAAAAATACTTACGTGATGCCCTTTGTCTGCACAAGTGAATTAGTTTGAACGCAGAGAATTAACCTGACATTATTGTCATGGCAAGAAATGACAATCTGTTTGAAGCATGAGAGGTTAGGAGAGAGAAGCTTGAATAGCCTTTCTTTTAAAAATACTGATATTTAAAATAGTTAAACTTTACATTTCAGTGAACTGAACATACCCAGAACCAGCATTGGTTATAAGTAAAGTATAGTGAGAAGAGCAGCTTGTTAACTGCAACACTACTGTTTATTCTGGGCACCTGTTGCCATTTTCACATTGCATTTTAGTTATAGAGTTAACAAAGTCAACAAATGTACGAAGTTGGCACAATTTCCTCAAGAATTTAATAGGTATGTGTGTTCATGCACACACCCATGTTATATGTATGTAATGTATATATACACATTATATGTGTATATCTATATCTATATATTATGTAGAGAGAGATGCTGAACTGTATTAGCAAGTAAAGGTGGTGATTGGTTGCCTGGTCCTTTTATGTTTCACTTCTGTTTCCCACTGTACACTCATCTTTTTTTTTTGATAGATGTACTTGCACATCTCTTCATCTTTGTTGCCATTAATAAACCATAATGTGTGCCAGTGTGTTGCACATACTATATGCACTATATGTGCACTATATGCATGTATTTCTCTATACTTGTAACCATGAGTGAAGGTCAATATATTTATTAGGGGATTGCATAATAGGATTGTTGATACAGCAAATAGGTGATGCTCAGTGACCCTAGGTAGATTGTCCAGTCCCCTTTTCCAGTGCTTTGTTTCAGCTCTTACATGTTCCTTTAAAAACTTAAGTACTTTCCTAAAAGCACAGGATTGGAAGAAACCTTTGGATAGACTGAGTCCTGTACTCTGATACTGTAGGCAGTAGCCTCATCTCCTTTATTAGTTTTTCTATTTCTGTCCTAGGAACAGTTAGGTCTTTTGCTGTCGCTGCTTGGAAGGTGGATTCATATCAGCACTTTCAATAGCATTAGAAATGTAGTATGATTTATTAGGGGGGGAAAGGCCAGCAAATCCTTAGAATGTTTAGTATTGTATATGCTCAGTGGAGTTACAGTGCATCACATCTGTGCACCCTGCAGATAACTAGTTCACGTGTAGTTTCAGAAATGCTCATGCCAGATAAAGGAACATGGCTCTCCAGGTGTAGCAAATTGTGCTGTAATCAAATATTTGCCATTGAGTGTTCTCTACTCTCTGCTACTGTGATAATCCATCTGCAAACACATCTCCATAGCGTATGTGAAAATGAATGCTGGAGAAGACCTTGATCTTTAGAGCATGTGCCTGCTCCCCAGTAAAATGGATGGAGGATCAGAGATTTAAAAAAATGACTCACTGTGACTCACTACAGTGTATCAGTAATAAAATCTATCTAAATTTGGTAAGGAACTCTAGGAACTAATTGCCCTTGTTATTTACCCATTTATTTTTTCTAGATGTTTATCCCTTGCTTTTATAGCAATTATGTGCCATATGTTTTAGGAACCACAGAGTTAAAATTTCAGTAATGACTGTTGTATGGTATTCTAGGATTAAGGACTTATGCTCTTGGAAAATTGATTGGTATCATATTTTCAGTCATCTCCATCAAAAACTGTAGTGAAATTAGGAATAACAAAAACTTTCAGAATGCTTTGGATTTTAATGATCTTGTATTGTGTTAGAAAATGTGAAAAAAATAATAAATGTCAATAGCACATAATGAATTTAAATCACCCAACCTGGTTTCTGTTGGGAGGAGGACACATTTACTATAAATCATATATTGGCTACTCCAAAAATTTCAGTTACTCAAAATTTCTTGTCTAAGATTTTAATAAATAATAACATTGCTAGCTGCGTGATGCTCTTTCTGTGACAGTGTCTTTCTAAGAAACCTGATGATCTTCTGGGCCAGAGACTGATTGGGCTTTGTTTTGTTATTTGCAGTAATGGACCAAAAAGCATTAGATTGAATGAAAACAGAAACTTTAAAGCATAATTAAGTGACCTTAAAATAAATAAATAATTGTATGTTGTTTTTTCAATCAGAATAATACAGATGTTTCCTTTGCCACAAGACAAGGCCTTTTCCAAATGGAGCATCTGTGAAGATGAAGGTACAGGGAAGTAACCTGAGGTTCATAAACTATAACTTATGTTTGCACAACATTTTTAATTGAGAAATGTTATCTATTATTTCATTCTTGATTAGTCCGTAGTACTGGAAGTGAATGCATGGGTTCCCAAGTGTAAGTTAACAATATTTTCCCTTTTAATTTCATACATAAACAGGCTTTTTAACATTGAGGATAACAAATCCTTACATATCCTTACATATCCTTAATTTGTGATGAAAATAATTTTTAAAGGTTTCATTTTTTGCTGATTCTGCTGTGTTTTCAGTGTTGCAGTATGCAGTCAGTTCTTGGGGAGAGTTTCTAGCACCTTTAGGATTAATTAAATTTAATACCTGAAAATCAAGTTGACAATTAAAACAGAGCTATTGAAGATGCTGAATGTTGTACTTTTGAAACAAATTTTTCACCACTATGCATTGTATAAAAAGGAGCGCAAAGAAAACATAAGACCCTGATTTAAAAGCTCATTGAACTTCATGTAAAGCATCTTGTTTGGGGGTGATATATTGGCCTTTATTTTGTACTTAATATATTACACCAGGAGTTCCTTGAAGTTTTATTCACGGGAGATCATTTCCTGTATGAAATGACAGTTTAGGAGCTGATTAATGGCTGTGATACAAATTTTTTCTAGAGTAGAACAAACACAATTTGTGATTTTTACAGTATTTAAAAAAAACACAAACAAACAATTAGGCAATACACAAAAGCAGTGTGGACCACAAAAGGTCCACAGGCAACTTGCTTTGGCAACCAACATTTTTACTCTTTCAATACAAGGTAACAGTTTAGTCCTTCAGTACCTGTGTGAAGATGCTAAGTAGGAAGCAGAGAACCATAAAGGCAGAAGTAAAAATGGGTCCACTGTGAGTTGAAGCTGTTAGTGAAAGTAATGATATCTTTGCGTTTATGGGTTAGCCATAAAATTCCTCTTTGCAGAGGGGTAATTCAAGCTTATGCGTTATTTAAGTGCACTATCAATGGGGCATTTTTTCATATGCTTTACATTTTAGCCAGCATAAAAGCCAAAAGTCAACTTAATCCTTCTTCCTTTCTTTATCTCTGCTTCAGTATGTTGTGTCTAAAATGAAATTGGAAATACTCAAACCAGCTGTGGACTCGGCACCTGTAGTCAGATGTTAAATGTAAATGATGGAAGCATCTTTAAAATGACCTCATAAAATGATAACATTTGCTCTGTGTTTAAAGAAGTTGAATTTTCCACTTACAAATTTGCTTCCTTATGACGATGTTACCAGAAGGCATATAAAAGCATTGTATCACTCATTTATGATTATAAAGCAGCAAGTTTATTTTGGAAGTTTCTAATTTTTATCTAATTGGGATGGAGAGAGGGAGGCTCTAGTTAATCTTGTTTACTTTCAAATATACCTTTGGATGTTTATCAAATCCAAAGAAAAGACAGGTTGTACAGAATTTGAATCAAAAGTTATCTTCAAGTTTTAACAAGATTCCTATTTAAAACAGAAGAGACAAACCACATCAAGGTAGCTATTGTCACTTTGCCCATAATTCGTATTATTAAGTCAACTGGTATGTCTAACCTATAAAATCATATGCTTGTCTCAAGTCTTTGCCAGACAAAACAGAGCGATTTTAAGACAAGTTGTAGTACCTTTGATGGTCTTAGCTAAAAAACATAGTATTTGAACAATTAGTTTTGTCTTTTATTCCTAAATTTTCTCTAGCAATTTATTCTGTAATGATCTATGAAGTGTTCAACATGAGCAGTATCTAAGCATCAGAGGTTTGGTTTTTAGTGGTGATAAGTACCTTCCACTCTATTAATAGTCATTGTTAGCCTTAGCAGCTTCCATCCTTTAAAAATGAAGATTTTTCAATGTTATCCTTGGGGTTTTCTTCACTTCTTTCATAATACTGTTAGGCATTACTGGCAAGCACAGTTATGTCACCGCTGCATTTTGCCTCAGGGTGGATGAAGCAATGGCTCTGTACATGGGAGTTACACCAAAAAGAAAACAAAATTTTGACAAATCTGTGCCATTCCCGTTTAGATGGAAAGGACTGAGTGAAACCTCTACCAGAGTACAGCTGCTTGTATTACTGTGATGGAATATTTTATTTACTGCTCTTGCAGTAAAAAATAATTTTTAAAAAAGCGATGTGTGATATAATCCATCTAGCGGCATGATATAATCTACCCATCTGGAGACAGGACTAGCAATTTGCAGTGCAGCTCCCAGGTTATAATCAAGTAGAAGCAAGTGTTTTTCTGCAGAATCTCAAGGGATTCTTCTTAGGTCCTTAACAAGAGAGAGGTGGTTTGTCGTACTCACTTCTCTGCGTAATCTTTACATATGCACGAAGAAACAGTTTTCTGGTGGTTGTTTAATTGTTCAAGGGTTGATGCTTCAGGCTGATGAGCTCCACTGATGTACACATTCTGAAGTTCTGACCCTTGACACTCTGTGAGTAAGTGTAGCACTCTCTAAATAACTGTAAGATCATCCTTCTTCAGCTGTCAGGTTTAGGTTTGAGGTATGCGTATTTATATCCTAATTCTGAAAATGACTGTTGATGTCGTCGTGAAGCGTGAAAGGTCTGTCTACTCAGAGCTCATTTTAGGACTGGAATCTTTAGGATTAGTCCATCTCTGTAAATAGTAAAATATATTTCAGAAAAATCTTCTCTTTCTTTACTTTTAGATGATTATCTATTTAGATTTATGAAAAAGCATCATTAAAGCTGAATGCCCATTAAGTGGTTAAAATAGCACTCTACAGATGACAATATATGTTTTGTTTGTTTGCATGTGCTGTGTCTCAGTAAAATAACTGGGGGGAATCCCCCTGTGTATGACTGTAAGCGTCCCATATGTATCTGCATGTTTTTGAATAAAACTGATCTGGAAAAAAAGTTTTTAAGAAAAAGTCACTAACAGAAGGTAAATGGTTTTACTGCTAATTTCTGCTTCGAGTACTAGGGTGACATGCTTTTTTTCAGTTTTATACTGGGGTCTCAAGAGATACTGTGTTTGTTAAATTGATATTAATTAGAAATGAGAGAGCAATTTGGCAGGTTTAGACTTGATTAGATTCTCCAGAAAAGCCCAGATAGCTCTAGTGCAGAGAGAAGAACCTAAAACTGATTTGTATTCCTTCTTCACTCAGTAGAAAAGCAACCTTTCTATGAAATTTCTATTTTTTAATGATCTGGGACTCTCAAATTTTTTTTCATGTCACTATTGATATGAGTATTCATGTTCAATCTGATACTGGTGCATGCAACTTCACTTGAAGTCAGCAAGAGATGGTGATTTGATGTAGAGTCTGACAGTCTTTGAGATTATGGTGGGGGAAATCATTTGAAGGAGTGTTGGATGGTTGGTACAGGGCCTCCTGTTTGCTGCTTCTGTAATGAAGTCCTGCATTCCAGTGTACAGTATGATTTTATTGAAAGCATGCAATGCCTTCCAAAAAGACCTGATGGTGAGAGATTGTGCGTTTCCTGACAGCCATGACAAAACGATTCCAGCTGTTCTTGAGAGGCGCCTAATGCTGTGCTGAAAATTGCTGTTTTGTACATCTTCTTTAGGATTTAAGTGCAGTGATGTTTATTTTGCAGTATCGTTTAACTGGTTCTTGTTAAATAGTTGTTAGCACAATAGACAATTTTGGTAATGCTGGTTTTGGTTGTAATCTTTTAAGGTTGTGCTGGTGAGATGGAACGAACCATTCCAGAAATTAGCAACCTGCGATGCAGATGGAGGAATATTTGTTTGGATACAATACGAAGGCAGATGGTCTGTGGAGCTTGTGAATGATCGTGGGGCACAGGTTGGTACGCATGTTTTCTCTGCAGTCGAGAGTGATCAAGTCCTGAGAGACAAAATGAAGAGGACAATGAATGGTGCTTTATACCCTTCAAAAAGCATAGGAGAAAATGAAACATTTCTTTATTGAAAGGAATATGCAAGAATTGTCACAAAGACACTTTGAAAGGACAGTTGCTTTATCCAATAGCCATGACAACTGGGCTAATAGTTGCCCTGTCTAGTTCTGTGCAGTGCTACCTTTTATTAAAACAACAAAAAATTCCTACATGGCCCATATATCTATTTTCTTATCTTTGATGTGTTAAGGTAAGCGACTTTACATGGAGCCATGATGGGACTCAAGCACTTATCTCCTATAGAGATGGATTTGTGCTGGTCGGTTCAGTCAGTGGACAGAGACACTGGTCTTCGGAAATCAACTTGGAGAGTCAGATCACCTGTGGCATATGGACTCCAGATGACCAACAGGTAATGGGGCTTTTAGACATATTAATTGTGTTGCATTGATATGATATAGAATGCACCTTTTAAAAAGTTGTTAAGTAAAATGGTCACTTTGTAAGAACAGTTTCCCTCAAAACTGGTGCTCCCACAGATAATGAAAATTTAATTCATCCTGTCATTCTCATTAGGCAAATATGATAATGTACCAAGTTACCTATCATCACTTTTCACCCCAATTCACATGCAGTCTTATTCAAAGTTAGTTGCTTGAGACAGGAATCTGTAATAAATGAGCAACTGATGTCATCTACCTGGACTTGTGCAAAGCTTTTGACACTGTCCTGCACGACATCCTTGCCTCTAAATTGGAGAGACATGGATTTGATGGATGGAACACTTGGTGGATAAGGAATTGACTGGATGGTTGCACTCAAAGAGTTGCGGTCAATGGCTCGATATCCGAGTGGAGAGCAGTGACGAGCGACATTCCTCAGGGGTTGGTATTGGGACAGTGGAACTGAGTGCACCCTCAGCAGGTTTGCCAACAACACCAAGCTGTGTAGTGTGATCAATACGCTGGAGGGAAGGGATGTGCCATCCAGAGGGACCTTGACAGGATTGAGTGGTGGGCCTGTGCAAACCTCATGAAGTTCAACAAGGCCAAGTGCAAGGTTCTGCACATGGGTTGGGGCAATCCCAAGCACAAATACAGGCTGGGCGATGATGAGTGGATTGAGAGCAGCCCTGCAGAGAAGGACTTGTGGGTATTAGTGGGTAGAAAACTGACTATGAGCCAGCAATGTGCACTCGCAGCCCAGAAAGCCAACCATATCCTGGGCTGCATCAAGAGAAGTGTTGCTAGCAGGTCAAGGGAGATGATTCTTCTCCTCTACTCCGCTCTTGTGAGGCCCCACCTGGAGTACTATGTCCAGCTCTGGGGCCCCTAATATAAGAAGGACATGGACCTGCTTGAGCAGATCCGGAGGAGGGCCACAAAAGCAATCAGGGAACTGGAGCACCTCCCTTATGAAGACAGGCTGAGAGAGTTGGGGTTTTTCAGCCTAGTGAAGAGAAGGCTCTGCAGGAGACCTTATAGCAGCCTTCCAATACTTCAAGGAGGCTTACAGGAAAGCCAGAAAGGGCCTTTTTACAAGGGCAAGTAGTGATAGGACAAGGGGTAATAGCTTTAAACTGAATGAGGGTAGATTTAGATTAGATTTAAGGATGAAATTCTTTACTGTGAGGGTGGTGAGGCACTGGAACAGGTTGCCCAGAGAAGTTGTGGCTGCCCCCTCCCTGAAAGTGTTCCACGCCAGGTTGGATGGGGCTTTAAGCAACCTGGTCTAGTGGAAGGTGTCCTTGTCCATGGCAGGGGGGTTGGAACTAGATGATCTTTAAAGGTCCCTTCCATCCCAAACCATTCTATTCTATGAATTGTACCCCTAATTTGTTGATACAGCTATCTTGAAAATGCATTGAGCAGAGGTATAGCCTGTGCTGGTAAACATCTGACTGGTCATTTCTGTATACAGCTGTCCAATCCACACTTGCAGTAAAAGCAGTTCCGGTGACAGATATGGTTATGTTTGCCTTCACTTGAGCAAATGGATCCAATTGATTGAGTGTCAGAGAGACCTCTCAGCCTTATGCAAGCAACGTAATTTAAAAGAAGGCCATTTTTCCAACCATTGAGTCCAAAACTTCCTGAGCTTTGAAAAAGCCAATTAAAAAATTCATTACTGTTTTTCTGAAGAAGTATATGATATTGGTCACATCACCATTTATAGCAGGGCTTAAACTAGCCCATTGGTTTCATTTGCAGAATTTACAATGGTCCTTTGCCATTTGTGTTAGGCTTACTCTAACCGTCTTTCCTTCCACATACTCACTGTCATTATGGTTAATGTGTGTATAATATAGTACTGAAATAAATTATGGGGTAGAATAGTGCAAAGAGAAACTGTTGTGATCACAACTAGATTATTTTCCTTCCTTCATTTTACACTGCCACAAAAAGTTCCTGGTTCAAGACTCAAGGTACCGCTGACTTTAATGGAGAATACTATAAATCCATCCAAGATAGAGTTATTTTGGAAATTGCCAGTGAAATATAATAGCACTAATAATATGCATTTCTGCAGCAGCATCTAATAATTTTAGAGTGCTCTGCAAAGAATAATGAGTTAATTATTGCAACGCTGCTCTTTAAAACCAGGGAGTCTAACTGCCTCTTTTTGAATCTGGGGAAATGTAAATCTTGACAATAAATAATTTAGTAGAGATCAAGAGGAAAAGACAACCAGCAGAAGTAGGAGGGGAAACTAAGATCTAATAGCTCTCAGTTCTATGTTTTAAACATGAGGCTACCCCATTTGTGTGATACTCAGTTGTTGCTGCTGTATCTGGAAATATCTTCACTTGGGTGTTTAATTTGGGGTGACTGACTGCCTTTAATTTGATTTAGCCTATATGTTTGTATTTTCTAATCTGGATGCTCCAGCAGCGGTTATTCCAGGAAACAAACATGTGTTTGGTGTCCAGATAAGCGCATTCGAACATAATGGCCAATTCCAGCTGTGTGAGAATCATTTGCTTGAGTTACAGACTCTGCTGCTGCTGAACTCATTGAAACAGAGACCAAAACCAGCCACAAGTTTGATGTTGCTCTACACAGTTTTCCTAACCATGGGGTTTGTATGTTAAGTGATGATGGATCTTTGTACTGTTCTCTTGAGTTGGTGGAAAGAAGCGATCTTCTAAAATGTATTTAGGTGTATTTGCCTCTGGAGGCACAAGGAGATACGACTCACTGAGGTACTAGGCAAGAGACTATGCTCAGTTCAAACTAAAAATAGCAAACTGGAGGGGAAGGACATTGCATGTATTACACACAAATAAGCACGTACAGAAAGGGATACCCTTACTAGCTTATCTCCTCATCTGATTTCTCTCCTGATTTGTATCTGTGTAAATGAGAACAGAATATTATTCTACTCTAGAGTAGTTTAAGCATCTTCCCTATTGCCTAATGTAATCTACTTGTCAGTACAGTGAGTGAAAGATAAATGTCAACATTTAAATTTATGTTTTCATACTATTCTTTTTGTCATCCCTCTGGCACCATGAAGATTGGTAGTGAAAGTATTCCTGGAAAGCCTTACACTCCATGGTCCCATGACCTTTAACACAATTAACTTGGAAAGTTAGATTTCCAAGGGGAATGTATTGTTTGGTATCCGTTTTCTACTGTCCTGATAAAAATTTGCCCAATATAGTCTGTCCGTTCACCGCTGCATGCATCCTCCTCTTTTCTTCAAGTCTCATTTTCCATCTTTTCTCCTATCTGTCTGTTCAACACCGGTAGGCTATCACCTCTGTCACTCCTCACCATGGCTCTGTGGCAGCTCTGCAAGAGGAGGGTGATTTCCTACCATCATCTTTCTGTTGGAGGCAAGAAATTGTTGGAGCTACAGTATTGCCAACCATCTTCTTGTTTGACAGAGCATGTATGGCCTCTGGGTTTGTGTCCTTGCTGTGCATTGACGAAGTCTTGTGCATTAAGGAAAGCACCTGAGGTAGTGGCTGATGCCACCTGTGGCTGAAACTCCATAGTTAACTCTTCCTGAAGTCTTTTGAGAGCCTAGAGATGGGATGAGAGCTAGAGAGATGGCCAGGGTGGAGTACAGTCCTGCTGAAACTGAACATATAGTTGTATAGTTGTATCTTTTAAGTGATTTGGTACGTACTTTGCCCTGATGAAGTTATTGGCTGATTTTAATAATACTAGATGCAACTGTTCTGCATTTTCTTTCAGGAAGAGAGTGGTATTATTCTTCTTGCGGCTTTGTTGCTTTTCAGGATATCTTGAGCTCTCCTCATCTGTTGGGGACAAACTTACTGTGAGTCACAGGATAGTTGATACGATCTGGTTGACTGCAATGCTTAGGTCATCATATGCATATGTCATCAGATGATCTTCTCATGAAGGTCATCGGAAGATTTTTACTGTGGTTCACACCCAGGTGTTGAGTCTGGACTTTGAGCTATGGGCTTCTTCAGCTAATTCAGTACATAGGCCTTTTGATTGTGATTCTGCATGTTTATTGTAGAGGACTAGAAGTTAATTTTCTCACTTCATTGTGTGTCTGTAGTCCTGCTCATTTAGGTGTTTCCTGCTCCTGTACACTATAGCCAGAGCATGAGTCTGACCAAGGCAGAGCAAGCACCCCATATACCAGTGGCCTCTTGAGGAAATAAGCAAATACACACGATAGGAAGACCTAACAGAACTGGGTCCTCTGTATCTCAAGCAGAGTGCCACAATTGGGTTAAACTCGGATGGATGAGATCACTCAGGAGTGTGACCTTCCGTTCACTGTTTTGAAGTGTTTTTTTGAGGGTTACAAGAGGCTGTAGTGGAGCCTACTTCCTTGGGGTCATGTGGAGTATTTTTCTGGTGAGAAGGCGCACCTAGGATCATGTAGGGATGAAAAGTATATTTGCAATGAAAAGTAAGTTTGAAATATCAGAGAATGCTGAACCTTCTGTGGTGTCATACCACACTTGTTTGCAAAGAGGGAGTGTACATACCAAGTAGATTGAATGACTTCCCAAGTGAGAGAAACTTGAGTTTTGTCTAGCCAAAGGGTTTATTTATAATTATAGAAGCAATATCAATAAGTAATTGAGGATTTTTCCTAAGCCCACAAGTCATATAAAATATCTTTACAGTGCTTCATCACCCATCCTGTGTGCTTGCTCAGCTCCTAGTGACATTTTTTTATCAACTTCTGCTGCCCTTGGGCCATCCTCTCCTTCTCCTCCCAGATTTTACCTAATAGAGAGGCTTATCTCTGTTCACAATGGAGAAAGTCATAATGTCAGAGAACTGGGTGAAAACTGTAGAGGGATCTGATTATCCTCTTGTTTATAGCAATATAGTGTAACTCCCTGGACTTCTTGGGGTTGTTTCTGTTGCTGTTTATGTGTGTGAGAAGGGAATCAGAAGGAAATGACACTCTAATAGAGCGAAGCCTCGATGAAAGTGAATGACTGTATTTTAATTCCTGGATATCCTAAGAGGTGTTATTAATCTGTATTTGTTCCCTGCATCTGAGCTAATGTAAATTACTAGGCTTCTCTGACAGCTCTAAGAACCCATTTCTATTTCCCCTCTCCCTACTCTTTCCTGTTGTAAGCTTTTATTTGAGGAAATTCAGGGACTGGCCAGGATTCTCTTTGGCCAGGACATGACAGACTACGGACACATGTGAACTTTGCCAGAGCACTGCCTTCTGTTTGCTTTGAAAATGGGTGTACAAGCAGTTAGATAATTTGATTTGCATCCTGCTGGGTACAAGATTACCTATTGTTTGTGGTCCCATCGCAACGCAACATGTATTAGTACGAAGAATATGTAAATGCAGGCCCCAAGTTTCAGCCTGTTCTGTGTCTAATCGTACAAAATTCTGCTCTCAGTGAAAAAGAAAAGCAGCACCATGTTAGAAGCAGATACTGTGTTCACCGCAGGGTCATACAAAACACTGGAAGAAAACAGTGAGACCAGTAGCAGATGAAACTGCTTTGTCTCAGAACGCAGTGTGTGGCAGGTCTGTATGTTTTTAAAAATCTTTTGTAGTTTGCAGTAGCTGTGCAGGAAGGCAGTGTCTATGCTGTTAGTCACTCCTGCTCCCAGCGCTCGCCATCCCTACTCCCATGGCAACCACAGACGCTTCAGCATCTTTTTCCCTGACAGGCTCAAGGCAGGGGCAGGCTTCAGCTCCTTCAGCCTGCCTGCAGCTTGTCTGCAGCACCCTTCCTGCAGCACTTCAGGGTGGAGCCCGGGACCCAGAAAGGAGCTTCACGTGAAGGAGGGGATGCGTGCTTTCTGGTGTAGTTGGGTGACATCTATGTGCTAGTACAGCACATGGTGCCTTATGTGTCCGTGATAGGGTCAGCACTGTTCTGTGCCAAGCAGCTGCTGCGAGGTAGGAGCTACGGCACAATTCTCACTGGGAGGTAGGAGCTAATTAACAAGAAGCACTGTGAAGTGTTTACCGGTGGCACCAGGTGTTTCACGAGCTTGCCTCTTGGGCTCCTTGGGTTTGGTGTGGCTTTAGTTCCGGCAGGAATTTTAACTAAGTAGTCCATTATAGTAGAGTCTGCTTTTGGACCCCACCATTTTCATCTGTGGACTATGATTTGCAGTTGCTACCGCCTTTTCAGGGAAACAGTTGTTCTGAACAACTGCTAAGCTGAAAGTAGGGATAGTAGCCTTACCTAGCTTCCAGAACATGGCTTAAAAAGAAGGAATTTATAAGTGTTTGAAAATGTTGCATCTGTTTGGGCCACGATGTCATCTTCTCACCAACGTTGTCTTTGGCCTGCTGCTCTGGAACAAAGAGTTTGTGCTTCCATTCACCCTGCCATTTTGGTTTTAATCAGGTGCTATAGGTCACGTCTGATTCAGGCAGTCCTTGCTATTGTGATAGTCACACTGATCAAGTTTAATTATGCTCAGACACGTAGCTGTGTGGAAAAAAAATCTTGAAGACAGCCTTCTAATGAGTTGACAGAATGATGAAAGGGAGTTACAAACAGGCAACTGGGGCAGTATAGGGAAGGCAAATATTACCTTACTTATTATGAATGAAGGGAAGAAAGGACAAAATGAAAAAAATTACAGCCTATAAAATTTGAAAGTGTAAGCAATGATTTTGGTCTTCATTAGAATACTTCTTGTCCCTATTAAGGGTCTTTACAGGTTCATGTGAAGGAGCCTTTAAAATGCCAGGGAATATCTATATTTTTGTGTCCTAACATATAAAAATGCATCTTTTCCTCCATCAGTTCTGGATGCAAAGACTATCAAATGACCTTACATATATGTTTACAATGACTAGGGCCACTCAGAATTGCACTGCAAGATGTAGTCTTTGAGGAAGAACTGAAAGACTTATTTTCATTGATGGATGAAACTCAGATTACTGGAAAAAATGGCTAGAGGCTTTTTATAGCATTGAAGAAGTGTCATTAATTAACTAGCAGTTTATTCAAGCCACAAGGACTGCCGACAATGGTTAAATTGCATATAAGGATTTTAACATTGCATGCTGCATAATTGAGCAGTACCATTAAAATGCAAAAAGAGGACAAGGGAAGGAGACTTCAGTTGTCTTTCAAGATAAATCTGCTTGTTATATAAAACAAATAGATAAACAAACCCCACCACAGCTTAACTGTCTTTAATATTTTGGACTATTTTTAGATGCATTTCAAACCTTTGTGGCAGACTTGCTATTAAAATTAATGATTTCTGCTTGCTGTGCTAAGGGTTCTGTGAATGTTTACTATCCTACTGCATCCTTTTATAGACAAAATATGTGGGGTTTTTATATATACTTAAAATGTTCAAATGTTTTTGCAGAGACTTTGTTTTCTTGTTTTATATATTTATACGTGCTGGAAGCCAGTAACACTTTGTTTTTATTCTTTGCTTGGTGACTTGATTTTTATGATGCCACATAATAGTGACAGACAGATTTTGTGTGAAAAAGTAATGTGAATTTTAAGTGCTAGTTAGCATTTCTTTTTCCCGTCTCTTTTTATTATGTTGTTTTAAAGCTGCATTATGCAGCTATTTCTGAAATAATAGATTTCTCCCCCCCCCCCCATACCTAGTTTTATTAGCATTGTCTTTCCTCTGCTTTTTTGTCTCAAGTAGGTTTTTGTGCATCTTTCTGCTGAGAGTATGGCTTCCAAAAAGAAGGAAGGAGAAGAGTTAAATAACTTGGTGCACTGTGCCTTTTTTCAGTTTTGCTCTCCTTTTCTCATTAGCAGTGAGCAGCTACACTGCAGATTTCGGTACTCAGATGAGGACTTCATAGGCTTTGCCTTGAGTTTAGGGGAAGGTAGACACAAGGATGTTCTTGGAGCCTCTAGGGTTCATCTGCAGCTTTAGGAGCCATGCCATCTCTCTGTGGGTTTGTTCCAGACAAGATTTTTCCTGCCAGAAACCCTAGCTTATACTGGACAGTTATTGACTGGGTAATTGAAGGAGTGGAGCAACAAGGTGATGTTTCAATGTGCTTTCTTCTTCCCACTTGCTTCATCTGTGCCTTGCCTAATCTTTCCCTTGATGCTCTTCATCCAGCCTGTAGTGGCAAGACACTGAGAGAGCTGACAAGATGGTGCCATTTGTTCTAGTCACGAGGACTGTAACATGGGGGATGTTTATGGGCTGACAGCATCATGGCTTATGTTTTCTCAATAGGTCCTGCAATGTTTCATGTCAACACTGTTTCAGATAAGTCTTGCAAAGAAATTTTTCCTTTAATGACTCTATCTGAAAGGAGTAATACAACTGTTTTAATGTTTTGCTCATCCTTGGAGACAGGGTATTTGATGTTTGTAATTGCAAAAAGCAAATGGCTGAATGGATTTCTGCATCCTCTTGGATGCACAGTGTACTGGGATGTACAGATCACCCTCAACAGTGTATCTTGTAACTCTTTACCTTGATCTGACTTGACAGTCAGATAGGTCACAATATTCTTGTTTTAGTTGACCAGAATCTGGGGTTTGTTAAGCTCTGCACACTCTACCACATCTTCCCCTTCCTCAGGAAAGGAAGCACGTCAATGGCAGTGACAAACCAGAGATGGAGGGAGAGCTGAAGACTCATTGTGCTATTCAGTTAATGTGTCTACTTAGCATTTTTATACCCAGTGCTGTTTTACATATTTGGAGCATCAGTGTTTGAGTCAGCAAAATAAAGATGAGTGCAAATAGAAGTACGACCAGTGTCTGTGTGGGAAATGTCAGGAAGAAAGAAGTTGTTTGCCTCTCGTCTCACCTTGCTGGCACTTGTACAGAAAGATTTGCTCATACAGCCTGAAGTCTTTACTTCTTTGGGACAGGGAGTACTTATTTGAAACTGTGTTTCTGAAAAGCACGGCGTTATACCTCAGCTGTAGGGGTAAATATTAAGAACAAGGATTTGCAGTGCAAAGTAGCAGCAGATACTTATGCTACTTTTAGGCAGTTCAGGGAAAAAATGGCACGTCCTTGGAAGCTGCTGTCTTTCTAAGGAGAAGTCATATGTAACGTACGAAAATTGCTTTAATTTAATTTGTTTGTTCAGATTTTGAGTTGGTCAAGAGAGGGCATGTGGGTGGAAGTGCAATTCTTACAGAGGAAAAACTCTCCAAACTCTCAGGGTTTTACAGCTTTTTTTCAGAAACCATCTGTGTTATTCCATTGCTAGAGCCGCTTTGCTGAGAACGCTTTGGCCCCAGGACCCCTTTGGTTCATCCAGAGCTTTGTGGTCTTTTCAGTTCAAAAGAAATGTAGCTGCCAGAGCGGTTAATTTACACTTTATTATCACTGGGACTTGATCGATAAGTTTTTTGGAAGTTAGTAAGACCAGGAACCAAATGGAGTCTTGAACTTCGGTCACATGTGTTCAAGCCTGTGAATAGTCTGAAACCTTGCTGCAGGGCAGGAGGATTAGAGTGATTGAATTTGGAGCAGGAGATTTGCGGATTTCTCCACCAGGTCTTGTCTGGGAAAGCAAGGCCAAGTTTCATAGTAAATTGGAGATGAAAGGTGATAGTTTTGGAAAGTGATATCACATGGTCTTTCCATTGATTTGACACAAAGAGATAGTATAGCAGTGGAAAGTGGGAGCAGTATTTTTTTATTCTCCTAAACCTTTCCCATCAGTGTTTCATCCTGCATGGATCCAACTTGAGCTCTCTGCTCTTTCTCAGGAGCCAGTTTCTTGTTGGTGTTCAGATGTTCAGGGATTGTTGGTGACTGCATCAGCTGAAAAGGGTTTAATCCTTCCCTTCTTTCCTTGCTTTTAGAGGAACAGTCATTCTTCTTCAGTGCCTCATTTTGGTAACAGTTTATTACTCAGCCTATCTCCATGTTGACTCAGTTATGCTTGACCTCACCCATTCTATGTATTTCCTGACCATGATGAGTTACCCCTTTCTGCCTACACCCAAGACCTAGAAGGAGAATGCAGAAGTTGAGGGGCTGTCTTCCCTTAGCATATAGCTTAACCCAGGGACTTCTTGGTTTTGCATTATGAAGTTCAAAACAACAAGGACATTGCTTCTAAACTGCTTTGTATTGCATTTTCACTGGTCGAGAGTGCAATCCTTGTTGCTAAGTAATACCATTTTCAATTAGGAAAAAAACCAAACCACAAAACCCCAGCAGAAACTCTCAGACTTCTAAAACTCTGAAGGAAATTTTAGCTTCAGCAGTCAACATATCTTTCAGGAAATAACTAAACCCTGGCTTGGGAACAATTCAGTAGACTGCCAAGTGTATCAGTTGACTTCTTTGCCTGATTGAGTGGTCGTTGGTAAAACGAATTGCATTTTCCCACCTAACAGCACCAAATAGTTGGTTTTGTTGCTATATGTAATTTGATATATGTGAAGAATATGTGTTTTCCTAGACATGTGTGCACTTTCCTGGCAGAGTTTAGTGAGAAAACAGAAAACTGTGCTGCTTGAAGAGCGTTCCAGAGTACTTCTGCTGTGGGAGCTCAGTGGTCCAGGCTCAAGAGTCCTGTCCATGTTGAAAGCTACAGAAGTTGTTCTGTAGAAGGTGTTCCAGCTACTTGCTTTTTGTTCATTTTTCATACTACTTGGAATGTGATTTGAAACCTGACACAAGTTTTAAAAAAACCCACAACTCTTTTCCACATCTAAAGTAAACTGAGGCATATTGTTAATTCAGTAAACTTTATATAGAAGGGCAAATCTTTTGACTTAAAAATCTAATTGTTATAGGATGCTTTCTTGAAAAATGTCTCAAGAATCAAGAAAGAATATAGAAATGTGTGTGCCTGGAGATAGACAAGCCAGAATTAGTTCAGTTATAATTACAGGGACATATAATAATCAGTCTTCCTGTGACTTTACAGAATGCTTTCTGTCCTGGTTTCAACCAGGGTGGAGTTAATTTTCATTGGATTATTTCATACCATGTGATGTCATGGCCAGGGATTTAGGTGGGCAGGCTCTCTCTCTCTTGGCTTTTCACTTGGGGCTTGCACACTTGGATCCCTGTCTAAGGAAGGGGACATTGACAAAGCCATTGGAAAGGAGACACAAAATCTTAGTCTCTGGAAGCAACTTCTGTCAAGTGTGAGGGAGAGGTATCCCTTCAAGGATGACTTTACATGTCGACCAAGTAAGTGGAGCACTATGGAAAGAGGCATTCAATACTTGAGGGAGCTAGCTGTGCGGGAGGTAGTTTACTGTGACCCAGATAATGCACGGCTACCCACAGATCCAGATGAAGTCTGATGCACCTGGCCCATGTGGAGGACTTTTGTATGGAGCACACCCTCATCATATGCCAATGCATTAGCACTAATGGACTGGACAGATGAAGAGGGACCAACAGTGAATGAACTGGCTTGCCGACTACAACAATATGAAGAAAGTGTCTCTTCCCCCATCATTGTGGCTGTGAACAAATTATCTCAAGATGTCCAGCAACTTAAGGAGAACATGTCCTACTCCCCACCTGCATGGACCAGAATCTCGGCTATTAGGAACAATCGTTTCTCTACTCGAGAGAACCGGTACACACCACGGGGGAAGCTGTGGCATCACCTGCGTGACTATGGAGAAGACATGAAGAAATGGGATGGAAAACCTACCTACCTCCTAGAGGGGCGGGTATGTGAGCTGGAAGGAAGAACAAGTACAGAACGTAGTCCTTTCAGGAGAAATGGTGCTCTGGTTTCCAGTAATCAAGTGCCCAAATGGAGCAGAAAGGTCGACTTTGCTCATGATCCTATGAGAAGAACTTCTGACTTGTATTCACAAGAAGTGACTGATCAAGATGAGGCTGAAATCCATGCACACCACACTAACCCATTTGTCGTTAGCGAGTATTATGATCAACATTAGAGGGGCCCTGCCTCCAGGCAGGGGGAGGACAGGGACAAACGAGTTTACTGGACTGTGTGGATTCGATGGCCTGGCACGTCTGACCCCCAGCAGTATAAGGCTCTAGTGGACACTGGTGCGCAATGCACCCTAATGCCATCAAATTTTAAAGGAGCAGAACCTGTTTTTATTTCAGGAGTGACAGGGAGGTCTCAACAGCTGACTGTATTGGAGGCCGAGGTGAGCCTAAGTGGAAAAGAGTGGGAAAAACACCCCATCATGACTGACCCAGACGCTCCATGTATTCTTGGCATAGATTATTTCAGAGGAGGGTATTTTAAGGACCCAAAAGGGTATCAGTGGGCTTTTGGTATAGCTGCCTTGGAAACAGAAGGAATTAAACAGCTGTCTGTGTTACCTGGTCTCTCAGAGGATCCTTCTGTTGTGGGATTGCTGAGGGTCAAAGAACAACGGGTGCCAACTGCCACTACAACCATGCACCGACGGCAATACCGCACCAATCGAGACGCTGTAATCCCTATCCATAAACTGATTTGTCAGCTAGAGAACCAAGGAGTCATCAGCAAGACGCTCCCCTTTTAACAGCCCCATATGGCCAGTGCAAAAGTCTAATGGAGGGTGGGGATTGACAATGGACTATTGTGGCCTGAATGAAGTCACGCCACCGCTGAGTGCTGCCGTGCCAGACATGTTGGAACTGCAGTATGAACTAGAGTCGAAGGTGGCCAAGTGGTACGCCATGATTGATATTGCCAATGCATTTTTCTCCATCCCTCTGGCAGCAGAATGCAGGCCACAGTTTGCTTTTACCTGGAAGGGTGTCCAGTACACCTGGAATCGACTGCCCCAGGGGTGGAAACACAGCCCCACCATTTGCCATGGACTGATCCAGACTGCACTGGAACAAGGTGAAGCCCCAGAACATTTACAGTACATTGATGACATCATTATAATACAGCAGAAAAAGTTTTTGAGAAAGGGGAGAAAATAATCCAAATCCTTCTGAGAGCTGGTTTTGCCATAAAGCGTAGTAAAGTCAAGGGACCTGCACAAGAGATCCAGTTTTTAGGAGTAAAATGGCAAGATGGATGTCATCAGATTCCAATGTAGGTGATTAATAAAATAACAGTTATGTCCCCACCAACTAACAGAAAGGAAACGCAAGCTTTCTTGGTTGTTGTGGGTTTCTGGAGACTGCACATTCCAAATTACAGTCAGATTGTCAGCCCTCTCTATCAAAGAAAGATTGATTTTGTATGGGGCCCGGAGCAGCGACAGGCTTTTGAGCAAATTAAGCAGGAAATAGTCCATGCAGTAGCCCTCAGGCCAGTTTGAACAGGGCAAGATGTTAAAAATGTGCTCTACACTGCAGCCGGGAAGAATGGCCCTACCTGGCAGAGAGCACCAGGGGAGACTCAGGGTTGACCCCTGGGGTTTTGGAGCTGGGGATACAGAGGATCAGAAGACTGCTATACTCCAACCGAAAAGGAGATGCTGGCAGCATATGAAGGGGTCCGAGCTGCTTCAGAGGTGATTGGGACTGAAGCACAGCTCCTCCTGGCTCCCCGATTGCCAGTGCTGGGCTGGATGTTCAAATGGAGTGTCCCCTCTACACACCATGCAACTCATGCCACGTGAAGTAAATTGGTTGCATTAATCGCACAACGGGCTCGAATAGGGAGCCCCAGCTGTCCGGGAATATTGGAAGTGATCACAAATTGGCCAGAAGGCAAAGATTTTGGAATGGCGCCAGAGGAAGAGGTAGCACGTGCTGAAGAGGCCCCACCATATAATAAACTACTGGATAACGAGAAGCGATATGCCCTGTTTACCGATGGGTCCTGTCGCATTGTGAGAAAACATGGAAGGTGGAAGGCAGCTGTACGGAGCCCCACATGATGGGTTACTGAAGCTGCTGAAGGAGAAGGTGAATTGAGTCAGTTCACAGAGATGAAAGCCATCCAGCTGGCCTTGGATATTGCTGAGTGAGAAAAGTGGCCAGTGCTCTACCTCTATACTGACTCATGGATGGTGGCAGATGCTCTGTGGGGGTGTTTACAGCAGTGGAAACGGAGCAACTGGCAGCACAAAGGCAAACCTGTCTGGGCTGCTGAATTATGGCAAGATATTGCTGCTCGAGTAGAGAATCTGGTTGTGAAAGTATGCCATGTATACGCTTACGTACCCAAAAGCCGGGCCACTGAAGAACATCAGAACAACCAACAGGCGGATCAGGCTGCCAAGATAAAGGTATCTCAAGTAGATCTGGACTGGCAACATAAGGGTGAACAATTCATGGCTCGCTGGGCCCATGACTCCTCAGGCCATCAGGGAAGAGATGCAACATATAGATGGGCTCATGACCGAGGGGTGGACTTAACCATGGATGTTATTGCACAGGTAATCCATGAATGTGAGACATGTGCTACGATCAAGCAAGCCAAATGGTTAAAGCCCATTTGGTATGGAGGATGATGGTCAAAATATAAATATGGGGAGGCCTGGCAGATTGATTATATCACGCTCCCACAAACTCGGCAAGGCAAACACTATGTGCTTACAATGGTGGAAGCAGTCACCGGTTGGTTGGAAGCTTATGCCGTGTCCCATGCCACTGCCTGGAAAACCATTTTAGACCTTGAGGAGAAAGTCTTATGACAGCATGGCACGCCAGAAAGGATTGAGTCAGATAATGGGACACATTTCCGAAACAACCTCATAGACGCTTGGGCCAAAGAACATGGCATTGAGTGGATATATCACATTCCCTACCATGCACCAGCCTCTGGAAAAATTGAGTGATACAATGAGTTGCTGAAAACTACACTGAGTGCAATGGATGGTAGAACTTTCAGACACTGGGATGTGCATTTAGCAAAAGCCACCTGGTTAGTCAATACCAGAGGATCTGCCAAGCAAGCTGGCCCTGCTCAATCAAACCTCCTACGTACCGTGGATGGGGATAAAGCCCCCATAGTGCGCATTAGGAATATGTTGAGGAAGGCCGTCTGGGTTACTCCTGCATTGGGTAAAGGTAAACCCATGCGTGGGATTACTTTTGCCCAAGGACCTGGGTGCACTTGGCGGGTAATGCAGAAAGATGGAGAGATCCAATGTGTGCCTCAGGGAGATTTGATTTTAGGTGAGAATAGCCAATGAACCGGACTGTCAAATAACCCTGTTATGGCAACTGGTGCCTTGCAACATCCCCGTGCCACATCCAAAGCCTCCTGCTCCACCGACTGAGCCAAATCCGCCTCATTCCTCAGCCTTATAGACTGTCATAACAGATGGAACCCGAAGTTATGGACTAAATGAACTCAGCAAACATTGTGGAAGGATGGCCCATAGACTAAGGTAATCATAGCTGTGAGACCTGGGAAAAAAGGGGGTGGTGATTCCTTAAGATGTATTTGGAAACCTGAGCATAACATCAATGGTGTGGAATAAGGGGTGGAGACTGTCCTGGTTTCGACCAGGATGGAGTTAATTTTCATTGGAGTATTTCATGCCATGTGATGTCATGCCCAGGGATTTAGGTGGGCGGGCTCTCTCTCTCTCTCAGCTTTTCACTTGGGTCTTGCACACTTGCACGCACGCCATCTGCTTGTTGGGTCTTGTTGTTGCTGGGGGCGGGGGGGGGCGGTCGCCGCGCTCGGTAAGCCACTGCTGCATTTACCCGTTTTCTTTTTGGACTCACTATTGTTACTGTTGTTCTCTTGTTATATTTAGTAAATTCTTTCTTTTTATTCAACCTACGAATTCTCTTCTTTTTGTCCCTCCCCTATTTCACCAGAAGGGGGAGGGGGAGGTGAACGGCCGGCCATGTGGTGTCTGGCTGCCGGCTGAGCTCAAACCTCCACACTTTCAAATACTAATATCTTCGCCTGGACAATTGCTTCTACCCCCACATGTCCAGAGTAGTTGTATAGCTTGAGATCCTGATTTTGAGAGTACTTACATTTTTGACTCCTGAAATGGCATGCAAGGCTGTATCTCATTTACAGTCATTCAGCTATGTTATACTATTTTAGAGAGAAATGAAGCCAGTGCAGTTTGATTCCCTAGGTTTTAGTATTTCAATATTTATTAAATGGAATTCTCACCAAGATCTTTGGTGTATTTACTTTGTCTTCTCATTTGAGGGCTTTGTAATAGTTATCTAGACCCTGTGGACTTTGTAAGAGAGAGAAGGAACAAGCCTGAAAATAGGTAACTAAACCAGTGCTGCTTTTGAAAGCATTAAAGGTCTCGAATGGCAATTTCACTGCTGCATATATATGCAGTTAGCTGGCTGATCTCGTAGTGTATCGTCCATGTGTGGGGCTGGTAACTCCTCATGTCCAAGGAAACAAAAACTCTTCTCAGTTTTTTCAGACATAAAGGCAGTCAAAGAAAAGCTAATGCTTTCCCCCTGAGCTTGTGTGTGAATTGTGGTGATGTCTTTTTCTGTGTCAGTTCAAGAAATCATTTTAAGCAGCTGAATTTTTAATGGAAATAAAAAGTATTCATCAGGAGAGCAGCTGTCTCCCTCTCTCTGGTTCTCTCTCTTTCTCTCTGCATTTTGACGTAAAAAGAAGGAAAGCCAGAAATATCGTACTGAGAAAAACCAAACTTTTACTTTTTGATGTATCCTAAGAGGCGGCTGCTGCACTATCTCCTGCTTTGTGCTGGAGAAACAGTAAACAAGAAGAGCACAAGGAATGCAAAATGCTAACACCACAACTAAAGGAATGCAAAATCTTGTTAACAGCCTTTGCAAGATTGGCATTTTTTTGTTAGGCTAATGAATGAAAATATTTAGAGACAATAATTTTTCAGGTATTACCAATGTTAGTAGGTCTACCTGAATAAATAGAAGGTTGATCCATCATTTTGTATATTAATCAGTTTATAGTTCAGTTAATTTTGGATTAGCAAAATAGATTTATATCTATTAGTATGATGGCATTATGGTGACGACTGAGAAGGCTGTTCCTATCATGAATACTAATGTTTGTCCAGATGGCTAAATCAGGACAAACAGAACTAATTCAGCTGCCTTAACTGCTCAGCATCTTCTGACAGTGCAAATGGGGTTGGCCTTATTAGCATTTTTGCAGAACATAATTTTTGAGGTACAATGCTGACATTTTCCTTTGGGGGGAGATGGAGGAGGAGGCTGAAGGAAAAAGCGTAAAGACAGGTCTAAACTTTGAAAAGGGAAACAGAACATCAGTGAAACAGAACGTGGGACAAGGTGACTGCAAATGCAGAGGTACACAGGGTAAGTTGTTAGTGTCAGCATTCATACTACCTGGTACAATGGCAGCAAGGTTTCAGCAGATGGGCATGCCAAACAGGTACCACGAAGGCAAAGAGTAGAACAAAATGTTGAAAGAGCCAGGTTTGCAGTAGTTAGGTGGAAGAGGAATCCTTCAAACTTTGGAAAGTACAATCCTGGAGGATGTTAAAAACCGAAAGTGTTTTTGTGAGACCATTTATGGTTTACTTGGTGACAAGATGCTGATGAAATTTCTGCCCTGGGCTGCTACTACACTGTTGAGAGACTCCTCACTGAGTCTGAGGAAAATAAAAGGGAGGTCCTGGAACAGGTTAGTTTGAAATGCAGCAAGTCTCTCTGGCTGGTACATTCAAAGATTATGAAGGATCTTGAATATGAACTAACAGCTGCTGGCAGAAATAATCATGTCTCTGTCCAAAGTCTTAAAAGGCAGCACTATTTTCCTGAAATACATTTAGAAAGGGGTTTAGGAGCATTCAAGAAATGTGCAAATAAGGTTTACATTTGCACCTTGCAACTGGTTAAAGCAAAAATTGAACATGTAATAACAAAACACCTGTAAACTGGTCTGAAAAAGACCTAGGTAAGAAGGGGATCATGACTCACTAGTCTCTCAGGCGTCTTTGCATGTGTCATTAAAAGTGATGACCATAAAAAAATAGCCTAAATGGTGTATTTAGTTCTGAAAAAGTCAACACATTACAATGTGAATAGGCCCCCTTTAGGATTTCCTGACAGAAATACATCCATGTGTGCTTTGGCATAGTGGGGATACATCCTCTGCGTGAATGATTTGGCAGGTGTAGAAACCCCAGCAAATTATAACAATGCATATTTTATTTACTGTGTTTGGATGGATTAGCAGTGCAGGGAGAAGAGCTGGCCAGGAATCAGTCCACAAAGAGAAAGACTAAGTAGTCAATTTGCATTATAAAAAAGGGGACAGTGGGTTTGCCTTTATGTCATGCTATGTTTTATATTATTTTTTATTTTGAAATAATGCCATTTAAAATATTTACTGTTGTGAGATAGCAACATTTACAGGTTACATACATTTATTTGTATTACTTAGGGCTGCTAGAAGGCTTGAATATTACATGTCCAGTAGAGCTCAGTTTGCTGGATGGGTCCAGTAAGCATCTTCTAGGACACATCTAACCCTTTGCCTTTCTAATATGATCAGTCACTTCCTGGAAAAACTTCCTGTTGTCACTCTGTCCTTCCTGCTGCCAGCTGTCCTGTGGGAGAACGAAGAGGTATAACTCGAGAAATTGCTCAGTGGCGTTACTGGCAATTTAGCCACATCTTAGGGAAGATTAGAGCACCTGAGATTTCATGACAGATTAAATTAATTTTCAGAACATTTCAGTGTATCCAGGAATTTAAATGCCATCTGTTAATGCACCTTACATAGTCCTACAAGGCAAGTTCTGTCTTTCTGTGAAAATTTTGGTTTTTAAATAACTGAATTATACTAGGATGGAGTTTACTAGATTCATTTTCAATGCTGTTTTAATTAGTGGAGTCTGTGAGTTGCTTTGCTTCCCTCAGTTGTCAGATGTAGATTCTTTGTAAAAAGTCAGAGGTGTTCTTTTAAAAATCCTGGGCCAAGAGGAATAAAGCAGATAAGATGTTCCTTTTCCAGCATCACAATACTGGAATATCTCACTTTAAAAGTGCTGTCCTGAAGTAGCCTCCAATGGCTTTATATTTCTTCCAGTGGCTATAGCTAGTCCGGCTTCTAATACTTCAACTTGAGCTTCAGTCAAAGGCTTGGTCATTGCCCTGATATAGAATGACAGGCCATGTTCTGAAAATATATTGATCAGATTTCCTGGGAGTTTTGTTTAACCAGCAACATTAGAAACCTTCAGTGTTAGTTCTAAATGTCATGAAGGGAGCATCTTATTTTATCAGTATCTTTCTGAAACAGTCAGTTTCAAACCTGAGACTGGAACTAATTCTGTCTTTTACCCCTCATATATGCATCAAGTCATTGAATACATTATTGCTGGGATTGGGTTATCCTCAGTTATTATAAAAGTCAAAGTGACTGTAGTTCTGGAAAGCTTCTTTGACAATGAGGACAGGCAAAGATGCGGGAAGGGACAGTTGCTAGGTTCCCTGCCGATGTAAGTCAGCACAGCATCATTGTCTTAAGTCTATAAATCATAACAATTTAATTTTCTTAGCTACTGCATATAATCAGATGTGGTGAGATGGCAGGATCTCCCCCTCTCCTACTAGGCTTGTATATTCAAATTAACATAAAGCTTGAGCATTCTTACTGTTGATGAGTTCAATTCACTTATATTAAATGATTAAATAGCAACAAAATGTGTTTTGTGCAAAAATAACATCAGTGTTAGTAAATTATACTTCTCTTATGAAGTAGTGGGCCTCCTAAGCTGGACCTTCAGTGCACCAGGTGTTTGGTTGCTCCATTGTAGCTCTGTTGATCTCTGCACTGCCAAACCATTTTCTACTAGTACCATATCTGGTCCAGACGCATTACGGCGTCACAACAGATCTTACAGGAATAGTGACAGTTCAGCACAGCAGATCTACATGCAGCAAAGTCACTGAACAGGTTCAAGTTGTTCCCCTCAGACTGAATTTTTTAGCTTCTTGGCTGTTCTAATATTCATCCCCTCACAAGATGAATACTTCAGAGCAGAATACCCCATCTTTTGATTACCACATGTCTTTTAGGAATTGGTATTTTTAAGACTGCTAATTGAAGAGTCTTTGAAATCTTGGGCATTTAAGGGGATTGCAGTCTTGAATGATAGTTTCATGGATAATAGTTTAACAGCTATTTTTAGTTGAAAAACTCTTAGATGAAAAAACTTTTTATGTACCAAAACTAGCTTGTGAAACTCATCACAAGTTACCATAGAGGCTAAGAGGCCAGCAGATTTCAAAGAAGGGTGTTTTTCAGATATTCAGATTTGTTATAATAAGGAGGAATCACCCCAAGCTTGGGTTTCATGGAGAACACAGACACTTGTGTTTCAGGACTGAACCCAAATTTTGGCTCTTGTTATACTTAGAAAACTGTGTGTGAATTATCCCAATGCTGTTTATCAGTTTTCCCTTCAAAATGTATAGCATCAGGGCACTATTGGAGACTGCTCTGCATTTGTATGACCTTTAATCAGCTACAGCTTCACTATAGTGCAGGATTTGTTATGTTTGATATGTTCTGTAAAGAAATACTGTATTTATGTTGTGTAACAGACTCACACTTTGAATGTATTGGGTGATTTTAGGTTATTTTGTAATAAAATTATGCATAATTCTACAAGTGGTAATGCATGTAGAAACAATTGAAATAATGAACAGTGTGAAAGGAGAGGAGATGAGACAAGAGAAGAAGAACAGAACAAGGGGCCAAAGAACCACTTCAAAATAAGTACTTGGAGTTTGTTTTTATTTACTATTATTATAATTTAGCTTTTGTATTCAAGGGTTAACAAACCACTACAACTTGTTCATTACCTTTTTCCAATATTCCCTCAAACATCCTAGAGCTGCAAATACCTGAAAAATACAAATTTAGGCAGCTAAAATACAACCTTTTAATTTCTCTGTTGGATCCTTCAGGCATACCCTGTGGCTCAGCCTTTTTTCTGAAGGTCAAGAGAGTTTCGTTCATCTGATATAAGTAGCTTGAGTGTGGCATTTATAACTTGAGTAATGTTATGGATGATAACACCATTAGACATTTTTACAGCTTCAGCAGGAGTTCAGCCAGCAGGACTATCAGCCTGATAAATGCTTTCATCTTAAAGGTTGTATTGCTACAATAATCCCAAAACTTAAAGCTGCTCCTTGAAACCTATAGCCTGGCTAAAGAGATGAAGAGTGCCCTCTGACATTCCTAAGTTGCTAAAGAGCTCTCTCAGGTTTCAGTGCAAGAATTAAGATGCCCACATCCAGCTGTTCTGATCTGAATTGGAAATTACAGTAGGACTCCATAATTTTAAATGAATTGAGGATAGTGCTACTGGAGCGAATTAGCTTTAGATTGAGATGAGACTGAACTCTGGGTGATAAGTCTCAACATTTTGTTCCTACCCAATTATAAAGTGTTTCCACAAGATCTTAGGAGGCAGAACTTTTATACTGGTGTTTTCAGAAACAATAGAGAGTTTCACCTCCTCTGCCTGCGTATTTTGCAGTTATAAAACACCTAGGAGACTGGTAAAAAACTAATCTATAGAGTAGTCTGAAAGTGGTGTGAGAAGCTAACAATGACAACTGGTAGGATTTTGGCTTTGTACAAGTTGTTTGTTTTGTAGAGATCTGAAAGAGAGTGGTTATGTACTGAAAGTAGATAGTAAAAGTGGCTGGGCACTCATTATGCGTGTAAAAACAGTTGAAATAATGAACAGTGTGAAACGAGATGAGGTGATACAAGTGGAAGAAGAGAAGAATAAATGGAAGGGAGTGTGAGATGAATGAAGGTCAAGTTCTTGTTTTTATATCTAAGAACAGTAATCTGAGGCTTGTAGCAAACTTTAGCCACTCTTTTAACCCAGCAGGTATTTAACACAAAAATATTTATAACATGTAATGATTACAGTTAAGGCAGCCAGATACCGGTTTTTCATTGCTTCTGATAATATGAAACAACTCCATTGATTTCCTTAAGATTTTAATGTCTTCACTGGAGTTCCTCTGTTAAACTGCTATTCTAGTTTACAACCTTCTGTGTTTCCTGATCATCACCTTGATCACAGAAAAAATTTTAGTACTTCTTATTTTCGTCTGAGACCTCTGAAGCTATGCTTCCTTTCTGAAACTTTCAAAAGTGCAACCATGGCAATTAGTTCCTAGGTGAATACTGTTATATAAGTCTGATACAATACACGGTTTGAACGCTGCAAGTCTGGCATAACATCTCAGAAGAAAGTCAGAAAGGAAGACCTCTGACAGCAGAGGTCAACAAGGGTGATTGGAGGCTTTGAACAACAACTGGGTAGGGAGATCCTAAGTAGGCTATGATTCTTCTTGTAAAAGAAATGACTAAGGGATTAGATAATAGAGGTCTATAAAATTGTGACCAATGTTGAGAATGTAAGTAGGGAACAATTATTCTTTATTTCTTTTAGCGTTAAGAGGTAAAGGTTACCAAGTGGAACTATCAATTATCACAGAAGAGGGAGTATTTTTTGCTGGAAGCTACATGAGTGTGCAGGGGGGGTGCCTGCATCCTGTTCTTTTACTCTTCCCCAAACACTGTTAGAGGTAAGATACAAGGCTAGATGAATTTTTGATCTGGACATATAATTGTTAGAATCTTAAATTTACAAGCACTGGAAATACATGGTAGACTGAAGGGCAAGTATAAGATTTGACCTTCCTTTTAGCTTAATTTTTAATACTGGCTAGTTTTCAAGTTGATGAGTGCCTTTAAACTTGCTTTAAAACATGTTTGCCTCATATGGAATTATGTGATAGAAGCAGCAGCTTTGGCTAATGCATTTATCGTTCTGTGGATATATTAATCCTTATTTCCTGATGTTTTTCTAAAATTCATCAAATATTCAGGATATTAACTTGCTTAAAGTCTCAAGACAGAAAATTATTATAAAAAATAAATTGTAGGTTCCAGTCAGTCTGACTTTAGTCAGTGTGCATTGGCTACAGAGTAGTGTAGGGGCAAGAAAAAAACTTGCGTTATTATTTTGTATTTGAAATGGTGGGTACAAGCTCTTCTTCGTCCCTTCCTGAATGTGTAACATACTGCCTTCCTCTTGGGCTCTAATAATCTATTTTCACTTGACTGATCATATTGCTTTTTGCCTCTGTTTTTGGAAGACATTCTCCCACCTTCTCTCAGCTCATCAACTGACTAACCTGTCCTCCTCTATTCAGCTTTCTATTTCTCAGAAGCTGTTTGAAATCTCTGCTAAGACCTCAATTTTGTCAGCTCTGTCTTTTGATAGTTACGACTGATGCATACCTCGGTTTCTGCCACCAATTTTAGAAGTTTCTGTATAATCCAAGAACCCTGCAGAATCTGTGGTAGCCCTTCTGCCAGCTCGCTTTAGTTGTAGTAATGGCCAAGTTCAAATAAAGTGTAATGGCTCATTTTAAAGTGAACGAAATGCACCCCACCGTGAATCATTACTTGCTCACAGATTTTAGGCTCTTAACTCTAGACCCTGCTGTTTTAACTTCATTCTTTATATACATCTTTGGTTGCGGTGTCCTATTGTGGCACCATTTCACATCCCTGATTGCTTTGCTTTCAAGTAATTGCTAGCGTAGCTGCTTAATAATTGCAAGATGTGTTTGAAGGAGGGTCCTGTGGCTGACGTTTGGTGGAACTGAAGGCTGTTCTGTTATTTTCAGGTACTGTTTGGCACTGCTGATGGACAGGTTATTGTCATGGACTGCCATGGCCGAATGCTGGCCCACGTGCTCCTTCATGAGTCAGATGGCATCCTCAGCATGTCCTGGAACTACCCCAGCTTCCTGGTGGAAGACAGCAGCGAGAGCGACACAGACTCTGATGACTATTCCCCACCACAAGGTAGTGTTGGGTGCACGTTATTCTGTTCCAGCTTTGCAAGCACTCATGAAGACATCTCGAATGCCAGGGAGTTGTCATGATGTACTAAAACAGCAGCAAACACAGTTTCAAGCTGGTAGAGGACAAAAGATGGTGTGTTCCTGTGGAGGTAGCATGGTGAATGGAGCAGAAAGCTGGTACGGGAGAGTGGATTTGTCCCCAGCTCTGCCACCAGCCTTGCTGCATGGCTTGCTGCAGGTCATATGTTGTCTGTGCTGCACTGTCTCTGTTTGAGCAAATGAAATAACAACACAAAGCTCAAAGTTTTTAGTGAGGGTGAGTGAAAAACACTAGATAGGGGGATATCAGGTTTCTCTGATACGTGGTGTGAGTTATTGTAATGGTCCTACCTCCATATATGGAGGTAGTCAGAGTGCAGTCACAGAAGTTAAGGTGTTATTATATACATTATTCTGAAAAGAGACACCAGTACTAGATAGAAGAAAGTACTATATTTTTAATTTTATCTGTTTCATAGGATTTCTGTAATGCTCATCATTATAGTCCCATCCTTGATAGTCTTGACGTAAAAAGCTCAATAAATTCCATAGAAGGATTGGAAATGAAAATATTTCCTGCAATTACACAGGTTAGAAGAAGGGTGAGTGGAGGTTTCTGGAGTTACTAATTCCCATACTTCAGAGTACATTGCCAGTTTGAGGGTCAGGAAGAAATCCTTCCCTCCCCTTAAGGTTAAATATAACTCATTGGGTGACATGTTTTTGTTTTAAACTCTCTGGAAGTCATCAATAGCAAAGATCTAGGAGGCCTAGGTATCCATGCACAGTCAGCCCCATCCTTCTTATTCAAGTATGCTAATACTACTTCTTGTTAATGCTGTTGATTAGTCTGTAAGATCTAGGTAAGCTGTTTCTGTGTTCCAGAGCTGAATTAATATAACAGTGATTGTACAAAGAAAAATTTAAATACATACTAGCTAGAAATAATTCTGAATTTGCATCTCAGATCTGAACCACTGAATTGAGGACTCTTGCAGTTTTAACTCTAATTTGGATGCAGTCCATAAATCTACCTTTTCTAGAATCATGTGTGTATATATGTCAATATAATAAGCATATGTATTTAACAAATAATGGTAGAAGATAATGTGATCATCTGGTAAAATGTTAGCATCTTTTAAAACTGAGTTTTGTTTTGGCTTTCATGCCTCACTTTTGGTACTGGGTGGGATTTCTTACCTTAGAAGAAAAGAAACAAACTTCACATTTCCTAGCAAGCTTCCAAAGCAAGAGAACAACATTAAATTTGTTTTTCACTGTTTTTTTAAAATACTGAGGTTCCAGTTGGAGGATGGTGAAGTTGCAGAGTACACAGATGAGAACTTAAATGATCTGAATGGGCCAGCTTTTTCTGAGTCAGTCAGGGGGTGGGTGGACTCATTACAAGCCTACAAGCCTATTTTAAAGATTACCCAAACACGATGTATTTTCTTTAGAGCAGATGCAGCATAAACCTCTCAAAGGTGACAAGCCTTTGACTCACACAGATGTGTAGGAAGGACTGGAAGTTTCATGGGTTTTTCTTATGAAATTATATACACAGATGCTAATTACTAGACATCGTTCTCCAAAATACTTTCTGATCAGCTTTTTTACATGTTCAGGAAGCAATACCACTCTTAATTGGCTCTGCCTTTTTTGTTGACTGAAAAGATGCCGTCTGGGTCCTGAGAGGCACTTTATCATGGGCCAGCAGCATCTCCTGTCAGAAAATGTAAACAAAAAGAGTTAAACAGCGAATGCTACAGATGGTAATACTGGTCATAAAGTATTTGAATAAGGGAATTTCAGCAAATGCTGAAAACAAGCCCAGAGGAGCAGAGACTTTGCAGAAATGTTTTTTAAATCCAAGTGTTCTATTTGGGCTTACCTGTATCTTTGAATGCATTGGATCCTGTGATGCAGGATGGCAGGTAACTCTTCATGCTGCTGCCTAGCTCTTAACATTTAGACTACAGTAATTTGTGAAAGGTCAGTGTGTTGTCTTAGAAGTTCTTATAATGCCTCTATGTGACTTCAGGAGGAATCCCCAGCACTTGCCCAAGCAGAAAGTGTATCTAACAAATAGCTTTTAATGTGATTATATTGTTTATTACACAGGTTTTCAACTTGGGTCCCAAGCAAGCCTTCCAAAGCACTGGTTTTCAATTTGTGGACACTTTGGGGAGTTGACAAGATTGAAAACCACCACTGTATAACATAATAGTATATGCATAAATCATGCTGGATATACTGCAGTAAAAATTCCCAAAGTAAAAACATTGGGGTTTCACCAAAGCAGACAAACTAACTAGCTAAACCTGCTTTGCTTTTGCTCATAGACATTGCAGAAATAGGTTGAGTTTGAGGCTTGGGACCATTCCTCATGGCAGTGGGCTGAAGTACAGTGTATTTCAGCCTGGATGTAATTACTTCTTGGTTGTTTGCCTTTTGCTCACTCCAGAGCCTTGTTTTGCAGATGGACCAGCTGCGTATCCAGTCCCAGTGCAGAACACCAAGCCACTACTTACTGTCAGCTTCACGTCGGGAGACATTAGTTTAATGAACAATTATGACGACTTGTCTCCTACTATCATCCGCTCAGGGTTGAAAGGTACAAAAGGAAGCCATTTCACCCTCTTCCTATCCTCTGGTTTTCGTGGATTTTTAACGATGTGTGTATAGGTTGTGTTTTTGCGGTTGTCTCTCCTAACCCAGAAGCTCTTGGCCACCGTTATTGCCGTTTCCAGCAGTGACACCTGCTGGTGGAAGAGCGGTGCTTGGCTGAGAAGAGTTTGTGTTTGAAAAAAGTGTTTCCATTTTTGAGGTTGTGTTTTTATGGCAGTTTTGTAGACCAAATTGATCTGTTTGCTGTTTTCCAGCCGAATGTGCTAATATGTTTGTGCTTCTTTGTGTGAATGCCTCTGCTACGTAATACTTCCTTTGTATCTTTACTTCACAAGGTGTCCTCCCATGCTTTTGGTAACCAGGTATGAATCGCAGTGCTGCTTTGACTCTCACAAATATTGAAAACTTGGTAGAATTATTATCAAGAGGCAAGTTACTTCGAGAGAATGAAAATTCCACTGATTAATTACTATACATCTTGCTAAGCGATGTGTATGAATGTTTGTAAGATCAGTATTCCATGTAAAATCTTTAATTCACATTGGAATTTTTACTGTTCTTACCTATCAAAAAGTCCCTTGCTTTGCCAGCACTCTCAGTACAATTTACAGTGCTTTGCCTGGAGAGAAGTTTTAATTCACTATGGCACATAAGCACATACTTAAATGTAGGTTCCACTGATTCTTTTTCATCTCCACAGGTAAATTAGTTCTGTATTATATGAAAAAAAAAAAAAAAAAAGAGCTGTTGGAGCAGACTCTTAGCTGTTCTGTAACAGTGGGATATTTTTGGTGAACAGTTGCTCTAACACCAGCCCATAGTTTTTGAGTGCTCCACTATGTAGGGTAGTCTTAGGAGGTTAAAAAATCACCTTTGAGGTTTCTTTTCCACTCCTGGTTCCATCTGTGCCAGCACAAGAAATGCATGGCTGACAAAATGTAGCAATCTGGGGCAACCCCATGATCCAGAAAACTTCAGCCGAAAAGACACCTAAAGAAGGACTGGGAGTGTGTATGAGACAGACAGAGAAAGGTGATATCACTGTTGTTTTGAAGCTACCCATTGTACAGTGGGAAGTATTTTACATATAACTGTCATATAGATGTAAACATTTTCTGTACCTTCTTACAAAAATTGTTTTCAAGTGATTGTAATTTTATTGGTTGTTATCACATGCAAGAATGTGCAAAACCATCCAACTCAGGATCTCCATCCTCTCCAGCCACTTGGCATTCTGCTGACAGTGAGTGGTCGTCAGTGTTGTGTTTGAGTCTTAGTTCATGTGTTTCTGTCTGAAATCTGTAAATATTGTGTTGTGGTCTCTTCAGCAGATGCCCTTGTCTTTATGGGCTGCTGTATGATCAGCGTACTCAATGTGTAATACTATAAAACTGTTTCAAGCAATACCAGTATATTTTTGCTGTTCTATTAGCTTTGTCATTTTACTGGGAATATTCATATTAAATTGATGCAGAAAAACATTTGCTGTTGGATGAGAATTTGATTACCCAAATACAAGTTCTTCTTTTCATCCAGCTTGAACAATCCTGGAAGTTTTATCAATTCTAGTGGAGGTCCTGAACTGTTCAGTTGTGTCCTTTCTTTCTTTATGGTTTTTAACTCAGTGATTCTCAGTACACTGCTGAACTGCATCTACTAGTTGTACTAGTTAGCTACCACTACTAGCCACAGAGCTATTGCACGTTTATAGTGCTCTCTATTCAAGGTTTGCTGATATACATGCCTGTAGTGTCTGGCAAGTAGGTTTGAGGGATGGCTCTGATACACTAATTGACTTGCAGACTGTTACCCTAGATGAAACCCCCATCAGATTTCTAATCTCTGTGCTTGTGCTGAGACCTAGTTATCAGTCAAGCTGTTATACATCAAGGTTAAATAGTGGTTGAAGACCCTGTCAGCAGTGCAGCATGCTGTAGAGCCTGGGGCAGTGCTGCAGCCCACGTTCCAGTCCTTAACTTCCTTGGCAGCAGCCTAATTCTAGGAGTTTTGAGAGAAAGAGAGAAAACTGCTGGATGCAGTAATTGCTCCTCTTCCTTTTGGTATGGAGTTCAACTGAAAGTTTTACCTGAAGGCGTGTATCCAAAGGAGATTGTTTTTTCACTTTGGTAATTGTGTAGTTAAGTCAGTTACCAAAAGTGGAGTTGCTCGACCATGCCTCATTGATTTCTAACCTGCTTATTATTATACTCTCTGAGAAAGATGAATTAAATCCCACTGTGGATTACTTAGAGGGTTGAGGACCAAGAGAAAAAAAAGGCATGCAATGCCTAGCTGTGAAAAAATTATCTTGAGTAACATGTATCTTGCCTCTGATATGTACAGAAGCATAATTCCCATGAGAAATATCAGAAAGTTGAAATAATACAAAACCATTTTAAATTTCACATAAAAGTCCCTGAAAATGACAAGTTGACAACTTGAAACAATTTTGAGATCCTTCCTGCCAACTCTCATTTCTCTCCTGCTTCTTCATTTGAAGACAGCTTCTCGCCCACAAATGTCTTCAAAAGGTTCTTGGCAGATTGAGCATCCCGGAGCACAAAAGTTTTGTCTTTACCTTCACTTTGTCTCAGTACAAAATAGCTGCCTTTCACCTCTGGTTTAAGAGTAAAAAGGTTTAAAGACTAGCTTAGTATTCCTTGCATATGCAAATCTGCCCCTGAAACACAAGCAGAAACACAAAATACTGTTTTAATGCTCTTCTTGAGTGTGACAAAGAGCTGGAGGATATAAGGGTTTGAAATTAGCATCCCCAAATTAAGCTGTGGGCGTTCCTCATCATGAGGTGCCTGTAGGAGAAGTAACTGATATGTATATTCATATCCATGTGTATGAGAGACTAAGCAATCCCTGTGTGCTTCTGGCAAACTCCTGCTAGACAGATGAATAGATTTTCACAAGTCAGGTGTCAAAAGAAAACCTATGACATGGAGGCCATATGTATTTATGGACAAAAATCCAAAAGCCTTTCTAGTTTGACATTATACTAAATTATAACTCTAGTTTGAGTTATGCTGAAAGTTATATTCACAGCCAGTGAGAACATGGGGCATTGCCAGATATACTGCTTTTTCTTGCTGTAAGCCTTTCCAGACAAGTACTCTTTGCTGCTCTTTTAGCGAGATTATTTATCTGTGTATTAACTTGATTCCACTTACTTACCCCAAAGATGTGCATAGGATCTTCCACATCAATTTTAACATCTCTAATAAATTCTTGTCCTTAGGTACTTAGGAGCAACCACTGATTACATTCTAGACTAACCATAGAGAGAGAAAAATGAATGGTTTTTACACATTTTTTGCAATTCACAAAATAAAGAGTCATTCTCAGAAGTGCATCTGTGGCATATTTGCTACTATTTCAATGAAAGGATTTAGCTTTCTAAGTACTTAAGTAACTTTTGAGAGCATGATTTAGCTGTTCAAGTCACTTTTCAGCATCTGGAAACACTGTTCCTACTGATGCTAATCAGTGATTATTGCAAACCATCTTTGTGATTTCAGATGTGGTGGTACAGTGGTGTACACAAGGAGACCTACTTGCAGTAGCAGGCATGGAGAAGCAAAGCCAGCTGGTTGACCTCGGCAATGGTTCCCTGTTGAAAAGTGCACTTGTCAAGTTCTACAATGTGCGCGGGGAACATATCTACACTCTGGAGACCCCTGTACAGGTAGGAGGTATTTTTTAAGTCAGTTCTCAATGCTTTGCCGACATGTTTTTCCCACATTAGCTCGTTGGTATACACGTGCATTGTGAAAATGGTTGCAAAATGTCCTGAACACTTTCTAAAATATGATCTAGATAAAAATGAACTATAAATAATTATTGTTTGCATTAAGGTAGACGTCCAGGAGTGCATCTCATTCTAGGGCCCTCTGTGCTAAGTATTGTGCAAATATATAATGAGAAACAGTCTCTTTCCCAAGATTGCTGGGCCATGAACAGACAAGATAGAAAAAGGAAATTCTGTTGTTTTACAGATAAGTGACCGAGGAGAAAAAGCTAGGTAACTTGCTTGATATTGTAGCAGAACCAAGAGCTGGACAAAAATATTCCAAGTCCAGTATCATAACTACGAGATTATTCTCTCTTTGTTATTGCTGTAATTTTCTAATGTACAATCAGTTGATACAATATTTTACTTTTTATGGCATCAGATAGAGAAGGATCAATCAGAAAGTCTTGTTTCTGTTCCCACCTTCTGTACAGACTTTCACTGTAACCTCGGTCATGTTACTTGACAAGTAAATATCAACACATGTCTGTGTGCTGCTTAGGAGCACAACATGCTTTGTAGGTCTCTGCTGATATTTCAGAACCCAGCTGAATGTCTCTTCACAGTTTATTTCATTTTCTGCAGAACAGGGATGACTCCATTCTGACTTCTGACAGTTAATAGTGAAATTTAATTAATTTACAGTAGCTTTGAAATCTGAAAGAGAAGGAGAATGCTGTAGATATATTTACTTAATTATGTTTAATGATGATATCATTTATTATAATTTCTTTTTCAGTACCTTGATCTGGGATGGATACAAAAGGATGACGTAGTAAACCAGCTGCTAAGCTTTTGTGTTGGCTTATATTTAGCATTAACCTGTGCTTATTAACATTAGCACTCTAATTTAGATAGAATTCTTTAGTTTTGTAATATATAAAATAATGGTCTCTAAAGGCAACCTAAATATGTACAGCAACATCTAATGCTGATTTAGGTACCTAAAGGACTTACCCGTACACACAGCTTTATTGTCTCTTAGCCCTTTCCTTAGCCTATTTGTCTTAGCCCTTAGCCTTTATTGTCTGTAGCCCTTTCAGCAACGTAGCACAGCCCTTTCTTCTCAGAATCGATTCTGGAGAAACCACGTTTATAACAGTGTTGCTTATTCCCAGACTAGGTAAAAAGCAAACCTCGTTCTGTTACTTCAGTACCAGAATATCGGATGTCCATGTTAGCTGTAGAACCAGTGTAACACTCTGGTGTCAAGCTGTGAAATCAAGTTGTGGTTTGAGCATCAGATCTGATGGGATCAGGTTGCCTTAAGGTGTGCGTGCAGGCTCTTTTCTTACTGCTTTGTTCCCAGTAACCTCAATTTCTCCTCCCTTTAAATACCTTCATGTCCTCTAGTTCTCCCTATATCACTTCAACTTCTTTACATATTTTCAGCTCTTCTCCTTTCTCCTCTCCTTAATCAGCTGGGAGAAAGCACATGTCGTGGCTGATGTGAGGACTAATTATTCTGCCATTATATGAGTACTTATAGGGCAACTGACAGATCATACAGAACAGGTACCTTCAAGTTCATACCACAGTATTTCTCGTAGTGAAAATACTAACATGAGCCTCTCTGCTCTTTCCAGCTTCTAATTTTCACTGAAATGCAGCATTTTAATGTCATGGAGATTTCTTCCCCCATTGTCAACTTCAGATGAAAAGCCAACAGCTTCAGAAGTTGTAAGCCAGGTTGGAAGTGAATGATGGGAGGGTTGGGGGTGGCAACCACCATTTAACAGTGCAATCATGGAGTCTCATTTCCTTGGGAAACCAGGATGAAAGTAACATTCAAACTGATGTATTTATGTTCATTAAAAAACTGTGTGCATAAACCTGCCTAAAATTAGAGCCACTCCTCTTCTCCTATTAGTCAGTGTTTATTCTCTTTATTTAGTGCATTTAAATTCATATTTGCTCAGCTGCAGGAGGAAGTGAGGGGTCTTTCAGAAGGACACCTGTATCTGCTCATGTGGACTTTATGCTTCTATGTATTTGAGTGCTGGTCTAGCAGTATTACCAGCTAAGTGACAGGTATGCTAGAACGTTACTAAGTATTTGGTTTACTAACAAAACCAGGTAAAAACCACTGTTGCAAAAAAATTGCTAGTAACTTTTGTTATTCTCTGCCTCAGCTGCAAAGGTGTATATGCAAAGATGACAGAGTGAGTCAGTGGTTCCAGTAATTTGTCTGATGACAAATTCGTAAGAGTAAATTAATTAGTTTTCTGTACCATGACAGTTAGCCTTGTAATGGGATTTTATAAAATACACCACTGGTTATTGATTTATTCTAAATGAGCATTATTGTGAATTTAAAGGTCAAAAAAAGTAAAGCTGCATCTAACATAGAAAATAGTGGATTACAGGTACAAAACTGATTTTGCATGTGGCTCTCTCTCCTAATTCTTTGATAAAGTAGACATCTGAAAATCTTATCAGTAAAATATACTGATCTGTCTTTGGTAGGATATTCAGGAAACAAGAGATTTTATTGTTTATAACAAAACTCAGTCTAAAACTGACGTAGGATTTATACACAACTTGGCTGGAATGTTACCTAACATAAAGTCACTGCAAACCCCAAGGTAGAATAGATTTGGGTACTGCAGGTTACTCATCTTGATGATGGCTGTCGTCATGGATCCCTTCAAGGTGTTTTATATGACACCTTCTCCTCCAGCTTTAGTATGGTTCTGGCATCCTCTGTCTCATTTGGTTAACTTTCTTAAACTGTTACCTTCAGTGTAGGATTTTATAGTTCATAAACCTACTTTGCTGACTATAAAACCCTAGATAGGGAAATCACACTTGTTTAAAAGTATCCAAATGAACACACTAGCTTTGCATGAAAAATAACGTTCATAAACAGCATGGTAGAGTTAGCATAGTGGAACGGTCTCTTTTGTTCCCTGCTCTGGGGCTTCAGCCTGCCACCCTGACATGCTGCAAGAATATATTTGCAGAATGTAGTGAAAAGAGCTGAAAAGGCATCAGTAAGTGTTGGGCAAATACTGAACTTCTGCTACACAGAATCAAACTGTTTTGAACCTTGAAAGAATGATGAAAAAATTTCAGAAGGGACTTCAGAAAGTCACACCAGACTTTTACCTTATTGGAAAGAGTTCTGTGAAAACTGGGTTCATACTGTAACTCCAAAGAGTTGATACTGGTTATTTATTTTATACAAAGAGCATATCTTAAAGGCTGTTGATCAGCTGATAACTGTTAAAAAATATACTACCAATTTCTGTAGAACTTAGCTCTTACTACACTTGCCCTTGTGTACATGAACACCAACATGATGTACCAAAAATATGCCCAGTTCTTCTAGCTGGCAGTTTTCATGGTGCTGCTTTTTCAACATTTAAAAATGTGATTACTGCAGCAGGCTGCCCTGCTCGTCATAATTTTTTTATTGGAAGAATGTTAATTTCTTACATTATTTGTTAAATCCTCACTACCTTTCCCTGGCATCAAGCAGGGATGAGAACCAACTCATTCAAGACTGTTTTACAGTCTTGCTAAAATTGTTTACTGGAAATGCTGCAACCCAGTTCTGTCACTTCAGAATTTCTCATCTGATGTGCAGACAGGTCTTTATTATATCAATTAACTGTACCTACAGTTGTTTCTGAGTGGATACAGCTGTTTCATATCTTCCCATTTGAACTTTAAACAGAGGAGTCTCTTACAGGACCACTTCAAAATTACTTAACTGCTGACTTTTACAAACCTCTGAATTTTTTCTGTCTAATGGTTCAAAGTTGTGGCTTATATTTTGGTTTCTTCTCTGGTTTTTATAATTTTCTTCTTCATATGTCCCAGAGGACCAGGGGAACAAGAACATGGATTTAGAAACTCTGAAGTTGATCTCATCTATATACCTACAGTAAATTTACATTAGCTTATGATTTTATACCACTGTGTAACTGATGTAAGAACAGATTAAACCTCAAGTGCAATGAAGAAGGGTAAGAGTGAATTGAGCCCGTCACATTCCAGAATCAGTTATATAGACAACAAGATTAGATGCAGAAAAACTGTAATTGCATTTTTATCAGTGTAATATTTTTAAACGCTAATTCAAAGTGATGTACCAAAGGCTAAATCTTTATGCAAGCGGTTTCCAGGACTCTTCCCACTTGCTCTAAAACTGCTCCTGTCAGCAGCACCCTTCAGAGCATTTCATGGGCTCCTTCTCTCCCGGAAACGTCCCGGCATCTGAATGGGTAGATTTAAGATGATGTGATCCTGCAAAAACCTGGTAGTTGTGTAAAAGTTATTTTACGAAGGCCTGAGAAGGATGGTGCAATTCTAGGTTAAATTCAGATCAAAAGGCTTTGAGACAAGAGGCTGCCTTTTATGTTACCCAGCTGAGCTGATCTTGCTTACTTTGTCTTCATTTATTTCACATAGAGTGTTCAGGTTTGTTGCTTCTGAATTAATGTTGCCTTTCATTTATATTGCCTGAAATTAATCCTATTTAACTGTTATTGGATGACAACAAAGCTTCAAGAAGAGTTTATTTTCTCACAGAAAAAGAAACAAGAGCAACAGTTTAGAACTAGCTGGTGAAACATTCTTTGGGATATCAATAAGGACCTTGATATTTTCCACATAGCCACAAGATCATCTCTGACTACAGAAATGGATCGTGATCAGGACTGGAAAATGGAGACACTTGTCTAAGCAGAGTCATTCTGTTAAAATAGAATCTCATCATTGTATTGAAATCTTAAAAAATTAAAAAATACTGTGGAAACAGAGAGGATAGAAGAAACATCTGCAAATCAAATCAGAGTTTGCTACATGAAAAATCATATAAGGCCATAGCAGTGTAATTTCTGACCACATCATAGTCTTTATTCCTTTTCTCACTATCAATTCTTACTAGTTAATATTATTCCTACTGTAAATATGGGAAACAGAAGAATGAAGAAGTTACGTTACTTTCCAGCAGCCATCCATGAATCCTGTGGCAGTACAGAGATGTGCACACACAATTCACAAGAGCCAGGCGGACACTGCAGCCATTGCACGTTCCAGCTTCTCTCTGAGAAAAGCAAGAGGGAAAAATGTGTGTCTCAACATCAGCAGTCTAAACTGAGAGCTAGCAGGCAACGTACGTTTTACTTACACATGCCATTCACTAGATAGTTTTTTAGAGTTGGGTTCTCTCTCCTGAGAAAAATCACACTTGTTGCTGGGCTTTCTGCCCTGGAATACCATTTTTATTTCATTACCAGTGGGACTTCCAGTGCCAGCAGACAAGGGATTAGTGCACGCAGCAGGCAGGCCCCATGGCTCAGGATTTCTGAGAACAAAGCAGGCAGCAAGAATCAGCTTGAACAGTTTTCATTGACTGTACTGCATACAAGTGATGAAAGGTTCTCTCCTGTGAGAGAGACAGATGAGTGACTTATAAGAAGCAACCACAGAGCTTTAGCAGGAATATCTATTCCTGTGTGCTTTTCTAAGGGGAGTCGACATCCCAGCTAGGGATACAGATTTGAGTAGATGTAGCTGACTTTCAAGCCTGCTCTGAAAATAATGGCCAAAGAGCTCCTTGTTGGCCACTTTTTGAAATGTGTTTTCAATCAGTATTGCTCCTGATAAAACATCTCATTTTTTTGTTATTTAGCCAATTATTTCTAAAATATAATTGACATAGAGCTGAATCCTATCTATGTATAGAAGTTTACGGGGTTTTTTCCAGGATTTTTTTCCTACATGTTCGTATTTAAACCCTGGTATTTACAGTTTGTGCTAAGATTTTTCAAAACCTGATGGGATTTTTATAGACAAAGTGAGATTAGAAATTATCATTAAGCATTATATTTGTAGCTGCATTTCCTTGTTCCTAGCAGAAAAAATAAGTGTGCAAACATGGAAAATAGAATTCTTCTGTGCTAGAATCTGTTTGTTCATTTTCTAAGAGGTGCAATATGGGTATCAACAACTTTTTTCCTTCCTTTTTTTGCTAAAACAATACAAATAAGTGGATGCTTTATAAGGAGCAATACTTCTGCGTTGAACATTGGAGTTCAGTTGTGCAGAGTTTGGAAGGAAAGCTGTGGCCAGCTCATAACTGACTTGCTGCAGTAATTGATTCATATCCCTTGTCTCTCAAGGGAAAGAGTGGGAAGCATAGTTATTGAAAAGTATTATTGGAGCAGTACATTTAAAGGTCAGGTCAGATCTGGCATTTAGGTGATCTTTTATTTCTCCAAGCCTGTAATGACAGGCTAATTTTCCCTGAACCTCATCTTAAATCTTAGCCCTTCGCCGTAAATGAAGTGTTGCTGGATATTAGGCTTGAGGAGTACTGGGGGACTGACCATTCTATAGAAAAGGAAAGCAAGGCATGTGGCAAATCAGTAAGCGAAGGCAAACCAGTATGGTACAAGTGCTCTTTGATGAGATTGAAAATATTAAGACTAAAACATGTGAGGTGTGTGGAGAGACTAAATGGACAAATGTAGGAGTTCAAATGTCATGATTTACAAACAGTACAACACTTGTAGGTATTGTGTGTGTGTGTATTTAAACATGCACCCACTCACATATTGTTTACATAAAAATATATAAACAATATAAGGGAATCAGACATTCAGAAGTTTAGAAGATGGCTGAACTATGCTTGCCTCTTGGGAAACTGGTGAAATCATGCAGTGAGGCAATGTCTTTTGAATTCCGACTTTCTACTCTTCCTGAGCTCCAGTGCTGTGTTGCCAGAGGTCCTACCCAGCATTTCAAAGCTTCTGAAAAACTTGTTCCTTGGGAATATGTTTAAGATTGCAGAGGTTCTTGTACTGGTGCTATCTGCATCTCTGCTATTCTTTGCATGCAGCAGTAACCTGAGGAGAGAAGTTTGACTCTGTTTGGATGAAGAGAGGTCTATCTGGGTGTGATATATTGGCTTATAATAGCTGCCATACTAGACTTCATGGTAGGGCTGTTTGGATGTGCTGTCCTGGATTATGATAGCTGGGATAATAGACTTCTCTTCTGGCATTAAACTACCCAATAAATAAACATTTGTGTGCTAAGTCACATACTTGTTTGTTCCTTCACCATATTTACATGTAAGCTTTAGTTGATGCAAGGTGAACAGAAGGATGCGGTTTGGATCCCACAGTAACACTCAGGTAGATAGTTCTGCCCATGCTGGGTTTCGGCCTTTGGGGAAATCAGGATCACTTCTACTGGTGCCTTTCTCAGGCTGTCGTATAGTAGATGTGGCAGGGACCTAACTTGTGTCAGTGCCTTTTCAGTTGCATTTATTTTGCAAGCGGCTTGAACTGTCTTATTGCTGCCAGACAGTATGAGGGCTGAGCCACACTCTCAAATCATGAAAATACCAATCAGTAAGAGATACTTTATGTGATCTCTCATCAGATTTAAGGCTCTGTCCCACAGATTATGGTTATGACAAGCCATATAATAATTATCGATGGTACACAAAGGATTACTCAATTCCTTTGAAGTTCTCCACTACAAAATGCCTTTAGCAATTACTGTGAAAATCACAAGGTTCACATGTTGCTGCTTTCTATTTGCATATCAGTCAGCCTGAAGGTTTGTGCCTCTGTGAAAGTGTGTGCGTGTGTGTGTGTGGTGTTGCCTAGATGTAATGAGAATGAAGCTTCTTCATTCCTCCCACTTTAAAACCAATATTTTCCTTGAAATTTCAATGTAGGATAAGATGACATAGCAGGGAAGATGTTTTCTCTGAAAAAGTTGTTTCGTCCAACCCTTTATCTTGATGGCAGACATTGATATAGTGCTGTGCCGCTGCATTCTGCTTTATATCATTCACATAAAAACATCTTGTCCCAGTTTCTCACCTTTAAGCATCTTGAATTTGTAACTGAAGGGAAGGCTTTTTTCCCCAGACTGGATTGGTAACTTCTGGGCTGCTCTAACACAGGTATCTGGATACCATATTACTAGAGAGGAATGGATAAAAGTTAGTACTGATGGTGCCTTGACCCCTGTCTTCTGTATAGTTAATTCTTGTTTGGTGTATCTTGTGAAGAGTAAAGATATTCTAAAGAGACCCTGACCTTTTAGTAAATACAGTTAGATGAAAAACATGTTTGCTTAAACTTTTGAGTGTCACAGATTGTGAAAAGAAGGGAGCCCTTCACAGGAAGGAGTAAACCTGTTGTAGGTCACTGCTTGCAGCCTGCTGCACAGTATTCTTTATGGAGTGAGAGTTTCTTCTTTACTCTGTGTTGTTTATTTGTATAGAGATAGCAGCTACAGGATTGAAGTTCCATACAGTATGTGTATATATGCAAATACAGATGCTTTGTAGCACAGAAAGCAAGAGATGGCAGGTGGATGCAGCTAACACTCATGAATGGCAAAAGTAATAGTGATAGGACTATAAGATGTCACAACAGACTGGTGCTTTAGATGAAAAAGATGGGGTTTAGGAAGAGAGTTTAGAGAGGTCCTTGCAAGTACAACTCTGTATTCTCACATGAACTCTTAATGTTCGTGTGGCAGGGAATAATGTCCAAAGCCGCATTTGAGTTATTATTACTCTGCTCCACATTCTGACAGTACCAGTCACCCATGACTCTTTCTGGTTTTACTGTCATGAATTTAGACATTTCTGAATGTAGACAAGTGGAAGACAAAAGGACATTCCCTGTTTTGTTCCTGGTGCTCTTTCCCAGTTCACTTCCTCTGGGAATAGTTCAAAAGAGACACTGTGCAGCAGAAGATTCAGTGCAAGACAAGAAAGCCAACTGAGTTTTGTCCACTAGTTTACTAAATGTCTCTGGGCGTATAATGTAACTTTCTGGTGGTAAAATGTGAACCGTTACCAGTGGATGAGGATTGATTAGATGACCGAAAAAATCATCTAGATAGGGCATCAAAGGATCCTGCTTTTTAACACTGTATGACTTTAAAGTTACTTATTCTATCTAGGTAATAAATTTGATAGACAATTCCTTGTGTGAAGAGCTTTCAGCCTTGTGAGTAAAAAGTACTGTATAAACATCAGCCACTGTTACCAATAATTTTGGATGTTCACATTCTTCACCCTTTTTGTGAGCAATAGTGTGCGCTTTAAAGTTTCTGGAAGACTTAGGGTAACATGATCGGTGATGTAATCACTTGCTGTGAACTATCTTGGAGAAAGTACAGGCTCTTTTGAAGTTGTATCCTTTTCCTCTCCATGCAGCGTCCCATCATCTCCATCTGTTGGGGTCACAGGGATTCACGCCTGCTGATGGCTTCCGGACCTGCATTATATGTCGTCAGAGTCGAGCACAGGGTCTCCAGTCTGCAGCTGCTGTGCCAGCAGACCATCGCTAGCTGTCTGCGGGATGACAAGGATATCAGCAAATTGACCCTGCCCCCGCGGCTCTGCTCATACCTCACCACTGCCTTTATACCAACAATCAAGGTAAAAGGAGAGAAACGTATGTGTGTGAGGAAGAAGAAAGGGTTGCTTGATTTCCCCTGCCATGGTGCTCCTAAGTGACAATGGTTAAATTATAAGATAATTATCATAATTATAATTTTAAAAGCTTGATTAAGGTCATTACTGTCCTCTTCAAGAACCCACTGATCCATTTGGCACCTATTAAAATCTGGAAAGAAGCTCACACATGCTGATCTGCATTATTCCATGGGGATGGCCTTTCCAAGGACATCCCGAGGGTAAAATATGCTGGTGACTCACAAAGACTTCTGAAGAAGCTCACGCTGATGATAGTGCTGTGTCACAGTTATAGGAGAGATTCAGTGGTAAAACTGTTGCCTCCCTACTTGTTACGTGAGTCCTTAAATTGCCAGGAAAGTTACACTTCAGACCTGTGGCTACCCAAGTATTTCTACCGATAGTGAGTTCTGCTAACCTTACTGCTCCAACAGTGCTACGGAAAAATGAACCAGATATTATGCCTTTTCCTGTACCACTAGCAGAGCCATCTGTTCAACCCCTTTGTTTCATGGTTTTGCCCTCAGTCACATCTCAGGATTTCCAGACTCTTTATCACAGCCTATAAACCAGAGCATTAGCTGGTAAATGCTCTACATTCAAACATATATTTTTGTGTTGCGTATTTTTTGTGTATGTGTTACAGCGTTCTCTTGAGTTTCAGGTCCTTGTTAAAACAACGCAGAACTAGAATCACTAATTTGAAATCAGTGGAGTTGGCCCAGATTAAGTGAGAACAAATTATGCCTATAAAATAATGATTCAGCACAGTTCCATTTGGGTACTGGTAATCAGGGCAATTTGTGCGACTGTGAAACATTTCATTTGCCAGAGAAGAATAAATGCCTTGCTGTAACCACAACTCCTCAATCTCCAAAATGCAGAGCATTTAACAGATCAGTGGTTCTCAGTTCTTTCTAACATGCCTACTTCTCCCCAGGATGCTTTCCGTGTTGTCCCAGAGCCACCCCTGCAGCTCCCTAGAGTATCAGTGATGCTTGCTTGGCTGGGGAGGGGAGGGGATGAAGGCAGCAGTTGGCTGTAGCAAGACTGGGAGCCATGACAGGGATCAGAGGGGTAGAGGCACTACAGGGGCACGTCATTGCAGACAACCTTTCTGTCACCTCCTAGAGGGGATGCCGGGGTCAGCAGCAGTCGCATGGCTGCATAGCAGAGAGACTGAAGTGGGGTTCCCAGGAGCCACATGCCGCTGCTGTTTCATGGGTGTTTCTGGAGCCTCCTGAGCACTGCTTTATACTTTCCGCTGGCTCTCCCCCAGCGACATACTCCCACCTATGTTGTCAGCTATGCCTCCAGTGCCTGGCAAGGCACCCTCTTCCCTGCACACATTTCTCTTCCCTCTCCAACTTGAGGATTACATTATAGATCACTCCTCAGCCCATATCCATCTCGGCCAGGTTAAGGAGGCTCCTTTTTTCCCTACTTTTTTTCTTGTACTTTCATTTTGAAAGAAACTATGTTGACTTAGACACATTAGTGGTATTTGTGTCATGCAGGCTATATTGTCCTAGGCAAAAGCAATCCAACTGCTTTAGGACTAAGCTTTTCATGGATTAATACAGTGTGCTGGCAAGCAGAGCAACATAACCCACCCTGAGCTTTGTGCTCGTATTTCTCCACACTCCATGCAAATAGGCCCTCAGCAAAGATGGGTCACAGAGCTGACAGCATTGTGGCATAGTGGCATAGCATGTACCAGTACTAACCAGGAATGGGAACCTGAGTGGCCAAGTTCACTTGGAGGACCAGCAAGAGACAAGATACTCTGAGACTTAGACTTGACCACATTACCCAAGTTAAAAGAGAAGCTTGTGATAGAGCCGGGGTTTGAAGACAGGTTTGTTGTTTAATTCAGTGCTCTTAACCACAGGTACAACCTTCCTGATGTAACTAGTTTTAGTTTTCTGTGTACAGCTGCTTTTGACTTAACTAAATAATACATAGTCATTCTGTCTTGCATGTGTGTCCTGCATAACTCATGCAGTAATCTGTATTAATCTTGACCTGCCCAGTTAGAGTTGGGTTCAAATTCAGTTAGTTGTGTAGGATTAAGTCACCACAGAAAAAAACCCACAATAACCTATAGGAAACTTTCTCTTTCCTCCCTTCATTTAATTAAGCCTCCTATCCCAGACCCAAACAATATGAGAGATTTTGTCAGCTACCCAACAGCTGGTAATGAACGGCTTCACTGCACAATGAAGCGGACAGAAGATGACCCAGAGGTTGGTGGTCCATGTTACACTCTGTACCTGGAATACCTTGGGGGACTGGTGCCTATCCTGAAAGGACGTCGTATCAGCAAGTTGCGGCCAGAGTTTGTCATCATGGATCCTAAAACAGATGGAAAAGCAGGTAGAATTGAATTGTTGCTCTCTATAAAAAATTATTTAGAAATACATCAGATACTAAATCCTCAAGAGTTAAAGAAAATCTAGATATGCAACATGGAAGGTGGCATCAGATATTTTTTTTCTGATGCAAAAAAAGTCTTTAGCATGACTTACACTCAAGCCTCTGAAATTATACCATGCTGTCTTCTGTTTTACAAAAGGGAACTTGTATTTTGAATAGTGGGGAATAGATTGCTAATTAGCAGAAAATATTCTCAATTTTGAAGTTCAACTGAATGCTATTCACCCCTCTGAATCATGTTCACTTGAGTTCAAACCATTGGAAATTTGGAGTTTATACTAGGCAGGGTGAAGAACGGTTAATTTTCTCTGCATAGTTTTATCTCAACTGCTGCCCATGGATCGGATTTATGCTTCTGATGACTGATAGTTGTAACTGATACCAGTTTTCTGAAGCAGCACTTATATTTTCTGGGGCCTGTCTTGATAGATGAAATCTATGGAAACAGCTTGATTTCCACTGTGATTGACAGCTGTAACTGCTCGGACTCCAGCGATATCGAACTGAGTGATGACTGGGCAGCAAAGAAATCTCCCAAAATCAGTCGAGCTAGCAAGTCACCCAAACTTCCCAGGTAATAATTTCCTGGATATTTCTTCTTCTTTTTCCCTAGTTTTTCTTTTTTCTTTTCTTTTTTTTTTTTTCCCCAATACTGTCTTGATAAAATTAAAATTAAATCTTGATAAAATTAAAAGCAAATTCCTTTGGGGAGATAGGAGTCTTCTGGAGGAGCAGGGTCCTCTATGGTCTGCAGTTCTGGGGTGATCTCAGAGCTTGCTGTTGAGATGGACTTTGGGGAAGGTTCTGGGACAAAAGGTAATGGGAAACAATAGGGCACCACTTCTCCCCAAGCAGTCTTGAAGAAGGATTTTATAAACTCTCCCACCATTGCCTCTGCCACATCTAAACTCTTACCACCATAGGATATATTTTGTCCTTCAGACAACCTGTGTTTTCACCTCCTCTGTGCTTTGGGTCCCTGGTCTAGTTAAAACCTTTATTTCCTCAGGGTATTTTCAAATTCATAAGTCCATGCATAGGTAGCATAGATCCTGGTGTAGGTGGCACTGCTGCTGTGGTGACCTTGCAAGTGAGCCTCAGCAAACAGATCCTCCTAAACACTGGGTTGACAAGCTTCTTTAACGATATGCAGAATAAGCTTATTATTCATCTGGTTGCTTTCCTGCCAGCTCTTCATTATATTCATTATGTAGATAGAACCTTTCACCTGCACAGAGTCTCACTGATGTCTGATGCTTCTCATAGGCACTGTTGTCTCTCTGCCATCTTCCAGTTATGGGATTGAGGCCCTGATGCCTTCTAGCTGCAGCTGACGCTTTTCCAAAGACCTTACATTATGAGCTTGCCCTAGTATGAGGCAAAGCAACTGCATCCTTTTATATATGAACATAATGTGTGAAATACTGAAGTTTTAGTTTAGTAGAACTTGATAAAAGAACCATTAGTTTCTGAGCCTAAAACTGAAATGGCGCAGGAAAAACAACTGTCCTGCGTCCTTGGTTTTCTAAGACTGTACTTTTGACATGTAACTTTTGTTCGTTATTTTTTCTACCAATGAGCTTTTCTAGGTGCTTGATCTCTTAGTTGTGACTCCCTTGTCTAGTGGGAGGTAGGAATAACTTTTGACTTAGAGCACTGACGAAGTTTGTGGAACCTTGGTTTGCTGTACTAATGTGGAGATCTGCTGGCTGAGGTGTCATGTTTGCATTTCTTGGGGCTTTGCTCGAAGTCTGCATAGCTGAAATAGCTCAGCCCTACACCTTCTTATGGATTCGTGGAGGATATGGTGTATCTGGCAGAACTGCTGTAAGCTTTGTTAAATGAATCAGAAAGCATCCAGTCAGAGTTACTGCAAGTGTGTCAGGCCCTATATATCTTTAAATTTGACCCTTAACTCCCATCCTGTAGACTCTATTACTCTTCATTAGTCACTTAGAGGACACCATACCAGTTGTCTTCATTACATCTTTACATTCAAAGACATGAATTTTGTGCATTTTTGTATGCCTGGTGATGATTTCAATTATTGCTTTATATGCAGAATCAATATAGAAGCTCGCAAATCTCCAAAGATGTCACGAGCTGCGCAGGAGATATCAAGATCGCCAAGGTTACCAATAAGGAAACCTTCTATTGGTTCACCAAGCCTAACCCGAAGAGAGTTTCCTTTAGAAGATATTACTCAGGTATTGTGCACATTGTTACCAGACCTGAGTCCAAATGCATCTACTTCCAGAAGCAGCAAGTTGTGATATAGATCAAATGATCACCAATAAAAATTTTTCATTTAATTATAGTAACTAAATGGAACAACTAGAGAATTTTATGTTCCAGTTCAATGTTAATGTTTAAAAGTGTCAGTGGAATATCAGGCATTGTTTGATATATCCTGGCACCAGTAACTTCTGTCAGTGTGAATCCATGTGAGAGGTTTTATTCTAGGTGATGTTGTTGGCAGTTTGAAAGTGTATGTGAAAATGCTTCTTACTCAGTTTCTCAGAGCTGTCCTAATGCCACCATAGTTCTCTGCTTTGCTAGGAATTGCAGAGATAAGGAAATGCTTACTTCAGAGGGCTACATGTTCTCTGTTTCATAATTCATAGAATGGTTTGGGTTGGAAGGGACCTTTAAAGGTCATCTAGTCCACCCACGCTGCCTAGATCAGGAACATGGAACAGCCTTAATTGGAAGGAAGGCAAGGAATTAGCACTTTGTGCTCTTTGTGGTGTTCATGACCTGTGGGTAAATTAAACTTAGCAGGCTGTAGAACTGTCTGGGTTATTATTTTATTAATACCAGCCTGCATTCGTTTAATTTCGTTTCATTTCAGTTGTTCTTTTCTGCTCTGTCTTTTCACTTTTTCCTTTATATTGAAACATTCTAGATCACTTACATAGCAGCAGTATATAGGATCAAAAGTCCTTTGAATAGGGCGGAGACCAGAGGTTTAGATCCTGCTCCTGATATTGTCAGCATAATGCTTGGCCTTTGAGAAAATCTCTTGGTCTTTCAGACCTATAATTTGATCACCATGGAAGCAGTGGTTTGGGAAACTGCTTTGGAAGCTACAGGAAAATATGTTTGTCGATATGAGTAATTAATTTCTGTCTTATTTATTGTTCTATAAAGTGATTTGTAAATATAGAACCAACAGGCAGGTGTATTACTTTCTGAAATACACAATGGCCATGCTCTTGTTGTGCAGGAGAAGCAAGCATCTGAAGACGGACCTATTCTCACTAAGCAGCCATCACGTTCAGTTCTTCAGCAGCTTTAATCAGCCTGTGTGGCTGTTGTATACATCATTTCTGATGGTGTTCAGATATCAAAATGAGACTTCTTAATGACTGGGTATAACAGTTGCTACATAGGCACAGCAGGCTGTTTCAATAAAATAAAAACAAGAGAAGCTGAAATTGTATTATTACTTGCAATAGCTTGATTGCTCTGCAGGTTTTTATTAGAGCTTTTTACAGATTTTATTAGGTGAAAATGATCTTGTTTTTGCTTTGCAGCACAACTACCTTGCTCAGGTCACATCTAATATCTGGGGAACAAAATTTAAAATTGTGGGTTTGGCTGCTTTCCTACCAACTAACCTTGGTGCAGGTAAAAGTAAACTCTATTGATTTTTTGCATGTGAAACTCTTTCTAACAAATAAAGTTACATGCCTGTCATTCTTTTTAAGTCATCAAAAGACTTCTTTAACAAAGCACTTATTTTCTCTGGACAGTAGGAGTTAGATTTTACAAAATTCACTGTAACTAAAAGACATTAAAACCTATAAATACAATAACAAGATGATCAATAAAATGTTAAAAGTCTCAGCTGTAACAAAAAGATTAATTAGAAGCCCAGACCTTTATTTTTACAGTTTATTTCAACAAAACCCAAAAAAAGAAGAAAATTTTTGGAGAAGACTATAAAAATCACAGTGTTTAAGTTACTGTAATAGAAGTATTTTTAAAACTCAGATTTTTATAGTCATTTAGCTACTTATTATATCAAAATAATGTTAAAAAAGCTCTTACAGCATCATGCTCAAGATTCTTCAAGTCAGTGCATAGCCTTATTATATGGTTCTCTTGCTGGAGCATCAGTACATTGGTAGCCTTCATTAAAAGTAGCAGTTGTCTAATCTCTTGACCTTCTTCTGTGTATGCCATTTCTCCCTAGATAGGAAAGGAAGAAGGCTAAGTAAAGAACAGGGTACCACCTAGCAGAACTGAGCTCTGAATTGAAATATTAATGCAAGTATTAGGAGTTTTACAAGCTCTTTGGAAACCTTATTTTTTCCTGTGTTGCATTATATATTTAGGTCAGGACTACATAATGATGCCCTGGATGCAGAATTAGTTAAAATAGGTATCTTTTGTAGCTATATTTACTTGTTGGACAAGAGATGGAGTCCAGCTACTAAGGAGAGGACCTTCTCTGGCCCAGCCTCCAGGCAAAGGTTGTCCTCTCAGGATGTTGTCACCCTGGGAACAACCAGTGCTACTACTATGGAAGCCCTCGGATTTGTTACAGCCACTTTTTTTTTTTCAAGTAATTTACAAATTTCTGACATCTACATTTGCAATGATTGTCAAAAGATAGTGTAGGAGTGACCCTACTGGTTTAGATTAGAGGTCATTCTAATTCTCTTATTATCAGTGACAGATATGTAGGGGAGGATATAAGTGTAGAGTAAGTGTGTGGTGACACTTCCTTCAAATGTCCTCCCAGTCTCCAGTGGTTTGGGTCCCAGGGACTTCCTGAGACAGGAGGGACTTCTTTTTTGTGTAGTAACCCTCAACAGATTTCCTTCCTGAGAGCTTTCCAGTTTTCCCCTAAAGTCATATAAGTTGGTAACATCCTGTGGTGGAGTTCCAAAAGTAGAATGGAAAAATTATTTTCCTTCTGCAAAAATAGATGTGAATACCAGATGAAGTAATTCATTATTTCTACAGATTATTTAACTACAGAGATGCTGCTTCTATTTAAAGAGAAATAGCTTAAAGTAACAATCTGTTTTATCCTGGTTATGCAAAGTGTTACATCGTGATTTGGCTAAGAATGGCCCATATATGCATTTGTTTATTAAAACATTAAATAAAAATAGATGTAACTCTTCTGTCTGCTTTGAATTGATTCTTTGTTAGCTTTAGATGCTCTTTGTGTAACAGATTTTTTGTAATTTCTTGTTATACTCTTTCTTCAGTAATATATAAAACCAGTTTGCTGCATCTTCAGCCCAGGCAGATGACAATATATCTCCCAGAAGTGCGGAAAATTTCAATGGACTACATTAACCTGCCTGTCTTTAATCCAAATGTTTTCAGCGAAGATGAAGATGATTTACCAGGTAAGGAGGAGCTGGAGGTCTGCCATGTTGTGGGTTAAGCTAGATGGAGGACAGATCATTTGTGTCCCTCGCCCCCTTTGGTAAACACACAAATCAAAATCCCTTAGTCTGATGGGGTCCTGTAGAACTGAATTAGAATAAGGCTAATATGTGTTACGGACATTGTTTTCTAAAATATGTGGAAAATATAATCTGTATAGGGCTCTAAGTTTCAGGTTCATTGGAAAATCAATCATCTTCTATTTAGTTTGCCAAGAATTCTCTGTAGACCAAAGCCTTGCATTCTGCATCTTTGTAGGACAGAATTGTAATGTGTTGGAAGCCCAAAAGGGTCGTCCTTGTGACTTGATGGCAGCAAAGCACAGCCTGCTGATAGGGGCTTGGGTTGGAGGGCAGGTTCCTGTAAAACTCAGCCACCCTTTGAGAAGTGATAAATGCCCATTTGGCTTTTATCAATACCAAGTCTTACAGAGAGGCTAAAATAGTAAAGTAGTCTATAAACAAGGGGGTCAGGAAGAATTCCTCATTTCACTGAGATGTAAGGTAGCAGAAGATTCAAGCAGTGCAGGGAAGGCTTGGATGCAGGTGATGTGAATATGGCAGGTGAAAGGACTGGAAGTACTCAGGACCTTCTCCAGTCAAAAAAAAAAATATCATGCCAGTAAAATTAACAAATAATAGACAAGAAGGTAAATTAATACCTTTTCTGAATTTTCACATCAGTGAGGGTTTGTTGCCAGGTCACAGGTAACACAAAAATTAAATAGAAGAAAAAAAAGTTAATATAAAGCCTTCACATGCCTTCCTGAAAATTTGATTAGATCTGCAGTATCAATTCCTTTTATATTATTAAAAGAGCTGAAATGCTACTCAGAATTGCAGGTTGGTGAACACCACATAAATGTAGGGAAAACTGTTAGAGAATTTTGTTAAGAGCTTTTTGAGAAGGCTAGTAAAAGGATCATACTACCCTGTCCTCCATAACAACCTTCTTCTTCTTGTCCACTTTTTTCTTTCTAGTTTCTTCTGAAAATTCATTTCTGACTTAGCAAATGGAAGCTACTTAAATCTTCAAAAACATTTTTGTGGATATAAAGGAAAAAAGTGCCATATACTAATGGTAAAAAATATTGCAGTGTAAATAATGATTACATGGTAGATTAAAAAAAATAGTAGAAAGCTCTTGGGCACTGAAATGTTCACTGAAGAGTACCTCATTGAAATGAGGTACTCTTGGGATGGGTGTTTTTTAATGTAGTCAGTAAAGATTTGGCAAGGCAAATGGACAGTGAATTGATTTAATTTGCAAATTATGCAAACAAATCACTTAAAAACTATTGGAGAAATGAAAAAAGCATTGGATTTAAACACTGTGGGATATTAAGCAACACGGCAACGAATGACGTTTCATTTGATAAGGCACTTAATACACATGACAGCAACATTCTGGGCTGCTCAAACCAAGCTAACAATTAAACCTCAAGCTCTGATTAGATAAATTGCTAACCTGCAGGCATCAGGATGAAAGCATGGCCTGCCAGCTGAGCACAGAACCACGCTGCCTTAGGGTCAGTTAAGTTTAGCTGTCAGTCTTCTTCTAAAGGAATGAACAGAACTACCATAAAAATTTGCCAGCATAGCCACAGATCTATCTGTACAGCTACCACATTCGTGACTGATACTGATAAAAGTCTAATGCTATCAAAAATATAATTATAGGGCATAGGTAGATGACTAGAGTTTTAATTAAAAATTAATTGGGGACTGGGCAGCAGCTGGAGGAATCCTGACTAATGGATCTCTTGCCTGATCTGGTCTTGCAAATCAGAGGTCTCCACAGAATTTGGCACACTTAAAAGATCCTGGATATTACTCTAGTCTCTTTTCATCCCATAAACCTGCTGATGCAACTTACCATTTTCCATGCTTTTTATACAGGAAAACTAATAAAGAATCTTCAGGATTCTTGGGGGAGTATTTCATTCACAGAATCACAGAATCATCTAGGTTGGAAAGGACCTTGAAGATCATCCAGTCCAACTGTTAACCTAGCACTGACAGTTCTCAACTACACCATATCCCTCAGCGCTATGTCAACATGACTCTTAAACACCTCCAGGGATGGGGACTCCACCACCTCCCTGGGCAGCCCATTCCAATGCCTAACAACCCATTCTGTAAAGAAATGCTTCCTAATATCTAGTCTAAACCTTCCCTGGCACAACTTGAGGCCATTACCTCTTGTCCTATCACTTATTACTTGGTTAAAGAGACTCATCCCCAGCTCTCTGCAATCTCCTTTCAGGTAGTTGTAGAGGGTGATGAGGTCTCCCCTCAGCCTCCTCTTCTCCAGACTAAACAACCCCAGTTCCCTCAGCCGCTCCTCGTACGATATGTGCTCCAGACCCTTCACCAGCTTCATTGCCCTTCTCTGGACACGCTCGAGTAATTCAATGTCCTTTTTGTAGTGAGGGGCCCAAAACTGAACACAGTAATCGAGGTGCGGCCTCACCAGTGCTGAGTCCAGGGGTAAGATCACTTCCCTGTCCCTGCTGGCCACGCTATTTCTGATGCAAGCCAGGATGCCATTGGCCTTCTTGGCCACCTGGGCACACTGCTGGTTCATGTTCAGCCAGCTGTCAGTCAACACCCTAAGGTCCCTCTCTGACTGGCAGCTCTCCAGCCACTCCTCCCCAAGCCTCATATTCCTCTCCTTGTTTCATCTTCCTTCTTTTTGCATTACTGGTTGCTTTGTCACCCACTATACTCGAGAGAGTAACATTCCCTTTTCACAGAATCACAGAATCATCTAGGTTGGAAAAGACCTTGAAGATCACCTAGTCCAACCATTGACCTGCACCATATCCCTCAGTGCTAAGTCGACCCTACTCTTAAACACCTCCAGGGATGGGGACTTCACCACCTCCCTGGGCAGCCCATTCCAACACCTAACAACCCGTTCTCTAAAGAAATGCTTCCTAATATCTAGTCTAAACCTTCCCTGGTGCAACTTGAGGCCATTACCTCTTGTCCTATCACTTGTTAGTTTTCCCAACAGTTTTCCTAACTGTTGTCTGTATTCTCCAGTTTTCCAAAGCTCACTGAGTCTGGGGACATTGTACTAGATACTATACAGTGCCTTCACTGCAGGTCTTCAACTTTCTTTTTCTTTTCCTCCACTCTTTTTTTTTTTTTTTTTTTTTGGATGACAACAAACGTCAAAGTCAAAACTCATAACTGCTGTCAGATCAGGGCAGGCTTGAGGAGCATCATTTCATCTTCCTCCTGCAGCTTAGTTCAGCATGGCGCAGTGACACCCGGCTGGCTCTAGAGGGAGTCAGCCTGGGTCAGCGGCGACTTTTTTGTGCCTCACCATCAGGTAGCAGCAGCCCTAGAGGAAGCCAGGAGGCCACGTTGGTGGTCCTAGGACTAGGGGCAAAGAAGAGGTGGCAGCAGCCACAGGTCTGTGAGTGGATTTTCCTTTCTGTTGTTTGTTGATTATTATCAAAGAACTTCCCTGAAAACTAGTGAGTCCTAATTCAGCAAAACTTTTATTGATTTGAATAGAAGTAGCTAAAATTGACTGATAAGTGAATGGTAATTCAGACCCATCAGGTAAACTCCTTGCTCTGAAAGTCCGTGGCAATCATAGTGTAGACTGAAAGTGAGCTCTGAACCTTTACTTCTGAAGCATCACTCCCAAGAAGTTACTTTAAAGTTGACCACCAGTTGTTACAGTGGGAATCAGAGGAGACAGGCTGGCTTACTAGTTCAAACTAAGGCCTGATCCGTTGATTTGGGGATCTGATAGCAGGCCTTCCAGAGCAGCAGAGTGCTTAAACAAGTACATAAAGATAGCAGGTAGTTTAAAAAGTCAAAGGTAAAGTAGAATGACAAAGTACAAAAGACATGCAGTGTTTTTTTCTTCTAACTAGCTTTAAAAAACAATTTTTCCCCAATTTCTGAATTTTATGTCAACACTGCCATGAAATTTTCCCGTTAAACATTTTGAGCGACCCACATGTCTTCCACAAATGCTGAAGAAAACCCAAAAATATGTGAAACACTGCTTCGGGAAGATTCCCGATTTTAGTGCCTGTTCCCCAACCGCTTGCCTAACCGCTGCAGTCAGTGAAGGCTGGTGGCCCCTTGCCCCTCTGGGCCCGGGGCGGGCAGCCCCACGGCACAGGCCTCGCCACCTCCATGGTGTGTGAGGGGCTCCTGGGGCCGAGGGGACCCCTGGGGCGGTGGGTAACAGGCTGTGTTGTTCGTTGCAGTGCCCGGCGCCCCCGGGGCCCCCGCCAGCAGCCCGCCGTGCACCGTCAACATCCCCATCGCCCCCATCCACAGCTCGGCCCAGGCCATGTCGCCCACGCAGAGCATCGGCCTGGTCCAGTCACTCCTGGCCAATCAGAATGTGCAGCTGGATGTGCTGGCCAATCCGCCGGCGGAAGCGGGGGGTGAGGGGGCGGGACCTTTCCCGGGGGCACCAGGCCGCTTCCCGGGCCCCGGGGCGGGGGCGTTGGTCGGGGGAGAGCTGGGCCGTGCTGCCCCCGCGCCCCCCGCCCTCGCCCCACCGCCCCCCGCGCCCCCCGCCATCGCCTTGGCCGACCTGCGGGACCACGGCGACCGCGAGCACGAGCCCCCGCCCAAGGCCAAGGCCCCACGGCCAGGGCCACAGCTGGTGGAAGGGGACGCCGTCGTCTTCGGGGCTGCTCAGGAGCTGCAGCTGAACAAGATGAACCCCCCGCCGCCCTACCCCGGCACCATCCCTGCTGCGCCGACCGCTGCCCTTCCACCCCCGCCCGGCCCCCCGCAGCCACCCCTCGACCTCTGCCTAAAAAAGGGGGAGTTCTCCCTCTACCCAGCAGGGCACTACCAGACGCCCCTGGGGTACGAGCGGATAACCACGTTCGACAGCAGCGGGAACGTGGAGGAGGTGTGCCGGCCTCGCACCAGGATGCTCTGCGCCCAGAGCACCTACACCCTGCCGGGGCCCGGCAGCTCCGCCACCTTGCGCATCACCGCCGCCGAGAAGAAGATGCAGCAGCCCTGCACCAGCGCCACCCTAAACCGACTCACAGTCCCCCGTTACTCTATCCCAACCGGGGACCCGCCGCCCTACCCTGACATCGCCAGCCAGCTGTCCCAGGGAAGAAGCATCACGCAGAGGCTGGACAGCAGTATCATTCATGCGACTCTGCGGAGGAACAGCAGAGAGGCAGCCCTGAAAATGGCTCAGCTGGTAGATGGTCAGAGAGCCACCTTACAACTTCCCCCAAAAGCCAAGAGCAGCGTGGTGACAGCACAGTACCAGCAGAGAGTACCCACCGCCTTGTACACCTGCAGCCAGTGCAGCAGCGGTGGTGGTGGTGGCAGCAGCAACGCGAGCGCCGGTGGTGTGGGCAACATCACTAATGCCAATGCTAGTAGCAGCACTTCCAGTATTGGTGGCATGAGACCTGATCTGAGCACGGGGAGTGGCTCCCAGCACAGCTCTGTCATCGCTCACTCTGTCAGTACTTCGCCTCTGGCCTCCCAGTCCTCCTACAGCTTGCTGAGCCCGCCTGACAATTCCCGTGACCGAGCGGATTATATCAACTCTGCCTTCACGGAAGATGAGGCCCTTTCTCAGCACTGCCCGGTGGAGAAATCAATACGACACGTACCCGTGTCCTTGACGGAGGCTGCCCTTGGTGTAAAACGGCCACCGCCGTACCAGTGGGACCCTATGGTGAGTGAAGAGATATGGGTTCCTCAGGAAAGGACATCTCAGAGCTCGGTGCCCAACCCTCTAAAACCTACTCCTCTCATCATCGGTCAAGCGCAACATCTGGATATGTCTCGAGTGCCGTTTGTTTCCCCCAAGTCTCCAACCAGTCCCACTGCCACTTTCCAGACGAGTTATGGGGTTGGAGTACCTTACCCAGGAAGCTACAGTGCCCCTCCCCTTCAGGGAATGCAGCCCCCCTGCTCCCCCAAAGAAGCTCTGGCCCCAACGCAGTTTGCACAGCAGGAGCCCACAGTTGTGCTTCAGCCAGGTTATCCATCCAACCTCTCCTATTGCCCTTTGCCACCCATGTACCCGGGAAGTAGCGCCTGCTCTAGTTTACAGCTGCCACCAATCGCCTTGCACCCGTGGAGCTCCTACAGCGCCTGCCCGCCCGTACAGAACCCCCAGGGCACCTTGCCCCCCAAGCCGCTCCTTGTGGTGGAGAAGCCGGTGATGTCTCCCCCACCGGCGGAGCTGCAGGGCCATGTGGGCACAGAGGTAATGGTGGAGACGGCAGACACCTTCCAGGAGGTGCTCTCCTTGACGGAAAGCCCTGTTCCTCAAAGGACAGACAAATTCGGCAAGAAGAGCCGGAAGCGCCTGGACAGTCGAGCCGAGGAAGGAAATGTGCAGGCTGTCACCGAGGGCAAGGTCAAAAAGGAGGCAAGGACACTGACCGACTTCAATTCGCTAATATCCAGCCCTCGGCTGGGGAGGGAGAAGAAGAAGGTCAAGAGCCAGAAAGACCAGCTGAAGTCCAAGAAGCTGAACAAGACGAACGAGTTTCAGGACAGTTCAGAGAGTGAGCCAGAGCTTTTTATCAGCGGGGATGAACTGATGAACCAGAGTCAGGGCAGCAAAAAGGGTTGGAAAACCAAAAGGAGTTTGAGGACAGCCAGTGAGCTGGATGAATTCAAGTGCCGGAAGGCCAGCGAGAAGGAGGACGGGAGGCTGGGAAGCCAGGGCTTTGTGTATGTGATGGCCAACAAGCAGCCGCTGTGGAATGAGGCAACACAAGTCTACCAGCTGGACTTCGGAGGGCGGGTGACCCAGGAGTCGGCAAAAAACTTCCAGATTGAGCTGGAAGGACGACAGGTAGGAGGGGGTGGCACACGCGGTCCGGGGTGGGGTCCGGGGTGTGGGAAAGCCGTGCCAGAAATAAGTTCTGTCTCTCATGTAGCGAAGTGCCTCCCACTTGTGTTAGCTGCTCTGAAAAAAAGCTTTGCCATGTGGTTAATAAAAATCAGCTGTCAAAGGTCTAGATTAAGAACGGAGGGTGAAGTTCAGTTGTTAAGTAAATGTACAAAATATGTTTGGTCTTACTGCAGTCAGACATGGAAATAAGGGCCTTCTTTGGTCTCATGGACTCTTACTGCTGAAGGTAGGTGGGTTTCGTAATAAACACAATGGATCTCCCCAACGGTAGCTGCATTTGCTGTTGGTGGTTGTGGGTGGCAGCTAGCTGAGTGAAGACTGCTCCCTTCTTGCGATTCTCACAAAGGTTAGCCAGTCAGCAATGGCTAAGGCAGAGATGATGGCCGGGCAGTTAGGTTGCCTCCATGCCAAAATTTCCCCTTGTGGGTTACCAGGCCTCTGGGTCTAGAGGAGGGAGGCACTGACCCTCGCCAGAAAAGTGCTCCTGGGTGGCTTCTGAACTGCCTGTGGGTAGAGGGGTTTGTGACATTTAATTTTAGGCTCTCTCACCTTGTCCTGAGTGAGATGTTACTGCACCAAACCCAGGCTATTAAGCGGTACCAATCAGCAGAACACTGGACTGAGACTCAGGAGACATACTTATTTCCTTGTCCAGTTGTCCCATCTCTGTAAGTCACTTTTGATTTATTAAAGACATCAAGGCTCTCAACTCCATCTGGTTGGGAGTTAGATGTCTTAAATATCCAACATGCATGACCAGTGGTGGTCTCTTGGTTTTGTTTGTCTGTAACAGCAGCTCATTAAAAAGGCAGTGGTCAGAGCCATTTATACCCCTTTCTTCTTCAGTTAAATGGCTGCGAATACGTCCCTGTGGGCAGCTGTGCAAAATCACCCAGCCGCAGGTTTTGTTGGTGGGGGAACAAAGCTTGACTCGACCTGCACAGCCAGCCTCCGTTCTAGCTCAAGGATCGTCACTGTAGAGCAAATTCGATCTGGGCTTCTGATGAAGAGAATGAAAAAGCAGTAATAATAGGCCAAACTTCAGGTACTCCCTGCAGAAGAACAGCAAAAAACCTGACTAGCCTTGCTTTACATTTCAGACAGCTCCCACGGCCCCCTTGCGAATTCATTCTCGGTGTAATTATGTGCTAGTGAAGTTTATGCAAAGGAAAACAGAACTGCCAAGAACATCCAGCTTACTGGCTATGAAGCACTATAGTCAGGAGATTGGTTATTCCCTTTACCTGAAAGCTCCTTTCTTTGAAAACAAAATGTGTTTTCCTGATGGGCTGATGATAGGATCTCTCCAAAGGAAAGAATGGTATTTTCCTGCAGGAAGCATGATGCTGGTGTAACCCACATCTGCTGAAGTAATTGGTGACAATCTACTTACGCCAATGCTGTATACAGTCTAACATGTTTTAGAGCTCAATTTACTCTATAGAGTCAAATATTGCAGTCAAATACTCTACACAGACCAATAGTACAGCTCCCTTACTCCTCTTTGGCATCATACCCCATTGTGTGAGTAGCCCCATACATACTAGCTCAGGAGGTGAAGTGTTCGTACGAAGGAGCAAAACATTTTGCTGTTATTCTCTGGTTCCTTTTCTGTGGTTCACTTTTTCTGACCTTGTTCTCTTTTTCCTTCCCTTCTCCTCTTCCCCTGCTTCCTAGGTGATGCAGTTTGGAAGGATTGATGGCAATGCTTACATTTTGGACTTTCAGTACCCATTTTCTGCAGTCCAGGCCTTTGCTGTTGCTCTGGCTAATGTGACTCAACGCCTCAAATGAACAAGCAGAGACTGGAGAGAGGAAAATGTTAACCTTCTCATAAAGTCCAAACCGGAAAATGTCAGGGCAGCCTGCTTTAGGTGTGCAGAGGTGCCTGGGAGTGAAGAAGGCAGTAAAACTGGAAAAGTCTCTTGGTGCCCAACAGAAGGGCATTAACTCTAATCAGTCATGGGGTGGAGGGTGGGGGGCTGTTTTCTGTTCTGTTTGTTTGTTTGTTTGTTTTCAGGTGTTTTTTTTTTTCTTTTTAAGCGTTGTGCTGGGTCTCAGAAAGAGCAAAGGGTTGAGAGCCATTCAGTGTTACGTGGAGAAGTGTGGCTTTTGGCTTGTTGTGGTGGTTCTGCCGTGTTTGCTACAGTAGCTGATGTAAGCTCATAGGGGGATTGAAAAAGACTGCTCTTTTTGATAGACTGCCTTATATCATGCTGTTCTTTTTAAAACAGGGAACATAACTTTTTTTCTGGTCCAGTTTGTACTACTACTACTATTACTACTACTACTACTCTACTACTACTACATCAGTGATAGCAGCAAAAAAAAAGAAGCTATAATACTTGAAGACACGTGTTTCTTCTCTGATTTCTGATAATAACTGAGCACCACAAGTTCCAAGGAGGCTTATGTAGGTCAATGTTTAATTTATAAATAACGATGTATTATTCAGAAGAGAAACAATTGTTACCAATGGGTGGTTTAGAAACCCACTGTATCAAAGAAGTTGATGTCTGCTTGTTTTGTGTGCTGTTATTGGGGATAAACATCTTTCAGTAGGTGACAGAAGATAGAGGAGGAAATAATTACGAGCATTGCTTCTTTGCTCATATTGATCAGCAGTATTCTGTGATTTGGCCTGTAGCTGGGAGAGATACAGTGTGACCAGATCTGCCTCTGAGGCCACACCTGTACACGCTCCTCATTTAAATGTGTTTACACTTTATCAACGAAGTCTTTCAAGTGAATGAGAAGGCCCAGTGTATTCAGTCTTCTTAGCAATCAGTATGAATCAAGTTCTACAACAGTGTATCAGTGCTTGAGTTGGGAAGGAGACAGAAGGGTAGCATTACAAGAAGCAATGTCATGAAGAAAGCAATTTCATTACAGGAAGCAACATCATGGCTGTCTGGAGAACAAATGAGTTGAAAGAGGAAGGAAAAATTGCACAGAATCATCCCTTTTATCACCTTGCTACTTGAGCAGTCTTTGTGACTGTGGTTTGAGAATATAATGCTCCAGCTAAGAGTGGGAAGCCAAAGTTTACATGGAGAGTTACAGAGGAAGGCTTAATAACCGTAGCATGACTCTCTGCCGTTCTTTCTGGTGGACGTGCAGACCTGTGGAGCATTTCAGAAGGGTTGCTTGCACAGAAGAGTTTCTGTGTTGTCCATGTGTTGTGCACATGTTTATTTGCTTTCTCTCTTTCCTCCTTGCCTGCATTTTGCTACAGAATATGTTTTGATATGGAAGTAGTTTCCCCAGTAATACACAAAACCCAAAACTATTCATGTTATTATTTGGACATTAGGTTACAAAACATAACTGCAGGTTTCCTTCAGAAATTACTCTTTTGAAGTGAAAGGCACACTGAGAAAGATGTTGGTTGAGGTGTCGATGGCTGCTTTGTCTTTGTCTTTCCTCCACAGTTTAACTTCTTTCTTGAAAAACTCGGTATAACTTAAGATGAATAGGTGTGATTTTCTCTCTTTGCTTTTCTTAAATCCTAATGGTAGGGTAGATGTGTGTTGCATTTGACTCGTTCTAGAGGAACATATTGCACAAGATAAGACCCTGCTGTAGTAGAAGTTCCCAATGTGCAGTGAGCTTATAACTGCTGTTCTGCTGAGGCTTCTAGAACTGTACAGCACAGAGGCAGTAATGCCAGAGAGAAGTTTCAGAGAGTTGCCAAGGGAGATGATGAGGCAGATCATCCACAGGTAACGTCCCACAGGGTAAGTCCAGGAAAAAACACCTGCAAGATGGTTTCCTTGGAGAGAGGAAGTAAGGTAGGAAGGAAGGAGGGGGAAAGTAGATGGTACCATCCCTGTATTACCCCAAAGCTCAGCAGCTTCTGCTTGTATGTGGGAGTGGTCAGGCACAACATTCCCCTTGGCATCTAGCAGATTGTTGTTTGCTTTAATTAATTAATTTTGTTGAATTTCCATCAGTTTTCTGGGCCCATTTGTATTCTTTCTCACAAGCATGATTTATTCAGCAGTTTGAGTGCCTGTAGGTATAGTGTGTATGGAACAGAGGAACAGACATGAATTTGCCTCTGGTTCCTTAAAAATCAATGGAATTGTTTCGCCTGGATTTTTGTGGAGGAAGCACTATTAAGCCCTTTGTCTGTATTGAGTTATATACGCTGTACAAACAGTATGTTGAATTCTCAGTCCGCTGATTCCAATACATAAGGAGGAAAGTTGGCTGATGAGAATCCTCGCCTGCCCTAACGTCTATGCTAACCAGTCATCCTCTAATTAGAGTATAACAGGCACACACGGAACATTGTAAGAGAAGAAACATACCATGGCTTGCTTGCGTGCTTGCTGAGGGAAGGGCCACCCAGTCACATGTTAGAAATCTTCAGCTGGAAGAAACATCACCTGTAGTTTTAAGCCAAAATTGTTAGTACATGGAAACAACATGAATTTTTTTCTGAGCAAAATCTAATCTAAATAGAAGACTTCTGCAGGTAGTTTCTTTAACCTTCCAGGGAACAGTATTCCTCTTCACTTGGTTCATTGTCAACTTTTTCCAATTCTCAGCAGTTTTATGCTAATGGAGAACCAAGAAATGAAACCCAGTACAACAAGTAGCAGAGTTAGTAATTTGGGTTCATTGGCCCAGGTCATGATTGCATCCTTCTGATGGCACTTACAAAGAGTCTTGGCATAGAAAGAGACCTGGTTTCTGCCCCAGCAAAGCACAAGGAATAATTACCAAAAATTAGGAAAATAAATTCAATTTCCAGTTTCCAGTTTACTTGTCAGAAAATGCTATAGGATAAAATTATCTTTTATCTTTTTGAAAATAATTTAAGTGTCCCTTTAACTGAGGGTTTTAATGGCATAGAGAATACCCAGCATTAGAGAGAGAAAATACTCTCAAATGTAGAATTTTAATGAAAGGAATGGGAATTATGTAAATGTCTGAGCATGCAACTGGACCCTAAATTATACAGAGAACAAGTGAAAGTTGCTTTATTTTTCATTGAGATACAACACAGGAAACAAATTTAAAATTCCCCCCCAAATAATCACCTAAATCCTGAAGATCACTTTTGCATTCAGCCAAAAGGTAGATACATTTTATATTTTGTTAGTAAAACCCAGGTTTTCTGTAGATAACTAAGTTCTTCTAGGAAGAATGTAGCAAAGTGTTCAGAAATATCTGGTTCTTTTATACATACAATAATTTCCAGTAGTTAAATAAGTTTTTTCCAAAGCTTTTTTTAGTTGTGCAATAATTGTGACAGTCTAGGGGTTTTATGGGTTTTTTGTTGGCTTTTTTGGTTTTGTTTTTGTTTTTTTAGGGACTTTTGAGTGGGTTTTTTTAAAGATAATTTAATGCAGATTTCCTGTTAATGTCCGAAAAGACAAATTATTTATCTTGCGTAATGAAATAAGTGATTTAGGGATTATTTTATTACTATGTATCAGTGAGTTATACACACTTTCTTATTTATATTTAAAGAGCATCTTTGTAAGTAATTGTTTGCTAGCAGTATGTTTTGCTGCCAGAATGCATATAGGAAAACCTGGTTTTGCTGGATAGTATAAAAAATTTCATAATGCAGGCAGGCAAATATATTTTTTTGGCAGCTGAACACAGTGAGTTTGCTATGGAGGACTGTGTAGACTACGAGGAGTGTACATGACTTCTTCGGGACCTGCAGAAATCTGTCCTTCTCCACTGTTTTCCTCCTTTGTTTCTAACTATATACTTCAGTTGGGAGTGGTTTTAAAAATACAAGGCTTGATTTGCTTTCCCTCTTCTTAGTACAGTGCTTTTTCTTGAGATAAAATCAGGTGGGTCATGTGATAAAAGAGGCTATAATGATATAGGCTCAGTTTGTAAGAAGTTCATTGCATAGTTTAGTAGAGTTTGGCAATGGCGTAATGCAGAGATACAAGCAAACTAGCTTGAAATAAGCTAGCTGAGGCAGAAGAAATAGTGCAGCAGTAGATGCATTTTCCTCTGCTCAGACTAATAACACTTCTTCAGCTGGGCTCAGCCGATTCCAACACAGCCATAGCGCTTCTGATACCTGAGCTAGCGCTGCACAGAGCTGACGGAGCTGAGCCCTGACGCTGCCTGCAGCAGCTTTACCTCTTCAGGATGCTCCATCAGAAACCTGGTGGAGCAGGAGTTCCTCCACTCATCCTTGGAGGTCTGCTCCAAGAGCAGCATGAAGCTGCCGTGGGGTTTGGCTGCAGCAGCTTTGAGCAGAGAAAGCCCCAATGCCAGCCAGTGGCCATGGTGACCATTTGAGGTCAGAATCTGCTCCACTGGAATTGCAAAGGGATGCAACAGAAAACCTGATTCTTTTGAAATAATATGGCTCATATCCTTGAAATAAAGCTTCTAACAGAGTCTAAAAATTAATACTTAAAGTCTAGTATGAAGTGCACCATGCACGGAGTGGCAAATTTTAGCTTGAAACAACAAGAATATCACGTTTCTCCAGTATCATGTTTCTGCAACACCCTAAGAAACTGTGAGAAGGAGGGGGGTGAAAGAGGAAAAAAAAGGAATTGTCACGTTAGTAATTTTGCACTCAGTTCCAGAGGTAGCAGTAACATGTGCTGTGGGCTGGCAGAATATCGGTAAATCTGCACACAGGTTCATGTCAGATAAACTTTCTGTGGTGCAACTGCAAGTAAAACAGTTCCACATTTCTCTCTCCAGTTTTGTTCCATTGTTTTTATGAAGATGCATGAAGGTTTACAGGTGTCAAAGATACCTGACTTTGCTGAAGCCTTGAGCCTAGACTTTCTGTAGGTCCAGACTCCTCGATGTGTCTTTTTAGCATCTTCTCTGAAATTCCAAACAGATTTTGGAGCTTGTCTGATCATTGCCTCAGATAGTTTCTGTGCATTTGCTTTTTGCAGCCTGATGCATGTGATCCTACGTTATCTTGGTGCCCTGTTACCTGTCAGAAACAATTTAAATCCTCCTATGAAGAGAGCAGCATGTTCCAAAACTGATTTGATTGGGAGAAAGGGGAGAGAAGACAGAGTAAGTTTTCACTAGCTTTTAAGAACGTGTTTCCCAGAGCAACAGTTTGGAAATTGCACATTTCTACAGAGCCCAAACCACTCCAGACCAGTAAATCTGACTTGGAGATTAGCAACATATGAGTCACTTGCATGACATGCTGACAGAGGGCCAACTTCTAACCTCACTACATGGTTGCACCAAGATACATAAGAGTAGAATCCAACCCAAAATGTACTTTCTCATTACTATGTGATTGTAAAGTAATAATGACATATATGACCCATATATCCACTTAAAAAAATTATAAAACACTAGCCAACAACTATATTGACAGTTCTGTATAACCTCCCTTGAAGAATGCTGGAAGTAAAATCCTGGCCACAGAGTAGACATTCAGATATTTGCCTTTTATTCCCATTTCTAGGATTCCATCACAGGAGAGCAAGCTGTTTATGTTACTTAGAGATTGGCAACATGGTTTTCCCACTAGAAGAGAGTGTTATACTGCAGACAAAAATGGGAAAATTCTGGTAGACTAATATTTTCGTTTTCAAGTCCCTTCACCTTCAAGGCAAGCACCATTCTCCATCAGCAAATACCAATTTATAGTCCTGCTACCCTCAGGAATAGTCTGCAGGTAGGCACCACAGGTTCTCTTTGTAGGATTGGAATTTACATGCACCATTCTCGAAGGAATAAGATTAATTACTACTTGTGAACAGTGGGCTATGTGAATTATTTTATCTTTGTATTTATATAATGTCCTTGTAAAAGAATCCTGCAGAGAAGTTTTAAGATTAAAAGACTCAGCTTTGCGTCTTGCCTGATACCTTTGAAGATGTATCAGTTTGTTGCATCTAGAAAATTAGATTTTTAAGACAAAAGCAATTAACCAAGTAATGAAATAGGATTCTTGCTAAGAAAATTAAAAACTTCACCCTTCAATTTTTGATTTTGCAAATGGATCTGTAATGAGAAATTTGTGCTTCAAGGCAAAATTAATTGTTGTGGAGCAGTATGCAAGTGCACAGATTTGCTGACCCAGAGTTGACTGCAGGATCAAAACAACATGATTTTGTATGACTTAAAATTAAATGAATGAAAACACCAAATATGTACCTGTCCAGAGCGTTCAATGAAAATATTAGATGGTATGATGTTAAAGCTTGCCAGTTTGTTCTTAATCCTTGCCCTCCAGTTTACATGAATATGAATTTTAAAATACAATCTGATCCAGCAATTCTGAGTCCTGACAAATGTTGTCTGTTTGTGGAACGTTGATCTTACTGGCCAAGTAGATGGTTTAAGATATGGGTTAAGATTAAAGTAATAATAAAAAGGAAACATTTTTGAACAGTGTGCAGACACCTGAGTTTCAAGTATTTCATCAGAATAGTGCTCAGCTTGTAATTCCTACCTATGTTGTTTCAAGCTATTTGTTCAGAACTTTCCTAATTTTCCCTTTGTTTCTTTTGTTTGCTTGATACATGTTTTGCCTTTGGTTGCCTTTCGTTTCACTATTTCTGCATTCACTGCTTTCTTTTCTTTTTATGTGTTGTGCATTTGGGGGAGGGTATGTTTGTTCAAGATCTCGTTGTTTATTGTAGATAAAATATATGGTGTTGTGGAATAGCATGGGGATGCATTTGATTGAAAAGGCACTGTGGTGTTTCCTGAAAAAGAAGGGGAGTTGCATTTGTTTATAAATGCATCATTTTGGTACTATAACTTTGAACATGATTTTGGATTTTTTTTTTTAAATTCTTTTTTTTTTTTTTATTTAACAAGCATATAGTCATGCAGGTGCATGCATTCTTAAGCTAGCAAGCCCAGCATGTTTTTCTTAAGGCTTCTGAAAATAGGGTACACAATTTGTGTACTTTTACATGCCTATAGTATTTTTTAAATATATTTTTTGGAATCTCAAGTTTTCTTCTTTTTTTTTTTTTCTCCTCAGTATACCATGGTATACCTGGTTTCCACTGTACTTAAAAACTACCCTGATCTGCCTCTCCTTTTATGTATCTTGTGTAACATAATTTGCAGGAGGTGCCTAGAAAGCATTGTTGGTTTCCCTATAAAAATGTGGTTTGTCCAAATTCTTTACTGTCTACATGATTGAGAGATGGACTGATTGCCCTATTTTTCCTTGATGATTTGGAGTTGTAAGAGTTGTCCAGCTGTTGCTTAATAAAATTTTGCAGACTAGAAAATTCCTGACTTTCTGTTTTCGTTGCATTCTTCATCTTGTCAAGCACCTTAAACACTTTTAAAGCAGATGACAAATTTGTGCTGGAACGACCTGAATAATAAATCTCCAGATGCTGTTATGGTTTCTCTTTTCAGTAACTGTATCCACAAGTTCCACTGAACCTGATGTGTGTACTAGCCCATCATACTTTGTGTCATTCATATGGGAGGATGGATGGCAAAGATTTTGTGGTAATAATGTTCCTATCTGCCTGGGTATCAGCTGATTCTTGTGCTATTTCTCCTCTGCTTGCTTTCCTTTTTAAGGAAATTACCTTTGGGGTTTTTGGTACTTCTCAATTTTGTCATTGATATACCAGAAACTTCAACATTACCACGAGAGATTCCTCTGTCCTGTCATCTTTAACAATAGAATAAAATGCTGTGATGGCCAGTGTTCATTCTCTGTTTTTTAACTAAAATAAGCATTCTAGGGCCTGAGAAAATTTAAAAAAAAAAAAAAAATGTAGTAAAGAAGCTTACCTTGCATAATAAACATCCCAGCTATGGCACAAATGCGAGAATCCTGGCATGGACCCTCACCTGTTCACCATATTCATGGGTGGCCTTGAAAAGAGTTTGAATATTGAGCTACAGAGTTTACTGATGATATGAAGTTATTCAAAATGATAAAGGCAGTGGCCAACTGTTAGGAATCTCAGAAAGTCTGTGCAACTTGGCGATAAAACGTCAGGTGAAACTCAGTGTGGGTAAATGTAAAGTGATACACATGGGGAAAAAAACCAATCCTAACTTCACATTTGCAGTAATGGTCTCTGTAGTGATCTCTACTACTCAGGAGAGACCTCTTGAGAGTTTGATAGATAACTCTCTGAAAACATCAAATTGGTGCTCAGCAGCAGTCAAAAGAGGAAATTAAAATACTGGTAATGATTAGGAGAATAACTGACAGCAAAGCAGAAAATACACTGTATAAAATTGTAATTCACCACAGTTCGCATACTGTGTAGTACTGGTCCCCTTGTCTCAGAAAAAGTAGAGGTCTAGAGGAGATTTACAGAAGGGCAACAGAAGGCACAAATCAACTTCTACATAAGGAATGACTGCAAAGGCTAAGACCCTTCACCCTGGAAAAGAGGATTAAAGGGATTGCTGGAGAGCCACTAAAACAGGAGTAGTGTGGAAAGGTGGATAGGGATTGTCTGTTGATTGTCTCTTCCTGCAGAAAAACTAGGAACTGTAAAATGAAAATAAAGTGAAATAGAGGTGGGGCAGGAAATCAAACAAAAGGAGGTGGTTCTTCATGGAGGTGAGTAGCCAAAAGCCACTTTGCCAAAGGGTGCTGTGATAAAAGTTGTCCTGTTTAAACCTGGCCAGCAGCCAAACACCACACAGCTGCTCACTCACTCTCCCCCACCCAAGGGATGGGGACTTGGGGGAGTAAAGGTAAGGAGACTTGTAGGTTGAGATAAAAACAGTTTAATAATGGAATTTTTTTAAAAAAAATAATAATTAAAAAAAAATTAGAAAATTCAAGTGGGTAATGCACAATGAGATTGCTCACCACCCAGGGACCAATGTCCAACCCGTTCCCAGCTAGCGATCCCAGAGAAGATCCCGAAACCACAATCCCGGAAGTGAGAGCACCAGCTTCCCAGCCAACCCTCATCTATATACTGAGCATGACATCATATGATATGGAATATTTCACTGGCAAATTTGGATCTGTTGCTCTTGTCTGTGCTCCCTCCCAGCTTCTTGTGCACCTGCACGTGGGCAGGACATGGGAAGTTGGAAAGGCCTTGATCTCTTAGCAACAATTGAAAACGTCAGTGTATTACCAACATTCTTCTCATACCAAAGCCCATACTGAATCCAAAGCACAGCACTTTTCTAGCTACTAAGAAGAAAAATTAACTCTATCCCAGCTGAAATGAGAACAGAAGTTAATAATTCATGTGAGACTGGAAAAAGTGTGTGAAAGAGAGATCCATTTGGACACTAAACAAACTACAACAGGAGCAGAAATTTCCCTGGGCTGAAAATAGTCAGAAGCTGGAAGAGTATTAGGGGAAATACCATAGGAATTTGCTTTGTTCTCCCTCTTCCCAAGGAATCTGCAAATGGCTATTGTAGGAGACAAAACACTGGGCTTAAAGGGATTCTTGCTGAGAACCAGTGTCACCATTTGTATGCCAGCATTTCTAAAAGAAGCTTGAACCTGGAGTGTCAGCCTCTGGAAATGAAGAGAAGGTGGAGGATTCCCAATCTGGTGTCTGAATGCTTTGCACTGCAACCATGAAAAGTCCTCTTCTAGTATCAGCACTGCTCAAGGAATGCTGAAATCTCCCTTAGCTCTAGATGAGTTTTCAGGTAAAGTGAAACATCTACTAAAATGCAGAAATTATTAAATTAGTTGTGAAGTTTGGAGGCAGCAAAATGGAACAGCAGTATAGCTTCTGGTCATGGCACTCTGCTCTGGCCTTGTGCTTTTTTGCTTTTTGCTTTGGCTAGTTTTGGTGTTTCCCTGAGCGAGTATCTGGCCAGGTGAACTAACCTGATTCATGCGGTTTCCTTTTCAATCGAGGTTCCTGCAGTTTTCAGGTTTTTCCTTCTTTGTGTAGGATATTGATTTAAAAGATGGCCATCTTCTGCTTTCCTGCCCTTTTTTAGTGTTAATTTGGGGGGGTTCTGCCAGCTATAGCACTGGTAATTGATTCAATCAGGGTAACAATCTGTATCTCCTTTGCTTATGGAACTGAGCTAATGCAGCTTGGTTTGTTGTCCTGGAAGATGTTTTTTGGAAGGCCCGTCTCTGGCAGGTGCAACCAGCTAAATTTAAGGCATGTAGTCACTTGTAGTTTGTAAATAAACTTCAAGTTTTCTGCATCACCTCCTCTACATGTCAGTACAGAACTGTGACTAAATGAGAACACTGGAGCTGTGCCTAGCTCTTGAGAGAGAGGGGCCAGAAAGGAAGCAAACAGATGTGGGGAGGTGGGTTGTTTGAGAGAGATGACTGGTGAAACATGCCTGCCTGGAAATGGCGGGTGATGCAAATGCAAAATTTATCAATTAACAGGGGCTGCAGTAAAGAAAAATGTGAGCCTTTAGGAAAATATACTAGAAGGATTCCTGTGATAATTTTCTTGCCTCGTAGATGGACTAATAGCATTTACTTGTTCTTTTTTATATATGATTGTGGTTGTTGATAATAGTGCTATCTTATAGTTATGATTTAGATGAACACAAGGGCTATTTGTGGCCAGTGCCCTATATTTATGCTGCCTGGTTTATAGGTCAGGACATGTGCACACGGTGAGGGAACAATATTTAAACAAGGACTTTTTAAAAAGAAGCTGGGAATACAGCAGCTATACATATAGTTAAGCTCATATATATGATTTAATGACTACTGGCTAGATCATGGGCTTTTTCACGGAGACAGGTTATTGTTGTTGATGTTCTCTGGTCAATGGCATATTCCATTTTTTATTGACATTACTACCAAAATAACTATCAATAATAAAATAGCAGTCTCTACTTTTTGCTACTTTTTCAACAGCAGCCCGGCTTTCATGATAGAATCCTAATGGGATAGACTCAGCAACTAAGTAATTACCTAGTTGTGAGGGAGTTGTACGAGATTAGAAGAACAAACTGGAGCACTTCATACCAGTTGAGATTCATCTCACTCTTTATCCATTATAGCTGTCTATTGCATACTCTCATTTTCTGTTCTGTTTAAAACAGACACATTTCAAATCTTTTGTTTGATCAAAGGGAAACCTATTCATCTGAGGGAATGTTTTGCTTTGTTGCATCTCCTGATATTTTTGTCCTTTCCAGGTGTTGCACATTTTCTTCCATTTCTCACTTCCCCATGGATAAGGAAGAAAGTTAGATCTGAACTGCAGTAACATTTCTTTGTTCTCGTTTCTCATTGCACTCTGTGGTGATAGTCCTCGCTCTTAAAACAAGTGTATCTTTGTTTCCTTTGTTGCACAGTTTTGGTGAGATTAATTTCTTCCTTCTCCTTTCAAAACCATTTAGGAATTTTTTACTTTTTTGTAATCTGAAAGGATGTTTATTTTAGAGAAGAGTCTCTATGAGGTAGTTATAGCAAAGGGAAGATACTAAAGATGATTTAAACGTCATAGAGACTTCTAATTGCCTCATGCAGAGGCAGCCAAATGCAGAGTCTCATCTTCAGAAGTCACATAACTGTGATTTGACTTCTAAGTGACTTCTCTATCTCATTTTATGATGTTTTTTAATGAGGGAAGTGTCCTTGTTTTCATGAGATCTATGAACATACCTTAAGATTTTTCTCCTTGAGCTGATGTGGTAGCTAGTATAATCTGAGGTGGCAAACATTCAGTTTGACAGGCTTTATTTGTATGACTTAGAGAGTCACTAAAACCAAGATTCCAGTTTTGTTCATAAATCCACTGCTAGTATTCACGTTCATAGAATACTAATAATTTTATCTGCAGTTTAAAAAATACACAGCTTTTAGCAGATTTGGATTGTGTCTGATCAACAGAACATACAAGTGAGTGTGAAAAAAGAGCGGACATCTTTCCAAAAACCACGACGTATGTATAATTCACACTGGAAGTTCTGCTATGAACTTCAGAAGTTCAGATGCCGATGAAGTGTTCCCTCAGGCATAAATTGAAAGAGCATAATTTGGAGAGCTACCAAAATCCACAATTAGATGCCACTTCCGGACATCGTGGAAACCCCGAGTGAGAGTAAAATGCCACAGACTGAGTGTCATCAGAAGTGCTGCAGCATGTGCATGATGAAAAAGCTCTCCAAAGAGCAAAGCGGTAGCAATTGAGAAAGGAAAGGCTTCTGGGATGTCAGTGAAGCTGTTGGGGCAGGAAGGGGGGGATTAGCAGCCTATGAGGCAGAATGTACCTTACTTCAGAAGAAATAAGGACAAAAAAACCTCGTGAGCTGATTTGTAAGTATAAATCCCTTGTATTCAGATATATCAATGCAAAATCTACAATGATGGTCATCCTTGCCATCACCGCTAGAAACATAGTGGCCATGGAAGGTTTTTTTTGTGGAAATTTTTACTATGTGAATATTAGATGTGAACATAATCAAACTAAAATGGTAGATGGTGAGAATGATGACCTAAAATCTAAATATTCTGAAATAGAAAATGTTGCATATTAAGAGCAATTCACATCCATTAGGAAAATATAAAAGATAATAACAATAAACAACTTCACAGCAAGATTTCTTGCATCTGTGAAGTTATAAGCAAGCCAATGAACAAAAGATCCAAGAAAGGCAGCTGTCCTAAGCTGGAGGCCAGGTCTGAGAGACCAAAACATGGAATTTATGAAGATAAAACAATATTTATCATGTTCCCAAAAGTGTTGCATTAATCTACTATGTGTAGATTACTGAGTGCAAGAGACAAAGTTGAAAACAATTTCATCAAAAGAACAGATGTTTTAAATGGTTTTGAGTAGAGTTTTACAGACAACTGATGACATCAAATGTCTTTAGATTGGATCTACATTCTTTCGGAAGACAGTGTAGCAGGCAGTTGAGAAGTAATCAGCTGAAGAGATTCAAAGAACAGGATGTACAACAAAATTTGCTCTCAAAATAGTTGTTAGGCAGTAATTATATGAATGAGTGAGTAATCGTATGAAACAACTGACAGCCGTGATTTACATGACTAATTTCAAGGTAACTTACAAAGTTCCGTAAGTAGCTTTAAAATATCAGGTGGGTGTTGAAGTTCGGTTTGAAAAGTTTGAGGGCACGGGATAAATGCAGTCAGTGCTAATGAGGCAGATGCTGTCAGTCCATTAATTGCTTGGCCAATTTCCTCTCTGATGTTGTTGATAACCTATTAAAGTATGTAAAGTTAGGGAAGAAGCACATAATGATATCAGGAAGAATCGTTTTAGATGTGATTCACCTTCATAGAAACGTTATGACTGGGTGCACCTGGGCACTGGCAATATTGGATGGGTTACATGTCTGACTCTTGCTGAGATCATCATTGTCTCTGTTACTGCAGAAGGAGTTAAATCCAAAGAATGAACAGTGTTAACTAAGCATTGACATCACCAAGTCATTAGTGCTAACCAAATGATAAAGAAACTGCAAAATTTATGTGATGTTTGATATTTCCAAAAGATTACAAAAGAAGGTACAGAGAAATGCAAGAGAGGATGCAAAGCATGTATTCATTTCAAAAACAGAACTCTGTAGCAATGGAGAAAGGTTTTTAATCCCATTGACAACTCAGGCCTCATCAAATTTGTGGCAGAAGAGAGTAAGTTTATGTGATATATTTTCCATGTCGTAAATGAGTCCTTGAGCTAATCAGTAACTTGAAAAAAATTCAGACTTCCTAAATTCTTTTACGAAAAGCTGATGGACTTCTTTGCATGCAGTCTGTGCCTCAAGAGGTGGGTACAAATCAGCCACAGTTGCCCCTGAAGACATAATGTCTTCAGCTTAGCCTTGGATGCAGCAATTTTATCCCTTGGCCAGAATATCAGATATTTGGAACACAAGCCTGGACAAGATTCACAGGCATCCATGAAGTTGAATGCTCCCCTGAGGTTGATTTTTGTGGAGCTGAAACAAGCCTATGTGTCTTGTTTGGGATGTTAACACTGTTAGGTGAGGGAAAATTGGGAGATAGAAAACTCAAGCAGATGTAGCTCCAAGCACTGGCAATTTCATCAGATGTCTTTGAAACATAGGTGACATGAAATCCTGTGATGGGTAATCCTTGGTGTTAATAAATTTATTTTATTAGCCTTTCTTCCAAACTGAATGAAGTAGGTCCCAGCTGTCTTTGAGCATGCACTGCATCAGTTTGCACTGTGTACAATTACACTGGAATTTGCAGGCAGTTGCTGCAGTGTAAACCTCTTTTGCTCAGCCCTGCAAGCTGTGGCTAAAGAACCAGCACCCAGAAGAATCTGGACAAGGGAGTGGATGTTTGGATCTTCACCACCACAGCTGTCTTTCACATTTATTGTTAGGTGTGTCCTCTGTAGTCAACGCACATGTCCAAATCAGTAATGCCTTTGCTTGAGCAAAGAGGTGCAAACTGCAACTCTCTGCATACCAGAAGATTAAAGGTGAAGAGAGATACTGAGTAAAATAATGTCACTGAAGATTTGCAAGACGTGGAGGTGAATTATTTTGTTTGAAATAGAATCTTACAAATGTTTTATAATATGTTTATAAACATGTTAAGGAAAAATACTATGTTACCTGTTCATGGTGCTTTTAAAAAATGTGTATCATTCTTATTGTATTAATAATCAAATTTTGGCTGATAAATATGTAAAGCTTAAATGTTACAGTGCAAAAATATGTCACCAGCAGGCAGAACACCATTTTAAAATACTCAATCATCACTTTGAAGCTACCAAAGGCTGTAGGATCTGAACAAAGTCCGGCCACACCGGTGTCTCCAAAAAGCATTGTTAAACTTTGCTTCTTCAAGTGACACCAGCAGCTGAATTTTCTGACCTTGGTTCATTGACTCTGTGAGTTGAATGCTACTCCCAGGAGCTTTACATACAGCAAGTTCACCAAATTAACTGGATTTTCCTCCCAGGTGGTTCCTGTCAATGACTTTTCTAACGCAGTGACACAGAGAAGCCCTATAACAAAAGTAATCTGTGCCTGACTTAGAGTGATTGAATAAGCCATCGTTTCAGCTCCTCAGTGTTGCATTCTAATAGCTTCCCTTTTATTGCCCTGTTCTTTATTTCCCTTCATGTATTCATCAAGCCAATTAAAAAGAAAAAAAAAATCAAAATAAAACCTACTTCAACACAACACTCTGGCTTCCTAGCATGTGATACACAGAGCATGCCAGCAAGCCTCAAAGGAACCTGATCTATCAGTGATGGTAATGGGGGGGAGTGGGGGGGCAGGGGCTTTTCATAACAGTGCATCAAGAATAGAGAGGGAGTATCTACAAAGCAAATGCCAATTCCTGAGATGCACCTGCAGTAGAAATAGGAAGGTAGAATGGCTCACCCTATTTCATCATGCCTGCATGAATCACTGAGAGGGGGACTTTCCTATGGAGCAGGTGATGAATGGACATAGAGACTGCAGCTGTAGGGACCAAATATAATCTTTGGAAAGCCAGAGGAGATCAGGGAACTGCAGACTGCAGCAGTGTCTTATGGTATGTCACAAAAATAAAGTAAATGTGAAACAGATTCTTTCTGCAATAGAAATCACCTGGGACTGTAAAACAGTGGATTTGAGCAAACTAGCAGGAGGAATATTCATTGTAATTCCCTGAGGAACCAGACAGTACACCCACAGGCAGCCAGGAAAGACACTTTGAATCATCAAAGAATTTGAGTCTTGAGAGCAATGCAGAGACGTGAAAAAGCAAGTTATGCTGTGTCCAATTGCTCATAGTACAGATGCAATGAGCAGTACCCAGGAGGTGGACTTAGTTTCAACTGTGACTGATCTCAAGAGCTGTAATTTTAATAATTCTCAGCTCTCTGTTGTGGACAGCAATAACTGGAAGGAATCCTGCTATAGCTTGAAATTTACTGCACAGCCCCAAAATAAAATGTTTCTAAAGAAATTGCTTTCTCACACAAGAAGGCAAAAGGTACATGGAGACATTAGGCAGTGCATCAAGAGATTCCAAGCTCCAGAGCCAGTTCTGCAATTTTAGCTCTAAAGAAAAATCTCTCCCTCCAAAGTACATGAGCTCCAAAGTACATGAGCTAACTTTAAGAGAAAATGTGGGAGTCTTCTGGCTATACTTTGTCACCCTGAGCGATGCAAGATGGTATCACATACTACTTACTGTTGGAGAACATATTGCTAGACTTGAGCACATGTAACACCTTCCTTCCTTTTCTGCTAAAATAGATGGGTAAATTAAGTACAAAACTGAAGAACAAAATTAAATGTCCTGCCAAAGTCGTTCCTCAGACAGTATAGTTAATGACTTGCAGTAATAACCAGAATTGACCTGTGTCGGTTCATCCTCTTTCACTCTTTTTTCAAAAGGTTGAGACTTGGCTGGTTTGTTGTCATGAGTGGCATAGAGCAGGCTGAAGAGAATTCCAGCCAACTGGTGTGCATTTCTGATGAATTTATATAGTCTGAGAAATTTCAGGAGCCCGAGAAAATGTTTAGCTAACAAAATTTGAAAAAAGGAAGTAGGTAGCAGGCCAGCCATGCTGACCCCGGCATCAGGCAAAATAATAAAAAGGATGATATAGGAGTCAGTTAAAAACTGGAATGTAAGGATGTAAACCATGAAAAAGTAATTTTAGGTGATATGTTATAATGGAGAAAAACCAGATTGTATCCCTCTGTGTCCTTTGACACCATTATTTGAGGTTATTACCTCAATCTGTAGATAAAATTTCATTCGTAGGGCATTTGATGAAATACTGCCTGGGGTTCCAATAAAGAAATTAGCAATAACTAATGTGAACGAGGTGTGCTTTAAATGGATTACAAATGAACCGAGAGATCTCACAAAGTAGCCTGTGATGTGGAATCATCACTGAGTGTTTCTGATAGGATTCTGCAGAGAAGGGTACTAGATCTGACAGCAAACAGGACTCAAAAGCAAACACAGGACTGTGGTTGACCAAATCTGGACATGGCACAAAACTGCCAGAAAGCACTAACCTCAAATAGCACTAAGGACAAGGCAGTGTAGCATTACAGACAAAATGCATTTTTAATATAGGCAAATATGAAGTTTTGTGTTTAGGAGCAAGGAATATGGACATGTCTTCAAAATCAGTAATTTAGCTCTGAAAGCTGCAGATTTGGAGGCACAGGTCAGGGCAGACAAGCATCTCAATGTGATATGTTAGCAATCCCGAGATCTTCTTGCAAAAAGAGCTAATACAATCCTCAGATTGGTAAGCAGGGCAGTGGAAGGAGGGAAGTGACCTCACCTGAAAAAATACTGGGTCTGCTTCTGCTGTCCAGCTTTTTAAACTGTCTTGGAAGAAGGGAGAGTGTTGAAAATCTATGAAGTTCAAAAACTGAAGAAAATGCCTCACAGCAAGAGATTTGTCTGTTTAGCTTATTTCAGAGAAGAGCATAATTAAATAATTCTCACTATCTTAAAAAACTTAACAGAACTAAAATACTGGTATCAAAAGGAACTGTAATTTAGCAGGGAAAGGCACAAGCACTAATGACTAGATGCTGAAGCCAAGTACCAAAAGAAGCAAGGCACATTTAATGATGAAAATTATCAATGATAGAACAAGCTCAAAGAAGTTGTGGAGTCTCTCTTCACAACAAAGAAGTTGTGAAGTGTTCCAATCAAGACTGCTTTAGTTAAATGCATTTGGATAGATGTAGAGGTAAATGTGTGAAACATGAAATGACCAAAGGCAAATTGGCTCCACAGGCATAGGTCAGTATTTGCCAAGGTCTTGGTGCCCCCATCAGCCAGATGATGATCTGGCTGGAGGACACTCCTGCTCCTTCACGGTCTGCATACTGAGGTTTCTTGCTTTCCTACAAAGGGAGGAGAAGTGAGGGCCTGAGGATGAGGGAGGAGTCCCTGTCTTTTGTGGGCTCAAGATTTAGCCACACATGTGCCTAGGCCCAGGAGCTTAAAAATATGCCTGAGTCCTGCAAATGGCTGAGTAGGAAACACAGTTTGTGCAAGCAAGAGCTAATTCACTCTAGTGGGCTGCAAACACATGCTGCAAAACCTATATTATCTATGTTTTTCTATTACTTTGAAAAAAAAGCCATGCTATTTATAACTGGGTATTCAGCTTTGTGGTTCAGACCAGAAATGACTGTCTGGAAAAAGGAGATTCCAAGCACAGAATAGGACCCTGGTGATACTGCATGTTTCTAGTTAGATTTAACAGTATCTAAAGGTTCTTGCCATGACTGTATGTGTGACTGTGTATGCAGGCAATAAGCTGCTTCTAAAAGGAGAGGAGAAGTTTTCCAAAATGTCTGGCACTTTTCACTATTTCCATGTTAGTTTTAATTGCTTCCCTTGAGATGTACAGAATACAGTTCAGAACAGAAGTATTATAAATAATGGAAAAGTATTATGAAGTCTTCTACCTGAATAATGACATACTGTATGGGGTGCAGGTGCCCAGGTGCTGGCAGGGGGGGCTGCAGGAGTGGCCTCTGTGGGAAAAGGCTGCAGCTGCCCTGTGCTGGACACAGATGGTTTCAGCCAGCTCCAAAATGGACCCAGCACAGGACACAGCTCAGCCCATCAGCAAAGCTGGTGATGCCTCTGTGGAAACATATTTAAGAAAGGAGAGAAACAGGAGAAGGGAACAAAAAGAGTGAGAAACAGCAGGGGAACACTGAGGTCAGAGGAGGTGCTCCATGGTGGGGCAGGCACCCCCCACCGCCAAGGGACTGTGCGGCCTGTGGAGGACACACATGCACACATGCCCTGGAGGGACTGCAACTTATGACTAAGTCCATGCTGGAGCAGGTACACCCCAAAAGAGTCAGCAGCCTGTGGAGGACCCACACCAGAGTGTAGGAAAAGACTGAGAAGGAAGGAGCAACAGAGAGAAACCTCTGTTACCTGATTGCAGCCCCATCACTACCTGTGGCATCACTGAAGGGACTGGGTGTAACTTGCAGTGATAATCAGGGTGGGGGATTGGCAGGAGAGGTGCTTGGATGAAGGTAAGCCTGAGAAAGATGGAGAAAAGGTGGTTTTCTTAAGTGTGTGTTTGGTTGGGGTTTTTTTGTTTTTGTTTCCCAGAATCCAAATCAGTACTCCAATATTTACCTCAACTGACAATAAATTAAGTCTCTGAGTAAAGTCTGGTTTGCCCCCAGCAGTAACTGGTAAGTGATCTCCCTGTCTTTTTCTCTTCCCATGTTGCTTTTTTGCTCCTGTTCTTTTTATTTTCTCCCCTGTCCAGCCAGTTGCTGGGCAGGGTGGGGGAGTGAACAAGTGGTTGGGTGGGAGTTTGGCTGCCCATCCAGGGTCAACCCGCCATACATTTTTAGTCTGAGGTGATATAATTTGCATGAATATTAGTCAGTCTTAAATATTCTTGACAGATGAGATTATATGTCACGAGAGACCTGACTTTCAACCAAAGGGTAATAGGCATCTTAAAACAAAGATATTTAGCTTAAAATAGATACAATAAAACTGTCAGGATATGACATTACATGTATTTTCTCAAACATTATGAAACTTTTTAGAAAAATACAGCTATGTGTTTTGAACATTGTGTTTAAAATTTTCTCTAAAGTACACTTGCACCAATATGCTTTGTGAGAACTGAAAAGACGGTGATCTATTTCATTTACTAAGGTAACCAAAATACAAAAAGTAAGCAGTATTTAAAAACATGCAGTTATTCTTAAGTCTTCATAAGTTATCTAGATATCACAAGTAGTTGAATTTTTATTTCCCTTACAAGTATTCCTTTTAATACAAGTGGGATATTTAAGCTAATATATGCCACTAGTAATTATAGTTGACATTTGAAAGCCAATAATCACACTGGAACACCATATTAAAATGTTAATTTATATATAGGATAAGCAACCTAGTCATGCTCCCAATTAGGCCATTTCCATCTTCCCATTGCTTTTGACATGACAGTCGAGAAGAGCTTCCCAGCCGTATTAAGACATACACAAGAGTGTGAATCAGGTGCGATTAGGGTTTCCTCTTTGTCATCCTTGAAATCACCTCACAGGAGATTCTTCTTAAATTTTGATCAAAAGAGATTATAAATCTTATTTTATTTTCTCGTCCTCACATCTCTTCAAAACAGGATAGATTCAGGGAAAGTTCATCTCCAAAGATACAAAGAGAGGGTGATGAGTCTTTCTTGCTGCTGCTGTGAGGGTCAGGACTCCCAGCTGCAGCCAGCTGTGTAGAACTTTATTCCTTCCAGCGATGACAAGAGCAGCTGTGGCTCTGAAGCCCCTGTCAGCTGAAAGATGATTTTTTATGGATGATCTGTCAGTGGCTGTCCCAGCTTATGTCTCTGTGCCACCTCTTCAAATAAATGAGAAGCCGCCTTGCTTCACGGTGAGCGCCCCATTCCTGCTGAGCTCCCCAAGCCGTTCCGTCCCCAGCATGCTGCTGTGATCCTCTGCACGTGCAGCAAGGGCTATGTGGCAATGGCTGTCATCACATAACTGGTTAGCTGTGACAAAGGAGGTTTCTGGCAGGAGGAGACAGTCAAGCCATGATGGCCTGTTGTAAGGCAGGGTTTATTCTCTTCCAGACTCAAGGTAGCAGTGAAGAAGAGGGCAGGGTGGACCAAAGTCCTGAGGCTTCTGTGGGGCTCAGCAGAGTATTTACTCACGCAGTTTGGGGATACTGAACGACTCAGAGGTGTATTTGCAGGTGTATCAGCAGCAGACTCTCATCTTGGGAGAGTCAGTATGGAGGTGTGCTTGTTTCTGTGCCATCTGACCTGTCAGTCCTTAACTCCACTTCTCAGCCAGCAGCTGCCACTGCTGCCTTTCTCCAGCTCAAAACAGTTTTGAAGGAGAAAGTATTTGCTAAGCGGCTGAACTTTTGCTAGTTTGTGGGTTTTATTCCTTTGCTGAAAAAAGAGGGACTTGAGTTGGCAGTGTTTATTCCCTTAACTTCTCAGCACCAGCTGCTATTGCTTCTGTGAGAGCCCACAGTAATAATCCTGGTGCTTTTAAGTGGATTGCCAAGCTTTATATTTAGCTACTATCACAATTAAATATGTGTGGCTGATGCTGTAAAAGGATAACTATACACAGGGAAGAATCAGGAAGAAAAATTATGTGGGGGACTTCTGTTAAGCTCCACCCTCAAAATAAACTCTGTCCATGTGACATGATACGATGAATGCGTTGAACAGATGTTGAGTTTGATCATGTCTTAGTCTTAGACTCTTGGGGCTTTTCTCTCCCTCATGAAGTCCAGAAATATTCGGGGTATGAACTGAGTTCCAGATGCTTAAATTCTGAGATTTATAGGACTCTCAGTATTACTTTAGGTTAGTTCTCAGATGTGGTTTGATGCTGCGTGTCTTTTAATATGTGCTGTGAAATGCAGCAAACCAAGGTTGACAGAGAAGGTGCTGTGCTTGGATGGATGAGTTAGGGTGCCCTGAAATGAACGGGTCAAGTCATACCCCAGTGCAGGTAATTTGTTGGTTGTTCTTGCAGTTTGTTTGCAAAGCTGTCTATGAAACCTTGACCTCCCTTTGCTTTTACTGAAGTCATGCTTCCTGCAGAACCAAATGCTTTTCTGTGCCAGCCCAATCTGTGCCGTGACTGCACTGGACAGGAAAGAAGGACAAGCCATAAAGGTAGGTCTGTTAGCATCTGCAGGGCTAGGGGTAAGTGAACAGCTAGTTGAAATGTCCCATTCATTAGGTTTTGACAAAAGAAAATAGATTGGCCATTTTAATAGAAGTGCCTGTTTAATATTAAAAGTTTGGTTTAATATTTTTCTCATTTAATAAAAAACCTGGAAATTTCTTTGAAGAAAACGTTTAGATGGAAGCTAATATTTTTTCCTTAAAAATGTTAGCTAGGAATTGCTACTGCATAGCAAGCACAGCACTTTTTAAAAAAGCAGCAGGCCAGACTTGTAACTACAGTATGGTTTTCTCAAAGTCACTTTCAGTTTGCTGAGCTTCACAAACCACCATTGTCCTTAGCCCTTGGGTGTTTTCTCAGCTGCAAAAGGCACGGCTGGTGCAGCTCTGCATGCTTCCAGTGTCTGGTCATTGCCCTGTCAGAGGAGGCCATGCACTGAAAACGTTTGATTTGCACACTGGTACGTGCGTGTATTGCTTGTTTTATTGACATGTTAAAGTGTTCTGGAGACTCAAAATAGTTTCTTGACCTTTTTAAATTCTTTGAGTGTTTAATACGGACCGTGACAGGAATATGCAATTATTAGCTTGTGTCTTCACACAAACTTCACTATTCACAACCCTAGTAATTTTAATCCTGTAATGTCTGGTAATTATTAGTTGAAACACTGTCTGGTTTTATTGATAGTGGAAGTTGGTGCATTGATATATGGTCAGCGCTAACACCTTCTCTGTGTGAGTAACCTGCAGGCCTGACTGCCAGCCTTCCATAGCGGGTGTGATTTCCTCCTGCAGCACTGGAGCTGTAGGGGACAGATATGGTTTGAGGTTGGTCTGGATAATGTTCAGCACAACAGGGAGGAAACTAGATTGCATCTCTGAAATGGTGCTGCTTTGAGCCCTCAAGCAAACCCTGGTTTGGTTGGGGTTTTTTTTTGAGAAATAAATGCAATAGAGGTCACTTAGTTGTAAGTAATTAAATGGTAATCAGTTTTTAATCTTTGAGCTGATTTTTTTATTACTTTGCTACACTAATTGCATAACTCCCAGCAGTGAATGCTTTTTTACTCAACTGAAGCCTTAAATGTTTTATTCCTCCTTTCTGTAAATATTTAAAGATCCCATTGATAATTCCTACCTCTGAGCCTGAGAGCTGGAAGCAGCACATTCTTCACACATAACAAGGGATTTTAATTCTTGTTTTGAGCAAAAACATAGCTAAATCTTAATCACAATGAAATATTTACCCTTAAATAAACACTTCCAGTCAAATCCTACATGATTATATCAGCCACATGTACTGTAACAAGCAGGGTGCTGGCAAGTAATAACATACAGACAGTTACAGAAGTGTGAGGGAGCTGCTGAGCCTGTCCTGACGTTCCAAAGTAGCCATTCAGAAGCTGGTTGAGCCTTACCCTAATGCTGGCTGGGCTCTTCACTCCTCTTTGGAGACTGCTCCAGAGCAACAGTCCTGTGGTTGTTAGGAACCTTCTAGTCTCCAGCCTACATGTGCATGGGGCTTTTATCCTGCTGCTATGGCTTCTCAGGCTTAGAAATACTCAGAGTTACGAAACAGAAATTCTCAGTCAGAGGTGATCCTTCCTCTCTGTCTCTCTCCCACCTGCCAGGGGAGATATATTGTCCCTCTCCCACTGCACCACTGGGAATAACCTCTTGTCACCACATGAGATGGCAAAGTGGGCTTATAAGTGAAACTGCATGTTCTAGTCTTAGTATGTGATAAAATACAGACTAAGGGCAAGGCTGGGAAATAACCCAGCTCAACTTCCTGAAAGTGAATAGGGAACATATTTTCATGAGAGGGGCCGTATAGCAGACTTCTATATTTATACTCTCTAGAAACAATTATGACGTATCGATAGTAATGTATTTTCATATTTAATATGGATACCGTCATTGCCATTAATTCGTACAAATTATTAAGTTTTGAATTGATAGAATGCTTTAAAACAGAGTTTAAATGTGAATTTGTTTATGACGAAAAGTTTAATAGAGATGAAGCTAACATGACGCTCTGCAAATTGGCTGGAGCTCAGCAGAAGCCACTCTGAAAATCTAAACAGCTTCATTCTTAATGTTCGACCATTTATGGCATTACAACCGTGAAAAGTGGATTTAGCGCAGGATTTCTTTTCTGCATATGTTCGGCCTTCTTTGGTGATGCAAACTGGCCCCATGTAGCGTGGATAAAAGAGACGATAAAAATCAGGACATTAATGTTAAACAGAGCTGGTATATTTTTAAGAACAAAACGGGTTTATTTTTTAAAAAATCAGATGTTTCCAGCAGCGGTAATGCGAGGGCTTTGCTCACGTCCCTGCGGGCCGGCGGGGAGCGGGCAGCGCCAGGCCGGGCCGGAGACTGGGCCGGGGGGAGACACGGCCGCCCGGCACCGGCTGCCCGGGGGTGCTGAGAGGCTTTCGGCACCGCAGACGGAGCCCCCGGCGCTGCCGCAGGCTCCGCACCCACACCTGCCCTCGCACCCTTCCCTCAGCACCGCCCGCGGGGAGGCGGCGGTGGCGACGGCCTCCCCCGGGCGGTGGCGGCGGGCGCCGGCCGCCCCTCTCCGTGGTGCTGAAGCGGCTCCCGCCGCCTCCGCGGGCGCGGGCCCCGCACGGAGGGCCCGCCCCTGCCGCCGCCGCCGCCGCCGCTGCGGCTCCTGCGCCGCCCCCGCCCCGCGGCCGCGCAGCGCCGGGCGGGCTCTGGCGGGGCGCCATGGCGGCGCGCGGGGCCTGAGGCGGCGCGGGACGGCATGGAGGCGGATTTCGCCGCCTTCGGGAGCCCGCTCTGCGGCGAGGTCAAGCGGTTCTGCAGGCGGGTGCGGGAGACCTACCGGGAGATCAAGGAGGACCTCACCCCCTACAAGGATGACCGCTACTACCGGTACGGCCGCGGGCGCGGCTCCCCCCGGGGCCCAGGGCCCTGCCCGCCCGCGGGGGCTCCGCCCCGCCTTCCGCCGGGGTGGCCTCCGCGGCGCCCGGGGGGGACCGGGCCGTCCCCGGGACGGGGGGAGGGGGCGAGCGGGGACCGGCACAAAGAAATCCGGGGCCGGGCTCCACGCGACGGCCCCCGGCCGTGCCCCCGGGAGCAGCCGCCCCAGGCCCGGGGCCGTGGGCCGGCGGGCGGCGCCGAGGGCGGCCGGGCCCCGGGCGGGGCGCGGCGCGGCGGCTGGGGCTGCCTGGACTGCCCGGGGGGACGCGGTGGGGCAGCGGCTCCGTTCCTGCCCTCGGGTATTCATGTCCTCACGCTGCCATAAAGGCGATCGCCATTTGCGTGCCTCTGCGCTGCGCCTTTTCCAGGCCGTAGCAAGGGGGAGCGTGGCCTAAGGCAGCCGCGAAACAGTCCTGGGAGAGTGACACACCTGGCCAGGAAAGCGGGGCGGTGGGTGAAGGGTGAGGTCGAAAGGGGCTGATGTACCCTGTAGGCTACGCCCATGCTGCTTCTGCGCCTGTTTCCACGTCTTCTGTTTCCATGAATGACCAGTGATGGCTGGAGAGTATTAACATTTTGAGATTACACAAGGCTAGGAAGGACTCCAAGGGCGTTGGAAGGCTGGGTTGTAAATTAAAAGAAAAGGTCTGAAAAAGAAGAATGACAATCAGGAGAAACGAATGCCAGGAACTACACAGAGAATGAATGCTATTGAGCCACACAAATACGGGTTGGGGAGCAAACAGGTACAAAACATTATTGTAAAAAAGGGTGTGGGAATGATAATGCTTTACAAAACAACCTCTTTCAACAATGACATTGTCTTATACATGTGAAAGAGGTAAAATAATTTGGGGTGTATGGCAGAAGTACAGTTCATAAGATGTGAGAATTAGACCATCTACTTTAGTCACCACTCCAGACCTTAGCCAGAGCTGTGTCCAGTTCTGGGCACCACACTTCAAGGGCCTGCCTGTGGAAGAGTGCATAAGGACAGAGATACGGATAATCAAAAGCCTAGAAAACATAGCTGGGGGGAAAACTTGGGGTTGCTCCCCCAAAAGGAGAAATGTCCAAGTTGGAGGAATAGGAATTTCTGTGAAGGGAAACTTAATGTTCATCTTGGACAAAAGATTACAGAGTAATATTAATTGAAGCAATAGGAGTTCATATCAGACATTAAGAACAAACTTCTGAACAGGAAGGATGGTAAAACACTATAGAAAGGATTATCCAGGGAGACTGTAGCATCTCCATCATTGGAGGTCTTTAAAAACTTTTGACAAACATGTGCCAAGAAAGACACAGATCTGGCAGATGCTCTCTTGAGACAGAAGGAAAGATTAGGTACTTTGTGAGGTCTCTTCCAGCTCTATTTTACTATGAATCTGAGCATGAATACTTCTGTCTGTGCACAGTGCCCCAGTTCTTCTGCTTAGATCATTTGACTTCAGCACGCTGTGTCTGTTTTTCCCGGTGAAGGGGCAGGTGGTCTGTTAGATTGAATTCATCTCATTGTTCACAACAGCAAAGACTACGGAGCATCACAGAGTTTGGAAACACTGCCTGACAGCTTGGCAGAGTTTAACACACCACGGTCCTTCCTGCCAAAACAGTGGCTCCTTGTGCCTAAGCATGGTGTGAGAAGCCATGGGAGGTGATAAGGGGTGATGGAAATGTACCTGTGTGCATCTGGCAGCGCGATAATGAATATTGGCACTAGAATGGAGAAAGAGGAGAGACATAAGCTTTGAATTAACAAATAAGAGGTCCTGGGAGAGGCATTTGTTCAGCTTTGTTTCCAGAAGAAACTTGAGCTTTCCAAGGTAAATTGTTACTAACTCATTTTTATGACTTAAAGTGTGCATGGAGGGATTTTCTATATTGAAGAGAGAAGATGCTACTCCACTGAATCAAATGAGCTTGTAGCATTAGTGCTAGATTGTCCTTTCTTCAGTGAGAGTATCCCCCAGAGGTATCGACTGCAAGTGGTCTAAGAATTAAATGGAGTAATATTGGGCTTTTGGCAAGGAGATAACATTTTGTGACTTAAAAGTCATGGTGGTAGTACTTCTCTGCATTCCCAAGATCTTAACCTGAGCGATCTGACATAAAATAAGTTTACTGTTACTGTCACTGCATACCTGCTGTTCTGGTGAGCATTTCCCTTCAGCATTATGGGTGGATGGAGCAACGGCAGCTGCTTTTTAGATTCCTGGTAAGGAGGAGGGTTTCTTGATGCTAGTATGCATTCTTCTTACAGCCACACTCGTGGGAAGGAGAATTAGATACTTCATCCTCTTCTCTCTCTCTATTGTATTCAATACATTTGATCAGGTTATAAATGAGCACGCTCGGGGATGTCATGGAGATACTTACTGGAAATTGGACCAAGGAAATGCTGTGTGGCTTGTCTTTACTTCAGACCAAGGAGGTTCTCTAAAATAATCAGGTTACTAAAAGTAAATAGTATCTTATACCAGACTAACAAAATGAAGAGACGGTAAAACCATATAAAAGCATGTTTTTTCCCTCTCACACACTGTATTCACAAACATGAGACTATCTAGCACCACCAGCCTTAACTCTCCCCTCCCACTGGTTGAGCAAAGGCATTAGGCCATCAGGTGATGTTTCCATCACCTCTTCGGAAATGGAGCAGCCTAGTCCATTAAGTGGTATGGAAGGAGACGCCAGAGAGGGGAGCCCATGAGTTTACAAGTAATCAATATTTTCTAGAAAAAAAAAAAATTGGCTGCTGCGGTCTCACTCTCTGAGTGCCAACAGGAAAACTCAAAACTGGAAAGCTTTGGAGGAGAGCCGATACAGAAATGGAAAAACACCAAGCAGTCCCCTCTGTGACTGGCAGAGAAATAGCTTTTCTTGACTCAGGAGTGCTCGTTGTATGCTGTGCTGGTATGTGCTCATTCTCAGTGACAGGGGATTGAGTGCAAGGGGATGACCTAGCTCAGAGATGGCTGATGCAGCTGTTATCCCAAGTAACTGTGCTCTCCCTGCACAGATGGCTGAGTCATTCCTGATTCAGCTCTCGGGCTGTCCCAGTTTAGTAACATCTTTTGGTAATGGTTTCCTTTAAAGCACGGTGCTCTTGAACATATGGTTCAGCACCTGTCTGTGAGTAGCCTGTTCTGCGGGCAGGGGTGGCAACTAAGGGTGACGGCTTCCTCATCCATCTCAAGCTCTGCCATCCTCACTCTGCAGAGCCCCAGGGCACTCATCCACACTATAGAGATGAAGGGGTGTCCATGTTAGTGATTTTGTTCTGCCCAACAGACCGGAATAGTCTCTACGTTGTGCCTCCTGGTGCATTTCCCCATGAGCAAGTGCTCATTCACCCAGCCCCCTGGGAGAGATGGAGAGAGCGGGGTTAGCCATGGCTCAGCACGCTGATTAACGCCACCTCTCTAGGTTAACAGTTCCTTTAGGCAAACATGGCACTTTATGGTATGCTTGTAAAAGAGACTGTATAATTACAGACTAATGGGCGCGATATTAAGTAACCTCATTGGTAAACCCAACAGAAGGTTGGTCTGGACTTAGTACACCTAAGATTACTCTGTGGTACACCAGGAGATGTTTGGTGCTGTAGATAAGCTCAGAGAAGACAGAAGAAGAAGTGTTATGCTCTCACATCAGTCCTGGGGACTGCCACAAAGCGTATCAGATTTATTACAGCAACTTCAGGATTGTTCTAATTTATACCCCTGAAAAATTGCTCCAAATAAGATGCTTGAATGAACAGTTTGTTGTCTGGTGTCTCTCCCTCCCACTCCAATATGTTCCTTCCTCCCCTCACATGCCTCCTGGCTGGAATGGCAGGGCAGGGAGAGCTGATGGAGGACTGGCAGCCAATGGCTCCCTCCATCACACTAGGCAATTTTAAGTGAATCGTTGGTACAAAAAGAGTTTAATACCAACGTTACTAAAACATCTACATTTTTATTTCTTTGACATGTTGTCAGTGAGATATACAAAGCCTACCAGAAGACACCAGGCCTCTCCATCAGCTGACAGTTATTTCAGTGGAAGTTTCATAACTCTATCCCCTAGCTAATGTCAAGGAGTTCAACATGCTGAAAACATTTTGATAGGAAAGCAAGCAATTAAAAGGCCTACTTGGTAGAGAGGACAGAGCAGGAGGGTGGCCAGACTTTGGTCTGTCATCAAAGTCACCTAAGTAACAACTTGGTATTCTTGAAAAATCAATTTCTAGGTTAATGAGCGTATCCCACTGGCCAATCAGCTTATACAGGGCAGCACAGTGCTGGTGCTGAATTTAGTAATAATACCCAGAGATTAAGACAAATGACCTACAATCCACTCTGCTTTAAATAAGGGATACATTTTAAAGTTCTATCATGCAATGATATGACATTTTGTACATCAAAAAGAAAAGACTATATATAGGGCATAGTGAAATGTATTATTTAACTTGCAGCTTTAATTAATGCTTGATGTTGCTTATATGGGTAACAGAAGAGGTAATTATAGACAGTACCAATATTCTTAATTCCTCAGCATCTCCTATTAGTGTTTCCAGTTCATTGAAACATAACTAATCTTCAAAACGTGGGAAAAGTTCATTCATAGTGGTTCTGCTCCTTTGGCAAAAAGACCAGAGAATAGCACGTCGTTTGACTCAGCAATAAAGAGAGGCTGTTCATTTCTCCTTAGAGAAACTAGTCCCTGCGTGCTTCAGAGAAGAGACTTGGAGTTTGCCAGAGGGCTGTTGTGATAAGGATACGCTTTTTCCCACCTTCGTAAAATCTTTCCCAAGTGCTCAAAGTGCAAGTCTGTGAGAAGCCAAGGGATCAGCAAGACCTTGCTGGAGAACTGCCATCAGGTTCATGAAGGTTCATGCTCCTTCCAGCCTAGAGCCAGACAGGATCTTCAGTGGTTCCTTCAAGCCACAACTCGTGCCCCTCTCTTGTTCTTCCAGGGCTCACTGCTGGGTCCTGGCAACTGGGGGAAGAACCCAAATGACCCCAGTGTGAAGTACACAGCTCGGGCTAGAAGACAGGGGGAGGAAGAGACTAACACTGTAGCTTCATGATTGCTTTAAGCTGCCATAAGCTGGCTCTGTGGCTGGAAGAAGCCATCCTAGTTCTCCTTTCCCTAGTCACACATTTCTGCTCTCTTCCTCATCTGCCCACAAATATGCCTGTAGCTGCACAGTGACTGAGCGACCGATCCAGTAGAACACCTTTTTTTTTTTTTCTGAATGACTTTTAACTCAGATAATTACCATTATTTGATTCACCACTCTACTGCACAAACATCTGTGCTGTCAAAAATCAAAGAGCTACAGAGAGACTGAATTTCACCTTTTGTCACTGAAACTCTAGGTGTGAGCCATGAAAGTATAAACTGGTCATCAAAGCATAGCGTTAGTGTTAAGGTGGTTAGTGTAAGTGGAATCCTGGCTGAGCTAGTATTCAGCCTGCTTATTCATGGATCAGCCTGCCTCTTCTTGCAAGCCTCATTCACCATACACTGTCCAGTTCCTACAATAGATGAGGCAGACAGTAGCTTCTTGCACTATTTCACCCCAGAACAGGTCAGACAGGCACTGAGTGAGGCACCTTCTTGCAAGGAGCAAGGTAGAGTGAGACTCTGACTCTGTGGATGGAGAGGGGTTTCACGGTGCCTTCCGTCTGAGGGTTTAGTTTGTAAACTCGGTGCCATTATTTTCACAAAACTTACCGGGTGCAACGTATGTGTTTACAATGTATTTGCAACCCTTTGAAAGTTGGCAAAGAGGAATGTGGTCCCGTGGCTAATTGAAGTGAGCTAGATTTCAAGCTCCACCACCCACACTGTTCTCCAAGTGACTTCTGGCAAGGCTCAGTCTCTCTGTGCTTCAGTTTCCTACCTGTTCAATGAGAAGAATGTATTTTTGTTTTGAGGACAATAAATTCATTCACATTGGTGAGACACTTGAGTGCCAGAGGGATTGGAGCAGTCATCCAAACGGCTCAGATGTGCACACGGAGTCGTTACTCTGCAACTGCACTTCCCAGAATGCTGGAAAAGGTCACAGGTGCTGTAAGCACCATTCTGTCATTTTCTGGCCAGGGAGAACTTGTTGGAGAAGCCTGAAGTGTGCTGAGAGCTACACAATACATGTCATAGTCACCTGTGACCTAACGACTTCAAATTCTGGCTCGGCAGTGCTATCTTGTTCTGAGCAGATATAGCTTGTTAGGTTGTCCTGATTACTCAAAGCTTTATTTTCTGCCCTACAGTAGTGATTCTTGTTGATTTAAAATTTATAAATGCCTTTCCTTCATCACTTGGTATTATGCATTTCTCAAGACAGCCTTGTTATGAGATTACTAAATAATCATCAGTGCTGTAAATCACAGATCTAACTGACGGGCTAAATACCAGTATCAGTGACTGAATTAATTCCCAGCATGTTTCTTTTGGGTTTAGTGGTGTTACACAAGAGACATTCCGGGTCCCACAGGTCATGAGTAATGACATGAATTACCCATAGGGCAATGGAATGAAATGAATAATGTTATTAATGTTAAGTACCTTCAAAAAGTAATTGCAATAAAACCATCGTATCATCTAAGTACGCTTTTAATGGAAGTATTTGACTGTTGAAGAGATAATTTTTAGATTATATATTGACCGATCTAGCTAAACATTTCTGGGGTCATCCTGAGATGGCTCTACCTTATGCGTAATGACAAACACCAAAGCCAGGAAGTTACTCTGAATTTTATACTAGACTAGACACCAGGTATCCCCACATGTTTAAGTAACCGCAGGGATGGCTTTCTATAAGCAAATATTAGAGCTATCAAAAATGAATACAAAATAGAACTTGGCAAAATCCCTAAAACTGCCTAGTTTTCATCATCGCTACCCAATGGATGGGTTGACAGTCTTTGTCGCCCAGTCTCAGAACATTTAAAAGGAAAGCAGGACAAAATCCAACTTTATCTCAACATTTGTGCAAGAATAAAATAGCATTAGGTGCGATCTGGAGATTTTTATTAGGTAGTGTGTTTAAAGTAGTAGCTGGCTCCTAGGTTTTACTTTCTAGCGCTTGTGTGTGAACATGATACATCAATCCCGTCTCCCGAATACCCCAACGCCGCATGCAGGTGACTGCAGCGCTGGCATTTGCATCCCACTGAAAAAGCCATTGCGCCATTTGATCAGGTTGGGAAAAAACGGTTTGCAAACCAGGAGGCTGCCTCTAATGGGCACTAAACGTGCACATGTTCGGCGTGGATCAGTCGCGTCAGTCCTCCCGCCTACACCGGGTAGGTTTGGATGGGATTCAGAACCACTCCTCTGTCCGAGGTGTTTTCTGTTCATGAGGTTAAATTTCCCTCTGGTGAATGTGGCTGCTCCTACAACAATACAAGCCGAAAAAGGGCGCTGGAAATGCGGCGAATCCTGCTGTCGCCCCGAGAGAACGATGTCTTTTGATCCCGCAGTGCTCAGCAGGGAAGGACGGGCCCCAGGCTCGCTGCCGGCTCCCGCAGCGGCGGTTGCGGCTTGCGGTACGGCGCGGGAGGCGGCGGCTCGCCCCTCAGGCCGCCGCGACTGCTCAAAGCCGGGGCCGCCACCCGCTCCCCTCGCCCCCCGCCCTGGGAGCGGGCCGCAGAGCGCGGGCCCGTGTCCCCTCCGGCTCGCCGTAGCGCCGCCGCCGCCGGCCGGCAGCGTCGCCCTTTCGGCCCCGCGGCTGAGGGGCGGCGGGGGCTGCCGTGACGTCTCCCGAGTCGCGTGGCGGCCGGGTGACGCACGCGGAAGCCGCCGCCAGGCACCGCTGGCGATCGTGCCACGGCAGCGGCGGCAGCTCGCGGGCGAGGGCGGGGGGAGGAGGCGCCGCCTCCCACTGCGCATGCGGCACCGGGATGGAGCCGTGAGTGGGGGGCGGGGGAGGCAGCGGGGTGGTCGCCGGCGGCGGGCGGGGCGGTGGGGACCCTCGCGCGTGACGGGTGTCGGGGCGGCGGCTCGCGGCTCTGCTCTCGCGCGCTGCCCGGTGGGGAGTCCTGTCCCGGGGGGGAACCCTGCCCGGGGGGAGCCCAGTCCCGAGGGGGAGCCCTGTCCCGGGGGGGGGAGCCCTGTCCCGGGGGGGGGAGCCCTGCCCGGGGGGGAACCCTGCCCGGAGGGGAGCACCGCCCGTGGGGAAGCACCGCCCGTGGGGAGCCGCCGCGCCGTCCGCAGGGTCTGGGGCTTCACGCACCGAGTCGACACTGCCGGGAGCGGGATGTGCTTGTCCGCTCGCCACCGGGGCTGGCGCCGGGGCCGGGGAGCAGAAATGCCTTCTTCCGCCGGGTGCGGTGGTTTAAGCTTTCCCCTCTAAAGACCCGACTCTTGTCATTCAGTTTATACACGTTACTTCTCAGTAAGGAAATAAGATCACCGCGGGCTAAATTAACGTCTCCGAGGCTACAGTTTGCCGGTCAGAGACCCGAGTGACTGCCCACTCCTGTAGAGGAACGCTGTGATTTCTCCTCTTCTGTGGTGAATAACCCCCCCTGTGTCTCCGCTCTCAGATCGTGTCTGTTAAGGAAAAACTCGTTTTCCCGGATATGTCTTCGCATGGACAGAGCCATAGTTGTGACTAATTATTCAGACTTCAGTGAAAACAAGAAACAAGACACTAAAAAAAAGCCAAATGCACCCCGTGCACGTGAGCTGGTTAGGACAGTCATGGTTAGCTGTTGGTTGTCATATAGCAGTACTACGTAGTACTGTTAATATTCATTGTGTGCATCTTTCTATGGAGTTGTGTGCTGCCTCATTAGCTATTAACCATTGTGTAATACAGCTGCAAGAAGAAATTCAAGGTCTTCTGAGGGACACCGAAACAAGCGACGTCTTTAAACCGTGAGAAAGTGCAGTGTGTACAGACAGACCCAGTACTATGAATGTAGGTAGCATATATAATCATTTAAATGAAAGTGGTTTTGATGGTTTTATTTGGGAGCGAGCCTAAAATAGAAAAGAGCAGTTGGAGGCAGAGATGTTGAGGCTACTATGTCAGAAAAACTGCTGGGTGTAAAAGTGAGTTATTTCTGATTTTATTATCAACTCTGTGCTACCTACTGCTTAATCCCAATTTTGTCACAGCCTTCCCATCTGTGAAGTGAGAGTCTTAAGTTAAAACTATTGTATAAAAGGCTCTGTTTTTCATAATGGTCTTCAGTAAAAACTGTGTTGTGCAGGCATGAGAAGTGATTTGAAAATGGGGAATAGCCTGAGAAACTTTGAGCCAAAACTTTACTCAAAGAGCAAGATTTAACCTACCTTTACATCTCACATATGAATGGCTGCTGGAAGATTGCAGCTCATGGAGTCATGAGTGTGCGTTTCCATAGTTCACCCCATCACAGATTGTGTTAGTGCAGTTAGTTTTTTACTACTATTTGAGATGCCTAAGTATACTGTTTCTCTGTTTGTATCTCAGTGCTTTCTGCTCCTTCGCAGTTAGTTTCAGACATATCCAATTTAATTACAAAATATTTAGTTTACTTATAAAATATTTAGTTTCTGTCTGAGTTAGGATAAAACTCAGTACAGGTGGTAAAAGCTGCCTGAAAAATCTGCAGACACTTGGATGGCTAGTCTTGAGCTTTGGACTGCCTTGGCCAGGCTGATTAAAGAATCTTCCATTGGTAAAGCAAAGCACAGTTCTTTACTCATTTGAACAGGTGCTTCCAGAGTGAGGAACCTTTTTTGCTTTTCCCATAAATGCTTCTCAAACATTTTATTCTTTATTAGGCTTTTCAGATGTAAGAAAGAAGCTGTTAGTGGGGGATCATCAACTTGCACTTATGTATATTCATAGATTTTATATAATCTCTTTCCAAAAGGCAGATGTTAAACAATGAACATATGGGAAGATCATATTATTTGCTTTGTACGTCAGCTGGTGATACATTGAAATGAGGCACTTAAACCACACAAGGAAATTCTGTTATTGCAATGAGGGACAATGAATAATACATCACCCGATAGGAATGCTATAGATTGTTGTTTCCTGTCAACGGTAAGTGTAGTTAAGATTTGGCCGAGTTCTTGTATTTACTCTTACAAAAAGTGTCCATGTCGCCTTATTGACCTGTAAAGTAGCACATACAGTCAGTGGCTTAAATGAGACTTCAGGAGTAGCAGTAGGAAAGAAGAAAGGAAGGAAAACGCAGAGTGTGTCCCTACTCTCTCTGGTCTCCTCTCTTTGTTACGTGCCAGCTGACTGTTGTAAGGTAGGTGTATACCTACCCATTTTGACTACTAGGTTTTGCACCACCTGGAGAGGAGTTGGAATAAAGAATGAGCCAATGTCTGGAACACGTTTCTCAAAAAACTTGCAAGTGCATCTGTGCGCTGGTGTACAAGTAAACCAAGGTGATAATTGCTGCAAGCCGTAACAGTGAGTGTTGGCTAAGTGGCTCTGGTGACTATCTTGTAAGGACTGTAGAGATGAAGCTGCTTTTCATGTTCACATTATGCATTTTGAAATGTCTGCAAAAACTTAGAAACTAGGAAGCTTACCAAAAGAACCAAGAATATGCATAGCAAGTCAGAAGTATCCTGCATCAGACTGGAGCTGTAAAGTGGATGCCCAGATGTAAGCTGTTAAGGACAGCACAAGCATATGTGATACTTTCCTGCATATATACGATACTCTTCCAGTCGTCAGCTATTCTCAACCCTTGGACTTTCCCATCCAGACCTGGTTTCTGTGTATGGAGTGATCCTTAGTGTGAGCTCTTCCATGAAACATTTGGTATCCACTTGAACCCTTATAGTTAATGCAGGCATATCAACATTTTATATACCATTTTTATATATCAAGGATTTTCTTAATAGGATTAGTATTTTGGTATCTCAAGATAATATCCCATATCTGGTGTTCTTAAGCACACAAGGAATACGAGGTTATCTGTGGAACTGAAGGAGCCCTTGGAACAGATAGGAAAATGCAGCTTAGTTATTTAGTTATTTCAGTGCTAGTACAGATGTCATATCTTTAAAGTGGTTTAAGTGCATGACGGCTGAGGTGTTAAGACATTGATTTAAAGAAAATGCTGTAGTTATATCCCTACAAAAGTTGTGCAGACAAGTTCTGGTTTGAAATGCCTTTATTTGGCATTTTTCAAAGTCAACTTAAAATCATATTTGTCTGTGAGACTTCTGTGTGATGATCTCTGTGACAGATGTCCAATCACTTCCTGTTTATGACTGTGATAATTTCAGGTGTGATTTACCTTTTTTGCCTGTACAATCAGCTATTCTGACTTCTTAGACTGGTGTGGGGTTTTTGCTCTGCAGAACAGAGCGTGGCAAGGCAAGTTCTGCTGTGTTTGCAGGTGCTACGCCAGGAGTCCTGTACAGCCAGTTTATGCAAACTTGTAACATTTACAGTTACTTGCTTGCAGTTCTCATTACTTCTGTGGATTTTTCCTCCCTTCCCCACCTCCTTTGTGAGTCAAATTAAGATTTGGATCTTGCAAACTTTACAGCAAAGGAATAACGTAATTATTTTTGTAGTGCCTCATTTGAAGAGAATGCAGCAATTCTTAAAGAAAATAGAGGTTATTATTAAATCCTTTTGCTGGTTTAAAGTGAACTGTTTGCCTTTTTTTTAAAGGCTGCCAGGCATGCAGGCATGGGGTACCTGGTCCCAGAATTCAGGCTGGGCTTATGAAAAGGATTCCACCACCTTTTCTGTGTTATTCATTAATGTGGTGAACCAGTGAGAGCACCATTCAGCTGGTGAAAAGAAGTTTTATTCCAAGCTGAAAGGAAGCACTGTCATTAAAGACTTACGCTTTCATTTCTTTCCATGATGGTGCTCATACAACTTTATTGGAAAACACCCTCATCCCCCACCCCCAATCCTTCAGCTTTCCCATATAAACTGTACAGCTTTCCATGATCATACAGTAGAAAATCAGCTATATGGTGGCTCAGTTTTGGCATAACTCAAAATGAGATGTTGATTGTGTTTTGAAACATGGTGTATTTGTCCTCTTTTGAACTATGCATTTAAATAAAAAGGAAGATAGAGGAGGGATATGTTATGTAGGATTAATTTTTTGAGCATATTTCCCTTAAGCTAACAGAACTGGAAGTTACCTGTTTCCAAGAGAATGCAGTTGGTCCTTTCAGGACTTTTTTCCCCTCTATTTTGTCTTTAACCTAATGATAACCACCAGTCGTGGAAGAGATGTCATTGCTTTTATCTGTATTTGAATTTAAGTGTCTAATAAACTTAAGTTCAGGTTTCTATTTTCCAAGCTTTGGTGGAGCTCAGACAGAATGCAGAGCCTGAGCATGCAATATCTAGCAGATCTGGAGTTCTGCCTTACTCCTTGTTAAGGGTTATCCTGCAGGGATAAGGTGTATATATATAGGGTGTAGAAAACTCATCAAGATCCTGTGCAGGTAACTGAGTTGTTAGTGACATCAATCCCTGTAGGTTAAGCTGTCATTGCAGGAGACATGGTATCTTGGCAGTTTAAATTATTAACGTATGAACTAAAAAAATGTAATTTTTTCTTCCTCTAAGAAATACTTTCTCTTGCTCAGGTCTTAGGACAATAGAAAACCCTAGCATAAAAAGAATGGGCAAAATTAATACATTTTGGGGCATGGATGTGTGTGCACATACATATGTCTAATAATTCCTAATAGTTATCCTTGCTCTATAAAAGAGCATTTTTTTTTTTTTTTTTTGGTAGTTAGATGTTACCTCAGAGTTTGTTTTAATTTTCTTTGGAGGAACGAACAGGGTCTTTTCCCCCCCTCCCCTCCTTTTAGAAATATGACTGACAGCTAATTAATTCTGTGCTTTCTTTTGCTTCCTGCAGGTTGGCACCGATGCGATTATATACGCTGTCCAAACGGCATTTTGTTCTGGTCTTTGTAGTATTCTTTGTTTGTTTTGGTCTGACAGTCTTCATAGGAATAGCAGGTAAGGATGTTGTCTTTTAAAAAGATTACAGTTCTTGTAGGCTTTGTCTAAACCTGTTGGTATTTACAGATGTATTTAAATGCTAATAAGCTTACAGCCCCTGAGATGTCTGAGGAAGCATTACTTTTGACAGGGAGGGGGAGGTGTTTCTTCCATCTTATTTTTATAGGAGTACTACCTACACAGATTTGGTATTTGCAACTGCTTTGCAGGGGAGAGTCAGTAAAGTAAAACAAAACCAGCTTCATTGTAATACAATTTTTCAGCAGACTGCTACATTAATTTTCTTCTTTGTATTTCAATCTGTGAAATGGTGATGCTAATACTTGATTTCCTGTGATGTAATGTAAAAATATGAGCTTCTCTTGTCGAATATATATGAGTTTAGGTCTCTGGTTTCAAAGACCTTTGGGAAGCCAAGCATTTAGTGCCTGGATACTTATCCTGGAGATCAGAGAGATTTGTGGAAGTCTGTTCGACAAAGATGCAGAGTGTCATTAGGCAGATGGAAAGCGTGGGAGCCCTCTGTATTTCATGCCAGAGAGCTTTTTGAGGTCTAAAATGTACTTGAAAAAGAAGTCAGCATGCTGTCACTGGAGTGCTAATAAGCTAATACTCTGCTGTCAGGATAGCTTTGTCAACACAGAAGTGACAGACAGGGAGAGGGGAAGGGAGGGACTCATTAAGCAACCTGCCCCCCATGTAAGAATTATTTAAGGTCGTTACCAGCTCCCCCCACTTTACTGCTTATTTCCATGTCACTCTGTGCTCTCCTGTGCTGCTCTCTGATACCTCTTTACCTGTCTGTAGGGTTGTTTCTACTTCTGCCCTGACCTTCACTTCCTTTAGGATGAGACTGGCTGCCCAGGCCTGAGACTCATCTGCTCCTGCCTGCCTTGGAAAGAAGGGGGGATTAATTGGAGGCAGCTGTTTGGGCTTTTTATGCCCATCTGTGCCTTGTAGGCAGTACATTCTTCATAATAGCATTAAATAATAAAATTTGTCTGTGAAATAAAACCTTTCCTGCTGTTTGATTTATTGTAGCAGCCTAAGGTCCAAATAGGCTTTCAGTTCAAAAAGGTTAACCACTGATATTCCTGTGACTTGCCTAAGGATGCTGAAGGGCATTATTTGGCCACTAAACTACCATATAAATACATTTACGAAAATGCATTTCATATGGATGATAAAGGAAAAAAACCCTGGAATTGCTTAATTTAGTGTCATTCGGGTTAAAAAGTGAACCATATTTATAGTTGTGTATTTATACTGCCCAGTTGCAAGAAATGCAAGTTTTATGTAAGACTAGGCTAAAGGCAGTGCTCCTGGAAGAGAAAACTGAGCATTTCATTCTTTATTGGTAGCAGAACCTGAAAGAGAGCTGTGTTGGTGTGTTGCATTGCATCTGCATGCAGAGTGGTCTGATGATGTGGTTGCCTTTGGTCCAGGGCACTTGGCTGCTGTAAGCAACAACGCTTGGTCATCTGTACCCTGCTGGGGTCCCAGGGCTTGCCTGTGATCCCCTTCAGGAACTAGCATGGCTGTGGGATTTTTGTCTTTGTATGACTGGTTTGATGGATAGTTTTGCTGACCAAGTGTGGACACAGTTCATTATTACGACTTAATTATTTTTAAAAGAATGCTGTTTACCTTGGGAGGAGACCCACTGAACACTTAACTGTGATGTTTTTCTTGTTGACAGCTCCTTGCTTCCTGTGAATAGAGGGAGGGGCCCTAACAGTAGACTCCTCCCTCATTAAAGCAAAACTCACCAAACCCACTAAGTAAATGAAAAAGTGGGAGATACATCCATATTTTCTGTGCTACTTGAATGCTCCATTGCCCATACTCAACATCTCTATCTGCAGTTTGGGAAGCCTAGCAGAAGTCTTGCTTCTCATCTGAGAAAACAAGAGAGTTTAATCTGAGGTGGCTGTTGCTCTTCAGTTCTTGTAACCCAAGATGCAGGCTTGGGTTTTTTTTCCTAAATTACACTTACTTTCTTTACCTTTTCCCAATGTGTCTATGTTGTCTTTGGGGTGAGACAAATGCAAGGAAAAATCCAAGGCACAGAGCTCATTTTCTGTACCTGTGCAGTTTTCCTGTTCACCACCCCAGGGTGAATCTTTGCTTTCAGATGTGATTCTGTTAACTGAGCAAGACTAAAAGAAAAACAATAACCATGTAATCTAATCACAATTTTTAAAAAATATGACCACAGCATCGTTTTGGTCAGTTGCTTTAAAAAGCTTTAATATATTGCTTGCTAGAGGAGTAGCAGTTACAGCAGCAGAACCTCATTATTTTTTTGGTTGCTTCTCTTAAAAACTGGGGCTATGATCCCTCTGTCCCAATTGGTTCATATCTTCTGGTAGAAGAAAAACCTTTTTAAAAAGGCTCATTCTGTTGTTTTTGCTAAGAGTTAATTGCTGAAATCTGATGTCTTATCAACTGTGAGCACTTACTGACATTGAATTATGCTTTTCAAAACAAAAATGCCTTCCAAAAATCTGCCCTGTTTATATGTACTTGAGAACTGAAAAGTTCAGTGATGCAGAACTGACTTTATAGGGGGTGGCTGTTAGTGAAGTTGAACTGTAATTCTAATAGGAGGCTTTGAGTGTGATGGGTGAAATTCTTAATTTTTCCATTTAAAGTCTGTAAGATAGTTAATATTGTAATTAGAGTGGTTATAGAAGCCCAAGCAATGCTGCATGTTTAGAGCTGTCATGACATCTAACGTAAAATACTTCTTGCACAGAATGATCCCATGTTGCTCATTTATAAACTTCCTTCTTTTCCATTGTTTCTCTGTACTAACTTTGAAGTCCATGGTCTTTGTGAAAAACTACTTTTCCTGCATAATTTTTTAAATATGAAATTTGTGGCTGAAACAGCGTGTTTTGAGGATTAATAAATTATATTAAATTGCCAGACCAAATATGTAAGGGGAGAGACCATTTGGACAGAGAAATCTCACCGTGACTGGGAAGCCTCTAGAGTGACCCAGATACACACATACATGTCCTGCCTGTGTCCCTACCTGCTATACATCTCCTCTGTGTTTATTCATACCCCAATATACAGATACAGACCTTTTCCTACTCTTTGCTTTCATTTTTCTGGTTTAGTCCTTCTGTGTATGTACACACACACATGCATTCCTCTTCTCCCCAGTACCATGTGTTCTTACATACCTAAGAAGGCTAAGGTGAAACTGTACCGCTGTCTACAGCAACCTTATCAGGATATACAGAAGATGGGGCTAGACTCTTCTCAGAGACAAGCTGGAACACAAGAAATTCCAGTTAGATATTAGGAAAATTTTCTTACCATAAGGGTGGTTAAATATTGAAACAGGCTGCTCAGGGAGGTTGTGGGAGTCCCTGTCCTTAGGGATGTTCAAGACTTGACTGGACATGGCCCTGAGCAACCTGGTCTGATTAAATAAGAGCATGGACTAGATGGCCTCTGGAAGTCTCCTCTAACATAAATTATGATTTTATTGCTTCACATTTACTGCATACAGAACTAGAGGTAGGGCGTGCGTGGATGGATGCAGTTGATCAGTATGTGTTAAGTGTATATGTCTAACCAGAATGATTGGAGGAATGGTTGCATAAAAAGTCTGATAGTGAGCTCAACGTCTCCCACTACAGTTGGACATGAAACTCCATTGATTAAATGGATTGTCTGTTTTAGGAGAAATTGTTTATAGAACTTTTATGCAGTTATATTTATTTATGTGATGATATACATAATATATTATCACCCCAGATTTCTGTAGGAAAGGAGAGCCCCAATCTGAGTAGACTGAGAACTGCTCCTAAACAAACATGTGGGTATCTTGGCTTGAACAGACCAATATGCGATGAAAATCCAGTACTGGCCAGAAAGTGCTGTTATTGTGATTGTACAAGCAAGTACACTACACGTACAGAAAAAGGCATTAGCATCATGCACCCCAGTACAATGGGATGTGTTTGCCCTGGTACCCGAGCGTTTAGTGCAATGCATTATGGACGCTATACTCTCTGTAAATCAGCTAATGGTAGCAGTTTGGCTATAGAAACTTTATAGTGCAATTAAGTATGCTGGTTTTTCATGTGGTTTTTGCAGCCGTTGTTGAGCTTCAAGTTGCTGTAACAACAGTGCCACTGGTGCTTAGATAGCTTTTCCTGTAGCTGGGTACTTTCATGACTGCAGTGTACTGCTTAGCTTGGGAAAAATACTGTGTGGTTTGTTGTATAGTTTAGAGTATACATGCAGGGCTTCTGACATGGAGTTCTTGATTTATAATTTACTTCCTATTTAATCATGCCTAGAAAAAATTGTGGCAGAGAGGTTTAAAGGAACATTCAGGCCAAGTTTATCAATTATATTGAAACATCTAAGTGATTTACCCTTCAGGTGAAACATCTGAAAAGTGGGATACTATTTACCTGCTTTGCAGGGAGGTATTTTGTATTTACATCATTACTTATCAGTAATACGCATGCTTCGATATTGTTCTCTTTCTTCCTTCTTATATAATTTATAGGTCCTAATGTAATTGAAACTTCTGTAGCAAGAACCGATTTAAATAACAGCCTAAAGGTAAGAGTTAATAAATACCATTGGATTACATGAATTACTTTATTTTATGTCAGTAATGTTAAACAATCCCCCCCTTCCCCCCAACTATTTTAAGTCTTTAAGTTTTTACTGGAAATCTTCTTGGCCACATGGTGCTTTCCAGTTTGAAATTGAACGTGCAATATTGTACTACCACTGTGTTATTTTTTGAGTGGCCCAGCAGCAATTTCTAGTCTCTTACTTTTGTGAGCAGGTAAGGTAGAGAATTCTATGATGTAATTTCTGATAAAGTAACACCTGAGCGTTGATAGGATTCCCTGGTGAGTTCATGTTGGAGATTGTTGTAAGGGGTCTAGAAATAGAAACTGAGAACTTAAACTGAAAAACAATGCTCTCAGTGGCAACTAATGATATCACTCTTGTGATTTTCCTTTCTGTCAACTGGGAAGGAATATTTCTTTTTCTTGTTAATTGTTCACTGTCACTTGACCAAGACATGGGATCTGGCTTCCTAACATGAACCTTCACATTCATTTTCTTGAAAGCTTTCATATTTTGATTATCAGTTCTTGCATTTTTATTTCTGTCTAGCTCTTCATTGTCAACCTAATATCTAAAGTAATTTTTGTGAAAGTGCTAAAAATGTTTTGTTGTTTTGTTTTGATTTTTTTTTCAAGTAAATTTGCTTTAAATACACTGGAACATTTCTCTTTTTTTGGTCTGTTAGTCACCTATATATGTTTGGATTGGTACTGTATTGTGGGTGGTTTTGAAAAAAGCATATTTTTATATCAAATAAGAGAAGTCTTTCCTGCATGTAGGTTTTATCTGTTAATGATATCTTCCATGCTTTTGAAATGAATGTGGGATTTCTAGAAAACCTAGTGGAAAATACTTGTGTTCATAATTATAGTTGAACAGGTTTAAAACTGTGTAGCAGATGAGGAGTCATAAATCTGACTTCTGATGTAAAGTGCTAGAAATTACTTTTTATTTCCAGACTAGGTCTCAGGATTTTCTTTTCATATCTGAACTTTTTTGTTTTATTGCTGCTGCTTTTATGTGCTTTAAGTAGTTGTACCTTTCCTTACTTCAGTGCTGTGCAAAATATGTGTGCTGTTTAAGCTACTTCTCTGGAAGGCTTATGTTTGAGCCACTTATCATATTGTCTACATATTAAATCTCTCCCCCAAAGTATTGTCACAGATATAATTAACATGCTTTTCACTGTAACTGCAGTATGTCATGTAATGGAATAATGGTTGGTGCTAACCTTGTGGGTTTTTTACAGCTGAAGCCATTTAATTTAAGTTCGCCACCACTGTCTACGTACAATCAGCAGCTGTGGCTGACCTGCGTAGTTGAGTTGGATCAGCACGATGGTGAGAATCTTACCTAATTGTCAGGGAACAGCTATAGCAACCTGTATATTGTGTCTTTAATTTTGTCTGTCACATTTGTGCTCCTATTGCTTTCTGGCTATGGTTGGTGGGTTTTTCCTCTGATACATTTTCTTCCCCTCCACCCCCTGCCCCTGGTGAAGACATGGACAGCACTGATCTTGAGAACTGGAAACAACAGGTGTATGGGATAAGTGATTTGTTATTTCTGTGACAGCAGTGGTATCTAGAGAGTCTGTGTCTCTCTTCCTTCATTTGGGGGGGGAATTAGATGTGTAGATTATAATGATATTAATTTTTCAATAAAAATTCCCTGTAAATATGTGAGAAATACTGTAATAGTAATTGTTAATCTGTCAAGATTCAGTACAGGGCATTTGGGATTTAATGCCTAAGTATATAAACAAAAAGTTTGTGGTTTTTTTTATTTGTATGTTGAACCTCTACTCCAGTAAAGTATAACTGAATAACTTTGAGTAATCATAGGATATCATATGTGTTTTAAACTATATTTGGAACTCCATTTGAGATTTCATTTCTGCATGTAGCAATAGCTTAATGTTTTCTCTTTTAATTACAGTATCCCTCAAAAAGAATGTTACTATGACAGTCAAAGTACTTGGGGTGGTGAAGGATGGAAGCACACCATATGTTAATAATCAAGTTCACAATCGGACGAGATTACTCAGTTGTGCACAAGTATGTGCTTGCTTAAACAAAACTCTGATGCAGTATATCTACTTTAAATCTATTTGTGTGCATGTTACCTTATGTTGCAAATGAGAAGAATATGTCTGTTAAGCACGTCTCGGGAAAGAATCTAGAGTATAGTTTTATTTATAATTGCAATTTAGCTAGCAATGCTGACCAAGATACCTACCTATCTGTGTTTTTCTATTTACTTCTGACTTGTGTCTACCCCTTAAAGACCCCTCTTTCTTGTTAGAGCAGCTTTCTGTCAGCAAAGCAATGTGTCCTGCTTAGTCAGCTAAACAAATTTAGCAGTACTGAAGAAAGGGATATTGAGGTAGAAGATTGGATATAGGGCTCCAGAGGAGAGAAAAATTCTCCTCCAACACCTAGCAGAGAGTCTGGTTGAAATCAGCTGGCATCTGTGTTCTGAAAAAGCCAAATTGCTTGCCACCTGAGAAGAAATGTTTAAGTCTTGGAGTTTCTAGTATAATTTTCACTGAAATTTTTAAGCTTAGGGACATCCAAAACAGCTTCTCCAAATGCAAGTCCTTTAGGAAGGGCATAGCTGAAGTTTTTTTGTGGTAAGCATATAGGGTAAATAAAAAGTTTTCTTTTTATATATGAATGCATCTATATGAAATCTTTAGAAATTAATGAACAGTGTTCCATTACATTTAATTACACACAGGCAAGAGAGCAATATGCTTGAGTTTCTTTTTCATCCTGTTAACTTTTAGAAATGAATTAGTACAAGATAACCCCATCTCACAATCTGATGACCTAAAGCTTGACTGACAGAGTTATTCAGATCCTTCCTGGTGCTGCAAGCAGTTGCTTTCACCAGTTTAAGTGAAAAGCTAGCCTTGTTTTTTGGCTCAACCTTTGATCCTGCTGACTGACTTTATCTATCAGTTTCTGGTATCTTTCAAGAAACGCTTTATCTGTGGTCTTGTTTGAGTCTTATTCCGACTGATCAAGAATAAATATCAATATCTGGCCATTAGAAACAAATTCTCCAACCTCTACTAACTGCATATTCTGGAATAAATTGAAGGCTTTTATGTACTATTCTTCACTGCATGTGTTCACAGAAATGCAGTGAAATCATTGTTGCTCACCTTGGCTACCTGAACTACACTCAGTACAACATATTTGTTAGCTTCGAAGATTTAAATAAGTTGACTTACACCATCCAGAATATTACTTTCACGGTAAGTATAAAGTTTTATACTAGCAAAATAAATCTCTTTAATTACTGATGCTGTAGAAGTCTGCTTTAACTGTAATAAAAAGTTATCTTATTTTTGAAGATAAACATAAATATGTATGATTAATTTTTCTGTCACTGCTAATTTCAGAACTATTACAGCATTTGCAATTAATAAGGGTCTAGGCCAATTTTTTTAACTCTATAAGGAAAGATTTTTCTTTCAGAACTGCTAATGCTGTTTTCTGGAACAGATAAATTTAGTCTAATTCCTGGGAGATATTTTTAACAGTAGGCAAGCTAGACTAGAACATCCAGTTTTCTGCCTTTTACTTATAGAGATGTTGCCTCTCTAAAGCATGGTATCTTTTTCAGCCTTTCCAGTAGGTGTATCTGAATTAGCAAGATTTTTTCAGACTTTACAAAACTGTGGGCTAGAAAGATTTAACAAACTCAAAGAAAAATGAATATTTTTTTTGACTGTGCTTATGAGGAAGGAAAAAAATGTTTATTCAGCTAAAATAAGCAGGCTAATAAAATAATTCACTAAAATAATCCCTAGTGAAATGACTAGCTCAGTTTGTAGTGCTAAAGATTGCTTATAAAACAGTTACATCATCCGTGTGTGCTGATTGGCTCCAGAAAGAAATTTAGAAACATTTGCATTGAGAGGAAATGAAACTAAGCCAAATTTATAATACAGGTTACTATGGTATATTCTACCTGTATGCAACTTTCAGTATGTCAGAGCAGATAGCAAGCAAAAATCTTACTGTAAAGCCAAAGTGTTTTTTATATACTAAAATAACTTCCTGAATATTAATATTTCTAATCTTCTAGTGCATAAAGCACATGATCAAAAATAAGCTTTAAGGGGAAAAAAAAAACAAACTCACAAACCCTTTGCTCAGTTCCAGATTTCAAACATGACAAAGTGTTGGAGCATTTATAGTTGTACGGTTTATTATCTTGGTTTGCAGGCTGCCTTTAAGGCAGACTTGTGTGCAAACCCAAAAAATCCCAAACCTAAAGCCCTGCTTTCCCACAGCAACTAAAATTGTCAATTTATTTCATTATTACAGTGGTTTATGGTGATCTCGGTTACAATCACAGATTGCCTTTTGTATAATGGGATTATTTACATATAATTTTCATTGTGCATTTACGGTTTTAAAAGGTAAGACAGAGGTTGTCAGACTTAATACATTGAAAGGTAAAGCTTCTTGTTCAGATGGGCAGAGCATATGTTGTACCAGTGAGTTTACATTTCAAAAGTGGCTTCAAAAGAGAAGCATGCCAGATAGGAGAGAAATTGTCAACAGAGCAGAGTTTCTACAAACTGACATGTTATAATTAATATTTGTGCCCTTCTAATAATTAGAGAAGGAGCTTTTCTTCCTTAAGCTGTGAAAAAAGTTCTTTATTTCTGGTTAGCCCATTTATTCTTCCCTTACATGATTTTCTTTTTCCCGCTTCTGAAACAAGAGAATAACCTTTAAGAAAACAAACCCATTACAGGAAGCATGCCTGTACCTTATCAACCTCTTCGTAATCAATTTATACATCTGACCTTGGTAATAAAGAACAACATACTGGATTTACTCCATTATTGGCATACAAACTTTGAAAGAAAGTGCAATTGAAATTAATGAAGAATATCCTTCTTGTCCTGAGAACTGCTTTAACATATGACACCTCACTGAGTATGTTACAAGGTGGCAGGGTAAAAGGGAAGCAAGGATACGAGTCTGCTTTGGTTATCTTCTCGACAGATAGTCCTATAGGTGTGAATTTATCTTTGTCTTTCCATGATGACATGGTGGAATTTGGTTATACCTTTAAATTTTGAAAAGCCAGAGAACTTTTCAGTATCTGCAGAAAGTGCTAATTATTGATGTCATCTGTACCCTGTCAAAACATTGTTGGGCTATTTTTCTTCTGTTTTCTTGTAGTGGAAGACCTACAATCCAACTTTTTCACAAGTGGAAATATGGTTCCGATTTGTCTTTGTAGTTCTTACTTTTATGGTCACGGTAAGATTTTGTTTCTGTTTTCCTGGCATGTATTGTGTACACAGCTGATAACACTGCTTTGTAGTACTGTTTAGTAGCTTAACCCCAGGCAGCAGAATTGAGATATCACTGAATGGGTGTAAAAAATGTTTCTAAAATACTTATGTAGTTGCTGCTTTTATTTTTTTACAAGTAGTATTGAAGGGACATTAAGAAAATAGGATAAATGGGAAAACTTGTTTTTCTAAACTCTGATTTTTAATTGAATAGAAAGAATTTTGCTTAAGCAAAGGAAATTGTGATTAGATGCTAGAAAAAATATTTTTTTGCGGTGCACGTAGGCTCAGACGTTGAAATAGGATACCCAGAGTGTGGGCTTTCTGTCTCTGAAAATGAGCAAAACTCAGTTGAATATGACTTTCATCTAACTTTAAAGTTGTCACTGCCCTGAGCATAAGGATGTGACAGATGACCTCCAGAGGTCCCTCACAACCTAAATTATGCTATGATTTAGATTATGTCTCCCCTCCAACCTGGTTTGGCCCCTGGGAAGAAAGTATCTGGAAAAAAAAAAAACCAAAACAACATAAAATCTAAAATGCAGAATTTTCAGGGTAAGGACACTAAAGTACTGAACAGCATTTTCTCACATAGATGATGTCACTCAGCAGGTAACTGCGAATGTGATATAGAATCTGTTTTTTTTAAAGAGTTTAAGTGGAAGTTGTTGGTAGTGTGTGACCAGTGCTTAGGCAACATTTTTTCATACATTGTTGATTTGTGTGGTACTTGCTGGTTTTCTTCTCAGTTTGCTTGAGAGATGAAGTAATTTGCATTGGGGAAAGCCAGCAAACTTGAAGCAGAAGTAGAAGCTAGGAGATGTCGCTCCTGTTACAGTGTTCTCAGTGAAGTAGCCTTTGCAGTGTACTGTGTTATCTCTTTCCTCTGGTAAAACCATTAAGGCTGTATTCCTTCCTTACAAATTGTTGTTGTTGTTGTTTTATAGTGTCTGTTTGCACATTCCCTGCGGAAATTCTCCATGAGAGACTGGGGTATTGAACAGAAATGGATGTCCATTCTCCTTCCCCTCCTGCTACTTTACAATGGTATTTACATCCTGGAATTTTTAGAAAAGCTCCTTTCTTTAAAAAAAAAAAACAAAACAAAGAAAAAAAAACCAAAGAAAAAAAAAAGAGCATGAGAGAAGACAGAGAAGGTTGAGTGGAACTTGGCCTTGAACTTACAGGCAGCTCTTTATAAGGTTTCAGAAAACAAATTTAAAAAAAAACTAACTCTTTTTAAGTGTATCAAATTCTGGGGCATAATGAGTAAGTGGATTTCATTCTTTTCAGTCATGTGAATTGCAACTCTATTTGTTTAAAGCTCTGACTGGAATAGGTGGATGCAACCATACTGAACCTTTCATAGAGCGACATGTAAATGTAATTTCTGTGTTTGCCTGCTAAGTCTTACTTCTGCATTTTTCATATACTCCCACTTTAGTTACAAATGGAGACTACTTTTAGTCTGGTAAACCACCTCAAGTTCTAGCACACTCTAGCAGTACCAAAAGAATATTTGCCTTTCAGTCATTCTATGACAATTTTTTAGGTCAGCACCAAGAACAGTGCTTTAGTAGAAAGTCTAATAAAACCTGAAATCTTCTAGAAATGTTGGCAACCAATTCAGATGATTTCTACAGCACAGAGGATTGCTGCTGGAGGCACCATTTTCTTTGTAAACTAAGATACAGCAAACTTCATTTACCGGTGTAATTTGAAAAATCTGGGTTTTTCTGTTCCTCTGAATATACATTCTGCTTTACTTTTCATAATGGAAAAGACTGTGCTTTTTCTCCTCTGTTTAACTTTTTTTTCTTGTTTTGTTACAGATCCATTTTTCCCCCTTTCTTTTCTGGTGAACAGCTGGTTTCCTGGAATGCTGGATGATCTATTCCAGTCACTGTTTCTGTGTGCATTGTTGTTGTTCTGGCTTTGCGTCTACCATGGTATAAGAGTACAGGTAAGGGTGCAACATTATCTACTACTTACTGAGAAAGCAGTATTTGCTTTTTCAATTCTCTCAAAAGGTGACAAAAATGAAACCAAATTTTTAAAAAAAGAGACATTTATTCCTGAAGTACAATGTGACACATGAAGCTTTGGGGTTAAAAATGATTTATGGTGAAGCAGCTTGTTTTGACGCTACCGTGCCTAAATGAGATAGATGGGACAGTCTACTCTGAACTATTGCAAGCCACTCTTCAGAACTATGGTGCAATTACACTTTGTTCTTGCTTGAAGGGTCTTCTTGTTGTATATGGGGTTGATTGTTTTTTAAACCACTCTAAAATACCGCATAAGATAAATATGAATTCTGAAGCATATTTCTGTATTTGCAGTATCAGTGAAATATGTGGGACCTTATAAATAGGATGCTACAAATCTATGGCATCTTATTAACACAAATGATGATACAATTTTATGTCTTCTGTGATCACCTGTGCAGGTTAAAAATACAGAAGGCAAGTCTCTTAATCTAGTTCACGTTGAATGAAACAAAGATGATAGTTGTTTTATTCTGTCAAGAATGAATGAAATCTTGAATGTGGGTTCACTCCTTCACCCTACTATTGTTTTCTCAACAGGGGGAAAGGAAGTGCTTAACTTTCTATCTGCCCAAATTCTTTATTGTTGGACTACTGTGGTTGGCCTCTGTTACATTGGGAATATGGCAAACGTAAGTAATTTAAAATTTAGTGCAAAAGTAATGAGCTGAGAGTGTTCAAAGAATGAGAAGATTGTTTATAATTAGTGGAATCTGTTTCTTAGTGCTCTGATTGTTATATAGGAATGGAGCTCAAATTCTTACGTCTTTCTGTTTTGCAAATTTTGACTGATTTGAAAACAGAATTCCCCATGGATGATCTAGTAGTACGTAATTTTATAAATCAGAATGAGATCTAGAAATTGCTACTTTGTCGGTATGTTACGGCTCCCTACCATACTCCCTCTAGTGCTAAGTCCCAATTATCTTTTAGTATTTGAAGCAACAGTTTCTCTGTAGTTAACTATTACACAGCTTGACCCAAGTTTCTCAACTAGTAAATCTGCACAATTGGTATTGATGCTGCTTAGTCAAGTAATGCTCTCTCTCCTGAAAACTCAGTTCTTTTGCTTGGTTGAGTGTCTCTTTTTTTCCAATCTGTCATGTTAACATAAAGGTGTCACTATTCCCCACCCAGAAAACTTTCTTGGTTTTGGTACATTTGTGGTTTCTAAACTGTTTTAGTCTCAAGCGTTTGCCTCTTATTTTCCTTCTCAGAAGGAAGATACCTTCTGGCCTTCTCCATGCCGTTGTACATTGTTGAAAGCAGTGGAGTTGCAGGAAATGCTCATACTAGTGCCTTATCAGAAGAATGGCTGTGAGGGAAGGGCTTACTTATATCACAGTTATTTCTTAAGTATAATTCTTATCACCAAGGGTAAAATTTAAACACTAAATCCTGAAGGCTTGTAGGAATTTAGATGATCATACATTTTCTAAAAAATAAGTGTGGAGATTAGACATGGTCACAACTGAAATCCTCCTATTCCTTCAAAATTGGGTTTGGGAAGAAGGAGGATGTTATATACTGTACATTGTCATGACTCCACTGGAATCAATGGCATTGCCCCAATTTATGCAGCCAAACCCTTTGGTTATAAACTCTGTATAGTAACTTTAAACCTTTTCTTTGTCAGTTTGTTTCTTGATCGGTACGGCTTTTTGACCTTGTCTTTTGTAATGGTGTAAGTACCACTTTTTCATTTTGAATCTTTTCTAGTGTTAATGAAGTACATGATCCTACATATCAATACAGGGTTGACACAGGTAATTTCCAGGTAAGTCAGAAATGTTTTCTTGCTATTAAATTGTCAGGTGGAGTTAGGCAATACAAGGAGGTGGGGTTTTTCTATTAAGATCTCTAACACAATTTAGAAAATAGCAAATGCTGGTCAGATGGTCTTATTCTGACTAGGGTGCTTTTAATTTTGCTTTAAATCATGCACAGACGATACTGAACTCCATCCCAGTGAGAAAATTGACTTGCAAATCTGGAGACTCAACACCACAGGTTTACACATGGACTCATTACTGTTGGGATTGAAAGAAAATTTTTTTAGCGTCTTATTAAATCAGTTTTGTACATCTTTACTCCTGCCGAGATCCTCTGTCCTAGTAAATTTCAGACTTTCTTGTTGTAAAGGAAGATCTGATTTATATGGGTCTATGTATTGTTCAAAGGAGCTGTGTTTTTAGAAAATCATTGAGATTCAGCTCACTGTCAACAAAATTATGACTTCTATTAAACATCCTTTCCTTACATTCCCCAAAACCCTACCTTGATGTATAGCCATTGTTGTTTTGTACTTCCTTTCATGAGCCTACTTTCCCTGAATAAATGGACCGCTTTATGTTGTGCTTTGGGAAATAATTATTTATATTGACAGAAGAAGGAATAGACCACATCTTGTTAAATAATAAAAACTAACACTCTTCTTATAGGGAATGAAAATCTTCTTCCTTGTGGTGGCAACCACATACATTCTCTACCTTTTGTTCCTGATAGTGAGGGCATGCTCAGAACTTCGTAACATGCCTTATGTTGGTAAGGAATATTTCTTTTGATTCTTCCCCAGACAGGCTTGCTTCTCCTAGATGTAGGTGTAAATTTGCTAATAACAACTTTTCTCAATCTTTTCCAGATCTCAGGTTAAAGTTCTTGACTGCATTAACCTTTGTAGTGCTTGTCATTAGGTAAGGCCTTTCAAAGTACATTTCTCAGTACTGTAACTTTTATAACTTTTTTTTCAGGGCTTTGAATACATTTTGTTGATAATAAAATTGTCAATGAAACTGAGGAATGCCTTTCGATATGGCAAGCATTTCTTATTTTTTTAACCCTTCTTGAGGCTTTTAGAGCTAACTTTATATTATTTCTGTTACCACAGCAATACATAAAGATTTAGAGGTTCACTTAGCAGAGATGTTTTCTGTACTGCTGAGTGGTCTGCAGTGCACCGTTCACCTCTTTTGGAGCTTTATAAGCCTCACTTAGTCAAAACAGAAGTTTAGAACTAGTTTCTTAGATTATTATTAATATCTGCCTCCTTCACTTCAAGCAGTTATTTCAGATTACTGTTGAGTCTTGAATTGTCTGTAGTGGATGAAATCTGAGTGAAGTAGACCATGGTTGTTTTTTTTTTTTTCTGCTTTATTCAGTTGATTGCTGACTTTTAATCACAAAAGAATCATTCTTAATTTAGAACGATGAAAGCAAACATGTCTTAAAATAAATGGTCAGCATGTTAACGTAATTATTTTCTCATATGCTCTTCTCTCAAGCTATCATTTCAGTTTTGTGGCTTAAAGACTCAAGACACCAATATGCTTTAAATTTTTCCACAGCATTGTTATACTCTACCTACGCTTTGGAGCACAAGTTCTACAGGACAACTTTGTTGCTGAGCTGTCGACTCATTATCAGAATTATATCCTTGTGTTGTGATACTGCTCAAGTAGGAATGTTAATCTGTTTTCATGCAGAAGGCACTTAAAAATGATGTACCTAAGGACTGAGACCTTTAACTTCTAGGTGGGCTTTTGAAGTTCAGTCCATTTTGATTGAGGTTTTATGTCAGCATTTTGTAGTAGCTCTTTGTAAACATTATGAGCTGAGACAGTTTCAGTCTAATTTGTTTACATCACATAAATCACAACTGCATTTGATACTTTTCAAAAGGAATGAAGGCCTAGATATGCATGTGTTCAAGTAATTTTAACAAGTTATTGTGACAAATTTGGCTGTATTTGCTGCATGAATTCAGTTTGCTGTTTACCTGTCAGTTGGCATGGGGCATACCAAAATATTTGAGAAATTAATAGTTTAGAAGTCACTGAAAATGCATTTGTGTATTGGCCCAAGTCTAGATGTGGAAGAGGTCATAGCAGAGAATTTATGTGACTTGAGAGAGACTATTTCTGATGTCTGTTGGCAACAGGATTGTGAACTGTATTTCTGGACCTGAACCATGAGATCGTAGTTCATTTGACTTTCTGAAAGTGCCTGTGTGACTGCAATTGCTCTGGTTACTGATAAGCTTAGATATGTGTTGGGAGCTAGTAGAAAACAGCATGTAAAGCCTTTAGTGTTTTCCCAAAATGATGGCAAGAAGCCATCTTCAGAGTCCTATCTACAGATAGTCCTTTCTCCTTCCTTCACAATTGCTGTGCCAAGCAAGAAATTTTTCAAAAATAAACAAAACCACCCCACCTGAACACCCCCCTTACTCAGCTTGCTTTTAGCATTGAAGGCAGAACTATGCAATTTACCATGCGCTCCACCACTCAAGAGTACCTTATCTCAGCAAATGTTACTTGTGTTAAAGCTTTGTCTTCAGTGGGAGCTTTACCTTGAAATAGCTTGAGTACATTAGTGGTCACTGAATTTAAAACACGCAGTTTTGCTTATCCATTCATGCTCTCAGACTTGAAGGTAAACATTCTTTCCGTTGAAACAGCTTATCTGTGGTTTGGGTCTTGTTTCCAAATTTAATATGTATGGAGCTATACTGAGAAATATCCTTGACACTTAATACCAGCAGAATTCTTATCATTTTATGGTTTATTGAACTTTTATCTCTACACTTTAGCCTTTGTGTATTCCCCCTCAAAGAATGCACTATATGGTAAGTGTAAGCAATTGTCTGGCAAACTCAGATGACAAGAGCTGGCACGTTAGCAGATATTGTGTAACATCTGTATATCTTGGTTTTCTTGTTGCTGTTTCAATTCGCTTTGAGTAAACATAAGCAGAAGCTGCACTGTTCCTGAGCAAATTAGTGTTGGAAATATGAAGGAACACATAAAATGTATACAACTCATTAGCTAGACTTGAATTCTTATGCACTTAGATCAAGCTGGTAAGTCAATATGATGTTTGCAGATAATGCACTAACTTTTGCACTGACTCACAGACAATCCTTAAGAAGCAACAACCCTTCATTTGTACTTTGTTCTAACAAAGGTTAACATATTGGCATGCTGGCAGACTGGACTCTGGAATAGGTACCGTGCTGTTGGAAAAGTAGGAGTGCAGCTGATCTCTAACATGGGAGGGATTTTGGGGAACTTGCTATTGGGGAGAGGGTGGCACAAGGGACATGTAAAGGACTGAATCAGTGGCACTTCTGGTTTTGCATTCTTATGTAGAGGATGTAATCTGACTCACATGATGATTATAAAGTGTTAGCCCTCTCTTAACAGATAAAGATCTGTAAAATCAGTATTTGTACTGAGTGCATTCTCTGCTTTAAGCATTGAGTTTAAAATATAGAACTGTAGAACAGCCCAGGTTGGAAGGGACCTGGAAAGATCATCTGGTCCAACCCTTCAGGGAAAAGGGAGCCTAGATGAGATTTCTGGCACCCTGTCCAGACACATCTTACGTGCTGAGAGGTACGCAGGGGGAAGGCTCTAAATAGTGGAGCTGGTCCCTTCTCTAAACTTTTTAGAGTTGAGAGGGACGGAACTGTTACAGAAAAACGCTATTTTGCCATTAAGAAAGACGAGAAATGGCTGGGTGAGGATAAAGTTAAAAACTTGCTGTTGAGTTGCAAGAAATATTAGTTTATAGAAGGCAGAAGGCCAGGAAAAATATGTTTATGGCAAATTGCTGGACTGAATTTTACTTGTGTATAATTATGAACTGCATAATTATATATATATATAATATATATAATCCTATATATAATATATATAATCCTTCACCTATTTCAAGGATGAAAAATAACTGCATACAAGGGATTACAACTTTGGTCTACTATATCTGTAGCTTAGAAATAACCAAGAAGTTAAAGAAGGCTGTGCTTTTTAAATACATATGAACATTTGAATAATGATTAAGAATAATGAGGTCTGACTTAATTACTCTTATGTGCAAGTTGAAATAATATGACATAGGACACTGCAGAAGGGAGGAAATCCACTTAGACAACATGGAGAATATCTGTCTGAAAATGAGATAGTTATGTCATCTCCTTAACTCTTAAGAATACCATGATGTTGTAGCTGAAGGGTGAAGAATTTAGAGAGAGTTCCTGTTTGGATATAGTTTTGTGACTGCCTTGGAGATTGTCGAGTCTGCTACAGTGTTGAGTTAGAAGTCCAGCCTCATTTCTGTATTTAATGTGCTAAATTAACCCTTATTTGTGTTTTCCAGAATCACAGTTGAAAGACAATCCTGCTTTTTCTATGCTGAATGATTCAGATGATGATGTGATTTATGGGTAAGATTATAAAATACCTATGGAGAGTTACTTTTGGTGTGGTTTTTGTAATTTTCCATATTCATTAAATAAATTATTTGTAAGTTCTTTGTGAAAGTATTCTGCCTAAAGAACAGAAACATAGCCTTATTCGGAAACAGAAATGCAATTAGAATACATGTTATTTTGTTTTTCCTTTTTTTGGTTTCTAAAAGGGATTGCCATGACACTGATACAGACAGGTAAGAAAGTATTAGGATGCTTGTAGGTCATGGAGTGAAAGCAGCAAGAGCTGTGAAAGGAAAGGACTTCCTTTTAAACGGGGAAGGGTTGCAGGAGTCAGGTGGAGTTAGCAAAGAGGCAGCTCATATGTAAATGCTTCAGGGAAGGAGAATGGCTCTTCTTAAGTGTCCATCACTTACTGAAATAAGAATAATTAAATCTAGCAAAACTTCCTAGACATGAGAATTATAGCAGTGCTTAAAACACACCCTCATAAGATGTCTCTGTGCTAGACCCTGAAAATTCATTATCTGCCCTTGTTTTCACCTCTTACCAGACACTAAAGTGGCTGGAACAGTGAGGATGGGATTAATATTGCAGTAACCCGACCAGATTTGTGCTAGACTAGCTACATGCATTGTCTGAGATAGCTTGCCTTTGTTTAGTTGGATAAGTAGTGGTAGTACCAGCTTGCTTCTGTACAAATCCTTGTGAAAAGTGGCTTGTAGTTACTGGAATAACTTTTATTATGCATCATCCTTTGAAGAGAACTCTTATATATTGTTCATATTCCCCACAAGGAGGAAAACAGATACCAGCTTCTTACCCAAATAACAATTTGATACCTCAGTGTAGTTTAGAACTTTCCTGTTTATTTTGGACTTCCTATCTGAACACCATGTTCAGAAGTTTTAACAAGTATCTGTTTCACAGGAGTGACTATGAAGAAATGCCACTTCAGAATGGCCAAGCTATTAGAGCCAAGTATAAAGAGGAATCGGACAGTGATTGATTGATTTTGATGTAGACAGACTTGTTCAGCTGGAATTAAACAATTTTGAAGTTTTCCTAGATGGAAAACTTCCTTGGCTTCCTTACAGTCTGCTGTCATCTGAACACCGACTCCCAGGAAGGACAACCTGCTTCTATTTCTGTTTATGAAGTTAAAACTGAAAAAAAGAATGCTTGAAAAGGTTGTGGTGAAAACTTAAGAAACCAAAATTTTTACATGTCTTATAAAATGCCTGATAGCAGGATGTCTGGGGACTAAAATCTTTAAGTCTAATTCCATTTAGAAGTGTCACTGATTATGTGCTGATTTTAAAATTGCTTCCTTGCTCTTTGTTTTTTTGGGTTGGGGTTTTTTTTGAGGATTATGTACAGCATACTGTCATTCATCTGTTGCATTTGTGTTAACTCTTTTGTATATTGTCCAGTGCTGTAAGAAATGTCTCATTTCCCTTTCAATTTTCTACCTTAGTCTTTTGAGCTGGAGGCAGGGAATGAAGTATTTTAGAGTTGGGGTTTTTTTGTTGTTGTTTTTTTTTTTCTATGCAAGAAAACACAAGCTTTCCATTCTTCCTCCAAAGAAGTGATATAGACTTAAGACCATTTTTTAAATTCATTTAAATGAGTTTACCAGATTTGTAAGTGCAAGATACGTGCAAGTAGTCACGTTCTAGTGAGCCAAAAGAGCCTCAGTGGTGCAAAATTATTTGTATAATATATGTTTTATAACATGCTTTACTGCCACAACAGAAGTGTGTGTTTTGTTTTTTTAAACATCCCTTTCAAATGGAAATATTTATGCAGCAACAAATCTCAGAAGGAAGCCTCAGAAGCGTTTTTTGTATGCTGGAGGAAATTGTTAAGATTTACAGAGAATACACTACGAAAGTTTCACAGAGAATTACAATTTCAAATTTCCAAACATTTCATTTTTAGAGGCTTTTTTTACATCAGAATTTTTCCTTAATTTGTATTAATAATCTACATCCTAGTAACAACTGTGGCTGCTCATGTATTGAACGTGCACGAAAGTTAGCTTTTGAGCATGTTCTGTGCATAGTTCAACTTTTGTCATACCACAGTCGCCACCTGTACTGATCAGAACTTTTACTAGCACATTTGTGATTATCTGTATTCCATCTTGTGCTGGAACAAAGTTACATGGGAATTAAGTATTCCTAGTACAATGCTGCTGCTTCTCTAAAAATTGTTTTTCTCCTACACCATTGTTCAGTTCTTTAAAGTGGATGCTGTTTGTTTCTAACTACTTTTGTTTTCAGGTACTTGACCCGTCTGAAAGTATCTTTTTTTTTTTTTCATGGATTTGTAACTGTGATTTACTCTTGTAAAATTTCTCCGCCGTGCTGCTGTAGCAGCACTGTTAATGTATTTGACAGAAAATGGTGCTGGCTGACACTAGGGAATCGTGCTCATCATTGAAGTAGTTCAAGCAGAACAGTGCAATGAATCCTACTAGACTTGCTGAATCATATTGGGAAAAAAGTGGATTTGCTCTGCTTTGATGCAACAACTATTCTAGGCCATTCCCATTGCAATAACCTCCTGGTAGCTGTTCAGGATCGTGCAGGGGAGACTTCCCAGGACAGCAGTTTGCTTGGAGAGGACCAAAGGAACTGCTTCATGTGGCTGCATCCTTGCTATCGTAGAACAGTTCAGATTAAATGAATGCTCTGCTAAAGACAAGTGTGGTAAGATACTATGTGTGTGAGAGAGAGAAAATTTCCTAAAATTATGTAGAGCTGTGAAATTCTTTGAGGGTATTTGACATTTAAAACTTTCTGTACCCGGGATCATTTATTTGTTAGAAGCCAAAGCACTGTTGTATGGCTAAAGCAAGGAAACTGCTGGGGAGGAAGGGAAGGTTTTTCTCTTTAATTTCTTAATTAATTGGTGTCAGTTTAGAACATATAGGGAAACATTACAGAAATATTTCAAGTTAGTGGTGTGGATTTTTTTCCATTGAATTGTAGTAAGCTGTACCTTCAGCACTTCCTTTTAGACTTTTTTTTTTTTAACAAGTATGTGAAATGATCTTTATATCCTAAAAGTGGAGAGCCCATTCTCATTTTTACTGTTCCCCAGATGATACTCTTGAGGCTTACAGCTGTTTGAATTTGCAGAGTCAAGACTTGGGAGCCAACTAGGCATCCTCTGCACAGCATCCTTTGCACACCCCAAATCCTTTTGACTTCCATTCCAGTAACAGTGGGTACACAAATTTGGTCTTCAAAAATTGATATTTACATGATCCTTATATAGTCAGATCTTTTGGGTTTTGATATTGTTTGATCCTGTTCTAAATTGTTCTGATTTGACCAATGTGCAAAGTACACTGATGTTTCTTTTCACAGTCTGAACTGGTTGTTACAGTTAAACCTGAAATACAGGGTCATGCTTTGGGATTTCATTAACTAAAGACAATATTTTTAATCTAACTTTGAGATGATAATTTTTTTCTAAGCTGTTCTCAGCCCATTTCACTTGCTGTTTTGTTTGCATTAACTTTTCTACATCACTACATTCAAAGTGGAAATAGGAAAGCTGAGAATGGGAAATGTGTAGTTAAAGTATCTCACTACAGAAATAATGAGAAAATAGTTTCCTTGTTAATTTTGAGAGATTATATTTAAACAATGTTTGCCTTGCAAAATACCTTTGTATTTCCAAAGTGCTAGAGTATAATGGTAAGCTTGGTTGAAGCACTGTTGCATCAAATTCAATATACAGTAAAAAGGCAAAAGCAGTGAAGCAGATAAGGAAATAGTTTTGCTAGTAAGAAATCTCAATTTCTCTCTTATTTCCACAGTTGGAAAGCAGAGACAGTATTTGGGGAATATTACAATATGGATTGTAAACAGCTTGGGAGCAGGTGGCATAAATTCACCTCTGAGTAAACTATTGTAACCTAAGGGTGAAACAGAAGATATCTGGGTAAGAAACTAGCCTGGCTTTCCTTTCATTACTGTTAAAGTAATTATTTCCATCACTAGTGGAACTATAGAAAATGAGAAAAGTATAAAAAAGGCCCCACAGCATATAGGGTTCCTGCTTTGAAGGAGATGCTGTCTGTTAACTGCAAGACTTCCACGTATGCAATGAGCAAGAGGGACTTTTAAGAACTCATTGAGTCTGAGCCATTCATGGCAACCATTTTCTGCAGTATTTGCTTTAAAAATACAGTTGGTGTTGGAATTGGTTGGAAACTTTCCTAGGACGAGCAAGGAAGAGGAAGCATAAGGCTTAACACCAGTAAGGAGCAGCTAGTGCAACAGACCCGTGGCACTAATACTGGGGGAAATGGGAGGATGGTTCCTGCTAGGAAAGACTTCGATCTGTTGTCTGAGCCAAAAGACAACTTTGTATCCAGTCACCTAAGTTTCCCTCCATTTCCTTCTGCTTATGCCAGTAATAACCTTTGCATTACTGTAAAACTTTTTTTAGAAGTCTGTAAATATGTAAAATGAAAATATGGAAAAATTGTGTACCAAAATGGTATAAAAATGTGTAAGATAAATGCTCTGTTTAATGAGAAGCTGTAATTAAAAGCTGCTTTGAGAAAGTGTGCATGAGGATGTGTTAAATATTCTATGTATCTAGAAGTTGTGTTAATGACAGCAAATTATACATTTATGTTGGGGAACTTCATGCTAATACAGAATATGAAGGAAAAACTAGTATTTTACTTCAAGCAAAAATTGGGTATTGAGTTTCTTGGAAGACTTCGTGTGCATAATCATTGTTAAATATGTTCATAATAAAGTTTTATATCTTTATATTGTATCTTGGTTTTATTTTCCTTCTAGTGAATGACTAACTGTACCATTTTCCTAACTTACACATATTTTCAGTTTACATGTATTTTCTTATGCATATTTAAACTTGGTTAATTGCCTAAGGCTGGGATCCAGGAGGCTGTGTCAGCACCAATTAACCAGGGAGTTATTTTAGGTTGGATTGTTAGGGTTTGTTTTTTTTTTTTTTTTTTTTTTTTTAAGTACCCTGCCTGGGCTAAAAGGTGGAAGGAGAGGTTGCTAATTTTCCTAAGAACTACACTAGCCAGTTCACAAAGGGGAACTGGCATTCTCAAATGGCTTAAGTGTGGCTTTGCAAAGCCTGCTGTGGTCACCCTGGCAGTAAAACTTCCCCTGGTGAATGTCAGTGCCAGCTCCCTTTCTGCTGAACACGCGTGCTTCACCTGAGCTGCTGTCGGATGCCTCTGCCAGCAAGGCTGGAAGTTCTCCTACTTACCCAGCAATGATGTATCCTCTCAGCACAGCCAGGAGGGGCTGCCCCACCTCCAACCCATTGGCCAGGAATAAAAGTTTAGAGATGGTGAAGATGCTGATGTCATTCATCTCCTCCTTATAGCTCTGTATCTTCCAAGAGTCTGCTTATAGCCGGTAGACTGCGAAGTGCTCAGCATGTCACCCTCTGTGGGGGGCAATGCCATTCCGCGTATAAGCTCGAGCAGAGACTGAAATCTCATTGCGTGCTGAACGAAACAGCTGTAAACATCTCTGCACAAACGGGTGCACAGCTTACTCTTGCTTTAATATCAGAGATAGTAGTGCTCATTTACCAGCAGCAGTTAATTCTGAAGCCATTTCCTTTAGTTAGTTAAAACAGTTAATGGTGGAAGACAGCTCATACTCATTTGCAGCAGTTACAGTAAATGATGACCCTCCCCCTTCCTACTCCTCCCCCTCCAGATCAGGGCTGACAAGCCCCTGACTTCTACAGCTGTAGTCATAGGAAGAGCCATGGCAGTAAGCTAGAGCCAGGAAACAGGGACTGACTCTAATTACCTTCCTGAATACACCAGCCCACAGTTTGTGTTAATTAATTACCTAGAGCTAGGACTCTGCAAGCTCATCACCCTAATGCTTTACTAGGGCACTGAGATGAGCAATTTAAAAATCAGTAACTGCACAACATCAAGACTGTAACATACAACGGCTATAGCATTTTACAGAAAAGCCCCATCTTAATTTGGGGGAGAAGGGGGACCAACACCCAAAACCCCACAACCCCTTTCTGTAGTCCTGAAACAGAGGAAACATTGGTTATTGCTCACGTGTAAAACAATCTAAAAAAACGTATCTATCTACCTTTCTGCAGCACAACTTCTGTTTTAATGCAACAGGGTTTTTTCCTCCCATACAGTTTTTACACTGACAAGTGTCTCAACCTTTTTTTCTGCAGTTCAGCACACACATGAACCAACAAACAGCAAAAAACCAACAGATTTGCTATTATTAACATGAACAAAGGCCAAGGAATGTTTGAATGGCTTGACCAAGAAGCTGAGTATTTATAGAAGTAAATATTGACTCAAAGTGCATGAAAACTATTTCTCTTAAAAGTAAATGAATAGCTCAGTAGGTACTGCACTACCAGCACCATTCTGGCATGCTGATGGAAAGGACATAAAATATCCAACCATCCAGATCAAAAGTTTCCTTAGCAATTCAGAGATTAAAAATTCATTCTCTTTATGACAAGTTTCTCTCTCACCCTGATGACTATTTCAGGCACTTTATTCAATCTATCTTGTTTTAGTATTTTCTTCTTACAGGTGTTGTATCAAATACTCAGCATTATTTCTAGTCAAACCCAAGCTAAAATTCTCTGCTACAGAAAGGTAAGGTACATACTTCTCAGTGTAAGGTATATACACCTAGCCCTGAGGCACTCCCTAGGACATATGCTAGAATAAAGAAGTGGCTCATCATGGAGGAGAAGTGTTTACAGAGATGTTTTGAAACTGGTATGCTAGCAGAAACATACGAGTCTTACAGCTGTATTAAGTCTCAAATGTACCAAGCCCAAACCTGCTAATAAAGACAACTTTTGTGCCCTACTGACAGCAGAAACTGATAGGAAGGAAGAGGGTTGTAGCCTTACCTAGCACAGGGTTTTCTAGTCTGTTGGGATACATCGAGTAGAGTTATCACAAAGAGCACCCCTGTGCACCCAGCACTGTGAAAAACAATCCTCTACTGTCATTCGATTTTTCAGTATTAAGTCTTTCCAAACAGTGGAAACATACTGCTGTATCAGCAGTCACCTCATCCTAGACAGCTTTAGCTGAGAGCCAGAGTCTGAAAATATTTGACAGGCATTCTTAAACATAAGCAAATGCAGGTCACTCAGACTGCCTCTAGCCCAGGAGTACTCTCCCATAGCTGCTTTGTAAGTAATTCTTTCAACTTCACTAGCAGGGAGCTACTGCTTACAGAAGCAGCAGTTCACAGAGGTAGTCTGAAATGCATAGCATGCTTCCATTTCTTTAATTAGCTGACAAAGAAAACCTTATCCAAACCTACGCCGAAAACTTGTTTTACTTGTTACTCCTCTGCAACTTCACTCTAGAAGGCAGGACACTTATTCACTTTATTTAGTCGCGTTGCCTTGAGGCAGTTTTTTTTCCCCCCTTTCAGAAAGGATCATGTTTCACCAACTATCAGAACTCCTCACACTATCAGCAGAATCAGTGTAGAAGGTAGCAGGTAAGTTCAAGACCTACTGAACACATGTAATTGGCTGCAGTAGTGAATGATTGCTCATGTAGAGCTTGCTGAGCACTTCTAGAATGTGAAAAACTTATCTTTGTTCAATAAAGACAGTTATTTCTGTTATCATTCCAAGCCCTGAATACCACACAATCAGAATAAACAGATCCCAAAAATGCAGCCAAGTTACTTTCTGATAATCATCTCATTCTGTAGCAACCAACTCTGGCAAAATTATAAAAGTGCTTTGTATTCAGCTACCTTGAAGACAATTAAAAGAATTGGAACTTTTTTTTTTAACAACAAAAAGAGTTAAGTTTAAATGAGTCACACCAATGATTATGAATTCAAATAATTTAATGCTAACCAAGAGTACAAAGTGTGAAAGTCAGTGTCTCATTTATATTGGTCTTAAAAAAGAAATCTAGAGAAAGTGTTTACACTGCAGCAGATTTCAGTATTAGCACCTTGAAGAGAAGTTCTTGAAGTGTTAAGACAGTATGGCAACACTGGTACGATACTAAGTACAAACATAAACCATGTAACAGCATGTTTTCACATTTCTAAGTTTGAAAAAAAAAAAAGTGACTTAAAAAGTACATTAAAACCAGAAGTTGTTCAGTGTATTCACAGTTTTGAGTAGAGATGGAATCAAGTGCTGGATTAGAAAAGAGAAGGATGATTGATTTCAAGGCAATTATATTGCAAGTCCAAAGGCACTGACAATACAGTACATAGTCTTATTCTCCCATCTCACAGTGCAGGTTCCTACAAATACAAAAAAGGGTTTCAGAGACAGAGAAAAGTTACAGTGATTAAATGCATGCCCTTATATGCATGTTTGTAATTGTTTACATGAAGAATCTTAAGAATGAAGCTTTCACAACAGCTAAGCATTTCATATATAGCAGAGAGATTCATCAGAGCCAAATGGAAAAAATACCAAACTGCATGCTATTACTCCAAAACTCTAGCACCTGGAAGAAAAAAGTGTACTGCCTAGCCTTAGCATTAAAGTTGCAAGCTGAAAAATCCAACAGTTGTGTTCCTTACCATCACTGGAGTTGTCCCAGAAGCAAGAGCTTGCTGTATGTAGCCCAGCACCATTCTTTTGCATAATCACACAGGTCACTGTTAGTCAGTAGAGAAGCTTTTATTAATTTATCACTAACATTAATTACCATTTAGCTACATTTTGCTTAGCACAGTACATACATACACACATATGCATACATACATGCTTATGAGTAGTTTACAGACATGACTCTTGCTAAGATCTTCCCCCACCCCCTACCCATCAGTGCACTTGACTGTACCAGCTTTAACAGAAAAGAGAAAGTTGAGCTCACCAATATACTTGAAAGGCTTCCCCAGCTTTGTGAGTTGGCTCAGTGTTTGTTCCACCACACTTGTTGTCCACTGGTTCACTTTGCTGTGCTGGTAGGCATTGCCACCTATCGCACTTTCTATGGCCTATTGGCGACAAACACATGAAGGAAGCTGCACCATTACCAGTCTACCAGGCACCCATTAAGCCATTCCAACATGGAGCACTAAAGATGACACCCCACACCTACAGAAAAAAATTCTAAATACTGCTTGTCCATATCAATTGGTGAAAGTGTTTTCAATTATTAAAAAACCCTGCAGGTCAGAGTTTGAGTCAGGCATAGGGGAAATCATTATAGGTTCCATCTTCTCTTCATTTTGTAATATTTTGATTATCCCAATGTCCCCAAGACAGAGTTATGAAAAGGGTCTTGCATTTAAGCAGTCCTGAAGAGATTGAAAAAATACAGACAACAATGGCTTATTCACACATATGCTTCTATGGAAATGAACTTCACATTTTTCAGCAGAATTGTTTTTGGGAAACAAAACCCCAAATCAAAACAAAAGACCCATAGTTGCTGGTTACTAATACAGCAGAAGCTTTCAGCCAAATAATTCATTTTACTTATGAGGGTTGTTTCCCCTTCAAGATACAAATAAAAGGGCTTTAAAGCTGCATGTTTTTCATTGATACATTTTTTTCCTCACATAAATTGTTTAAAAAATAACCACAAAATTATTTCAGATTCAGAAAAGATATGAGCATGTATTAAAGCATGTGTATTCAATTTACAGAGACTGACCAAAGCAGTTGTTTTGCAACAAGAAAAAGATTGCACTAGTGTACTCTACGAAAGGAATTCTGGATGCAAAAAAAAAAAAAATTCCTCTGGAAATTTTCTTGACAGGAAATTCATGTTTCTTAGCAACAGTAACAGCTCAATCATTTCAAACAAACAAGAACTCCTTCTGGAGGAAAAGCATCACAAAAGAACACACTGACATGCATATGCAGACAGCCTATAAAAAACCCCACCCTGTACGTTACCAAAACATAAAATCTATCTCTACAGGGTTTAACATAAAATATTACCCTAGAAATTCTAACAGGGATACACTGCAACCAGAGAGGAGCATATGAAATTATTTTCATTATCTCTCAGATTTGTAATACATATCACAGCTAAAGCTAGGTATCATTTCCACTTGAAGTATATACATTGGTTAAATCAACAATTATCTATACTTTGATAGCAACCTATTTAGAAATCTATTACATATCAGTTATCAGATTTTCTTGAATACCTTTCAGCACACAGCATACTACACTTCTACACCACCAAAATGAAAATGTTAAGTTTACCTCTTTAATGATGCCACTGACTTCATCAACAACAAAGGAAGTCTACAAGAAAGTAGAATTTTAAACAATCAGTGGACACATTCTTCTGCTTACAGAGTTTCAGCTTTGTTAAGAACATGCACTAGAAGCTTAATTTATGCTTGTCAGACTTCTTGCAAGTCAGAAGATACCGAGTCTTCCTTTATTTGCTCATATGTCCTCTGGCTTCCTGAACCCAGTCAAGTTAACATTCTTAGCAAAGTAATGGAAAGTAACAGATGAACTAATACTGGCTAGCCTTTTGAGTCAAAGTTTTCAAATTTTAAATGGAAAGTATTTTAAAACAATATCTATAGCACTTCTGTACACATATATTCTCATTCTACAATAAGCATTAATGTCTACAATTCACAGTGGGCTTGCAGAGATAACCTGAGTGTGCAGACACAGCTTACAGTTAAATGAAACTGACATCTCCAGGGCACTGATGCAGACAAAACATCAATTCACAACTCAAGGAAAAGCTGTCATGACAATCTCAGCAGGGGATAAGAAGAAAACTGCCCCTTGGAAACCAAATGGGAAATCTAGCTTGCTGGACTACCCACCACCTTCAGCCTTCTCTCAGGCTCTGGGAAGTAGACAGTAAGGATGTGGAATAGGGACAAAGATGACCCTAACATTTTACTAATCTTGAAACTGCTACCTGTTTACTTGTATGGTTGGTATGCTTTCCTGTTTTAGTCCCTCAAGTATTGCTGCCGCCCATGTAAGGTGGTTAAATCAAGTCACCACCACTGCGGGGGGCAGCCCAACACACCCCCGCAGCCGTTCAAACGGCCAGGGAGCTCTAACAGGCAGGATCCCTCACGGCCAGGGACTGCGTTTTTACTACTGGTAACTCACAGCCTCACCTCACAAACCAGAAGAAACGAATCAGACAAAAGAAATGCTCATAACAGCAAGCTAATTAATTTCAGAAGGCCGAATAAGGATTTCAGAATGAACCTAATCAAGCATATGTTGGCTGAGTTTTCACTGGGAGGTCTGTCAGCTTCTCCAGCTGCTGAACGTGTTTAACAGCGTAATTCAGGTGTGCAGGCAGGACGCAGTTACACCTGCTCAGGAGAATTTCAACAGTATATTCATAAACCTTTGGTCAGAAGGTGAACAGTCTAACAGGCTTCAATGACAAGTGACATTCACAAAGATATGAGCAGCTGAGTGATCTTGGTGACAGAAGCAACAGCACGCCCCAGGAGACATGCAGGCAAAGCCTTTTCTATAACTATTCGGAGGCACCAACTTGCTCGCACACTTCAACATTTTTAAAAGCTTTTATGTGCTGTGGCAAACTGGTTTTTATTTTCAGCTTCTTGACTTTGATTTAATTTTAATATGCCTCATTTGTTTTCATGATACTAAATTTTATGGGTGCTTACATTCTAAGGTGCACCAGTTTATTTAACCAAATAAGAGCTACAATTATTGAAATACTCTTTCCCATAGAGCCTAAGTTAAGAATCTGCATGCCAGACATGCTGGCAGACATGAAGCATGCTGTCAGGCAAGATGATAAACCATATACACTTTTTTTCTTCACAAAGTCTAGAACTCTGCTCAGAAATGCCTTTGAATAAGTGCAAATGTGGTTCACCAAAGTAAACTGAATTAAATTCAGCCCAAGTCCTCAAAGGTATTTAGGTATCTAATTTGTACTGAAACAAGTGGGAAAGAGCCATAGATTTGAGAATTTGGTTTTAGAGTTGCTGTTACTTCTTGACCTCCTTCTTTTCTGGGATGAGAGTGTATATGGGTTTAGATGCATGACAAAACAGAACACAAAGTTCTGATTATTCAGCTTTGTGATTTATGTGCCGTAACTGAGCTGTCAAATAACACAACACTACTAGTCCATCTTTTAATAAGATTATATAAACACCTTGTGTATTAAAAATAAAGGGAAAAAAAATCAGAAGCTTTATGATTTCCCTGCGCTACCCCTCTGGCTCAAGGAAAGCAGATGTGATGTTTCTGATACCTTGTTTAAAAGGGGTGCTTCCAGGCAACAAATGCAAACTGCAAAACTGTATTATTTTTTAGTAACTCTGAAGACATTTTTGAAAACAGTTATAAGAATGATGTTCAAGTATGTTAATTATATATATATTTTTTAAATATCTGTAACTGTATAACACGGGCCAGGCCCAATAACGAGGACAAGGCTTTTATAATAGCACAAGCCTGACACACCTTCATTCCTACCACTGCTTTGCTATTGTCTAACCAAGTCACAATGCAGCTGTTTAAGAACAATGCAGCAAATTGTCACAGCTCGGAAAAACTGTCCCTCTGCAAGTGCAACACTTGCTGGGCAGTCATTTAGCATGATAAAGACCCTTGATTTATCCGACTTTGCATCTTCATTAATGGGGTATAATGTCTCATTAGCGTGCCTGTAACATGGAGTCTACCTACCTGAACTCGTCTTTCCGCACAAAAATAGCTTATTCGAGTCTTCCACTGATCTAAACGGTACCAGTAAACCTTCTACCACAGCACCCGGCTTCATCCTGCCGGTGAAGCCAGAAGCCACGATACCCCTCGCGAGCGTTTTCTCCAAGTGATCTGCAGCGGCAGCTTTCGGGAGAGAAACCGGCATGGGTGGGCGCCAAAGGAGAGGCGCCCAGCGAGCACCCGAAACGCAGACGAGGGGCTGGCCCACCGGCCCGGCCGGGAACCAGACCTGCGCACACCTCCACAGGGCCGGCGAGCTCCCGGGACGGCTCCGGCCCGCCCGGGGGGCGGTGGGCGGGCAGCGCCGCGCAGCCGGGCGGTAGGAACAAAGGCTGGGCCTGTCTCTTGCCGTTGCCCGGGACGCGCGGCTCGGAGACACCCGCCAACGCCCGGCGTCCCCCCGAGGCAGGGCGGCAGGGGGCTCCCAACGGCCCCGCGCTCGCCCAGGGGAGACCGGGGCGGACAGGTACCGCCTTCGACCCTCCGCCAGCCCGCAACCTCCCGACAGAGGAAGCCCGGGGGCAGCCCCGAAGCTGCCCTCCTCCCGCCCCCCCGGCCCGATCCGTTACCTCCTCCCCCGACTGGAAGTCGTCCATCTTCCCGGTGGAGCCCCTCACACCGCAACCGACACCCCGGCACCAGCACCACCCCACGCGCCGGCCGCTGCTCACAGTGCGCCTGCGCCTCTGGCCCCGCACCCCCGCCCGCGCCGGGCTGCGGCGCTTGCGCAGCGCTGCCCGCGGGAGGCGGCGCCCGACCACCGGGGCCGCTCGGCGCTCTACGCTTGCGCGCCGCGCGCGCCTCTGCCTCGGTTCCGTACAGCCCGGCGCTCCCCCGCCCGGCCCGTTGGCAGTGCGCATGCGCACTCCTGCCCCCCTGCTCCCACCCCGCCGGTCTCTTTACGCCTGCGCAGTGCGCTCTGCGCGTCTCGGGTGCGTAGCAACGGGGAGAGCCGCTGTCGCTGCGTCAACCGCCGCTAGGGGGCGCGGCCTGCCCAGCGCCCTCCAAGATGGCGCGGTTTCCATAGCGACAGCGCGGGGGAGGCCTGGCCGGAACCCTGTCGGGGAGATGCTGCTCGGTGGGGTGCTGGGACCGCCATCGCCTTGTCAAACGCCCCAAAGCCAGGGGCTGAGATAGAGAAGGCTGCTTGTCGCGGTTGTGTTTTTCATCCAGACAGCTTGCCGTTTGTGTTCAGTGGGCACACCTGGAGAGAGATGGGTCCCAGAGGCGCTTCCCTGGGACCCATCTTGTTTCTGGAAACTGAGCTTGAAAAGAAGGCCTGAGCATGTCATGTTGTCACCGAAATCGGGAATGAACCTCTTAACACCAATGTAGCATTAAGAAGCAGGCATTCTCTTTATTACAGTGCCGGATGCACTCCACCTTATGTGCATACGGAAAGACAAAGGCACACTCATTATATACATTTAAAAAATGAATATTTATATAATTCCCGAGAAGTACTCATTTCTGGGGAATCTAATGCATATGTTAAATACCTGCCTATTTCCAGGAAATCTAATGTATACATTGTGAGACTGCATCAACACACGCAGGCTTGCTTATCTTGACAGTACAAAGCGCACTGAATCGGGGAAGGGTCGCTCTTCGGGTGTAGGCTTGCTTATCTTGTCGGTACAGAGCTTATACAAAGGGGCCTATTATTGATATATTATTGTTTAAGTTTTTGGTATCAATGTATGCCTGGGAACTGAAAAACAAAATGGAAAAACATGAAGAATATCTGAATTCTTACAGTTTAAGCAGATCCTGTTATTTAAGCAGATCCTGTTATTTTTAGCAGCCAGAATCAGAATCTGGACAATGAAATTGAAAGGGCACGCTTTCCGCAGTTTATGGATTTTGTGCGTGTGTGTGGTGTTTACAGGTTGCCCTAATTACTGATGATGCCAACCTCTGAGAGCTGCTCTAGACAGTGAAAGATGCTGTTCAGGTTCAGAGTGGCCTGGATGAACTGGAGAAATAGTCTGAACAAAGGAGAAAGTAACTTACTGGGGGCAATACAGAGGCCTATACTGAGCCAGGAATAACCAGCTCTATGAATGCAGACAGAGCAGGACCAACTCACTTGGTAGCTGTTACATAGACAAGAGAGTAGGGGGGTGTATTAGGTACAATTTACCTCAGTCTGTCACATGATGCTGCTGTTAAAAAAAGGAGATGCTGTATTGTGACATGTAAATGGACATACAGCTTGCAGGACGCAGGAAACACCATGTCTGTTGTACTCTGTGCAATAAGGCCTCACAGGGAATACTGTGTCCAGGTTTAGATGTTGTGTGTCAAGAAGGTCGTGAGTGAGTTACAGCCTCAGGGCCTGAGTGCGCTGACAGGCCTCAGCTGCCCTGAACAGCCTCAGCTGTGGCCTCCACCCCTGCGCCCTCTGCTCCAGGCCTGTCCCAGGCCTTGGCCCTTCATTTTGACCTTGTCTCCAGTCAAATGTCTGGCCCTGCCTCCTGTTTCTCCTGAAGAAGACCCCAACCGGTCAGCTTGCTTTGGGATTGTGTGGGCACCCTGTGGGTAGCACCTGCTTTGCCTGCCCCACTGGGATGTGGTGGGACTGTGGCTGGCTGATGAGCTTGCCCTTGACCCCTCTCCACTGAGCCCTGCACTCACTGCTCCCTCTAGGCAGAAAGCAGAGGCAAAAAAGTGAGGCCTATGGGAAGGCTGAACAAGTGGTTCTTATTTAGACAAAAGAATAAAAGTCTGTAACTTAGTTACATTCTTAGTGCGTATAAAATACTGCAGTAATTTTCCACATCCAGATGTGAGAGGGAAAAATACAATGAGATAAAAGTGTGACAACTAAGTCTTTGGTTAAACATAAGGGAAAGCTGGTAGTAAGGCTAACGTTCCTCAGCCTGGCTTTGTGATACTACAGATCTGTCACCGTGGGTAGTTACAATCATCAGGTTATTTCTGGTCTTTCATTTAGTTAAAGTTTTGCCTGAAATGAAGGCTCAGATCACCCAAATATTCTTTGTTGGGCTTAGCTCTGTGACCTACTAACAGTTGCTTTCTCTTCAGTGATACAGCTGAAGAGGGTGATTAAATGTGTCATACACAGGTGTTTGAACCTATTTAACTTAATGAGGTTATAAAATTGCAGGCTGATTAATTTTGCCATGTGAATAGAATTGCAGTGCTTTGTTGAATTTTAACTAAAAAGATTTCTTGAAACACTAGAAGAGCTTCTGCACCATACATACAGTTTATCTGGTAGAGCCAGGAACAAAAAGAAGATTGACCTACAAGAACAGCCTTCTTTTCCAAACTTTGAAATAATTTAGATGTAATGTTGAACTTCGTTACTCACACTTGGTTCTGTAGTAGACTGAAGTGGGGTATCCGATCCAAATAATATTTTAACTTTTTATTGCTATCTGAGATCAGATTTCCAGGTAAAATAATTTTCTTCTTTGCACAGATACATAAAAAATAAATACTTTTGAACTTTTATGTATGCTAATTGCTTTGTCATTCAGACCTGAATAGAAAACTATTTTGTTTCCAGGAAATAACCGCTTACCGTACAAGCGGAGTTTTCTGTGCAAGTCCTGGTGACATTGAGGTCAGTTGTATTTTCATATCTATAGTATTAGAAAAAGAAATTATGTAGCACTCAAAGCCACTTCTCTTCCTGTGACTGGCTTGAAGACTGAGCATGTTTTGATGATGTTGGTCAGCTTTTATAGTCTCTTATGCTGAGTCTTTTTTTTAATGTTAGAAAAATTAAGAACTTCTCTTTGATTCCTAGTTGCTGTTGCTGGTAACAAAACCACAGACTTGGCAAAAGCTGTTGTAATGCTATTGCTCTTCTTTGAGTGCATTTGCTTTTAGCTGTTTTGGGGATGCTCCTCTGTGCATATGTCAGTCTAATTTTGGTGCCCAAAGGAAGGAAAGGGGGTGGAGAACAACCACCGGTTTTCTTTAAGGAAAGATAAATAAGCAATAAGAGTGCTACTCATCTCTTAAAAGCAGTTTACTTCCACACATCTTTCTTTGATGGCTGCTGTAAAGGTAAGGACATCTTTTTAATGTGTTCCATATGACTTTGCACAGAGGGGTGCATTTTTACTTACTGCAATGCTGGTATTTTAGACAGCAAAGATTTCATGGAAAGACAACTGAAAGTTTAAAAAGTTCGTTTGTTTTTTTTTTTTACTTGAAGTGCTGAGGTGAGATGCTATTAAAATCACAACACATAACTGATAAAACATTATCAAAGAACTTATAAATAATTTGCATGTGTGTATCCAAGGATATGAAAATTAAACTGTTGCAGCCAGGTAGTATAAAATTACACTTGTAATTTTCTTAACTAAGAATAAATTTATGTGATTGGCATCTACAGAGTAGAAAAATACCCATAAATTCCAGGAGCTTTTGTGATCATTTTTACTGTGAACCTCCTTAATCTGTGTCTTAGCTACTGATGTATTACATCCATCTTCTGAGTTAGTGGTAAAGTAATCCAATTATCTCAAGTCAATGAAAGCTGTGCCTTTAGAAAAATCAGTTTGTTTATACTTATTTAACTGTCATTATTTTGCTAATGCTTAAAGATCTGAAAGGAGATCAATAAGACATTACATGCAAAATTGCTTTGAGAAAAAGTAGCTTGCTAAGTCAGGCATTTCTAAGTTCAAAAACTTAAAAAAAAAGCTACGTTTTCCATACTTAATCTTGTCTTTGGTAGGCCTTTTGATTGATGTTCAGTTATATAACTACATACTATTCTAGCCTGATATAAATGAAAAAACCCGTGGTCTTCTGAGCTTGCACTGTGTGCGTGCATACCTTTCTCTCCTAAGATGTGACCATGTTGGTCATTCCATCTTCTTTACGATGGCTTTGAGACTTCACATGATAATTTCAGAAAGCTACTGATCCACCTGCAAAAGGCCTGACTCTGGGTTATCTTAAATACATACTTTAAAATAATGCTTAAACAAAACATTTTATGTGAGCTTTGTGCTGCGAAGGGAGAAGTGTCATGGTATTTACTAAAGAGGTTGTTGTTGCTTTTGGTTTTACATAGAAGATGCTTGGCTTTGAGGTTAGCTGACCACATAAAACAGCTAGCTAGCTGGGTGCAGTGGGTAAACATGAAAGGAGGGTATCTGTGAAGGTTTTAAGATTGCTTTTTCCTGTCAAGGAGGATCATTACTGAAAACACCAGTTTTTATTACTGCCAAAAAACTAATCTAATGCAGACAGCTTTGGTGTTAGAAAAGCTCTTATTCTACAGTGGTAGAGAGCTTTTCAGTCCAGTTTGAACACCTCTGTGAAATGTAATCGTGTCTATTGTGGGGCATGAGGATTATCTCCCATTTGGGGGGATATAATACTTTATTCTTAAGATAGATTTTGAGTTATCTTTGAATGTGCAGGAAAAATTGACAGAACACAATGATTGCCTGTGCTTAAATCTTCATAGAATCATAGAATGGTTTGGGTTGGAAGGGACCTTAAAGACCATCTAGTTCCAACCTGGCCTTGAACACTTCCAGGGAGGGGGCAGCCACAGCTTCTCTGGGCAAACTGTTCCAGTGTCTCACCACCCTCACAGTAAGAACAACTTCCTTACATCTAATCTAAATCTACCCTCTTTCAGTTTAAAGCCATTACCCCTTGTCCTATCACTACAGGCCCTTGTAAAAAGTCCCTCTCTGGTTTTCCTGTAGGCCCCCTTTAAGTACTGGAAGGCTGCTATAAGGTCTCCCCAGAGCCTTCTTTTCTCCAGACTGAACAACCCCAACTCAGCCTGTCCTCACAGGAGAGGTGCTTCAGCCCCCTGATCATCTTTGTGGCCTCCTCTGGATCTGCTTGAGCAGGTCCATGAGCTTCTTATGTTGGGGGCCCCAGAGCTAAACACAGCACTGCAGGTGGGGTCTCCTGAGAGCGGAGTAGAGGGAGAGAACCACCTCCCCTGACCTGCTGGCCACACTTCTCTTGATGCAGCCCAGGATATGGTTGGCTTTCTGGGCTGTGAGTGCACATTGCTGGCTCATATTTTTTCCTTCCACTATGACTCTCAGGTCCTTCTCAGGGCTGCTCTCAATCCAGTCTTTGCCCAGCCTGTATTTGTGTTTTAATTATGAAGATTAAAAAACCCCAAACAACCGTAGGAATGTCCAGGTGCAATATTGATAGAGCTGCTGGCTACATGGTGGATTTTAAGCTTTATTCTGTGCAGCATGTAATGATCTTGCCCAGTGGTGAGAGAGTCATGGAAGCTTTTTATGTCTCTGCATGTTGCGGACGGTAGGACGTAGGGCCCCTGGCGCTTCACTCTGCAGTAAGTTTGTTCTGTTGTTTGGTGCCAGAAGATGATGCTAGTCTTTCCATCCTAGCCCTTGTGGCAGTCTACTGCTGGCATTAGATTCAGTGCTTATGATTTATCCCTGTGAATAGGATATGAAGTGTAGCAATAGATCAACTGTTTTGGGTGATGGTGTTTGCTGTATCACTGACGTGCTGAGGCCGAATGCCCTTCTCAAGAATCCTGCCCTGGCTAGGGCAGAACCTATGTCTTCCAGGGGGGTATAGCTGCAAGCAAGACAAAGTGGAAACAAGGGGAGGATCGAAGCTATTCCCTCCCTCACACCACTTAAGTTTGTGCAAGTTGAAGAGATGAAACCATGATCTTTTAAAACATTTGTATGCATCTCTAAATAAGATGCTTTTTGCCCCAAATGTTTTTCATACACTAAGATGTCATCTGAAATCCAGTTCCCAAACCAGGCTTGAAATATGGAAAACTTTGTGCCTTTCTGTGAAGAAGGGAGGTAGTCCTAAATATGGAAAACTTTGTGCCTTTCTGTGAAGAAGGGAGGTAGTCCTTTTTTAAAGAATTTGAAGGAGATACCAAATAGCAACTATTTCTGTGCTTGCTTAACTGCAGATGTTGCTCTTAGTAGCTGTTCTACAGTGACATGTTCTTAATAGCTCTATAAGACATTTATATGTTTTCTTTAAGTTCACTAGAGCGGTTTTATTGGATCCACCTAATAATGACTATCATGAATTTTCTAGCTTTTACTGGTGCTTCAGCAGAATTTTCTGATGATGTTGTAGATATGCTAGCCTTTGGAACTCCTAGGAGTTTACAGAAAGCGTAACTTATGCTGTAATGGGTGTTTTGGTGTCCTGTATAGCGCAGAGGTCCCTAAGTTTGTACTGACTGCTCATTCAGATTGTATTGACTTAAATGGAGTTGAAGGCTCTAAACATGCTCATCAATCCTGGGAGGTATTCTTGAAGTAAAGGATGAAAGCAGGTGAAAGATGCAGGGGCCTTTGAAAATGACATATATTGTGTTAAAAAATTGTTCAGCCTTTTGAGGTTTCAACTGAGTAATTTCCTGTGAAATTGCAGTTGGTAAGGAAATAAAATATGATTATGCCTATCTCTGTCTCTCTTGTTTCCACAGGAAACCAATCTTTTTTTTTTTTCTTTGTTAACACTGCCTCTGTGAAATGCTTTGTCCTTTTGGTGTCTGCTGAAGGTTTCACGTAAAAATATAAAAGAACGGAATGTATACTGTTTATAAACACAAATTATCACCTCCTGCTTTTTTGTGGGAAATTAAGTTAATTGGGACAAGCTGTATGTAAAGTAATTCCCTGCACCAACAGAAATACATTGTCACTATATATCTGAAGTTTTGGTGTTTTGTTTTTTTTTTTAAACTTAAAACTTGCAGTATTTTAAAATAATGATCCAGTAATGCAGATAGTTGGTCAGATTCTCAGCTGAGGTCCATGAGTGAAGCATCAGTAACTGCTTTGGGAAAGCCTTACCCTTCTGTCCTAGAGCCTGACTGTATGTATTTAGTTCAGATTAAGTCTGAAACACTTAAGCAGTTTTCATATATACGTCTTTAATAGTTGGTGTACCATAAGTGGAACTCTCTTACATTTCTTATAACACATGCTAGAGTAGTATTAAAACTGAATGTGGTGTGTAAGCTGAATTAGACTGAATAATGATTTTATTTCTCTACTTTGCAGCAAAGTCCATTAAAATTATTTTCTATTTTAGCTGGAGTTTTACAAAAGTGAAGGTCACAATATATCCAAAATACAGTTGTGATTCTGTTTTAATTTTATACTTCTCATATATTTGTACATTAACATCATCAGTTTGGGGACAAAATTGTTAGTGCATTGAACTGGCAATAAACTGTATCTTAACTAGTGTTTGTGTGTATTAACAAAGATAATAGCATTATTGGGTATTAAACTGTTTATCTAGACTTAACAGACATAGGTAATAGATAGAAGTGACTTGTAGAGGGTGTCTTTCCCTCATTCCTCTTAGGCTTGTGATGTTTTGTCTTTTCTGTAAAATGAGATTAGAAAGGGACATTTTTTTCTCAAACAGTATGACTTTTCCAGTCATGGGGCCTGTAGGCCTGTATTCAAAACTAACTTAAGCTTCTTTTATTGGTTGATTTATGTTGACTGTACAAAAAATGTGAAGGTACGTGGCTACGTGTTAATGGAAAATATGGTGAGACTGTTTGAAGAACGGGAATGTCTTAAAAACCTCTCCTGTATCTGAATTAGTGCCTGAAAGGTCTGAGTATAGCAAAATATGGTCTTCACATACTATTTGCAATGTCTTGAAAAGGAGAGGAGAAGAGATAATAACATGTATTCTTTTTTTTCCCTAGGCCCAGAAATCCCAAATCTACAACACCAAATAAAAAAACATTCCCCCCACTCCTTTACACCATTTCTTGGTGAATTGTCCCTCCATCTGGTGACAGTTAAAGACCTCTCTGGGACCTTGCTGCAAGCTCTCATCTCTTTTGGAACCACTCACAGCAAAACAAGAAGAAAGAAAAGAACAAGAAGTTCTTTCATGTGAAAAAGACTGCTGTGATCTTGTTAACTGTTCATATTCCCTGGGTGGCAGAGACACTTAAATGATGACTTGTGTGAAGACAGACACGGTTATTTTTCTTTTTAAGGGTATGACACAGTGAAACGTATCACCAATCAAGTAAGAGCGCAGGCACTTAACACTCAAACCACATTATACTCTGTAAAGTAGTGTCCATCGCTCTGGATGCAGTAAAACCATAGGACAGGAGTCTACAAAATAAGTGAAGTTTGGGGAAAATGGCTTGTGAATTTAATCTAAACTTCCTTAAGGAATTGGAACAAGAGGCTGTTCTGGAAGTCCTGCATCGTGACCAGATGGTGAGAAAAACAGAGGAGGAAAGAATAAGGTATCTGCCATTCCCCTATTCCTGTATTTCTGTTCCTTTCTTTCTCAGAATTACTCTTCTTCCTCTTTGCTGGCCTTCCAGATGTATTCCTCGTTTTTTACTTCTTGTTAGCTAGTGCCTTTTTATTCTTTGGGAAAATTAAGGGTTAGCCAGATCCTCTTGGATTTACTGTCCTACTGACTAATCTACAGTACAGATGAGCAAATACTGTTCAATGAATAATCTGCTTGATGGATTTTACTTCTAGCCTTCATAGAAAGCTCAGCTGCTGCCTGTATTTTTTCTATGAAGGCTTTATGGCATTCTCATCATGTTCCTATGTATGCCTATAGAGTCCTGGTAATGCAGAACATGTTCAGATCTTTGACTGGCTTGTATAACTTCTGTTGTGCAAAGACTGGAGTTAAGAATCATTGGATACCTGCTCATTGTGCTGAATCCATCACTGTCCCTTCTCGCATGTGACAGGTAGCAAATGCACCACACTGTCTTGGAGGTTATTACTAGTGTCAGTAAGTGTCATTGGTTAGGAAAAGGGGATTATGTTTAATTATTTCACACTGTGCAAGTATCTCAGTTGTGAAGGATAAGGGATAATCCTCTAGCATTTTATTTGCTTTATATCCTTGATATATAGCAAATTTATCCAAAATAGGATTTCCTTGTAGTTTGTACCCTGTTTTGTCACATTTCATCCCCATGTAAAACAGGGTATTTGTGTTGCTAAATTAGAATTTTTTAGTCTCTTAAATGTAGAAACTTAAACTTTGTTTACAGCAAATATTTATGTTACCGGACATATTAAATGACTGTGAAAAGTAAGTAAAGGGTCATAGAAGAAGTTTGAATTGCTTAGAAAATCCCTTTCAACTGTTGATGATGTTGCTAACAATTAAAAACATAGATCTTGATTATTGGTACGTGTAATAGAAGCAAAGCTAAATGAAAGGGAGAGGTTTTGATATTTTGGTCTGATGTGGTTTTTATTTAACTTTCAGATGATGCATTTGGTATGATTATTTTTATTTGGTAGAAGATTTGATTCTTGGATAAATATGATAAAAACCATCATTACATGAAAGGGAGCACCATTTAGCCGCAGGTTTTTTTATGTGAATACATAATCACATGCACCATTTTGGTGCCCTGCTCTGAGCATGCATAACTGACATGAACAGAGCCCCATTTATACAAGGCTATTGCTCTGTGCGCCGTTGTGGTCGCACATACGGTCATGGTGCAAAGGTGCTGTGTGCAGGCACCTGCAGACAGTGCTCAGTTGAGGTCAGACTCGAGGGCATATCTCCCACTAATAATGATACTAGCTTGTGACTTATGTGGGGGTTTTGGTCTATTTAATTTTTTTAATCTTCTTTTTCCTTTTTTTTTTTTTTTTAACCTGGGGAATTAGGAAACTCAAACTGCAGCTGCAGCAGCTTCGGTGGAAAGGGGCAAGAAATGTAAGCCATGAATACCAGGAGAGATCTTGCGCTCGCTGTCAGAAATCGCTTGGGTTATTGATGAACAGAGGTGCAGTATGCAATGGGTGCAGTCATCGAGTGTGCTCTGAATGCCGCGTCTGCCTGAATCCCTGCCTTTGGAAATGCACTGTTTGTTACGCTCATGGGTAAGAAATTTTACTGGTTTGGATAAGTGCTGGTGTACACTGGTTATCCAGTGGATGCACACTGGTTTTGTATGTATCTCTCGCTTTAAACAGTTAATGAAACAAAGCCTCTGGTGGAATGAAAATGTTGGATGAAGTCCTGGTAGCAATGAAATTGATGGGAATTTTGTGCTACATTTCATGTAGGCAGGATTTCTCTTTCTGTATTTAGCAAAATGGATCCTCAAGGTAGACCAGAGGTAGTATGACAAAGATGATAACAACAAAGCATAGGAACAGTTGTTAGTTAGATAGAACTCCTTCCCCTGACTCAATACTGAACCAGTGCATCATAACAAGTTACTGAAGGTGCTGTGTTTTGTTGTAGTATAGCCAATGTCTTAACAATTTCCTAATTTTGCCTCATGCTACAGGAGTGAGGAACCTGGATTGATGAATAATTGGAAGTCATGTTTTATATAAATTTAAAAAGCAAAAAGCATTAATAACATTATCAGGAATTGTTTAAATGTGGTCAGAAATCCAAATTTGTTTACTTTGAATTAGTAGTTTTTCTTTTACTATGTCACCATGGCTTTGTTTTCCAGGAAACAGGAAGCAATCTTTCTTTCACTGTATTGGTACAATTCTTGTATCAAAATACTCCATTATAGTCTATTCTATTCATCATAATTTTTCTAAACCAAATGGTTTAGCTCTATTTCCACCTTTGATGAAAAATGATATTATGTAGGCAAAGAAAGATAGTTTTGGAAATTAATGAACAGCTGTGCTGGATGATATATATCCCAGTACAAAGGGTGAGGATTTGGATGAAATTTTGCTTTATGCCAACACAAGATTAATACACTACTTCACTCCATCTTAAGATGCCAAAAAGAGATTTAAATAATGCCTGGGAAATGTATGGCAAGGTATTGGTCTTAAACTAAATGAATTACTACTACTAGTCTGAAGTAATCTTCGATAGTTTGGAAGAAACTATGAACTATCACTAAAAGGTGTTCTCTGAATCCTCAGTTTATTTTGCAATTTATACATAAATTAGGCAGATTAGCTCCATCTGTGTTTGATACAAAGCACTTGCTAGATTTTGGTGCATATATTTCACTATCTGTGTTTCATGCCATGCACACTAAAAGGAAAGATTAAAAAGTTAACTTTCCATATCCTCCTCTAGATACCTCCCTCCACTTCTAGTTCTTTTAAATTGGTTTCCAGTTATTTGGTAGCCACAGTGGAAATCCCCTGTAGAGAGTAGCTAGTTGTTAAGCTGCCTTGTATGGTGCTGTGCACCCTTGATTATTTCATAGGCTTGTCCAGATATTTAATGGTAAAACCACGAAAGTATGATTTAAATACACTAAAAGACATTTTTACTTTTCCCTGAGGAAACTACTTTTTTTGTCTTGCTAATATAGAGGAGTTCTTCAGCTGTCATTGAAATTCTTCTCCTAGCAAAGAGACGGGACATTTGATCTTAGTTGCGATGCAAAGTCCATTAAAATCGGTCATACTTCTTCTGTTGCCTTCAGTGAGCTTTACATCAAGGCTTCAAACCTCAAGAAGGGTAGGGAGTGCAGCAGTGAAGTAAATGCTCCTCAGCGCCTTTTGTTTACCCTGGTTAGGAAAAAATAGGATGACTAAGAAATGTAAGAGCTGATTTTCAAGTCCTGAACAACCATAATTTTGAGTCTTGGTTGCCACTGAAGTGTTTTTTCCTGAACAAAACATTATCAGCAGCAGCACTACTGAGATTCTCTCCTAGACACTAGGGTCATGTTTGTTACGAGCATGCAGGGATAGGTGAATGTTCATTGTTTACAAAATTAGAAATGTAAAAAGTCTTGTGGACTGACAAAGTTTGTGTCTTTCACCTGGAAGAGGCATCTCTTATGTGAATGGAAACGGTATAGTGTGTTTGTTTTGGGGTTTTTTTTGAGTTTTTTTTTTTTTAAGGAAACCTGTCTTCTAGGAGTCTAGGCAGACATTTGCTTTGAAGGAGTTAAGTCTGTTTCGCTTGATAAAGATAGTTCTTCATCAGCTTTGTTGTCATGCTTTTGGTCATAGCTTAACTTAATACACTCTTCAGCCTAAAAAAAAATAAATGTGGAGGGTATTTCCAGATCTGTTTTCATTCTGTGAGTGGTCTAATTATCACATGAGTCTGTGCAGAACTGGAGATTAAACTCTGGGAAGATAACCATGGGTAGTGGAAAGAACACAAAGGGGAGGCTGGAGATGAGAATCGAGGCACTATGCAGAGCCCTTGAAGATCTAGTGCAGCCAGAGGTTTCAGACATTAGCTAATAGATCTCCATCCAAAGTAAGGAAGTATTCTGTCTCAAAGTTATTTTAACCTAATTTTCAAGCTCATCTGTGTTCAGTTATGTACAAGGATCTATGGTTAGGCATGAAAATAAATAGCACAATTGCACAGGTAGTGAAATTTTTTAGTATTGTGCATTGCTACTTACAAAGGTATATTTTAAATGCCTAAAATGCCTTAAATTCAAGCCACAGAAAGAACGAACAGCATCCTACCTAGAGTTTGTCTATTTTAACATAGAGTAAGCTGAGGTGTGAAATGGCAGACCCAGGGATTTTGTTGCCTGGCCTTTGGTGGGCATCACTATAGCTCTCATGTTTAGAGATTTTGCTTTCTTAAGAAGGCAAGCCCTACATGAATTTACTGCCTTATATATTGATGCCAATTTCAACCAGTTTTGTCAGAGGGAATTGGAATAAAGAGATTGATTTCATAGAAGGAAAGTGAACTACTGGGCAGAGAAGAAAGTTTAGTGGCGCCTGCACTGAGGAACTTTTTGCAGTGGGACTTCATCCTATAATAAGCATCAGAAAATCCACAAGGAACAGAGATAATAAAAATGCACAAATATTAGTAAGACATTTCGATGAGAATTTGGAACCTGAAGACTCCAGAGAGTCTTCTCCTCAGTTAAAATTAATTTTGTCTCTTTAATAATGTATGAGTTCAGATTGCAGACTTCATTTAAGTCAGTTGGAGACAACAAAATGCAAATCTGCTGCAAATCTGCTCTTGGCAGAGCTATTTAGTCTGATATCATTTTCACAGAATTACAGAATCACAGAATCATCTAGGTTGGAAAGGACATTGAAGGTCATCTAGTCCAACCATTAACCTAACACTGACAGTTCTCAACTACACCATATCCCTCAGCGCTGTATCAACCCAACTCTTAAACACCTCCAGGGATGGGGACTCCACCACTGCCCTGGGCAGCTCATTCCAATGCCTAACAACCCGTTCTGTAAAGAAATACTTCCTAATATCTAGTCTAAACCTTCCCTGGTGCAACTTGAGGCCATTCCCTCTTGTCCTATCACTTGTTACTTGGTTAAAGAGACTCATCCCCAGCTCTCTGCAACCTCCTTTCAGGTAGTTGTAGAGGATGATGAGGTCTCCCCTCAGCCTCCTCTTCTCCAGACTAAACAACCCCAGTTCCCTCAGCCGTTCCTCGTACGACATGTGCTCCAGACCCTTCACCAGCTTTGTTGCCCTTCTCTGGACACGCTCGAGTAATTCAATGTCCTTTTTGTAGTGAGGGGCCCAAAACTGAACACAGGAATCGAGGTGCGGCCTCACCAGTGCTGAGTACAGGGGTAAGATCACTTCCCTGTCCCTGCTGGCCACACTATTTCTGATGCAAGCCAGGATGCCATTGGCCTTCTTGGCCACCTGGGCACACTGCTGGCTCATGTTCAACTGGCTGTCAGTCAACACCCCCAGGTCCCTCTCTGACTGGCAGCTCTCCAGCCACTCCTCCCCAAGCCTGTAGCGCTGCTGGGGGTTGTTGTGGCCCAAGTGCAGCACCTGGCATTTGGCCTTATTGAAACTCCTACAGTTGGCCTTAGCCCATCGCTCCAGCCTGTCCAGATCTCTCTGTAGAGCCTCCCTATTCTCAAGCACTTGTTAATCCTAACTTTTCTCATCCTGTGATCCTGGTGCCTGTGTATGACATGGATATCATTGATGTTAGCCTCCAAAAAATGGAGAGAGATGGGCCATGAAGCCATCACACCATCAGGGTTGTGGAGCTCAGTCCTCCCAGGTACCCATCCCAGGTTCTGCCTGGGAGCATGTCTGCTATCATTGACTTTCCTGCTCCTCAGACTGGGCTGCAGCTGTACGCAGTGGAGGCAGCCAAGTGCCTGGGGCTGTTATGCAAGTTGGTTGTATAGACTGGGGTGGACCCGGACTCCTGGCTTCAGAGCAATGCCTAGAGCAGTATGTATTGCTTTCCATGGGCAGTCCGACATAGCAAAAAGGAGAAAAAAAAACAATAATGGAGGGGAGGAATCCTTTGCAGACCCACAGCAAAATCAGTCAGTGGAGTGACCAGTCATGAAATCCTAGTTTTATGATTGGATTAAGAAAGATTGTTGAATGGTTACCAAACATTTGAAGAAATGCACTTTGGAAAATGTTGATTCAAATGTCTTTTGCTTGTTTTTCAGAGATGTGAAAGTAAAGGCTGGTGAATGGTTCTTTGAGGAACGAGCAAAGAAATATCCAGGTGAAGGTAATCACTGGAACAGACCGTAAACTGCTGTGTAATGTGTAGTCTTCATCTAAGTGAAACACAAAATGTGGTCTGCCACTGTATTTAATGTTTCTTCCGCTTGGTAAGAGATTTGTCAGAAATTATCATGCAGTGCATCTGTCTATGCACTAAATAAAACATGAACACAAAGTAGCAGAATGCATTTAAAAGTATAATTTATTTTGTATGCGTAATACGAATAAGGAAATTGCTGGACATACCAATTTGAATTAATGGGCTTGTAAGGCTTCTAAGAAATACAATGACATGAAATAAATATAGAAAAGTTAAAATATATGTTCAGGAAGGAAATGATCTTGCATCCATTGTTTGTCAAAGTTAAAACTTCAATTGTTTTCACTGAGAAAGTTCTAAAGCTCAAAGAAATGACAGAATGGAATAACGCCCCCCCCCCCCCCCCCCCCCCATGCATAGCTATAAATCAGCAGAGAGCTAAACACTTACTGTTTCTTTACTTTTAGCCAGCTGTGCCATTCCCTTGTGTTCAGTCTTTCCAGCACAGTGAAAAATACAAAGCCCTAAAAGAAATTATAGAGGATGTGGATGGATGCCCTATGGGGAATGTGTTTCACTAACCAAGGGGCTGTTAGCCTTCATTTTCACCTACAATGACTAATGAGGTGGAGAGGATTTCCTTCCTTTTTCCCTTGAAGTGCCACTTCAGATGGGCAACCATTTCACCTTGTGACTAACTGTAGCTAAATGTTACAGTTTCACTTCCAGTATCTGCATGGTATCTACATTTAAGAATAGATGGTAAAAAGGAAAGCACTAGACCTTAAATACCTCTTGGGAAACTTGGATAGGAAGACATTTATAAATGGAAGAATGTAATCAGGCAAATTTTGGGTAGTATGTATTCACGAAAGACAGCCGGTAGAATATTAAGAAACTGAGCTACAGTTCCTGCTAAAACAATTAATCTAGAATTTGAAAGATTTCACTGAATTCGATTCTAGCTAACACACTGATTTTTAAAGTGTTAGTTGACTGATCTTTAAAGCATGTTAATAGCTTTCCCTCCTATTCTCTTCAGCGAGTCTAAAGCCAGTAATTTTAACAATCTCTCTCAGTTACTGAAAAATGCTATGTTGCTCTCAGACACTGAATCTGATATTGCAAGGTACTGACTGTCCCTCTTTCCAGTAAAATAAATGAGTTCTCACCTTGCATTATCAAAGCTCTGTGGGTGCTTGAAGCATTTTGCCTAGGTAGTCTAATCATACTACTGTTGAAGTCACAAAGATCTAAGGATATACAGAAGATAAGCCTGCAGGGAGAAATATGTTTTGTTTAGTTCCTTTGATTAGACTAACTGATATAATTAAAGGGGTTAAAAAATGGCAAACTTTGAAACAGCAACTGTAGTAGTTACATATCCTTCAAGCCTGGAGAGACAGTGCCCTCTTTTGGTTTGAAAATATAACACAAGTGAAGTACTCGCTGGAATATAAGTTTAACTGAAAAGAATATATGTTACAGTGGCAGAGTGAAAAATAAAAATTGCATCAATATGCTTTTTATTAATTTTGTGTATCTTCTACCGAAGGAATAAAAATAATATTTTCATAAAAGTGATAGAGTGCCTTTACTGACCAATAAATTAAAAATCTAAGAAATCATTTAATGCTGCAATAAATGAAGATAGTGAATATTACTTATTAATAACAGAGCATCAATTCTGGAGTTCTGATTGAAATTTGTAACACCAGTAAATTGATTATTATTTCTACCACCACCAATTACTTTTATGTAAGTAATATGTTATAATTGATGACATCTTCAGCAAAGTACAGCTCACATGCTGCTTTCTGTATTAGGAATGATTAGTGATTAAAGCCACTCCAGATATTTTCAGTTGGCCATTTGTTACATGCATTTAGCCCTTCTTTCTGTTTGCGATCACTCAGGAGCAAACGATGTTTTTATGAGTCTTCATTGTTTGTGCCCAGTGGAGCGCTTGCTCCTTGGTGTTCTTTACATCATGTGGCTGCTCACCTGAGGAGCGTGACATGGTTGCTATTTCCCCACAGGGCTGGCCTTAGCCTCACGTTTGTGAGCTAGTCATGCGTTTTCATGATTGTTCGGGTCCTTAGTAGGAAAAGTGAAAAGAATTTTTCATAAGATGCAAGAGGTGACCATGTGCCTACTCTTGTACACATTTTCAAGCTTTCCATAGTGTTTGAGTTTTATAGTTGAAGTGTGCTTTAGTGCAGTGGGCCTGTGCACTACGTGCCACCTGGACCTCAGGAGGCTGAGAGCACTTGGCGACTTGTAGGAATGGGCCTGTTAGCATCTGTGCATGATTGTCCTCTGCAGTTGTGAAGAGCTGGTCTGAATGTGTCACCTGTGAGAGTTTGTGATACAGGAGAAGCTTGTATGGCATGTATGCTGATATGTCAGGTGGGGGTTGACTTCACTCCTGACTTGCATATGTATGAGCTTCTGTAAATACAGGCCAGTTCCTGAAAGGCACTGATTTTAAAAAGTATTATACAGGCATTAGTAACTGCTGTTGTTGCTAAATGACCTTTGGGTGTTTTGATATTTTTCTCTCCATCACAGGCAGACATGAAACAGTTGGTGCAAAGCTTTTGAAATCTTATCAGAAACTGAGGTAAGACTCATAAAAGGACAAACAGTCCTAGGAGACAGGATTTGTGTAGGTGATATATTGTATGTTATAAACCAGCCAGCAGTTTGTATTTTTTTATTATGAAAAACAAATTTCAATAGTGTAGAAAAGTTGCCACTTTTATCTGTCAGCAATCCACAGAAAAGGTCCCAAGTACAAAAGAGAGTACTATGTTTAGAGTAATAGTGTCTTATTTACTTGAAATGATGTGCATTATTTTTGTGATATCTGCTTATATTTTTTGCATGACTGTTTACACCATTATCTTTCAAATTTACACACTACTTTTAAATGATCAGAGATAAAAATCATTTACTAGGTATAATAGCAATAACATCATTATTCGCTCAATGGGAGATATATAAATAAATAATAGATAAATACTTTGACTAGAGGCCTAAGCATGACCATACTTAAGTTATTACCAGTGTTAAAAATGAAATAACAGCCTACTTAAATTATATTGTGTAAAAGAAACCCTCTTCCTTAAAAAAAAAAAAAAAGTAAAATAAGATACAAAGAGGTGCCCTCAATTTTATGATAATAATCTGATGAGGCATAACTGCAGAAGACAGAAACTTAGTCAGCTAGATATAATCTGAACGAGGGCTGTGTAAGGACTTGCTTTTACCTAGATGTGGAAAAAGTAAAAGAGAATCAAAAAGGAAGTTCACTGGCTGCCTTTAGGGTCTGTGACTGTGCTATGATAACAGAATCAGTTAGAAATCAGTCAGTTGTCTTTTTTCACAGACAGGCTAATTACAACAGGTGAAATGTCTGGAATGCTGTAAAGGGGCTCTAACAGCTCTGGGCCCAGGCAAGGAAGGATCCTTTTAGTATTGTAAATAAAGGTGACTGTTTCCTGAAAACAACTTTGAAACAGCGATGGGATGTATTACACAGGAATTGTATTTTAAATCTTGGGACACAGATTGTAATACTGCCAACCATACAGAAGTCTAGGAAGCCTGTCCTGAATTAGGTCTTCCTGGTTGTTTTAAATTAATAATTCTGCCTACAGCAGCTCAAGACTGAGAAGATAGAAAAGTAGTCCTAATTCTTACAGGCAATAAGCCTGTGCTGCAGCTCTTGAAGACACAGGATCTTAACCCAGATCTTTAGACTGCAGGAAAGACAGATAATAAAGATACTGTCCATGAATGTGGTTTATTTATCCATCTATTAGCATAATATACTAATTGTTGTGCTGTTTGTTGTCTCTTAAATTTCTAGTAAAATTTCTGTCGTACCTCCAACTCCACCTCCTTTCACAGAATCCACAGCAGGAAGCAACATGATGGTAAATGTACATATCTGAAAAATATATGTATACCTGCACTTCTTAGTTTGTCATTCATATGAAAAGGCCAGCCACAGAAGTGCAGTAAATACTGTAACTTCATATTGCAATATAAATGCTGCCTTATGTTCCTTTGTCTTTTTTTTTTATGCTGTGTTGGTAATAGGAAAGAAAGGTCAGGGGCTATCTGGCGGGATGTTTTCAATTATTAGTTTTTGAGAGAAGTAATTAATCACTTTATTTGGCACTAGAATACTGCACCTGGCTTTTGGTGCCTCACTACAGGAAGCCTGGACTGAGATCTCCTGAGCTCCCTTCCACCCTGAAGGATCCCATGAACCTGTGACATTCCATAGTCATTTATGAAGTGATCGTTCCATGTGTTACTTTCAGTACTGAGAACAAATTTGATGGTTGCATTCACATTACAGTTTCTAGTGGTCAGAATTGTAGGACATGGCTCAGAACTCATCAAAATCGTACTACATTACTATTTCAGTTCATTTTGGACTGGGTCCTCAGGCCTGGGTTTTGAAGCCCATTGCAATGCTATAAGCATTCTAATATGTGCTTACCTGGAATTTGATGAAAACTCTTTGATTCAGAGTCACAGGAGCATCTGCAATAGATAGGACTTTCCTACTTGAAGTATTCAAAACATTACAATGGGTCAGTGATGTATTTAGTCGTATTTATGAAATTCCTGTGTGATCTTCCTACAAGGAGTTCCACTTATATATCAGAGACTACAGAACTGAAAAGATTGTTTTCCGTCTTCAGACATTAGTGTGACAGTTTCAACCATGTCAACTTAAGTCCTCAGTTGTATTTGTCTACAGAAGTAAGCAAAGGGCTGCAGACTTACCATCTGATTGTTATGTGGTCTGTAGATATGTGATCCGGAAACTTTAAAACAGCAAATATTTTGCATTTTCTTACTCTTGGCATCTCTCAATTGCAGGAACTCGGACAGTCTAAAAGTTTTAATAAATCTGTGGAAAACTTGTTTTTGTCTCTCACAACACATATAAAAAGTAAGTAGCTTTCACTGCTTTGTTATTCTAAAGTAACATAGTAAAACGTTTCAATGTTTTGGCCAAATTGTTGGCCAAAAAATAGTTATAAAAAAAGAGTACTGAGTAATGGCTGAAATTACTAATGCTGAGACTGAGCCAACCTGAAAAATACAGTAAGTCTAATTCTCCTTCAGTATTCTGCTAGTTGTTTAACAAGCTGATGGTACCAATCCAGAATACCTTTCTTGTAAAGATGTGAAGACTGTAATGTTACTTTTAAGTTTAACAGTTGTTCAGATGCAGTATATTTAACTCATGTTAGCACAGCATAATAACCACTTTCTACTATAGTGATCTTCGTGTTATCTGACTAAACCCCAGCTGACCCTGTTGAAGAATCTATCATGTAATGGAAGTAGCGTTTAGTATTTTCGTTCACTGGCAGTTTTCAAGATTACTTCTTTCCTGTTTCTCAGTCTGTCTAGTGGTGTGGGTTTTTTCAGTGCATACTTCTTAAGAGCCAGCCAGTCCTAACAACTCTTCTTTCATTCTGATCTTTTTGGTTCCTTCCATTCACCTATGCTGCCTGCTGTTCTTTAAGGTGCAGACTGTGTATGCACCTCTAAGGCTAAATACACTGAGGACAGCCAGCATTTGTAAAGAACAAATTAAAGGCATCAGTGACCAGAGGAAAACAACTTCTGAGCCTTATGAAGATTACAGGGGCTTGCAGATTTACATGTATTTGAATGACCCTTAGTGTTTTCTTACTAGCTTCATCTTGGAAAACTCCAAATGTGAGATTAGACCTGAATAAATTTGGTTTTAGTGTCTTTCTGCTTTTCACCCTAACTGTTGTCTTAGCTCTTGTTTGGTCTTTCTTCTTAACTTCTTCCACCCATTCTAAAGGCCCATTCTCCTTTAACTACATTTACATTTAATGTTGTGTCTGTGTGAACACATATTAAAGCTATGCAGAGACACAATGGTTATCTCTCCTGAACAGAAGTGTAGTGTAGGGTGGCGTGGGATACTTCATTATTGGAAGCAGCTAGCTGAGGCAGCATAGAATTGGATGCAAACTAATTTATTCTGCTTTCTGTTAGTTTGAAGCCTGGTCATTTCCCACAGTTACTGGGAAAGACTCTCAGGACTTCAGCAAGCTAATTTAATAGTTCACTGCTACCAAAAGGAAGGTCCTACTCCCCCCACATCTGTCTTCTCTCTCTGTTTCTGGCCTTGTGCTGCCATTGCTTAACTTGAATTAGCACCAGTGTTTCTGGACCCTTCTGGAAACTGATTTAGCTAATTAAAAGGGCAGAACATTAACCCAGACAAAACACATAGGTGCTTTTTCTGCTGGTTTAGTGAGTTAAATAGGCTCAGGGTAGGGTGTATATGTTGGAGCCTGTACAACAGAGGGTGCTGGGGCTTGTGGCCAAGAGCCAGGGAGTGAGGAGGCAAGAGCAGTGGTTGCAGAGGATGGCAGCAAATTGTTAGCTCAGTTCAGCTGTATGTGAAACCCCACTTGGGTGCTATCATCCTCAGTTAGGGTAGAACCTTTTAATTTGTGAGAAAATAATAGGCTGTTGCAATCACTGAAGTCAATAATTAAAAACTACAGGGAGTCTTACAGGGAGAAAGACTTGGGCTTCTTGATTTAAGGAAACAGCTCTTTCAGATAATATGGCCTCTTAGTGAAACCTGGTACTGTGCTGATAAATGCTTTCAGTCATGAGTGTCTAAAATTAGTACTCTTATCTAGATAAAAATGTCCTGGTTTGCAGAGGTATTTAATACACCCAGCTCTTGTGTGTTGCAGTAAATAAACCTGGAGAACCTTGTTATGCCTCTGATTCTATCACTGAAGCCAGCGTGTGTTCATGTCTGAGAGCAGTGGGAACAAAGGATTTGCGCGTGCAGCACAATGCTGCCATTGTACAGTCTGCTCTTCATGCTGTTACCTCCTGTTCCACCGTGGTTTGTCAGCAACAGGAGATTATAATCCAATTGTTGCCATTTGGTGAATGTAAAATGAGTTGCTGGTTGTAGTTCTATTTGCAGTGCAAAATCGCCCTTGGCACTGGAGATAGTGTCTGTCTCATCGACTGACAAGTCAAAGGAGGTAGAGATATGAAAACTGAACAATCATTTTTTCTCACTGTAACCTGTGAGTGTGAGGCAAGCTTGTTTTTCTGCTTCTACTGCTGGTCAACCTACTCAGACTGTGTCTACTCCATTAGATCTCTCACTCCAGTCTCTTTTATGATCTCTGATTTCACTGTGTATTTTAAAAACCTGGTTTCACTTACAGTCAGAGATGACTTAATTGAGCCTGCCTATGAATGTGTCACATGATGCCTTAATGGTGTACACAGAGTACAGTAAACATCTGAGGACTGATTGCTGCTAAGAACAAAACAACCCAAAGTGGCTTCAAAAATCACACTTAAGAGTACCATTGTTTTTGAATACAATAATGACATATTGTCTGCTGTCTGAGGTTCCTCCACAGAGGCTCATGTTGTAAGAGAAATATTTATTTCTTCTGTATGAATTAAACATATGATAGCTATTTCATGTACCACTTACAAGTTATTAATTCTTCATGAGAGATTATCTGGGATTTACAACAAAGTGTCTGCTGCTAAGCCTGCTAGTTTTCAACTTCAGATATCATGGATGAGTGCTGCCCTTCTCTTTAAGTGAAGTTCTGACTGTACCCTGAGGAATAAGAAGCAAAAAGTGGTGCACTAAATGTCCAACTGTCCTACAGATTTATTTGACGATAAAGCAGATGTTACTGAAGTGCTAGTTCAATGAAGTACTTAAGTATGGGCATAAGCTTATCCATATGAATAATGTTATTGAAGACAATGAGGTCTACTCATGTTCTTAAAATTATATGTGGTTTGGGACCACAGTATGTAATATTTCTCCTTTCATCCGTATTTTGGATAAATGTCAAAATGTTTTCCAATATGCTCTGCTTTCTAATTTCCATTATCATGTTGCTTTATGTTGTTATAATGATCTTACTTTTATCCTGAACCAAACCAAACTGCTTTACAAATCAAACTATAGGTAGGGACAGTAGTAGCTACTTCTGCAAGGACACCGCATTTAATAACATACAATTCCTTGCAGCAGCTATAATGACAGAAAACAAGGAGTATAATTTCCAGTTGAAACAGCAGGAAATATTTAGGTAGGCAAAATACAATTACACAAAATGGGACAAGTAAGGGCCTTCTCCTCTGTTTCTTATTCTTAGGAGATCAGTACTAAAGTTAGAATGATAAAATGGTTTGGGTTGGAAGGGACCTTAAGGATCATCTAGTTCCACCCCCCCTGCCATGGGCAGGGACACCTTCCACTAGACCAGGTTGCTCAAAGCCCCGTCCAACCTGTCCTTGAACACTTCCAGGGAGGGGGCAACCATAGCCTCTCTGGGCAAACTGTTCCAGTGTCTCACCACCCTCACAGTAAAGACTTTCTTCCTTACATCTAATCTAAATCTACCCTCTTTCAGTTTAAAGCCATTACCCCTCATCCTCTTGCTACACTCCCTGATAAGGAGTCCCTCCCCATCTTTCCTGTAAGCCCCCTTTAAGTACTGAAAGGCTGCTATAAGGTCTTCCTGGAGCCTTCTCTTCTCCAGGCTGAACAACCCCAACTCTCTCAGCCTGTCCTCACATGGGAGGTGCTCCAGTCCCCTGATCATCTTTGTGGCCTTCTTCTGGACTCACTCAAGGAGGTCCATGTCCTTCTTATGCTGGGGGCCCCAGAGTTGGACACAGTATTCCAGATGGGGTCTCACAAGAGCAGAGTAGAGGAGAAGAATCACCTGCCTTGAGCTGCTGGCCACACTTCTCTTGATGCAGCCCAGGATACGGTTGGCTTTCTGGGCTGCGAGCGCACGTTGCTGGCTCATAGTCAGTTTTCCATCCACTACTCCTCCCAAGTGCTTCTCCACAGGGCTGCTCTCAATCCACTCATCACCCAGTCTGTACCTGTGCTTGGGATTGCCTTGACCCACATGTGAGACCTTGCACTTGGCCTTGTTGAACTTCATGATGTTTGCACAGTCCCACCTCTCAAGCCTGTCCAGGTCCCTCTGGATGGCACATCCCTTCCCTCCAGTGTGTCAACTGCACCACACAGCTTGGTGTCATTGGCAAACCTGCTGAGGGTGCACTCAGTCCCACTGTCCATGTCACCAACAAAGATGTTAAACAGCGCCAATCCCCATACTGACCCTTGAAGGACACCACTCGTCACTGCTCTCCACTCAGACATCAAGCCGTTCACCGCAACAATTTGAGTGTGACCGTCCAGCCAATTCCTTATCCACTGTGTGGTCCCTCCGTCAAATCCAAGTCTCTCCAATTTAGAGATGAGGATGTCATGTGGGACAGTGTCAAATGCTTTGCACAATTCCAGGTAGATAACGTCAGTTAAAAATTCAGGATGAAAGTTTGGGAGCTACAGAATTAGCCTATAAATCTACAGGATTGCTTGCAATGTTTGTTACAGTGACTTCTCTCTTTATTTTCGCTTCAGAAATCTCTAAGTCCCAGAATGATATGGCTGACAGACATCTCCTAACCACAGGTTATGGGCAGAACGTGGAAAGAAGGAAGCAAAGAAGGAGCCAGTCTGATACAGCCATCAACATTACAAGCAGGGTATTCATATTATTATACACAGTGTCTAACTGTAAGGGCTGTTTCAGGAATGGAATATATTTGTAGGAGTGACTTACACAGTGGAATTAACTTTTATTACACAAGCAGAGCTTAGCTGATGTTCACTGACTGTGGCCGAAACTCTGACTCTTCACCAGGTTTTTGTCTGAGTCTGCACACTTGATCTCAGCCCAGAGCTGAAATGTTAGACTGAGATTTTACAAAGATCCTCACATGGGGAGGGAGGGGATGGGTCATTTTGCTCTCAGGTTGTCACAGACTCTCTTGAGGGTGATTGATGTCTGCTCTCTGTGATTGTTGGGCTGCAGGGAGGTGCTCTCTCGTCCTCCTCTTGCCCCTCTTGCTGCTGAACAGGACCAAGCTATGACTATCCAAAACCTATCCTGACACTTTCTGAGCACTTTTTAATTTGGCAAGGAGAAAACGTTGACTGCTGTTAGTTGTTGGGCAACTTCCCTTTCCTTTTGCTTTGGTTACAGTCTCTAGCTTTCAGTGTTTTCTTGAGAAGTTTGAGAAATATCCAGCCATCTGTTTTTCCACAAATTGTGTAGGACTGAAGATGATGTCACATATCTGCTTTATAGTTACACTGAAGATTCTGTTTTGTACACTTTCACTTCTCAAGTGACTGAATTTTGTCCATACTCAGTTTTCCACATAGTGGGTACTTACTGAATTACCTTGTTCATCTGAATGAGGTAAATGTGGTCTGCTAAGTGCCTGAAGTAGATGCTGAGAACAGCTTTTGCTTTGGGCCAGACCTCATGGCAAGTATTACTCACAGCTCCCTTGCTGCACACTTTTTACTTTCCTCTGAAGTGTTAGGTGTTGATAAATGGGAGAGACAGCATGTCAGACCGCATGGTCTAGTGGTTTGAATTGGCCCAGCAAGGTCTGTGTACCCTGCGAAATTAGTGCTGGTGTTTTTGTATGCAATTATATTATAAACAAAACTGGCAACAATTATTAACCCAATATAGCCAATTATTAACCCAAGTGCTTCTTTCATTGTGGCAAATCACACTTCAGTGTTACTTTATTCCACTGGCAGAGCACTGCTCTTTTAATGCATCAAGAAACGTTGGAGTTGGAGATAATATGAACTTAAACTATGCTCCATTGCATGCTGATCACACACAGTCTGTCATGTTTAGAAGAGAGATATGGGTTATTTGGCTTGAGAAATGTATTAGTAGGGGATTCCAAATTATTTGTGTGGGTTTTAATTGCTCATTTAAAGATTTAGAACTTAATTTATGTCCACCCTTTGCATTACAGATTTTGAAAGATAGACTTCAGTGTTGCTAGAATTACTGTTGATCTTTTTTTTCTTGTGAATGTCATCTTTGCCATTTAGGTTTTTTAATATTGAAGGAAATTTTACTTGTCTGTCCCTGCACTTATATGATAGCTTTTTGTATCTTTACTGTGATTTTAAAAATTATTTTAAATCTCTGTCAATGGCACTATTGAATTAGTCTTTCATTTATTTTTTTCTTCTCCACCTTTGTTTTCCTTTATTAAAGGTAGCTGTTTACATCCTTACTAGAGCTATGACTTAAGTTTAGGGACAGAACCTGTTCTAAATTTCGCACGCAAAAAACAACTAATTACTCAAATTTATAACAAAATATGATGTAGAAATCTTACTTGCTGTGATTTCCACCCCAGAAAGAATTTTCATTTTTGGAGAATGAATTAAGCAAGTATTTTTTTCCCCTAGAAAGTGTGCATTTTTCTCCTAGGAATGACTGGGATGTAATAGCTGTAACTCTGCCATTTTAAATGTGCAGGGTATAAGACTGCGGTGCCACTTCAGTCTCAAGAGCACTAACTGTTTCTTAAGTAGTTTTTCAAATTTGTGATATGTTCAGAGCTTGATTATTTCAGACTAAAGTTGAAAGAGATTATGTTTAACTTCAGTAATAGGGAAAAAACAATCCATTGGCAAGAACTACCAGCCAGTGTAAAATCTGGATTTAGGAAGTTGATTGAATAGTGTTTTCTAGGGCCTTTCACCACCAGAATCTGTAAGCAAGTTCATTAAAGGAATTTCAGTTATACCTGCCTCACTGGGGGAACAGCATACATGCGCAAGCTGTGGAAGCTGTTTGTGCTGCGTGGGTAGCTGTGGGTTACCCCTCCTGTGACAGCGGGTGCACGCTGCTGCAGACGTTAACGCTGGGCTAGGTGGGAGTCTTGCTTATGTGACCTGATGCTAAGTTTAGCACTGGTAGTTATGTTGCCTTGTCAATCTCTTCTGTTTAACACAATAGAGAAGTCTTTCTGATCCAAGTAGAAGCTAAAATTCAGTGTGTCATAGGTTGTTTTGGTTAGCAAGGAGAACTGATGGTGTTGCAGGTTTTTATAAAGCAGAAGACAATTTCTCTGCTGATATGATGCTTTGGTTTTGGGGGGGGCGGGGGCAGGGGGTTGAGGCTGTATTCTGAATGCATTTTCTGTCTCCTCACAAGGGAACTTAATGAATTCTTACATCTATTCTTAAGGTAGGGCAGTTATTACACATAACAATTTCTGTGTGTTCTAGTAACAGCATACTGGTTTGGATTTTACACATCCTGTTTTTTCAGAAGTAATCTCCTCTGTTGTCCTCATTCTTTAGTGCTTTCTGCTGATTGTGAAGGAGGGGTTCCCAGGTTTATTGAATATATATTATCTGTTTCTTTAATGCAAATATGTCATGGTCCTTTCTGTTGATTCAGTCACACAATATTCTTTCTAGTCTTTCAAGTAATCCCTGTTACACAAATTTTTTTAAAAGAAATTATTTTCTTAGATCCTCATCATGTAGAATTTCTTACCTCACTCTTTTCCTCCCTGTTGAACTGTGAACATACTTTTCATAGATTGTATTATCCAGGAGTAGTGGTGTGCCAGAATGAGTTGAAATCTATTTTCAGCATATTTCTAACCATATGTATTAATCTTTTGGCACTTACTTAATTCTATTAACTGTTGTTATTGGTAAGCAGAGGTGGCTGAAGGTAAATCTCAAGGAGTTTTGTACTATATATCTCAATTTTCCACAAATGATCAGGGTTTTCATGGGAAGATTGGAAAGGTGAATGGACTTGGTCAAAGCAAAGTCAAGAACACCTCAGAAATTTAAACTTTTTCTATAATCAAAGCTAAATAAGAACTTGTGAGTCTGTTTCTATTTTCGAGTCTCTTTCAACTTACATTAATTCTTGCATAGGTAGACGTGGACATGTGTCATGCATATTGCAAAATACTATTTTTAATTTTCTGGAGAAAATTTTTTTTTCTTCCAAAATTACTGTTTTGTTAAAGGCTAATAAGGCCTTTCATTAGTATATTGCTACTTTTGGTGTGTTATTAGTAGACTGTTGTTAGTAATTGCTGTGGTAGTGATCCTTAGATTAGGTGGTAGTATGTTGATTTTAGAAAATTGTGAACATAATGAAAGTACTACTAGCTGGGATGAGAGAGTTGTAAATCGACATTTAAATTAAGTTACTATATTGTCTTTGAAAGTGTGATACCTGTGTGACACTGATCAGAATGAATTGTAGCTGTTTACCAAATTTTCTTCTGATAACATTCCTGAAGGAATCAGGGCATTTTTCTTAAATTAAAAAAAAAATGCTGAATTTCTTACAGATGAAAAGTATACCCAGTCTTCAACAGCTCATCACTGGGGCCCAAAATGACAGTGAAATTCTGACCAGAAGAAATTACAAGGAGGAAGAAGACATAACAACCAGTCCCACAAGCGATGCCGTTTTCTGTGATGCCAGAAAATATGTAAGTTAAAGGGTGAAGCACAACAGAACAGGTGCTTAGTAGGAACAGATGTAAAAGCTAAGATCTTGTGCAAAATGTTGGTGTATTTTGGATTATATTGCAAAAGGAAGGAAGAATTTTACTTGAGTTTGTATCTGATGAAAGACTGCCTGCCTTTGGTGGCATAGTAACACTGTGAACTTTTTGCAGCATAAGCCCAGTCAAATTAATAATGGATAATTGATAGATGGTTATATCGATTAATAATGAATAATTGATAGATCAGCTTCCTCTGAATTTTATTAATGCAACTAACATTCTTCCCATTTTATATTAGTGTTGTGATCGTGAGTGTCGCTCTTTCTAACCTAGTAGCCAGCTCTTTCTCTTAAAACTTAATTTAACAGAAGGGTTTTGTTATTCTGCAAAAACTGTGGTAATGGAAACATCAATGGAAATTCAAATGTCAGTGTGTCAGTGAATGAAGAGGAAGCTGACAGTGATGGAAGCCAGGGGAGCAGTTCATAGGTTTAGGGAATGGCACTGAGTCATCCTCTAATGGACGGCATTTTGAATACTGTAAATGAGAGACAAGGAAGCCAGTTATAAATTAATTCAGCACATGCTTTAAAGCCTCTCTGATTAACTGTGGAAGCTAATTTCTATGTATTAGTGATGAGGTTAAGCAGGGTGAAGTATCCGAAGAATCCATGACTGATGTTGTAAAGAAGGGAACTAAAGTGACTGTTAGGGAATCAAGTTAAACCAGCTTGCTCATTTTGCAGAGGAGTAGAAACACACACAAAGATCTTGGTGCTCTCTAGTAGTTTACTGCACTGTGAAGTCTGAGGTGTTAAACTGACAAATGGATAAGTTTTTGATGACATTTATGAATCTAATGACAACCATTTGAACTGGGCTATAGACAGCTCAGGCTTAAAATTGAAATATTTTCTACTATCTTGTAAAGGCAAAGGCCAAGTTCCATTAAACTTTCCTTTGTGGGTAAGTGTTGGATATTGATGGCTGCTCCGTGAAAATGTATCTTCCAAAATGTCAGATGACATTGCTTCCAGTCATGCCAGCAGGAGTGCAATACATGAAGTCATTGCTAAATCCCTGTTCACTGAACCAAAAGGATGAGTGATTTCTACATTGAATGTGTGTGACGCCTGGTCAGGTGGGAGACATATGTAGTGATATTCAGTCCAAACATTATTAATCAGAACACCTATCTGGCACCTAAATAAATAAGAGGTTCTGTGGAATAAATATTAGGGACTTTTGCAGAACTTTTTTTGGGACATAAGAGCTAAGACAAAAATCTGTTTGCATTCCTTTGTCATGAAGAATTTTGGTGGAAAATAAGCATTTTCTGGTCAGATGAATAAAATTATGTCACTGAGTGAAAGAGCAGAGCTGAGCAAAAGCTGCAAGGGAGATTGATTATACTGATAAATGTCTCGTGGAGGGAACAAGATTACATGCAACAAGCATCAGGTCAAAACAGTCCTAACACTTGTTGTGACTTCCTCAGTAAGCACTCTGACGACTCTTTTGTCAAGTTGGTATGTTACTTAGAGCTTATAGAGTAGATAACTTCTTTAATCTAATTAAGCTGTTGGTGTGAATTTTAAAATGGGTATTTGGCAAGGTGCGCAAATGAAGAAGAGCATCCGCATTGAAGAGAGATATGATCTTATAAACACTACTCTGCAGTCTTAGCTGCTGGGTTGTGCAAGGCAGAACTCCTTGGTTAACCAGTCCTGTGTGGGTTGGTGTTTGTTTTCAGAGGGAGGAGTGAGCTAACACAGATATTTTAGCAATCTAGGGCAATGTTGCTGTGAGATTAATCACACAAACAATTGTGTCTTCATGACATATGCTATGTAAAAAGTTTCTAGGGCTCACCTTAAAGAATATCATTATAAATGAATGGAGACCAAACTGTTTTGATTGTGTTGATAATTTGTCACTGTGAAGGCTAGCTAGCACTGTAAAGTTACATGTCTGTGCTGGGCCACAGAAAGGATTATAGTCTCTGCCTTCATTGCAGTTTCATGGCCTCTATAAATGCTAGACACAAATGCTGGTTATGTATGTGGCTGGACAGCATCCAAACCTTTGCCCCAAAGGCAAAATTAGATGAAAGGAGAACAAAGTGGCTGAGGCGACGTAGGAAACAACTTCTTTATGCACCAGCTGGATGTCTTTGTATTTTAATCTTCCCTGAACGGTGTTCTGCAGTATGGAGCATGTCATTTTTATATGGAGTTGGGGCATCTTGTAGAATTTTTACTGGATGTGCAAGGCCAGTTTTGTTTCCTTTGATATGTGATAGAACCTAATGTCTCAGCAGTGTAGCCTACTATGAGCTATATGTATTAAAAGTAGTCTAGTTTGATGTTTTTGTATGTTCTTAGATTTCAGAGGTTTTTTTCACTCTCTTCCTTTCAGACACTTATCCCATTTTTCTCATGGGATTTCTCAGTTTTATTCAGAGACAATTTCTAGATCCAGAAGTTACCTAAGAAAACATTTTCTTAGCCTAGAGAGCTTATTGAAGAAAAAAAGGCAAAGCAGTAGAATTGCGATTACAGTCATAATTTTCAGGGCTGTTATAGAAGCAACAGAATGTTTTATACAGGTTACCTTAAATCTTCATGATTTGCAGTAGCTCTACAGTCATGTCTGTAAAGATGTTGACCTTTGAGGGAAATGTTTTGTCCTGTTTGATCTGAAGCTACTTTTCCCAAATATTTGTCTTTTCTTAGGGAAGTTTGTATAGTCTTAACAGCACTTGCACTGACTCTGGCAATTTTGGCAAGGCTAACATCACAGGAGAAATAGAGTTTGCCATAAGATACATCTTCAAAGCTTGCGTCTTAGAAATTTGCATCAAGGGATGCAAGAACCTAGCTTATGGAGAAGAGAAGAAGAAAAAGTGTAACCCGTAAGTATTTCGTAGAGGAGAAAAAAATAAGGAAAATATTCTGGTTTTAAGATATTTATGTATGCTGTGATTGAAATTGATTGATATATGAGATAGTATGCCATATTAGCACTTCCAGAATATCCAACATATCCAGCCCTTTTTACATATCCACACTACAAGACAAATAGATTTCATATTGGTGCTTATTCCATTCTGACCATTTTCTGCTAATAATTGTCTCTTTCCCTGCCTGTGAGCAGGCAGTTGGGTATCTGTGTTGCTGATGAATAACTTTGGATCTCAAGAATATCTGTGCAGATTTTAGGTCTTAAGTTCTGCCCTCAAAATTAATACATAAGTGGTTAAAACATGAGATGTTGTGTTACTAGTTCATCTACTGACTCACTGTGGGTCACTGGGCAATTGCTATACTACTTCTGTGATTCCATCTTCTGTAATAAGAATAGAAATTTCAGATCTGCAATGCATTTTAAAATCTAAAGCTGTTTAATAATTATGTATTATTTTAAGAGGAAGAAATACCTACTTCTGTGGATAAAATACGCCATAGAAGTTTTTGGTTGGATAATTAAGTCTTCGTGATTTGTCTGTTTATTACTAAACGATCCTCTCTGACCACGCAACAACCATTCATAGAAAATCACCTGGTACAATACCTAACTGCCTGTCCTTGCCCCTGCTGTCACACCACGTTTGAGCACTTGAGTGACCACATTGGATTTGTGGAGTTGCAGTCACCTTCACCCAGAAGGAACATGGCTTTTGTACATCTTGGAGAGGACGTTCATGAAGACGAGCTTGGTGCTGAAAGGAGCCTTGCTGGAACAGCAGCTCCTGAAGCAGGGCAGTTTGGGAGCGCTTCAGAAGTGGCTCAAGGTTCTTCAAGTCCCCTGCAGGTTCTTTAAGTCCCCTGGTAATTAAGCCAGGCAAACAGTTGCTGGAAGCCTGAAAGGCGATATGGGAAGTGCCATGTAGCGAACATTAGGTTCGGTATTGGTATATATTTTTATATTTCTGTTGGTTCCCAAGACAACAGGAAAAGTACAGTCAGTGTACTCAACAAACTTGCAGAAAAGCAGACTTAACTGATGTTTAAAACCTGTTGAATTATTTAGCTTGTTGACTGGTTTGAAGTCTAACTGGCTGCTTTTTAGTTAAATTGATCTGGGGTGATAGAGCAAGAGGCTAAAACTTCTAGTACCTGGATATTTTAAAAAGTAGTTTTACCTATGGATAAGTTTGGAAAAAGTAGGGAAGATGTGTAAATTCTGCACTGGCAATATGAGATACAGCTGATTTTATTTACCCAGTAAGTTAATCAAGAGGCTGTTTTAAAAATGGTTTAAATCATAATATCTAAATACATACAAGTACAGTTTAAAAATATGTAGTATTATGTTAATAATCACTCCTTTCCCTGCCAAGCTGTGAGCAAGCACTCTCTATTGCTGATACTCTTTAGTTTTGAAGCCATAACACAAATACAGCCCACTGAACTCATATTAAGGGGAATATTTAAGTATCAATGTTCACATGACCTACACATGAGAAACGTTGGGTAGGAATCATTGGTGCTTGATATCAGTCCAACTTTTTCTTGAATCAATGTTACGGCAGTTTTGAGCACTTTAGACAATCTCCCACTTTCATTCTAGTGGCTATTATAACAATTGGCATTTATAAGAGTTATGAATTATTATGTATTGTTTGTATGATTATACCTTTTTTTGCTACACGGTACTTGGTGTTGTAAAGATGAGATATTTTCTTCATGAACAAGCAGCAATTATCCTAAAGTTGATTGAGTTGATTTTTTTTTTTCTTTGAGCACATATGCTGTTTGTTTTCATCATTGAACTGTCACTACATCTGACAAGGTGACTTCCTTGGTGCTATTTTATCAGAGGCCGAGAGTATGAAAAAAACCCATTCCTATTCAGATCCTAATCCTTTCCCAATTAGAATAGAATTGAAACACAGGAGCTGAATGGTGTACAGGGATCCTTATAGTCTGTCTGCTTTTATTGAGAAAGGATATAAATCACAACTTGCCATGTTATTGCTTGGAAAATTGCAAAGTCAATAAAATTGTTTAAGAATTAAGAAAAATCTCTCATCTAATTAATTTTTCTTCTTAATTTGATTTCCTCCCCCCCCACCCTTCTTGTCACTTTCCATATATCCTTCGCTCTATCTACAAGGTATGTTAAGGTTTATTTACTTCCTGATAAATCTCCTCGGAGTAAGCGGAAGACAGCTGTCAAAAAGAGCACAGTGGATCCAGAATTCAATGAGACTTTGAAGGTACCATTTGCAATTGAGTGCTGCTAGGTGTGCTTTTCCATGGTAATATCTCCTTTTGTAATGTACAATCCTGAAAGTTCAGAATCATCCTGATGGGGCAAATCTAGGAGTCACTGACAACAGTTATTTTAAAAAATTATGTTTTTCAGTCCCAATAAGAGAAAATGGTTTTGGAGTTACAATGGTAAATTGCAAACCATTAGAAGAGTCTGCCTTTGTCCATGAAAACATTTCTAATGAATTCCAGTGTTGTTCTGAGTTACCTTGTGGCAAAAGCAAAGCATCTTCAACACTTTTTCTGTACATTCAGAAACTGCGTGTCTTGCAGAGCAGTTAGTATTTTACACAAGTACCCTTTTCAACTGATACCCCTTTTGTCAGTGCCACTGGGAGTGTCTCTGCAGTTAGCTGAATGCAAACTGAATTCCACCACCTCTGAAACGTTGTCTGCTTCCCTTTCGCTGTGCAACTGGTGCCAGGCTATCTCTTTAGTGTCTTATTTCAAACATTAATAATCCCACTGGAGAACAGTAGTTACACTTTTAATTCCTTAATGCCTTGCAATATTACTTCTCGCTTCTTTGTAAGAACTGTGTGTAGAAAATAGGAGCTATTATTCTCACTCCTCAGACACTTAATGAAATGTGAAGCTGAAGCTGAGTACTGTCAGCTGGGAGAGGTTGAATTAATTTGGTTGTTCCCAGCTCCAGTTTTGTACTCGGATCACTACAAACCCATTTTTTGTGTGCATCAGCAAGCTGCAGTAGCACATAAGATGAGTTCTTCAGTAACACATCTTGGAAGAGAGATGCAACTAAGTTAATAGAGTGATAACCTTGTATTGTTGCTCTACTGAACTACGCAAAAGTTTCAGTGTTGCTCCCGTCTCTTGGTGTGTAATGAACATCAAGAATTTGGAGAGTGAAACAGGCAAAATGTTTGAGAAGACCATTGTTAAAATTTGATAACAAAAAAAAAAGGTTTACGTAGTGTATATAATTCTCATATAGCCCAAAGTCTGTATATAGGGCTTAAGCTGGGAGAAAAAGGAGCCTGAAGTTGGAATAATTGGTCCTAATTTTATAGTCCCTTTTCAATGCTAGAGTCATGCAGAACTGATAAAGGGAGAGTGAGAGCCATGCCTGAGCTGGCTGCATGAACACTAAAGGTAGTTTAGTTAGAAGTCTTTCAAATTAGTTTAATCATTAGTTTATCCAGAGTAGCAGAAATGGTCAAAAGAGCATAGCACTAGTGCAGGTAAACCACATCATGACACTGAGATCTAACTTGGAGAGATTCAGCTGCAAATTAAGGCACCTACATTTAGGTAGCTGCATGTGTGAGAGGTGTGTAAGTGCTCCTGGGAATCACTGGGGGCTGGTGTGATTCAGCCCCACAGCCTACACCCAGCTTGTGATTCAGCAGCCTAAACATGGGTAGCGATGTCCTTGTCCAATGCCATCGCCTCCAGCTTTCAGTCCAGGGGGGTACAGGTCACCTGTAGGCTGGGTATCACATCTGCCAGTCTCACGTGGGTATATTAGATACCCAACAATGCTCAAAGGCTCTAACTATGTTCTGGGAGAGAATCAGGGCTTTAATTAGTGGTCAGCTGGATTACTTCCTTGCCTCTACTGACTGCATTGCGTAGATGTCCTCTGACCAGAATGCAAGTTTTAGCACCTTCATTAGGTGTCTTAATCTTGAACTGGCCTCCAGAGCAGCCAAATTCTGCTGAGAGTGTAAAACAGAAATATATATATAAAAAACCAAAAACAACAAAAAACAAACCAGCAAAAATGGTCAAGAATTATTTAAAGTTCTGAATTCATAATCGAAATCTTGATCAAGGCAAGTCAAGGTATTCCTGGAATGTTGTTTCATGCTTGGATGAGCATTAGTTAGCACTTAAGTAGTGGGGTAATATGCAGATTGCAAAGCACATTCAGACAACATGGTTTTGTTTGCATCCAGATGCCTTCAGTCATGTTGCAGCTGTGCTTCCTTTGAGCAGGTTATGAGCATGGGCCTGCATTCATCCTGTCTGCTGCTTTGTAAATATTGTTTATCTTTCTAGTACAAGATTGAATACTCCCAGCTGGAAAGTCGGCAGCTTCAGATCTCTGTGTGGCATGCAGGATCACTCAAATACAGGGTGTTTTTGGGGGAAGTGGTGATTCCACTGGCAGCGTGGAATTTCGAAGAGAACTCGATGCAGTTGTTCAGCTGGTACCAGCTCAAACCCAAGGTGATTCTTAGTTTTTGTGCTTAGTTTTAGCCTAAGAGCAAGATGTACTGAAAGCTATGAAAAAGGTCACCCTTCTGAGATCATTGAGGGAAAAATGCTGTCAGTCCAGCCCATTAGTAAGACATGTTGCAAACATAAATAAACTGTGAGAAAGGTGTGGTATAGAATGATTGCAGTAATACAGATTTCTGTATGCCCGTTTCTTCAGCTTGAAAAGCATGAAGAAGATCTTATCCAGTACAGTGGCGAACTCCTCGTGTCTGCAAGACTGACAGTACCAGCCCAGTGTAAAAATTTCCAATTTGAAGGTATGAAATGTTCCAGCATACATGAATCCCTTGGCTAGAAAAGAATTGAGATCAATGAAGGACAGACAGTGTGTCCATAAATATTCCTCTACGGGATTTATGACAGCTACTGCAAATGGTGGTTTGTGGTGTATTATATTTTAGATTAATTAAAATTCAAACATTTGACAGCTTCATATTTTTGTTCTTTTTAATGCCAACGAAAGCTGCACATTATAATGGCAGCAGTATGATGCATCCAGCTGTTTAGCAAGCTCGTGCCTGTCGTGGGTTGCCAGCAGACTTTATTCTGGAGGTGATGCAGCAGTTTTACTGCCCAAGGCAGAGACTGCCAATTGAGGGAAAAGGTGAAAGGGAAACAGCTGCAAAGCTGCCAGGCCGGCACCCTTGCCTTCCTCCAGTGGTCTCATTTTAGAGAGATTGTTTCACTTGGAAGATGTTAGACTCAAAATGTACAGTCAGGATTCAGTTTTTGGTAGTGAAAGACTTGTAAGGTACATTAAGTATTGCTGTAGTGTGTCAGAGCAAGCACCTGCTGGTGGAGTAAAATAAGCACTTTGGGTGTGAGGGATAGGACAACCTCATTTTCCTTACCCCCTGAGATCACAGAAAAGCAGACGTTCAGAGCTTTAGTAATGCTCTCTGTCTTCAGGACTATAGTAACAGTTAGAGACCAATAGGAAGATCTAATTAGCTGTTAGGTTAATTTTGTTCCCTTTTCTTTTCCAAATGACCCCAAAGTTATCAGTTTGCTTTCTTCCATTTATCCTCCCTACGCAAGTCTGTGTGTTGGGTCTCTGCTCTATAAGTGGAGCAGTATCAGACCATGGGTTTGGCTGTTTGTCCTGCCACGCTTCTGTGGGTATTGCCCTGTGTTTATTTTTCACAAATACAATGGAAAGCTTTGTCTTTGGAACAGAAACCGCAAAGCAACCTGCTACTCACTGCTTGGGGTTTTTTTGTGCATGTGAATCATACACTGTACAAGCAGGTTAAAATCTTCCAAATGGTCCTAATACAGCATTGTGGGTCCTTATCTCACAGTAGTACCGCTTAGGCACTTTCCTACTTACAGCAGCATCTTAAGCTATCAGCTGAACTAACTGGTTATTTCATGTGATAAATGCTCCTGTTTCAGGAAAAAAAGACCAAGGAGTTCCCAACTGCCAGCTTCAGGTTATGATATTTGGGGCCAAGAACTTGCCCATGCCGAGATCTGCTGGAATGCTGAACTCATTTGTTAAAGGGTATGTATGAGACCTAACACTTCAAATAGAAAACATCACACATGTTCTGTGCAAATGTGTTTATTAACATGTTTTCATCAGGACACTGGCGTGTGAAAGTGGCATTGTCCACACTTGCAGTCAGGCTTCCTTATAATGGTGACACTTGGGTGTCTGCACAACAGCAGCACTCAGAAAAGTGGTGACAGGCCCCACCTGCTCTCTGGGTCCTGAACAGAACTTCAGGATTTACTGATATAATTAAAATTTAGAGTTCACTAGTTTAAGTATCTGCTTTTAGATATTAGGAGAGTTAAAAAAAAAAAAAAAAGTGCAAATGAAGAGGGTATTTTCATTTCTATTTTCACCTCTGCGTTTGCAGAATTAACTATAGCTTTGGATACATTGGAAACTTTTTCTAGATGTTTTAAAAGAGGAGGGCCTGAATTTTTCTTCAGTGTGCTGAGTAGCTTGTATGTGGGATCATTTTACTTTCTTACTGTCAGGCATCAGATGCTATTGGAAGTATGATACTGGGGTAGACTTACAACATCTCATAGAGCCATTTCACCTGCTGTGGCACCTATCTGCAGTGAAATGGGTGAGCATTTTATCTGCTGAAAGGCAGGTTTCAGGCAGTATTAGGTAACAGAATGGGGAGTAAAGCCTCCTTCAGCAGTCAGTGACAGCAAAGGAAAAGCAGACCAGAAGCCCCTACTTGAACCCACACTGAAGGCAAACAGGAAAAGGAGCACGTCCCAAAACAAACACACTGGCACCATGTTCTACCTTGCACTTAAGCTGGACATCTTTGCTATTTAGGGCAAACCAAAGGGCCCTTTGGTTTGCCTTAAATTTGGATTACTGCAAATGTTGTGTTTTCCGGTTGAGAAATCAGTAACCTTGCTGAACTCTCATTGTTTTTGGGAAGTTGTCTTACCCTTCCAGACCAAGCAGAGGTAAAGCGAAAGTCTCCTGTCCTGAAGAAGGAAGCTTGTCCCCAGTGGAAGCACTTGTTTGTCTTTGATGGTGTTACCCCAGCTCAGCTACAGCAATCATGTCTACACTTGACTGTCTGGGACCAGTCAGTTTTCAGCTCAAGCGATCACTTCCTAGGAGGAGCCAAGCTTGGTGCAAGTAAGTTCTTTATTACTAAAAATTGGAGGTAATTTGGAAAAAAAAATCATGTAGTTTGCATTCTAAATAATAGTATTTACAATGTGCTATTTATTACCTGCTGTCATGTGCCTACACATACAGCCCCAGCCTCTGTTCTAAGCAACCTGCAATCTTGGGCTTTGATCCTGCAAGAACTGATGTACGTGTTTTAGTTCAGGTCTGTGCAGAAGCTCAAAGTTGTCAGTGGGAATTTTCAGGAAAGCCATTTGTCAGCATGGTAACTTTTAGGGTCAGAGCCTGGTCATGCTAAGACAGGCACAGAAGGGGTGGGTGCAGTTAACTCATCTAGAACTTCATGTATATCTTTTAAGACTTGTTCCTTGAGGTGTTTTCTATGAATTGGCTAATTTTAAATTCTATCTCATCAAAAGGAAGCACAAGAACTAATGATCTAGTGGGCTCCAACCTTGCTTATGTATGATATTATTTTACATCCACAAATCAATCCATTCACTGGGAGATACAGAAAGTGGAACTTGCTCAGAAGGGGCTATTGCATGGCTGAGTTCTGGGCTCTGCTGTAGCAGAAGAACAAGCTCTTTCTGAAGGCAGAGAAATTTGTGAGAAGCCCTCTGCTCCGTAGGCCCTGTTTAACTGGTAGTTGAGCAGGGAAGCACTGTCACTTGAAGACTGCCCAATGGAGTCTCTCACCCCTGTCTTCTCAGAGAGTAAATAAGGGCTTTGGTTTCAATATTTGAGATGAAAGGCTCAAAGAGATTAAGGCTCAGTCACTGTGACATGCACTTTAGAGGAGCATTATCACTGGTAATAACTCAGTGCTGTGCAGGCTTACTCATGAACTTCTTTTGATTTTCCCACCCAGCACTTTCCTTTCTGCTGGAGCAGGGACTACATGCTTCTGAGTGAAGACTATCCAAGCCCTAAACCTAGTGATGCACTGAAGCCACCAAACAGAAGCAGGGGACTTGCTGCTGTTCTGCTATTATTAGTATGCACACTTGCTCTTCTGCTTTTAGTCACACAACTAAAAACTTTGCTGCAGGCTGAGTTCTTCAGAGAGTGATCCTAGTTTAACATTACTTAATTTACATGATTATGTAAATAATGCTTCAAAAGTTTAACTACAATTTAGTGCTATTAATGCCTTAGGAGCTACAGAACAGCTGAAATGTCTGTGGAAGTGGAAGAAGCCTGTTTGTTACCTAGTCCATTGGCCAGAAGGGTAAGGTCAAGTGCAAAGTAACTTTGTGACCTTTCCTTTTGCTCTCCTGCAGAGGACTCGTGTGGCTCTACAGACCTTGGGTTTCAGTCAGTGCTCCAATGGCAGGAAGTGCTCCGCAGCCCCAACACGTGGATGGACTTTACACTTGTACTGCATTCAAAGAAGGAGAACTTTAAATCATGAGAGATTACTGCACAACAACTTTTCCTTGCCCCTGTGTGATGTTTGAAATTCAAGTGGCATGTACCCTTCAGGTCTGGGGAGCGGTACACTGCAACAGAACCTACTGCAGCTTTTGGGGAACAGAGTTACATGTTTGAATGTGTGTGACGTTCTGAAAGTTTTATTTCTCAAAAAGTTAAGGCTTTGTTATCTGTTTGCTGGAGTTTAAGGTTAGTATTGTTTCTTCAGGAGTGACAAACTCAGTTTGTGAATGCATTATGCTGACAAGGCAACACTAGCCAGATCATAATGCAGTTTTCCATTTCTGGGCATAGCAGAATGGTAATTACTTAATTTAATCACAAATAGGAATACTTCTTAGAGAAAATACCCGTTACCTTAAAGTTACATGCTTTCCCTCAGATCCTGATGTTTTATACATGTTCAGAAAGAACTGAAAACTAGTTTAACTACTTGCTGCAGCTGGGTGATGCTAACACCTCTGGGCTTCAGAATTATCTACAGTGCCACTTATTTCACATGACCCTAAAAAGCTTTGGCCTGTGCCCACATGCCTCTCAAGCATGTGGTGTATCATGGTGCTTAAAAACCAGGTAAATGTATAAATTCGCCCTCAGTAGGAGTGTAGGACAATAGCTAATAGAATAAGTGTGGCTGTAGGAAGTTCCTTGTTCTTAGCAGCTGCTGATGTAAGATGGTATTAACAAGTCAGATCCAGATGGTAGACAGCACAGGATAAGAGTTTAGCAAAGGTTATCATTTATTCATGTGAACTGATGGAAATGAAGGCTTAAGGCCCCACTACTGCATCAGTTCACTTGGCCTCAGCTGTAGTGTTACAAGCAGGAGAAACTTCATAGATACAGCTGTCGCTAGCCTGCTGGTACACACTTGTTACAGCAAGTATTTGCCTTTCTTCCTTCCCAGGTCAGTGCAGCTTTTAAGGACTTACAGACACAGGGATTCGTATGCTAAGCTCAGGAGGTAAAAGAGCAATAGTGCACCTTACACAAAATACACCCCACACAAGAAACACGTGACTCCAAGTCCTTTGTTACTTTGCAGATCTTTTATTTAGATGTTTGCTGCTGCAAATAAAAAAACCACACAAGATTCAACTCAAGTATAAAGCAGCATAGATGTAAATGGAAGAGAAGAGCTGACAACATACTGTATCTCACTTTCTAACAGATTTTCAAGGAAAGGGGGAGATTAGTGGGGAAGGAATGGTCACAGAAATGCTCTCTACTAGAGAGAATACAACTGTGATATAAACAAGCAGTCCCTTCATCTTTGGAGTCTGAAACTTTAAATCAAACATCTAAAAAAATTAGAAAATTTGTTAGAAAAATAGGTGCAGTAAAATTGTATATATTGGATCATGTGTACATATAACAGTTTTCATTAAGTAAAAAAATGATCTTTACAAATAATGCTTTATAGCAAATAATCAGCTGCACTGTATCAGAGTACAGTGTTGTTTAGGCATTTTTACAGATGCAAGTCTTATTAAATCTGAAAAGTAACAAAATATACAGAGCAAAACTGTTTTCCCTTTAAACTAGTACTGCAATCCACATATTGCATGTTTTTTATATATATATATAAATACTACACTATAACTGATCAGTAATAAAGCTGGAATGCACACACAGTAGTGTATTAGATTCCAACACAGTATTTGCCCAATTGTTCCATGAGGAGGGTATCAGTGTCCCTGTGCCACACTTCTGAGTCATCGCTGTAGAATTTCTCCAGCTGAGAACAGCAACCAGCAAAAGCCTAATTTCTACACAAAGTAGTTCTGAGGTGTTGTCAGTTCTTTTTGGGGGGCCAGGGAAGGGGAACACAGACATCAGGACCCAGGAAAAAACAGGGTGTATGCACACACGTGCACACATGTACACACATATGTACAGGTGCTTGCAAATCCCGAGTTCTACAACCTGTCTTCTCAACTGCTGGACTTTACACTGTAACTAATAATACAGAGACATATGGCACAAAATCCACCCACAGTTGCTTATTTTTAGACCAAGCTGAATCCAGCACCTGCACAGGACATGCATCTTCAACTAGAAGCACAGCCTATTAAAATTTGTCTTGCTTAAAAGAGAGATGTGACATAAGGCCTTTTGGCACTAAGCAAAGGCATGGGCAAGTTACCAGGATCAGTGGTATGATGAGTTTTTAACTATATAAAATTTAATAGAAGGTATGGGATAAAAGGGAGATTCAAACACCTCTGGGTTTAGTGAATATTTGTTAAGTGTCATACAATGACGCCTCCTCAGGAAAAAAAAACAAAACACAACAAAAAAACCCCCAAAACAAAACCATAGCATTAAGATCTGCCTTTCCCACAGTCCTGCCTTCTTGTAACAAGCATCATTACATCGCCTCAAACTCATCAATTCTCTGCTTGGTGTTGCCTTGCCGGATCTGCCGCAGTGTCTTGTACTTGTCACGTCCCTGTCGCATGTTCTCTGAGTGGATAATATCATTGTGGGTCCTCTTATTTTCATCTCTAGCCTGGGCCAGCTCGTCTGTCAGTGCCTGCAACATAGACATTAAATACAGATTATACATGAGATGCTTTCAGCTCATGACAGTAGTGTTCTTTGGCGAGAGTGGACAGTTGTTCGATGACTGGACAGCTCGGCCATATGGACACAGCACACGCTTTCCGTAAACACTATGGATGATGTAAGCAAGCTCAAAGCCTGAGCAACGAGAGTGATCTTAATAGCCTTGTCTTTAATTCAAACTGCCTATAGGAATTGTAAACAAAGAGAAGCTCTAATGCTTTGTGTGCTTAACCAGGTGCTTAACTGATCTATTTTCCAGGAATGATCGTTTCAATTAGTCCACCTCCTCCAAACATCGCCTTACCCTCAGTTGCCTCTGCACACGTTCGTTCTTCTCTGCTTCAGTAATGCGTTTCTCCTCGTTGCGGTCATTCCTGATCCCCTCGCTGGAGAACTCTGCGCTGTAGGCAGAGTACTCCGATCCTTCGTCTTGCAAGTTATCATGGACATGGTAGTTCACCGGCTCATAGACAGGTGGTGGGGGTGGAGGCGGGGCCGTCATTACCAGGTGTAGCTCCTCCTTTGTCTTTACCAAATCCTCCTGGGCTTCCTTGGCCTGTGGGAAAAGCATGAAAAGTATTTTAAATGCATTTCTGGCTTTAAACCAGCTTAATCAACATTTCAATGCTTATCTTCCCAGTTTTTGCAATCTACTATGAAAAGCAAGAAAGAGGGAATTTAAATCTCTGCAGCTGACAGTACTCTGTTAGTCTTACACAGAACTTTTTTTTTTTTTTTCTTCTTGCTAGCGATGCTATCATCATCCACTGTGTAATGTGCAGGGGATCCGAACAAAGAATTTTCTTCCAATAAAGCACAACCTAGGAAAAATAGTTCTGTGGGAAGCTACAGTTATCTTCATCCTGTTACCCATTTGAAGAGCTGTAGGCTGTAAATATGGGTTCCACAGAGCAAGAACTTAATTCGCTGTGTTGGCATTTGTAATGCTATTGCGCACTAGGCAGTCAGCTTCCTTGCTGCCTCAGTGGTTCTGCCCTCCCACACGGTCTGCAGTGCTAGCAGGAGGGCAGCAGGAGCACCAGGCACTCTGAGCCTTGCATGGTTTATTCTTGGTTTTAGTGTATTAAATTATTAACCTCTCCTGACCCAGGTACCAGGAAGCCACTGACAACAGTGCACACTGCCAGACCAGTACCTGCAGCGTGGCTGCATCTGCAGATCTTCTCAATTGATTTCATGTTTTCAGACATTACATCAGGGATTAAATGCATCATTTATACATGTGTCCCTTCATCCCCATGGCTCTAAGATGATGATCACAGTTTTAGGTTTTATACAGGCTTCCACTTTGAATTTTGACTGAAGGCTTGTTGGAAGAAAGGTGTCTTGCAGGCATACTGCACTTTCATCACAACTCTGCCCTTCTCTGCTGGTGCACAGACATTTGTCTCCACATGTTTAGAGAAGTCACACAAGGCTGAGCGCCGCAGTTTGCTCTGCTCAAGTGTAGAACTTCACAGCAACTTTGTAAAGCAGATACTCACTCTAATTTGCCACTCTTCAACCTCGCTTTCTTTACGCCTTCTTGCCTCTTCAAGAAGTGCAATCTTGGCTGTATACTCTGCAAGCTCCGTAGCCTGTTGAATAATAAAACTGGAATTATAAGGACCCTTAAAAAAACCAAACAAAAACCCAAAACCAAAGAAACACTTTTGACTGAGAAAAGACCTAAGTGTTACACTCCACTGTAATAAATCTGAATAGGAAATGAAGAACAGAAAGTAGATTGCTCATGATAGAAACCAGTGCCACAATGATGCTATCACATGGTCTAGTACTTCACTGCACTGTTTTTCCCTGGAGAACACAGCTTTGCCTTACTCCAAGGATATAGTAACATGCCTGTGTATCTTATCCTTAAAATGACTGGGTCTTACCAACTGTTCCTGACTCTTTATCTGGTCCATAGTTTGTCTCTCCAGCTCTTCCTTGGCCTGCAGAGCAGCCAAACGATCAGCTTCCAAGCGCTCTGCTTCCTCCTGGGCTCTTCGTCTTTCCTCCTCCAGCTGAATGGCTCTTTGGATCTGATCTGAGAGCTCTGGAAAAAGAGGGATCAATGTGGTTAGTCGCAAGCTAACCACAGTCCAAGCTCCGGTCACAAGCCTGGTCAAAGGGAAGGGACTGCAGACAGTCTCTGTCTGTGACTCTGCAGAAGTCACAAAAAGCACTTTACTCCAGCTTGCAATATCCCTTCACTGTGCACCTCAAAGTAATTATTTGCATAATGCATCAAGTAACTTAATTCAGAAGTAGTCAGCTGCACATTATAATTAAATCTTCTGCAAGATATTTGGACTGAAGTCTGTAAGACTGGTGTGATTTTGCTACCCTTAATTGACAGTTTACTGCAAGGACCAGATGTTGGTGTCTCCAATCCACTCATCTGTGCATTGAAACAGAAGCTTCCGTTTCACTGGAAAGACTTTTTCCTGAAGTACTTTTTCTGTTAGGAATTAAGTAAAAAGTACTTGAGAGCTGAACACTTGGTCACTGCTGGAAGAGGCTGTACTACTGAAACCCTCTTGGCAACAGGGGAAAACGGAGTTTGTGCCCTTCAGTTCCCAAATACAATCAGCAGATTTTAGGCGACTTTCACACTTTGGATGATTTCAGCAGTATGCACACAGGTGTGTATTTACTAGTACAGGCAGATATTAGTAAGCCTTGCTGAGAGATCCCAGTGTCACCAGATTTAGGCCAGGTGTAGGCAGCAACCCATATAACCCTTCTATGGAGCACAGTACACACGGTCTGGTCAGCCAGTACAAGTACTTTACCTTTCTCTGCTTTCTGAGTCTTCACCTCATACTCTTGTAGTCTCACCAGCAGCTCCTCCTTCTCCCTCAACATTTGTTCTTTTTCCCTCTCAATTGTCTCCCTCTTCTTCTTTTCATTTTCTAGTTGTTGCCTGTTAGAAACAGATTTCATGCTTGAAGCTCACTTTCAGACCTAAGCTACAGCAAGGCAAGAAAGGTGGCTGGCACCTCAGTGGGAAGTGACACAATAAGAGCCAGAAGACACATGCATGCAAGCCTGTTTCTTCATCACTTCAGAATTTTTGTTCCGTTTTGGATACCCCATTTCATAAAAACATTTGTATTTTGGTTGCCTGCCACAGAAATTTAAACACCAAATAGCTGCTAGATGCAGACAGAGAAAACCAGGACTCTGTACTGCACAGCAGAGGAAATTTAACTTTGTTATTTCTGTCATAAGGAAGTCAAGGAGGTGTAAAAACAAGCACTGAGGGAATGAAGATGAACAAGTCACAAATACAGGAGAAAAGCAACATGAGTTTTGAATCACAAGCAACCTGCAGCCAGTGGTAGAAGTCCAGTGGAATTACTAATCCTTTTTCCTTGCCTGTAAGAGGTCTCCCATCCTCTCTTCTCTCTTCAGTGTACACACATGCTCCCCATGAGGGTTTCTCCCTTACTCCCAACCATCCCACAGTCCAACGCATAAACCGGGTCCTAACACTGAAGAGTCAGGAGAACCCCTCTCCAGGTGTGCGCCACCACACAAGCACCCACTGTGCCTTTACTCACACGTTTTCTTGCAGCTCTCAAGGCTGCAAACAGGACAGGGTCCAAGCAAGAAGAGTGACGCTTACAGTCCTGCTGCAGGATATCCCGAGTCTGCTCCCGCAAGCCAGAGCTCCAGGGCCACACATACCTCATGAATGGGGGATGGCTCATGGCCCTGCCTGAGCAAAACCTGTGTTGCCAACTGCTGCCCTGCCGGTACAGCTGCGTGCGGAACCCTGGCGCTTTGGTGTCACTTCTCTCTGCCACCCCGTCTCCGCTGCCTGTATTCAAGCTCACCTTTCCAGTTGTTTCTGGTGCTTCTCCTCCCGGGCCTGGGCTTTCATCTGTTGCACCTCAATGGTGTCAGGCTTCCTGCGCCGCATGTACAGTTCGTGGTTGCCCATGCAGAGCTGCAGGATCCTCTTGTTAATTCTCAGACGAGGGGCGTAAAACACAAAGTCCTAGAAGAGAGACCCCACACAGTCAGTTTTCCAAGCATGTTTTCTCTTCTCCCAGCTAACTGCAGGCAGATCATGCCACTAATTTCACTGTAATTGAGACATATAGGCAGGCCATTTAAATATAACAGCAGGGACTGCCAGTATCATCTGAAGCCAAAACAATTGTTATTTATGTTCATCTCCACTTCAAGTCTACATAGAATTGACAAGTTACTCTTCTAGAAAAAGTATCTTTTAGAGAAAATTAACAATCTCCATTTAGAGGAGACTTCGTGGAGTTTGAAGTGTTGCAGAAGATTCTGGGTTGCCAGGGTAACCATCTGGGCAACTCATAGACCTCTAGTATTGAGTAATTAGTTTTTAAGTTTGCATGGTTTTGTGACTGAAAGATAAAGCACGAAACTGAAAATGTATTGCAGACTGTTAAAGTAACTTTGTAGAATTTCCTGGTCTATTTGAATCAATATTCAAGCCACCATCTGTGTTTTTTTTCAGAGAAAGAGAAGAAATACTTCCCAATATCATTCTTTCCTCCCCATGGCATTTCCTAGTTAAGCTGACCTAGGCTGTTACAAGAGTGTCAAGTGAAAATTAGTTTTTTGAACCACGAAACATAGGGGTTATTTTGATTATTGGGTTGCAAGCAGTAACGAAACACAAGATACTCTAAAATCTCTGGTTCAACAAAAAGAACAGTCCCAAATTTCTTACTATCTGTGTTGTAACCAGGCTGTTACAGGAACTATACACCAGACTGGATCTTCTAGAAGTAAATCTGCTCAGAAAGGGATACAGAGGGCCAAGTTCACTACCTGCCTGACAATTTTTTTTCCTGAGTCCACAAACATACATGTTTACAATACAGTCTGAACTTACACAGTGAACAAACTCTGCATCTTTGTGCCTTTTTTTGTGTAGTGTGTGGACGATGATATGGGCAGTGGGCAGGCTGCCACATTACAACCACAAATCAGTACCCGTTCCTTAGAATCACTCTCCTAGGGATTGCCTCGCTGTTAGCCAGAGGTGGAACTGAGAAGGGGCACACAGGCTCTACACTTTTGCTTGGCAGCAGTGATCATGTTTTTAATTGTCTGAGCACAAGCTGAGGCTATCTCTGGATAACTAAAGGTCACACTAGAAGCAATGAAAAGCTCTCCAAGTACTATTGAGATGAACATGCATATGCTGACAGACTCGTTTTGTTCAATGCCTTTTCCCAATTCCCATACTGCCTGCAAAAGAGGCAGTCAGCGCGGCACCTCGTGCTTTCCCACTAAACCCTGCCTAAGCCATTCTGAGCTGGACAGGTCAGGTACTTCTAACTGTACCTGTAAGCTATCCATCCAACCTCCTACTTCTGACAAGCAATTTTAAAAAAGAGTCTGTGGACATTCTGAGGAACAGGTCCTATCCTGAGGCAAGGTTTGCTTACATGGAAGTAAATACTGAGGGCACAGACAGTGGTTGCATTTGTCATTTAAGGCCATAACCAAGGGACAAAACATTCACATAAGAATATAAAAGAATCCCCTCCTTTTCTCATCCGCAACCTCCCCCTGGTCTTGCACTGGGAGCATCGCAGCTTGATATTGTAAAGATAATGTGCTGAAGATGTTGGAATAAATGGGCAGGCAGGCCTAAAAATTAAAAAGCTTATTCTGGGCAAGTGCCACAGGACTCTACCCATTACATTAGTGTCCATTTAAACACTGACATGTAGAATCCTCCAAATGAAAGGGGAGCTTCCAACCCACATCTTGGGTGGACAGAGTATTTTGCTGTAGTTATAATACTTGCCTTTTTAAAAGGAGATACAAGCATATAAAAAGACCCAGGCAACTTCCTGAATGCTCAAAATTATTGTCCAGATAAATTCTTCTTTCAGGCATAGCTTTAAACATAACACCACCCAGAGGGAAAAGGACAATTGACACAGAGGAAGGAACATAGTTAAGGTTTTCAATGGTAACACCTTTCTGTATCAGCCTCTTGCAAGTCTCCCGTTTCAAACTCATATTTACTGTTGGGGAGTGGATGGGAAGCTGTGATCCACAAACAGGACATTAATGTTTCGTAACGTGTACAACATGTCCAAGAGGCTCTTTTATTGAGAAAAGCATGCCTGACAGACCAGCTTTCTATCTCTGTGGAGTTTTGTTGGCTTTCATTAAGAGCATCACAGAAAGAAGCTCCTCTCCCCCCAAACCCCAGGTTGTTACCTGGAGGAAAGCCCTGCAGCACACTGTGCATTAGTATCCTTTAAATTACTGGGAGGATCTTTTGCTGTTGAAGAGATTTATAATCCATCACCCTTTGCCAAAGCCAAACTGCTTATTATTTCTCAGGGCTGTACTTACCCACCAAGGCCAAGTACTGGGCTGGGGGAAGAGAAGAGGAGGCCTTTCTCAACTATTCCAATAGTTGCACAAGACTGACAGAATGAGATCCACCTACACCAGTTATTCCACTTCATGTTCTCAACAGGTCAAAGCTGCTAATTCTTTACTAAAAATAACTCTGAAAACATGTTTCAAAGTATTGAAAAGCAACATTCATAGGTAGCTACATTTCAGTTCTCCACAGAAATCATATCCCTGCCATTTACCCTAGTATTCAAGAAGGTCAATGAACACCATGGTCCTTAACTGGCTTTTACTTTTTCAGTAGTGTGGAAGTGAGCATTAAGATGGGAAGCCATATGTATCCATGTGGTTTTTCAGTATAATTTTAATGATTTTTGTGAGGTTTTTTTTTAATGAACAGCAACAAAAATGTTACCCACCAGCTTCCGTGCACTGAAACAAATGGGGATAGGACTAGTCTCAGTATAATCTGCCTACACAGAAGACTCACAGAACTAGCAAAGAATCTCAGCTTTAAGCATAAGGCTACCTAGCTTGCTACAAAAAAAGGACTCCACAGTTGTAAAACCTTTGTCTTTCTCCCACCATAAGCCCTTTATTTATGCTGCACAGAAAAGCAGACAGCTCTAAATACACCCTAAATAATAAGGCTCATTTTGCATCTAGAATATCTGCAGCCTTCTCCTGCCCAAAGATCACTTTAATTTTGAGATGAAACAGTATTAGTTGTTCACATGCAGTATCCAAGAATCCATTCTAGATATACTTACTGGTGCCTTCTTGTCAATAGGCTTTATAACAAACTTCTTGTCATTGAAAGAGATGTTCCTGATTTCGCTCCAGGGGAACCCAATCTTTGGAGTCAGTCTGGTAAGAAGAAGAAATATTCTTAAGAGATGCTGCAGTGAACATTTTTGTCCCCCCACATTGCTTTTACACACAGATTCAGGGGAATGCAACACTTCACACAGCTCTCCCAACAGAGAAGACAGTAGTTGAACCAAAAATCCACAGGGAGTAGGAAAAGAAGCCCAGTCACCTCCTTTACAGAGTCTCTTCTCATTTTGGTCAGCCACCCTACTGACCTTTGGCTGAGCAATAGGGATGGCCTCTACTGAAGCCACACACTCAGCTTTACCAAACACCTGCTTTAAATTCATTCCTTTGAAATCAGGGCCTAAGATCCGCAGCATGCAGACTTTAGGTATATGTGCTGTGCTTCCCAGAGGCTTCTTGTACATCATGGGAGGCATAAGCCAAAGTAACTCAGGTGCTCCCCCACACCTTCTAGCACCCACAGAGAAGTCCATACTGCTGTGTTACAGCTAGCCCAGCTACCTCCACGCGGCCTTCCCTTCTGAAGTGCTGGGCAGGCGCAAACATAATTGGTAGAAGCAGATGTCTTGTCTTTTGTTTCCTCCCCTAGATTACAGGCAAGGCTAGTAACAAAGAGCCCTGTTCCTTCCTTCCATGCAAACTGCTCTTTCAGCCCATCCCACTAGTCACAAGCAGAACTTTACACGTTGGTGGTGCAATGAGCTGCACTACGTGGCTCTCTCCTATTGGAAAGCACCCCTACGAAGCAAAGGGCAAGATCCAGACTCCCAGCTCTTCCTTGCTGCTTAGGAATTCAGGTCTGTTGGTTTATTTAAAATTACTTCTTTAAGCTTCACTAATCATTTGAGATTTTCCTCTGCTTTAATTTTTTCAGAGTCTTGCATATAAAAAGCATCGTTATTCATGAGATCAAATGTTTCTGAGCCATTCCAGTACTTCACCCTTACATACCTGCCCAGCTCTGCAGCGAGTTCTAATAGTACAAGGACTCATGTATTTGACCAATTCCTTTATTTCTGCCCCTCCCCAAATATTTCAATTTTTATGTTTAACATCACATTATTATTCTTTAATTCTTCTCTTATCAAAGGAGGATATATTCTTTAGAGATAGCAGTTAACTATTAAGAATTGTGCCTTACATAAATGATAATTCCAACAAGCTATCTTCTTGTTATTATCTAACCCCTCCAATATATGTGTCTCTGACACACACTGAGGTGCTGACAATTATTTCTAGCAAATAGTTTGAAGATACAAATATTTAATGTTTAGCACTTAGAGAAATGTCTATCATAACAGTGAACCACTCAAACTCTGCAAGAATCCTTTCTATGGAGATCATTTATTAGGGAAAAGAACTGGCAGTTTTGGGGGAATTTTATTCATTGTCACAGAGATGGAAAGCTACTATATAGCATGATTTCGCTGGGCCCAAGAATAAAAATAAACTTGCTTCGTTTAAAAATCAGTCATCAAGAATAAAAAACATCCTCTTCAGATCTTACCATTCCCTAACCTTTAACTCAACTGCAAGATTATGCAACAGTGTGTGTGTAACATTAAGTAAGAATTGCAAAGAAAATTATTTGATTAGACTAAGGTTAAGCTAATATGACAGGGGCCGGAGTAATTAGTTAAGTGTTTTAATCCTAGATAGCACAGTGTGATGGACACCTAAAATTCACTTATTAGTAAGTTCTATTGCAAATTCTCCTCATTAATGCAGAAGGAAGAAAAAAAAAAAAGGCTTGAAAATACCTAGAAGTGGGACACTAACATACACTGCAGCATAGAGGCTTGCACACCTATAGCATGGTCTCATTTTCCTCAGGTCTTATTTTTTCCTCAGGGTCTCATTTTACTTCAACAACGAAATCCTTGCTTTTTCACCTTCGCCCCAGTCCCCAGATTTTGCATGTACAAACCAAAGGGGAGGTACACATCACTATTTTTCTGGTACCCGTATCTGCTCAAATGACTTAATTACATAGTAGCAAGAGTTATAGCAGAAACAAGTAGTTTATTCCAGCGCTGTATTTGTTTTGCAAACGGTCTTGATAGCTCTTTACAGTCAATGGCTACATTCTGTCTGCTTCTGCAGCTCGAAAAACTTGTTTGCGTGACCATGGTTACATAGCAAGACTAGTCATTCAAGACTGAAGTATTACATGAGCGAAACTACTTTTCTTTCAAGTGACACTCCTTGTTTTCTGGGTGACAGCACATATTAGCATTGCAGAAAAGACTGCATTTCTCTTTGCCATCTTAACAGAAGCTCCAGAGAGTTTCAATTAATATTTGGGTTGCATTCAAAGCTTTTTGGAGACAAATATGTAGAACAGGTGAAATCCCTTCTGTACAACGATAGTCTGTTATAGATTAGTGAAATGAAACCAAGACTTGGAATGGGGGGGGGGGGGAATATCAGTCTCGATAGCAGCACTTCATCTAAAAACCGTCTATTTTAACTCCCCTCCAGTCCTTCAGTTGTGGAGTATTAGAAGAGACTAGCAGTCTTAGACACAACTGTTCTTACCTTCCTTTTGTGCTTGTATATATAGATGTAGTCCACCATTTCCCACCTACTACCCAATTAATAATGGCTCTACCTTTACCAGATGGACTGATTAAAACTATGCGTACCTCAGCAAGACCTCATTTCATTCCTCATTCACTCAGTAACTATATAGGTTAGCTCCTCCCTGGGTTCTGGGTGTTATCCAGCTCTGGTTTCGTGTCCACCCCATAATCTGTCTTTTTCACAACCTGGAAGTTGTACACACATCTATCATTAACTTCAGTATAGGAATGGCCTTAGATGTCCAAACACTCTGCAGATATGTTAGCCTGTCTAGGTTCTCATAGTATACCCACTGCTGGAATATCTGGCAACCTGACTCAAGGAAAAGCTTGGCAAACTCCTTAGTTCAGGGTTCAGCTCTACAACTGCATGTGATTTACCAGATGACACTGACATCTCTTTTTCTGCGGTAGGTAGCATTAGCAGGTCAGGCTACAAAGGTCAGGAAAGTCATGAAAGCATAAATGATGTGAAAGCTCATTTCCTAGCACAGCTTTACCTACTGATCCGAAATTGGAACATGAGCAAGTTCTAAACTTTGCCCTGATCCTGTAAGTGAGAAACGTCCCTTGGCTCCCACACCAGCCCTGGCTCTGGGAGATAGAGGTGAAAACAAAACACTTACTTATCATCCTTTTCATAGATGTTGAGCCCCAAGGCATCAACCCCCAGCCAAAGGTCAGTTCCTTTCTTATTCTTGATTTCAAAGTAGTTGATTCCATACATTTCCAGGTCTTGAGCAATCTTCAGGTATTCCAGCATGGCATTCTCCCTGGTTGAGACAGGAAGGAGAGCAGATGTTAGCTTCTCATTTATGTGACTACCTCAGAAAGCACAAAGCCCTCAGAAGAAACAAGTAACTTTTCCTAAACCCACACATGAAGCATGGGAGTTAAAACTGAACATTCACCATTTGGGATTCACTTTAGAAGTTATCATATGACACCTATGAACACACACAGTACTCCCATTTACCAAGCCCTAGTATTTCCAGACAGAAAATTAGCAACATTCATCTCTCTCAGCATTCATCCTTGTCTCAAGGTCCAGTCAGTAGGAAAGGTATAGTATCTGAACTTTCCCCATCTGCCAATGCAAATGCCTCAATGAACATAAGGTTAGACATACACCTTTACTTTTCTCCCCACTCAAAGTCATCACTGATACACTGTACCTAGGTCCAGGATCTTCAGGAAGCCACACAAAACGCTGTTCTCAGCACCAATGCAAATATCCTACTGAGTTTTACCATATGATTCGATGCTGGACTAGAAAATATACACCAAGAGTTCTTCCATACAGATGACTCTTGGAGTCTATTTCAAAAGCATGTTGTAGAACTGCAAGCTTAAGGTGAACAACCAGCAACAGAGTGACCAGCCTAAGGACCAATACAAAACACCTACTTGAGCATGCCACTGTGCTCTGCATGCCACACCTGGATCCGTTCTTCCCACTGCTCTCTGGAGAGTTTATGCTGGTCCATCACCCTATACAAAGAAAGGGATATTAGCAAGATTAGACTTTATGTTCTGCATTATCCATTGATGCTGATCTTTGCTACAGTCTTACTGAAAAATTAGTCCCACACATGAAGCCTTACTGAAACCAAGAGGAACATCCTGCTCAGCCCAGAGATGTACTCTGTGAAGCAGAACAATTCCGAATGAATAAAAACCCTTGACAAAGTCTTTCTGGTCACTGACCAGAGACACAAGAGGCGTAAGCAGAACACTGCAGAAGAATCACATACACACTGTAGACACCAGAGGGTTAAAGCAAAGCAAAAGTTGGTGTCATTCCTGGAATTAGACACTGCTTCAGACTGCCATCAGGAAGTGTGAACAGAAGCCCTTTGTCCGATAACAAACACTTATCCTGTGTGGGGATGGACTACGTAGCCTCAACACATCCTTTCCAGGCACAAGATTTTTAGGACTGTACATAGGATTAAGGGCACGCAACCCAACCTTCTCCAGTGACAACACATTCTTGACTGAATGCTACTCTTTTCATCTTAAAGAGGAGACATTCATACTGCCAGTTACCAGCATGGCAGCAACACTTAGGAAAGAAAAGGTTAATTCAAAAGTATACTTTGTCTGCCTAACCAACTCAAGGAGGAAGCACAAAAACATGCTCTGACAGATAGAAATAAAAAAAAAAAAAGAAGGAGGAAGAACCCCAAATGCTTACAGTTCAATTTAAAAAAAACTTACACTTTCAAAGAAACTCTTAGTATTTAACTAGAATGCAAATTCTTCACTTCAAACCAGACAAACAACCAAACAAAAAACACCAAAAAAATGGTACACTGCATCAACCAACTCCTTCACCTTTGGGGGATCAGACGCTCTGAATTGAGGTATCCAGGCTTGTGCACGTCTTTGTTGTAATCTCCAAATTTGGCCTGCACAGCATAGGAGCCAAGAAGTACTGCTGTTTCAGGAGGACAGTAGATCTCATCGCTGATGATTCCTTCCTTCACCTGCAGGAAGAAGAGCTTCTGCGTGATGTCCTGGATCAGCTCTTCAGAGACGTCCTCTGGGAAGAACTTGGCACGAAATTTGAACTGGAGGGGATTCTCCTTTCTGATTTCTTGAGCAGAAACCTGAGGACAGAGGTGACGGCACAACTGAGCAGGGTTGCAAACAATAAATTGCTTTTATACAGAAAAAATAATTTGGTGCATTTGCCTTAAGAGGAGAGTGACTGGCAATTCGTTGCTGGAATTCCTTAATTCTGGCTGCTTACAGGTATGAGAACACAGAGGAGACATATTATGTTTTCTAAGACAGTAAAATTCTGTTTGCACAGCAAACCTTGGTCATTGGAGAATGATTTACCATGCTCTATCTGATGGCAAATCCATCCAGTATTGTATGTGTTTGACAAAGAACAGCCCCCTGACATTAAACAGGTATGTCACTGACCACTCCATCAAGAAAAACAGTTCATACCCTCATAAGAACTTCAAGTCCACAAACAAGAGCATCAGCACTGTTACAACTGCTCAGCCTTGAAGTGACCTATCTTTCTGATTAGTGCAAGCAGGCACTAAAACCATCACTAGCCAAGATGTTCCTCCAGTCACAGCAAGAATAGCTTCTTCTACCCAACAAAGTACAATATCACACTGCTGCTGTACATCTGACAAACACTATAAAGCTTTCTACAACTCACACAGAGGAAAAAAAGGCAAGCTTCCACCATGTCACACCTCACCCAAACAGTTCCCATGGAGGTCACAAAGTTGTATCTAAAAACACTCCTGGAGTTATGAAAATTAAGCAACAATCAACAACAGGTACAAGGTTTATAAAGTTGCAGCCAATAACACATCAGGAATCATGTAAGCTTTAACCTTTGTTCAGCAATTAGCCCGAAGTCTGTTACCTTTTTATCAAGCTTCAGCCAAGTCTGGAATCCTTTGTTGTCCACATACTGAAGACCAAAGTACCACACTTCTCGCAGTCCTATGGTTTTAACCACCTTTAAGAGAAAGGTCCAAAAAAAAGTTATTGTAGGTAACAGTTCACTTGAGGTCCAGTTATCCTCTCAAGTCCTGTATTACCTGCAGGTGCAGGCAATAACCTAAATCTACTCATCTGGCATCTCTTAATTTCATCTTGTAGACAAAGATACACAGCTGCCATAGTAGATGACAGCAATGGTATAGGCTAAGCTACTTGTCCCACCTGGTTCATAGAAGACGACAATTCTGGGGGAACTGGGAGAGACAAACTGGGCAAGTGAAATGTCACCAACTGCTAGACTGGTACAGTGGCAGCAGGTGGGGCTTCTGCTCACTTGTATCTACTGGCCCTTCTTAGAACTGTACTTGGTGAAGCAGACAAGTTACTTCTCTCACCAAAGTTTATGGTGAGATGGTCTGTAATGGTGTTAGCACTAACTACAACCAGTTAGCAGTACTAACAGCTCAAATGATCTTGTCTGCCAGTCACCAAAGATTATTTGGCTGGAGGAAGCAACTGAGGGATGCTCCACACAGCTGCTGCAGTAAGCTCCCCATGCAGTTTTTCTGAGAATTAAAACACGCTGCAAGTATTCTCTGTCAAGGGTATTATTTTTTAAAAAACTCACACAAAGGCTGGTTTTGAAGAACAAAATATATTGATGGCCCAAGACTAGGACAAATTTAATTTCATATATTGTAAAAACTAACCAGACGAAAGATCCAGGAACACCATTCATTGACTGGATGGCACACTCACTAGTGAAAATAGTCCTGTTTGGACATGTTCCTTTTCCTCAGTGGAGGAGATAGTCTAGCAAGTTCCCGACCTCCTACTCTTGACCACTTGTTCTTATAGCCAAGTAGTTTGCTGCCAGCTCATCTACCTGTAAAGCTGTGCTCTACAGAGCCAAGATCTGGAAAGATCCACTACATACCTGGATCACATCCTTGATGTTATTTGCAGAGTAAAAGCAATGTAGGCATCACCTTTGGGAACTGAACTGAGTGGAAGGCAAGAGCTTTTTAAAACTACTTTGCAAGTTAGGAACGTGTGACAGACTTGAGAGGGTGCAGTTACATGTACTTCAACAAGTCTAGGGTCTTAACCAAGGATCTGTTGCGCTCTCCCCATTTAGAGTATTGTTGGAGACACTCTGGCTAGAGAGCAAACTTGAGAAAGACAATGATTTTAGGATACTTAATTAGTTTTTGCTATAATTTCCCTTAAATTTTCTTATTGGTGAGCTAGAAGCCAGCAGTCTGTACCTGGAAGCCAGAGCTTCCTGGGGTTGGTAAGGGAGATAGGGAAAAATGCACCATTTTGATGAGGACTCTTAAGAATTACTGTTTGTGTGACATTCAACAACGTCTATAAGGTTTAGTGGTATAAGCAGTATAATCTGTAAGGTTTAGTAATATAAGCAGACCAAGAAAATTGCATAGTAGTATGAAAAAAGTCACCAAGCAAATATAATTTTTAAGGATAAAAAGGTCAGGGCCTACTAGTTGAGGAATGAGATAGCTTCATGGCTAGACACTGGGGGCTGTATTCAGTAGGCTATGGTTTATATATTCTACTTCAGCAGGGCCATAAGTAACTAGTTATAACTAACTAGAGTTTATGTTAAAAAAAGCCAAGCAACCCAACAAACAAAAAACCCAAACCCCACAACTTTTTTAAAAAGAACCGGGCTCTGAAAACACTTCAGCCTTTACTTGACTAAAATTCCTTTTCCCTCCTCCCCCGAAGTGGCTTATTTCACCACAGAACAGACAAGTTTTCTGACAGCTAAACATATTTTTAGAAGGTTCAGAACTGGACTTAATCTAGCAGAAAAGCAGGGTTATGTTGAGCATGGTACTTCCTGTTGCACAAAAGTGTGTTGCAACTTTGTTAAAATAAAGAGTTGCATAAATCAAGCAGTTATCAGGTCATTATCTCTGAAAGTCTGTTACCACAGAACAAGTACACTTTTTCTATAAATCAAGTTAGAAAGATTGCAGAATTATGACCCCCCAAGTTCCTCCCAAAGCCTAAAAGCAAGGAAGGAGAAAGTATTAAGCTAAACTTCACAATTTGACCATTTGAATTCCAATACAAAGAACAAAGACATGAATGTTTTAGCCTGTTATTCTGGGAAATGGTTTGTAAACTTCCTCCATAGCAAAACAAGGAAGAACTAAGAACCAAAGCCTTATATTCAAGATTCTTTTCCTCATGGCCAGGATGGCACACGACTGCCTGGGAGGTATTCCAGCCAGCTGCAGAGCCCACTGTGTTGGTTCTCAGGATACCTCAGACTATTGCAGCGTAAACTCTGCACAGGTCTGGCTTGAGTAGGGCTGAACTCAATATTCAGATTTCTACTATTTTCCCCTTTCTATAAGGGGGAGCTATAATACACATTACATTCACCATGCACTTATGTTAGCAAAGTGTAAAGCACAAGGGCACTGCCAGAGTAGTTTTGCTAGCTGACAGCCAGGCCAAGAAATCATCTTGTGGTTTTTGAAAAGTCTGCTTCAACACCCTTTTCCCCCACAGTGGTTCTGCAGTTCAAGTTGGGCCACTCCCCACACCTACAAAAACCTGTTGCCTCCATAGGCTTTATTTGAGTGTAAACTCTATCTGAGATAAGGGCCTAGTAAAAGGCTTGCAGAGCAGAAGTGAAGAGAGGATGTCAGAACAGCTGCAGCTAAACATATGGTCTTCACCTTCCCCGGTTTTGTGCTGCACACTTCTACCTTAGTCTTCTCTTGACATGCAGAAGCATACCCCAACAAAGTATGGACTATGGATAAAATCTGAACTGTAAGACATAAGCAGGAAATCTTTATGAGTTGATACTCTATCCCAGCAGTGCAATAAGTGCTGCAACAAGCAGTCTTCAGAAATTCAGAACTACCTAGACAGCAAGCTAGAAGTATCTTGGATCTGAAGCATCTTGTCTTTTTCCATGTTCTCAGGATTTTGTGCTTCTCAGCTGGAGGTCAAAAAAGTAGTTTCTCTGCCAGAGAGATGACCCTTACTCTTAACAGATGTAAACATTACTGAATATATGAGGGGGAAAAAAAAAGTCCTTATTGAATCCTTGTTGTAAGGAACATAGGACGTACATACACTGTCTGATCGAAAGCATTGTTTTTAAAAACCTGACTTATAGTCATTTGGATTTTTGTACCCTCAGAGATGAAACTCAAGTCCTCCATTTCAGGTTAACACGTAAGGGCCTGGAGGAAGAAGTTACCCTCATGCCAGGGTGATCAGCAGTGAACAGAAGGTCAAACACCAAATGCTGGTTCCATAAAAATACGGGTTTCATATGCACTTCACCAAATTTCCAGTCAATGAATACTTGATGTTTATCCCATCAGTAATAACCAAAAGGAATTAAACTTAGATATAATGCTAAACACTATTAGTAGTACCCTATTTTGTAGCATGAAGTTCTCCAGTGATTATAATTTGTTTTCCTCCTTTCAATTGCTGCAAGAACCCACTAAATGTTTTTTTTTGTTTGTTGGGGGTTTGAGTTTCTGTGGGGGTTGTTTGTTTTGTTGGTTGTTGGGGGTTTTCTTTTTTTGAAAAGTACTTCTCATTGCACAGTCAACTCTCTGAAATGAAAACCTATACCAACAAAAACTTAGAAGGAATACACATTGTTTAGCCAGTTCTGCCTACTTGAGTTAAAGCTCAACCACTTTTTGTTATCAAGGTTAGCAGGGGACAAGGAGAAAAGTGTAAAGGAATTGCTGTAACACTTCATAAACAGCTTATATGTGTAACTGAAGTCCACATAGATCAATTCTTAGTTTTCAGGGTTCCAGCAGGAATAGCTAGAAGTAAGGTGTGTTGTTTTTTTTAATTCCAGAATAGCAAATTTTTCTGCTGAAATCTATGCCTTGCTTCAGTTTAATAAAGCAAGCTGCTTAAGAATAATAAGAGTCTTACAAACTGTTATTTGTTTCTTTTAGTTGTCTTTATCTGACCTTTGTAGATCCATCTCCAAGCAGACCTGTATATTGTTAATGCAGTAGCAGGAATAACAACATTAAGGGAGAAGACTCTTGGCTACTCATGCCCCCCCACTTCCCTGGGAACCCCGGAAGGCAGGATGGACAAGTCTCTGCTCCATCCTGCTGCACAGGCGCTTCTTACAAGGCATGTTGCTATAGTTGCTGCACGGGGATCACAAACTCTTCTGGTTTTTCAGTAGTTTGGCAAGCTTGGACACCTGTGGCAGGTGGCTACCTACAACCCAGCTTTTGAATGACTCCAGCTATGCATATGTCTTCATCAGCCATCTGAAAACCTGGTTCTGGAGAGTTTTATGCACAGGGACAACATTTCAATTTTAGAATTTAAGAAATAAGTAAGAGCTAAGCTGCATTTCAAAGCAAGAGGTGCATTTTTACATGCTGTCTACACTCTCCAGACATTTCAGATCCCTTATGACACTTCATCACCCAACACTGCTAAGAGGACAGGTTTCACTGGAACATAACACACCCACAAGGATTTTTGCATTTTTCTTTTACTGTGATGGAATTTAGAGATCTTAGTTCAGGCCAGGGCCCTTTGCTTAGAAGGTGGAGAGAAGAAAGAAAGGTAGGTTTGGAATCCAGTATTAAGAAAACACTGTAGTCTGAAACGTACTCCAAGCTTAAATGACAAGAGCCCATACCAACCCTTCACTGACCTGGTCAAACAGCTGTTTGCCTGTAGTGTTTGGCTGGATGGCAAACTCCAGCTCTGCATCCATAGTGACAACTCGAACATTGATCTAAAAAGAAAAACAAAACGCATTGTTTAAGATGTATTGAAAGCTATTTCTCCACGTTAACACATGTACTTTGTGTACAATACAGTCTCCATGCTTTGATGCACTACCGTAACCTCTAGAATATATACACTTAAGCCCCAATTAGATTATCACACCCGCAAACTTAATTGAAGTACTGACTTTGCTGTCTTATCCAGATTGCTCTGAAGGTTTTCCTACTCAACACAGGATTGGACTAAGCTTCTAGTTAAACGAGAGGGCATTTTAGAGTTGACCACTTCCAAGCCTAAACCCCCTTGGAATAAGAGCTCCTGTGAGTGCACAGCATAGCTGCCTGCAGGCCATCCCTTGGATTATGAAAGGCCCTAATGACTAAATTAAATTTAAGACTTATAATTTAACTTCCATTTATATTAGAGCTGGAATTAATCTGATGTTTTAAAGGCAAAAGGCTGCAGATTATTCTTACAAAGCAATCAGCATTAACCCGATGAACATTCATTCCTTCCCTCATAAATATCTACTCAGCACATAAAAACAGCAGTTACAGGTACTGAATGATACTACAGGGCAAGAGTTTACTAAGCTACTGCTGTTAGAGAAAAACAACATAACCAGATTTACTGCCATGGCAGAAGTATACTGCAAGAGATGCTACTACTGTATGCAGAAGGCAAGAGTGTTTAATGACCAGAAAAAGTCTATTAGCAGTTAATCAGGAGGCAGAAGGAGCAACTAAGCTTGCAGGGAATAGCATAAGAACCAGTAAAATGGCAAATCAGGAAAGGATTATCTCCAACTGTTCCAACTACAGGAGACTATATTGCTTGCAATATTATACTATATCTCAAAAAAACCAACCCCAAAACAAATTAAAAAAAACAAACTGGGATGATTGTATAGTATAGTTCTACTAACAAGTAGCTTGGTATTTTAAAGGAAAGAGAAGAAAAAGTGGACATGTAAACACAAAGCCAGACAACAGACAAAGCTACAGGCAGATAAGATTTCATGACAATTTCCCAACATATTTATAAATGTCACATCACAGAAAGCCAGAGCTAAGAGACCAGGAGAGCCTGCTATACCTGCAGCACTGATGCCCAGCACAGAGGCACACATTTGGACAAACGAGAGAAAGGAGCAGGAGAGGAATAGAATTACTACAAAGCTTTGACACTGCACCAGTTTCCAGCCACTTGATTATGTATATTTAAACTCTAGGATAAACGTCAGGTAAAACAATGTTACAGTTAAACACAAAACTGTGAATAAAACAAGTTGCCACAGATAGTTTTAGTCAAATATATCAGAAAATTTTGCATTCTTTTTTTAGGGAGACACTAAGGCATCAAGTGTCTTTTAGCCTTTATAGAATTACTTCTTCCTCCTGTTCTCTCAAATGACTGAGGACCCTCGTATAGAAAGATGACTAAAGGCAGTTTCCAAATCATGGAACCCCAAACTGACCCAGAGGAGATGACTGCTTAGGTGTCGTGTCACTTTCAAATTGTATTTTTAAAGCAGTGTCCTTTAAATTCGGATATTTAAAAAAAAAAAAAAATCCTCTAAAAGCAGCAAGAAAGAACAAGCAAGGAAGGTCTCTGCTCCTTTTCCCAGCTGTAGCATTTGGGATCCATAATGGAGCATGAAAGTACATTTAATGCTTTCTTCCTGTGCCTTAAGAACCAAAGGTTTCCAAACAGTGTTACCAGTGTAGGAAGGGAAGGGAAGTTCAGATACCAAATCCTCAGGAACAGCAAGGCTGCAATTCGAAGATGTGACCTTAAAAAGCTCCTGTTGCTTAATCCCTCTCAACAATAAATCCCTAATCATATTCTAATCCTTTTCTACCCCCTCTAAGAAAACATATGCTCATAATCCGCATTTTGTATTGTGCAAGTTATTTGCACTTCTGCCTGAAACACTGCGGTCGGTGTAAAATTAAGTGTCACTTTACAAGCTAAGTGCTTCCCACTCCTTACAAGAAAGTGTGCAGGATGTTGGCTGAGCACAGAATTCCAGCTGGTATCAGCACACTCATCTTTTATGCTGTCTCCTTAGTGGTTATTTGCTAGTAAAAAAAGGTAAACTCCCTAGTCTAGGGGAATACAATGTATTACTCCAACCTTAAGACACCCTTCTGGATACAGTCCCCTTCCTAAAGGGCCAGATACATAGCGAGCTATTCAGTGCTAAAGCCATCTACCTGCTACATTTTTTAAGAATCATTTTAGCATTAAGACCAGAATTGAAGTCATCTGCTTTCCACTTCAATCATTGAGCCATGAGCATGCAGGAACATGATTACTTGGTTATCCAAAAAGCTTTCAAGGGCACTTGGGGCATGTGGTAAAGGTTAATTTCTGTGTTCTTAAAGGGCTGAACAACCAGCAGGATAAAGAGGAATTCCCTGGTGTGCCCTTAGACACGCTGCTAGCCACATGGCAGGCAGAGCAAGAAGAGACAGGGCCTGAAGCAGCTGTCGCTTCAGTGAGCTGATGACTGCCTGAAAAAATCCTTTGAGTCTCCTTCCTGCCATATTAAGTCCTCTTGCTTCTCATCTGGAATCCTTAACCTTGATTTCAAGAGGAACATAATGGTTTTAACAGTGTTTCTAAACAGATGTCCTACAACCACTCCAAACAAGCTTTTAGCCACAGAGAAGCTGGTAGTGAAGCAGGCAAACAGAGCTTAACCCACTTGATTAGACAGTCTGAAGAAACCTTGATGTCTCTCAGGCTGAGACAATCAGTTTGGCATTCAGCTCAAATCACATGAAACTCCCCATGGCACCAAGACAATTAAATGAAAACCCAAGGTGTTAATCAATTCAAGACACTGTTAGGGAGGAAAACAGGGAACAACCCAGACTAATTTCTATCAGCAACAAAAAGAGCAAGACACAGTTAAGACAACTTTCACAACTGAAATCCTGCTTACCCTGTATAGGCAAGGCAAGCAATTTGTAAAATTCCTACCAAATCCTGGCAGTATTTTAGGACAAAATCAAAGCCATAACCAAAAAGAAAGCAGTTTTTAATTGTTTCAGAACACAGATGTGTGAAGGGGGAAGAAGAGAACATGGCTGTTATACATGAAATAAGGAGTTTTAAATGCACATAGCATGCTAAAAATCCTAGACAGTAAGATGTAACTTCCTTCTCAATAGGCCAATGCCATAACATTTTATGATTATACTTTTATGTCCAAGACTAACATACTTAAAATTAATGACAAATAGGGCCTTAGAAGGTTTGCTTGTGTGTACGTAAACATTACAGAACACAAGGTTTTCCTCTTCCCCCATCTTAGGATGCATAAAATTGCTAACAAATTTGATCCAGAGGGGAAAAAACATGCTGTTGAAAAAGCAATGCCATTTGCATTAAAAGAAAAAAAAAAAGCGCTCCATGAATTGTAAGAGACAACAGAAATCAAAGAACTTAGTACACTGAAGGACTGAACACTATTTCCATGACTTCAGACTGTTCAGGGTAGACTGTAACATGTTACCTACATTTCCAACTGGGACGAGAGTGTAGAAGTAAGATTAAAGATGGAACTAGAGAGAACTTCAGAATATAGTTTAAATAATTATAACACTATGGAAAGTTCTTGTATTAGAAGTTATAGTAGTTAGAATGGGATCTTCCTTGCTTTAGCAATGCCCTCAAGTCATGCATTTGTTCTTACTTTTTTTTGTTTTTTCTTAAGACAACATCTCTTCAAACACTGTCAGTAGATCAATTTATGGGACACTGCAGCCTTTCAAAGACTGTGCACCATGCAGTATCTAACTTGGAAAATTAAAGTGCCATTTGAAAAACATTCAGAAAACATTGTCTCTTAAGGAGGCAACACACTGCTAACCAGCTGAGTGCCAACATCATCTCTGTGTAAAAGCCAAGATCTAGATAAGAACCCAAGATGACATTGCCTTTCCGATCCCTTCCTCTCCTAAACACCCAGTTTCCAGGTATGGTGGACACTATGCATGCACAGGTAGTTTTTTTCTAAAGTCTGACTCTTGAGCTACATACAGCCTGTTGGTCCAGAATCTCTCTGGTTGCAGGCAACATGGTACCTTTAAAGTTAACCATCCCCCTCCTGATATTGCAGCTCCACTGCAAAAGATCATACACTGCAGGGGGAAAAGAAGGCAGAACAGGAAAAACCCACAGCCCTCACACACAGTAAGCCATCATGGATATTTTGCATCCTGCTGCATGATATCTAATACCCCTTAAGTTCACTTGCATAATAAAATAGTTCAGTGAAACCATAAAGTTGTGCAAGTCATTTAAAATACCAATTTATTTCCAGTGAATACATAAGATAAAGGGCAGTAAATACCAACTTTTACCCATATACACAAGACAAACCAGTGCTTAACATGTTGCATATCATTATGCAGCTCTAAATGCCTCAGACAATGCTCAGGAATGTTTTTTTCCTTTTTCAAAGGATGGATAGAGACCAGAGTTTCTTAAATAGCAGGTTTACACGTGCAAATGGTAGTGAAGTATCTTTCCAAGTGGTGGCAATTAGCAGTATGGGAGTGGAGAAACCTATACAGGCATGTCTTCTTTCTTCAAATCACTGGATGTCTGGAAATCCCAGGCAAGTAGCTAGTACAGGTAAGCAGATCAACTACGTTTTGAAGTGCCATATCTGCAAAGCACATACTGTGAAAAACAGTATGCAGGTCTGTCAAGGTTTCTTGCACATATGCAAATCAACCATATAGACATGCTTGTGCTGAAGGAATATGGCAGTCTTAACAAATAAGAGAAAGCAGTGGTATTAATACTATTAAGAAAGCAGTAGTATTAAGCTTGCACCCTCACTTCTGCAGGCCTACTCTTCCGCCACATGAGCAATAATACCGTTGTACTTGTAATAACAGACAAGCTTTTTGCCCTGTGGTGCAATGCACCTGCATGGACAAAGTAATCTCATTTCAACCTTAGCAACCAGACCTGTTCGTAGACATGTGTAGAGATTAGGTATCTAGTAACAGGAACAGCAATTTCACATTGCAGCATCAGAAGGGCACTGAAACTGCTCTCTATTCTTCCACCCTCCATGCAGTAGCGTTTGTTGGTTCCAGGCCCAATAATAAAGAAAAACATTGTGCTAACTAATGGAGTAAATGTAGTCTCAGCTCCTAGAAACTATTTTGGGAAAAATTTCAACTTTGATTAGGGAAAAAAAATCCTAGAAGCTCCAGAGCTCAGAGCTGACCTGCTAACACTTCAGTGTCTTTATTCCTCTATCCTCCACAAGTTGCTTAAGTCAACAGCTAATGGTTCAGAGACTGTGGAGAGGTGAGGACAACTCCAAGAGGATAAGTAGCACAAATAACCCAAGCAACTGGACAGATAATAGTGCAATTTCTTATATTATTCTTCAGTACTTATGAACACCAACATGTCAAGAACACAGCACTCGAAGCCAGTTCTGTTTCTTCTTCAACAGAATAACCTGTCTGATAGATCAAACCTCATCTAGTAACATACTTGATGTGGTCCCATATGACAGACCTGGCATACAACAAATCTGAGCCATGTGAAATTACAATCAAATGATAAGTTGTGCACCTAAATTCTCCATAGCTTCTGTCAAAGCAGGAGACAACGTCATGAATATCAAGCAAATGATCAATTCTATTTGCTGCTGCAGGATTGCCAGAACATGACTTTCCTCCCCGCTTGGCTCAGCACCTTCAACTTGCTGGAACTACTGTAGGGACACATATTTTCACCTTTTCATGACAGGCTAAGATCTTGAAAGTGGGATGTGAGTGTGGTACGGTGGAGGGAGTAAGAAAATGCAGTTAGGTATTCTCACAGTTCCTGGAAGACAGAGCGCACTTACAAATTCACAAACACCTAGTCAAGAACAAAAAAGAAACTTTTTAGAAGGACAGGGCTAGAATTCAAAGATCTTAGTAGGTCTGAGAAATAGTTACAGGTGTTACACTTGGAGAGGTGAGAACAGACAAGAGACAGATGAAGAGATGAACAAATTACAGGTTTGCAAACAATGGGCTACAGCAGGACTGTAGACAAGGATGTGGTTTATTATAATCCTCAGAAAAACACTGCATTTCCTGGTGCGATGCTATTGCACGGAAGAAAAAAAAAAAAAAAGACATTCTTGAGTGTATTTGTCACCAGAAGCATTACAGAAGGTGACCATTCTGTTCTGCTTGCCTGATGACTTGGCAGGTGGAATGCTGTCATCCAAATTTGAATGTTCCTTTTGAAAGTGAGCAAGTTAATCAAGGAAAGTCTGCACTAATCTGCAGGTCAGGTGTTTTTAGACTGGTTACAGGTTGTTTGGTTTTGTGGTTGGTTCCCCCCCCCCATTTCAAACTGGAGTTGATTTGTTAACATGGCACTGATCTCTTCCAAATGTGAGTTGTCTGAAACACGGAGTGTTTATAGAAAAGACAGCAACTTTTAAACCCGCAAGGAGAAAACCACCAAAAAGCCCTCTTATTTTGCAGACTGGGTAACAGGAAATGAAACAATAATTGCTGGAGAGGTAAAATACTGGGATACTATATAACCACTTCCATGCAGCCTTCAGACAAGGCATGTTCAAGGTCTCCCCAGTGCTACATTTTTACCTTTTAAAGGATCTCCAAGAAGCTAAAATGAGAAGGCAAATGACAAACATGCAGTTTCTCTGAGGAAAATCTGATTCCTATGAGTGGAAAAGTGATGTACAGCACAACACCAAAGAAAGCCTTTCAGTAGGATCCACACACTCCTCCCCTTTTCCCATGACAGAATCCTTTCTGCACTACCTGCCCAACACCTAGCATTTCAGAGAGGGCAGTGACAGCACAGCAAAATAGTCCTGAGCATTCCCTTCCACACTGCGGAGCACACAGTTTGCTGACGAGAGAAAACAGCCCCATCAGTTCACAAAACACGAACAGGGGACAGCCTCATTGGCATCCTCTTGACTGACAAGGCAAGCTCACTGCACCCATTCAACCGACCCAGTTTCTCAGCATACCATGTTAAATCAAAAAGACCTGACTGGGAACCAAAGGACAAGTTCCATTTCAAATCTCACTGTCTTACAACATTACTTCCTCATTGTAAATAAATAGGAACATTAAGTCACATTCCACTGGAATTCCTCTGAGTCTATGAAGCAGTTATGTACTGCTGCATTTGCAACAGGTAAAATTAGATTGAGTAGGCTAGTCTTTGTTCCTTAAAACCTTGCTCACCTTCCCAGGAGAGGGGGAAATACAACTGTATTTACCCTCAGTGGTATATAATAATCTAGAAGCTAGCAATTACTTTAAAATTGTCCAGCACAGTTGTTAGCCTTAGCTACGAGTCAACTTTAATGCAATAACTTGTATAACCATTTCATTTTTTTTTGGTAGTAATCCTCAGTATTTAAGGAGCAGTAACTATATCAGCTATATTTAACTGAAATTTCTTGTTTATTCAAGGCAGTAGGAGCCCAGGTGCTTGCTGCTCTCATGTAATGTGAAAAAGCCTTATAACAACTTCTGTGGAAGTTTCTTCTGAAGAGAGAAAAAAATACTTTGAGGGGAAGCCAAGAATAATCCTGGAGTGAAATCTGAAAGCTAGACTCTTTTGGATGAAGTAGGGTGGGGGGGTTCATGTGGGCAGGGAAATCTTGAATACCCAGATTTGGGGAGTCATCCAGCAACTCCAGTTTTAGCAAAGCAGGTTGAATTTTCAGAACAAACTTCCCCTTCTCTGCCAGCATACACAAACAGATCACAAGAAGGTCAACCCACCGAGTTTGGTTTTGCAGACAGGTCACCTGACTCTTCTTTGTGAGACAGCATGAAACCTTCCTTATAATTAAACATTAAAATAATCCTAGAATGTAAATTCAAACTTTTTTAGCTTGCATGTGCAGAAGAAGATGCCATACTAAATTACACACTTATCTCACTTTCCTTAACCAAAGACTGATATATCTTCTGTCAGCATATAACAACTGCATAGCAGACATCTGCGTGAAAAGCTGAGAAGCAGCCGTGGCTGTAATTCTGTTCTTTATCTTTGGTCAAGCAATAACACTCTGCATGCCAGAAGATCAGGAAGATTTCAATGTAGGTGTGGCAAGTGCACGCGATACTGCATCTCCCACGGCCCTGGTTCCCAAATGCCTAGGCCTCAGCCAGACTTCCAGCACTCTCCACCTCTGGTCAGCTCTGTACAGTTAACATTAGTTGCTCAGTGAAACAGTAAAACCAAGCAAGTACTCTTCCCAGAGGAAAATCTTTCTCCACCCACCAAAGTTTCCCCAACTCTTTCCTAACAAGCAAACTGCATCATTCTGTCTTGAGTTATGAAGAATTTGAAAAATTGAGAGGCAGAAGCCTTTCTAAAATTTAATTTTTTTTTTTTTTTAAATATAAAAATTTACCTATGGACAATTTATGTTCTGGTAATACACAAAGCAATGCAGTTTAAGCCTGAAAGGCAGCCCAGATGTTTTTCATACGAAACACTTTCTCTCACTTTCTGTGATGGATATAGGAATGGTTTACTCTGAACACAATGTTTGGAAGCAGCAGGAGGGTCTATGGTGTTTTGTTGAAACATTCACTTCAAAGACTCTCCAATGCTGTGTAATACTCCATTAGCATTGTCAGAGTATGTGTGTACAAGCAGCAGTCTGTTCTTTAAAGAAGGAACACACAGGCAGTGACAGCAGGCTCAGCAGAGCACTGCTGCTTGGATGAGCCATTTGCCCTCAACGGGGACAAATTTAGGATTTAGGAACACAGACTACAGCAACAATAGGTTCTTTGTACCTAAAGGATAAATACAGAGGGAAGCTACAGGCCACTGGATCAAACTCCTTCATGCACAGACTGTTTTATAATGACAGCTGTTGCATTTAATTAATCATAATGAAGTTGCAAGACTAAGGCTTTACACACAAAGTTTAAAGCCGCACAACCAATCCTCAAATAAGCTTTATTTCAAGAAGTCACTCAGAGTCCAGAACAAATCAGATCATCTTTTGTGGTCTTCCATCAGAAAGATCAGCATGGGGCCAAGTTCAGATATTATAAAGGTTTAAGACCTCAAGTTCCATTACAATTTCAGAGTCTTTTAAACAATTTAACATCTCCAATATTTACGTGAATCAGCTACATAAAGTATTATCCTTCTGCAATCCCCGCAAGGGAAAATAAAAAAATGAGTATCTTACAGACTTGATCCAGAACACAAACACCATTTCGTATCTCTGCTTGGCTTTCTCATTTGGAAACGACAGGCACACAACAATTTATGCAAAGGCTGAACTCCACAGTACCAAGTCACAACAAACAGGGGCAGGGTCTGAAGGCATGAATAATCTAAACAAAAGCTATAATAGCCTCAGAGCTGCTCCTGAATCCAAGCACCAGTACTGGTGCCTTTTATTCCAGTGTTTATGCAAAGGCATAGCTTCTAAAGAGGTATGTGCATGGAAAACCCAGAGCCATTCCAAATAGTCAAAAGTCTGACAGATACTCAGCTGTGACCAGGCAACAGCCTGACAGGACACAGCTCTCAACACTTTCAATAGACCCTCTATGAACAATACTAGTACAAAATATGATTGCTCCTCTGAGGTGGAAGAGCAGCACATTATATTGGAGCAAGGTGGGCTGTATGAACACAAAGAGAGTCTATGACTTACTCTCTCACACGATTATGCCCTGAGAGTTTAAGGGTATCAAGAATCAACTGCTGTAGAAGTGTCCTCAACAACTGTACTCTTCCCCGATGGCGACATCACAGGATGCAAAGCAATATCTTCTTCAGATGTGAACTGGAAGAAGCTCAAGGATGTTCAAAGGCATGGAATAATTTTCATGCAAGGATCAACTAAGCTAGTTAGGACTTCTCAGTGTGGAAGAAAATTAACTGAGGCTAGGACATAAGAGCATATAAATTCATGAGTTACATGGACAGGGTGGACAAGGACTACATGTTCATTGCTCTACCAACAGAGTAACTACAGGGCATCAACACTGAACCAGAAAAAAGTTTTTCTAACAGTGCTGTAGCAAGGAGTTTTGTAGATAACTTTTCAAACAACATGAAGGTTATCTAGGACAGCCTTTGTTAAAGCATACTGTGGATGCTGGAGTTCACATGGTTTCAAGGGGACACCGGACAAGTTCACAGAAATCCATTTAGTAACTCATTATATAGGAACTTTCAGCCTCCAATACCTCAGCAGCTCAGAGGAAAGCAATGGTGCATATCTTTGAAATACTCTTTTGCAGGCATCAGCTTTTGGCCAACATCAGAGGTATACTATTAGGCTACAGGGGTTTTCTGCCTGACCTAGAGTAAGGCCAGCCATGTTCTTATAGAAGTCAAAGTGCAGAATGAACATGAACTCCATTTACTTAAGGAGAAATAGCTGTGTAACAAGTCACACAAGCCCCAGTAATGATGCATGTTAATTCTGCATTCTAGATACAAATTCATTTGTCAAAGAGGGATTTATTAATTTGATACCCTACCCCTTCTGCTTGAACTGTTCCATAATCAGCCTCTTTCATTTTACCTTATGGACTTTGGTGGAATGTACCACATGGCATTTGTGAAATTTATGAGTGGGACTATGTGATATGCTCACCTCTGATAGCTAGATAGCCTGACCTACATCCAATACACTACAACACATACACTTCCCAACAAGGTACTTCGAACAGTATGTAACAGGAACTATTTGCTCCCAGATAAAGGTAGGTCACCGCAAGTCTTGGAATGTCACCTAAGCACAAAGAAATTGCTCGGGAAGTTATAGATCATACATGAAAAGTGATTGGGAGGATCAGCAAAATACCCCTTCCTGACCCCTAAAACAGCTTGAGGGCTTCCAAGATGAAACTCTTCACAGGTCCTTCACTATAGGAGGGTGATGGCAAACAAATGTGCACCAGTGATTCCCAAAGAATACCCTGAGGACAGTGAGGACAGGAAAAGCAACTTTGAAAAATTTGCCTGCACAGCTGTATCAGTTTTAAAAGGGGAAAGCTATTCTCTTCCACACTGAGATCACCAAATATCAATTATGCAAATCCACCCACCAATTCACACCACATACTTTATGCACCAGGAACTTTCTATAATCACTTATCTCTACAAAGTCAAAAAGTTAAACAAGCTAAGCTTTCACAATTAAAGTGTATTCAGCTAGATGTTAAAGAATAACTTTAGTTCCCACAAAGAACTCTGAAGCCCAGATCCTACAGTACAGACTTCAAAGTCCTCTATTGGGCTACACAGGCTAAACTCAGGCACCCTAGTACAAATGTGAGATTCTTTAATCTCTACTTCTTCAGGTAGCAGGCAGCTCACAGATCTGCTCCATGCATCTGCAGAACAGTGGTCTCTTAACAGAACTGAGCCACTCTAGACCCATTTCATAAGCCTGCTCAAGATTCATCAACCAGCTGTCCATCCACTCACATCCCCAGAGGAGCCTCTCGCACACATTCCACACAGAGGTTAGAACAACCACAGCAAACATGCATGCTTTCATGCAAAATCAAGAGAGGAAGAGATGGTGATAGCGATGCCTCTGAGTATTACACAACAGCTAGAGCACTTGCTCATGAAAGTGGGAGGGAGAAGCAAGCGCACAATAACCTTCTCTCAGACAGGGCAATTCCGTACTCCCTTCTCAACGCTAGCAGAAGGCTACAGACCTTGCCTAGGGCCTGTGCCAGCACCTCTTCCATTGAGCCTACACAGTAGGTAGCCAAATACAAGTCCATGGTCATCAAGCAGTTTCTCTTACTTACTCAAATAGAAGATGAGAGTCCTGCTTTTTTAATTCTTAGACTCAGGATTTTTAACTGACAGCTGACAGTATACCAGGTGCTCATCAGTCCCAGTTGAGCACATGGCTGCTACTCATGCTCTCTCAAAGATGAGAGCAGATGCAGAGAAGTCAGGTGATTTTTCCCCACTATGAAGTAGGAACTAGAAAGAGACAAAAATCTCAATCTGACCAAATGAGCAATATGGAAGCAATAGGGTTAGCTGTTACACTGAGCTATGCCTTGTTTCCAGCCTCACATAGCAACAACTTTCTCCCTTTCCTAGGGGAAAGGATCCCATACACTGCTCAGTAAAACCCAGAGACTTCAGTTGCTTCTGCAAAGAAATGTATGTCTCAGCTCACAGGCTAAATGTTATCTAATGCTGAAACCAGGCTTCAAAGCAAGCACACAACACACCTAAAATACACAGTGTGCAGTGTGGTTCAGTGATCTTAGGCAGCATTGCCTTCCTTCAAGGTCAACTGAGCGATTATGGGATTTACGGTGTGCATAAAGCTCTTTGGACAGAGAGTGCCAAACAAGAACGACACTGATGCAGGAATCTTCAGTGGTCATCAAGAAGTCTTATTCTCAAAAAGTCCTGACGTACCACAGCTTTTTTCTCATGGACAGAGGAAGACGTTCACGTGGGCAGAGGGAGGGAGAAGAACAGGAAGGCTTATCTCCCTCCCTCTGCCCTTTAAGAAGGCTAAGAAATTCTTTAAGTAGTGACTAACATAACAGTTAACTCTCTCGGTTTCTCTGCAGAAGCTAACATCCCAGAACAAACTGCCCTCAGAAATGCTTACTCAGCTCATGTGGTAATTCAGGTTTTCGGCGCAATTGTGAGCTCATTCTCTTATAACTTTTGTCATCTGTGAAGCACTCCTTAAATTTACTATTAATAGAATCCTCCACCTTCCTTTTGCATCTATGAGTGGGAGTTCTCATATTTGGCAAATGGAAGCTTCCTTACGTTTCCATTCTGCACCAGAGTATACACCTCCTGGTATCAAGTACACCATACCCCATATCATCTTATGTACTGCAAATGGTGCTTACCAGGAAAGGATAAAATTTTATTCCTGACTAAATCTATAGCTACCCATAAGTTGAGTATTAATTAATTACAAGCACTTAAGGATATGAAAAAAATATTTATTTCAGTCCAGTTATAGCAATCTGCTGTGAAGAACTCAAAGATAAAACTTTGTGCAGTTAGAAGATACACAGTCAAGAATAAATTGGAAAGATCTGGGAACAATTATTATTATTAATTATTTGTATTTAGAATAAATTCCTGTCACTACACTTGGATCTCTTTGGACTGACTTATCATAAACTTGTTGAATTTTAATGCCATGACAGACAGCTAAAGGTCTGGCAGAAGACTTGCATGCTGTCTTCAAGTTGTTTTTTCAGAATTCATGTATATTCAACATCAAACAGGTATGAAGGACTTGTCTAACCACTTAATGCTTCGCACACACTAGCACATTATTAACACAGGGCTGGGAAAAACCTTTTGAGTCATCAGTTCCAATTGCCCACTCCTACAGGCAGCAGTATTAAATTGTGTCCTTGTCAAACTTTATCTTCAGAGATGTTAGGTCTTGGAATAGTCTCCTAATAAGACAAACAAGGAGGGGAAAAAACCCCCCACCACACACACATAACTGCTCTAATGTTTAAAAGTCTCTTAAACCACAAATTCTGCTTAAAGCAGTTCTTCCTCCTCTTTGGCTTTTAAACCCCTCCTTACATTTTATACAGGTGAAGGAAGAGGTAACTTGTTTAATTCTACCAGGCTAAACTAGCCAAGCACTCTTATCGTGAGGTGGCTTTCTGCCTCTAGTCATCCCAAAACCCTTCTCTAGATTCTGCTTTGAATTTGTCTCTCCTGGACAGAGGTAAGTGCAACCTATATTCAAGGAAAGATCTCACAAGCACCTTCTATTAATGCTTTCTGTTAGAGAAACCCTATGCATTGCAGATGACATGGACAACAAGACAGTCATACTACCACTGATTAATCCATATCCTTGTAACCTATGCAGTGAAGGACCTTCTTCCCCCACCCCTCCAAGTTTAACTATTGCAATGGGACCTTATTACCCCAGTCCTTCAATCCCCTTTATACGATGGCCCTCTGCATCAGTAACACCTTCCCCTCAACAGCACGGCATTAGCAGATTTTGTTAGTATGGTCAGCTTTCCAACCACAGGCCATTAGTAAAGGCATTAAAAAATGGTGCCTCTGGATATTTTTCACTTGTATTTTTTCTTTAGCACCAGAAGCTGTTAGGCTGCATTTACTACTGTCCTCTCTTTACACAGTTTTATATATATGCACACAAGTTTTAAAAGTTCTTGTGTGACACTACATCAAATGTTCTACTGCAAAGCTGACTTCATTTCTTGTGAAGCTTTTTCTCCCCAAGAGGAAACAAACAAAAAAAAAAAAAAATCCACCTTCAATAAAGTAACAGAGAATGCTGGTAGATCAGATCAAATTAACAGGTCTATAGACCAGAGATCACATTTCCTCCTCCTTCAGTAAGTAAGGTTCATTAGTCCGTAGACATGCTGTTCTAGCTACAATTTATTAGATTGGTTTGTTTTGCAAAAGGATACAATTCAGCTAAAACAACATCCATTCAGCAAGTCAAACAGAAATAAACTAGTAACATGCATGTAGGAAAAACACAGAGAGCGCACAGACGCTCCAGTTATGAAAAGATGCAAGGCTGGGCAAATAAGTTTATTTAGCATTTCACTTGTTTCCAGATAACACGGCAAGATTTGGACAAGATGACATCTCTTGCATTTCCTGACGTAATGATTCACCACCTGTGAAGCCTAATGAACCGCTGTACAGACTAGATAGCAATTATGTATCTGAGCTGTTGATGAACTCCAGCCATAAACCCTTATGAACTGGGTACAAGTTATATATTTATAGCTTACCTCAGAGAGATCTCGTTACTTTGTAACTGTTACACGTGGCAAAATGTCCCTGTTAAATTATAAATAACACTTGCCTGTATTAACAAGTATATTTATTTCAGAATTATTTTCTGAGCTGTTACTAAAATTTATTCTGAGCACTGTAAACATGCATCAGATCCAATAATTGTGATTAAACATTACCACAGAATGTGGAATACAGTTGGCTTTCTAGCACTTCACTTTGGTACTCAATTAAAATACAAAATCATTAAAGCTCTAGTGTTAATGGACTTACTATTTGTTTACTGTGAAAGAATAAATTACAAACATGATCTGTAAGCTTTGTGTATGCATGTGCAATTTTTGTTAAAACAAAAGTTTCATATAAAGGTTTAACTTGGGAGGGTGCTAAAATTTTGCTTTCTGTCACCTTAATCTCCACTTGTAAAAACAACTGATAACCAGTGTGTCAAACTTCACCCATAGCAGCACAAAGTCTGCCAAGCAACATCATATTTACTTACAGCATGCAGACAAGACACATGTAAACAAGCATACGTAATAAATATGTAGTATCCATGTCAAATAGCCATCAAACTAAAACTGCTTCCTTGTGCATCCCAAGAGTTCATGCTATCATTCCTCATGCATGCCAAAGGCTGTTGTCACGTTTGTCCTGAGCACAGTTCTGCCTCTGGAGTGACACCTTTACATCCTCTCCCCCTGCTCCCTGCAAACTGACCGGAATCCTCTTTAGCTGTATTAAGACCAAATGAGTTGAGTTGGGAAGGATCCAAATCCAGTCTCAGTCTGAAGCAGTCAGACCAAACAGTGTGTTTTGCTAAAATAACCTCTATAAAATTTCTCTTTTTGGTTTACAGTAAGGTGGCAGTTAGCCCTACTGAACAGCAGATTATTTTTTTTTTTAAAGTGCTTATGTTGTACAAACTATTGAGAGTCTTCTACATAAATCCCAGCCAGTAGGTCACGTCTCAGAAATCACTACAGTACAACTGTCCTTCCCCAGTGGAAGGTGGTTTACACCATCCACCTTTGGTATTCACTGGCTAGTCAGTCAAGAAACATACAAAAATCACCATCTATGAGGGAATATGAACACAGCCATGCCACGTAAAAGGATGAACACTGCTGTATTTTTTTTTAAGAGATTAAAGAGTTTTTCCACACCTATCCACAGCTTCCAGTACGACTTAGTCCTAAACCAGATTTCAGATTATTGACCAGAGTATTTCGAGAAAGCACTCTGTAATTAGCAAGGGGCTAATAAGTCAGAGAGATCATTCACACACAACCTTTTATATCCATACTTTGTAAATTATGTATTTGCTCCCCCAGATGCAGAAGGGTCCTTTCAGCATACATTTTTATATGCAGTAATATATCTCCTCCTACTGAGGAAATACACCCAGGAGACTGAAGATTTAGCAGTTCTTAAAAGAATTAATCACTTTTTTTTTTTTGTAGGTTTACAGAAACTGCAATGTAAATTAACCTAAGCACTCCTTTTTTGACAAAAAAAAAAAAAGTTAAACTAACTTTGATGTTATGATGGTAAAACATCAATTGCTTATTACCATGAAGATAAGCTTGTTTACTCCCATTTCATAGCATGTAGCTAATACATAAGTTCTTCACTGCACTTTAAGAAATATTGCCTCTATTGAGAATAGATAGCAACAAATCTGTTCCGATTATGCTCTTCAGAGTTCAAAAGTGTGTCTGCTCCAATAACCGCCCAAAGCTTTGCACTAGGCAATTGGTTCCTCAAGGAAATTCTCCTTTCTAACTAGCAGGGTAGTAGCAGACTTTAAAACAGAACAAGCAAAAACCCACTAGAAGATCGGGGGGCAGTGGTGGTGTAAAGGAAAAGAAGTCGGAGTGGAAAAGCTAGCCAAATTTGTTCAATTAAAAAAAAAAAAACAACCCCCAAAAAAAGACAAAAAGAAAAACCAGGTTTTTGATAATGACTGGTAAAGTTCTTACTGTGGAGAACTTCATTAAGAGTCCCTGGCATTTAGTTTTTAGATGACAAAGTAAGGGGGAAAAGAAGTTTCTCCGATGTTTACAGACACATACACGTCTCCTGCAGATAAATACATGGGCCGTGCAAATACTAAATGGAAGGCAGGGCAGCCCTGCCATCTCTCTTTAAGAGGGAGTGTGGCAAAAGCTCTTCTTGTAACAGTTGCTCGGGAGGTCGGTACGTTTCCAGGACTGGAGTATTGCAGAAGACGCGGTAATCCACCTCTCAAGCAGGGCTCCCGAGGCTCCTTCCCCGGCTCCCGGCGGCGGGGCGGGGGAGCGGCGCCCCTCCAGCCCACCCGCGGCGGCTCCGTCCCGCCCGGCACCGCTCCGCGGGCGCACTCAGCGCCTTGACCAAGCCGCTCTTAGTTGCTCCTCCGGCTTAAATTAGTCGCCGCTTATGTGCTTCTGGAACGCCTGAGTGAGCCGGAGGTACCGCGGGGAACTCCTGCGGCCGCCCTGGCCGAAAAGCCCCGGCCCGGGCAGGTTGGGCCGCGGCAGGGACTTGGGCTCAGCCCGCACGGAGGCGGCAGGACCCCGCCAAAAGCCCACGCCGCGACCCCGGGAGGTGCCCGCCCCGGGGCAGCCCCTAACGGCCGGCACCGGGCGGGCTCCAGAGCGGCCCCGCAGAGCGCCTCCCCCCGCTCCCCGTACCCCGCTTACCGGCTTCGGCATTTTCAGGGCTGCTGGTGCGTCTCCTACTCCCGAGACAAACGTTCACGCAGCGGCTGCCTCGCCTCAGCCGAGCGTCCTGTGAGGAGGAGGAAGAAGGAGCCGCTCCCGGCCACGGCAGCAGCGCAGCCCACGAGTGCGGCGCCAGCCGCCCGGCGGCAGTTAAGTACGCAGGTGGGGCCGCGGCGGTGACTCACCGCCGCCGGCCATTACCCGCCGCTCCCCCCGGCGCTTTCTGAACGCGGGACCGGCCTCGCCCAGCCGCCGGGCACCCCCGCCGGCCTCGCCTCGACACCCCCACACGCTCCGCCCCCCCCCACCGGAGCGCAGGGGGTACCCGGGCCTGGAGCCCTCAGCCGCCCCCGCGGGGTGAGAGGTGGGCGGCACCGCCCGCCAACCGTCGGGCAACAGGTGCGGGGGGCACCCCTGCGCCGCCTCTTCTTCGTGCCCCTCACCCGAGAGCCCCCCGCGGGGAGACCCTCACACCCGCCGCAACATGGCGGCCGGGGCGAGCGCCGCCGCCACGCCCGCACCTGCCCCGGCCGCCAGCCGCGGCGGGGACCCAACGGCGCCCAGCGGGCAGGGCCCGGCCCGGGGCGGCGGGGACGGCGTTTCCCACGGCGGCGGAGGGCTCGGGAAGGAGAGGAGTCAGAGGGAGGGCTGCCGGGCGTGGGCTCAGCCCCTGCCCCCAGCCTACGGAACGAGTTAGTGTTTCTTGTAATGGTGGGCAATGATGCTTCCTGGGCTTTATGGCCAGGCCGTGATGGTCGCTGTGTTCCTTGAAGTCCAAAGGCGGCAGATAGGAGCGCTTAACAAAACACAGGATCGCTTTGTGCATTAAAGCACATTTTCAGCAATGGCAGCAAGAGACAAGTTGTAAAATCCATCTAAACTCAGAAACTACAAAGCAAAGAGTACACTTCAGTTGGCCCTGATCCTTTCATCAACCCCCCAAAAAGATCATGCAAGCAGCCTAACAATTTATAGGCATACAAAGATGACAAAGTCTGTGTCTCTGCCTCTTGTTCCTTCTCCTTGTTCATCCATGAATGCACTCCTGCAGATAAAGTGTCTGTCAGCTCTGCAGGAGCTGCTGGCCTCCCACAGCATCTCCTCGCTTGGCTGGGCGCAAGAGCACATTGTGTTTACATAGTCATGGGCAACGGCCTGTGGGACATGGCTCTTCCGCCGTGCCAGCAATGGCATGTCGCTGAGCTGTGAGATGAAGGAAATCGTGCAGCCTGTACCCAGGCTGCTGTCTGCAACAGCCCCACTTCAAGCAGTGTCTGGCTGTTCAGTCAGAAAAGGCATAGGATGGGAACAGGGAGGCATACAACAAGGCGAATAACAGCCTGCTAAATGGAAAGTATATAGGGCAGGAGAGGGCCTGGGAAATATCAAGGGATGGTACCAAAAAGGACAGCCCTAACAATACAGGTCCTGCATTGCAGGAGATCCAAATGGTGTCTTCCCTCACAGAGTCCACTAGGCAGCAATGGGTAAGTGTCACATTAAAATAATCATTACTGTGTCAGGTCTGTGAGAGAAAGGGGAAGGGAGCCAAGTCAGAGGCTGAGAGATTTCACGGTTATATTCCTTTCCTGTTGCATGATCCTCAGGGATTAGAGGAGGCTTTACCGTTGAAACAGAGCCATAGGGGTGGCAGCTTGCAACAGCAGGTGAGAGTAGTCCAAGCTGAACAGCTTCCAAGAAAAGGGCCATGGGATCAAACATAGGATCTTTGAGAAACAGGTAGGGCCTTCGTTTTCAGATGAAACAATTCCACTGAGATGTACTTGGATCAGGTTAATTTAACAAAATATGATTTGTGAGGAGACTTTCTATGCTCTTCTCTTAAGCAATAAATTTATGCTGGGATTCATGCCTTACTCAGTAGGTTCATACTGGAGATAGACCAGACCAGATTATCACAGTATTTTGGACAGGCTGCCAAACACAAGGAACAACTGTTCCAAGTAAGGCGTGCTGTAAGAACCCGGCTTTTGCAGCTCTCTCTCAGAACCTGAAGTGGCATTTGTGGATTTTTTTGTGGGTGAAAAAGGATAGAGATAAGAGATTTTCATTCCCTAGTCTTAAAATCCGGATCTGAACTGTGTTTGGAAAGAGGAAAGCCAAAACAAGTGTGTGTGTCTGCATACCCTAGAAATGGGGTATTGCACAGATCTAATGGGAAGCCCATTTCCATCCTGGGAGATTTCCATTCCCAAAATCCTTTCCTGTCCGTAGCCCAAATGTGGGCTCAGAGACCATCACCCTGAGGCTCCATGTTGGAGTGATTCCATGTCGGAGTGATGCCTCATTTAATAGATCATAATCCCTTCAATGTCTTGAATCAGTCAGGTAAGTATTTGTTTCCATATGTTAGTTATATATTCAGGCTTAAACCCCTGATTTAGACCTAGAGGCAAAAGGAATTTAGGTGACTAATAATTAAATGTGGCAACATACAATCTTTAGGTTCCTGTTTGCCACAGCACATAACCTTGTGCCATTCTCCCACAATCACCTGCAATACATGGGGAAAGGCAGATACATCAATGGTATCCATAACTACCAGCTTACTCAACACCACTCCACCCAAAACCAACCACCATGAACATATTGAGCTTACACAGGAAGAATTGTCTTCTGTGGAAGGAACCAGAACAACTGCCACCTTGGAGTATCGGTTAGACCCTTTGCCTCCTTCTCGGGCTTTCGCCTTCTGCTACATGTGTTTTCAAACCCTCTTGCCTGCAGAGCACGGTGCCTTATTAAACACTCGGTTAGGCGGGGTAACAAGGTGTCTTTGTGACAGTACGAAACTCTCTTCTACAGCTGGGTCCTGAGCTCCTTCCTTTATATTTCTCTCCCCACCTCCTCCCCAGAAAGATGGGAAGGTATGTAATGCCAGCCCCTTCTTCGCTTTTATACAGAAGCCTACTCATCCTTTGCAGATGCAAACAAATCTAGCTATCCTCTCCTCCAGAGGGGTGGGTGAAAGCCCTCGGTTCCCTGGTTTTCCTGAGAGTGTCCTGAGAGTCAGCATATTGGATTTTTGGAGCATAGGCACCGTGTATAGTACTGATAAGTAGCATCTAAGAATGCTTACAGACTGACTCCCCTTTGGAGTCTGGGTGAGGGAATACTGGAGCGGGCATGAAATGGGCGCAAAGCAATCAACCCCCATCAAGACAGCCTGGTGCAGAAATACAAATATGAAAAAGCCAGATACAAATGTAGAAGCTGGGAAAATTTTCACATGAAAAATCTATGGAACTTGTTTACTTCTAGATTTAGGCATTAGCTAAGCAAGAGAGAGCTTTTATAGCCACTTGTAGTTACAGCATCTTCAGTCAGACCTCACAATTAAGCATAAGACCCAAATCAAAATGAAGCCTTTAAGTTACAGGATTAAGATTTGCTCTGATCCAGCACTTATTCTTAGCCTGCTTTATTAAGAGGATAGCATTACTAACAATTTACAGGAATTACTAAGGCAGAGGAGGTGATGAAAGGATCTCAATTGCTCAGCAGGTCAGTAGCAGAACCCAGTTTCTGTTTTCTTCTCTGTAACAGTTCCTGTACCTTACTGACCCCTAACCAAACTATGTCATCCTCATCTAGCCTGCCTTCCCTGTTTTAAAGAGAAGACCCATTTAATTTTCCTGTTCTTCTTTAATCTGTAACAACATTGCAACTTGATGTAAAACATTTATGAATTCCAGTATCTGCCAGAATTTTCTCAAGCAACTCCTATCGCTATAAAGCGGCTTTAGCTTAACAGGCTTGGTGCCAGACAATTTTTAGTCAACATAAAACATCCTAAACCAGATCATCCTGGAACTGCGAAACATGGAATCTTGTGCCCTGAAAACACTGTTCTTGGTTTCTCACACAAAATCAATAATCTCAACAAGAGGCAGACCTGAACTGCCTTTCTCCATATAGAAAGCTTCATCCAGGTTTGGCAGGGCATAGCTGGAAGACTTTTGCAGCATCTCTGCTGGTTTGTTTGCAGTTTTACTTCGGGGATTTTTTACTAACTGGAAATCTATAGTAACTAACTCTGTCCTCTTGACAACTCACCGACTGTGCATGTAGAATAGCAGGTAAAAGAAAGAACATTCAGTATAGTAGTTAAAAGAAAGGATGCCATATTCTGAGACGTGTTGTTTAGATTTAATGAGATTTGCTCTCATCTAGGACAGTCAAAAAGGTGATTTTCTTTGTCAATTGGCAGAGATGTAGGAGGAAAAAGAACCATACAGTATTATTGACAATAGCTTCCTTTTCATTGTGCATGACTGCATAGGCGGCTTATTCCCCATTGTAGTTTCTGAAATTTTGGCATTATAATTCCTGAAATGTCAGACTTCAGGAAGAGTGACCAAGGGCATGGAGAGTTCTAGTTCCACGAGCTGCTTCCCCACTACCCATGCTGAGCTTATTGAAAACCTGATGAATTCAGGTCACAGTGCACCAGCATCTATTGACAAAAGCACTGTTGACATCCTCTGGATTTCTTTTGAAGGGGATATACGAGGTAAAAGAGCGCAAAGCTTGTGCCTCATTTTCGGTTGTTCCTAAATGAGAAGCTGCTGCCAAGTTCAGTCAATGTTTTTTTCCAGTAAGTGTGGGTTCCCACAAGTGGTTTTTTTGTACTAACAGATGGTTAGGTGGGTTCAGGCCTGGAAATAAACCTCATTAAACAAGCTAGTGGTTACTGGAAGACCCTTATCTTTGCATTCATTTTATTTTCCAGCTGCATTCCCAAGTATTCCTTGGGATTACCTGACCCTCTGTTTGATCATCATGAAGCCCTATTGGAAACATGCTAGGTTATGAAGAAATATATATATAATGAAGTTTATGAAGGATTATTTTAAAATGTGGTAAGAAGGAAAAAGGCAGACAATACTTCAGGCTTTTATCTGGTTTGTTCTTACCCATCATAAAAGGAGAGAAAAGCTTAAAGGAAGATTATGAATATGTTTCTTCTCCTCAGCAAAAATTCTGAAAAGTCCCAAGGCCAGTTTGCTTTCAGTTCCCATGAGAGTTGTCTTAGTAACAACTCTAGTAACACATTCTTCACTCTTCCACAGGAAACTTTCACAGGGAGTGATGGAAGGAGCTCAATAAAATCTTCTTTTGGACTGAAACAAAATGTAATTTGGCATTTACATTTTGAGTACACTGAGACTGAGAAATCACTTACAATGCATCAGGAAGGCAAGACTTAGCGATAGGTAAAATATAGATAAAATATTACTCAAAGTAAAGGCAGGTTTAAACATGCATGTGGTCAGGGAAGGAAAATCTATGGTAATCATCTCTGTAACTGAAATCCACAATGAATTATTGATCTTACCGACAAAAATAAACAAATAGAAAAAGCACTGAGAGTTTTCTGAATCTACTGAATAAGAACAATCATGTCACAAAGCATTGTTTAAAAATATGTAAAATGACGAATTAAGTTCCTGACATACTGAATTTGTGAAGATTATGCCACACATGCAAATCCAGCCATGTTTGTCCAAGACTCAAAGCAAATGGAAACTAGGGGCAACACAGCTTTTACGTCTCAAAATGAAATAGTGATCTTAATGTGTATGATAAGAAAGGAAAGAGGAAGGGAGTTCCCCTGGTTAAGTAATCTTTATTCCACTTTGATATCTTCCTTTGTGCTTTTTTATTTGGAATCTGATTAAAAGCAGAGCTGAGTGCCATATACTGCAAATACCCATTGCACATCTGAACTCCTTCTATGGGGACCAGCTCTTTAGTTTTGTTTTTGTTTTTTTTTTTTAACATCAAACCAGAGAAGTATAAAGACAGTGTTGACAAAAACAGCAGGTCAAATACTGTTAACCTAGATCATGTGCTTCACAAATGGAGCACAGATGTGTGCTTAGAGCAGGTGTGAGTAGTAAGGAAAGTGGAGGTGAAATAAATGCCTACTGGTTGATAGAGGGACAAATAATTCATCAGTCTATATACAGGAGTTTTTTCACTCCAAGCTGTTTTATAATTATATATACTGCTGACATTTATATCACCCTCACTGTGGGAAAGAGGCTGTAAGCATTCAAAAATACAAATAATAAGCTATTTCAACTTAACTAAGTGTGGCAAAATTCAGAATTTCGGGGCTGAAATAAGAGTGCAGAGTTCCATGTACAATTAATGGACAGAGAGTACATTTTCTTTTCCTGTGACACGATGCTGACCTTTTAAGATCAGGACCATGTTGTTTGACTTTCAGCATAAACTAAGCTGTTGAGTTTTGCCTGGTGATTCTCAAATCAAGCCTGTAAAAGGCCTTAAACCCCAGTCTCAAGACTGAATGACAGTGATTCTACTTCCTGTCCAGTTCTCTCCACAGCCAAGTGCTCTTTCAGTATAAGTTGTGAAAGTTGTTGGAATTGACTGGTACTTGTATTTCTCACTCAATTTCAGAAGATGCACTATCTGCAATGCAGTTAAATACTCAGCCAAGATAAAACATTTAGCATGGCTCTTGCCTCACTAAGTCAGTAACATAAGCTGTGCATTACTGTACAGTTTGGTGCCAGCTATCAAAAGACCATTTTCTCATATTTTTTCCTAATTGAAACAGAAAGAATTGCTTGATGCAGAGGTTACTAGGTAAAGTTCAGAAGGTCCCAGATACCACTCTACCCTATTTTTCCACTCAGGACTGTCTCTTTCAGATTATCTTCACATATTTTGCCTAGCCTCATTTAAGTGCTCTACATGACAAGGCCTCTCCCCCTTTAAACATTAAAGATCAGGTTTATGTTGTAGTGTAAGGCTGGTTAACCTTAAAAGCTGCATCCAATAGCAAAAGAAACAGAAAATATGTAATATTTGGGCTGCTGTTTATTACTGGTCTGTATATTAGCTCTCCTACTCTGCATCACTTGCTTCTGCTGCAGACAAGAATATTTCCAAGTGCCATTAGGAGCTAAAGTTACTTCTGCCTCCACTCAGGCTGCAGCTGCCCAACTGCAGTGCAGGTTGCACAGAGAACTCCCAGTGCTGAATTAGGAGAGAATATACAATGGAGACTTCTCTCCCAGAGGAAGGAGAGTAATTTTGACCTTAGTATATCATGAGTAAGACACTAAGCTGGAGTCTGAAGTACAAGAATCCACCTATCTCTTGGGAAATCCTCTGTTTGCTCTGTGATAACACAATAATGCTGAAAAGAGGTGGGCACTGATAAAGACGTTAATACCAAATACAAGGCAGGTATAAGCAGGGTGACATTGCTAAACAAAGCAGAACACTGCCTGCTTTCACCAGACCTGAATTTTAACTCTGATATTTTGCAAGGGTTTACCTGAAACTGTACCTCAATTAAATATTCATTCATGAGAAAAAGCTATTTGTGTTTCATAGCAAACAGCTCATACACAATTTACAAATGGCTACATATATCCTTAATTAGTTTTCAACAACCCTGCTAAACACTAAGGACAAACTAAATCCATTTTATGTCAAGGCTGCAGATACACAGTCACTTTATCTAATCAGCCCCAGCTGCCTTAAAGCCAGTAACTCAAAAACAAAGAGGCTACCAAACCAAATAACTTCTGTGAGGCCTCGCTGGAGGAGAAGGGGATCGGGTTGATTACTGCTCACCTGCTACACTGAGGCATGCAAGCAACCTGAAACAAAGGGAGTTTTCAGTGCTTCCCAATGACACACCTAGTTTGTGAAGTAATTACTTCTGACTCATGACACAAAAGATAAACACCGAGTCTTGTAGCATGTTGGCTAGCAACTCCTCAAAACACTTTGGAAAATAATATCATTATGCTACCTTTAAAATAGCAGGTGAATTTCACCTGTTCGCATCAGGTAACTCAGGACCTAGGTACTAAGTATCACTTGAGCCTTCAAAATAGAGCTGAAGTGCTGCCTCAGTTGTAACCAGGATTTCACACCAGGATTTGCTCCTAGGCAGAACATGGCTTAGCTCAGTGTTTCACTTACTTAATAAGCTGATTATCTTTTAAAGGTGGCATGATGAATTCTTTGTTCTCTTTTAATACAAGACAGATGTAACATGAAGGTGGAAAATCTGTAACGTGTAACCTTATGATCACCTTCTGTGCCATGGTTTCATCTGCATGACCTCTCAGCAATTGCTAGCACCACCTTTGGAGCCAGATTTGTTGGTCCACTGCTCTGTTTTGACCTTCAAGCGCTTACAGTGTGGGAGGAGAAGGGTGAGGTGCTGCTGGACTCCAGAAGCAGGGTGTTGTGTCCCTCCACCTGGTATCACTTGAGGGTGAGGACCTGGTGACTCCGGAGCTAGTGGTTCATGAGCTAATTGTTCAGTATGTTTAATTATATTGGAGTGCTAAAAACACTGTCATTGCAACAATCAGACATGAAGTAGAGTTTCTGTATCCAAGAAGTTTGTCTGTTTTTCCCAACTATGTCATTTGGCCTTACAGACTTTGCTTTGGGTGGCTTAGCACAAACCTATGTCCATTAGAGACCTTCATAGACTTGCCTTGGATTAACTACAAAGCCAGCTCCAGCTCGATCCTGGATCTGAGAGAGACCAGGAGCACAAACATCTTGTAGACAGGAGTGAACCATGTTGTCCCTAAGGCATGCTACGTTGTTACATGTGGCATTTTCTGACAAGAAAGTGAGTTGCCCTGTGTTGTTCTCCCTGACTGTGGTCCACCTGCCAGGGCAGATGGAGAGTGGGGTGAAAGTACAACATCAGCTATGGCCTTCTTTTGCAGAGTTCAGTTTTAAGGCCAAATGCTGTGAGCGCTTGGGATGTTGTTACAATAAGGGTTTCACAGTAGGCCATACCGGGTAACATGGCCTGTTCTTGACACAGCATGTTGAAGCACAGTCACCCCAGACACGGCCTTAGTTCAGTGGGCGAGTGCTCTGGGCCCAGGGCCATGAGCGGCTTCTTGCCTACCGTCCGCTGGGCAACTGATCTTTGAGGGCTGTTTATGAAAGCCTGCGAGAAGGGCTCTACCCTCTCCATGCAGACATGGCAGGCCAGGCCGGCAGGACAGTTTCCCTGCCCAGCCCTCTGTGGCAGCTCTGCCAGGCCGGACAGCAGCACAGAGTGGGAAAACTGGGACTCCTGGCCGCTGGCCTTGCTTCCCTTCACCTGCCTGATACTACTGTGAAGCAGGAAAATGCCAGAAGGGCCCTAGAGATGACAACAAAACAGGGTGTGCATGTGCAGCTGATTCACGGGGTGGAGTAACAGCTGGACGTGCTTGCAAAGAAAGCCACTGGTCTCACGGGCAGGGCCCCTCCACAATGCAGATGTGCCTGGGAGGAGGGTTCGGGGGCATCCTGGAGAGCTGCACCTAAGGTGCTTGTAGAAAGCAATGTGGGCAGGACTAACGAAAGCACTTCACCCCCACTATTTCTCTCCAAGTGCAACCATCTCCAGCAACACAGCATTTTTTCCAGTTGTGTTCAAATTGATGGGAACTCTCTGGATCCCTTTAGGAGGCTGTCCCATAAGTGAGCAATGTCACAGCAGGGAATAATTTTCTACTGTATTATATCTTTCCTGATATCTATATGTGCTCCTTCCCTGCATTGCTCTCAATACCCTTCACCCCTGTCGCCTGAAATAACTGCTCACTCATCACTGTAGCGGCTTTAGCCATGCTGTATGAATCCAGAGAGATAAGAAACAATATTCTTTAGATAACAGCACAGACTCTTGCACAAAGTTCTTTCTTGTCTCAGAGTTCAGTCTGCACCCTTATTTAAAAAAAAAAAAGGAATGTAACAAAAAAAAAACCCTTTAAATGAATTGCCTTAAAATGCAGCATGAAATATCATTAGTGCAGTGCTAAGGACCTACGAAATGGTGGTGTTGTTTCAAGTGAGATTATGGCCGCCATTTTCCCCACAGTTGCCAATGTGTAGTATTTGAAATGATCTTTTTTTCAGTGCTTCAAGCAGCAATTAAGTATTGTGTTTCAAATGCCACCACACAGCAACCGTGAGTAAATAATGGCTTAAATAAGAAGTAAGAAAAAGTTTTGTTTGCTTTTGCAGGTGTTAAATTCCAGCAGGACAATCTAACTCAAACAAAGCCCTAAGCAAAAGTTACTGGAATTCCTGACTGACAACCCGAGTTTCGTGTTAGACAAAGCAGATAATCAAAATTGTCTCTCCTGGCTCTAAAATCTCTAACCACAGATTTTTACCATGGCTGTAAAATTCTGAGATTGAGTCTTTTAACTTCAGGTATAACATTTTTGTTTAAATTTTAAAGCATGGGAAGAACAATTGCAGCAACTACATGTGATTAAACAATTTATTTCTGTAATGTATATCCTTAAAAAAGCCCCAAAACAGCAAAACTTGCACTGGCACGTACATTGCAGGATTGGAATGTGAATTTAGGTTATTTTCTTGTTCTTCTGGTAACCTGGTTATTCCTCCCTTGAGAAGAAATGCAATGCCACATATCCAGTGCCCAGATGGATTCAAGCTCGTATCCTGTAAGCAATCTCAGAACATTAGGGAAAAGGTAACTGAAACATTTTTAGACCCAGTAATTAATTCTGTGGTACCCATTTACGGGAAACTCAGCTGCAGTGAAACCCTGCTTGTAGAGAATGAAAGCTGCAGGGTGTTTCAGTGCAAACTAGTGATGCTTGTAAGTGAGCCCCTTCCCACAGGACTCAAGCTTGCAATCCTGCCCCAATGTCAAAGACCTTCAGAGTCAAGACGGTGGGACCAGGCCTGTAACCAAGAGGTTTAGAGGAGAAAATTCCATGACTTCACTACGACAGGCTCCCATTGTAATTCTTAATTGGTTACTTTAGATTACTCTCTCAGCCAGCCCTTGTTAATGTGAAATGATAACCTTGAACTGTGTTCATGGTTTAAGTATTATCCAAAGACCTGCACGCAGCATACAGGGACAAAGTCAGAAATTCTTTTGCACTTGTGTGAGGTCAGAATCAGGCTGATTCTGTCAGACAGATCATAGGATCGCAACAATCCAGCTGTTTATGGGCCTTATCAAACGTTAGATTAAGAGTTTGTGCGTGCCAGTCTGGAAATAGAGTTCATCAGTCTGATTCTGCTACTTTTAGCCATGGTGCTATTACCTGATTTCTTGTGCATTTAAACATGAGTAGAGGTGGAAGAGGTGAGTTCTATGTTCTTTAGAAAACTTGAGATGATGTGAATGGAACAAATCAATGGTTCAGCAATTACAAGAATCTGAGGTAATTCAGGGAAGTTGAAGTGGTCCTGGTCAGAACAGTTGCCCTGTTTTCAACTCAAGCTAAATGCCTATGCGTGGTGTTTGTCCTGGAAAGAGACAGAGGAGAAATTCTTTAAAATAATGGATTCCTTTTAATCTGATCTTTAACATGATGATTCTCAGGTTTCTGTTGTGGTTTTTTGCAATGTATTCTGTAACCTTATACACATTCTCAGTTATGTATTCTATACACATATTAATGACATCTGGCTTTGATATGCACAGACTCACACCTTTGAGAAGACTAGTGGGATGGTGTTTGGTGGCACTGTTCAAATGAGGGAGGTCATCCAGATTTGGCTCACGTCACACAAGGAGAGAGAGGGTAAATATGAACCTATTCCTTGAATTACTGAAGTATCTCCTTTACTCCTCCTTCTAGGATTGTTATCTACACGAGATTTCCAGCACCCATGGGCTGCTTCCTAGAGCCCTCAAAAGCCTCTCTGCTCTGCTCCACTCAGCAATTCCTTTTGCATCTTCCAACCCAAAGCTGCTTTTCCAATACTTGTTTACCCAGTGCCTGCTCTGTTTCCTCTCACAGCCCGTCAACTGTGCCCTTCAAGCCACCTGTGGTTCAGCTCCTCTCCACTCTCCCTGCTCCCTTCTGAGCCCTCACTCCTCAGCCCAGCTGGGAACTGGGGAGGCAGCTGCACCAATAGTCCTGGTTTTTCCCCCAGGCAAGGGGGAAGAGGAGAGCACAATGGAGCAAGGAGTGGAGCAATCCCTGTTGTTCGCAGTAAGGTGTGGCTCATCCTGAATTTGCCTGAAACACTCTCTCATCAAATGACAGCCGGCAACCAGGAAGAAGGTTTATCAGGTAAGGGTTACTTGGAATTGCCCATCCAGGCCCTACAACAAAGGCCGAGCCTTATGGGATTATGAGTTTTGGTCTGTGTAACACAGTTAATAAAAAAACAAGGTGAGATTGTTCCAGGTGTTCTGGGCAGGGAACGGACTCCTGTGAGATGCACAGGGACCTTCACTGGAGCACGTGTACAGGGCAGTACACGCAGGACGGAAAGGGCCTGTCTACAGCAGCCAGTAAACATCATATTATCCTAACAGCATAACAAATCGGGTTTATTATTCTTCATGTCTTTTTTTCATTAATCATTAATATTCAGTTAATACAGCAGTGATCAGAATGTACCCACAGGTCTGTCCATAAAGGAAGTAATTTACTGCCTGCTTTACAACAGTGCTGTGTAAACACTCGAGTTGCATTAAGTACTGCATTTCTATGGGAGTAGTGACACATTCAGGTGAGCAAAGACAACACTTCGGAGAAAAACAAATACTCGTGGTCCAGCCCCAGCTCCCACTGCTACCAGCCCACGACAGTGTAAAAATAAATCCATGTTGTTAATGAAAAAAATGAGGAACTGAAAATTATGCCAACATGCTTTTTAAAAGTCAATATTTCTATTATTTCCACAGGACTTCTGCTTTGTGCAGCCTGAACACAGCATTAGAGAGGCCCTCACCTTACTCTGAAACTTGTATGTATTTCAGTCCGTCAGGATCAGGCTCAGGATAGACACCTGAAACCAAAAGGGTAGGAAAGGAAGCCCAAGGGTCCATCATTACTTCCCAGCATCAGAGGGATTTCTTATAAACACCTTAAAACACTCCTAAAAAATTAGATTTATAAATATATAATTCTACAATCCCTGTACTGTCCTGTTACATCTGCCTCTGTATGAGGCAGATTTTCCTCTATTCTTGTTTCCCAAATCGAATGTGATTATTCAATTGTTTCTTTCTCCACAGACACAACACTGTTTCTCGCAGTGCAATTTCACTGCTGAACAGCAAATGGAACTGACCCAGAGGGAGACTGGGATCTGCAAGACCCTCCTCAGATTTGCAGTAATTCCTTGCCTAAAGCACGTACCTGAACTGTTTGTTGGGACCCTCCTTGAAACCAGCATCCTCCAGAACTCAGAGAAACTACAATACTCATTTAACCCTGTGCATATACTGAGTCTTGCTGAACTGGAGCCTGAATAAAGCACGGGTTCAGCAGGCATTCCTGTACATGCTCGAGGATAATAGTTGACTAATCAGTCTGGGGAGAGCTGACGGACAACTTCTAGTGACTGTGATCTTCAGTAAAACTAATTTTCATCCTTAACATTTTTAGAATGATTTCAGTATGGTGTCTGTACATGGTAAGTCACTGTGGCATACATACTGCCCTGTTTTTTTGCAGACGTAAGAGCTTCGAATTTTTACTCTCTACACTCCCACATTCTGGTGCAATTCCTTTCCTTAATGAGCATGCACACAAAATGACCTCAGTGCAAAACTGTGCACTGTTTCCCTGAACTCTGGAGCTCATATTTTTCATGACAAAAGGTGCAATTATTTTCCTGTGCAGCAACATTTGCAACAAGGCTGGCTTTGCAATCAAGAGTTTCAGCCTCTCATTAGGTTGACAAGAATTTGGTCAGCCTGGTAAGAAATCTTTTGCAGGTGGCAAATTAATTTTATTTAAGCACCTTTTTACATCGGTCTTTTAAAAGAGCCTTCTGAATGCAAAGGCAGACACAACTGCTCAGTCTACCCTTCCCTGTGCATTACAAATTGTTTAGTAATGAGGCAGGTAGAATCTGATTTTATGCAATCAATCATGAAAATGTGTTAACAACTGTAACCTAAACTTAGCACCTTTCATGACTATAACGTAATTACCAAACTTCCCTCAATTACATGCTGTTCCTTAACAGTTACAGTTCATCCTTTGTCATTCTGGAGTTTCAGTAAACTCTGAGCGGTGCACTACGCTGGTGACCAAGGCACTGGCAAGGCAGAGACTGGATCTATGTAATTCTTAAACACTACACACAGATCTTTTTTCCCGCACAATAGATGAGATTCAGTGAGTGCTAAACTTACTGACAGTCCTTGATGCCTTTGATTTGTGGTGGTGGCAAAACTGCTCATCCCAGTAACCTCCAATTATGACATTTAAGTGATAAAAACCACACAAATCAACACCTCCACTAACAATGCAGTTTCACTATTTTAATGTTGGGGAATTACTTGCATTTTACTTTTGGCACAGGTTCTGATTTAATTCCCAGTTAAGTCAACGAAAGCCTGCAGAATCTTTCAGTTTGCTTCAGTGATAGGGGATAAGCCCAGCAGTCAAGGTTTATTCTCCAAATATTAGCAGAAGTGCTCTGCTTATCAGGCAGTTGATACTGTTAGCTCAAAGGCAATAAAATCTTTGCATCCATATATAAGCCTTTGTGAGATCTTAGTTGACAGATGGATTTATAATGGATAATACAATCTTGAATTTCTTCTTAAACTTTAGTTAATTGAAGCATTTGGGAAGGGTGGATCTTTCCAAAACAACTCCTTGAGGAACCATACTGAAATTATGTTGCCTACGCAGGAACTTTATTGTCAGTTAACCTTGACTTTCCAATTATTGTGAACTGTCTTTAAAGGAAGACTATTATAAAAGTGGAATCTAATTTTATTTTTGTTTGAATAAAACAACTCAAGACACATGACATGGACAGAGCTAACCATATATGAATCAGATCTATACAAAAACTGCCAACTTTACTTTCTGTTCCCTCTGAAATGTTTTCCCCAGTGAAGACAATTAAGCAGTGGGCTTTATAAAAAATTCCATGAAACTTTATGCGCTGAGAGCATGTCCTTGAATATACTGAAATTCTTTAAAAGACTCTTGTGGACTTGTAATCAAGCTCTGAATGCGAGAAGCAAGAGATTCCCCAATTTCATTTTCTAGATATGATCAACAGTGATGGAAGTGCTCAGCTCTGTGAAATGTGTAAAATTTTATAGCACGCTGTTGTATATGGCTTGATAGGGGTACAGATGTGACAGCCTGGGAACCCCTGTAGTATAGAACAGGGTAATTCCTGGGTGAACCACCTTCTGGAAGAAGAAGATTTTCTTTTAATGAATTAATGGGCAGCAAATGCTGGGAGGAATGTGTTTCTTTTTCTTTCAGCAGTGCTTCATATATAAATACATGTAAAGCATGATACACCTCTAACTATATGTATAAAAGACATATAGCGAGGACCACTCTTTCGAAATTACAAAGCACTATCAGGTGACCAGTAGCATAATCTTTAGTCTAAACAGTTCAATACTTTTGAGAATAATTTTTAAGCCATAACATAAATAGGTTCTGAAATCCTACAACAGAAGTTGGAGAAACAAACAGCTTCTGCAAAGTTTATGTATTGCACTCCACTTGCCAAAAACGTGATCTAAATCAGGAAATGGTGTGAACTAAACCAGTCAAAGTCCAACTAATTAATATTTTACTATAGCTGTTAGCAGACAAGACTCTAAAAAGTCCTTCTTCCCCATCTGTGAGCTTAGCATGTGATAGGCCTATCACCTGGTAGAAACTGTCCAGGAGTCTTTTGGCTCAGACTCCAGATTAACACAGATCTTGCCTGCGCAGACAAATTCCTGTGGGTGATGAAGGGCTTAGACAAATGAGTGTTTCAGGGCCACACCAATATGTCATTGCATTTGCAACCCGTCTAACTGCAAGAAGATGCACTGGCTGTAGAAAACTGGGGATTTCCCACAACACCCATCTCCTCTTGGTTTGACTTCTGCATCCTCCTGAGAGCTACATCCAAGAATTCCAGGGATGATGATTCCTGGAAGACTTAAGGGGGGCAGTCAGCACTGCTTGTTCAGTTTCGTGCTACATTTGCCAAGCTAATACTCGCACTGTTCTCAAAGTGCTGTCTTAGTTGAACAGTTTAGCGAACTGGAGAAATTTCCACACCCATGTAAGAATACCGGGCAATTGGATCTTGACACTACTTACTGTTGAGCTCTTTGACCACATGAAATGGCAATCTGGTCTTTCATCTTTACCAGTAGAGTTTTCTGACCTTAATCTCAGGTGTATACCAATGTACCAGCAGACCTGCTGGAGACATGAGGGACAGCAGCTGCTAATAGCATACATCCCCACCATAATCACAAACTGTTCCTATAAATAGAGCATGAAAGTTGCACGTGGCTTTTATGGGCCAGGTGTTCTTGAGGCTATTTTTGAGTGGCACTGAATCCCAGTAACATATTTAGCCCATTCGTTTAATGTTCACAAAGTGCTTGTGCTATATGCCAAAAACAAATCTGCAGTGACCTTATCTATTGGATGCCATGCCATCCTGTCATGGATGAGGGGGATGTATGTTCCTATACAGAGACCAAAATCAGAAAAGCTGAATTAATGTTGTTTGTACATCTAGAGATGGACACAACCTGGCTGCTTCCTGCAGGTTCATTTCACTGGTGTCAGGGGTATGCAGAAGTACCGCAGCATGCTTTCACAGCTAGAGCAACACCTAAGGGAGCTGTGGCCCTCCTCTGCCTCCCCTTGGGTTCATGTCCAGCTGCCCCTGCGAGCCTCTCAGCCCTTTGCTGCTGCAAGGACATGGACGGACAAGCAACAGCAGCATCACAGCATCTTCTTCCTCTCTGTAAGGAAGGCTAAGGATGAAACCCCCGAAATATGTCTCTGAGCCCCCTGCCCGCACACCCTTGGCAATTCCACCCTCAGACGCTGCTGCCGCAGCAGACGCCGGCGGCAGCCCTCAGCCCGTCTCCACGGGAGCCTCTCCTCAGCCCCGCCGCTATTTTGAACGGGGAGCTGAACGACCCAGAGGTGGCAGAGGACCTCGGGGCAGCGAAGACCGGTGCCTCCCCCATCTCCAGCAGGGGAGGATTCCTCCCCAACCCAGCGAGGCTGGGACGGAGCAGCCCCCACCCCGCGGGGCGACCGGCCTCCTCCCCCCGCCCTCCCTCTCGCCTTCGGCTGCCCCAAGGGCCCGGCGCTTGCGCGCGGCCGCCGCTCGCGCCACACCCCGGCCACCCCCCGCGTGTCACCCAGGGGAGCGGGGGGGGGAGCGGTGGGACTTCGCCCGGCGAGAGACGGTGTCGTCACCCGGGCGGCGGCCAATGAGCGGGCGCGATTAAAATAGCGCACTAGAAATAGCAGCGCGCGGGCGGCGGCTGGGCCCGCGCGCGTGCGGGTGCGGTGGCGATAGTGGCGTGTGGGCACCGCCACCGCCGCTCCGGCCCCTTCACGCTCCCTGCTCCCTGTCGCGGGTTCCCGCCGCCATCCCTGTCACGGCTGGGCGCCACCGGGGCGGCTGGCGGGCGGCGACGCCTCCCCCTGCCTCGGGAGAGGCCCCAGGACAGGGCGCGACACCCTCTGGGCCTTGGCGCCTGGTCTCGTCGCTTCACCACTACCACCCCCCACCCCCCTCCCCCGAGGACTCGGTGACTTCCTGCTGGCTTTAGGTCGTTTCTTCCTTTAAAGCGTGCTCTCCTCCTCTCTCCGTGCTGCAGCAGAAAAAGGTTTCGGAGGTGGTGTAGGGCCAGGCCCTTGGTGGGTTGGATCCTGCAGGAAAGTTGCAGGCCTGCCCTGCTCGGGGCTTAACCCTGCTCAGGCGTCCCAGCCCTACACAGGCATTCACAACAAATGCATCAACCCATATCCACTAGGGGAGAAGCATAAGCTGAGGTTTTCTTTTTATCCCCTTTCCCTCTGGGAAAGATGCAAATGAATCATACAGAGGTGAGTAGAGGAGAACTGTATCAAAACAAACATGACCTGTAATGAAAGCAAATAGTCTTATATTTGAAGATTTTTGCTTTATTTTTAATATATGATCAGGAAAATGTTAAAAATATGTGAGTTCCTGACTATACCCAAGGTGGCAAGTACTAGAAGTGCAGTGGGTCACTTAACAGATGTGTTCCTACTTCCTGAAGCTATGCTGGTCTTGGTGGAAATGCCTATAACACACCTGTTCTTGGTCTGCACTGTGCTATTGTGTTACACATGTTCTCACTAATTGCATATGCTGCATTGCTGCTCTCATATCAGGAAAGGTATCTGCTGTAGGATCACCAGGGTTTGTGGGGTTTTTGTTGTTGTTGGGTGGTTTGGTGGGGTTTTTTTTGTGAGACCTTGGTAAGATAATAAAGAATATGCATTTGCTATTTGGGAACATATCACGCAATGTATTTTATATAATTACATATATACTTTCATCCAGCTGAAATCTCTAAATATGAAGTTTATTTTTCTACAAAGTTGCTACTGAATTCAAGAAGTGTTTACTGAAATGCTTGACATAGCAGCTGGGGGTAAGAGGGATCATCAAATGAAATTATGAGGTGGCGGGTTCAAAAGAAGGTACCTCTTCACACAAACCAATTAAATCCTGGAACTCATTGCTACAGGATGTCAGGGATGTCAGAAGTTCAAAAAGCAATTGGGCATGATCATGGAAGAAGAATCCGCAGAGATGTTCAACACTTAACACCTCTGATTCAGGAACTCTTTGAGGTGCAAATCCTCATCCTGCGGAAGTGTTTTGGGGAGCAGCATCCCCTGTCTTCACGCTGTCATTAGGTGATTCCTGTTGTGCTGGACTGCATAGAGTCCTGGACTGGACTAGAAATGCTGCTGTTCTGACCCAGCATGGTCATCTCTTTAACTGTCATTTCACTCAACATCTTTTTTCTCCATAATCTTTAATAAATCATAAACAGCAATTCTTGCAATAAGCTTTTGCAATACATAAATGCAGTTTTCTTATGCTCTGTACATCTCTCTTCTTTCTTGCCTGTTACTTTGAATGAGGGATGGAAGGTTGCTTTGCTGTGTATTTGTATAGTGCTGCAGTATCAAGCTGAGCACTGGTCTGTGCCTGTATATCCTGGATAATTATTTGATATAAATACTAATAATCTGTATGTCTGAAGATGGCCACAAGCCAAAAGGTTTGCTGCTTGTATAAACATCCTAAATAAGAAACTGTGGAGCTCTGGTCCTCATTTGCTGGCAGAATTTGCCAGATGGGCCATTTGAGAAAGCGATTAAAATACCAGAAATACCTGCCTAAAGCATTACAAATTCCATGCGCCACATCTTCGAGGGCTTGTATTTATGATCTAGGAGTGCGGGACCGGGCCTTGCCAAGCTGCTGACGCTGAAGGGTGAGATCAGGGGCAACACATGGGCATAGCAAAAGGGGGGGGGGGGGGGGGCTGTGGGGTGCCAGCCCCCGCCTCTGCCCCGAGCCGCTGTCTGCCTCTTCCCCGGTGCAGCCTGGCGCTGGCTGCAGGCCCACGGTGGGTCCACGTGCACTGGAGCCCTTCAGCTCCACGCCCGTGTGTGGCAGTGCCTTCGGCAGAGAGGACGGGGTGTCTCCGAGGGGGTGTGGAGGGCCTTGCGAGGGATTGAGCAGGCACCTGACTAGGAATGTGCGCTGACGGCAGGCTTGGGTATTAGAAATGGGGTCACCTGGGCTTGGTCCTTGGATTTTTCCTGTAGCAGGGAGATACAGTTGCCTTGTGTGACATGGGTAGCTCCTGTTCCAGCCATGCAGCCAGAAGATGGGTTGATGCATACATTTTCCACTGAAGAGTCAGGTGTCCATATTAATGTTTTTTTCCAAAGACAAGCCTAATATTAGTGCTCAGGAATGGAAGTGCTCTGAGATCATACAGGGAACAGGAGCATGATCATCCCATTGTGCTCAACAATATTCAGCACCCATCTTCTGAAAAAGCCCTAATTCCTTTCCTGCCGAGGCTGGAGAACCACTATAGACTCTAACACTAATTTTGAATGTAATGGAAATCCAGTGTATCAGTCCCAGGGCAGAGGGGAACAACCCAGGGGGAGACCCTTTCCCTAAGGAGAAGTGAAAAGAGGAAGGGCACGTGATTCTGCTGAGGAGTGTCCTTGCCATAGGGATAGGATGTGCACAGCTCTTGGCTCAGAGGCACAACCTCCCACATATATAAGGATCCAGCTCAGGATGGATGTGGGTAACCCAGCAAAAGCCAAATGTTAGACCTGTTGTTCTTCCTGTTTGTCTCACCTGTGTTCCTGTTGCTCTGCTGATTTTGCAGGGGATTGGGGAGAGGCTGCAGACATGCAGAATGAGAGACAGCACGTGCTTATAGAGGTTGACAATGGAAGCCAGTCCTGCTGCAAAGTCACATTTCTTTTATGCAACTGCCATTTGTGTTGCCGATAACCATGCAGCTCATGGCTTTAGCAGCCCCTTAGAGGTAACAGTTTCTTAAGAATGAGTAGTTCTTCAACAGCTGCTTAAACATGTCACTGCAGCTCAGACTCAGATGCTTTGTATAGCGCTTTTCTCCAGGAGTGAGTTAGCACATAGCGTAAATAAATACATTAAATCTAAATTTATTTTTTAACAGGAGGGCACAAGCCTGGATGGGGTGGGGTAGGTCACTGATCTAAGTCCCACAGGACTGGCAGCAGGGATTGGGCTGCAGCCCAGAAAGGACTGCAGAACAGTTATCCCACCTGCCCCACACTCAACGTGCATTTATACCACACTGGCTGCACACCCATAGCCACGTTCTGTACTTCCCGGTAACTTTTAACACACCTCAGACTGTTAGTAGGTGTCCAAGAGTCACAAGTGTGAGGTTTCATAGGAAGAGAGGAGAGGTTGGGGGTACTGGCACTGTGTCCCTGTGGGGGAGGGGTTTTCCAGTCTCAAGTCCGACACTGCTGTGGTACCTGTTAAGGTCATGCAAAGTCCATAGAGGAACAGGGAAAAGCTCTACCAACTCCTGTGAGGTTTGGCTCCTGAACAAGGCCTGACAGCTCATCTTGTCTGTTCCCCTGGGTGCTGCTGCAGCCCTGTGCCACCCATCTGCATGGCCAGGCAGCTCCGGTGTGTTCCCATGGAGCAGTTCATCAGCCCAACTTTTGTGGGAACCCCAAGTCATAAGTAGCTGGGGATGGACATGAGATCTTGCAGCTCAATGGCATTTGGAGGGCAGCAAAGTTTTCTTGGAGTGGGGCAGTATCTGTGAGTCATTGGAAGAGGAAAACTTTTGTAAATTTTCTAAAGGGACAGAGGTGATAATCTGCCACACAGGGATAAGGAGAGAAACACAGAAAGAAAATAAAAATTGAAAATTTATATATATATATATATATTTTATTTTCTAAGACAAAGACTTGTCTTTATTGGCTAGTTATCTTCAGACAGTGCTGATTTACAGACACATATATAACTTTTTCCTTGAATCTGTGTTTTTCACTAACCAGAACTAGACAGTGCCTGTCATTTGGGTAGTTATATACATGAAAATACATTAATTTAGATTTGTAATTTTTACATTTTAATGAATTACATTTTTGCTCTTCATTTGGTATGTCAAGATACTGTTGGAGGGAAGTTGCAATTTGGTTCAAAATTCAGAAAACCACAATTTTTAAATTGTTGGAAATAATCTGGGCGTACCTACCAAAATAATATACTTAATCAATATTTATTAAACAAAGGTAATACTACTGGATTTGTGAATTCCAGTATTAGTGAACTAATTGTTTGCAATAACCATGTTTTATACCTGCCGGGAACAGAAAAATACATTTCTCAGCTATTTCAGTCATGGTCACCCAGCATCACATGTAACCTCAGTGGGAGAGACAAGCTTTGGGGAAGCCCAGAACTCGTGTCACTGCCAGCCTGCTCTGTCTCTGCCTGCAACCCTCTGCCACAAACCTGCCACTGTCCCCAACAAGCCCCTGTAGCGCTGCGGTCCCTGGTGGCTCCCATGGCAAGTCCATCCTTGTCACTGCATGGAGCAGGGACCCACAAGACTCCCCATAGGTGCCTGTGGATTGTTCAGTGTAAGGACCTTGAGGGTTGCTCTGGCAAATCCTAATGCTTGTGAGTTTGGCTTTGCCACATCACTAAAATACCCTTCTGAAGCAGTGTATACATTGGGAAGGACTGAGTTATTGAGGAGTACAGATCAGTGGTGGCCAGCAGTGGATCCTTGAGCAGGGCAAGTGTGGTTCCCAGGCTGGAGTGGTCTCACACTATGAGCAGAGGGCTGTGCAGGCACAAATTCTGCCAGGCGCCCTCAGGCACCAGCTCTGTGCAGTAGTATGTTGGCAGAGGTGGCTGCCCAGTCCCACGGAAAACATGGGCCCATGGGGAGCGGGTAAACCCATTCTGGAGCACTCTCATCCTCCCTAACCCTTGGCCATATGAGGATTTTGGCAGGCAGCTTACAGGAGCAGAGCATGAAGGTTGGTCACCCTGGAGTAACCTCACTTCTCCAGCCTCAAGACATTCGCTTGCCACCACTACACAGCAGAGACTCAAGGATCAGCTGTAACTCTGTCAGGTACACAAGTCTTCTACCTCTCATTACTGACCAGCTCCCTGCCCATAAGTCAGTTTGTCCCTGCTGCATGTTTCTAACGCTGCTTTGTGCAAATGTTTTAGCGCAAATGGAAGGAAATGCAGAAAACCTGCACAACCACTGATCTGCCTACTAGCAAGATGCCCTCTCTGGGTCAGCGCAATGCAATTTTTATTGGTGTATGAGCAAGACAGGATCCTAAGTAAATTCTGTTGCTATCTTTAAGTTAGAGTGAACTTAAATAATTCCCACTCAGCCAAAGGAACGTGACTGCTGGCCTGACTGCAGAGCACAGTCATGTCCTTCCACCAGCAGAGTCAATTGAAAAAGGTGGCTCGGGGGTGGCCATTATAATCTTTTTCTTTTAAACTTGGGTACACCTTATCCATGTGAAGAAATACTTTTCGTCAAATAAGCATTCCTGGTGCCCATACTGCTGTTATCATTAAACAAATATTGCATTTAGGGGGTATGGAAACAGGTTTATGATGTTTTTTTACCAAGCACAACCATCAGCTGTTGACAAAAGAACACAGATTGCTCCATATTTTAGGGCTAAAAGGATTCCCCTATTCTAATACATTCTGCAAATTTATGGTAAGATAATTTTCACAGTGTAGTATTATTTTCATGACACATTTGTTTTCTTAAGTGCAGACTTTAAAGTATAGGTAGGATTTACAGGCTTGGATTGTATTTGTTAATTGTAATGAAGTGAAAATGGCACTCTCTCATATGAACAATGTCTAAACATACATTCTCACATAACTCCCCATAAGTGCCCTCTACCCACGTTATAGCAGGTGGAGGGTGAAATCCCAAGCAGCATTAGCTAAAACACCTTAGGCTGACCTTGTAGTCTCTTGACAATTTTACAGCATAAACAAACAAATTCTTCACATTTTACTTAAAAAAAAATGTTACGAAGTCAGGAGCATGTCTATCTAGATATGACCAAACTTGCTTTCTTTTCTGTAGTTGCATCGTTCACATCACTTCAGGTAATGAGGATATGGACTTTCTGAATAGCACTTTTAATGTTATTTGAAAATCAGATATGATGTATGAGCTTTGGAATTTCTCTTAAACATGTTCTTGACCTTTCATAAGCAAATATTCCTGAATTATTGCAAGAGATACAATTCATTAATTCTTCTTACAGCAATTTAAGAATAAAAATAATGTCACAGACAATTTAAATACAACAATTCAACACTCTCTAACTAAATTTTCCAGCTAATAAAGCACAAAGCAGAAATGGCAGAAATGAAAATCTTCCAGTTGACCACTTTCCCCTTGGACAGTTTCCAAAACAAATATTCAAGTCAGCATTTGGTTACTTGAATCTTTTCAAAAATACCCACAGCAATCATCTTAGTGATGCTGAATCTCTTGTAAAGGTATGACAAGACTTCCAGTAATGAGTAATCCCTAAAACTGACATTTAATATTCCACTAAAGAAACGAAAACATTTACAGTTCTCACAAGCCACACCTTAATGTCCTTTTTATTTATTTTAATCCAGATAAAGTAGGCCATAATAAGACTGATTGGTATGAAGTCATGGCAGGAGTCTCCATCCTCGTGGAAACAAAACCAATGTGAAATCTTGGTCCCATTGACTTCAATACCTAAACCAAATTTTCACTACCAGCCTTCAGTTTAACACATTCAAATCTGATGATCCTCAAACCACCGAGTGGATTTGTTGGTGGTTACATTTAATTACTGCTGATTTTCAACTACCTACAGAGAGAGGTAAAGACCTAACACCTTCCAAGGGAGCTTTTCCATGTAAGCAATAGCTGCCCTGATTATCACTGGGTGTCCTAGCCCAGAACGGAGGGAAGGCAGGGTCTGCCTTTGAAGCCACACATACAAGTGGTCCAGTGAAAAGTCTGGATGTCCCTTTTGAGGGTATGAGATGTGGAGCAGGTCCTTGTCCCTTCAGGTGTCTTTCCTGACATCCCACTCTCAGACTGGGATCTGACCTGCTGGGTTAGCACATGTGCCAGGTAATGCTCTGGACCTGAAGACTTTCAGGAACAGCAGCCTTTGCTCCATTGCCTGCTGAGATGCCCGTGTGAGGCTCTGTCAGGGCAGAAGAGACAAAGGTGACGATAGCTTTCCTGTTGGTCATTTCCCAGTGCCCTGCTGGCCCCCAGGCCCATTCTGGCCAGGTCTGTCCCCTTCACCTGCCCTGGTCAAGGGGGTGAGGGTGGCTGCTGGCATCCCTTCTGTATCAGCTGCATCAAGCCCCATGACGGTCTCTAAATCCTCTGTTTCCCACTACAACCATTTTGGTACAAGTCAGAAGGTAGAATTTTATTACCATTTCAGGTTTCAGGTTTTTTATTTTGACCTGAAGCTATGGAAAGTGTGTCTTTTGGTAGCTCGCCAGGTTGCATCAGTAAGTCACTCCCAGGGGTGCACGTTTAGGGAAGCCTGGTCCCTAAGCCTATCTCCATCCAATTTAGGGAGATTCTGGCAAAAGTATTACACAACCCAAAATGCATGCTAAGCAGGAACAATGCTAGGAAGGGCTTTACACTGAATAAGCTACGCATGACAAATGCTAAATTAACGCTTGCAACTTCAACCACCCATGACCACGGACAATAGGCGGGTGTGCAAGCCTGCCTTTGAGGGAAGACGTCAACCACAGGTAAATGTGCTTTGCTTTAGTGTTATCAGTGACATCTGGTGGTAATAGACAGTAAATTCTGTTTAAATCTTTATTTAAAGTACAAGTTTACTTGTACTTTACAAGTTTAAATAGCTAATCCCAACTGAAGTATTTTACAAAGTTGTATTTCCCAAAGTGTATTTCTTTGTGACAAAACCATATAGTGACTGTGCTTCATGCCAGGAGCAAGGACTAACCAGGAGACTGCCTGTACACAGCATGCTATTTTATGGTGGTGGGAAACACTAGAACCAAGGAAGCCACCAAAGGATTTAGTGTGTCTGAAAAGCATTTGATGAACACCCGTTCTTTATTACTGTTAGGTACACACAGCTTTTGTAAGTTTGCCAAAGCCCTTCCAAATCAATGAACATGGCAACAAATCAACTCCCAATTTGAAATACATAATTTGAATAACATGACAAATTAAAAAGGCCACCAGTGAAGGTGGAGGGGGTTAATAAAGAAAATAAGACAGTACAGAGGTTCTGCAAAAAGCTCCATTGGTAATTGATGTATTAGGTTTTGCACAAAAGGAAGAAATTGTCATCAATGGAAATGAGTTTAACAGTGGGGCCACCAAGATGGTCAGGGCTGGAGCACTTGTCCTGTGAGGAGAGGCTGTGGGACCAGGGCTGGTTCAGTCTGGGACTAAGATGGCTTCAACAGAGCCTGACAGACCCCCCCCAGCACTTGTTTGGGGGGGCAGCAGGATGACAGAGCCAGGCTTTTCCCAGCAGTGAGGTTGGACTGAGACCTCCTGAGCTCCCCTCCATCCTGGGCCAGGCGGTGATCAGCTGAGGCAGCAAATATGGAAGAGCAAAACAGGGGCAAACTGGTGGTGTTTGTTAATATGCTCCAACCTCTCTGTGCATCTCAGATATGGTGTATCTGGTTGTAAAAGTTTTAAGAAAAGGGATTTAATGGGAGTATGATGGAGTTACTCATCAACAGTATATCCTACACCAACATTCTCCTTGTCACGTTTATTTAATAGTCACATGCAACACTTTTTACTTAAAAGGAGAGAAAATTCCCTCCCTCCTGAAGAGGTACATGAAAAAGTGTTCCTTGAGTGTACATACCAGCATATATATCATAGGATAAAATAACAGACCGGCTGTAATTATCCAAATTATACCTTAACAAATAAAATTCAGGGTCCTCGTTAAACTGAAAATAAACCCAAAGGAAACAGACACAATTGCAATTCAAATCCAAAATCACAGCAGGAGGAAAATCATAGGAATGGAAGATGTAACACAACTGTAAAAAGTGGTTTGATCTATGGGCGCCATGGTGGACACACATTCATCATCATTTTGTGTTTCTACAGAAGACAGAGTTTAGATTGTTCAGGTGTTTCAACTACAGCCTCTGAAGACTGACTAATAAAAGAACCTGAATGCTTATCTTGAATTATCCCCAAAGATGGATGATATTTTAATCTATTTCAAAAGCAAGGACATGATTATTGGCTGCTGAGGAGGTAAGCCCTTGTTCTGATGAAAAGTGTCAGTCACCTGACTTCTCAGTCAACCATGGCCTATGATTATCCTTCTCTTCTCCTTTCCTGTAGGATGAACATATTACCCATAGCTCACTTTGCTTACACAAACAAGTTAAGGGACTTCCATGGTATACATGTGGCTGTAGACAGGATGGGCTTTTCTGTTCCCACTGGCACAATCAGACACATTACAGAGAACAGCACAGCAACAATGGCTGTGTAACTCATGAGAAATAAAAGGTTTATAGCAGAGAAAAGAAACTGCTGTTCTTCAACCATTCTGCTCCTGCCAAATGTATTGCATCTTCCAGCATCAACACACCTCAAACAGTATAAAGCCAGTAGAGAGAGAGGGTAGTGAAGCATAACTGACACTTCAATTATTTCAGCTGAGAATCTGTTACTGCGGTGTATGTAGTAGGGATTTTCCAACATTAACCTACTCTCTAGTGTTTCTTCCACTTCTGCCATCAGCCATGGAAGGAATTCTCTCTCAATATCTGTAAGAATTTGGCAGGAAAGAAGCAAGAAAAAGTATCTTTTTGTTAAGGATGAATGACAGTATCTTGGGGATGGTTTTTGTTTGCTGCAATCATTACAGTATGAACATCATGGCTGGAAGACCCTTGCTTTGCAAGAGCCAGATGAAATCTCACGGGAGTTGCTGAGTGTCTCACCTCCTGACTCTTTTACTGAGGTTCCCCACCTTTACAGATCTGAGCCAGAGTACCAGTTATTTCACAGCTTGTCTTTCAGTACTGGAAATGGTTTTCTCTCTTCTGATGAGCATTCAGACAGGCCTGTTCTTCTCTTAGGAAGTCCTACCTTCTCCTCTCTGTATCGCCTGTCCTGCTCTTCCAGGCGCTGTACTTCAGGAAGCTCTGCGTTACGCAGATCTGCGTAGGCACACTGATGTGCCCACAGCTGGGCCAGCTCTTCTTCCTCCATGACTTCCAGCAAAGCTTGCTCAACTGTTTTCCCAACCAACACTTCCAGGATCGGCTTGACTTCAACGTCAAAGTCAAACAGCTGAGGATGGGAGTCAGGGAAAGAGAGATGAAAGACCCTTGATCACAATCACTGTTAACACCTTGGCAAGGAGAACAGGAGGATGAACAAAGCCCTTGTGCTGAGGGCAGGGCTGAGAAGTGCAGGTGGGAGGCCAGTGTCAGCTAAGGCAGAAACACGAATGCAGCTGGGGGCTAAGTGAGGAGTGGGCTGGAGTGAGACACCCCACACCCTACCACAGCCACTGTGGGGGCTGCCAGGGAGAAGCAGAGCACTCACCTGGACCCTATTTCTGCTCACCCCCGTGTTCCAAACCCCTTGTCGGCTGGACATTATTTCTACAGGGGAGGGCATTTCTCAACACTGTAGTTCTCAGCTGAAAGCAGCAGAACCAGAGCACATGAAGAAGCACCTTCCTTAATTTTGCACTTAACCTCAGAGTGCAGACAGTTTTGTTTTAATACCTTCTGTGAGGATCAGTTCCTTTCTCGTTTTGCCCCAGTTTTGTATCAGAAACTTGTTTCAACCAGGACACAACTTTTGACAGTGCATGGGGACCCACATCTCTCCTTTTCCTACTTACATGGCCACATGTACTGCTTTTTCTTCTTGGGTGAAGAATGGAGAGGGTTGTCTGTGCAGAAAAGCACCTTTCTGACTCTCTATGTGCACCTCTCTTGCTGCTCTTCTGAACGCAACTCTAGAAAGCAAAAGCTGCAGGACTTGGTTGTGACTTTTAAACCTGACAGTTTAGTAAGGCAAACATTATCCAACAAATGAACAGTAAAATTACTTTTGTGAAGCCAAAGACAAAACTCAAACCCCAACTTAAAACACACACCAGGCATCTGTGCATGCTCTGATGCCATCTTCTCTGTAACATCTGCTGCTCTTGCAAATGGTTCCTGAAAGGACATTTCACTCCACAGACTTCTGAAGTCAGCGTCTAGACCTTTAAGTTTCAGCTCACCTTGAAGAATAAACAGCTCTTGGAGGAGTTAATTTTGATAAGGCAAGTGCAAAAAAAGGACACAGATAGCATATCAGCTCTACTGAAAATGTGTCTTTTCATAGCCTGTTCCTCCTGAGAAGCAGTGGCAAAACAGACTCCTCTGGATCTGTTAGGTTAGGAGAATGATGCTCTGTTTCTAGCCCTGCCAGAATGATCCTTGAGGTATTAGCACATCTGTAGCAGAATGTGCTTGAGGCAAATGTTTAACAATTAAATTTTGTTTTGTGAGTGCTGTCATTCTGAACTTCCAAAAAGTGTTCCTGTAGAAAAACACTGCAATAACATATTGAACCATCTGCAACTCTCTGTGTTTCCACAGATGTATTGCCATATCAGATTAAAGCACTTAGCCCAGCAGCCCCAGTCTGTGACATCCCCAGTCCGTTCTTATACCTGTGGAGCCGTCTGTGTGCTCCAGTGACTCCTCAGCCAAGGCACAGACAGGCAAGGCAATGTCCTCCCCAAATATTTCTGAACAGTTGTTTATGAGGAACTCAACCAACGCTGTCACCTGCACACAGAACACAGAAAACAGTTTATTTCAGTCAAAAGGGCTGAAAACATATCAAACAGTCTTTCCTGCCCCTGCCTGCTGTCTTTGTATGAAGGGTAGCACAGAGCAGGGTGGCTTCTGCCAACATCCTAGCTTAAAGTCAGAGGGTGAGTCCACTCTGAGGATGAGGCCTGATGCTGCAGACAAATTCATCTGCCCTCATATGGAAAAAATGCCGTCAGCCACAGCTTTGGCCTCGCTGTCCAGAGGGCCCGTGGGTGGCAATGCCCACCAGGTGCCCCTTGCCCTCCGCGTGCAAAGTATTCAGGGGCTGCGCTACGACGTAAGGGGCTGCAGGGCAACTGCTACTTTTGCTCAGAGGAGGCGAGACGAGGGGCAGCCTTGCCCATCACACTGCTGGCACCTGAGCTGTGGGGCACCCCCAAAATGGAGGGGTGCTGTTTTGTTCAGCTTTTGCAATGGCAGTGGGATCCCTATGGATGGCTCTGAGCTGCCCCAAAGCGGGTGGCTGCTTGGTGAGTTCAACACACCTTGTCATTCATCTCCTTCTGCACTTGCAGTGGGAGCGTGCTGTCCGTCTGTGGGCTCAGCATATTTGAGCCCACGCAGATGGCCAGGTTGCTGGAGTCCATCCTGTTGGTCTCTGCATTTTGGCTGATGTGGTGGAGCAGAGACAGCAAGTGCTTGAGCAAGACGAGGTTCGGTCTAGGCAGTTTGTCAGCCACCCTGAATGAACACAAACAAAATGTGACGTTAACTCATGGTGCATCGGCCCCTACTTCTTTATTTGAGCAAGTCTTAATTACACTCAGACAGATGACCCTTCCTCCAGAAAGAGGCATGCGTGTGCTTTTATCACTGCTTAGCAGAAGTATCATTCAGAAATCCCCAGCGGCAGCTGAGCGTGTGTTTAATTATAAGATCATAAATAATGAGGTCTTGACTGAAAGGCAAGCATTAAAGCAGTCGATGTCCTTGAGTAGATGGAATGGCATCAGGAGATGTCACTGGAGGCTTCCCAAAGGCACATGAAAGCCTGTGGTTGTGCTGCAGAGCTTTCAAAGAACTCCCAGTCAGCATCCGCATCTGCACTTTCTAAAGAGAAAACATGGCAGTGGTCTTCACGTGCCCGACTTCACCGCCAGAGGATGTGAAGGTTCCCTGTCAGTGCCTGTCCCACAGCACCATGACTATGTTAGCTGAGACACTGCAGCCTCTCTCCTCTTCATACGCTAGCCATTTTGTAGGGCAGGCACCAACAGGGTCTGCTCTGGACACAACTGAATGCGAGGGGAGAGTGTGGGAAAAGAGGTTCCCTGGGAGGGTTATGAAAGACTCAGAGATGGGTAGCTAAATCAGGTCTGTGTAAGCCAGTGCTAGATGAACCCAGGGAACAGGAATATGGAGAGAGACAGGGCCATCTTCTCCAAAAAGTCTATGGGCTACCACCACAAAGTCCCAAGTACAAAAGTGATTCAGGCTCTTAAGATGCTTTAGAAAAAGAGACTGATTATTTGAACCATCAGCCTTGGAGCTGAGGAGACAGAGAAATGAAGGTGAGCGGTTGGGTGTGGGTCTGGGCCTCCGAAGGGGCTGCTGCTCCCCAGGGTGTGGGGGCTGGCACACGGCTACCATCTGCACATGGGTCTGCACAGCCAGGGCTTGGGGTGCTACAGGATGCCTGGCTGCTGCAGAAAATGTCGAATGTTTTTTTTCGAGCACTGAAGAAAAATGCAGTCCTAGATGTGTCAGCTGGAAGGAAACAGTTTTCCCTTTGTGTTTGATAAGAAGCCTTCCACCTCCACACAGGGCTTCTGCTGCCCTCCCCTCCAGTTTGGCCCTGTACCCATGGTGGCACAGGGGAGGCCCTGGGGGTTTCCAGCTCCTGGTCCCTGCTCAGAGCCAGAGCAGCATCCTTTGAGTGTGCCTGTGGGTGCAAGGGGGAGCGGAGAGGGGACAGAGGGGGACGGTGCTGCAGGCACTAGAGGGCAGGACAGACAGCCCACAGCGATCCCCCCCACAGAGACATGTAGAAAGACACTGATGTCACCTATTGCACACCCTGCGCTAGTGACGCCCGACTGGACTTCCCTCCTCTGCTAAACCCCAAAGGTGTAGACCTTTTGCAAAATCTACTCATATTTATAGCATGAGGAGACCACACTTAGGGTCAGCCTACACAGTCCACACTAAGATCACAGACTCAGAATGGTTTGTGCTGGAAGGGGCCTTTAAAGATCATCTAGTCCTCTCGTCCACATGTTCCCTACTCAGCCCACACTAAGATCCTGGGTTTCAGGGCTTTCTAACTGCAGCTGCCAAGTATTTCCATGCCATGTCTCAGCCCTGGAGTGAACCCTTTCAAAAAGTTCAGCAGCGCTGTTTCAGCCTGTCCTTTGAATGAGATTGGAGAAAAATACATTTCCCTGCCTATATTCAACCATCTTTTCAGATGTCCCCATAAGCAACCCTTGTCACCTCCTTGCCAGAATTTGGTGTTTTAGCTTTGTACCACCATCATGATGTGCCTCAGCTGGGAAGTGGGAGAAATTGTGCAGCACTGCTCCAGCACACTTTGTGAGAGTGAAGTGGAGGCTTTAGCACCAGATAGGCAGGATGCTGGACTTCTGCTTTGTGGTTCTCATGGAAATTTCCCTGTAATTTTCAGGAGGAAAAAAGGATGTGGCAGAATCAAACAGCTGAAAACCAGAAGTTATTCTCTGGAGCAGATCTTCCAAAAAAAGTTTGTATCCCACATGGGCTCCAAAAAACCTGGGGAAATTTTCAGAAGAGCTTAAGCTCCTGGCTGCTGTGAAAACATGTCCAGGGACATTGTTTATGTGGAAATCCAGTCTCACAGCTCGCTGGAAATGACAGAACACCCCCTTCTTGCTACTGCTTCATATCTGAAGTCAAATACACGGACACAAACCCAAATTGCATGTAGAGCAGGCTGTATAAAACCAAATGAAACACTCAACAGCCACCTGAAAAATGCATGTTCTGCTTCAAAAAACACAGATTATTGTGGGCTCATTACCAAACCCTATTCAGGGAGCAGCCTTGTTCTGTTTGCACACTGCATTAAACTCATTTAGTCTGCAGTCCCAGAGCTGCTGCTGGTGATTCATCTTCTCCAGCACCTCTGGCCACTTTCCCAAGAGTGGAGCTCCTGGCATAGACCCCAACACCACTCCTACCCCATTCCCTGCTAAGTAGTTGCCTACATAAAGCACTAACAAATACTGCCTCATCCCACACCACCTGATGCCTGTTTCCCTCCAGACCATGGGCCTGTACTCTTTTGTAAGCAGCTCTTGCCAGTCAGGACTGAGGACACGAAAAAGATGCCTCTTTTCTGAAGTGTACAAACCTTTAAAGATACAGATCCTGAGCAGTTGTCGTGAAATATCCTGGCATATGCAGATCCACAGCATTTGCAGTGCCTGACATACACACAACAGGTCGGGATGTGATCCATGATATACCCCCACCTCGTTAACAGATATGAACAGAAATGTCTGTTCGGGGTGACGTGAAATAAACCCCAGAAGAGCCCCTCAAGAAAAACTGGATGACTGAACAAACCAAGAGGCACAGGTTGCCTCACCCACACTGCACTCTGCCGGCCATCAGCACTGGAGGCAGCGCTTCTCCCAGGTGCAAAGTGTTCATGTGGCCCAACGCAAGAGTCAGGTGCTCTCTTTTGCTTCCCACGTAGAGACCCACTGGGCTGCACAGGCATGCCCGCCCCCCTCTTTGCACACCCATGAAGTAAGACACTCATTGACTGTGGGGTCCCTGCCAAGGGCTCAGCGGATCACACTTCTCAGCCCGGTGATCCAATCCACAGAGATTCACACAGCAAACAGCACAGAAACAAGAGGCTGCACATCTTTTTTGATAAAAGCTCAGGGAAAGAAGGATTATAACATTCATCTTCGCAAGCCACTGTTACATGTGCTGTGAGGCCCTGCTTCCCAGAGTGGCTGGACATCTGCCTGCTGATGGGAAGCAGGGAATGCATTCCTCTTTTTGCTTTGCTTGCATGTGCAGCTTTTGCTTTTCTTATTAAACTGTCTTTATCTTGACCCATGAGGGGTTTTTTCATCTTATTTTTTCCCTCTGTCCTGCTGAGGAGGGGGAGTGAGAAAGCATCTGAGTGGGCATCTGGCAGGTGGCCAAGATCAACCCACCAGTCTTTTTTATTGCCGCCCAACGTGGGGCACAAGATAACAACAGTTTTGATCTGCGCATACTATAGCTGTGGTAGCTGTTAATTGGCAGGCTTCTGTGCCGGTCAGGAACCTCACTTGATTTACCATGTAACAGAGCTTGGGGCTTGTCAGCAGCTGCTTTCAGCTCCTGCCTTTGCTGCACCTCTTATCTCTGTGTTTAGCTGCGCCTGGGAACATTCTGATAAAAGCAGCGGCCATGAGCTTGGCCCTGGCACGGATGCAGCTCCTGTGCAGGAGGGCTGTCCTGCAGACAGGTGAGGGATTGCACCTCCCTCTTCCCCTCTGGGACTGATGTGGCTGCCTCTGTTACACGGTTCCAGAGGTCCTCCCACATTCTTATCTAAACTGTTTTATTAACTTCCTTGTCTTTTTGTCACGTGCATAGAACTGGTTTCGGTCTGGTGTTAAGAGGAAACAGTTTGCTGGTGAGGTCACAAGGAAACAAGCCTTTAGGCCATTGATCCCTGGGTAGCAGGGTGTGTGGAAGGACTTGGGCAGGTGCCTGGGGTGGTTATCACCTCCCATAGCCTGGGATTTTACAACTCTACAGGCCCGTAATCTGATTGAATTGGTGCACTAAGTGGTAGAAGGGTGCCTTGCCTACCTCAGTGAAACCCAGTAGCTCTTAGTACTGCACTGGGCCTTTCCTTGTGCCTCTTGAGCCTCCCTTCAGCACCATCAGAGGAGCATGGTTGAGACAGGGACCCAAACCACATCTGGGAACACCATAAATAAGATAGGGACCCAAACCCCAACTACAGTCAAGAAGAAGCACTGGATGCAGAAGTTGATGGGTCCATACCATCAATTAGTACAAGAGGAGGAAGGGTCTGTTCAGGAAACTGGTCCTTCAGGAAGGAAGCAAGAGGAAGAAATGAGAGAAATCACCCCAGAGGCGGAAACTAGCTGGTCCCTAACCTTGGGTAAATTTTGAGATATTCTGAAAGATTATAACTGCCAGCCAGGCAAGAAGATTGCTGTCACTACCACTGAAGAAGGCATCCAATATCTGAGAGAATTAGCAGTACTGGAAAGTCTTCTACAGTGACCTGGATGACAACCTGGATGATGTCCAGCATACATGGGCATGTGCAGAAGGGTCATCTGAAATGCACCAGCATTATATTCCAGCTGTCTGGTGACAATGGACTGACCAGACTCTGATACACCACCTGTGAAGAGAACATCCCACTAGCTCCGATGTTTTGAAGAAAACCTGTCTCCCTCCTCATCCCTACAGGCCAACGTCTCAGCTGTCAGGGGTGCCCTGCAGACCCAGCCCCCTCCTGGACAGAAGGGAAGGGAGCCGAGGCACATGCTGTGTGGCACTCTCTGATTCCTCCTGTGTGACCAGGAGGAGGACATAAGGAATTAGAATGGTAAAACCAACTCCAAGTTAGGAGCCCATGTGCGCAAACTGAGGGACAAGACAGCTGCTAAGAAGGGCCGTCCAAGATGGCTATCAGTTCTGCTGCTGTTGAGATGGTGGAAGGCGACCAGTGATCTCCCAGGTATATTAGAGAACTAAGAGTGCCTCCCTTGATTTTGGTGAAGGGATTTCTGGTCTCACACTGCAGGAGTCTCCAACCAGGAATAGATGGTCTCTGCCTTCGGCCAGGAGGAGGAAAAGGACAACCAGGTTTACCAGACTGTGTGGATTCAGTGGCCTGGCACCGGATCCACAGAAGAATAAAGCATTGATAGACACCAGTGCATGGTGTACACTAATGCCATCAGGGTACGGCAGGGAGGAACCCAACTGGATTGACAGGGAGATCTTAACAGCTGTCTGTATTGGAGGCTAAGGTGAGCTTAACAGGGGACAAGTGGCAAAAGCACCCCATTGTGACCAGACCAGAGGCCCCGTGTATCCTTGGCATAGACTACCTCAGAAGAAGGTACTTCAAGGATCCAAAAGGGTTGTGATGGACTTTTGATGTAGTTTCCATGGACTCAGAGAAGGTTAAACAGCTGCCTGCCTTGCCCAGCCTCCTGGAGGATCCCTGTGTAGTGGGGATGCTGCATGTCAAAGAACAGCAGGTGCCGACTGCTACCACAATGGTGCACCATTGGCAATATAGAACCACCTGAGACTCCCTGGTTCCCATTCATGATCTGATTCATCAGTTGGAGAGCCAAGGAATGATTAGCAAGACTCAACCACCCAGACATAGTTTGCTTTCACATGAAGGGTTGTCTAATGCACCTAGAGCTGAACATACCAGGGAAGCACAATCCTACCATTTGTCATGGACTGATCCAGGTTGCCAGGGCAAAGATCCTGAATATCTGCAATACATCAACAACATAACTGTGTGGGGCAACAGAGTGGAGGAAGTGTTTGAGAAAGGGAAAAGGATAATCTAGATCCTTCTGAAAGCTGCTTTCACCATTAAAAAGGAAAAAAAAGCAAGGTCAGAGGACCCACATGAGAGATCCAGTTCTTGGGAGTAAAATGGCAGGATAGACATTGTCACATACCTTCAGATGTGATCAGGAAGATAACAATTATGTCCCCACCAGTTAACAGAAAAGAAACACAAGTTTTTCTAGGTGTTGTGTGTTTCTGCACAATGCATATTATGAGTTACAGTCAGCTTGTGAGCTCTCATTATCAAGTGACCCAAAAGAAGAAATATTTGACTGGAGCCCTGAGCAACAGCAGGCTCATGAGCAGATCAACCAGGAGATAGCTTGTGTAGTAGCTCTTGGGCCTGTCCATACAGGACCAGCTGTGTAAAATGTGCTTTACACTGCAGGCGGGGAACATGGCCTCACCTGGAGTCTCTGGCAGAAAACACCAAAGAAATCTGAGGCCAACCTCCAGGGTTTTGGAGATAGGAGTACCAAGGATCTGAAGCTCACTATACCCCAAATTCAAAAGAGGTACTAGCAGTGTGTAAGGGAGTTCGAGCTGCTTCAGAACTTGCTGGCACAGAAGCACAGGATGTTCAAAAGAAGCGTTCCCTCTACACATCAACTGATACCATGTGCAGTGAGTGGGTAGTGTTGATCATGCAACAGGCTTGAATGGGGAACTCCAACTACCCAGGAATCCTGGAAGAGATGATGGACTGGCCAGAAGGCAGAGATTTTGAAGCATTGCCCAAGGAGGTGACTCCTCCCCAAGAAGCACCACCATAGGAGTTACCAGAAAGGCAGCATGCTCTATTTACCAAAGAATCCTGTTTTTTGTAAGAAACCATCAGAAGTGGAAAGCTGCTGTGTGGAGTCCCACATGACACGTTGTTGAAACTGTTGCAGCAGAAGATGAGTCAAGTCAGTCTGCAGAAGTGAAAGTCATCCAGCTGACCCGTGAGACTTCTGAAAGAGAGAAGTGGCCAGTACTCTATACTGACCGATGGTGGCAAATGCCCTGCGGGGCTGGTTACAGCAATAGAAGGAGACCAACTGGCAACACAGAGTCTGGATTGCTGCATTGGTAAGACATCACTGCCTGGACAGAAAACATTGTTGTGAAGGTATGTCATGTAGATAGGTACTCACCAACCCAAGAACTGGGCCACTGAAGAACATCAAAATAATGAGCAGGTAGACAGGCCACCAGAATTGAAGTGGCTCATGTGAACATGGACTGGAAATGTAAGAGTGAGCTCTTTGTAGCTCAGTGGGCCCATGGACACTGGGACATCTAGGGAGACATGCAACATACAAATAGGCTTGTAATCAAGGGGTGGACCTGACCATTGTTAGGTGTTGGAATGGGCTGCCCAGGGAGGTGGTGGAGTCCTCATCCCTGGAGGTGTTTAAGAGTAGGGTCGACATAGCGCTGAGGGATATGGTGTCATTGGGAACTGTCAGTGCTAGGTTAACGGTTGGACTAGATGATCTTCAAGGTCCTTTCCAACCTAGATGATTCTGTGATTCTGTGATTCTGTGAAGCCATCATACAGGTCACCCATGAATGTGAAATGTGTTGTAATCAAGCAAGCCGTGCGAGTAAGGTATCCCTGGAAGAGAAGGTGGTGGTTGGGTTATTGATATGATGAGGCCTGGCAGATTTGACTCTCTTGGACCATGAGAGAGAGAAATGGTGGAAGCCACTATCAGATGGTTGGAAATATACCCTGTAACCCATACCTCTAGCTGAAATAACATTTGGGCCTTGAAAGGCAAGCCTTGTGGTGATGTGGTACCCCAGAAATAATTGAGTCAGACAACAGGACTTACTTCCAAAATAACCTCATAGACTCCTGGGCCAAGAAACACAGCATTGATTGGGTGTATCATATTCCCTAGCACCCACAAGTCTCTGGAAAAGTTAAGTAATACAATGACCTGTTAAAGACTGCTGAGAGCATTGAGTGCTGGGGTATGAGAACACTGGGATATAAATTTAGCAGAGGATCTGCTAACTGTCCTGTTCCTGCCCAAGAAATGCCCCTGCATACTGTAGAAGGAGATAAGGTCCCTGTAATAGTTCACATAGGGAAGTGGCTGGAAAGGACAGTGTGGGTTGCTTCTCCCTTGGGAAAAAGGCAAACCCACTCAAGGGATTGTCTTTGCTCAAGGATTTGAATGTACTTGGTGGATAATGTGGAAGAATGGGGAGATCCAATGTGTATCTCAAGGGGATTTAATCTTTGGGGAAATATAATCTGTGAAGTAATGCAGCAGGAACTGCCCGAACTGGTGGAGCTGCACCAGGAACCAGGTGAGTGCAGTGATGACCCAACCCAAACTGAACTTGGCACCCAGCAATCCCTGGAGCAATGCCGCTCCTCCTGTTCTGGATGATGACCTTGACAGATGGGGCCCTAATCATTGACTGTTCTTACAGACGTTTCGGGGGGTGAGGCCCATGGAATGGGAGAATATACCTCTCTGTATGTCAAGGAATAGGGTATAATGGTTAATGAGGATGTATAAACCTGCCTGTTGGATGTAAAGAAGATTTGAATATGTGGTGTAAGTGTTCATAAGAGGGGATTTCAGGAACGAGAAACAGATAGAATGGGATGGTCAGAGGATACCTAGATGTATTAGATAATGTGGGACCTAAGTGTGACACAAATGGTATGGAATTAAGGATGGGGATTGTGCTGGGTCTGGCTGGGATGAAGTTACAAAATTAACTTTCCCCATCGCAGCCTGTTTGGTTCTGTGCTTTGCATTTGGGGCTAGAACAGTGTTGGTAACACACCTCTGCTGAACAGTGCCAGCATGGTGTCAAGGCTTTCTCTCTCTCTCTTTCCCACACCCCAAAACCAAGTAGGCTGGGAATGGGCAAGAGGTTGCGAGGGGACACAGCCAGGACAGCTGACCCCAACTGACTGAAGGGATATTCCATACCACATGACATCATGCTCAGCAATAAAAGCTCAGGGAAGGAAGAAGGAAGGGGAGGACATTCGTGGTTAATGGTGTTTGTCTTCCCGTGGAACTGATACATGTGCTGAAGCCCTGCTTCCCACAGAGCGGCTGGACATCTGCCTGCTGATGGGAAGTAGGGAATTAATTCCTCTTTCTGCTTTGCTTTGCACGCAGCTTTTGCTTTTCTTATTTAACTGTCTTTATCTTGACCCATGAGGTGTTTTTTTTAAATCTCATTTTCTCCCTCTGTCCTGCTGAGGAAGGAGAGTGAGAAAGCATCTGGGTGGGCATCTGGCAGCTGGCCAAGGTTAACCCACCACACACACATGCACATACATACTCACAGGCTTTGTACATATGTTTATATAACTGGACATATGTATATTCTCCTCTGAGCTAACTCACTTAGTAACAGCAGGCAATGAAGACCGAGTCAGCTTTTCAGATAGTGAAAATAAATTTGAAATAAACTTCAGGTTGGAGAATTGCTATCAATTCCTTGGACTAATTGTTATTATAATTACTGTATTTCACAGAGCTTCCAGGGAGGTAAGAGCAAGCAACGTAGACTGAATGTCAGCGAAATGTTGTCCCTGCCCCAAGGAAAACCCAGGCACCGGCGCGGGTCCTGCACCATTCAGGTGGTCCGAGCAGTGCCGTTAGGGACACCTGCGGGGTAACTGTCAACAGAAGTGATGGTAGCAGAGCCTGCATCTCAGTATGTACAAGACGTGGCAGATGGAGTGCAAAAGCAAGCGGGCTGGCTGGCAGCAGGCACTTTAGTAATGAAGCATCACAGGAGCCTGCAGACTCCTCTCTGATTTTACTGGGCTATGTTCCAGAGTGCGTCTTCACCTTTTTTTTTTTTCTTAAATATCTGCAAATGAAAGCCTGCTAAGCTCTTGGATAAGATAAGTGTCTCTTTAACTTCTCAGTCTCTTATGAATTTCAAATAGCAATTTTTTATTATCTTAATTGGTGACTGCCTTTTTAATTAGGCATCACAGTTAATCTTACACTGCTGACACATATGAGGCTTTGTGCAGAGCAAAACATGGTGGTTTTTTAGCATAAGCACCAAAAGAAATATGAATTGCAAGAAATAAGATGACCATGTTTGCAATTTTGATTTTCATTCTCTTCCTTTCACTGTAGTCTTTGGTTACCACCTTCCAAAATTCTCCAATATTTCACATGTAGATAGGTCCTGGTCAAGACATTGTGTGACCTTAGAAAAAATTTCTTCCCTTTGCAGTGATATGGAAAACATTTCTGATCTAAACAACAATAGGCAGAAAGCAATGGTCTGTCTTGCTTCTCTAAATGTCTCAAGCCATAATTTTATCTGTCCAACTTGAGCTAATATCACATAATAAACACATTCGTAAATGTAGAAATCAATCACTCCTGATCATGCTGTCTGGGAACATATTGCAACTTCCAGAAAAGCTGGCCTGCGTTCATGTCCTGGAGGGCTTAACTGAGCCTTCACAATAGTTGCACTGATGATGCCAAACCTCATGTAAGTTCCCTGTTGATTTTTGCAGGCTGCCAGAGGGTGTCACGGAGGGAACCCAACACCTTGGAAAGAAGTTCTATTAATATTTTATACAAGAGATGTGCTCAGCAATAAAGCTGAAAAATTACAAGAGGAAAAAAACCCAAACAAACCAAAAAGCCCCCAGAACTCCCTGGATCACACAGAGCCAGGAAAGGGTGGGTAATACAGGCAGAGCCTCTCTGATTAGATGCAACTTTTGTGGGAGTCTCTATCTACCTGTCCTTTCTGGGGGTCTGAGTGGTTTTGAAAGGTGCTATATTTTGATGGGTTTTTTTCCTAGAGCGTGCATTGTTGGACAGTCAGCGACATTATAATTCATCCCTCTTCCTCCTCGAGGACAAACTGGAGCTCTTATTAACCAGCCCACATTGGACAGGACACTTGTCCTTCTCATGGGAAAGAGCAGTTCCTATGCTTTTTCCTAGTGAAAATACCACAATCTGGATTGCAAGAGGTAGTGACCCATCTGGAGGCAATTCATCATTACTTGAAACAAACCCTACAACTTCATCTCTAGCTGCCGAGCAGCACAGCTCAGTGAGAGCGGGTGACTTGTAAAATACAATGGTTAAGTGCAGGCAAGACTGTAGAAGAAATAACCCACTTTGAACCGGTAAAGCTCCCTTGCATTTGGGTCACTCAGATTTCGATAAGAAGAAGGAGCGTGTTGGATAGTAGAAAGTCAGTCCCAATTGTTTGAGAGGCCTGTGCAATTCTTACCAGGGTGATTCCCCAAACCTGTGCCCGGGAGGACACCAGGGATGTGTTTTCCAGACCAAACTGGACACTTGTAGGGATGATGAGAGCATTATAGAGCCTTTACCTCCAGGCCAGTGGTGACACAGACCCCTATCCTTAATGTCCCTTGGCCCCATCCCTCATTCCTGCGCGCCTGATGGACTCACATTTGGGCTGCAAGTTCCCGAGCACCAGTGCTCGCTCTTTCTGACACCTTGTGGCGTTCATACCTGCCACGCTGCCTCTAGAAATTCTGGCGGGCGGGCCTTGACTGCCCCACCAATAAATAAGCAGCCGTGAAGGTTTGGTTTGGGTTTTTTATTATTTTTGTTGTTGTTTTTGCGAGTCACTTTTCATTTCATTTCTCCCTGTGCTTATTGATTTTTGTCTCCCCTTTCCCGGCAAGCCCGGCTCTGCCAGCGGCCCCCCCGGGTTATGCTGCCAGGGGAGGGAGCGACTCCTCCCTCGGCAGGGAGCGGGGCGGGAGGGGGGGCGCCGGCAGCGGGGGCTCCGCTCACTCGCTCCGGCTCCGCGCCCGAGGCGGACCGGCCGCGCAGCGCTGCGCCCGTCCCGCCCCCCTCCCGCTCCCCGGCGGCTCCTCCGGGCGCTCCCGGCGCGATGCCGGGGCCGCGGGCAGGCGGGGCGGCCCGGAGGGGCAGCGGCGGCGGCGGCGGCGGCGGCGGCGCTGGGGTCCCCGCGCCCGGGGCGGTGAGTGCGGAGCGCCGGGACCGGGGCCGGGGCCGGGGCCGGGGCGGGCCGGGGTGGGGACGCGGGGCAGCACCCCGCCTTCCCGGGTGTCAGAGGTGATGCTGCTGGTGCTGCGGGTTGTTTGAGGATAGAGGCTGCTGAGGAGCTGCCTGCGACTTTGAACTTGGTCTTGAATTTGGTAAAAAGCAAAACCCGAGACTCCTCTTGCCTAAGTCTAGAAATGCGCTTCTGAGGGCACGGTTGGGCTCAGCGGGTTGATGCCCCAGCCCCGGACAGCAGAGTGCTCGTTACCCTAAGAAAGAGGGCTACGGGGACCGGGTGGTACCAGGGACAGGTTATCAGAGGTCAGGCAAACGAGCAGTCCCCCACCTCTTGCCAGAGACAGAATCTGAAGACTCTGACTGCTTGATGAAATCACTGCACGGTCAAACTGCTCAGACACCGCTTTAGGGCAGCAGAGTCCTGGAAAACAGAACGAACAAACCAAAACCCTCAGCCACGAGTAAATGGATATTGGTTAAAATAAAACTGGCGGGTTTCTTGGCTCTATCTGTGTGAGGGAAAGAGTTAAAGAGGGTTTTTTCCTTGTCGTTGTTGTTGTTCTTGGCAATATCTGTGTGAGGGAAAGAGTGAAAAAAGGTTTTTTCCTTGTCGTTGTTTGTTACGGAGTGGTTTAACATCATTGCAAGAGAGGTGTTTCACATTAGTGCACGCTGTGAACTCTGTTCCACAGCACCTGGTCGTCTGGTGAGAGCCCAGGACCAAAGCTCAGTCCCCAGGGGGGTCTCAGCTGCAGCGATCGGTCCTGTCAGCAGGGAGAGGAGCCCCGGCTGCCAGCCCATCGATTGCGAGGCCAGAAGGGACCGTTACATCATTTAGTCTGACCTCAGACAGGAGCAAGGTGCTGGCTGGTAAACAAAAAGAAAATTGCCAGGGACTGAATCTCTGCACCGAACCACAGCATTTCTTCATGATATTGTCAGCTTTGACAAATAGGCTTTTCCACAAGAAATGAGATTAGTGGCAGGGGCTCTCTTCCTGAATCGCTTACACGGAGATGCATGGATCATAAGTGGGAGCTTCAGAGCTTCCAAATATAAAGCCTGGAAGTGTATTTTACAGGTCAACTGATCTGGTTTTCCATTGTTCCTCCTGCTCTCCAAAACTAGAGCTGCTAGCAGAAATGGACAGTTTTCCAGTAAGAAAAACCTTACTGAAAAAAGGAGTTAAGAGGAAAAAAAAAGAAACAAATAATAGTTGTGTTTTGTTCAAAGCTGCCTGTAGAAACCATGTTAAAAAATCAAAGTTTCGGATAAGCTTATTTTTCTCTCTCTTGCTATTTCTTTCTTTTTAACCTCTCTATTTTTCTATTTCTGGTGAGAAAGAAGGAAAGAAACAAGAAGAAAGAAGTAGGTAATAGTTTAGCAGAGAAAGTTGGGATGCTGACTGCCCTGAGATCAATTTTTACTTAACTTTTTTCAAAAATTATCCTTCAACAGACATTGAAAAAATGCTGTTTTCTTTAGACATAACACAGCCCCTGCACTTGCACCCATAGCATGGGGCTGGATCTGTCTTGCTGCACTTTGATGTTCAGTCTAGTCTTCACTTCTAGTTCTATGGATCTGGCTCCCCACTAATTAACCTAAGCCTGGTACTTTTTCAGAATACCAATGGTCTCTGAAAATGGAACAAGACATTACTGAATAAGACTCCTCAACTTACATCCTGCTTTTTCTGATATTAGCAATGTAGGTAAACCCCTTGTAATGGCACAGGAATGGAGCATCACAGGGCTGCCAGGCTGTACTGGGATGTGATCCCAAGGGACAAGGAGGGAGGGTGAATTGCCTCCCCAGCCCCGTGCATCCATCGGGCTGGTGCACCATCTGCCGCAGACCAGTGGGTCCTCCTGGGAGCTTGAGAAATGCGTATCTACTGCAGATAGTCATGGATGCCTGGCTTGCGTGGTGTGGCAGGAAAAGGGATGACAGAATTTGGGGTTAATGAAGTCCAGTGCAAAGCTGCATCCCACAGTAATTTATTACCTTGGAAAACAGGGATGTGATGCCAGACAAGTAACTGGCCCCGCAGGAGGGCAGGACATTGGGAAGGCAGGACCAGAAATGTGGGAAGATGATGAGGAGGAAAAACCTCCCAGTGCCACCAGTACTGGGAACAGCAGCAGATCCCAGTGGAACTTGTGGGGAGATTTGTCACAGCTGGCTCTTAGAGAGCCTGCAGCAGGGCCCCCGCAGGGGCTCTAAATCATACTGACTGCACAGTCAGTAAAGAAAATCCCACCAGTCCCCATAATCAGGCTGTTCAGTTTTAAACCTCTTTAGATAAAAATCTGTTTATTGATGTGTTGTTAGAAGTTCAGAAATTCAGACTAACTGCGCTAACTCCAGCAATGTTAACAGTGCAAAGTAGCTTTGGAAAAGAGTTTTAATATAGACCAGCTCAAGGCAAATTCCAGTCTGGTTTATTCCATATAAGCCCGGAGCCACTCCTTGGGACGGCTATCTTAAATCAAGAGTGCTGCAGCTTATTTCAGAGGAGCCACTCTGCCATTACTGATACAACCAAGACCAGAAATCCTCCTCTTGCATATATTTGTAAGTTCCTTCCCAGACTTCCTGACTGAGCTAAAACAACCCCTCACCCTAAGGGAGCACCTGCAGGGCCGCTCTTGCAGGTACTGCTGGGGATGGTGGGGAAGCAGAGCACGGGACAGGTCCCAGGGGTGCCCTGGTCCATGGGGAACAAAAGAGCCAGCTGATGCCACCCGTCTATGTGCCACTGGGAGATACTGGCCGAGGGTTGTCCATCCAAAATGTCAGCTAGTGGGACTGGCTGCAGAAATGTCCAGGATTAAGGAGCACTTGAGAGTCCTTCGTGACACTGAAGCATAATTATCCATAATCAGTATAAATTATAATATCATGCATAAACTCTTAGAGCCAGCCCTGGCACCTGTTTGGTCCACGCCAGGTAGCAGTGACCCTCTCAGCCCTTGCTCTCCTTGAGGCAGCAGCATCCTGGGCTGTTCCTGGTGGGGAGCAGAGCTCTGCCTCGGGGTGGGCAGTGCTGACTACCGCAAGCACAGTCTGAGGCCGTGGCACCAGCCGCATCTGCAGGTGGTTTAGTTTGGCAGCGCAGCACTGCCTCGGCGAGTGTCCGATGCTCCTGCGCTGCGCCTCCTGCTCCGAGCCCTTCCCACTTCCTCGCAGCTGTAGGAGCTCATCCCTTTCCCGCCTGGCTTATACCCTTTCCTCCTCTTCTTTCATTTCCCTTACCCTTCCTGAATGACACCAGTTAGTGACAAGATTTGGTCCCTTCCTCCCATCGCCTCGGTCACCCCCATTACATCCCCATCTCACCTGTTCCGGTCGTGCCAGCCTGGGCAAGGCCTCCTGCATCACGGCGCTTGTACAGTGCTGGCTGCACCTGCTCACCTCCCTGTGGGAGGGAACCAGACCCTTCCCCTTAGCAGATGGTCAGGGGGACATGGGGACATGGGTGATGATGCCCTGACTGTGGTGACCACTGGGGGGTTGGGGCCTGGCCATGCTGGGGGGAAAGGTGGTCCTGCTTCCAAGATGGAGCAGGGCTACCCCCTTGGCTCTTGTCCCCTCCTTGCTGCTGGCCTCAGGTGAGAGACAAACTGGGGAAGAGGTCCAGGCAAAAGCTCATTTAAAGGACTCATCCCCCCCAGGAGCCCCTTTTCCTCCTCTTTTTAGTGGTCCAGTGTGCTGGGGTAGTCACAGCTGCCCCTTCCCCAGCCTGTGCATATGCATGACATGGCCAAGGAAAGGAAAGTCCCCAGGAGTTTCACTGTATCCCCTGGTTGAGGAAAGGCAGCTTTACCTGCCAGCACACCCCCTGGAAAACCCCCGGGCTCCCCTCTGCTTCTGCTTCTGGTGCCTCCTGGGGTTTGTTAAGCAATTGCTTAATGTGAACCGTGTCAAATTTCTCTGTTCCTACCAGTGATGGATTCTTTCAGGAGGAGGAGGAAGGATGTGGGTTTACCATTTTCACAAGGACTCTTGCCTAGCGTGGTGGTGAGGGGCAAAGTGGCTTTTAGTTCATCTTTAAGGATTGTAGAAGTAGGTTTGCAGATGTGGGGACATTTCTGAAAGTCCTGAAGAAACAGAAGTCCAAGGTTTTGGAAACAGGTTTAGTTTTCAGCTAGTGCTGGCCCTTGCCTGCTGAAGAATCTGGCCGCCTAAAAGTCTCTCCAGATGGCAAAATCATGTCCCTGTATATCTCTGAAGGAAGTAACGCTTTCAAAGGCTTTCCAAATGAGTAAAAACAAGCAATGCATTTGTGCCTATAAACCAACAGCACGTGGTTAGCCCACCCGAGGAAGAATGACTAAACTCCAGATTTTCATTTTTTTTGGTGGAGTGCTTTGAGCTAATAAAGGACTTTTGACTTCTCTGCTAGTTTCAAAAACCAAATTAATTGGTTCCCAGGTTGTTCAGCACTCTCAGTACACTATATCTTACCATAATGTGCAGAGCACTGGGATACTTTTTAGGCTTTCCCTCCTGTTTTCCTGGTTATGGTCGAATCTTCAGGCACTTCTCCTTGTGGATGCCTGGGATGAAGACCTTGCGTGGTGCACATGCAGGTGATTTCATTAAGCAAACAGCTTCCAGTGAGTGCACCTGAAATTCTGCAATCTGCAGATGCCATCCTTGCATTATCTGCGGTGTGTCTTGGAATGAGAGCTAGTTACAGGCTAGAGTAAGAAGGGCTGTAGTTTAACTTGTGGTAGATACTGCGATATCCTCCATGAAGCAAGAAAAGATTTCTGTGAAGTGGAGGAAAACCCCTGAAGAGAGAAAGTATGATGTAATTGATAGTCAATACTGGCATAAATGGGTTCAAATTCTCCCTGCTCTTGGAGCACAGGGCAAAGTTAATTTGGCTTCTCTGCACCTGCAGCAGTCTTTCAGTAAAAACCACGTGTAGTTTTTCTCCACCAAAGTAGCAGCAACACTTGGGAATACAGTTTTTCCTTATGACATAACATCATTCAGTTCAATAAATCAAATTAAAATGACCATCCTCTCCATGTGAATTTAAGACCAAACACAAAATCTGACAGGCATGTCTGTCCAGGTCCAGGTTTTGCACCACCAACCTGACACTGGCATTGCCCACCTGTTCTGGCTTTCTCAGGGATTTCCAAAGAGGGCAGGGGGGTTTTACCAGGGATCACACAGGAGGCTGGGGAGGGGATGGCGTCCCTGGTAAAGATGCCCAGTAGCCATGAAGAAGCACGAAGGCTGGGACACGGTTCAGCAGTCCTGGGGGCTGGTGGGAGCTTCTCATTGAGCTCTTTTTGCACTGACAAGTATTCAGGCCAGAAGGAAAAAATATACATGTGGGAACTTCTATGCAAACTTGTCTAACAAGGCATTGATTTAATTTTTTAAAATCATAAAAACTGAACGAGCTTTCCATGTGGAAATAGCCAGTTCCAAGCCCCTGGACTCTGATAAAGTAATTTATTGCTTTTATCTGAAACATGTTGCATGCGCTGGATTGATTCTCCACAATCCCGGTACCTCCCACTTCCTATGCTTTGCTACTGAAATGCGGTAGGAAACCTCTCACCTCATCCAGATAGGATTTGTTTGCAATCCACTGAGAGGAGAGACCATCACCTAGAGACCTATGGAAGGGAACAATTTGGAAGGACTTCCTACTGTCTCAGCTGGCAGCCAGCGCACTTCTTTCGCAGGTGACAAGCACCAGAGCTGGGTGAATCAAGGAACGTCTGTACCCCATCCCTGCTGCTGGGCCTGGGGCCCTGCTGCCCACCTCTGCAACGAGGTAGCAAACTACCGCTGACTCTGTCCCTCACCCAGAGCTGGGTCTGCTAAAGCACATAGCCCTGCTGCAAAGCACGGTGGCTTCTGCAGGACTGTCTGTGGCTCCCCACCCCACAGTAGTGACACTTGGGTTCATGCCTTAGCTTCCCAGGAGACCCTTCAGCACCACAGCCCAGAGCCAGGTCTCACTCTCCCTCGTATTTGGAGTGAGAGGTGGGACATCAGGTCTGATATTTTCACTGGTGCCAAAATGTGTGTGTGTGTACATATGTGTAACTTGAAACATATTGCTCATTTAGTCTTCGCTATATGCACTTGGTAGATGAAATTGTGGCAACTCTAGAATCACAGGAATAACAGTAACAGAAATAATTTGCTTTACACTGGTTCAGGGAAAGGAACAAACTTGTTCTTCCCTGCAGTGCGGCGCTCTGTCTTTGCCCTCCTGGTGTCACATCGATGCAGGCACCTCGGGCATCATGCCGCCACCAGCCGTAACCCCCATCCCCACCGCAGGCAGCAGTCAGGAAAGTTGTGTTTCCCTGAGCATCCCCTGTCCGTTCTGCAGAGACTGTGCCACCGGCTGGCCTGAGGTGGGTTCAGAAATAGTTCCTGGCCAACCTTGCGGTGCTGCTTGCTGGCAGACGTTGCACCAGATTAAGAAAGTGGTGTCTGCTCTCCCACGTGCAGCTTGTTTGGGAGTCTGCACTGAACAGTCCTCCCGGGTTTAAACGGAAGTGGGATGACAGACAACACTGACAGTTTTATAAGCTGATATGGTCAGAGCTCATGATACAAGGGAGTAAGCTGGGAAGAAAACAGACCTCTGCTTGGGTCAGGATTCATCCTCACTTGCCCTGCAGTGTGCAGCTATTTTTATCGCTGTATCACTAGATTTATCCTGATACTGTGGAAACAGCAATGGACAGACTGTGCCCCCCACACATACCATATTTTAAACTGGAGCTGGAGGACTTCCCTGAACTAGAGTCCTGGTGGGCTCAAGCATAAGGACAACACCCTACAGCATCTTAGGAGAATAACCTTTCCCCAAAACACATTTAACTCCGCGTGCTCTGCAGTGACCACAGTGAGAGCAACATGGGCTTTGTCACACATATACATAACAAGCAATTTCAATGTTCATTTTTTTGACTTCCGATTGTGTATTTTAAGGTTTTTGTCAAAGGTAGGCACCAAAAAGGTCCATGATAGTACAAGCATAAGAACAATCATTGCGTTCAGAAACCAGCTCCTCTGCAGGTATGAAGCAGTGTCACCTACTCCTGTCACACAAGCTCCCACAGGCAGAGAGGCCACAGGACTAAATATACCAGTGTCAGACTGGTATAAACCAGGTATAAACCAGGAGTAAATATACCAGTGTCACTCCTGCCTTTCTCTGTTCCTAGCAGAAAGGGGTTTTCTAGCAATCTCACCGCAGTGCTGCTGCAGCTTTGTGGCCACGTGTGCCAGCACCTTTCCCTGCAACGAGAGCGAGGTGACTTCTCCTGCTAGTGCTTTACTTTTCTCTGCTGATATCCAGGAGCATTGCTCATCTCCTCTGTGAAACTGCATTTTTTTGGGGTTACATGGGCCAGGGCACCATGAGGGCAGTCTTAGCGGACTCGACTCCCCATCACCCTTCACAGGGCTTTGTCCCCGACACCCTCTGGGAGTGCATGGTGCCCTCAGCTCTGCTCTGTGTTGCACAGATGCCCACCTTTTGCACTGGGCTGGTTTGCAGTGACTCAATGAGATCTTGGGTTCTGCCCTCTAGGAAAATACTCAGTTCCTCATCTCAGCTCCAACTTTGGCAGCAGTGCTTGGTGCACACACGTGCATGCAGACACACACACACTCACCTGCTCCTCCGTGACTCCCCAGCAAAAGACTGAGGCCACCTTTCTACTTTTCCCAGGAGAGAAGATCTGCAGACACAGATAGTAGGGCTTGTTTGCCATTTGTAAACTGCATGGAGTGGTATGCTGCTAACAACCTTCAGGAGTAAAAATAGAGTTAGAGGTGAAAGCTGCTGAAATTCTGATGAAGTTGGGACAAAGTTTCAATAAAAAGCAGATGGCATTTTTAATCATTCTTTTTCCACTTAGTAAATGGGGCCAAATGTTCAGAAAGTTGTCTGTAAATATATCACCCTGCTTTTCAAGTATCTAAAAAAAATACTGCAAATATGACTTTAATAAGACAGGCATCCCCCAAAGGGCGGTAACCTGCCCTTTATCAGCCTCATGTCAACGCTTGGCAGCAAGGAGCCATTTCTTGCCTCTGATGCTCCTCTGCTGTGTCACTTGTTCCTGAAATAGCCTTGTTCCCTGGAGCTCATGCTCACATTCAGATGGTGTGGCCACACAGAGGCCACTCTCCTGAAGTGCAGATTTAAGGGATTTGAGCTCTTTTAGAAGCAGGCAGCTCCGCTGTGGATTTGCAGGAGGCAGCTTGGTTGCCTCTGCACGGCACCCAGCTTGCTTCTGGGAGTCCAGCTGGGCTCACTGAGAGCAGCCTCCTCTCACCACACATTACAAAGTCTGTATCCAGCCCAGCTGCTCCAGGGGCCTTTTATAGTCAGCGCAGAGAAGTGGGCAGTTCTGGGAAAGGACATGGCTCCTCTTCTCCCAAAGCCATCTGCAGAAGCAGGGAAGGAAGAACGGTGCCCTACAAGCACCCATGTCTCCCCACTGCCTGTAAAAGGATCTTGGGGGGAGACCCATGCAGGCACCAGTGCTGAGCATGCTCTAATTTGGGCAGACACTCACTGGCATGCCTCAGCTGGTGGCCCCAGCTGGCTCTGTGGGGCAGCAGCTGTTGTGCCAACCACTGTGGTGCTTGGAGCCCTGGCACTCGAGGGGACATTTGCAGCATCCAGGAGTTAGGAGCACAAACAGACTTTATCCTCTTCCCATACACACTTTGTAGCAGTGACTCCTCTAAATGCTCAAAACTTTCACCTTTGTGGGAATTTTGCTGGGTGATGGAAACTGATAACAAACTTATTCTCATTTTCAGCCCCTCAAGACTGCTCCTTCCCGCCGGTGTTCAGCGCCATCGCTCCTATTCAGCAAAGGTTTGAGCAAACCATGGTTGCCTTCAGCCAGGTAGGTACATCGTGTGCCATGTACACAGTGCCTGCACAGATGTTTAATGCCCAGGAGCAAGGTGATATACCTTGGCTTGCCCATGCATATATCTCAGCGTCCTGCACTAGAGGACCCCAGGCGAGCTGCAGACAAGGGAGCACACACACAGTGCCCAGGGCAGCTGAGCTGGCGGAGTCATGGGTGCAGAGTGGGGGCTGCTGTTGTAGTGGGGATGGAGGGGAGAGGTGGTGGGACCTGCACATCCTGGCATTGCCCCCAGCTGCTATTCTCACCTTCCCACCAGGCCTGTGCAAGCCCAGCAGGAGCTCAACCTCTTCCTCCCATCTTTCCCACCCCAGGACAAGGGTTGCCAGCGCTGGCTCCTTGTTCATATTAGTTTCTGCCTATGTTGTTGAGAAGTCTCCACTAAGTTTTCCCTGCAGAGCATTTAGATTCTTTGCTTTCCAACTGTTTTTCTTTCTTTTGGGTAGCAAAGCCTTTAAAACAGGCAGAAGAGTTGACTGTGGTGGTATTTACTTGCTTATTTTGCTACAGGTCATGTCTTGCCTAGCCAAACAGATGGGAAATTTCTGCTGATGTTAGTGGCAGTGCCTCCTTCCTTCATTAAACTGATTTCCAATATGTAGAGGAACGCTATCATTTGAACTGCAGCTACTTCACTGCAACACCCTGACTTTCCTTCTATCCTCCAATAAACCCAGTTCAGTCAGTCAAAGGGCACTATTAACTGGGCATGCTGGTGTTGCAAGTAGGCTTATTATGTGTTAAAAAAAAAAAAAGCATATAGAGGAAGGGCATCAGTATTTTGGGTCTTCAGAAGTCTGAGTCCTTGAGCATTCCTTACTTGTGGAATGTGGCAAGTTGTGCTGTATGAGCACTTGCAGTTAATTATTCTTCAGTTATGTCTTTCTTCAGAGTGAGCACATTTTTTACATTCGTTTCTTGACATGAACATCAGGAGCTGTCAGACTGTGAGAAAGGCTGAGTTTAACACATTTTCCTTTCACTGGAAACATTCCTGATTGAAGTCTGCGCAGCGGCTCTGTGTGACACCTCCTGGCTTGCCATACGGCTCCAACTCAGAGCCCAGAATCATCCTACAGCCCAGGGGGACAGGTGGAACTCAAATACCGAACAAGTGCCCAGGACTTGCTGCTCTGTTTTCTTTGATGCCATAATTTACTAGGTGTTACAAGCAAAAAATACTATCACTACCACCGCCACCACCCCAAGCCCTACAAACTCTAGGACCTTGCAGGAAAAAGGGGCTGTTGATGTCTCTATAGTAAGGAGACAGCAGCTTCCCTGTGTTGACTGGTGATGGATGGCTGGCTGGAGGGGCAGTCATTCCTCTCTTCCAGCCCTGAGTCCCTGCCTCCTCCAGCCTCTGGCTTTGGTTTTCAGTCCTCTGTCCATGAGAACAGACCTGGCTGGGCAGGAAAGTGGTCCCAGTGCCTCATCCTCCCCTCATGCACAATATGGGTCCTCCCCCTCATTTCTGCAGGAGGCAGCATTTACCAAGAGCACAGTACACTCCCGGTGTAATCTGGGTTGTTGCTGGTGCCATCAGCTAATTTGGAGCTGGTGCCAACAGCTAATTTGTCTGTGGCCTGTGTCTACAGAGGAGGGAGGTGTGCTCTGGCAGTCTCCCCCATTTCACTACCCCTCCAGACAAAGCCAGTTTAAACTATCTCAGCAGGACAAGCAATGTTGAGTGCCAGCACTGGGCTGCCCCCACAGTAGGGAAAGGGAGGAAGAGGGCAAGCAGCAGAACTGGGAGAAATAGCCCTTGGGACCCGTGTTTGTCTGTGCTTGAGGCAGTGAGCTGGGGCAGGGCAGAGCAGAAGCTGCGGTTCAGCAGTAGCTGCTGCCTCCCTGTGCCCCAAGCCTTGCCTCCGCAGCCTGCCTGGCTGGCCGAGGACCATGGCTCTCCAGGCAGTGTGGGCAGGAGAGTTGTGATGGTTTTCACACTCTTGGCAGCTTGCACCCCTGGGTGACTGACTGCTTTGTGTATCCCTTGAGCTGGTGCTAATCCTGCTGAACAGCCTGGGCAGAGCCCCAGCTGCTTCATCAGCACTACCTCACGGCACTAATGGCCACAAAGGCCTTGAATCAGCTCATCTCGCAAAAGGAAGTATCACTTCCACTGAATACATTTGAGTCGATGAATGCACAAAACCTCTGAGGTGCAGAAGAGGCTCATGTGAAAGTCAGATTAAACCCAGCTTCCTTTGTGCCACAAACACAGTCTCTCCCCAAGACCTTCCAGCCCTGTGGCCAAGCCACTGGTGGCTTCACCATGACACAAAGCAATAGAAAAGGCCCACAAAGCCCTATGGAAAGAGTTTTTTGTTTGTCTGTTATCAGCACAAGCTAATCAGCCTTTAAATGAAAAATGTCTTTTGTACTCCAAAAAACCTTGCCGTCTTGGGCAACACTTGCTGTCTGCAGACATGGTCTGAAGCCTCTGAACCTACAGAAGCATAAATAGAAAAGTCTCTATTACACTTAATAGGAGGAAAATTGTCACAAATTGAAATTGTCACAAGGAACCCACCTTCATAAATCTTCAGCCTTTCAGGATTCAGAGCAGTCACAGATGGAATATCCCCTGAATTTTTCTGTGCAGGTAGTAAGCTATGCAAATACCACGGAGCACTTACTGAAGCATTACCCTTAATAATGAGAGGGTGGATTTCAAGTGGAGGCAAAAGCCTTTGTGCTCTGGTTGCCAAACCCGTGAACCATTCAGTCCTGACTGTTCTTAGTCTAAATGGTGATTTTCCCTTTCCCCTACAGAGGTTCACAAACTACCTGACTGGGCTAATGCAGGTGATTGTAGTAACTGAACCACAAATCATTTCCAGAAAATTGATGAGTTTATTCATCTTGCAGATTCAACTGCCTAGAAACTAGCTTCCTCCAGCTCTCAGACCAATTCCTGGTTCCAGCAGCATGCAGGACATGCTCTGATCAACTAGTGCAGATCCAGACATTGACTGAAGAGTTAGCTTGTGAGATAAACAGGTTTCTGGACCTGCTGGCCAATTACCGGTAGCATTAGGAAAAGGTAACATAAGCATACTCCCATGCTTACTTTCTGGTTATTAACCAACATGCCAATCAGAAATCCTTTGGATTTATGTTGGAAAACTATTAATGACAAACTTCAAGAAGTAAGTAGGGCAAACCTTTCGTTTTAAAGCATACATCCTCCATACCAAACTGAGACCCTGAAGGAGCTTACTCCTTGGGATGTTGTCTAGAGGACACTTCCCGACAGCTGATGTTTATTTTTGTACCAGGTGTCTTCTGTACCTCTGAGGCTGAGCTTGCGTATTGTTCATTAGGTGCTAACTTCATTACCCACTCCTGACAGGGAAGACATTAAACAAGGTGCATCCTCTCCAAACATTTATGGGGACAAGATTCCTACCCCAAAGGTTTTCCACTGGGTTTTCCACTGATGTAGTGTTGGAGAGGCCAGTGTATCCAGACCAACTCTTGCCGTGACTGCAGATGAAATTGCAGAAGATGAGAGGAGCACCATACTGAAGACAACATTCAACTGGGCTTTCGGGAGGGTGAGGCAAGTCTGATCTGCAGCTTTTAGTGTGACATTGAGAAAATAATGTCTTGATTTCCAGCCTGATAGTGAAGCTAACACTACATTTCCTTGCAGAGGGAAAGATCTGTTCGGGGGATCTTCACAATGATAGAACAAGGAGTCAGGGAGCTTGGGCTCTGTGTGGTCTTTTCCATGTTGCCCTGGCTCCTTCCCCTGCCCAGGCAGTCAGGTCCAAGCAGGGAGGCACATCATGTACTGAACTCCCCTACAGAGATGCTGGATCCCATTCCAACATTGAAGATCTGATTCCTGTCATCATGCAACCACATTTAGTCACATTTTTATTTTCATTTTTTTTCAATGGTGTGACAGACTTGCCTTGCCAAGCTGAGAAAGCTCAGGGAAATATCTGCAGAGATGCAGAGCGGGTGAGTCATGCAGAGCCTGGGGGCTGACGGCAGAGACCCTTGTGTGGAAAGCTGTGGTTAAAGGAGGTGGGAGGGTTTCTTGCTGGCCACAGGACTGAAGTGGGCAGGTGTAGATGAGTCAAGTGAAGGTTGTTGCAAAACAAGATCTCTGAGAGTGAAATCAGTGGGGTTGCTGGTAACACTGTGGAGTTTTATGGGTCAGCTTGAAGCTGCGATTTCCTTTCTATACCCTCCTACTACTTCTTGACAGCCATGCTGCTCCTGCCCTTCACTTTTTCTCTTCATTTACTTTTTCTTTCTTCTTCCATTTTTCATCATTTGTGTGCTTATACCAGCTAAATGCTTTAGCTCCCTTGTTTAACCAGCTGATGACAGTACTGTGAGTTTTCTTTCACAGGCTGACTGATGTGAAAATAATGAGTAAAAAAATAATACTATCATAGTACCAGCCATACAGAAGCATAGTGGGTAGGATGCTGCTTTTCAGGAGAAGAGTGGGTGTCCACCCCCTGGCTCTGGTACAGACGACCTGTATCATCTTCAGCATGACATTTCACCTCTCTGCACCACAAGTCCCCATCTGTAACATGGGGTTAATAGTGCTGCCTTTCCTCATAGGGATACTGTGAGGAAAGGAGTAGTTAACAACTCAACACAGTGATGGGGCTGATTCATTTGGAGGGTGGCATAAGACAATCAGGAACTGCAGAGACCTGGAGCAAACCCAAAAGATGAGGTTTTTCGGGGTAAGACTTGTCCCTCTATTAACTGTTAGCGTAACAGGACTCTGATCCATGTGGGATCCCTCTTTTTTTATAATACAAGTAATAAGTGAAAGTGTTAATTGAGACTATTTACTGGAGAAAGACTTTTGTGAAAACAGACCTATTTATAAACACAGAAGTAACATATTCAGCTTCTCATGCAGGTTGGTTCAAAGCAGTTCATAGAAACTGTTCTGATGAGAAACTCAGAGGTTGGCTGACGTTATTATAGAAGGTGTCTGCTTTCTTTGGAAATGTTACGTTTTTGTTGAAAAAAACAACACTAAAAATATCACCCAAACTAAAAAACTTCTCAATGGGAAAAATATGTCATCATTGTTGGTAGAGACCTTAAAACTTTCATTCTACCTGTTTTTAACTTTCATGAGAAGCTTGGCCTGCATGACTCCCCTTTGTGCTTTTGATAAATTACAGTCTCATGAAAGTTGCAATCCAAATTTATTCAATGAACACCAAAACCATGGTTTTTGCACCAGGAAAGCTAAGCACATTTTGAAACAATATCGCCCTGCCACTGATTGATGTCACCACACACATATGTGTGGCTCCAAGACCAGTCACTGGGGACTATGATCAGATGAATTTGATGGGGTGAATCAGGAGCTGAGTGTCTCCCATACAGGGGTCAGCCTGCAGCAGGATGGCCTACAGAGCCCACACTGCTGGCATGACAGAAGACGTGCAGCTTACAGTGGACCAGCCCATTAAGGCATACATGCAGCTTTAAAATGACTAGAGGGACTGGAGTAACCTGATCTAGTGGAAGGTGTCTCTGCCCATGGCAGGGGGTTGGAACTAGATGATCTTTAAGGTCCCTTCCAACCTAAACCATTCTGTGATTCTATGTTTCTATGATTCTATGACTTTAGGTGTTACTGCCCTGTTCCTACTTTTCACCATTCCCTATCTGGAAGTTATAGCCAGCAGCAAATGCCAGTGGGTGGGATCTCACAGCTCTGGTACCAAGTCTGCTACTTCTGTATTACAATGCTGAGTGATGGGGTTTGAAGTAAGCTGGAGATTTCCCACTGGAGAAAACCTGGGAGCCCTCACTTGCTCCGTTTTGCCTGCAGACCAGTAGGAGCGGGACACTCATTGGGTGGCCAGTGACCAGCAGCATACAGCTGCTGGGCAGCCGCTGTTGCCCTCCCAGATGCTGAACTGTACAGTTATTCCACATGGGGTAGAGTCTGTGCTTCCACCAACACACCTTGTTTAAAGCAGTAAAACTTTTATTATGTGTACAAGCCTCAGTTGTAACCAGGTTATCTCTAAACAGCTAATAATTTAATTTTATTTCTAAATGAAACTCTCAACAAGTCAGAAAAGGTTTTCCTGACCTTTCTGCATACACACAGCTATTCCCATCTATGTGTCACAAGAAATGTGCAGGGGCCAGTGCAGTGTTGCTACTGGACACATCTAGGACTTAGCTGAGTCCAGCAGTACTGCAGACATCTGGACAAACTTATCCAGAGATGGCCAGCACTCTGCAGCACTCACAGGATGCTTTTAGAATATAGGATTCTGTGGTTTTTTGGAAAAATGTTGTACCTAGAAAGGAGAGCTTGTAAAAGGCCTTAGAGGGATGGGGGCTTCGGTGCTGTGGCCCTGTCAAAAGACTTGTCTGAAAAGAGATAGCCTCAAACGGAGAGAGGTGCTGAGGAAAATCAGAAACATCACATTGCAGGTCTCTGCAAAGGCTAATTAACACTGGTGACAGCTTACATCCTGTCTGCCGGTGGAAAGGAAACATGCAGTAGGCGTCCCACGGCTGACATTCATGCCTGGCGTTTCCCCGTGCTGCCGCCACAGGGTGGGCAGCAGACCACAGCCGGCAGCACGCTGGCACCCTGGTCCCGGAGAGCCGGCAGGCAGACACCTGACTGGGACCGGGGGTCAGGGGGAGCCTCATTGCTCTGATGGAGGTTGCAGGCTGACTTGGAGGAGCACTCCCCACGGATGCCTCACCCTAGTTAACCGCCATCCCTCCTGCCTCAGCAGTTTTCTGCACGGTGTTTGCTGCTGTGCTCGGAAATCTTGGAAAGGCACATACAGCCGATTAACACTCAGAAGGACCCGTGTTCCCGAATCTGCCAGGAGCGCTGGCAACCCTGGCGATTGCTAGTTATGCCTCCAGGGCCTCCAGCCAGGACCTCCCCATGCTCAGCAGCTCGAGGCAGCCTGCGGAGGTCTTTTGCCAGCAAAGCATCAGCTCTGGGCTCACCAGGACACCAGCTCTCCTAGCAAACAGGGTACTTTCAGGGACTTTCCCCATCACTGGCACAGGATCATCCCTCTCGGAAGGTGTTCAGGTGTTCCCAGCACGGCTCTACCTGGGCCAGCCAGCCTTTGCCAGCAGCATACCAAGAACCATCCGAAACTGGCATGAGCTGGCCATCCCCAGTGGGCGGCTTGGAGAAGGTCTTCCTGCTTGGCAGGGCGGTAGCCTTGAACAGCAAAGACGTGTACTGCCCTGTGACAGGTTGCCACAGAGCCAGGTCCATGCAATGTGCCAGCATTGCCACAGCCTGTGTTTGACGTCTCCCCTGTCACCGTGTGAGGACCATCCTCTGCCCTGAGCCCAGGGCATGGGCAGGACCCAGCCATACCAGCGGTGCAGCCCCCATCTCTTTAGCTCCCTTTCTCACCCAGCAAACCCACTTTCCTCCCATTCATTTCATAGATCAGATCTGGGTGTGAGATTCACTGGTGCTACGAGAGCATTTGAGAGGCTATGTCCATAATAGCAGCACCATCTACCTCCTCTAACTGGGGCTGCCCTGTGCAGCACCTCAGCAGCCCTTGAGAGGTTTCGCAGGATGCTCCTCGGGCGGCCCTGTCACGCGGCTGCTTTCGGGGCACACAGGACAACCCCGGCTTCCCCACGGATGCTGAAGACTTTCACCTTGGCCGCCTGCAGTGCTCTCCCTGTAGGGGTGGAAGGTTTCTTACCAAGCACGAAGGTAAAGCCATTTCCTCTCAGAAGACACACCACAGGACTTTTGCATGTTTCCTCTGTGTGCAAAGCACTGGCAGCAGCTGCTTTCCGTGGCAGCCAAGTGCCCTGCCCTGTCCTGCCCTGCCCTGCCACATCGGCTGTCCCAGTGGCAGCTCCCATCACCTCAGCCAGCCCATGGGAAGCACTGGACATTGGGCAGAAGATGGCCTGTGGGAAAGAAACCAGGGAGAAGGAGTGGGAGCAAGCGAGAAAACATTTCCCCTCCTCAGCCTGACAGGAGGTCCCCAGCCCTGCCCTTGTGATGGGTTGTTACCGTGACTGGGAGAGCACGAGGTTTGCTAACACTAGCACAAAAACTGCCTGTCCAGCCTAAGGAGGAGCATTTTAAAACTACAAATCTCACCTGGAAAAAGCACCAGCAAGAAGCAGAGAAAAAGCATCATCTCCATCCTCGTGCTCCCCAAGGAGTTTCCTATGAGGCCCCCCAGTTCAGGCAGAGAAGTGCAACTTCCAGGTGGGGGAATCTGAGGCAAAGATCAGACGGCTGATCAGTCTTGTGCACTAGTTGGGGGGTGCCTGCACCCCAAGCCCTGGCTGTACAGACCCATGTGCAGACGGTAGCCATGTGCCAGCCCCCATGCCCTGGGGAGCAGCAGCCCCTTCGGAGGATCAGACCCACACCCAGCTGCCCACCTTCATTTCTCTGTCTCCTCAGCTCCAAGGCTGATGGTTCAAATAATGTCTCTTTTTCTAAAGCATCTTGAGATCCTGAATCACTTTTGTACTTGGGACTTTGTGGTGGTAGCCCATAGACTTTTTGGAGAGGATGTGCCTGTCTCTCTCCATATTCCTGTTCCCTGGGTTCATCTAGCACTAGCTCGCACAGCCCTGATTTAGCTACCCATCTCTGAGTCCTTCATAACCCTCCCAGGGAACCTCTTTTCCCACACTCTCCCCTCGCATTCAGTTGTGTCCAGGGCAGACCCTGCTGGTGCCTGGGCTGCAGGGCCCTCCCCAGCCCCGGGTGAGCCCCAGGGCCGACTGGAAAAGCAGATCCATGCCCTGCTGGCAGTGGGCTTGAAGGTGAGCTCCTCTGACCTGCAGTGGTGGGAGGACATCTGCACAGGCCCACTTCAGTGCTCAGATCTGACCTAGGTGAGACTCCAAGCTAAAGCCAGAGCAAAGCCAGACTAAATGTTTCAGGCTTAGGAAAATTTGGCATTTTCCTTTTCCACCTGATTTTCAGTCCCACTTGTTGTGCTGCTGATTTCCTGCATGCCTGCAGGAAACTCACTTCATCCTTCTCCTCAGCTTCCTCCCAGTGAGGAATACTGAGATTTATGGGTGAATGAAAAGCAGCTAAGAGCTAGGTCTTGTTGTCACCCCAGTGCAAGCATACTTGGCATGTACTTGTGCCGCCCACTTGTGCTAGTGGAGACGGGCACCTTTGGGAGCAGGAAAGATGTGCTGCGGGGCCATTCCAATGCTATGATAAGCCCTAGGGCTGAGCTGAGCCAAGTAATGCTCATCCTCCTCTTGCTCAGGTGTGCCTGAAGCAGTGCCCATTCCCTGACAGAGCCTTTGGTGCTCACTGAAGCTGTGAGAGCTGGGCAAGTCTCGTCTCAGCAGGGTGAGATGGCTCCACGTTTCTTTGGAGATCAGCTTCAAACTGTGCCATGGTGTCAGCCTGTATGAGCTATTTCAGCCACCAGCAGGAATGGAGCCAGAGTGTTTCCACCCACTCCCTGCCTGTGCTCTCACATTTGGCAGGCTTTTAAGCCCTTTCACACAGTTACCCAGTGCCTCCACTGCCAGGCAATCTCCTGTTAGCCAGGTGCAGGAGTACTTAACACCCAGGTTCAGCCAAGCATCGGTGCCTGCAGCCTTGCATGGCTGTGAGTGACCCAGAAGGGCTCTGTTCTTAAGAAAACCAAGGCTGAAATGGGTAAACATGATCAGAAAGTTCTTACTGGATGACATCTACTACTCCTACTCTTTCTCCCCTCCACACATCACCTCCCACAAACAGCACCTTTTACTTCAGTCTCCATAAAACTGGTTAATAGTTAAATGTCAACCAGAGCAGCAAAACCTTTGCAATTCTGCAGCAGCCCTGAGCTCCCTGGTACCACGCAGCCGGCACAACAAGTGAGGGCTCAGGAGGAAGCAGCTCATACTGTGTATGTGGGTGTGCTCCTCTTGTTGCACAAGAGGAGTGTGTTACTGGAGTATCGCTTGTTTCTCATTCCACGCGTGACCATGTCACCTGCTCTGCAGAGGAAAATGCATGCAGAGAGTCATAAGCAAGATGGGGAACAACCAGATGAAGCTGCAGTTGGCTGATGTAGGAGAACCTCCACATGCCTTTAAGATGTGCTTCACACCATATTGCTCTGACTCTGCTCTCTTTGAGGTCCCTGAGGATTTGAGTGTTACCTGTCATGGGAGCCAGGTGTAAATGAGATAGAAAATCCATCTGCGCTTCTTAGCCCTCCATGAGAGAGGGCAGAGTGTAAGGTGCAGGATCCCGAGTCAGCCTCAGCCCAGTTCACTGGAGGATCTGCAGCCACAGATGGACCTGTGGTTTGCCAGAAACAAAAGTCCTTACTGCCCTTCATGGGCAAGTGCAAGTGTCTATAGGCCATCCCAGCCAATGGAGGACCCTGGTGTACTGCAGATAGGACTGCGTGTTCAGTGTTTTTATGGAAACACAACCCAGCTGCTGGACCTGTTACATCCTCAAACATCAACCTCATCTCCTCTCCTGCCCCAGGCAGCAGTCACATCCCACTGTCCACTGCCGGGAAGCTAAGTGGCAGGCTCCTAGCCTCCGGTTACATCTTTTAAAACTCATTGAAAGAACTGGGGCTGGGGTGCAGTAACAGTGGTTCCCCTGCTCCACACATATTGGTGGATTAATGAGAAACGACTTGGGCGTGGAAATTAGCCCTATAAAGCTGCAGCCTGAGACAATGCTGCTGTTTTTGCATATGAAAGAACTGGCAGTTGCTGAGATTTCAAGTACTCAGTGAAAAGCAAGGGACTTGAGGAGTTCCCACTGAAGGATAAAGTACCTCCCTGGTACTTCTCCTGCAACACCTGTCCATCAGTGGATGGGATATTTAATTTTAAATCAGTTATAGCCATAAAAGCAAAATTCTATTTGCTTTAATGTCAAAATGGAGTCCCACGGAGTTGCCCACCTCTGGGCAGGAGGAGGGATTTTAGCCAAACTCTTTGCATCTATTTCTTACTGAACAATACAATCCAGAAAAATAATATAAATACTATCAACTACTGTTTTTCTAAGCCTCTTGTGCTCAGCCTGACCCCACAAAACTCATCCAGGAGGATGCCTTATCCCTGTCCCTACTGTGTATCAACTGTATGCAAGCCTTTTACTTCTTAGAAATGCTCTCGATCAAAATGACTGGTTTCCTCTGCGAGTTGATCTCTACACTGTGTATCTGTATACAGGAGATTTATCAACGTTATTCCTCCTGGGTATGAATTTGGGTTTCCTTGAGACTGCAGGTGTGAAGCAGCTGTGAAACCTGGCATCCCCAGAGCCAAGGGGCAGCTGTCCCCACCTCTCCTGCAGCCAAAGATGTTGGCTGCACAGAGGTCCCCAGCTTCTATGGACAGACGTGTCCATCAGTGTCTGCATGGCCCGTGACACCCAGCCTCGGCTTTGCTAGGGGATGGCACAATGCTTTTAAACCCTCTGTGTGTCAGTGGTCCATAACTCGCTTTAATTCAGGTAGATGATGGAGGCTGGGACAGGCAACTTGTTTTCAAGCCTCTTTCAACTGTTTATTAGCAAGACAACCACTTATAAGGAAGCTTTTATATACTAAAACTTGACGTGACCTTTGGGTATATTAAAAACAATTAGAAGAAGTAAGGAGATTAATTTTACCTTAGAAAAGTGTTTGAAACACTGGAACTGAAGGACTGTCAACACGCTGGTATCTGTATTTTTTAAAAGATTTGGAAAGATGATGAAACTGCAGAAAACTGCTGGAGGCTTTGAGAAAGCTCTGCAGTGCAAATCTGAAGGATATCAGACCAGATAGATTACTACAAGGAAGATTAGGAGATGACTCAGGGTGTGTGTGTGGATTCATTCATTTAGGGGAAACAGCTGCCACAAGGGGCTCTTGAAAGAAGAAATAGGCATTAGGAGAAGTGGTAGCTGTACAAGCTGGGAAAAATAAAATGTGGAAAAACTACACTGTTAATAAGCACTGTTAATAAAAACTGTGAAAGTTTGAACCATGGTGAAAAAAATATCAAGGTAAATGGCAGTCTCTCTACTGAGATCTCCAAGTCAAAAGGAAGAGCCTTTTGTGGGGGTACATGTGTTAACTAAAAGGAGAAGTATTTTAGTCAGACACACATTGCTGACTGGGCTTGCTCCAAGACTGACCAGCTGAAATTCCAATGTGGACATGCAGCCAGACTAGATGATTTTGTGGACTCTTTCCTGGTTTTGTGGATGTACCTCTGTGTCCATATTACCTGTTTTCCTAAGGAAAAAATACCTCTCTTCTGCTTGATGTTCCCTCATCCTGCACACCTCACCTAAGCATAGTTTCCATCAGCCTCATCGAAGTGTTGTTCACATGCTCCTGCAAGGCCAAGGCCAGGTCTCACTCTTGGCCCTTCTCCTGGCTCAGACCATGACTCTGATGTGCCACTTCCACTGCTTCATTGCAAAACTAAGGGCCCAATTGCAAGATGGGGAAAGAATAAGTGTCTAAAACAGACAAACACATCCAGAGGCATCTAAAGAGACAAGTTCTTGCTTTCTTGGTAGAGCAGCAATATTTAACTACAGCCAGCCACACTTTTCTCTTATCTGCAGTTGTAAGGTTGGTCCTGCAGAGGCCCTGGATTGCAGCCTCCCAGAAACCCAGCGATGAGCATCCATCTCCTCTTGGTTAACAGCAGTAACTCTAATTCTACACAAGAAAATGTGTACACTGATTATGTCTCACAAATATCAAGTCAAGTGGATTTTCTTACTTCTTATACTTCTCTTTTTTTTTGTATAATAGCTCTAAAAATAATCCCTGAAACCCCCCTACCTTAAGTGTTTTTTGAAAAATAACTAAAAAACCCAAGAAACTCTCCAGTCAGTTATAAACAGACGACGGGAAAATCCTGCACTTGACTAATTGTAGTACTGCAACTAGGCTTCATCTCTGGGGATTTCTCAAAGTTTAACTTCTGCATGAGTGAGCTAAGAGCCAAACCGAAAGTGAAAATTGGGCTCAGCTTGGAGCCCTGCTGAGCCAACCACAGATGAGCCGAGTAAATCTGCGACTCAGCTTTTACAGATCTACACCAAACAAAACAAACAGGTCTTTCTGGTGCTGGCTTGAAGAAGAAATTTGAAAAGAGCTCAATTTCTTAAGAACAGCTGCTCAAAATCTTATTTTTGGCAGGCTTGCTGAAAGTGGAAGAAATGCAAGAAGTTGACTCACATTTCAAATAGTTGGTTTTCAGCTGAGGAAACCTTACCTTTTTCAGTGAAAGCATTTTATATTCAGTTAAACTTTTCATGATGCAGAAGTCATTTCCAAAACAGTTTCAGTCTTCCCTTCATTTTTGCAAAGAGACAAATCTAACCTATTTTTCCTCAGCCAATTTACTACTTTGACCCTGATGGGGTCTCACCATGGAGCTGGCTGGGGGGAGCAGCATGGTCAAGCAGTCGCAGCTGCCCTATAAGCACCCTACTCGCTAACCTGGACCCTGCAAACAGGCATGTCAGTGGCCTCATCCTCAGCCCAGGGAAATCCACCCTCATCCTAACCTCAGAGAGCCTACTCACGGCAGACTTCTCCATGCTTAGGTTATAAAAATATTTGCCAGGAAAATTCCAGGAAAACAGGAGCAGGTTCTTCATTTGAAAAGGATTACCAGATCCCTTCAAACTGGTAACCTTCTCCTTGCATGGCCCTCGGGTACCTGCTGTCTCAGGTACCTGTCCAGGCTATAACCTGCTTAGGCAGAAACCTGGTCCCTGTTTCACCCGTGGTGCCCTGATTTGGTTGTGCCCCAGGCACTGCGCTATAATAAGCAAGGTTAATAATAATCATGCTAAAGGCTAGATCAACAATATCAGAGTCAATCAAGCATGCCCACCCTCAGACCCCAAACCCATCCTCTCTATATATAACATACTGACACAGTAACCTTTCCTTATCAAAACAGTCGACTGACTGTTTATCTAGCATTTAAGCATTCATTACTGGTTTTCAAATCAGCTATCTGATGTTTCCTGATTTATTTATGAAAGGCACAGGCTTTCACTTCAGCTTCAGCTTTCAGCTTCAGCTCTTCTGTGGCAATAGAAGGAAAGGTTTTCTGAACCCTAGCAGGCAGAGAATGGATTATGAAGTATGATGCTCCCTGCTATCTGGTGTTTGTTTTCTGGTTGGGTTTTGCGGTTGTTTGGGGTTTTTTTCCTGCAACTGTTCTGCATACATGCATCTAAACTTTATATGGCTCATACATGTAGTAAAAAGGATCGCATCCTCCTCCTGCATCCCATCCACATAATTGTGCCGCATATTAGGAAATGCACCACAGATCAGACTAACTTTCCTTTTCCTGGCAGCACTAAAGGAAGGGACTCTTGATTGTGCTCCAGGGCCCGAAGGATTTGCTTTTGTTCTTAGAAAGACCCTCTCCTCAGGTAAAATTATCAGCCTAAGCTCTAAATCCTTGGGGGAAGAAAAAATACCAGCTTTTCTGAAAGAGTCTCTGCCATAGAATTAAACCACAAACATCACTGGACAGCCTTTCTGTTCACACAGGCAAAACATCCAGCCCGTGCACAGGTCATCCAGCCCACTGCACTTTGCTGATGTTTCACTTTCCTCCTACATTCAAACAAGTTGGTGCTTCTTCACAAAGCCCATACTTCTTAAATCACTCAGGGGGGAACTTAATTTATCAGTCTGAAGGTCTGGGAAATAACAGACACTACACCTTCTGATTCAGCCTCAATCGCAATATTTGCCTTGCTAATGGACAAAGTGCATCTTGTGTTTCCCATCAATGCTATTCATTTCTGCTGAGAAGTGACTTATCAGAGAGAGCTGACTGAAAAAGAATAGAGAGATCTAAATGTATTCCTATCTAATTTCTTCTCACAGTCAGTTCAGATGTTTTTCATTTCCATTGTTTGGGGTAATTTAAAAAGTTTTAGTCGTTGTATTACATACACTTCCCATCAGAAATTCCCCTAGATGATACCTATAGGCAGAATTCTTAAAATCAATCTGCAATGTCACTTTTATGATACTATGATACGGGTTTGGGCTGCTTTTTTTTTTCTGCTGAGAAGCACAAGGAAAAGCGACTGTCTTTGCTGGTTCTTCGGGGTGTTTTATTGCTTTGGTTGTTTTGTTTGTTTGTTTGTTTGTTTTCTTTTTTTTTTTTTTTTTTCTGGTAGAGCTACTGGCAATTGTAAATCTTGTCTTTGTTTTTCTTGGCCTTTTCTTGGGTGACAGAGGGAGGTGAATGGGAACTCAGCTGACACTTAAAGGAGAAGAAAGGCTACACCTTTAACGAAAACGTTTTCATCTACTTTCTTTAGCAGACAGCATTAAAAAAATATAATTTTAAGGAGCCTTCAAGGAAAAAAAAGAGTAATTAAACCCAGAATTTTGAGTATAAGCCCATTCAAGCATTTTTTGTCTTGCTTATGTTGCATGAAAGGACTAAAACAATAGCACAATGCATTAATTCACTTTGTTAGTCATTATTTAACATGACTGTATGCTGCTTTACAGAGAACAATGAAGATAAGGGTCTCTCTAGATATGAGCGAGAGAACTGAACGATGCGAAAAGCACAGGCTCTGGCAGAGAGGAAGGCTCTTCTCCCTTTAAGGACAGCAAGCTCAGAGTCCTGCTGGCAAGACTTAATGCAAAAGGGCAGCATATGTGTCACAGCTTGCATGGATTAGACAAACATTTGTTAACTGATTCTATTTGGGAGGGTAGAAGATGCCCCAGAAGAACACTCCAGGTCCTTACCAGCAATCTTTCCTTTGAACACTGTGCTCTTCTGCCCATGGGGACAGAAGCTGATGCACTGGTAAAACTGAAATGGTTACCAGTGTATTATCATTCCCGCTTTTTTTTAGGCAGTTTCTAATGAAATAAGAACATAAATCAGCCTTCTCCTATACTCTTTTTTTAAGAATAAATAAGATTAATAAACTAAGGGCTTGGAAGAAAAAGCGTCTTATAAAGGCATGAGAATTGCAACTATTTCTGAAGCAAGTAACATCATTTGCCATTAGAGATAGAAACCTGGATTAGGTGGCTCATGAGCCTGATCTGACCTGCTAATACCTACATAACTATGTTTTATGTACACTGATTTTCCCCAATGAGATGGTTCAAGCTGAAAATTCAGCTGTGTTCAAGACTTCCATGAGCTGCTGAGTATTTGGATACAGAGGTTAGCTGTGGTCACCTGTAGGGGCTTCCCACCACCACATGTCTTCACAGATCTTGGTTTCAATTGCAACTACAAGCAGAAGTTCCAGAATAGCACAAGAAAGGTTGTTCCCCAAATTGTTTCTAAAATCGGGAAGTAGAAGAAAGCTGGTAAGAGCTCCAGACTAATACAAATGCTAGCCTCATTCACAAGGTATGCCATTCTTGTTGAGTGCTTCTGCCACCCAGATTTTTGGGCTTCCCCATCCTTGAGTATATTTTAAATATAATGTAAGGGCACAATGCTTGGCTGTTCAGAGAACCACAAACCCTCAGCCCACACCACAGAAGCTTTTAGGCTATTCAAACATGTTGCTTGGAGATTTGGTCTGTAGACACCTCAACACAATCAGTATGGAGAAAGGGCAGGGTAGTTCCCTTAAATGGGCACTATATATGGCTCAGAACTGTTATGGACATGAATTGTAAATGCAGTCTGCAAATCTGCCCTGGATGTCTGGTTTTTGGGTTTTTTTTCCAAATAAAAATGACAGAATCGTGTAGGCACACAAATGCTGCCTATCTGCATAAATGGATGTCTGTATATGTAACTATGCACTTGGTGGGTTGGATCCTGTTGTCTTTTCTTTACACAATGCATTTTTATAAGAAGGCAAAGATAATAATGCTCAGATATCTCTGAGTCTATGGCCACCCTCCCCAAAATTCTCATTTTCTTGTTCAACTTGGAATAACTAGATGAAATAAAAATAGCTTCCTTAGTGAAATATGGCCACCCACTCCAAAAGCAGAACCCTGCTTTATCACCATCAGCAAAGAGCAGTGGCCAGGAGGTTTTCTGTTACAGTGGCTGTGTATCCACTGTCACCTGATAGCCCTGGAAGACCTTCCTAAGGCTGGGAGCACTGTCTGCACTTACTTCAGCTCCATCCCAGCACAGAGTGCACAGGCTGAGGGCAGGTGGTGTCTGGAGAACCAGTTAGAGCTCCCTGACCTTCCTCCTGGCCCTGGGGTTTGGGGTCTGGCTACAACAGCTTCCAGGTTAGAAAATACTTGCAAAAGACACTTAGTCCTGTTAAGTTTCATACTCTGGTGAGAAGATTTGTTTGGCTGACGTCCTTCACTCTGCCTCCAAGGGTGTCTCTCTCATGAGACCCCATGCTAAGATGCCTCATATGGCAGAGACAAGAAGCATGTAGAGGTCTGTGAGCTGGCTGGCAGTGGTCCCAGGGACCATTCAGGATTTGAGGAAACCTGAAGAATGAGGCCACCTCAGGCACGTCTTTTTATCACCTTGCAAAAACACGTCTTCTCCATCTCTCTTTTGTCCTGAAGGTGCAGAGGATGCTGCTGTGCTAACCTTGCAACCAACTGAGGTTCTCATCTGAGGGGACACTGGCATACCTCAGGAACATGGCAAGACAGAGAAAGTGCTCCAGTGGTTCAGACAGATAAACACAAATGGTGTTCAGCATATTTAAAATGCAACCTGCATGAGTGTCAGTGGTATGTCACAGGAAAGAAGAATTATTTGTATTTGGGCTGATGGAGCCAGGTTTTATCGAGTGTGTTATGGTTTCTGAAGGTCTGAAAAGGCTTGGAAGTTGTCTGTGACAGGTTAAAACCCTCAAGTGAAAAATGTAAAAAAATAGCTTGAAGTCACCCAAAGGTGGTGTTGACAAATAGCAGTTTCTCAGGGATCCAAGAGAAGAGATTCTGCCTCAGTTTGGGCTGGCTGAATGCTAGCTGATGAAGCATGAATGTGACAACTGTAGGCTTTTCTCTGTGTTACCAGATAATCTGAAACCCCATGTCTGGCTTTTTCAAATATACTGTGGTTTGTAACCACTAAGTCAGCTGCTGTGAGGACGACACAAGCGATGGTCATCTCAGCACTGGGGGAAGACCCCACTGGGGCCAATGATGACCAACACGTCCCAGCAAATGGTGAATTCTGGTCATGGGAATGAGCAATTCAGCAAATTTCTCAAACAGCAAAAGGCACGTAGTTGCTTTCAAAGAATAAGACAAGCCAAGCTAAGTCACTTGACTGACAACAAAATAAAGAGCTCATTTAAAAGAAACCGAGCATATGTGAGTTGTAGAAAACTTTCATGCTTGCACAACAAGCCACTAGGCACTGAGGAAAGACACCAGCCAGTTGCCACAGATCATATGATGCTGTCGGTCACATGAACCAGCTTTGCAGAGAAAATCTCTCTGATGTGCCTTTTAGACAGTTACTCAGCAGATTAGCTGCCATGGCCCTTGTGGAAGGTTATCTATCTTCCCCATTTTGTAGCATTATGTACTCTTAAACCCTTTTTTTCAAGAGTCTTTAGCAGGGTCAAAGAGAGAGATGGGCAGAGGACCTCAATCTCTGTGAGGTGAGAGTGGGCAGACTTTTACTTTTCCATACTCCAGCATAGATTGTTGCAAGTCTAAAAATGATTATACCTGGTCAGATTAAAGGGACTGGCTTTTCCCTGCTTACTTGCTTAGTTCAACACAAGAGATGAAACTCCACTTCTAGTTTATCAGCATCCCACATGCAAACAAAAAGTGTAACACCTCAGAACCTGCCAGTTTCTCTCAGAGAAGGAGGAGGGTGTGAAGAAATGTCACCAGCAGTTGCTTTCTGAATGCACAGTGGGCTGGAATGTCCTCTCACTGGCATCACTATTATGCAGCCTTTGCAGGAGCCCCTTGCCTCTGCTCAGATCTGCCTCTGCTCTCATTCCTTTTTTGCCTTTCTGCCTTCTGCTTGGTCAAACGGGAGGCATAAACCCAACTGCTGTCTGGGCCTGGGAGCATTTTGCACTCACCGTGCCCTGGGCAAAGCAGGGGTGACCCCAGCTTAGAGCATCCCCAGTGGCATGACAGGAACCTAAAGCAGCTATTACAAAACTGTCAGGAAACATCAGACAATCCCAGGCTTCTTTTGTCATAAGGGAGGTGTGAGAGTGGTACAGGCCCATGCTGCTGAAGGGAACCTAGATGAGTAAATGAGATGCACCTCAGGGCATAAAAGAGCAGAGTGAGAGCTACTGCTGGGAAGAACAGTTTAAGAGCAACATGCCACTGTTGTTATGTGAGCAGTATAGGTGGAAGAAAAATGGTGATGTTATTTCCTAAGAGCTGCACAAGGAGAATGTCTTTCTTTATCAGGAACTGAAAGAAGCACTTTTCTATAAAGAAGAGCAAGAAGTTTTTATTCCGTCTCAGTTTATTTCTTCATCTGGAAAACAGGCTCCCTCCAGTTTTCCTCTTAGACTGAAGGAAATGTGCTACCGTTCATGTATGCTACTCTGTACATACTATGTGTTTACCACATGTGTATGGTGTTGTGGGAAATACTGAACATCTGAACCAGTGGTTTAAGCCCCTTTATAGTCAATGGGGAGAAAAAGGCAGCTCCAGCTGCAGAAACCCTCTGATCTGTCTTAGGTTCCTACTGTAGGACAGGATTCCTCCCCAGGTAGACATGTCTTGCGCTCTCTCTGGACTATAGGGAGAGTCTAGATGACTAACTTGGATGTAGATGTGTCAGTTTAGACAGAGAAAATAGCCAGTGGGTGTTATGCCCACTACCTTTTGCAACAACAGGGATGTCTCACCAGTTCCTCATGATGCCCCCTTGGACTGGCTGTGTCGACTCACAGTCTCAGCTTTTGACTGCATCCTTTTTGGGTGAAAGCTGTTATTTTGTGCTGTGTTTGAACAACACCTTGAGCAATAAGGGTTCAGTCTGTGCTCTTTCAATGAACCCTTAGTGTTGCCACACACAAAACTGACTATAACCATCATCCCCAAAAAATGAAAGTATGTTTGTCTCATGCTTCTGTGATTTCAGTGTTGGGATACCAAAGCTAGTGTAACCAGCAGGATGGAGGGAAAAAATAGAGACACATGTCACAGGTCAGAAACTATGGCAGTGCCAGTCAGCATGTCTTCACAGCAGTGACTTGATGATTTCTGCCATCCAAGACTCTGGGTCTCCATTCCCAAGGCTCTGCCTTGGTGAAATGACTCTACCAGAGATGGATCCCATGGGTACCCTAAGAAGGCAACCTAAAAGTGAGACCCTGCTACTCCCTTCTGCAGCTGTGGCACAACCTTCTGCCTGAAGCACAGGCTGGGTCTCAGTGAGCTGTGGGTTGCATGCAGAAAGAAGGCAGCATTTGGGTGTGAAGAAGAGCAGGAGGTATTAATCCTCAGATGCAGTAGTTCTCTTATTCTTGTCTGGTCCACCAGCTTCCATGTTGCCACTTTCTGATGAATTTTGGTGACATTTCACACAGCTGTGCTGAATTGTATGGCATAGCATTCATCTGCCATGCTATCTGGGCTATCTCAGGCTTGTGTCAGAATGTGGGAAGTGAAAGTAGAGGCACCACTTTGTATTTAGACTGTGACCTCATTATTTTGAATTGATCTTCCCCCACTTTGTAAACTGGCCATGCAGTAAGCATGCAGGACCACAACAGCGAAGGCCAGGTTTGCAGGAGGGAGTGTGCTGAGAGGTGTGCATATGTAGCCAGCTGGAACAAGAAGGACAGATGTGCACGGGTGCATCTTTTGTGTACTCCTATCAAGAGGAAAGTGGTCACTCTTGGTAACAGGAGACCACAGATTTACTTTCACCTAAAAGTTGTCTAAAACAAGTTAAACACCAGCAAGCGACAGCCGGCTGAACATGAGCCAGCAGTGTGCCCAGGTGGCCAAGAAGGCCAATGGCATCCTGGCCTGTATCAGAAATAGTGTGGGCAGCAGGGACAGGGAAGTGATCTTGCCCCTGTACTCAGCACTGGTGAGGCCGCACCTTGATTACTGTGTTCAGTTTTGGGCCCCTCACTACAAAAAGGACATTGAATTACTCGAGCGTGTCCAGAGAAGGGCAACGAAGCTCGTGAAGGGTCTGGAGCACATGTCGTATGAGGAGCGGCTGAGGGAACTGGGGTTGTTTAGTCTGGAGAAGAGGAGGCTGAGGGGAGACCTCATCGCCCTCTACAACTACCTGAAAGGAGGTTGCAGAGAGCTGGGGATGAGTCTCTTTAACCAAGTAATGAGTGATAAGACAAGAGGGAATGGCTTCAAGTTGTGCCAGGGAAGGTTTAGACTGGATATTAGGAAGTATTTCTTTACAGAACGGGTTGTTAGGTGTTGGAATGGGCTGCCCAGGGCAGTGGTGGAGTCCCCATCCCTGGAGGTGTTTAAGAGTAGGGTCGACATAGCGCTGAGGGATATGGTGTAGTTGGAAACTGCCAATGCTAGGTTAAAGGTTGGACTAGATGATCTTCAAGGTCTTTTCCAACCTAGATGATTCTATGATTCTTAGCAATCCTGAATTGTAGGCTGTGACAGCTCTGGAAGATATGGATAGCCTGTATAAAATCTAGAGAACCACTGAGTTCTCTTTATTTCATGACAGGGCTCACCAGTAAGCGGCAGCTATACAAGATGTAAAGATCTAGGATTGAAAACGACTGCTGTAAAGATGTCTTCTCACTTCATGCACCTCTGTGTCAGACAAGCCTTTAGTCATTTTATGTTTCTCTGCTCTTAATCTGCCAAAGGAGGACGGGAACACTGCCTTTCTTCCACCTCATCTCCTTTGTCCACTGCAACCTGTGTGTTTCTGGGGGCAATGGCAGACTCTTGTTAGAAATACCCAAAAGCAATGGAGAGCTCCTTTTTTGGGCAGGTCTTTTTGGTACCACTGGGACATGGCCCTGTCCCTGGCCTCCAACCTCCCTTCCTGTATGGTCAGGGAGATGACCCCCCACTGTCTCTGCTCCACATTTGCTTCAGAATAAGCAAAGGAGATGAGGCATCTTGCTCCTCTAAAACACCATGAGATCAGGGGTAAGAGGCACCTCAGGCTTTCACCTACCCTTTAGCCAGCAGCAAGCTGAGGAGACTCTCTGAAATGGTGTGTGGCTGTCAGAGCAGGGCCCAGATGACAAATTAGCTGTGGCTTGATGGCATAACTATTTTCACTGACAGAAAGTCCCCACAGTAGAGGAGAGGGCCAGGTGCTAACATGTCAGATCCTGTTACCAACCTTGCACAGTCTCTGCCAGAGCTAAGAGAGGAGCGTGCTGATTTGGAAAAGCCCTTGTGACCTCCCTTGGACATTACCATGACCACTCTGAGGGACAATTCTGACACTGCAGCCCCAGCAGGCATCATATCGGTATGAAGAGACTCCAGATGAAGAGCAGCCTTACATTCAGTAGAAGTAAGAATGGGAAGACAGAAGGGGAAAGGCTGGTCATGTGGATATCCCATGTAGGAGCAGAGCTCATTCATCCTGGGATGGGACTGGGCTGGTGCAGGCACATGCAGCGCCAACGGTGCTCCAGGAGAAACCTAAAGTCTGTGCTCAGAGCTGAAGGGGAGGTGGGATTTAGGCTTGGTAGCCCTTGGTGACTGACTTCCAAATCCAAATGCCCTTGGCCTCCTCAGCCCGTCTTCCATGAGGAATTCCTGATCTTTTCAGATATGGGATGATGAGCTGGGTGAGAAACACTTTACCCATCCCATGAAAAGTTTCTGAGTCTTACAAATTTTCAGAAGAAAATTCTGTTCAGATCACACAAAACTTCAGTTTCCCAAGGTATTTCCCAAAAAAACTGGAAGGGAAGATTAAAGAGCTGCACTGAAATAAACAGCAGCGGGAAAATCAGGCTAGACAGACCTACCATAATTGGGCCACTTTCCTGTCTTTTGTTGCAAACTAGTAAAACGAAAGTTAAATTCAGTGGGTGAATTTTAATTGCAACATCATTCTCTGTGATGTCAGTTTATGGACATGTTGAGCCTCTAAGAAAAACATCTCCATAAACAGCAGAAGTAACTGCTCTTCTGCCCCTCTCGCAAAATATATTCCAGGAAATCATGGAGGAAATAATATGTCTAGTGAGGAATCCATTTCCAGGAAAAAACCCTCAGGCTGGATGAGCCAAAGACAAGAGAAACTGAACAGTGTGGAGGGAAACATAATCACAGAAACCTGTGGTAGCTGCAAATATCAATGCAGAAATAAAAATGTGCTAGAAAATATCACATGGGTTGCGATGAGGTGTATTCAAAAATTTTGAAATAAGAAAGCGAAGAATATAATTTACATTTATATTAAGCTCACTCCTTATGCATTCATTTCAAATCCAGAATGAGACAGGGATCATATGAAAAAAAAATCTATGTAGTCATATGACCAGAGACATTATGAGAGCACACAGAGTCAAGGCAGCTGTGGTTTGCCCATGCAGCCATAAAGTGGACACTTCCCAGTCAATTCCCAGTTGGATTCATCAATCAAGATCACTTACTTTCTTCAGCGTAATTTCCCAGATCTTTAATAGAGAGAAAACAGGCACATCTTCATTGCTTTGTTGTGCAGGCATATGCATCCTTTCACTTCAGATTTTGTTGTTTGTAAGCCTGAGTTTGAAAGTTGGGGCTCCCAAGCCCCTGGCAAGAATTAACTATGTTTCTAAATCTGAATGGAAGAAAAGTGACAACCCAGCTTAAGCCAAGACCAGGGAGATGGCTGTAACTGGGCAGCATTCCCACCAAAGTCATGGATTCTCATTCCTCTTCTGTTTGGGATAAAAGTGTTCATAAACAGGAGAAAAAAAAGGAACAGTGAGACTTAATAAAGACAGCCTACAGATATGGTTCAGGAGACCCTTTTGCTCCCTGTCCTCATTCAGAGCAAGCATGATGATGATGCATAGCTTTTTCTCACTAACTTCAGGTGTCTCTACAGAAACCGTGAAGACCCCTTCCAGCCTGTCTTCTCTCTTGACAGTGTCTACTGTGGTTTTGGAGCTGTCTCCCAAAGGAAGAGCAAACAGAAGAACAGATGTAAACAGCTAAGCAGCTTGTCACTTTTCCTGTCTGCCTTTCACAGGGGTCTCTGACCTCCACGTTACCACTGTCCTCAACTATGGGCACTGCACTAGTTGGGTAACATGGGGGTGATCAGAGCTACTTGCTCCTCACTGAGCACTCTCTTTCATCTGCCCAACTTCTGCATATCATGATATGTAACTTTCACTAGTATCTGCATTTCTTACTCCACCCCACCATCAGATCATGGTCTGAAAAGAGAAAATGAGCGAGAAAACGAGAAGAATACCGTATCTGCATAGGTATTAAAGAATTATTTCTCTCTGTTAATAATTACTTGGTATGTTTGTCTCCTTGAAGATGTCAGCCGAATGTCCTTACCACAAGCTCTGCCACTATGAACCAGCTGAGGGACTTCAACCTTTTGTCATTGTAAGGTTAGTTAACATTGAGTCAAAAAACAAGTCACAGTGGCTTGCATCAAGTGAGGGCTGCTATCTCAAAGATAAGATGCATATTTGCATCAGAGGAGTCAGCCAGCTCCTAACTCAGCATCTCTGTCAACTGCTGCCTCCCCATCTCATGGGCCCAGGAGCCGTATGTGCCACAGTACAGGTGGAAACTGTTCAGCTGACTAAACCTTCTCCCTCCTCCCTGCTCTGTGCAGCTGTCAGATGTTCTCAGTATGGTGGCTGCTGTTGTTCCTGGATTGGTACTGATGGGAACATTGCCTTAAGTGTTCCTGCATTTAGTTGTTATTTGGACAGGCCAACAAAGTGGTCCCAAGGCAACCCAAGCTTGGGAAGATCTTTGACAATGGTACATTCTACCTCCCCAAAAGCCAAGTGGACTTTAAGAAAATAATGCAAAGGTATTTGTATCACCGTAGCTTTCCATATGCTGAACAGCAAAGACACTGAGAAGGTTTGTGGGTCCCTCAGATGAAAGATTTTAAGATTCATATGTAGCAAAACCAGGGATCATAATCAATTCCCCCTTAAGACATCTTTAGCCCTCTTCTACAGAGCACTACAGTCAGCTGGTACATTAAGCTGCTCTTAAGTTGAAGTGTAACCATTCCTGGAGGTGTTGAGAGAAGTGTGAGCGTACATGCACTCTCCCGTGGGACAGCTGGTTAGTAGGAATCAGGTTAGCCAGCGTTAATGGGGTGAGACCCAGTGATGACTGGGGGATCTGTAGTACAAATCAGCTATGACATGTGCAAATGCTGTTATTTATAATCAGCCAATACAATAGGATGGTTTCTTGGTTTTCTCTACACTTTTGTTACTGTTGCATGTTTTATGGGCCGATCCAAACACCTCCTGAATTCCCACAAGACCTTAGTAGGATTCGTATTTTATGCTTTGCCTTATAACACTACTTATTAAAGAAAATGGTACCTTCCTCATTTTCCTGTGGTCATGAATATCCCTTTTAATGCATCAGGTTTGTGGAGAAGGAATGGCTTCTGCCTGTGCACAAGATTATTAGCATGTCAAAGTCCTGTTAATGGTTTATACAGCATGGCACCATGGTGGAGATGTGCCAAAGGATCTCAGTGAACCAGTGCTCACTTACAGTAAAGGAAATTACACTAAAGGAAACATCTTCCTGTGGCCCCATAAGTCTGGTGCAAGGCAGAATTCATTCAGAGCAAAGTTCCACTAGGAACACAATGAAATCTCTTCATTCATAAAATTTTGGCTGGTAGTAGACCTTTGAATCATACTAATTTTTTAGAGATTAGTCATTGACTAAAACTTGATTCAAGCACCATTTGGAGCAACTCATCTCTGAATCCCAGCCTTGCAGCATTCCTGTGCAATATTTCTGTGACAACGCAAATCAAAACCTAGATGCTGATGTCCATCCCTTTTCTCTCTGAGTCCCCAGACCTGGCATTCCAGGCAAGCACCCTGATATTAAATCCATCCTCTGTAATTATCAGATGCAGCCTAGGTCATGCTTTTATCATCTGTTTTCTGTAGAAATTATTTGGGGAATGCGTCATGTAGACTCTGTACCTCCTTTCACCAGTACTGAAAATAAAAGGGATCACAATGAAAAGCACTGCCCAAGTGCAGGTCAGTTTTATCTCATCCATGCTCAGTGCACAGGGGTCATGAAGAAGAGAAAACTGAAAGGAGTTACACTTCAAACTGCCAGAGCCTATCTGCCCTCTGCCTGACACTAAGCTCATCCAAAATTTGCCAAGGCAGTTGTGTTCCCAACTCCTACTTAAAATCAGGGTGGGTAGGCGATTAAAAAGGCAACAGGTCCCTAATTATCTTTGGGGATCTGGTCCTTGACTCCACTTCCTCACCAGAGCCCACAGTGGTAACTCCCCAGCACAACATTGCCCACAGCCGCCAAGGCCAGCTCCAGCCTCTTCCCACTGAGACGGCACAGAAGTCACGGCAAAGGAGATAAAATCCCACAAGTGGGCAAATCCTGTTTCCATCCCCTCTTCTCTTCTAAGGAACAGAGATTAGGGTGGTACCTTCACCATGTAAAGCGGAGCCTTCATACATCTATATCATTGTGAAAGAGTTTGTGGTTTCTAATAGAAATTCCCCATTTTGAGGACAGAAATTTTTACTAAAAGTGATAGAATATTTCATGACAGCAGGCTTTTATAGGTGTTCTTTCATAAAGGCACAATCCAAGGCACACCAAAACCATGGGATTTTCCCCATTGTTGTTGTCACTTATCCCTGTTTAATTTTGAATGCCACTTAAATCAGAGTGGTGACATTTTTATACGTGGGATGCACAGAGAACCAGGCTGCAGGAATTGGGCCCTTTTCAGTTACACCTACACGGATAGAGAAACAGCTGCACAAACCACTGTGAGGGAAGGCATTTTTGGCGGGAAAATTCATTCTGCAAAACTAGTGGCATCTTACACATTGGAAAAAAGAGAACCAACAAAAACTGTGTTTTGAGGAACTAAAACTAGGATCTGGTAAGCGATAATAAAGAAGGAAAAAAAGAGAAGGAAGAGAAAAAAACAGCCATGGTGTCTGACCATAATTTCCTTTTAGAAGATTACCTCTGTGTAAGAAATCAAGCAACTACTTTCAAGTTGATGAAAGTTTGGATTTTTTTTCAATCAATACAACTTAATTCAGCATTTAGAAACTAAACTGGAAAATACAGGCATCTTTTTTCCTTAGTTTCATTAAAATCACTTTATCTACATAGACTACTGGCCAAACCCCAGCCAAAATTTTCTAAGATAAGCTAAGCAAAAATCACTGGTTGACCAAAGAGGATATTGTTCCTATTTGCTACTGGAATCTTCCCCCATTTTTCAAAATAAGTAATCTCTGGGGTATAAAATGGGCCTTTGTCTCTTGACCAGGTACCCCAGTGTACTGAAAGTGGAAGAGGGGAATTTCAGGCTCTGAAGTGATACATAAGTTCAAATACCATTGATTTTCATTTGCTTATGATGAGAGTAGAGAAAAGGGACAGACCTATTAATTACAAGGATAAAGCAGTGATTTCTGCCTTGGTATCAAAGGTATTCAGTTCACACTCCAGCTCAGCATGTTCAGCTAAGCACTTGTCTATGCTATATGCTGAAAAGTGATGAACTGAATCAGGTGCTTTGATACACTGAAAATCTCAGTGTTCACACAGATGTTGTCACACTGGTGGAAAGGGATGTTCTCTGGCTTGTTGTTAGGATATAGAGCAAGAAGTCTACCTTCATACACACATCCCTCCAGTCACCATCCCAGTGTTTTTTTAGAAGATAAACATGATGTTTATGAAAACTGGCAGCTACCTCTTACCTTCAGCACTTCTTGTATGTTGAATATACAAGAAGTTTTGTATATTTTGACAGCCCTCCAGACATGTATTTGATGACAGAGGCATACCTTGGCATAGGCCTTGTTGATAGGTAGAATGGGCTGTCCATCTAACCACCTTCCACCATCCGTTTCCTCATCTTTGTAGCTCAAAACCTGAATGCAGTCACCGAAGCTTTATCTGAAAATCTGAATATGCTGTTCTGAGAACAGTGGAACCAACCGTGTGACATTTGCTACAGGCTTGTGACCTTTGTGCCCTGATAAACCTCTCTGCAAAGACCTTGATCTCCGCCATGATTATATGCCATTTCCAACAGGCACACCACAGGTAGCCCAGAGCTACAGGCACAGTGACTGGGTGGCCATGATGTACATGCTGGTTAGCCACCCAAGACTCTTTAATGACTTTTTCTCAAGCAAAAATATCTACCAGCCACTATTTTCCAAAATGCTTGTAGGAAGTTCACTGGCTTGGGGAAAATTTACTCACTTGCCTGTTGTGACTGGAATTAATGTAGAGACTAAAAGTTACTGGGGGTGATAGAGGAGTAAAAGACACCTGGGAAAAAAGTGCAGTAACATAAGCATTGCCTGCGAGACCAGGAGCCCAAGATTAAAAGTGTAGAAAGGACTAAATCCAGTTAAATCTAGTAAAAGTTCTGCACAGCTAAAGATAAAGAATTTGACATAGGAAAGTAAAAATTAGAGGACAAAGAATATTGTGTGTGAGAAGTTAGACACAAATGTCTTAGCTGTGGGCTGGGGGTTTATGAGGAACTGCCACTGAGGCCCCTGAACCTCATGAAGAATTAGACCCTTTTTGCTAAGGGGTCTTGCAAACTTCATTTCTAAGGATGCTAAGAGCTTTTTTAGGAGCTTGAAGGTACACAGCAGTTGCAATGAGCCCCTCCCAAGCTTACTTTGAAGGAAATAGCTCCTCAGAGAGCATGTAGACATTGTGTGACACCATATCCTACTATCATCTGCCTGATGTTTAAAACATAGCCTCTGTTGTGACCATGATGGAGTCCCCATATGAGATCCCTTCCCAGAGATCAGGCAAAGGAGGGGAGTTCATGCTCAGGAACATTTTTATTACAGAATCTAGATAAAATTGTTAGTTCAGTTACCATATTGAATGGTTATTTCATTGTGACATTGTCATATTTCCTCCTGACAATAAGCTACATGCTTAAAACAAGTATTTGATCTGGCCAGAAGGTGACTGTCACATTTCAATGTGGTAAGCAGAACTGCAAATACCTCAAGGGACACGAGTAATGCGCAGAAAACAACATATTGTCCTCACAGATGATGCATTTAAAATGCCTCCATTTGCCAAAGATAGTCCACTAAGGCTAAAATTAAGGTCTTCTCTTTGCTACGTGGAACACAGGAGACAGAGGAGGCAACAGCTGCCAAACTCTTTACAGGGTTCTCCTGTATGTACCTCTTTTCACTAAAAGGTATCAAAGCACCTTATGCAGTGCAGTGACCTTTTATTTTCGGCACGTTATTAATGAGAAACTGAGGCAGAAAGAAGGCAAGCTACCTTTCAGATATTACATGGAAAATCAAAGGGCAAAACAAAGCACCTCCTGGAGTTCACCCACAAAACCCTGATACAAAGATGCAACCGCAGTTTTTGGTTAGTCTGAAAAATTCCCTAATAGGGGGATGAGTGCTGTAGGTTTGATGAGTAAGCCTGTTCAATTGTTAAAGTAACAGCTTTTTCCATGCTTGTGACGTTCATTAGGATTTTTCCTTTAAGGTCAGAGCAGAAGTATAATCTGCATTGTTTATTCATTCATGTCAGTCTCACAGTTATGACAGGTTTACGTTGCAGCATGCTCTTGTCCAAAGGAAACTGCAGGAATGCTTAGTTCTGGAAGCAAAGAGAAATGTTGCAGGGAGGAGGGACAACCAATGGGACATAACACAGACCTCTCAAATGCCTCTTCTAGCACATCTGGCTCTCCTAAAATAGCAGACAGGACTCAATTGCAGTGATATGTTGTATTTCAGTGCTTGAGGTTAGCAAGTGTTTTCACTGAGTATAGCATTGGAAGTAACTAACTTAGAACTATAGGGGTTATGTTTGAAAGATACATTCTGGGGATTTGTGTATAACAGTAAGAATTGGCACTTTGCCTTGTTACCTACTAAATGGAAGTAAGACCCCTTTGCAAATGTACCAACATCTTAGGTTTGGCATAACTTAAAGGATAATGACTGTTCAATTTATTCTCTGAATACTAAGTTCAATTAAGTTACCCAAGGACAGGATTGGTTCACAGTGTTACACAAGCAATACTAAGACTCTCTGTAGCAATATGGTCTTTGGTTTACACAAATGTTATAGCCGTTGCTGGACTGTGCATCTTTTGGCCTAGCATTTTTATATCTCATAGTGCCTAAAGGCAAGAGGATTCAATCTCTCTTTGAAAAGACCCTTCTTGGGGTACTTCTGGGGTACTTATCTCAATAAGTAACCATGTAATTGATTAATGTATCTAGTAAAATTTAGAGAATTTCTTCTCAACTTGTCCTTAGATTGAAGACAGGCATTTCTTTTCAGACCCAAGGAAGGGTTTTGCACCTACATCAGTTGGCCTGGTTAAAGATATACCCTCCCCTTGCAAACTTTCTTGCTAATACTAAATAAGGCAGTTTATGACTGTAAGACCACACACAGTGACTGTTTTCAGAGAGAAAAATCCAAAAGAAACATACTCATCTAATAAATGGGAGAAAAGGTAAAGCTCAAACAAAGCACAAACAAACCTTTAAAAGGAAGTGGAAAGGGAGAACAAAATCTTCTGTTCGAGCCTCAGCCACCACTGAACAGGGAAGTGGACATGGTGACACACAGGTACCTTCTCTACATGCTCCTTACTGTCATCTCTGTGCAATGACTACAGACCTGAAAGCAAAGGCAGGGTTCAGAGCAGGCACACATGAGTGGAATAAGCAACTGCAGCCATAACAGCACCTGGTTTGCATGGCAGCAGTCGTAATTCATGGCCAGCTTTGCAGGAACACAGGCCTGAACAGAACAGCCTGGCCTTCAAGCTGAGCCCTCTCCAGCAGTGAGCTGATATGAATCCAATCTCAAAAGCATTTTTTCTTCCCCTCACCCCACTCTCACTAGCAGGCAATCCCAGGTCCTGCTTGCTCTGGAGGGTGGCAATTCCTCTCTTATTCCCAGCCTGGAAGAGTCACCATGCTTTTGCAAATGTGGAGGTGAGGACCTGGCTGCCCTGGTTCCAGGCGGGGCAGCCCTTGGTGCCCCCCAGTTGTGCCGGTCAGTCGGTGCCAGTGCTCCAGGTCGGCTTGCCCTGCCCCACAGCAGCTGCAGGGTAGTGCACCTCCACTCTCCGTGTGTGTCCCCCGCAGCAGAAGCAACAGTCCCGTTTGCCCAGAGACCTCATGGTGCCCTGCGGCAGGAGGCAGAGCCCCTGCCATAAGAAGCATTTGCTTTCTGAAATCCTCATAAGGTAGTGGCGCTTTAAAATGAGATAGCAATACAAAACCAGAGTGTTTATATAAAACACTAACACGGCAGCTGTTGCTAGTAGCAACAATATGGCAATCACCAGCTAATATGGAGATGTTTGTTTCGAACTTATCATCTTGATTTTGATGGGTGGCCAAAACTTCACAGAAGAACATTTTATTTTGCTGTGTGTGGATGTGCATGCCTAAGGACAGGGCATGACAGCAAATAATTCTCCCAAAGTACAGGGTCAAATGTACTCAGGGGAGTTTAACTGTAGCCAGCAGTTGCACTTGGAAAGATTTGCTTTGCCTGGAGGATGAAGCCCAGGTGTGCGGTCATAAATGTTCCTATTCATGGTTAACTTAGTGGTGATGAGGATCTGGTTACTGGCAGTTGTCCTTATTAGGAAGCCGCTACAACACAGGAATGACAAATTCACATGGGCATCACTATGATAAAGAGTTTGGGGATATTTCCATCATATCACTGGGGCTTGGAGGAGGTCAACTGGAGGTGAACAATGGGGAAATTTCAACTACTTCTGGTTATTCCTCCTGGGTGTTTGCAGGGACAGCCATGTTCACAGCCATGGGTGCTTGCTATGCCTGGAGCAGCTCCTGCTCTACCAGGGGAGTTGTAAGGTCTTACTACTCCTGAGCCTGGCTTTCTTTTCTAGTTTTTGTATCAATGGGACACACACACAATGAAACCCAAAACAACACTCAGGCCAAGCTTTCTTGGTTTTATTCCAGATTGGTTCCTAGGTCATTGGTAGTTTGCAGATCAAGTTTTGTATGAAAGTGAGATGACTTATGCCTGAAAATCACATGCAAGTTAGAATTCAGTGTGAAATCCAGGTTATCTCTGGTTTCCACTGATAACTCATTTTGAGATCTGAGATCATTTTGATGCTGAAATTCAAAGCAAAACACAAGCTCCAGAAGAAGCAGAAATACAAGCCTACCTCAACCAAAATCTAAAACATTTGTATTAATCCTGAAAAGCAAAATCAAGATTCACACCTCTCTGGATTCAGTACGAAATATAATCTGTCCCTGAGAGCAAATGAATTTGACAGAAAAGCACCATTTCAGTTTCTGATTTGCAAATGGACAACATAAAGAAGCAAAATAAGTGAGAAACCTGCTGGAGTAACAAAAAAAGTGAGTAGCATCTCACTTTTCAATACTTCTTGAGTACCTTCACCCAGAAATCTTGAAAAGAATAGAATTCAGACTCAATTACCTGCATTATCTATTATCTTGGTTTTTATTGTAAGCAAGCAAAGATTTAGATGTTCCATCCACTCAGTCAGAAATGATGGGCAATTTCAATTCCCCAATGCCTTTTTGCTGGCCACCTTGGAGCCCAAGGAATGAGCGATGTCCAAGTGCTGCTGAGATACAACAGCAAGCTAAATTCAGACACAGATGAACACCAGCACAGACACTTTGGAAAAATGGCCTATATGTGCCCACCCTCCACAGCTAAAAAACCGCCCATTGGAACCAGTCACTTGATGACAAGTAAAAAACTTTAGAGTTGCCAACTTAGTCTTGGAGGGACCATCCATGAAAAAAGTAACAAACCATCCTGCAAAGCAAATGCAACTAAAAGGGTGTCATGTGAAGGGCACAGAATACTCCTTGGGCTGTATTTATGGTATTATTTTTGATTTGCAACTTTTTGCTATGCAATAGTAGCCCAGTGTGTAGAAAGGTGGTGCAATTTAACCCACATTGCAATCAGCTGAACAGATCTGGGAAAAACTGACACTTTTCAAAGGCAGGGTTAGCAGGTCTCACCTGACTAAAACTGCAGGAGTTCAGCACCAGCTGGGTTGATGGATCTCCTTCTGAACTGTTACAGGTAGGAGGTAGGGACTGGTCTGATCAAAGCTCAGGCTGCCCTCTTTTCTGCAATGAAACCCTGAACTGTACCTATGCAACCCACAACACACTCTGGAGAGTGGTAGGAAATTATAGCTGCCTTTCTGAAGGATGTGTAGAAATGTGACCTGTTGTTCCCAGCAACACACATGCCACCCTGTTCTTTGAGTCCATGAACAAATTGCACAGAGCTTTCCTTTCCAAAAAAACCCCCCACAATATAACAACTCTCTGACTTTGGCAGAACTGCTTTCCTTATTTTGGTAAACATTCCTTTTGTCCCCCAGGGAGACTGCAGTTGTGCCAGTAAAGACAAAGCTGGAATACAACCCCTCCTGAACACAGAGGCACTCATGAAGACTCTTTCTGCTCTATATGGGCTTGAAAGAGTCACTGCTCCAGGCACGTCCTGCTGTACCCTTCTCACAGCTACGTTCCTGCCGCGTCCTTGCTGGTACGACAACAGGGTGAAGGCGGGTTTCAGGATTCATTCACATACTCCCTCATTTCTAAGAGCCATCATGTCAAACAGTTGTGAAAGTAGTAGAAATAAACAAAAGTGAGCTGTGGCTGGGATTTTCCCATTTGTGGTTTGATATGGAGAGAAGAAAAGAAACGCTTTCCAGCCACAACAGATTTGTTCTTTTGTTTACTATCGGCTCCCAATTCCTTTCTTCTCACAACTGATGCTGCCCCTTCCTTGCTATGGTCTGAAGTCCTTCACTGAGCCACAGTGTAAGAGGAGAGAGGAGAAAATAGGAGAAGTCTACAGCTTGACTGTAGCTCACAGAAAGGGGAAAATCACCATTTGGTCAGTGTTGGCAGCAAGGGCTATATAAGCCTTCTCTCCAAAAACTGGCTGGGCAAAGTGCTTGGGAGTGGACCACAAAAGCAGTCATGGCCTGGGAAGGGAAAAGGGCTGCCTAGGCCCAGGGGGAAGCAGTGGCATCAATCTGATGTTCTGGCTTCTATAAGGAAAATTCTTCACATCTCGAGGAGCAAACCCAGTCCTGAGAGTTCTGGCTCTTCCCAGGGTCAGCTGCTCTATGCGACCCTCCTGGTCCTGCTTTCCCTCCAGTGATTGTAAAGCACTTCAACAGAACTGAGGGGAGCAACCTGATACAGGAGGGGAAGAGCTCATAACAGGCTAGTCCTACAAAACCCTTGTAAATCCCACCCCATCTCCCCACACCCTGATCTTTGTAAATGTCCCTATGTCTTTGAAGGAGAATGTATTCACTTAGTCAGGGATGGCCTGGGAGAAACACATCACCTGCAAACAGCTCCACTGCCCAAGCCATCTGCCATCTATTCTGCTCACCCTAGGGCAACCACTGTGGTACAACAAACACATTGCTCTAATGTGTCGTGGTATAAGATCTGTATGAAACTGAGGGGCAGACCATAGCAAAGGCTCTGAGTCCGCAAAGCAGAGCTGGGTGGTGCAGAGGAAATCGATTGCTTTGGGGAAAGAAGAAGCTGTTCACGTAAGGGACTTCATTTGTAAACGTCCCATATGACAGGCCCTTTCTGTTAATATTCAGTGTGGAGATCAGCTTTGGGGGCTACATCTGTGTTACCCTTAACACACTGGTGGAGGAAGCTGTGAAGCTGCTCTGGCTGGTAGGTGTGAGGGCAGCTCATGCTGTGCTGGTCCTCCTGTCTTCACCCACCTGGCACAGCAGCTCTTCTGACCTTGGGACCCTGCCCGCAGCTCTGCGGTGCTCGACATGAGCCAGCACATGCTCATTTACTGCTTTTCACAAATACAGCCAAGCTTCATTCTGTGTGGCCATATAATTACTCCGTCAAGCCATAGCTTTTTAGGACGCCTGCTATTCAGATGGGGCATGTTTGTTTGTAATGAAATAAGCTGCTTTAAAGTAATTTTGACACAAATTAAGTGTTTGTGATACACACCGTAAAAGAGCTATAAAAAAAAGAACTATATCAGGAGGGTAAAAAAAATCAAATTGTTTTCCATATGGGCAGGCAGGCCTATACACATACCTACCATGTACAATGGCCATTATATCCCCACAACTGTTAATAGGTGGGAACTAATTAGACAGAGATACAGCAGTGTGTGCCAATGGACAGTCTGGTGATGTGCTATCAATATACCACCCATTACTGTATCTTTTTCTCCTGGGAAATTCAAAGCATTATGCCATGTGTACAGCTGTGCCCTATTTGTAATCTAAGCTTCTGGCCTGACTAATCACCACCCATTAAACTCCCATTTTCTTCACGAGTTGCGCATTTTCCAGATCAAACCCCATGTCTTAATCATACAACAGACTGAGCTCAGAAATACATCTGTGTACAGTGCTGGAAGTGAGAGCCAGGCAGAACTGAACTGCATAGGTCCCCTAAGCCTCTGAGATACTTAGCAGACAGATATGTTTAGATACACATTTAGCAGATGTGCTGAAAAACAGATGCCCCTTGTTCCCAGGAATCCAGCTGGGACTATCAGCAGGGGTGCTGCAGCTGCCAGGGAGCCTCAGAAGGAATTCTCAGGAGAACGTGATGCAGGATGACAGTATCTCTGCAAGAACGTACATCATCCCATGGCATTTAGTAGGGAAATGACAGATGTCATGGGACTGCTAATTAACAAAAAATCATTTACATTAATGAGTAAAAGATCAGTGGTAAGTCCACAAGGCTGCAGGGTAATTGATTGAGATTCCTGTAAGTTTCAACCCTAAACAAGTCTACAGATTGGTGTCTCTACAGAAGCATGGAAATGATGGGCCTCAGGAGGATTCGAATGGTTATCTACAGCATTGCCCTCCACAAAAGCAGGGCAGCTCTCCTTTTGCCCTTCTGTGCACATCTCTGTCTAACCAAAAGTGAATTTTGCACCTTGGATTCCTGCCAGTCAAGATTAGACCACCTGTCTGTTTCACACGACAACCCAGGGTCAATACTACATGGGCCAGATCTGATGTGGTTAAGCAAAGAATGGCTTTCAGGGTGAATTCAGCAGCGGATGTAGCCATAACATGTATCTGCAAAGAGCTGTGCTATGACACAGCCCCGTCCCCTGCACATGTGAAACAATCATCCTTTGGGGGAGGCATCAGAGAGACCACAGTTTCACAAGTATGCTTTCCACCTAAATCCACTGCTGAAATATTCCTAACCATTTGACTCTCAGCCTTTGCTCCTCGTTTTCACTAGATCAAAAGACTGATAGCCAGAATACTGGGTTGTAATTTGCCTCTGTCACTGAATCAGTTGAACTAATATCATGCATTTAACATCAAACATTGATGAATTTTCATAATGGCCTGGTAGAGTGAGTACCGTTGTCCTTCTGCTTCTGATGTGCCCAGGTTGTGGGGGAGTCAGCAACAGACCCTGAAGGGAGAGCAGAGGTAGATTTTTCCAGGATTTTTTGATCTCCTCAGTTGAATTAAACTTTATTACTTGGACAAACAATTCTTACTAAGACATATTTTAAGCAAGACATTTTATTACATAGTCATACATTATTAAATTATTACATAACCCCACTTCTTCTATAGGAATCCGGTGCTTATATTCTCAAAACTAGTTGGCACCGGTAAAGTGTGTGTCTACATCTGCTTGCAGAGAGTAATCTGTTGCCATTAGTTTTTAAAAAAACATACAAAAACATTTTTCTGAATCTTGGCTATTCCACTCCCCATCTTTTTAACTATTCTTAGTGTAACTTGATCTGGTGGTATGTCTTTAAACTGCAAAATCTAAGGTCTCCAAGCAGTCAAAGGACAGACTGTACCCACTGCCCTTTAATGGTAAGGAGAAGCTGCCCACACTGCAGTCCCCTCTGCACATCCCACCTCACGCTGGTGATGCTAGATGGAACCTTTACCTGGCAAGTGTCTCATCTTTTCCATCCATAACAGCTACAAGGGCTTTTTTTTTTTTTTTTTTTCTTTAAGGGAAAAAAAAGTAGCTCCTCTAAAAGGAAAGAGGAAGCCAGAAATTTCATAGCATCTCAGTCCTGCCCCATGATGCTTCTTCCTGTCTGTGAATTTCCACCTGCCCCTTCTGCTTATATAAGGCAGCACACGTGGGGTAGAACTGTTTAGTCGCCTGCCTCCGTCCAAAGGATTAGTAGCAGTGGGCAGTGATGCTGTTTCTCCTTTCCTCTGCAGTTCGCGGGAGGTGAAGGACCTCTGGCTGGACTCACTCATTGGGTAAGTACTGCCCGGGATAAAATCTATGGCGTTGTGGTTGAAGTCGGTGGAGTGCTCCAGAAGCAGCTGTACAGAGATGCACAAAAATACAGATGGGGGAGAGGTGCGCCCACTGCTAAGTGTAGCTCGTGGGCAGAGCTGACTGACTTGCTTAGTCTTGTGTTTGCAGATTAACAACCATACGTCGCTGTCACCACTTGCTCATTTTTCGCATGGATTAAAAATAGAAAGCTGCTTTTTTTCTGTTTTAATCAAGAGGTAGATAGGGCAGCAGGACTGAGTGCCTTCCAGAGAAGGGCTTTATGATTGACTTGTGTGGGATATCTTGCTCTTTCAGAATCGTATTTAAATGTCAGACTGGCTTGCAGGGGAGAAAGGCAAGAAGGGTGCAGTTTTACAAAGCTCTTTCTTTGTCCGTTCCCCGTTCAATAAACAGGCAAACAAAAGGACCGAAGGAAACCAGAGTGTCCAGAGCTCTCCCGATCAAACTCCTAATTAAAGTGTTAAGCAGCTGTAATACCGTGAGTGTCTTTATTGTTTCATCTCTGTGAACAGAGTGATTTTGAAAAGCTCTGGTTTCTAAACCATGGCATTCAATTACTTACATAGTGTCTTTGTTTTCTTGTCTAGTCAAAGACACTAAATGCTGGGAACATGGAGAGTCTGATTGAGCGCCAGTCGGAGGTAAGCAGCCGCTACATTTCCCCCGATCCTTCTTGGGTACTGATGTGAGATATCTTAGCAAAGTGGGGGTGGCCCCTGTAGGAGCTGTCGGCTGCCTACCATTACCCACGAATGGGCAGAGCCCTTCAAAGGCAACTCTGTGCAGCACCATGCAGAAGGAGCTGGGCATTGCTGTGAGCAGCCAGCACATTTCCCAAGCTCCTGGGCAGTTTTGCTCAAGAATCTGGCGGGCTCTGAAGCTGTCAAGGCTTCCCCGGAGGAGTTTGGGAGGAAATCTCCAGTGCTGGGCGAGGACACAGAAGAGCAGGCTGTGTCCAGCTGTGGCTTCTCTGGGTCAAAAGAGCAGCCTGAAAGGGGTTGTGACCTGCTAGGCAGGTTTGGGGTGCTGGCTGCAGGCTTTACCACAAACCCCTCTATTGGGCAGTGAGGCAGTGTCACTCCTGGGCCAAGGCACCTCTTCAGCAGGTGTTGGGCTTGTTCTGGTTATTCCCCAGAGCCTCCCACAGATTTCTGAGGAGCTGCAGCAACTCGCTGGTGACCCTTGCTGCTGGTGGCCCTCGCTGCTGGTGGCAGCTCTGTAACCCTTCTTCTTTGTAACGCTTCTTGCAGGCTGATGCCAAGAAATGCTCCCCGCTGGTCCCAGCAGATACTGAAGATGGACTTTGCCACTCAACTGGTGAGTTTTAAAAGCAAACTGTGGAACTGACTTCTTATATAACGCTTGCAAGTTGGCGCTTCTGCAAAACCACCCGAAACTGCCCGCTTCACCTCCCTGCAAGCAATCCACAGCCCTCAGCCCCACCCAGGAGACCACCCACTTCCTAATGACTTCTTTCTCTTATGCTCAGCAGCAGAGGTGACAGTGCTGAGTGCCAGAGGTCTTGTATCCCTGTTTTCTTGTCCTCAGAGCCACGTTTCATTGTGTTCCCTGGCAGCAATGGGAAGTAAATGTGCTTCTTTCTCACTCGAGCATCACCACTGAGGTGTGGCACCGCAAGCGAGTACCAAGTACCGCTACCAGCGGTTTCACGCCAGAGCAAATAAACCCTCTTGGCAGCAGCAACAGCACTTGTTTTCACTCGCTGTGCAAAACCTCAGCACCTGTAAACAACCCAGAGGAGACCATTAGCAGGTCAGGGTCAGATTTGGAGCAGACCATCATATCAGACCATTTTTCAGGAGTAACAGAAGCAAACATTTTATATGACACTATAATGTTAGGTGACTTTCTCATAGCTTTTCATCCCTCCCTACCAAGGACTTGTACTAAGCCACAAATACAGATCCTGAGAACTTTTCATCTGTGTAAGACAACTTCATTTTGGAGTAGAAGGCAAGTCCTTTATAGGAAATTTGCAGAAAGCAACTCCTTTAGAAAGCCTTCTAGCAAAAGGATCCTTCTCTCAGTGTTTCTGAATGGGAAAAAAGCCACACTTCATACCAATACAATCATCATCTCCAAATTTCTAACATGCCCTCCTCTTTAAGATGCAGATGAAAAACCCATGCTAAGATACTTCTGACCCTGAAGCCAGTGAGGCCCTACTGTGATGCTCCCATCCTCTGGAGCAAGTATCACCTTCCACTGGCTGGCTGGCAGGGGCAAGCACTAGTTCTAGCAGGACTCCAAAGCTGGCAGAGCTGGAGCAGTGTGTCTTCATTTCAGCCTGTAAAAGAGGCTGAAAAGCAGGAGCCCCTAGCCCCTAGTTCCACTCTTGCCCTAAGGCTGGGGCACAGTCAGACTGTGTAATGAAAACTGTTGTCATTGCCAGCTGCCCAAGTGACATATCTGCTTTAGATAGTTATCACAGAAACCGCTGCAATATCAAAAATCTCTATAAATGCTGTTATTTCTGTGCCCTGTATGTTCCCACTCTCTAAGAAGAAACAGTGACTAGAATGTAAAAAAAAACAAACCCAAAACAGGAAAGGTGGCGTCCTTAGAGGGATGGTCAGAGTTTTACAGTTTAGTCAGTTGTTTCCTTAGTAACCACTTAGTTGTTTTTCAGTTTCTTCAGTTAGAGTTGTTTCAACATACATCTCTGCCCTGCACACAGATGAAATGCTGCATAGCACTGTTTATTTAAAAAACTGATTTTTTGTTTTCCTTTTGCTTGCAGCAGATGGAACAAAGAAAAGAAAGAAGGTGATATCGCAGTCATTTACTCTGAGACGAAGCTCTACCAATGGGAATTCCCCAGGGCAGCTAGACTCCGGTGCCAAAATTGCTCTGTTTGGCCAGCCTCTGGCAATTATCTGTGGGGAAGATGACACACTGCCCCAGCCAGTCCAGGTAAGCAAGCCTGGCAATACAGTTATACCTCTGGCTTCCAGTGTGAGGCAAGACCCTCCGTACTTGTGCTGCAGTAACCAGGAGATGATTTTAGTGTGAGCAGCAGAAGTAGGGAGGTGATAGTCCCCCTGTACTCTGCACTGGTGAGGCCACACCTGGAGTATTGTGTCCAGTTTGGGGCACCTCAATATGAGAGAAATATCGAGGTGCTGGAGCGAGTGCAGAGGAGGGCAACGAAGCTGGTAAAGGGCCTGGAGAACAAATCCTATGAGGAGAGATTGAGGGAGCTGGGACTGTTCAGTTTGAGGAAGAGAAGGCTGAGGGGAGACCTCATCACTCTCTACAGCTACCTGAAAGGACATTGTAGAGAGGTTGGTGCTGGTCTCTTCTCACAGGTGATTAGTGACAGAACAAGGGGGAACGGCATTAAACTCCAACAGGGGAGGTTCAGACTGGACATTAGGAAAAAGTTTTTCACAGAGAGAGTGGTCAGACAGTGGAATAGGCTGCCCATGGAGGTGGTGGAGTCACCATCCCTGGATGTGTTTAAGGATCCTTTAGATGAGATGCTGGAGGATATGGTGTAGGGAAGAACTTTGTAGAGTAGGGCTGATGGTTGGACATGATGATCCCAAGGGTCTTTTCCAACCTGAATGATTCTATGATTCTATGATTTTCCCTCCACACATACTTCTGATAAGCTTAGGGCCCATCCCAGATGTGGAAAGGGTCAGGTCTGCAGATCTTGTCCAGTGCACCCAATGTTCACTGGAAGTTACCTTGAGTGGAGACAAACCAGAACCAGGAATAGGAGGAGAAGATCTGCTCCTTAGTATAAACATCTGTGATTCTACGGAAGTCATTTAAATTAATCTTTCAGCAGCATAAACTTCCAAGCATTTCTGTATTTCCCTGAAAAAAGTGTTCAGCTATGGACTGCCACTGACAAATACCTAAATGCTGTCTTCTGGATAAAAATGGTCTTGTGACAGTTCTCCCACTGAGCTGGCTTTTCCAATAGACAGGCTTTTGTATCTTCTAAGCAATATTTGCCTGGCTTGGGAGGCAAGGGATCTGAACTAAGACTTAAGCCATTCCTTGTTTCCATCTGGAAGGAAGCAGAGATGACTCCACTGAAGTTAGTGGAATTCAGCAACCCAAAAAGAGGGTGGGTTGGGGGAAAATCAGGTTATTGCCCATGTAATCTACTTGGAGCATTAACTAGATACTCATCTAATTAGAGCATGGTGTACCTCCAGAAAATTTTTCTTCTGTTTCTAAAGAAATGTTAATTTGCTAAAGGACCTTCCTTCAGCCAAGTAACTGTTCTCCCATTCCTGTCTGTTTTTTTTTTTTTTTTTCCTACAGGATGTCCTAGCTATATTGTATATAAAAGGACCTTCTACTGAAGGGATATTCAGAAAAGCTGCTAATGAGAAAGCACGAAAGGAGTTGAAGGAGGACCTAAACAAAGGCGGGAATGTTGATTTGAAAAGTAAATCTGTGCACCTGCTGGCAGTGGTCTTGAAGGTGAGCTCCTCTGACCTGCAGTGGTGGGAGGACATTGCTAATCTGCACAGGCCCACTTCAGTGCCCAGAGCTGACCTAGGTGAGACTCCAAGCTAAAGCCAGAGCAAAGCCAGACTAAATGTTTCAGGCTTAGGGAAGTTCGGCATTTTCCTTTTCCACCTGATTTTCAGTCCTACTTGTTGTGCTGCTGATTTCCTGCATGCCCACAGGAAACTCACTTCATCCTTCTCCTCAGCTTCCTCCCAGTGAGGAATACTGAGATTTATGGGTGAATGAAAAGCAGCTAAGAGCTGGGTCTTGTTGTCACCCCAGTGCAAGCATACTTGGCATGTACTTGTGCATTGCACTGCTTTGCCAGTGCTGATGGTCAGGTAGCTCAAGCCAACCTGCCTCCTAGTAAGCCCATGTCACAGTGGTGTTCCCTCTGTGTTCAGGAGTAGTGTCCAAAGCCTCATCTAAATCTCTTGGCCTTGCAGGACTTCCTACGAAATATTCCCTCCAAACTCCTGTCGGCCGACCTCTATGAGAAGTGGATGCAAGCTGTGGAGAAGCCAAGCAAGCAGGAAAAAATTGAAGAATTGAAAGAGTAAGTGTTGCAACAAGGAAGTTTTGCAACCAGTCCCAATGTGATGGAGTGGCTGGTAGAGGCCAACGATGTCTCTCAAAATTGAGTCTCATTTAGAAGCCTGTCATTTATATCAGCTTGCTATTGCTTCATGGGGCTTGGTTTAGAGGGCTCTAGCAGCAGCACTTCCTGAAGTTATTTGAGATTGATCTACAAAATGGCTAGCGTATGAAGAGGAGAGAGGCTGCAGTGTCTCAGCTAACATAGTCATGGTGCTGTGGGACAGGCACTGACAGGGAACCTTCACATCCTCTGGCGGTGAAGTCGGGCACGTGAAGACCACTGCCATGTTTTGCTCTTTAGAAAGAGCAGATGCGGATGCTGACTGGGAGTTCTTTGAAAGCTCTGCAGCACAACCACAGGCTTTCACATGCCTTTGGGAAGCCTCCAGTGACATCTCCTGATGCCATTCCATCTACTCAAGGACATCGACTGCTTTAATGCTTGCCTTTCAGTCAAGACCTCATTATTTATGATCTTATAATTAACCACACGCTCAGCTGCCGCTGGGGATTTCTGAATGATACTTCTGCTAAGCAGTGATAAAAGCACACGCATGCTTCTTTCTGGAGGAAGGATCATCTGTCTGAGTGTAATTAAAACTTGCTCAAATAAAGAAGTAGGGGCCGATGCACCATGAGTTAACGTCACATTTTGTTTGTGTTCATTCAGGGTGGCTGACAAACTGCCTAGACCGAACCTCGTCTTGCTCAAGCACTTGCTGTCTCTGCTCCACCACATCAGCCAAAATGCAGAGACCAACAGGATGGACTCCAGCAACCTGGCCATCTGCGTGGGCCCAAATATGCTGAGCCCACAGACGGACAGCACGCTCCCACTGCAAGTGCAGAAGGAGATGAATGACAAGGTGTGTGGAACTCACCAAGCAGCCACCCGCTTCGGGGCAGCTCAGAGCCATCCATAGGGATCCCACTGCCATTGCAAAAGCTGAACAAAACAGCACCCCTCCATTTTGGGGGTGCCCCACAGCTCAGGTGCCGGCAGTGTGATGGGCAAGGCTGCCCCTCGTCTCGCCTCCTCTGAGCAAAAGTAGCAGTTGCCCTGCAGCCCCTTACGTCGTAGCGCAGCCCCTGAATACTTTGCACGCGTAGGGCAAGGGGCACCTGGTGGGCATTGCCACCCATGGGCCCTCTGGACAGCGAGGCCAAAGCTGTGGCTGACGGCGTTTTTTCCATATGAGGGCAGATGAATTTGTCTGCAGCATCAGGCCTCATCCTCAGAGTGGACTCACCCTCTGACTTTAAGCTAGGATGTTGGCAGAAGCCACCCTGCTCTGTGCTACCCTTCATACAAAGACAGCAGGCAGGGGCAGGAAAGACTGTTTGATATGTTTTCAGCCCTTTTGACTGAAATAAACTGTTTTCTGTGTTCTGTGTGCAGGTGACAGCGTTGGTTGAGTTCCTCATAAACAACTGTTCAGAAATATTTGGGGAGGACATTGCCTTGCCTGTCTGTGCCTTGGCTGAGGAGTCACTGGAGCACACAGACGGCTCCACAGGTATAAGAACGGACTGGGGATGTCACAGACTGGGGCTGCTGGGCTAAGTGCTTTAATCTGATATGGCAATACATCTGTGGAAACACAGAGATTTGTAAAGGGCTCAAGACACTGTTGCAGTGCTCTCTTCCCTTTCATCCTCAGATGATCAGTGAAAACTAACAGGCATTTTCTCCCCACAGAACACCTATGTGCTGCTCATCAGACTGATTCTGCCTATGACAGCGCAGATCCTGAAGCTGAAGGAAGCCCCCATACCTCTCAGGTGGAGCAGCCCAAAGGGAGGAGCACTAGTGTGAGCAGGAGATATCCAACATGCATCTCTGCCCCTTCACTGACTAATATCAGAAATGACATCAGCACGATGGACAGGAGGTACTCAGAGCCAGACCTGTCCTTCCAGAACCACCTTGAAGGCAGGATAAGGAAACAGAAGCTAAACAAAAGTGAAGACAATTTTCCAATTCAGCAGAAACAGCTAGGGTTGGAGGCACTGGAGAAACGGCTTGCAATCTTACCTTCACAGTTATCAACAGACTCTCTACCTAAAACATCCTCCAGTTGCTCCCTGGAGAGCTCTGATGGCTCAGTCTTCACCAGCTCCCCAGTAGTTTCACCCTCTAGTCCCAAAAAAACCTTTTTAAATAGGCCCCAGTCCTTTTCCACCAAGGCCACTGAAGACTGCAGTACGCCGAGCAGAGAGATCAAAAAGCATTCCTTGTCATTCTCTTTTGCAAACCGCAGGAAGACACTAATAAAAACCCAGAGTTGGGGGCCTGGAAAAAACATGGGTTTTCAGAGAGACAGTTTCACAAAGAAGGAAGATCAGTTCTCCTGCAGAGTTGTCCAGGAGAACAGCCCTGATGATGACAAACCATTGCCTGTGGCATATCGGCAAAGGCCCCGTCTCAGGTCAGCTGATGAAGTGTTCAGAGAGGTAGACCAGAAGAATCCTGGAAGACCACCCTCTTATGAAGAGGCTACTAAAAACTGCCTGGCCACTGAAGTTCACTCCCACAATCTCACAGTTCAAGCTATGAGATTAAAGATGTCAAACCAGGATGCTTTGCTGCCTCATCCATGCAGCAGCTGTGCACAGGACGCAGCCTATACAGCTCTAATGGATCTACCCAGTGGCAGAGTTTGTGCAGCAAAGGATTCTGATGTGAAAACTGAAACCCTCAGTGTCACTGTGGGAATAAACTCCCGTGTGAGTTTACCTGTGACCCCAGGAGTTTACCGATTGAGAGCCATGTCTGAATCCTGTCAAAAGAAGAAACTTGAGTATGTGGCTCGAAGGTGTAGCCAGCCAGTTTTTGAGGTAGACCAGATCCAGTATGCTAAGGAATCCTATGTTTAAAAAGCCTATCCCTCCTCTTTGCACTGTACAAAGTAAATATTGTAAAAATAGACATCTTGCTTGTCCTTTGTAAGATTTTACTTTCAAGAGACCAAGAATAAGCTAGTTCTGCATGAACTTTTTTTTCCTTGAGGCTCTCCTGAAGTGTCTGTCAGCTTGACATGTCACATTCTTTCGCCACAAGAGGTGGTGGTGGGGAAGACCTGTGTATTATGTAAAAAATGTAAGTGAATATGCTGTACATAACCTGTTGTGGGAAAACTAGTTAGTAATTGATAAACAGTGTTGTATTTGTATCCCCAAAAGGACAATTAAAAGGTTGACAGGTCCAAAACCTGTCCCACCTTCCTTTCCTTTTCTGCATGGTCACAGACTCCATGCCATCTGTTACGTGTGTGTGCACCAGGCTGGTGCAACGCTTTGCTGCTTTTCTGCATTAAGAAGTGGGCTGGCAGTTGCCCTAACTGGGGAAGAGCTGTTCTGTCATTGAGGCCACTTGAGCACTCTTCCATAAACGCCCTGCACCTGCTGCCATTCCCTCTTCCTGCTTGCTGGTGATGAGAATGATCTGACTACTAACCAGCACTAGTGTTGTATACCGAGCCTGGGTTTAGAGCCACCGAAGCCCTACAAGGTCATTATAGGAATGTATCAAATAAACCTCATGGGGCCTGAGGTGCTTTTCATCTAAATAAACTGGACAGGCTAAGCAGAAAGAAAATCTTCAGGTTTGCTTTTATGAGGGGAAAAAAACCCAAACAACAAAAACTTCTGTAAGGAAACATTCTGGATTCCAATTTAAATAATTGTTAAAGGTGCAGCTCATTTTAAAAAAGGAAAGGAAAAAAAGACAAAAAAGAAAGTATCAGGTGGTGTCCTTATAACCTTGTAAAAATGACTGGAAGTGCAATGTGTTTTACATGTAGGAACTTGTTTTGGTTAGCACTTACCTCCCCTTTTATGGCTCAGCATAGCCTTGAACCAGGAGTAGGGAGACTTTTGTTTTTCTCATGTGTAACTTCACTACAATAAAACATTTTTCTGCATGAATGTTAAACTGTCCATTGTCTGTCTTTAAAACATCCAGGCCCTACATGTACTGTACCTACTTTTATACTATTCTACAGGTACTGCTGGTCTGCTTGAATGAGATGGCATATCTAAGCAGCAGGAAGGAAAGTAACTGACCAGCTGTATCACTACTATTGCTGTAAGAGGCTGCAGGCTAGATTTTGAGAACAAATCCCTCTCTGTCAGGAAAACAAGTTACACTGCCACGTAACAGCAGTTATCAGTGAGGTGGAGAGGGAACTGCAAAGAGGTGACACTGCTCCAAAAGTGGAGCAGATTCAGTAGCATACCAGCATCTCAGGTATGATGTTTTCCAGGTGTAGATGTTCACAGGACACAGAGAAAGAGGAAGGAGAGTACCTGGCCTGACAGGAGAAATGATGGGAGAAGGATCATACTGGTAGGCTGCAACCAGAGAAAATGCCACCTCACCCAGCCCCCTAAGCAGTGGCACTCTACTTCCAAGCAAGCTGAATGAGAGGGCTCTGCTGCAAGCTGCAAAAGCATTTGCCATTTTCTGCATTTGCAACTCCTGAGTCACGGACGGAATCACAGAACAGGTGAGGCTTGAGATCCTCCTGTCTAACCCACCTGCTCAAGCAGGGTCAGCTACAGCAGGTTGCCCAGGACCATGTCCAGACAGCTTTAGAATATTTCTACAGATGAAGATTCTGCAACATCTCTAGGCAATCCGTTCCCCACTTGTTTGACCACCCTCACAGTGAAAATGTGTCTCCTGGTGTTCAGATGGAATTCCTTCTGTTTTAATTTGTGCCCATTGCCTCTTGTCCTGTGTTGAGTGAGAATGACAGCTTGCTTTTGTAAGAAACACAAGCATCTTGCCCTCATGGCAGAACGAGCATGAAGAGATAATCCACGTGCAGCGGAAAGGCTCAGAAGCCACAGAACAGAAAACATGAACTTCAAAATGTACTCAAACAACAACACAGCTACTTCTTTTGTAAGTGACTCATTCTTTTTGACTGTGACAAGACTAAGGATCCCAAGAAGAGGAACTGCTCATTTCCTGTCCTGTAACCACAGCAGAAAACACAGGGAGAATAAGAATGGTGGCTTCACCAGAGATGAAGAGAGTCTCTCTTTGGGCCCAAGATGTCCTAAGGCAGGCAACAATCACACTCATTAAACTTACCTGGGCTCTAAATATTCGATATAGATGAGCCTAAATCTTCCAGCTCCTGGGTAAGAAAGCCCATTTGGAACTCTTGTAAGGCATTTCAATAGACAGAGAGAAAGCAAGAGAGAAGAGCTCTAGACATAGTTAATGAACAAGGGGTAAAGTGAAGGAGTTGTATAGAAGAGTAGCCCAGTCTCCCTCATCTTGCTCTTGCATTCCTTCAAGTCCAGGAAACACCATGATTAAACAAAATCTGAATGTAGATGTACCCCAAGATTTACTCCCTCACTGACAGATAACTTTTGTCTTCCTCCATCTCTTAAGACCTGCCTGTTTAGTCAGCATTACTTTCATGTCACGTTACTCCACAGAAGCGATTTCTCTTCTATATAAGCACTTAGGAAACCTAAAAAGACTAGAATGACACAGAAAGCAGAGAGCTTTGCTTTAGCACTTACTCGTCTGCCTTCAGCTCAGAAAACAGTTTTATCATACTGCCAGCCCATCTTACTGCAGTCAAAAATCCAGCTCAATTATCCTGTGGCCTCCAAGAGTAAGGCCCTGTAACTGCTATATCCAACAGGCAAATTACCTGAGGGCCTTTGTCAAAGCTGCCTTTGACTCCTTAGCCAGAAAGAGCAAATACCCATTTACAGCTGGGTCAGCTGGAGATGGATTTTGACACAAGAATTGAATGATGACAGTAAACCTCCCATTCTCCACAGGTTACTCCATCATCAGTATTGCATCACTTGCTTCACACATCCAATTTTCTAATTAAATTTCACGAAGACACTCTAAACATACAAAGTGTATAGGACTGGAAGAGGGGAAAAAAGCAATACTAAAGCAGAAAATCCAAGCCATTGCCTTGTAAGATAATGCTGGAATTAAGGCTGTTGGCGCAGCCTGAATTCAGTTCCTTGTGTTTGCATTCTGCTGTTGTTTTCAATCACATGATGCACCCTGTTCTTCCCCACAGGATGCACCTGTTCTGGGGAGGAACCAAGGCTGTGCAGCAAAGGAGAAAATTTTAATTCTGGCATTCCCCAGCACGGCTGGCCTAGCAGGGCACCTGGGCTTTGGACATATGTCTATGGCTGATTTTCTAGGATTTGAAAGAGCCAACAGAGTAACACAGGAGCTCCTCATAGAGCAACAAGCTCCTCTCCTTCCTTCCCCATGTTGTGCACCAGGGAGTTGCAAACTCTTGTTCTCTGCCACTTGAATTAGGACAGCACCTTACAGCAAAGGCACACTGTCATCAACTCTATGGCCAAACCTTAGTGAAGGCTGAGAGAAACACCACGCCTGCAGGTTTCACAAACATTCACACTGGCACTCAGGTGCAGACTGCTGACATGGACGCTTAGATTTAGTTATCCGTATGCAAGCATTTATGTGAGCCTGTGTCTCAACTTCTGCACAGTCTGCATTTGAGTATCTCTCTGGACTCCTGGGACTGAGTTGAGTGCAGGTGGAACACAGTTGCCTGTTCCCTGATTTGGGTATCTTAGATCACCTTGAGGAATTTTCTAAGGCATCAAAAGTGGATGCAGGTCCAGATATTTAGGCAGCTGAATCCTCCCCTAAAATCTTCTGTGATTGTGATGGGAGCTTAGACTCTCACCTCACACGTAGATGCTACATTTAGGTACCTTGAATGTAGGTCTCTATAATCTAGAGCTGATACTTTTATTGACAGTAGAGAAACAGTAGAACTTGGGATTTTAGGCTCCATCTAAGCCTTCAAAGGAAGCATTCTCAAGCAGGTGTAGGCCATCCTGCTCGCCCCTCTGCAGAGCCTGGGACCTTCGGCTCCATCCCACCGCAGACAACCCTGACTCAGACCTTCCTCTTCTCTACTCCTGACTCCTCATCTCTGCCTCATATTCATTGCCTCCTCATTCCCAGCCTGCATTCCTCACCTTATCCTGTTATTTATCTTTTAACTGAACAAAACCCAGTCTATGCCCGTGGACTTGCTGTCAAAGTCCCAATTTCATTTCTGTCCTCTCCATCCCTAGACCCACTTCTCTGAGTCAGACTGTTTCAGTTTTCCTCTTCCAATTCTTCCACATTTTTCCCTCATATCTGCACTGGTTGTTAATACAATAAGCCCCACCAACACTCATCTAGTCTCAGTCCCACACACACGCCCCCCCTTGTTTTAGTCTCTGCATATGCAGAGAATCAGAATAAGAAAACATCTTTGTAAGCTACAAGAGAAATATACAAGAAATATACAAGAGAAATATACAAGAGTGATGACCTCAATTCATAGCTGTAACTATGGAAAGCCTCTAGGATGAAACTTGCATGGATGGAGGTCCTTGACTGTACGGGATTTCAGCAAAGGGTCTGCACATCTCTCGTTGTGGGGAAGTATGGGCTGTCAGCTACTTTGGAAGGAAATCTGGAGCTAAGTTAAGGTAAAATAACAAGTCAAAATAAGCCATTTTTCCCCATGCCTCATCAAAGCATTCACGAGCTATGATGTTAGGGATATTTTTGGTATTTTGCTCACATTCTCTGAGAAAAGGCATTGTCAGTACATTGATTTTTTTTCTGCCTCCACAAGCAAGGTCTTGAGGAAGAAGCTTTCTCACCTGTCTGACCTCCTCTCAAAGCTGTTATCTGAAGGGCATCTCTTTCTAGGAGCTGCGAAAACTGAAGAGATCATGAATCCTTCACACCTCAGAAAGAACAATTGCTGGACACTTAACAACGATGCACAAGAGAATGGTTACTACCATGGTCCCTTTCTACAACATCTGCCGCAACATAGCCCAAGAAAGCTCTTCACTGGACATAGTCAAAGAACAGAACCGTTTCTCTACATAAGATCTTTCTTCTGTATTTTCCTTCCATGCTTGCTAACTGTATACCCCAGGCACAGGATGCAACACTGACATTGCCGGTACAAAGCCATGGCAAAAATATTAATGGAAGGAATTCCACCAACTTTATACTAACTAGTAGCTTGTAGTGTTACTGTCCACACTTTGTGTTTGGCATTTAAATCTTTACAACACAGACACTTGGCTTTCTTTTTTCAGGTGCACCTGACTCTTCAGAGTTTCTTACACTGTATCTAGTTTGATGAAACACGATTTGCAATCTTCTTCTATGGAAATGGAGGACAAGACTGCATGCCCTACATTGACAAACATCACTTGGAGTTCAACAGCTAGTATTAGGAAAGATAGGGCATCCTGTTTGTCACCCAGAACTCTGTTTCTGTTGGGACTGAACCACTCTGTAGGATGTGACTGTGCTCCACAATTCTGACACACAAAATAAAGCCAAGAACTTGGGAAATTTTTTGTGATGGGATTGTATCTCTTCAGCCTTTTGCTTAGAAATAGATCTCTATATTTTCCTGTAGCACTAAAGCCAAAATAGATGGCTTTGGGATTCTGCTTGGACTATGTATACTTTAATGTTAAAAAGTTAATACTAATGTTAAAAGGTAATGATAAAATTACTGCCTCATAACTCAGTTACATACTGTTGGGAGTTCCACACAGACCATTTTTACCATAATGTTCCCTCTAGTAAAACTGCTATCAAATGCCTCCAACTACAACAGGAAGAAGTATCACAGCAGACAAAAATCCCATCTGTGCTATTTTTAATCTGGGAATGGGAGTTCTTATTTCTCTACTGCCTGTTCTGGTTTTCGTGCTGATCCATCACAGGAGACCGGGTGGTTTGCTGCAGCACCACACCAGCACTGCTTATTTCCAGGCTGACTCATTCCTCACCCACACACTGCAAGTGACAATTTTAGCTTTCCATTGCACACAGACAGGTCTCTTGACCCAGAGAACAAAATTTTTGCCATAGTGAGGCCAAGAGATTACAGCACTTGGCTTATCACAGGGGTCAGCTCTGAACAAATATAGGTAGGCAGCCCAGGATTCTGAAGGATAGCCTACAGTAGATAAAAGAGAGTTCTCAAGGAGCCACTGATTTCTAGTGCCTCATTTCCAGGACCTCCAAATTCAAGGGTTCTCTAGAGGAAGATGGGATTATGGTTGTCAGGTATTTTATCCTTCTGCCACCTGAATGTGTCCAGAGCCACTTCTTCCCACAGGATTTCAACAAAGGGGACCCCTTCATAAAAAAGGCTGAGAAAAATCCGCAGTGGCTCACTGTCAAAAACTCCGTGACAATAATATTATCTTTCTTTCCTTAAAGTCATTCGTGCATTCCCAGTCTCAGGAAAAGAGGATGTTTTCAAGCATCACTCATGCAATCCTACACTTCTGTTGAATGTAAATCATGCCTGTGATAAAAGGTGCATGAGCCATTTCACCTGCCTATTAAGACATGTTCAGGACAGCAGGCCTTCTCCACTGCTCTGCAGACTCAGGGGCACTGAGAGCTGTGTGCAGCAGGCATGAAACGCTGCTTTCTTGGTACACATTCCCTCTGCATGGCAAATAGGCCTGTCTCAGCTGGAAAGTAGCATAGAAACTCATTCACCAAGTTAACTTGGAAACTCAGCCATGAAGTTAACTAGTTCCCTTTAAAGTTGGCTTGGTTGGCTGTCCAACCCAGCAAGCATTTCACATCCATAACAGATCACAGGCAGCTGCAAAATGCAGGTGATTGAAACGTGCTGCTACTCTGCTAGCATTAGCCAGATAGCAGTTACTGTGGCTATCGTGTGTCTCCACGAGGACAATTTCTGACTACAGGAAAAGGAAACCCACCTTGGTTAGGCACTCTGGTTACCTTTTTCTCTGAATTTTGTTAGCAATCAGTCCCTATCACATGTGTCATCAGAACAGTGAAAACTTCAGAGGAACTTTTGAAGGCTAAAAATTCAGAAGAGGAAATAATGTTTTAAATAAAAAGTCTGACAATAACAGAGAGGAAAATCCATAGGAAAAGGGCAGCCACTGTTGGAGAAGTGATATAATCCTCATATGGACAGCTAGCTCTCATATATATAGCCAACTGCAAGTCTCCGTGTACATTGAGTGAACAATTGTTTTTTCTGTCTGTTACTCAGAAGTGCTAATTATCTTATACTTTTTTTTTCTATAGAATGCATCACTTTTATTATTTTAAATCAGTCTTTTCAATTAGCTGTGATAAATACACCAATTTAAATCTCACTTCTGAGTGAAGCCCATTCCAAATTCTTCACATTCTTCTACAGAGGGAGAGGAAACCACAGATAATTTTTTGTTTCTAACCTGAGGTGCCAGCACGTAAGTCTGAATACATGGTTCACAAATCCCAAACAGGGTTGACTCTGTTGAGCTCTGCTTCCTCTGCTGGGTAATAATATGAAAAGGTTTCTATGAAGGGTTTCAGACTTTCTAAACAAAACATACTCTTTAGCCAATCAGCTATTTACAGAACTGATCCATTGGCTGCTTGAAACTCTTCCTTCTTACAACCCGCAAACCTCCCACCAACTTCCTTGACAGATGCTACAGTCCAAATTAAGATCTGCACCTTCAGTATCACACAGGCCAAGCTGAAAATTACAAAACTGTATTTTAAAAAAATTTTAAGGCCAAACCCAAGCAGATTCAAAGACATGATCAGAGATGTTCTTATGATAATGGTTAGAGATTTGCCTGCTTTTCCACATGCCTGCAGTGCAATTCAACCTCATCATATATAGGGCATAGCCCTGTCTACTTCCTCCATGCACTGAGGAAAAGGTTTTTGCACTCACCTCCCCCCTCACTCCTCCAGGTGTGAATTCTGCCTCTCCATCATAAAGCTGTGACTTCACACAGCACGTGCAGCTGCACAGCTTTGCCTGCGATTCACCAAGCAGTTTTCTTCATCACAACTGGTGAGAAAGTAACCACAGTATCATTCAAGAATTTCACAGGGCGCTGTACTCCAAGGAGTACACGTTACATGATATGATATACAGATGCACACCCATCTTATGAGTGACAGACACCAGAAGACACGGCATTTGAGAAGTCTTTGGGTGTGTGAGAGAGCAGAGCAGTCACTAGTTTTCCATAGGTGATCAGGGAGGATGGTCTTGAAATAATGACTGGAGACTTGTAGTTAGGTTATTCAACATGAGGGTCTGCTTTTTCCACATGCCTCCTGCCCACTGCAGTTTTTGGACTCTGCAGTTTAACTCCAATAAAGCACAGATGATACTTCTCTGCCTCCCAGAGATGTGATAAAGGGAAATTTCAAGATGGACAAACATGGAGGCTACAGTGAAGTGACAACAGAAGCAGATCAGTCTTGTTTCTTGCTCTGCAAGTTTAGTGCAGTTGAACAACTGCCCTCAATGCAGGGAGATGGAAAATAAGGCAGAGCTTCCTGGGGCAAAAGGAAGACACTGGGAGAGCCCTGTTCAAGGAAGGGAGAGGTAAGAAGGGGCTGGAGGGTGATTAGCAGCACACAGTCTGTTTGAGCTTAAATAGGAAGGTCATCAACAATTGATTTTCCAGTTAGCAGTTTCATGAATGACAGTTTAAAATTAAGTGTGCACTGCTCCACCCTCTAAGGTGCTTTCTCACCCCTCAATAATTCTTTCCAGTCACTGGCTCCCACAGTGGTGTAGGGCAAGAATGCAAGCCCTGAGAGCAGGCTTGTCACACCGAAAAACAAAGCTTGTGGGGGACGTGGAGGGAAGGGAACCTAGGGAAAATGGTGCTGAGAGTCAGATGTGAAGTGGTAGGGGGAAGCAAGATTGTTAATTTTGGTTGGAAATCATGAATAATAAAATCTGGTTTTTGACTAGTGATGGAAAAATGAGGGTCTTCAGAACTGGAATTTCCCAGTCCTGCCCAGCCCCACAAGCTCAGGACAGGGGTCAAGAGGAAGGTGTGCTGCTACAGAGAAAAGTTTAATAACTTTGGTTTGAAGATATGAGTGATAGGATCTGCATTTTTTTCTATTCCCAATTACATGTCAAGATTAACAAACCTACTTAAAATAATACTGATGTCACCATAAGGACTCAAGTTTAGCTCAGGTATTTTTTTTTTTTCCTTTTAATGTCTCTCATCTGTGAAAACTCTCAGGCTGGCACATATTTTTTAAAGCTAAAGTATCTCACTATAAGGACCAGGCCTACATGTAGGCAATGTCCATATATCATGGATGCATTGAACCTAGTGCCTACGACCAGCAGCAAAGACCCCATCTGCAGGCTGGCAGGCAGCAGTGACATAATACTGGTGCAGTATTGCTGATTCTCTTTGATAACATCACTGCAGTGAGTTAAGAGCAGGTTTCAGTGCACTTCCATTAACTGTTCTCCAACAGCACTGGGGCAAAGAGTACATATGCACCTCATCTGGGTTCTGCGATTCTTTCATCTTTGCAGTCACACTGATGGCTCTCCATGTTTGTACTGTGTCTTTCATATTTCTGTCAGACATCCCAGGGCATTGATTAACAGCAGCATGATACTTTCTGGGATTCTGAAGGCCACCCCAAGCATCTCCATTCCTGGAGATTTTCAAAACCTGGCAGGAGAAGTCCTTGACCAAACCAATCTATTTCTGAATTTGTCCCTGCTTCGGCAAGGGAGTTACATTACAGACCTCCACAGTCCCTTTCAACCTAGATTGCTCCATGATTCTGTGATGTCTGCTTGAAGCCAATGGCATTTTGGCCTCATGTAAAGTTACTCCCAAGACTGGGAGCTCTATCTCTTTATCTGCAGGCCCAGAGGGGTAAGAATTGCCACTTAAAATTCTATCTTAGGACCATGGAGAACCAGATCTAACCCAAATTTCAGGTAGTTACACAGTACTACATCAGTGAAGCACTCCTGTAATTTTAAAAGCAGCCATGGTCCTCTCCAGACAGAAGGCAATGCTTTGGGAAGGCAACATGCCTCTCCATGTCCCTCCTTCAGAATTAAGCATTGTCTAAATCCAAAGTGGCTCCATAAACTTCTTTCCTTTCTTAATTATGCAATGCTGCAGAAAGTTAAGATAGTGGAAACTGGACACGGCTAGTCTGCTCAGCATCATATTATGCAATGCACTGTGGCACAAAGTCTCCCAAACTAGGGCCCCAGGAAGACCCAGTCTCAGCACTGCAGACCCCTTATATTATATTGTATTTCAAGATGTCATTCAGTAGTTACAGAATGCATCCCAGGTGTTGGAGGAAATAGTGGATGCACACTTTTTGTTATTAGATGCTGACACCTTCACATTTGCTTTGCTGTGAATAAACTCATTTCACTTTCAGAAAGCCAAGGGGCACGCCGTAACGCATGCTACAATGTCAGGAAATTCTTACAAAACCAAAAAAGGAATAGTCTGTTTGTGGCTCCAAGGCATTTTAACAGACTCATAGCAAGCCTAGAAGGAGACAAAGCCTTTGCTCTGAAGCTTTCAAGTCAGCTGAAGGCACCTCAAAAGACCCTTCTTAGCTGCCATATGGGAAACAGGCTGATTCATTCCTTGCTGGGCAGGCCCACTTCCCAGGCAGTACCTCCAGCGCTGAGAGCTGTGCAGGTCCCAGACAACCCTCCAAGGAATACATGAAACAGCCACTGTGACTGTAAGATCTGGAGTGCAGCTACGGGTACGAACGGCAGTTTAGCCATCTGATTACAATCAATATGTTTTTGGCTCCTGCTGCAGTCAGTCTTGTGATGACATGAAATGTTCCAGAACTCAGGGGCTATATTTAGCAAAAAAACAACATAAAAAGGGGCAAGGAAGAAGAGTTGAGCTTTTTCCTGGGCATGGCTTTGTCACTTACAAAGCTCTGCTAACCCACAGAGACCTTTGCCTCTCCCACACAGTACTTGCAACACTTTTCCACTAAACTGGTAACTTGGGAGTTCGCAGTGTTTCACAGATGTAAGTAGCGCACGTTTGGTGAATGAGAAAATTGCCCAACAGGTGAGACTGGGGCCAGCTTAACAGAAGCAACCTGTCATGCAGCACCTTCATCTTCAGAAGATTTGTGGGCAATGGTGTGTAACAGGCAGCTCCTCAGGAATCCATAGCTTCATGCTGGATCCTTGCTCCTGTTGTTACAGGCCCTCTTCTCGTTGTTTCCCTACCCAGTCTGTTCTAGACAGATTTCTAGGGTTGTTCAGCAAACACACTCAATTCCTTCCCAGGCATGTATAGAATGATGCGTTTGAAGGCTATGCTATGGCTGTTTTTCATGCAAACAGAAAACACCGTGTCCCTAACAGCCTGGAAATGTCTACCCAGACTTCAAGTTCCCACTCCAAAAGCAGAAATAGCTGTATAGCCAAAGTCAATTTTTCAGAAAATACGAGTCAAGTTCCCAAAATCAAAGGGTTGTATTGGTTCTGGTCAAATTTAAGGGCCATAGTGCTCTGGCTTGGCTGGACGGAGCTGCTCATTCATTAACTTTGCTTGCCCAGACACAAGGAAATATTGAAGGCCTGCTCTCCCCTCCCACCCCAGCAACACCTGCACTGTGCCCCTGCAGCCCAATGTCCTCTTGTCCCACCACCCAGCTGGTAACCGTGTAGTCAACACAACTCCCATTCCTGTATTGACTCTGCAAGCTGCTTGTTAATTAATTACAAAACCATTCCTTCCTCTTTTCCCTTTCCTCCCACACTTGTTCTTGCTTTTTGGTAAGACTTTTTTTGGTTTGGGGCGGGGTTTTTTTACTTCATTTTCTAAAAGTTTATCTTGCCAGACAGCTTCCCCTGTGCCTCGCAGGCCTCCCCTGAATTGCTCTCTGCTACTTGCAGTTCTCTTGTCTGTGACTGTCTACACAAGGCTGTCATAGAGTATAGACATCTGCTGTAGTAACATAATTGAGCTGAAATAAATAACATTTCACCCATGAGTTACATTTGAACCAAAGATTTCAGAAACAAAGAGTATGAATTATTTTATGTATTCGATCTTGCCAAAGTAATCAAGGCATATCACTACTCACATAGGTTAAAGAGTGAGCTGTCACTGTATCGGTAACCCTTAATTGCTTTTATGTTTCTCTTAAGGGAAATTTCTCACAGAATCTGAAAACACATCCGCATGATTTGTCAGGGAGTGCAGCTCACTACAGATGGGATGGCATACTGAGGGCCCACTCCCCTCTCCTATCTCCCATCAGAGGGCACCTTTACGGTACCCAAATCCCCTACTCGTGTGGAAAAAACACTATTAGGAGTGCAACGGGGTTTTCGCGATCCCCCAGCCAATTTTTGCATCTCCAGTGGCCCTGCAGACCGGGTTAAGACACCGCCAGTTCAACTGGAAACCTTCCAGTCCCTGAGCAGCCTGTACAGAGGCGGAAGAAGGACGGTGACACCTCGCGGTTAAACTCCCTCATTACTCGGCCCCGGAGAGGCCCCGCAGCACCACCAAGCGCGAACCCGTCAGTAGTTAAAGTGACTGTTTTCCGCTAAGCAGCCCCGTGCCCGGAGAGCAGGCACGGCCTCATTAAACTTCCCTCAAGCCCTAGCTCTCCGCCGGCAGGAAAACCTGCGGTAGCTGCAGCGCGGGTCATCCCACAACGCCCCGCGCATGCGCGGCGCTCTTCCCCGCCCCGCTAGCGCGTTGCCCTGGAGACGGTTGCGGCGCGCGGCGGCCCGTCCACCGCCGCGGCCGGGCCCCGCCATGCTGCCCGCCCGGGAGCCGCCGGCGGCCCCCGCCGTCCCCTACAGCTACTGCAGCCGGCCCCGCGCCCTGCCCGCCCGCCCGAAGTACCGAGCGCTGCCAGCCGCCGCCGAGCTGTGAGTGCCGGTGTCCGGCGGGCCGCGCCATCCAGCCCCGCGGCCTGCGCGCCCCAAGCGAGCACCGCTGCCCGCTCCTGCCCTTCACGCCTTCCCCTCACCCCAGCAACCTCGCCGCCCTCCCCGGGGGAGGGGGGAGACCCCGCCGCCCAGCCGCCAGGTCCTTCTTCCCGAACTTGGGGGGGACTTGCACGCCCTGGCCTTCCAGAGGCCTTCGGGCTTGTTGGAGGTGTGAGCCTCCTGGTTGCGGCTCTGTAACCACAGCTACCTGTGCTTGATGTTGCAGAGAAAAGGAACCTGTTCGTTACGCCAACCTCATGTATGACAGGAGAGTGGTGCGCGGCAACACTTACGCCCTTCAAGTCACACCTGTGGTATGTTTTTTATGTGGATCGTGCTCTAGCATCGTGGAAAAGTTATAGGTGGGGTGGGAAAGCTGTTCCTCATTAATACTTGTAACTGCTGAAGCTGTAATTTTATTTCAAATATGTCACACAGTCACAGGTCCTCCAGTTAAATTAGCACGTGACTTCAGCTTTTCTTTAAAGCACTTAGTTTCACATGAACTTGTGTAGTTCTGGGTTTTCTTCCCCATTCAGTACTGGATTATATTTTTCCTGACATTTCTTTAGCGTAATGATCCTAAGCACAAGTCATCACTGCGTAATCTGTTATCATATGCAAGGTGTCATCAGTGAGAACAGCAGCTCTTGGGAAATTAAGTCTTGTGGTAGACTTTGGCTTATCCTACTATAAGAAGCAGAGCTAAATGGTCCAGCTGTATGCAAAAGCTGCTTGTGTGGACGCAAAAGTATTTTATTCATCTCGATACAGGAGTAAATGTTTTAGTGATACTTTATTTTCAGAGAATATTTCTACATAGATAACTTGATCATATAAAAATTTAAAGCAGTCTGTATTTTTAAATGTGACTCTGTAGAAATAACTTTGTGTTGTTCAGTAGCTGTTTCTTAGAGTGAATTTCACATATGTTCTCTTTAAGAAGTTTGAAACTGGTGCTCATTTCAATCCATAAACAGTAATGAATTTAAAAGTTAGGATGGGTTTCTTTTGCTTCATCAGCAGTAAAGAACCTATGACTTTTACCTAGCAAACATTTCTGTTGATAATATAAATGGGCTTAAATCCATTTGACCTTCTTAAAGCTTTACCTAGAAATTCTCACTTGTCAGCAAGAACATGCCATTTTAATATCCTTTATCTCCGAAAGCAAAGTTCTGTATACAATATCCACTTCCAAATAACAATCGCTCTTAGTGTGAGATGCCATTAGTATGTGCCTGTAGGCAGCTAGGATACCTTATTAGTTTCATGCCCTACAGTCTTTAAGGTAACTGAAAATTTAGGGTCAGAACCCAGAAAAGTAAATCTGAAATGCTAGATTTGTCGCATTAAAATCAACCAACCACCTCCATTTTCCTGTAGAGAGAAATTAGTATTGTTTTCAAGTACAGAGTGTATTCTGTTTTGTGTTTTTTTTTTTTCTTCTTCACCCCTGCACAGAGTACCCAACCCAATCCCTTTGAAATTCAAAGGCAGAGGGAAGCACGGAAAAGAGCACTGGCTAGAAAGCGCGCAAAAGAGCAAATACAACCAAGAACACCTGAGCCTGTGGAAGGCAGAGAGCACATTCATGTGCAGACAGGTAAAAGGCTGAATTTTTGAAAATTCATCTGAAAACAAAAACTTGCTGATCTATATTCACTTACTGAATTGATGACGCAGTTGGTAGAATCACATAGAGTTAAGATTAGAATCACAGAATTCTAGAATCAGAGGTTCTCTAAATATGTTAATAAACTTGGCTAATTAGTGACATTTTCCCAGAGGCTCTGTTTTTCAGTTTTCAGTGTACATTCATGAACACTAGTGAAGACTTACTCATTTATTCTTTCCTTTTCCAGTATCATCAGAGAAGTCTGGTATATGCTTAAAATTGAGGGATTTTAAAATTTTGCTTAGGAGTGCAGTCACATGTAAGAATAAGGCTACTATTAAAAATTGGGGGACACGTCCTAATTTAGAATAGGAAACGGCGCTATTTGTGGGAAAACAATCTTATCTGTAGGAAAACCAAAATTTGTCAGTGGATTAATCATGATGAGAGTGCAATGTATTGCTGTGCCCTCTGAAAATCATTTCAGATTGGACTGACTTACAAACTGGGAAAACAGCTGTCTTATGTGCTAATCAGACATGGCCTGTGGTTTCTGAACGTTCCCTCTGCCCCAGCCCAGCTGAACCTCCTACACCACCTTCAATGTGGCTTTTCATCATTCAAATACTGTTGGACACAGAAGGAGGCTTTCTAGTGTGGAAGTCTTGGTCTCGTATCCTTCCCACTGTCTACTGCAGATAATTTTAAATACTCTACAGACATTATTTTCTGAGCCAGGCTATTTATCTCTGCAGTAGGAGACAGTTATAATTCAATTCAAGCCCATGCTGTTATGGATGTGTGGTTACCTGAAGGCTGCTTCTGGTGGGGCCAGAAGTAGAATATAATTCTTTAACAGATTCAGTGTTCTGTTTTGGTGCATACAATGAAGAAAAATGTGTTTTCAATATTACTTGTTAGTAGGTAGGCAGTCATTATCCCTTTTTGAAATTGTTCTACAAAGAATTGTTTATTCTGCAAGGTGGGCTGAAATGGTCTAGGCACTGACTTTTGAAACCTACTAAGTGAAATGCCCTTTTAGGAATTACTTCCAAGAAGTGCAGCTGACATTACAGAGAACGTGGCATCAGATGGCCTATGCAGCACACTGATCTATGTTTTAAGTTGAGGTGTCTTTTTTTTTTTTTTTTTAAACCTTATAGAAGACATTTTATTGCACTCTTTGGATATAATTCACACTGTAGCTTTATCAAAAATAGTTGAGAGAAAATAACAAGAATCCAACTTTCAGCATTCATTGTACTTCTGTTTCTAGAACTGTATTTGGAAGAGATTAGTGACCGGATAATAGAGGTTGATACAGAGTGTCAAACAGATGCATTTTTGGACAGACCACCCACTCCATTCTTCATACCAGCCAAAACAGGAAAAGATGTGGCCACACAAATAGAACAAGGAGAGGTATGAAGTGAAGTCAGGTCCACAAGTGCTGTCAAAACATGTCTCCCATACAAAACACATTTCTGATGCAAAATTGAGGCAGAAACAGAAAGGAACTTATCCTCATAGAACATGCCAAAATAAAAAGAGTCTCCAATATCTGCACTCTGAGGTTAAGTGCAAAATTAAGGAAGGTGCTTCTTCATGTGCACTGGTTCTGCTGCTTTCAGCTGAGAACTACAGTGTTGAGAAATGCCCTCCCCTGTAGAAATAATGTCCAGCTGAGAAGGGGTTGGGAACACGGAGGTGAGCAGAAATAGGGTCCAGGTGAGTGCTCTGCTTCTCCCTGGCAGCCCCCACAGTGGCTGTGGTAGGGTGTGGGGTGTCTCACTCCAGCCCACTCCTCACTTAGCCCCCAGCTGCATTCGTGTTTCTGCCTTAGCTGACACTGGCCTCCCACCTGCACTTCTCAGCCCTGCCCTCAGCACAAGGGCTTTGTTCATCCTCCTGTTCTCCTTGCCAAGGTGTTAACAGTGATTGTGATCAAGGGTCTTTCATCTCTCTTTCCCTGACTCCCATCCTCAGCTGTTTGACTTTGACGTTGAAGTCAAGCCGATCCTGGAAGTGTTGGTTGGGAAAACAGTTGAGCAAGCTTTGCTGGAAGTCATGGAGGAAGAAGAGCTGGCCCAGCTGTGGGCACATCAGCGTGCCTACGCAGAGCTGCGTAATGCAGAGCTTGCTGAAGTACAGCGCCTGGAAGAGCAGGACAGGCGATACAGAGAGGAGAAGGTAGGACTTCCTAAGAGCAGAACAGGCCTGTCTGAATGCTCATCAGAAGAGAGAAAACCATTTCCAGTACTGAAGGACAAGCTGTGAAATAAGCTGGATGTGCCCAAAAGGGTACTGTCAAGTTCAATATTCCTCAAAACATTTTGGTGCCATACAGCTGCACTCTGCCATTTGCTCTCGTGCACCAGCACCATGCTGTTGTGTTTATCTGGAGCAGTTGTGCTCCAGTGACCTGGTGCACTCAGACACCTGATCAAGAGACCAAACCTAACAGTGTTTTCTTCTGTATCTGGTGCAGCTGTTGTTCAAGCCTTTTCATTATAATAACTGCTAAATGAGTAGTCACAGTTCTTGAAAGTAAGAGACACCTCCTAGTCTTTCACTCCCAGCACATGCACTACTGTGCGTGCACACATACCTCTTAAGATCTCCAAGTATTAAGCTGTATTAGTACTATCTAGTAAATAGGAATAAACAGAAAAGTCAAGTCTTAATTACTTGCTATTCATCAGCCTCATATAACTGGGTTTTTTAGTGTTTTCCTGGACCAATTTGAGTTTTAATCTTTTCTTACATCAAATAGGATATAATATTGGAAAGATGAAACATGCAGGAAATTCTGACCCAACTTCATCTCATTCCAAGGCCAATGACCAGCTTGATCTGCAATAATAGAGAGTCATGAAATCAATGCATACTAAGGTATCAGAGAAGGGTTTCATTTGGCCAGTTGTGAAGCCCTTGTTTTACAGACTTGGCAAAATCAGAAAAGATATACCAAAGGAGCATGTTTCCCTTTAGTCCTTGTGGATTTTAGTACTCCAGAGATTGAGTACGAGCTTGCTTTCAAGCACTTTTTCATATGAGGAGTTTTTGTGAAAATTAGAGGCTGCAAATACCAGGTAGAGACAGTAAGTGTCTGTACTTTTATCTTTACTATGTATGACTCTCACACTGTGATCAGTCTTCAAAGTCTAGATCAAAGGAGTAACAGCTAAAGGCCTGAAAGTTTTACATGCAATATTGCCTTGACAGGAACGTCGCAAACTCCAGCACATGCAAATGCTGCAGAAACAGAAGGAGACCACAGAGAAAATTGCAGCTCGGGCATTCGCTCAGCGTTACTTGGCTGATCTCATTCCCTCCGTCTTCAATAATCTTCGTGAGGGTGGATTTTTTTATGACCCTATAGAAAGAGGTTTGTATTTATTATTTTTTTTAATATGTGAACTGAGTAATAGAAAGGTCAAAACAACCGTAAAACATAGCTTATTGTCATATTATTTAGAATAATGTCATAAGACTTTATTCATTTACATTTGTGTAAATGTGTACAAATTGTGTTAATATCTGTGAACAGATAGTTTCCAAATTCATATTTTTAACACAAACAAACATTATTGGTCATCTATACAAGTAGTCAAGAATGAGCAAGAGCTGACAGTGTGACAATGAGAAGAGCTGCTTTTGAATTGGAGAGAGATAAATGAGTGGTTAGGTTTGGCAGAGCAGAGAGAGAGTCATCCAAACTGAAGTAAATATATTTTGATAGGAGAGGCAAAGAAATCTGTATGTCATCCTGAACCTTTTTAATGTTTATCAGAGAAAAGGAGAAATCTGTCAATTAGAACTAGGCCCTGAAAATAATTTTGGAGTTGTATATCGGTAACTCCAAGCTTTTAGAATCAGCAGCATTTCTTATGGGCTACCTTGCTGCACCCCACTTCCCTGGGCCCCGCAGAGACACACAGACCACAGCTTGGCCATGGTTACACTCTCTTCAGAATGAGTCATGGGGCAAGTGCAGAAACTGAGCGTATTTCGCAGACAGGGCAGGCTTTGGGACCATGGCTTAGAAAGAGCATGATTTGAGAAATACATGGGTAAGCAAGAGCTCTTTAGTCAGAGGGAACAAATGCTTTCAGCACACCAGAAGCCAAACAATTTTGGAAAGCAAGGCAGGAAATGTTATTCTCCTGACTTGTTCAGGATAATTATTTTCATCTCACTAGAACTTTACTGTGTATCTCATCTCTGCTAGCCCTTCAAGGGTGCCAGACCCTTTTGAAAAACACTGCAGTTGAAACGATTCTGGTCTGAGTCCATAAAGATGAGGAACTGCAGTAAGAGAGGCAGGAGATAAGAAACCCAACAACACCTGAGAGATTTCATCTGGCTCTCAGAAAGCAAATGTCTTTTGGCAAGGATGTTCATCCCTTAATGGTCGTAGCAAATGAAAAACAGCCTCAAGATCCTGTCGCTCATCCTCAATAAAAAGACATTTTTTCTTTCTTCCTGCTAAATTCTTACAGATATTGAGACAGAATTCCTTCCATGGCTGATGACAGAAGTGGAAGAAACACTAGAGAGGAAGGTTCTGGGGAGGACAATGCTTGACTGTAAGTTACTAAATCCTGGAATGTAATCTGGGCTACTTGATGTTTTTGATTGTTTTTTCCCCAGTCAGAACAAGTATCACATTTAAACGGTCACTGTGGGTTGGTAGGAGGTGTCGTTTTAGCAAGAACTCCAAGTACCCATGGCTTTTTGTGTTGTTTTCTTGGGGTTTTTTTACTATATAAAAACATTTTTAATGTTGGAAAACTACTACTACATACATCTAGGTAATTGATTTTCAGCTGAAATCATAGAAGCATGTCGTGGTTTAAACCCGGCCGGCAGCCAAACACCATGCAGCCGCTCGCTCACCCTCCCCCACCCCGGGGAGTGGGGGAGAGAATTAGAGGGGTGAGGGTAAGGAAACTTGTAGGTTGAGATAAAAACAATTTAATAATTGAAATAAAATAAAATAAAAATAAGGGTAATAATAATAATAGAAATAATAGGAAACACAAACAAGTAATGTACAATGTGTTTGCTTACCACCTGCTGACCGGTGCCCAGCTTGTTCCTGGCTAGCGATCCCAGAGAAGAAAGAATCCTGAAACCACAATCCTGGAAGTGAGAGTGAGCTTCCCAATCAATCCTTATCTATACACTGAGCATGACATTATATGATATGGAATATTCCATTGGCCAATTTGGATCTGTTGCTCTGTCTATGCTCCCTCCCAGCTGCTTGTGTACCTGCATGCTAGCAGGACATGGGAAGTTGAAAAGTCCTTGATTTCTTAGCAACAACTTAACAAAAACATCAGTACATTATCAATATTCTTCTCATATCAAATTCCCTACTGAATCCAAAACACAGCACTATTCTAGCTACTAAGAAGGAAAAAAAAAAATTAGCTCTATCCCACCCAAAACCAGGACAAAGTGTCAGTCATTCTGCACTACTGTCTCTCTACTGGCTTTATACTGTTTGAGGTGTATTGATGCTGGAAGATGCAATACATTTGGCAGGAGCAGAATGGTTGAAGAACACCAATTCTTTTCTCTGCTATAACGTTTTTATTTCTCATGAGTTACACAGCCATTGTTGCTGTGCTGTTCTCTGTAATGTGTCTGATTGTGCCAGTGGGAACAGAAAAGCCCATCCTGTCTACAGCCACATGTATACCATGGAAGTCCCTTAACTTGTTTGTGTAAGCAAAGTGAGCTATGGGTAATATGTTCATCCTACAGGAAAGGAGAAGAGAAGGATAATCATAGGCCATGGTTGACTGAGAAGTCAGGTGACTGACACTTTTCATCAGAACAAGGGCTTACCTCCTCAGCAGCCAATAATCATGTCCTTGCTTTTGAAATAGATTAAAATATCATCCATCTTTGGGGCTAATTCAAGCTAAGCATTCAGGTTCTTTTATTAGTCAGTCTTCAGAGGCTGTAGTTGAAACACCTGAACAATCTAAACTCTGTCTTCTGTAGAAACACAAAATGATGATGAATGTGTGTCCACCATGGTGCCCGTAGATCAAACCACTTTTTACAGTTGTGTTACATCTTCCATTCCTATGATTTTCCTCCTGCTGTGATTTTGGATTTGAATTGCAATTGTGTCTGTTTCCTTTGGGTTTATTTTCAGTTTAATGAGGACCCTGAATTTTATTTGTTAAGGTATAATTTGGATAATTACAGCCGGTCTGTTATTTTATCCTATGATATATATATGCTGGTATGTACACTTAAGGATCGCTTTTTCATGTACCTCTTCAGGAGGGAGGGAATTTTCTTTTAAGAAAGAAGTATTGTATGTGACTACTGAATAAACATCCCAAGGAGAATGTTGCTGCAGGATACACTGTTGATGAGAACATCTGTCATATTCCCATTAAATCTTTCTGTTTAATTTTTTAACCAGATACCATGGTCTTGCACCAGTTCTAAGATACACAGAGCACCTGGAGCAGGCCAATAAGCAATACCAGCTGTCCGTTTTGCTATTTACCCTCTGTATTTCCTGGCTTTTCAACCACCCACTGTTGAGTCAACATCATCTCTGCAAAAGGATCTGCAAATTGCATTCTCCAGGTTTCCTAGTGGCAGACACAGCCTCAGCTGAGATTAGTTCCTGGCTTCTTTCCCCTCTTATGCAGAAGCATAGGAAAAGTCTTTAAGAATCCATTTTTAACCTATTTGAATCAAGACGCTGCTTAAAGGATTTATTTTGCACTGTCCAATAAAGGAGCTGTGAACAAAAAAGAAGCACTCTCAGTTTAAGGCAGTTATGTTTGCCCTCTCAGAAATGACCATTCCTTCTTTTACTTGCTAAAGTCAATCCACGAATTAACAATGCACCTGTACATTGTCCTGTTTTCTGTGTTAAACCTCTCTTCTTTCACTGTTGGCTTCTATTTTTCATATTTAAATGATGTATATCAAAGTGACTGTTGATTATTTTTTTTTGCTATGCCCGTTGGAAGGGGTATAACATTTAGAAAATTTACAAAGGCTAAGCAGCAAAAATAATAAAGGATAGGTGCTTTACAGCTGCTTTTCAGAAAGAGAAAATCTTTTGGTGACTCCCATAGTTCCAGTATTTCCCACTGCCAAAAAACATCACGCTGTGTGCAACCTGCCTAGTCCTTGTTCCTGGTGGGGTGACCTGCTCCAGAAGTGAGAAACAACTGTGAGGAAAAGAACAAAACAATCCAGGTGAACCCTTTCAAATCACTGCTTTCAGTGTAAATGCCTCCTTTGACTGGAACTGGGCTACAGCATCAGGGAAGCTTTTTCTCATTCAAGTATTCTTTCATTTCTAGTGTTACTTCAGGTTTTTTTCCCTGTTTAAGAAGTTATAGGTCAGTAATATATAAAATAATCTCAAAATATATCTTTTTTCCTCCATGTTTGTTAATGGTGGCTTTCTCTATTTCAGCCTTGATTTGTACAGTGGTTGAAAAGCGCTTAGATGCATTTAGCCATAAACCTCTGTCTGATCAGACAGAGGCACCTGCTGAAGAGCCCAGGCCAACAAATGCAGCACCCCAGGTGGCCGGTGAGACCGACGCTGCTGACCAACCGGTTGCAGAGAAAGAAGAGACTGAGCAACCTGTTGCTGAGGAACAGCCTTCACGTCGCATCTCTTTCCAGTTAGAAGAATCAGATCAAGCAGGAACAGAGGATTTGGAAACTGAGAAACAAGCAGGCAAGTCATCAAGTAGGTGGAGATGAATGGCTTAGAAAGAAGAAATTAATTCCTATCTATTTACAAGTATTGTGCCCTAGCCATGCTGAAGGATGAACCTAAGCAACAGTAGAACATTAAAGCGTGTTTTCCATATGCTGACATTGCTGATTTCAGGCTGTAAGAATCAAGAGAGAGGTTACTAGCTGTCCTGGTTTGAGGCCAGAGGGCAACTGAGCACCATGCAGCCGCTTGCTCACTCCTTCCCCTCATGACTGGGAAGGAGGAAGTAGAGCAAAAGGCTCGGGAATCGAGATAAGGACAGAGAGGGATAACTCACCCATTACAGTCACGGGCAAAAGACAGACTTGTTAGGGGAAGAAAAAGAACATAAATTTAATTTGAACACCACCACCACTTAATTTACCAGTCAAACAGAGTAGGACAGTGAGAAATACAACCACATCTTAAAAACACCCTTCCCCCACCCTTCCCTTCTTCCCGGGCTCAGCTTTACTCCTGATTTCTCTACCTCCTCCACCCCAGCGGCATGGGGGAGAGGGGGATGGGGGTTGCTGTCAGTTTGTCACACGTTGTCTCTGCTGCTCCTTCCTCCTGGGGGGCAAAGGACTCCTCACACTCTTCCCCTGCTCCAGCATGGGGTCCCTCTCATGGGAGACAGTCCTCCACAAACTTTTTCCAGAGTGAGTCCTTCCCACAGGCTGCAGCTCTTCACAACCTGTTCCAGCGTGGGTCCCTCCTGCATGTTGCAGTCCTCCCAGCAACAACCTGCTCCAGTGTGGGCTTCCTTCAGAGTCGTGGCCTTCTTTGGGTGCAGCCACCTGCTCTGGCATGGGGTCCTCCATGGGCTGCAGGCCGGCATCTGCTCCACCACTAACCTCCATGGCTGCAGGGACACAGCTTGCCCTCCCACCACGGCCTGTGGGGGAGTCAGTGCTCTGGCACACCTCCCCCTCTTCCTCCTTTCTTCCACTGACCTTGGTGTTTGCAGAGGCGTTTCCCTCACAACTGCTCCTCACCACTTCCACTCCTCCTCTCAGGTTCTCCTTCTTAAATTATCACAGAGGCGCAGCCACCGTCACTAATTGTCTCAGCCTTGGCCAGAGACAGGTCTGACTTGGAGCCAGGGGAGCTTTGAGAAGCTTCTCACAGGGGACCACCGCTGTAGCCCCCTTCCCTGCTACCAGAACCCCCCACCACACACACACAAACCCAACACACTAGTGCAGTGAGTGGCAGTGAAATTCTATCCCCTTCTACACAGTCCAATCCATCAAAAACCTGGGGTTTGTATGGAACAGCATACCCCTCTGCTAGAAGGTCATGAGAAGGACAATGAGAGCATCCTAATAACCTTTGCAAGTGCTTTGGTAATATTCTCAGAATAGAATTTCCTTGTTTTCCCTATTTTGAAACGTAGCTACTACAGCACTTGGATAAATTTCTTTTCACTCATTTTAGTCTCTCCTGAGAAACTTAGATGGGCATCTCAGCAGGTAACAGAGTGAAGGCTGTTGTTCTTGAAGGTTCTCTTCAGGTTCAAAGAGTTACCTGCCACTGGGAATTTCTGCCAGTGCAAAATCCTCCTCAGCTTCCTGACTCCTGGAGCACTGGTGAGGGGCTGGAGCCATGCGTTAAGTCCAGCCTCAGTTTTCTTTGTAATCATCTTTTCTTGCTGGTTCACTGGAAAGGGTACCAGACATGACTGACAAAATGCACCTGTGCTGCCATGTGTTTCTGTCTGTTCCCGTACGGGCCAGCTCTTCACATGGGTCATTCCCCCTCATAAAAGTACATCTGCTCTCCATTGCAGCAACACTGTTTCCTTGCTAGCTGCACCTGTGGAAAAAGTCCTGCCTTGTCCAGGCTGCTTTGTGCTACCTCTTCTCTGCAGGTCAGAGTTGATACGTGCTAACCCAGCAGGTCAGATCCCAGTCTGAGAGTGGGATGTCAGGAATGACACCTGAAGGGACAAGGACCTGCTCCACATCTCATACCCTCAAAAGGGACGTCCAGACTTTTCACTGGACCACTTTTATGTGTGGCTTCAAAGCAGACCCTGCCTTCCCTCCGTTCTGGGCTAGGACACCCAGTGATAATCAGGGCAGCTATTGCTTACATGGAAAAGCTCCCTTGGAAGGTGTCAGGTCTTTACCTCTCCCTGTAGATAGTTGAAAATCAGCAGTAATTAAATGTAACCACCAACAAATCCACTCAGTGATTTGATGTATTATGAATGTGTTAAAACTGAGTGTCTGGAGTCACATAGTACAGACTGTAGACAGACATACCCAAGGATGCTTTTCATTTTGAAAGCTGGAATATTCTCCTGTAACCTCCTCCTCTGTTTGCTAAGTTGACTATTTCAACAAAGTGTACTTGTTTTTTCATTTATGATTGATTCCTCAAAGTATCCAGCAAAATGTGTTATGCGTATGAAATTAAGGTAGTCAGTGTCACTACATCTGTCTATAAGTTTCTAAGAATAATTTATTTTTATGCACATGACTGAAATTGAAGGCTTGAAATGAAACTCCAGTTTAAGGATCAAAGTCAGTGGCAGGTTTACCTCAATTTCAGTAGGACCAAATTTTGCATTAGTTTTTTTCCCATGATGATGGAGACCTGTCACGACTTCAGATAAATCAGGTAACTGACCTCGGGCTAACTTTATCTAGAGAAATAAAAAGACTTTTTAACATGATTCATGAGAATTGTAAATGTTTCAGCTCACTTTTGGAACACTGTATGTGAGTTTTAAGGATTCCCATTACTGAATGATTGTTCTATCATGTATTTACAGGAGACTTAGCATAACCTAGAGGACTGCTGTGATCGTTCCTGAAAAGATTCAAAGAAATGCTGACTTGAGCATTGGTTTTGGAACGTTACAAGAGGAAGGTGATCACTGGAATATTTTGATTTTTGTCACTCCTATTTTGTGTTTGATTGCTAGAAAATTTACTTGAAGTATTGAATTATTTTATTTAAATAGGTTGTGGCATTATTATGTATTCTTAAATTATTACAAAATAGAATTAACTGTATTTTTACTTCATTTACTTCATACCCTGCATTTTTACTTCATTAGAATATACAACTCCAGCATTGTGTGTTGTGGTAAAGTTTGCTGTAATAGGTTATGTTTTTATGGGGGCACACAGCCACAGCACTTTATACTGCACTGGCAGTTTTCCATTAATAGCCCCGTACTTGAATTTCAGCCCCAGACATGGGCAGGTTGGCAGGGGAGGGGACCCCTCGCATCCTGTCGGTCACTGGAGAAGCAGAAAACCATGAGCAATTGTAAGGAGGGGAAGGGGGATTTGGGGTAATAGCGTAGCTGTCACCTGTTTGGGGTGATGCCGGCAGACATGCAGGATGTGTGGCACAGGCCTTGCTGCTGGCAGGGTGGCTCAGGGGCTGGCATGCAGGTGGCTGGGGTTGCCACCCCAGCCAAGCCCGGGTGCGAGCACCACACCCCTCACACCACCTCCCCACAGGGACCCATCCTGCTGCCCTTCCCCTCCAAGTCCCCTTTCTGTGGTCAGTGTCCCCAGCAGCAGTTGTCCCTGGCAGGCAGGTAAGGCCGCAGTGTGGCCAGCTCTGCACCCACGGTGGCCGGGGGAAGCTCAGGGCTCTGCAGCTCCTGGGTGTGCCTGTGGGCGCAAGGGGGAGCGGAGAAGGGACAGAGGGGGATGGTGCTGCAGGCACTAGAGGGCAGGACAGACAGCCCACAGCGATCCCCCCCACAGAGACATGTAGAAAGACACTGATGTCACCTATTGCACACCCTGCGCTAGTGATGCCCGACTGGACTTCCCTCCTCTGCTAAACCCCAAAGGTGTAGACCTTTTGCAAAATCTACTCATATTGTGAAGAGGAGAGGAGGAGACAACATGAGGAGACGACACTTAGGGTCAGCCAACACAGTCCACATTAAGATTACAGAACCACAGAATGGTTTGGGCTGAAAGGGACCTTTAAAGTTCATCTAGTCAAACTCCCCTGCCATGGGCAGAGACATCTTTCACCAGATAAGGTTGCTCAAAGCCCCATCCAGCCTGGCTTTGAACACTTCAATGATGGGGCACCCACAACTTCTCTGAGCGTTGTGGGTTTCAGGGCTTTCTAACTGCAGCTGCTGTGTTTTCTATGCCATGCCTCAGCCCTGGGCTGAACCCTTTCAAAAAGTCCAGCAGAGCTGTTTCAGCCTGTCCTTTGAATGAGATTGGAGGAAAAATACATTTCCCTGCCTATATTCAACCATCTTTTCAGATGATAAGCAACTTGTAACACATCTGTGTGTTGGACCCACAACACAGGCTTCTGGGTGCTTTCTCCATCGGAACCATTGCAGACCAGACACAAAGTTCATTTTGGCATTAAACTGTGTCCAAAGGACCACTTGTAGCACAGAGGAGTTGAGCTGATACCTCTTCTAGTCATGCCCAGGCTGGTACCTGTCAGTAAAAGCTTAATGCAGTAGCATGTGTGCACAGTGAGGCTTCCTATCTTTGTGTGTTTTATCAAAAGCGGCTGGTTACAATATGACTGTATCCATGTGGTTTCCATCTATTGATTTCTCTGCAAAGCGCCAAAGCATTACTCCAACAAACAGCTCAGCAGTTTAGCTCCATGTTTACTTCAACACCTGCTTGAGAAGTAGAAAAGACATTGAGACTTACTGCCTGGGCCTTACAGCCCTGATTCAGTTTGGGAATCCTCTTGGTATGGTGGACCAAACTGGACTCTCCACATTTCTCCATTGCACACTGACAGACTGGAAGCATTTTGGTGAGAGTAAAATTCATGGCTGGTTTGCTGCTGGCAGAAATCATGGGTTTCACAGAGCTAGAGAGAGAACAAATAAAAAATACACCTACAAAAGTGTTTGCTTGCTTGCTTATATGCATGTGTTAAACATGAACCTCATGTTATCCATCTTTAATGGCTACAGCCTTGGGACCCTGCAGAAGCTCTATTGCTTTAACAGCAGCAGTATACAGCAATAGCAGCAATGGCCCTGTGGTGTTCACAAAGCCGTGAAGATTCGTGTCTGGCCCCCCTGCAGGAGACACCAGTATGACAGTATCTATCATAATGAAATAGTGAACCCTTTTCAGTATGGTTTCTCACTGCCAGGGTTTCTTTACTGGTACAATCCAGAAGCTAGGCATGGCCTAGAGCAGGGGTTCTCAACCTTTCCTTCACTGTGGACCCCCTTTAAATACCTTTTGTGGCTGTGGACCACCGAGACTTAATTCAAGACTTAAAGCACTAGACTGCATCAAATATTTATTTAAATTTTCTCATGAAGGGTCTTCAAATTTGGAGAGAAGGGGAAATGATCTGTTAATGCACACGCTCCTATTATAATATCTTTACTGCAATGATTCCACATGAATTTAAAATAATAGCATCAAAACTCTTTTTGCTCAAATGGCCCATTTTATGGTTTTTTAATGTGCTAATTCCGAATTTGATGCCAATTTTTACATTAAAATTTGGTGATAAGTTTTTACAATTCTTCTCACCTCCTCCCTTGTTTGTCTGTGTTCAGGCACCATATATTTTTGTTTACAGGTCCAGGGCTACCACTTGGAGGAAGAGACTTCAGCCCCGTTGTGGCCCTAAAGAGGGCCGTTGTGTTAAGAAAATGTCTTTAAGAGAAAAACTGCCTAGTTAAAGTGGGTGCCCCCAACCATACTATCACCGAGTATACTAGTGTGTCAGGGCAGGTGGGGGCGCGGGGCTTGATTATGAGAGGAGCATTGAGGGGAGGGGGCTGTGGGAAAAGGAGGTGCAGTGCTTGCTGGGGGCCACACCAAATGTTTCTGGGCTGGATGCTCCCCACCCCTGCTTTAAGCCTTCGTGGACCTTCTGTGATGACATTGCAGCCCCCCCAGGGGTCCACAGATCACAGGTTGAGAACCACTGGCCTAGAGTACATTTCAGTGGTCCAGCAATGGTGCTGCTTTATTGCAATATTACTGTAGTTATAAACTGCCTTATGTCACCTCACTCCTCCTCCTCAGTCCCACCACAAACATTTGGTGCTCAAGTTGCCCAGGCTGTGGTTATTAACATATGATAATATTAGCATACATATATTGTTACTGGCAGTTTAAGTTAATAAATTTGACAGTGAAGTGTAGCAGCCATGGTAGTGGTATATCCCATGCTGCTGACTGCCATGGGGTTCATGATTTCTGGCAAAAAGTCTGGCTGAGAGGCTGATGCAATAATGCTTGAAACTGCCCCAGAAAGATTAGTTTTATCTGTCAGGGTCCTGGCTGGATCTTGCAGCCAATGCTGAGACAACATATGCTGTTAAAAATGACCTAACAGTGGAATTCGACTTAATAGGAATCATGATTCAATCATGCTTTGGCAATTGAACTTGTATCTACTTTAAACATAGCTTTTTGTTAAGATAATCATGTTGGAAAGTGCTCGTGTATTATGGGTTAGAGAGAACATCTAAAAGATTATTTAATGGGCAAATACCAGCAGGCCAACCGTTACCATTTTCATGGTAATTAATCAATCAAATACATTTGTTTCAGAGTTGACATAACGCGTTATCTACAGTTCCCAAAACCACAACACACTGAATCACAGGATCAATGAAAGGTCAAGCTAGGTCGGAAGGGATCTCTGGATCCTTGGTCAGCTGGCCCAACCTTCTCTAAAAGCAGGGTCCTAGATTAGGCTGGACTTTGCCTGGCTGGGGTGTAGCGCTGCTGAAACGGTTTGGGGGGAACTGGTGGCCTCTGCAATCTGAGCAGTTGGGCAGCAATGCCCTTTGCAGCCATGAAGGCAAACTGTGCCCCAGGTTACGTCAGCAAGAGCATAACCAACGGATCAAGGGGTGCCATTATTCCACCCTATTTGGTACTTGTTGGTCCACACCTGGAGGACTGAGCCCAGCTGTGGTCTTCCCCAGTTCAAAAGAGGTGCTGAAAAACTGGAGAGGATCCCATGGAGGGCCACGGAGATGGTTAAATGTGGAGAACTTGACATGGGAAGCAAGTCTGAAGGAACTGGGTGTGTTCAGCCTGGAGAATCACAGAATCGTCTAGGTCAGAAAAGACCTTGAAGATCATCGATTCCAACCATCAACCCAACATTAACAGTTCCCAACTACACCATATCCCTAAGCGCTATGTCAACATGACTCTTAAACACCTCCAGGGATGGGGACTCCACCACCACCCTGGGCAGCCCATTCCAATGCCTAACAACCCGTTCTGTAAAGAAATACTTCCTAATATCTAGTCTAAACCTTCCCTGGCGCAACTGGAGGCCATTACTTCTTGTCCTATCACTTGTTACTTGGTTAAAGAGACACATCCCCATTTCTCTGCAATCTCCTTTCAGGTAGCTGTAGAGGGCGATGAGGTCTCCCCTCAGCCTCCTCTTCTCCAGACTAAACAACCCCAGTTCCCTCAGCCGCTCCTCGTACGACATGTGCTCCAGACCCTTCACCAGCTTCGTTGCCCTTCTTTGGACACGCTCGAGTAATTCAATGTCCTTTTTGTAGTGAGGGGCCCAAAACTGAACACAGTAATTGAGGTGTGGCCTCACCAGTGCTGAGTACAGGGGCAAGATCACTTCCCTGTCCCTGCTGCCCACACTATTTCTGATACAAGCCAGGATACCATTGGCCTTCTTGGCCACCTGGGCACACTGCTGGCTCATGTTCAGCCGGCTGTCAATCAGCACCCCCAGGTCCCTCTCTGACTGGCAGCTCTCCAGCCACTCCTCCCCAAGCCTGTAGCGCTGTTGGGGGTTGTTGTGGCCCAAGTGCAGCACCTGGCATTTGGCCTTATTGAAACTCCTACAGTTGGCCTTAGCCCATCGCTCCAGCCTGTCCAGATCTCTCTGCAGAGCCTCCCTACCCTCGAGCTGATCAACACTCCCACCCAACTTGGTGTCATCTGCAAACTTACTGAGGGTGCACTCGATCCCCTCGTCTAGATCATCAATAAAGATGTTAAACAGGAGTGGCCCTGAAACTGAGCGCTGGGGGACACCACTCATGACCGGCCGCCAACCGGATTTAACTCCGTTCACCACAACTCTTTGGGCCCGGCCATCCAGCCAGTTTTTTACCCAGCAAAGTGTGTGCCCATCCAAGCCGCGAGTGGCCAGTTTCGCCAGGAGAATGCTGTGGGAAACGGTGTCAAAGGCCTTACTGAAGTCAAGGTAGACAACATCCACAGCCTTTCCCTCATCCAACAAGCAGGTCGCCCTGTCGTAGAAGGAGATCAGGTTTGTCAAACAGGACCTGCCTTTCATAAACTCATGCTGACTGGGCCTGATCATCTGATTGTCCTGCATGTGCTGTGTGATGGTACTCAGGATGAGCTGCTCCATCAGCTTCCCGGGCACCAAAGTCAAGCTGACAGGCCAGTAATTTCCTGGATCATCCTTCCGACCCTTCTTATAGATGGGCGTCACATTGGCCAATGTCCAATCTGTTGGAACCTCCCCGGTCAGCCAGGACTGCTGGTAAATGATGGAAAGCGGCTTGGCGAGCACCCCAGCCAGCTCCTTCAGCACCCTCGGGTGTATCCCATCCGGTCCCATAGACTTGTGTATGTCTATGTGATGCAGTAGGTCACTGACTATCTCCTGCTGGAATGCAGGGGGGTCGTTCTCCCAGTCTCTGTCTTCTGGCTGAGGAGGCTGGATTCCCTCAGTACAACTAGTCTTGCTATTAAAGACTGAGGCAAAGAAGGCATTAAGCACCTCAGCCTTCTTCTCATCACTTGTTACCATGTTTCCTCCTGCGTCTAGCAGGGGATGGAGGCTCTCCCTGGTCTTTCTTTTGCTGTTGACGTACTTATAGAAACATTTCTTGTTGTCCTTGATTGCTGAAGCCAGATTAATTTCCAGCTGGGCTTTAGATCTCCTGATTTCTGCCCTGCATAGCCTCACAGCATCTGAGAGATGGCTCAGCTGGATCTGATGGTGGTTTTCCAGCCCTGAAATGGTGGTTATGGAGAAGGCGGAAGCATCTCCACACGGATGACCCATGCCAGGACAGGAAGAAACAGCCACAAGTGGGTTCAAGGGGAAACGCCAGCCACAGGTGCACACATGCTCCATTCCTGCGCCCCTCAAGCCTGCCGGGATGCAAGTCTGCAACCAAACCGCAAGATAACGAGGCAAGATCGGTATATGGGCAGGAAGTCCTTAATGCCGCGAGGTGCCTTCCTTGGAAGTAATGAACTACCACCAGCGCAGGTCAGGGGGTTTGTGTGGGCCCTTACAAGCACGGACAATGTGCGGCCACAGCCGCGGCAGGGTCGGCGGTCGGAAAGCCGCGGGCCGGGACGCTCGCACTTCGTTTTTAACAAGCGCCCCGGCAGTACCGTTGCAGAGGGAGCCCTCGGGCACCGGCCCGGCTCCCCTCCGCGCTCCCCTCCCCTCCCCTTCCCGGCGGCGGCCCCCGAGCACCGCTGTTCGCCGGGCGGCCGCTGCCCCCGCAGCTCCGGAGTGGCGGGGAGGGGACGCGGCCCGGCCGCCCGCCCGCCCCTCGGCCCGGCCCTCCTCCGGCCCGCCCGCCGCCAGGCGTCTCCCCGGGGCCGGGCACCGCCGCGGGGACGGGAGGAGCCGGAGCTGCCGCCGCCGCTGCGCTCCCCGGCCCGGCGCTGGGGGAGCGGGCGGCGCCCGCAGAGCTGGGCCATGAGGTGAGGGGGCCGGGGGCCGGGCGCCGCGCCGGGGGCGGCAGGTGAGCGGGGGCGGCGTGCGGGGCCGGGCCGGGCAGGGCCGGGGGAGCTCCGCCGCCTCGCAGCGGGGCCGGGCCGCTCGGCGGAGCGGGGGGCGCGGGCCGGCGGGGGCGGCGGGCGGCGGGGCGCTGAGGGGCGGGGGCCGAGCACCGCGGCGGGCGACAGCGTCGAGCACCGGGGCTGGCGGGCCGGGCGGGCCGCCCGCCGCCGCCGCCGCCGCCGCAGGAAAGCGAGTTGCGCCACATGTGTCCGCCTTCAGGAGGAGGCTTTTGTGTTTATTTATTTATCACTTTTCGCCCTCAACTTTCCCCAAGCCCCAGCCGCTGCGCAGGCTCTCCCGCTTGTCCGGCCGCAGAGCCTCGCACCAAAGCCCCAGGGCGGGCTAACGCCCTCGGCCCGCTGCAGCCCCTCTTGCCGCCGGCAACAGAAAAGCCTCCGGGCGGGGATTGAGGGGACACACACACGCAAACATCTCCTCATCTTTCCTTCGTGCCCCTCTTCAGCCCGACGGCACTCACGGGGCTCTCATGGCAGAGCGCGGAGCAGCAGACGTCGCTTTGGCTGCATTTGGCGGGAAACTCGGGTCATGGTCCGGGAGGTTTGTTCCCACGTGAGAAAACATGTGTGGGCCCAAATGCGTGCCCGCCGCTCCCAAACGGGTCTTGACGCCCTGCCTCAGAGTCCTGGCTGACACAGGTGGCCGCGGAATGGTTTACATCAGTTTTTCGTCACTCTTCAGCAGGGTGACAGCTTGCTGCAGTTAAGTCTTGAGCTGTCATTGACTCCTAGGGGAGACGTGCCTTTTTTTGCCTGTGGGGAAGATGGATTTACCACGTTATATGATTGATTTCTTCTTAAAGTACATAACTTTATTAAAAATTTAACTTTCAGGTTTTTTTAGTCTCCCCATTAAAAGCCCGTATCCCGTAGCCCAGTGACAGTTCATTTTTCTAGAAAGGTGAATTTGGGACGGCCACACTTTTCTCCGAGGGCTGTTGCTTTCCCTGTATGACTTGAGCATAACAAGTATGTGTCTCCTTACAAAGGAGGGCCAATAAGACTAACTGCTTTTGTAAAAGCTGCTTAAAGTAGTTGATGAAGAGCACAAAGTAGTAGCTGTCTTTAAAATGTCAGTTTAAATGTAATCTTCCCACCTCAGCTGATATTTTTAATTTATGAAGGACTGTATAGGACAGAATCCAAGCTATGTTTTTGGGTACGTGATGTACCTACATACATATTTGTTTGTGGCCACATCGTCCTGTCACCAAAATCGGGAATAAACCTTTTTACACCGATGTAGCATTAAGAAGCAGGCATTCTCTTTATTGCAGCGCTGGATGCATCGCTCCACCTAACATGCAGGCTGAAAGACAAAGGACACTCATCATATACAGTAAAAGAAATAATTATTCGTATAATTTCCAAGAAGTACCCACCTATTTCCAGGGAATCTAATGCATCTGTTAATACATTGTGCAAGCATCCTAAAATTTGGGGAAAGGTCTCTGAGGGGCTTCCATGGGGGTCTTCGGTGGTCTGTGGTGGTCCCTAGTGGTTGTTGAAGAGGTGTCTCTTAGTGTCCTTTCCATTAACTCAGTCTTTTCTTTCATACAAGGTCTTGGCTTGGCTCATTGCTCTGTCTGTAAAGTTTATTAGGTTCCTTATCTTGATTTCCACAGGTGTCTGCTGGTTTATCTGCCCTCCCCTGGATGTATTCATCACAATTGCAAAAATTATGTTCTTGGGTGCATTCTTGTCTGAGGCCCCTTACAACAATTGGCATCAACTGCTTGCAGGCATCAGCTGGCAGGCATCAGTCCAACATATAGGATTATTCGTATCACCTTGATGATGAGGATCTTCATAAATAAATACAAATGATATATACATTCTCTTTCCAAGAAGTGGTAGGAGAGGATGTGCTTGACATTATTACCAGGAGATTAGCAAATCCATCTCTGACAGAACAAGGAAGGAAGAGGTTCCCAATCCAGGCACTTGGATTTCTTGGTATTGCAGTTGTAAAATCAACATCAACACGTGTGACCTGATTCTTGGTTGTTCCAATGTTTAGAAGAAAATTTGGCTGTTTAATTCTGAGATATCTAATCATGTGCAGCAGCACAAAGTGTCAAGCAGTCCTGTGCTGACTTGGCAACTTCTCCTGCAAGACAAGAGTGTCTCTTTCTCTTGTGAGGTCCGCAGTAGTCCACTGACCCTGCACGTGCAGCACTTCTGTTGTGCTTCGACCCTTCACTGGGGAGAAATAAAGATGCTCACTGGGAATTTTCCTTCACTGGTCCTTCCTGTCCCTGTTGTTGGTTTGGAGAAGCAGTGCATGGAGCACTGCTCTGCCTCTGTGTGTGGGGAGTGGTCATACTGTACAACACAAAATGGGGTTGTGTGGGGCAGGTGGCTCTGGGTGGAACACGTGTAGTTCTGCCAAACAGAAGTACAGATACAGTGACAGGATCAGTGACAAATTGTGTGGTTATTATTTGATATTGTGTGTGTTTGCTGCTGTGGTGCCACTGTATGTGCAGTATATTTTCCACCATTAGTGTGCACTTACTTGCCCTGTGTTGTAAATCAAAGCAGTCAGAATCTCATTTGCAAACCTAATGGGAGCTGGTATAGATCCTGGAATAGTATAACTGTAATATGCTGATGGCCACTGCGTTGTGAATTGAGTGCTCTCAAGGTCTGACATTTAAACAGGACCTGATCGTTCCAATCCTGCAGATGCTGCAAATTGATAATAGGATTATTTGTGTAAGAAGTAGAAGATGGGATGAGCAGGTTTCTCTGGACCTGCTCATCAGAGTGAGAACAGTAGTGGGAGGTTTGGAGAATTCGATACAAGAAAGCACATAAATATAACAAAATAATTATTTCCTAAAGGCAGAAGGGGTCATTAAATCATGTGGTCAGTTCTCCAGGTTTAACCAGGTTGAAGCCTTAGATTGGCATCTTCAAGTATATTTAAAATGGCTCAGTTTTTAAGATAAAAATTAAGAGTTAAACCATTTTGAGTGCTTTATTTATAGGTAGACTTTCTTTTAACATGGACGCTCGTTTTGCATTCATTTTACAGGCAAGTAGGCCAGCGGGTCACCGGTTCATGCTCTCTAACTAAAGACAATAACTTCTGCTTCCTCTCAATTCTGTAATCTGCTCTGCAGTGAGAATCTCGTTGTTGTGAAGCACTGTGAGCACACGCATTTCTTCTCTCACTGCCTTTCCTTCTGCCAGTACTCGGTGGAAAGGAAACGGTGTAAGATAATTCCCCCTCGTAACTGTTGAGACACATTTATTCTACAGTGTGTTGCAGGGGGTGGGGTCTGAGCCCCTGTCCCTTTCCCTCAAACTTCTAACTTCTTGGCTGATGATAAAAAACCAAAACCATCAACCCTCCCACCCTGCCCATAAGTGAATACACACACTGTACTTAAGACAATCTGTGCTGATGGTTGATACAAGTTTCATGTGTTTGATGTAAGTTTTTATGTGTTTGAGCACTCAACATTACACCTAACTTTACGAACCTAATTAGTCCTCTTCAGTAAGAGCAACCTGCCTCACGAAATGTTTGCAGAACCAGAGCATATTTAAAGTACGCATTGCCAACTAGTTCCCTACTGGCTCTGCTGTGTTTTTATTTTAAGATGTTCCTGCTTTCAAAGATAAGCATGAAACAAATGAGACTGCTCCAAACGCCAAGGGAACAGCAATCACACACTTTTACTTAAGCACGTGCCACTGTACAACTGGCCGCATCATTTAATTGTCACTAAAACGAGAAGAAACTGTTTGTTCTTTTCTTGCATGTGTGGAAAGAAGTAGGAAATCTCGTTAAATGATGCCAAGGATACTGCTATTTTATGATAACTAGCAGGAAATAACAAGAGTTAGGACAGAAGGGTCAGTCTACTTGAATTCTGTATGGGAAAATCTTGAAAGTTGATCATAAAATTTAATTACACACATATCCCAAGGATAAATAAATATTTTGTTTCTGCCTTTGCTTTTTTGCTGACATACCTCTTTCTTCCATGCATTTTTCTGAATATGGGCTATTTGGAATTTGCTGTGAAAAAAAGTTTAATGTTGTAGATGACTCTGACATGATGATCTAGAAGCGACTTGTTTCTAGTGATCTTTGTCTCATGCTTCTCATATTTCCTCTTTTTTCTTGCTTTTTCTGCCCGTACTGATTGATCTTCTGTAAAATAGTGTGAGTTCCAGTGCTAAATCAGGATCAAGGGTGCCTTTGTAAACTAATTCTGCTATTATCTTACTCCTCCCTGCATCTGGAGCATTATTTTAGTAGAAGCTCTTTCACAAACAACTTGAGAGAGCAAAATTTAAGCTTTCCAAATAGCATTAACTACTCATAATTCCAAGCTGGAATGGTGATACAATAAAGACTGTGTCATAAGGCATTGATTATAGTTCTAATGAGTTAGAGAGATAACTTCTTCACACTGATTACCTCCCTGATTTTCTCCCATTCAGCTTCCATGATTTTTCAAAGGACATCCCTGAACACACACTGTATATTCCCTTGCTTAAACCCCTGAAAAACTGCAGTGGGAATAAAATGCAGAAAGGCGTGCATTTCTAGTCCTTGTGGTGGGGCATAAAAGGATTTCAAATAAGCTAAATCATTCTGGGTTGGTAACTCAACATCCTTGTTTGTTGTCATTTTTTCCTCAGGAGAGCCTCAAGTTTCAAGTATAGAAAGATTTGGCTCTTTGAGTTGCTAATAAAAGATACTAGACAAATATAAATAGAAACTCTAGTTCCTGTCAGTATCAGTGAAGAGCCTGAAAAAGTAGCTGTGCAGAATTGTGTGTATTTCATCTTGGTTTTCTTAACTTAGGTGCTGTTATTGGAGTATAAAAGGAGATGTAGGGAGTATCTCAGGAATGTCACCATGGTCTGCTGTGAGTGGCACCTAGTCCTGACTCTCCAACAATTAAGTAACAGAGAAGACCTCCCAGCTCTGTCTGATCCACAGGGGTCAGAGAGTAAGTGCCAACGTTCATCCCAGCCCAGCTGCTGGGAGACAGTCCTCTGTATAACGTGGATGGATTCCCTGTCCCAGTTGTTGTCTCCTCCATCTCCTCTCCTGCTCTGAGGGAGGTGGAAATGGATCTGTCCTAGGAGGATGCTTATTCACTGCCTGTTTTCTGTGAGGAGGAGCAGGGAAGTCGTCTCGTGTGTGTGTTGATATACAATAGGAAAGCAGTCATCTCTTGGGTGTCTAGAGTGCTAGTATTCTTTTTGCCTTACGTGGGGCAGTGGGGCTCCTGACAGGGAAACTTGTGCTCATGGTTAAGGTGGTTCAGCTGGTGGCTGCCCAGACCTGCGTGTTGCACACAGAGCTGTTTCAGTGCTAAACGTCAACTCTGTGTGCTCAGGGGTGTTGCAGCTGACCTGCACAACCCAGACATGCTACGTGGAATGGCTCATTATGTTCAGTGTGCAGATCGTGCCATGCTTTGTCTTCACAGTGACACTGACCATGCTGGGGAAAGTTGTGTGCTGTCAGTTCGGGAGTACTAGTCACTCCAGAATGGCAAGATTCATCCGTAGATCAATAAGTTGATGAACCCCATCCTGTTGGGAGGCACTGTTCCCTGTCAGCCTTCTGATGCCATTGCCTCTCAAACGGTCTTCTGAAGAACTGTAGCAAGAAGTGCATTGGCAGCAAATGCCGAATAGCACCAATGTGGTCAACTGTGTGCATTGGGCATACCAGTCACAAGTATGGTGCAGGTAGGCTAAAGAGTCCTGTAGTGTAGACACGCAGAGAGTGCAGAGATAGCCACTGTGCTCCCGTGCAGTCCATCTGATACCTAGAGCAAAGACATGGCACAGCATTTGCTCCAAGTCTTGTAGCATGGCACAGGTAATGAAGTCGGTGTAGATGTGCTTTGCTTTTCTTCAGGGCACGTAACAGAATTGCACTTAGGAAAGTACTAGAATAGCAGTATCTAACTTACACTAGCATATACAATAGCAAGCAAATGTAGTGCAGTGAGCAGTATTATATTTTGCTCCTCCATTCTGTCTCTTGTTTCCAGGTTCCTGTTGCTATGAATGGTGTTGAGGGACTCTTGAGGGATAAGCAAGGGTGTCTTCTGCAAGAGTGTCTTTCAGAGATGTATATCGTTCAGAGAGAACTGCATCAGCACAAGTCCCACGTGCTTTTTTGGCCGTAAACTGTCACTGCAATCTTGGTTTACTTCAGCTAGACTGTTATTTCAATCACCACAGCTGTATAATGTGATCAACAGCATTGGTTTATCCTGTCCTACAGAAATAAGAAACATTAAAATCAATACAGCTTTTTTAGAGATCACGATTAAAAGTACTGCAAGGCTGAGCAATAAACAAGTGATTTATAAAGCATTAAAATTCTGTTTTGCCAGTGCCTTGACAGATTGATGCCCAAAGAAGACACCAAATATCTAATTGTTACACTGTCCTGCAATAATAAACAGTGGAAGGACTAGTGAAGCACGTGTTAAAGACATAGCTAAGCCAGTTCAAAGTTTATTTTGTCCCCAGAGAGGTGAATGTTCCTTCTTTGTCAGGTGGAACTATCTCCAGAGTCATTGCCACAGATGAGGCATGCAGAGGACCAAAGGGAGTATGAAAGGAAGGAAAGCAGCAATGCTGAACAAAGATCTGGAAAGAGATGGTAAGGGAAAGGCAAAGGAAAGATAATGAAATACCGGAAAGTATTAGCTAAAGGAAAGAAGTTACTGAAAGCATAACTGAAGTTGGATTGAAGAAACAAAAGAGAAACACTTAGATGGAAGAACAGTGCAAAAAACGCAGAGATTTGTTTTGTCAACATAAGAAGCTCTATTTTAATTCAGTTTTCATTTAGTCTTAGCAACCAGCTCAACTTTCTGTGCAGAGAGGCAACCTTTGTAATGTTCTAGAAAGCAAAAAGACTCTACACACATGGTCCAGGATGCTTTCTGGCTTCTGATTTTTTCTTGTATCTTAGTGGGAGTCATGAGTCACCTGCATCACTGAGTAAGTAAAAAGCATTAAATCCTTTTTAAGCGATTAAGACAAGCTAAGAAGTAGTAACATAACTCTTTTCTGCTTCAATTGCACTGAGATATCTCAGCAATCACCCATATTAATTAAACAAGTGACTTAATACCTCTCACAGTGAAATAGCAGCAGGTGATTTGCCTGCTGAAATCAGGTGATTTACCCGTTGAAACACTACCTTTTTGTATTCTCAGGGCTCACCCAAGAAAAGACCGGGGCTGCTGGCCAGAATGAATCCAAATGCATTACAATAAAACCACTCCTCGCTCTTTCGGTGGAAGAGAAATTTGAAAACTGGCACGTGAGGTCTCCCAAGTGGATGCATCCTTTGATTCTTGTAAACCTGACAGCCAAGTAGCCCTTCCTCATTCCGATGGTGCCAAGCACTGGAAAGAGATTGCTCAGTGGTTGGTCCTCGGTGGTAGGTGCCAATGAAAGTAAGAAAAATTGTGTCAGGTGAGGATTTCCACAGCTGGGGGGTGGGAGGCTGTTATATCCCAAATGAAGGAGGATGAAATTAATAATTTCAGTGAAATACAACACAGCCTGTGACACTGATTCATGGCAAAGCCAGTGAAACCCATACATTTCTGCAAAATGTTTTGGTTTCAGTTAACTCAGTGTGTTCAGACAAAAATAAGTTTGACTGGAAATAGTTTGACTTGTTCATGACTCATTTGTTTTTACAAACCTAAAATTCCTTTCCCCACAAAACAAGTAAATAAGTAGGCAAAACAAGCATGCGTTTACTATAAAGTCTGTGATTTTGAAATTCTGTAGTTCTGAAAATATGCTCTGCTTCCCCTTTCATGAACCCACTGCGGGGGGCTGTTTGTGAAAAGTTTCTTACTGCTGTGGTGACAATCAGAACGTCCTGGTTTGGAAACCTGTTGCTTTGGATTTTTACTTTTGCTTTGAACAAAAGATTGCAGAAGCATTTTGGGTCTCTTGAAGGTTGCAGATGGGTCGTAATGATTTTCTTATCACTGGTCATGCCCAGTGAGGCTTCTGGACCTTATTACTTCTCGCATAACAGCTGCCAGTGACAAGAATAATTTTCACGCTTGGAAATCATCTTTACTTGACCTGTACACATTTACATGCTGCTGTTCTCTCTCAAAAATTCTTAGTGTGAGTGATAGATGGAATCATCTGCCTTTTTAATGCATGAATTTGCTATACAGATTTTTCACTGAGTCTGCTAAGGTACGTGGAGGTTTTTGATTAATAAAAATGTATCCTAGTTCTCAAGCATTTGTTGAATAAAGTGAAGAGAGGCTGCCCTGACCAAAACAGAGAGATTGACAAGGAAGAAAAGAAAACAAGGATAAATGGGAGAGTAAATTGGTTTTCCCTCTTTATCTTATTCTAAAAGAAAAGACTGTAAGTGATTTTTTTCTGTAAGTTGTTCTTACAGTTTCAGTGATTTGTCAACATTGAAGCCTGAATCTCAGAACACTTCAGTCTTTGCAGGCCTCAGGACCCATACAGACAAATATTTACAAATCTCTGGACCCCTAGCAAAAATGAAATACTGAGTTACAGAGTGTGTAAGAGAATGTTAGAAGTCATCAAAGTGACTCGGTTCGAGAAGGAAGGGGTTGTGGGTCTCAATCCTTTTGATGAAAAAAAAAATTGACAGATTTCTGCCAAGTTTTTCATACCACTTTTATCAGCATTAAAAATGTCAACATTTAAAAATAATTTTAAAATGGGACATTACAAAAATGAGTATAGACTTCTTAAACTAACAGAAAACAGAATATAAAAATAAGGTTCCTTTAAATATTCTGTACACAAATCAGTAAAACAGTTCACAAAATAGTTGAAGTCAATGTAGAATGAGTGTCTTTTTTGATCTGTAAAAATATTACCAGGATATATGACTTTAAAACTTTTTTATTGTCAAGAGACTATATAAGTCTCTGAATTGTATTTATGGTCAGTGATTTGCACCGATTATTAATCATCTAATTTAGAAAAACCCATAGGCAGGTTATAATTTTAAAAATTAAGTTCCAACCTGATAGCAAAAATTGTCCCACATCTGCTTAGGTGCTAAGGTTGCTATCATACTTCTAATAATATATTTGGGTCCCAGAATCTTAAATTGCATTAAATTGTAATTTTAATTTCATTTATTTTGACAAGGATGTTCTTCAAAAGCTGAATCTATAGAGTTTACAGGACAACTTAAAACATCTCTGTGGAAAGTGTGACCTGTGCCTTCAGTTTGTCCCAGCAGAGCACTGGCTCTTGAATCATACTGATGTGAATCTGGTTAGCAAGTCATCAGTCACCATTGATTAGAAATCTGTTGGGTTTTTATTAACATTGTAGTAGATGTTGGAGACTAGAATGTCATGGTGCAACAAGTAAAATACACTTCAGTAGTTTGTTGACTGAAACCATCTAAGTATTGGATAATGGACACTTGGATAACCCTAAGTTCTTCCACTTGCAGATCTCACATCCCATACAAACATCTGACAGAATATGTTCATGTAGGTTTTATAAATTACTAAAATGACCTTCTGGTAACTTGGGGTGCAAATGTCAAACATCCGAGTTGTTTGGGGTTATTTTTCATTAACTCACTGAACCATACTGAATGGATGTTTCAAATGTCAAAGTTGGGGTTGAAGAGGTCATGCAAGTGGATGAAGAAATAAGGACAAATGACCTCTTGGCGAACTTTTAATGAAAGGTTAGAGATCACAGGATTTTTTCTACATTATTGTAACAAGCTTTTCTATATCAGGATAACTTTTAAAGGAAGAAATGGTGTTCTTTGCCTCTGTTGCTAGAGCCCTTGGAGAAGTTAAACAGATTCCAACACTGTCTCTGAATAAATGGCATACAGACAAGTGACTGTAATAAAAATGCTGAACTGCTGAAATACGAGGTATATTTTATGTCTGCATGAACTTTGCATTCATTAATCCATGGTGTGTCAAATTTCAAGTTCCTAATTTAGTACTGATATGGGAATTAATGGTCACTTATTTTTAAGTTGTTTTTTTCATTCTGTGGAGTAGTGGCTGAACGCTACTGGTCTCTGCAGGGTTCTTCAGCATTGACCTTGTTATTCTGGTTTCATAATTTCTTTCACATTCTCCTACAGTAAAAAGGAAGCTTGTGTAGACAAGAGCTAGTCTCCTTTAATTTATTCAAGTTTCGGTTTTGCTGGAGAAAAGGGTAGAATTACATTACTGTGTGGGCTAAAATTTTAAACAAGCACTAACACTGTGTGTGTAATGCCACATTTTTTTGCTTCTTGTTTGAATAATGTGAAAGAAGTGGCACAGGATCCCAAGAAGGTGTGTATACCATACAATTACCAAGAAGGCTTCCAGTCCCGACCTCGGAAAGGCAGGAGGCCAATTATAACTCTGTGTTACAAGCTGTCAGTATGGAAGAACTGATCTTTAGTTGACAGTGGGGAGCAACTTTTTCTCTCTCCTTTATGTGAGAAACAGGTTACTCTGCTGAATATGAATGATGATTCACTGTGTTGAATCTGCATCAATACCTACATTTATTTGACAATAACCTGTGAGCCAAAATTTGTGGATTTCTGGAATCATCATGTGGCTTCATAATCAAAGGAAAAATTGAGGCAGCAGCTAAGTAATACTTGGGAACATGTGTAGCTTTCATTAATCAAGCATATATGCAGTATTTGGAGGATTTGGATATTTTTAGAGTTATGTACCATAGGTATTCTAAGCACTACTGTGAAAATGCAACCCCTAAAACTAACGTACTCTTTAATAAAAGGCAGTAAGAAATCACTCCTCAAGTTACAGTTTAATTTCAACAGAATTAGTCCCTGATGATTTAATATAATGGCTCCGTTCCAGTAAATTAGTTTTAATAAGTCCCCCTTGCATCTGTACCATATGAAGAGGTGGATTGCATTTTTGATGCAGTATCTCACTCCAGCCAGTCCACATGTGTGAATGGGAGTGGAAAGACGTGGGTGGTTTTGCTGCCGAGTTTGCCATTGGCAAACCCAGTTGGTGTTGGCAGAAAATCTGAGTGTGCAGGTTGCGGCAAACAAATTGAGGGATGTGACAGGCAGCTGTTATCCAGCACAAGGCTTGCGGTGTTCAATTAAATCAGCTACTGTTGTCTCTTAGTGAAAACTCTTTGCTTATGCTCCAGTTTGAGTTTTGAGGATGTATTAGTGTTATCATTGCTTCCTTCACATGGCTCAGGCAGTTCTCTAAGTCTGAGGCCTTTAGGATTGAACAGAGGAAAGAAAACATTTGTACTAGCCAAGATGATGTTAACAAATAGTGGGGCATATTATGGAAGAGCATTAATTACGCTTTGATACATAATTTATATAGAGAGACATTCAGCTTTTATGAAGCAACTAAAGAGACAAAGCTGCTAAACCTGTTGAAATTCCATTAAATTTATATGTTGCATCTAAAACACCTGTAAAAATACCAGTATTCACGACCTGAAATCCTTTTTCAGGTAAAACTTCCTCAGTTTTACAAGTTTCTGAATGAAGTGGTCATTTCACAGTGTTGAAATTTAAAGCTGCCAAAGAGTGAGAGCAAGATTTGGAAGGTGAAATTTGACCAAATAATTCAAATGTTAATAGTTATGTAGTATAGCAGCAACGTTACACACTGCATTACATGATTGCAATAGTGCGGTAGGACGCATCTGGATGATGTTGTAGGTATGTGCAAAGTTTGTGAGCATCTGAAGCTGGGAGGTTTTAGATTGTCATAATCTGAGCAAGATGTGTGAGGTAAGGTGTTGGCTTCCAGGTGACAAATCTGTTTTTATGATTTCCTGATGTGTATCCCCCTCTCTGGTCACAGGAGTGGCTGTTGCACCATGAGGGAACTTGTCAGTCTGTCTGTCTCCACTCTGAGTTTCGCTCACCGCATTTGGAATGCTGGTGGCTGCTAATGGGTTTTATTTGTAGCACACTTATGAAAGGAGAGAGTGTTAGAGCCGAGGTATCCATAAAACCTTTTTTTTGAAGCTGTAGGAGGCTTGTTGACTCTTTGGGGAAGGCTGTCCAAGGAGGATGCAGGGGAGGGAAAGGAAATCTGCCTGCCACCAGTCTGTCCAGTGGAGAGTAGCAGCAGTGCCCTTCCAGAAGCGAGTGTTGGGATGTGGGCCTGAAGCAATGAAAAGTGTTTAGCCAAGGTATTGAGGGAGAACAGGAAAAAGTGCTTTTTCACGTGACCTCATACAAGCGGGTTCAGTGTTTGTTTTGTGCCGGGGTTCAGTTGCGAGTTTCAGGGAGCAGACCAGGGTCCTCTCCACAGGCTCATTGAAATGGAAATGGTTTTGCCTGCTGCTGTGGAATGCAAATTATTTTAGGAATGTTCCTGGGTCTTTAGGCTTTTTAAAACTCACACTTCTAAGATATTTTTTTTAGCTTATTTTAACCAATTCTCATAACAAAAAAGGATGCAGAAAGATGATTGGTGCCTTGATCCTGACCCAGCAAAATATGAAGTGTAGGTTTGTCTTTACATGTACAAATAGTTTGGTGGTGAAAAGAGATGGGAAATATAGAAATGCTTTGCTGGATCGCAATCAAGATGCTGAGTGCTTTGCAAAGCCAAACAGCAAGAGCAACAAGAGCAGCCCTCAGTAAGGCAGGCTGGCATATGATGCCATTTGGTATCATTCCCTAGGGATTTGCTCCCTTTTGTTACTACCACTTTTAAAAAATATTATTTAATAGCATTTCTTCTGTTGTCAGGGCCCTGGTGATGGAAAAAGGCTTGTACTTGATGCCTTGTCTGCCATAGGTCTTTTGCTGACCAAAACAGACCAACATCAAGTGATACAAAGGTAGGAAAATTATGATAAGAGACAGTGCCGTGTTTCAGAACGTATTTCAGGAAAAATTCCTTAGAAACAAGGAGTGAGATTTGTTGGTCTTTGTGTTTCTGGTATCAGGACACAGGATATAAAATGGATTTACTTTTAATGAAAATTGTTTTTTCGCTTTAAACTGAAAATGGACTTGGATAGATGAGGTGCATATATGGGCCATATTTGATGAGGCTACATCTTGAGGTGATCGTAACCAGGTTAGAATATTGATCAGTTGGTGCAGGAAATGGCAAGGCACGACTTTTTTATGTATCCAGATTTAACACTCAATATAGCTTTGGCAAAATAATAGCCAACTGATTCAAAAATTATCAAAGTCAGTAGGATGTCTTATTGCCTGACCTCTTGAAGTCACTGGAAACTGACAGTGCTCTTGGTTGCTTGCATGCTAAGGCATTTAATCTGTACAGATGTGTGTATAGTTATAAAGTTTCCTTCAGCAGCATGACTAGTGTATATATTTGTATAGTATTTGTGTGTGTTTATACACACCTTAAAACAATATCATGAAGGTGCACAAAATATTCTTAGTAAACATATTAGAGAAAACATATCCTTGAGTGCATGACTTATCTACCCACAGTCTGCCTTATGATTTTGTGCACCGTTCTTTTACATCTGCATAGTCCTTTGTGAAAGAGATGTTGCATGTATAACTTTGGGTTTTCATTATTTTTTGCGTTCACAAGTAAGACATTTGAAGAATTTCTGCAATGTCAGTGAGCCAGATTTCTGAATTTGGGACAGAAGTGTTTGTGTTGTACTGCTCAAGTTCTTTGCTTAATCAAGGGAAAGATGTGGAATCCTGTACATAAAAAACCACATTATAACGGCAAATGAGTTGTTCTGGTTTATAATTATTAAACAGTTCAATTATTTGAAAGAAATATGTAATTTTGTAAAAGTACAAGTGTGTGATATTTTATGTGATAAATTATAAAGTGATTTATAATTTCATGTTTTCTGCAGTGAGGGACTCTACGTGTGGTAGATACAAAATGCACAGAATTTCACTTTCAGTTGACGTGTTTGATGAGGTGTACTTAACATGTAACAAATCCTGATTGTTGATGCACGTGTGGGACTAACACAAACTTCAGAAAAATCTACATAGGTTTCTCTGGGGATTTTGGCCCTCCATATTAATTTTTCCCTGATAGTACTCTGTTATACTTAAATCATTTCTAAATCATTATGATTTTCCTTCCTGTTCATGAATTCAGGAGAAGAGAAACTATGTCAGCAGAAATAGTTAGCCCAGCATGAGCACTAGCAGTAGCCAAAAGAGAACAAGTAGGGACACTAGTGGAATGCTAATGCTGTGTGATAGATGCTTTGTCTCCTGAAGGTATGTTTTCTTCTGATGGATGCAACCTGAGCCATAAGGTATGCTGAAAGTGAAACCCCAGCAACTGATTTCTGTAATAGGGGAAGAAAATCTTTCCTGATTTAATCTTAGTGTTAAGTAGGTTAAGTGTGGTTTTCCTGTCACATCTTCCCCTGTGTATTTTTAAAGACGTCTGCAACCACATAACATAGGTGTCTTAAAAAAATGCTTTTACTTGCGTTTTACCTTTACTCAGTTAAAATGTGATAAAAGGTACTTAGATAACAATGTCATTGAGATGGGGCTGTTGTGAATGTATAAGCGAGTTGTCCTGGACATTCTTCCGAGTATCTGAAGTATAGCAGTGGCCCCTTTTCAGCTGAAAAAGTAGGGTGGACAGATGACTTCACAGCATCAGAAGAGTCTTCTGGTGACTGGTTAACTAATGTTCTCTTCGGCATGCAGCATGAAACTGAGGTGCATTTTTGAGCCATATAATGTCAGATCATTAGAAAGAGCATGCCTGTGCTGACAGTTGTCATTGGGTTTTGACATTGTTTTTGTGCAGAAAGCAATGTAAGAAATTCTGCAATAAGTTCTGAGGGCTTGGCGAGGGCAGATGCTGACTGGTTCAGAACAGCCGTGTTTCTGCTCACAGTGGATTCATAATTCAAAAGCTGTGATCCAGGTCTTTGTCCCTGCATGGCAGAGATCTCTTTTGCAGACAGCATGTTCTCCTGTCATCTACAGATGGCATCATGAGACAAGCATAATAATATCACCCACATTGTCAGTGTGGCAGTACAAAAGCTTTTCCTGTTGCTGCCACTTAAGTCTTTTTCCACATCAGTGCCTGCTTGTCCTCTGGCTTTCTGGGGCATGATGCCAGGGAAGGTGGATGTTCCTATTCTGGAAGAGAGGTCAGTGGAAGAGCTCTGTCACATGAGCCCATGTGAGAATGCTGTGGTGTTACGTGCAGGACAGCTGTCTTGAACAGCTAGTTGTAGTCTTATGTTGCAGGCGTTGGAAAGGTCCCTCACAGAGCAGTTTCCTGACCTCCTTTGCCATGGAGTTTGTCCTCACTGGTGAAGATGAGCTTCAGGGCCAGTGAAGCAAGTGCTGGTTGGTAAAACTGTGTCATCCACCTCGAAGTCGTCAGTGACCTGCAGTGGGTACAGGATTTTGGGTGAGAAGTGCGTTCAGAAACTTTAGCCAGGTGTCATCATAGTATTTTTCCAGGCGTAGCAGGAGTGGAAATTGGAGCCTTTGCCACCCCTCTCGCCACCTCTCAATGTGAAGCACTGGTAAGCAAGGTAGTTACCAAAGCCATTGTTGGCAGCCTTTGTGGATGTGCATCATGAACAGCCCCAGAGGTTCTGTGCAGGCTGGTTTCCCTTGCTGGTTTTCCTTGTGGGAGACACCTTTCCTCTGGTGCAGCAGTGACCCTGATCCTCATGTAGGTTCCTCCTCATGGACCACACCTGGAAACTGGCTGTCTGATTTCATTACTCCCACGTCCCCTGCATTAGAACAGAAGGGGTAACAGGCATTGCCTTTCCAGCTGTGGACCCTGGATGTCCCAGGGAAACCCCACCACAATCGTGTGTACCCATCCCAAGTCATACATGCCCAGAGTGTGCCCACTACAGTCACTTCTAAAACATAAAATGCATAGTCTGTAAATTTGTGGCCATGGTGGAACAACTAAGGAAAACAAAATCTAAAATCCTGGCTCCTACACAAATGTGCTCTGCAACATGTCCTTCTCGATAGGCAATGCAGAACCCATCCTCACTTCCTCTAACCAGTGCATAACCACTTTTCACCACCACAAAGCATTGAACTTCTCATCATCCAGTGTGCCTGTAATTACCATTCTGCTATCTGTAGACTGATAACCATCTATTATACTTAACCCATCAAGTCCTGTTAAACCTAAATGCATAAGCTAATTTCCTGAGACCTAAAAGCTTGTAAGAACCTCATAAGGCTGTGCCTCAAATTTTCGGGGCTGCCATTTTCATGTATGGGAAACATCCCCCACTCTGCTCCTCCTCCTCTTCTACCCATTCATTGATGAGAAAGGATAGTATGTAAGAGCAGCCGTGAACAACTTCTTTTGGCTGTGTGGGCAGCACAGCAAATTTGGCCAATATACCTGCAGCAGTTCATATAAAGGTCAATGTGGTATGTCAGTGTGGTTTACAAGGAGTAAAAACACAGAAGATTGGCCAATGGGACTGTTACTGAGGCCAGCGTGGCCACTGGCCAACCACCTAAGTTTAGATTGACAAGTGACTGATGTGGCCAGAAACCACCAGGCAGTGTTCCTGGTTGGCACAGCCTAAGTGGCTGCTGTGACTCTGCATGTGTTGGAGTCCCCTTGGTCGAGGGGCAGTACACTGCGCAAGAGGTGCCGTCATGCACCAGAGAGCTGACCTTGAAGCAGGAGAGGGATTTATGGTGGTGGTTTTCTGCAGCTAGGACAGGCAGTTCTGGGTCCATGTTGAGGGTAACTGCAGGGAAGAGCGGGCATAGCTTATGAAGGAGCTTGTAGTTCTGCTTACACTCCCTTGCCTCTGCAAATGCACCTTGCCATGCTTATCCTCAGTCTGTCAGAGATAACGTCCTGACTGGCTGCTAGAAGAGGAGCAGTTCCTTGGGTTGGTGCACCTGCTGCTCTGTTGTTCTGCAAGTGGCTTGTGTTGCAGTGACTAGGATGCCTTCACAGAGGTGTTCCCTGATGGTCTGTGGTCTCTCTGCCCTCTCCAAGGGTTGGACGTGGGCACTATGGGGTTACTGGGGCTAATGCTGCTTCATACAGGGGAAAAAAAGTGAAAGTTTCTCAGGCTTTGATGGCCTGTGGAGAAAAACACTTTGGTGATTTATGGTTATCCTCTTCATAGTGCCCTCATTTTCTGGGGCAAATCTTCTGCAGCAGTCTTGTACCTTTGACTACATCCTGGGAGGACTTTAGGAGTAGAGGTCTGTACAAGGTGACCTGCCTGTACTGGTAAGCGCCTTTAACCTCGTGAGGAGCAGCAAGCAGATGCCAGTGTCATGGACCGATTCCTTCCTGGCTCCAGACCACAGGAGAAGGCATCCCTATCAGCATGGGTGAAAGGGATGGGAGGGATGAGCCAACCTGTGCAATAGCACTTTCCTGCTGTCGTTTTTGTAGCTGCTTCTGAGTAGTAAGTGAATGGAGAACCTCCTCATGTTTCTGATAGCTGCCTCCACCCCAGCAGCAGATTAGCCTTTTGGTTGCAGCTGAGCTGTCTCATAGGTGTTTGTGTTGCTCTGGACTGTGCTGCTCTTCATCAGAGTCCCTCTGATGTCATTCTGGCCTGTCATTCCGTCACAGTCTCTGTATCAAGAGATATGGTCTTCTGTCCCACCTAATGTATGTGCTCCTTCTTCTCCATGCCCCCTCCTCTACCACCAAAGTGACACCACTGAACAATTCAACCAAGCCTTGGACCACAGTGTCACTGGAACATGGCTGGATGGCAGACATGTGGGGGATGGACCGACAATGGGCTGAGGCTGGACTTTCTCATGACAGGAGATGCTGCAGACCAGATGTGGGAGGATGAAGGTATACTACTGACTCAAACCGTGTGGAAGGGGAGAGTTTGTTGTATTGTGGTGGTTTACCAGGCAATTGCCCTGCAGATTGAATGCCAGCACAATTATATCATTTTGCCTAGTAATTCAGTGGGGGGATGAAATCTTTATAGTTGATGGCACTGCTTTGACACTGACAACATGTAGCCTGCTGTGTCTGGGGATGACAAGGGTTGGTATGTGTACAGTCACATATGGATGCCATTAAAGTCCACTTTCCTCTGCAAGGCCTAAATTCTTAGAAATTAACACCACAGACAAGTGCCTCACTCTCAGCCAGAATGGAGTCAAACTGCAGAGTAGTATTTGTACAGAAAGTAAGTGTTTTCTGGTGAATGGACAGGCTAGGACACATGCTGCTTAGAAAGCCTGCTCTCAGCATGGCTGTTTCACCTGGAAAGAGGACTCACTGATGCCCTTTTAGCATGCAGGCCCCTTTACTGCTTCTCTCTCACATCTACCCACAGTCCCAGACAGAGACAAAAGCCAGTTTATAAGCTGTAAATTTGCTGGAGGCCCCTGTTTTGGCAGAGGACAGAGGTTACAGAACAGAAGTTGATGTGCTGGCACATCATGTGTTTCATGCCTCATCTGCAGTCCCCTTGATCTCAGAAGTGATGTACCAGCAACCTGCCTGTTCTCTGCCTGTCTTCTTGTAAAAACAGACAAACTGCAATAGTGTAGAACTTGATTAATTTGCTGAAACGTAAGTGTCTAGTGCTGTCTGAGATGCCCTGGGTAGCCCTGCCTGGCTTCTAGCTCCTGGTGCAGGTTGGACTCTTTTTCCTGTATAGCCAATATTATAGCTATCGGCCTCATGTGGGTGCTTCATATGTCCTAGGGCACCTCAGAAGATAGGATGCTTGTGCGTGGGCAATTGAAGCATCTTTCCTTGTAGTGACTTCCCTGCTGAAGGTCTCTGATGAGCTGCTTCCTGTCAGTTTTATCCCACTGATGTCAGGGAATGTGTGCAGCCCAAAGGTGGGAGGAGTCTTTTCAATTTGAAATTGAAAATTCAATATGAATTTTCTGAAATAAAGTCTACAGCATACCTGTGAAGTACCCCTCACCACCCACCACTGCAAATCACTCTTTGAAATGCAAAGCTTGTACTTGTCCTCTGGTGAAGGCAGCATAGACTTGAAAGACATGTTTAAGCGTGTGGGAAGGAAAGACCGGGCAGCTCTTTATATTTCAACATCAGAACTCTTCCAGATCGCAGGGCACCTGTAAAATATATTTTCTTTACATACTGTCTTTTATGCTAGGATGGACAGTTTAAGTCCTTGGGGGTTTGATTATGTTGTGATGAGACACATGGTAAGACAGCAAGTCTGTTTTAGTAACTTTGTGAGTCTTGATCTTGGGCATGAGTATGTGAGCACTTAAATAAGCATATGTAAGTTTACCAATTGTTAACTTGCTAATGTAATCAGCATATTTGTTATGTTGCCCAGTAATGATGATCTGTATGTACATAATTGTTGAGTAAATGCTAGGGGGGATGCTCAGCATGGCTGCTTTTGTATGCAGGGACAAACGGCACATACTCAAGCTAAGATGGCAACTTAAGTGCTTACAGTGGATCATTAGAAATGTTACCTTAGTCTTCTCAAACTTGAAAATGGCACTACAGTGTGCTTATAGATTTCAGCAGATAGATGGATCTCAGCTTCCTCATCCTGCTTATGGACAACCTGGCAGAGGCACAGCTTCTTCCTCGGCAAATTCTCGTTATCAGGTCACTGACTCCTCCCTGCCTCATCGTGCTCTGCATTCACCTTATCTTAACCACTCCTTTACTCTGCTTGAGTCTGTTTTCTCCTCGGTTCTCATTATTCTTTGCCATTTTTCCTGTCATCTTTATTGGCCTCTTCCATATTGCCCTCTTCCTTCAGTTCTCCCACCCAGCTCCAGTTAATTTGGAAGTATCTTACTAACGATCACTGTATTTTTAAAAATGAAGATGTTTTCTTTGGCCCATTTTAGTCTGCAGCAAAATACCGTTGTCATCATCAGAGTCAAGTTTTCACCCTAAATCACATACATGCACCTTCAAACACTGCCTGAAATTTTCAAGTTTTGTACAGGACACAACAAAATTGCATAAGCTGATGTGATTCGTACTGTTATTTGCATGCCCCCTTATTATGATGTGCCTTGTTATTTCTGTTGCTCCAAGTAGCCTTATCCACACACTGGGATCCCACTGTGTTGGAGACTGCTCAGACAGCTACAGAAAACTCAGACTCTGCCCCTCTGTGCTTATAGTAAAATTTCAGTCAAAAACCAGCAGATGAATGGGAAGGGAACAAGATGAACAGAGTTCAGCAGAAAGCTGGAAGTCTCCAGAATTCTTTCAAGAGAGCAGATAAAATGTCTTGTCCTATAGTTAATAATCCCTTTGACTTTGCAAGGGTGAGGACCCTTAAGATGAATACCAGAAATAGCAGGCTTAAATACAGAATGGCATGGGGTAAAATACATGTCGTCTGAAAATTCTGGTTTAATATTAAATGTTAATGAAGATGTAGAATACAGTGAACTGCTCTTAATTAAAATGCATTACATCAATATTGTCAGTTCATGTTGTTTGTGAAATGAATTGGAATCATTTATTAAGGAGTAAAATATGGATGGATTTACTCTTTTCCTCTACAAATCAAAATTCTTCTTTGTTAGATTTTCCTTGATATGTTCTCCTCATTTCCTAAAGAACTAAAAAACTATGCATATAACTAGCATGAATAGTGCTAGTTCAGAAAATTGATCATTCTTTTTTCATTTATTTTATGTAGGTTTCCTTTGCCTGATCTGTAAACATGTCCACAGACCTGCTATGTAAGTACATTTCCGTCATCCCACAGTGATTTTTTTGTACCATATGTTTTTATCAGATTCCCAGATGTGCTCATGATTTATGTCTTTTATCTTAAGTATAAAGTCTGCTTTTACATTTGCGTTTCTTCTGAGACATCTGTGGAACAATATTGCCATTATAATCAACGGGATTATTCTTGGAGTAAAGCATGACTTAATATGAGTAAAATTGTAAAAATCTGGCCCATGTATAAGAACAGACTGGTTCATTGAGACTTAAAATTACAGTTCTATCTAAAACGTTTTATCTATCTTTGGCACAAGTACCATCCCAGATTACTACTGAGTGATGTGCTTGGGATTTTTTAATCACTATGTGAATTTAACTCCTTCCAAGGCATCATTATCCAAGTCACATCCAAATGTCATGCCCCATCACTTATCCATCCTTTTTCAACAGCAAAGAATATACAAGTGGCATATCCTTATACTTTGCTATCGTAACTACCACAAAAAAACTACTGCTCAGGTTTCCCTGCTACTTGCACTCTCTCACTCCAGCCTAAGCTATCTGCAGCATTAAGCACATTTTTCTATGCTTATTGATCTGATCTACATGCTTGCTTTTGGAGTCCCTCCAGTGCCTCAGCTGCCATTTTTTATCATTGCCTCCAAGGGCTGCCCAGCTGCACACTGTGCAGTATAAGAGAGAGGAATTTCAGAAACCCATTTTATCAGTCTCCAATACTTCCTCAGAGGAACAAAGAAAACAAATTTTTTTTGGTCATTAACTGTAATCAGTTAATAAATACATCAGCTTACTGGCAGATAGCAGCTATCTGTGGAGGTGGTATCTGTGCTTCAAGATCAAGTTATTTGTGAAAGTGCATTTTTTGAGCTTTATCTGCTAGCGCAATTTTGGGGCATGCTTAAGTGCCATTTACATACAGGGAGAACTCTGAAATGAGGAATGTACTATGCCTGACTGTACAAGCAAAGCTGCTGTTAGGAGTGAAATGTTAAAGAAAGGAGAGAGGGCAGGGTGACTGCACACTGGTCCTGGTCAAAATCAATTAAGACTCCTAAACTCTACTCTGGTGTTCGATCTGGTTTGACTGTTCTAGCTATTTCATAACCCGGGAGTTTCATTTTTCTCTCTTCAGCTCAGCATCAGCACCTTTCTCACACTTTTCCTGATGGTCGGTGGGTTAGAGAAGTTGTTGCCTGAGTAAAGGTAGGAGGAGCTGGGTGTGTTCAGCCTGGAGAAGAGAAGGCTTAAGAGGGTCTAGTGATGGTCTTCCAGTACAAAAATGGTGGCTATGGAGAAGGAGATGGAAGCACTCTTTCCCCAGGCACGCTCTGTGACAGGACAAGAGGCGGTGGCCACAAGTTACTTCAGGGGAGATGCTCCTGGATGTAAGGGGCATTTTCACTGTGGGATCAAGTAAACATTGGAACAGGCTGCCCAGGGAGGTGGTGGAATTTCCCGTGCTGGAAATACTCGAGATGTGGCTGGACAGGGCCCTGGGTAATGCTGATCTAAGGGCCTGCTTTCAACAAGAGGCTGGACTAGTTGATCTCCATGGGTCACTTGCAACTCAGACAATTCTGCAGTTCTGTCCCTGGTCTTCTCAGTATTGTACTGCTTGTGCTGTGGCAGGTCCTGTGATACTCTGTCATGCTAGAGGGATAGAAGTTTGTCTTCTCACTCGGAGATGTGTGGATAGCCTCGAGACAGTACCAGTGTTGAGGGGCCCTTCCAGGTTCCAGCTGGTGGGAGTACACATGCATGTGGGGTTTGTGGCAGCCAGGTAGGGCTTTGGAAAAATGTCGGTGCACAGGAGAACACTAAAGAATAACCTGGCAAATCTGTACAGATATGAAGTGACTCTAGGTCTTTATGTCTGCTTTTATATAAATAAATAGTACAGAGCCAGCCCATGAGCTTAGTACCGGCCTATGCTAACAAGCAACACCAAGGCATGTTTTGGGTATAACATCTACCAGGCTCTGTTCCAGGTAAGGAATTTGGATGTAACCAAACTGTTTGTGGGGGGAAAGGGTAGGAGGTGATGAGCGTTTAGACAGGTGGAGCTGATGCCAGGTGGTCTCAGCACCAGGGAACAGTCTCTGGCTCTTACTGTTCAGTAGTAGGCATGTAGCCTAACCACCCGGTCCCTAAGGCTGACCACAGCATCGTCTTTCACTAATGCTTGGTTCAATGCAAGGTCAAATTCTAGGAGTAAAAATCTTGTTCCAGGTCACATTAATGAAAACTAGATGTATAATTAAACAGAAAAAAATCTAACCAAACCAGAACAAAACCCCTCAGATTCCTAGGAAAAAAACCACTGCAGTCTGGGGCAAATTACACAAAGAAAATGTCATGGCTGCACAATACAAGGGCTGCTGCAGCTAGACCTCAAACTCCAGCAACAAAGTCTTCAAGCCTGTGGAAATAAAACGAAAAAGCCAACATCCCAGTGAAGTTTTGGCGTGATGAATTTGAGGTAGTTTCTCTGTTTTAGATGGAGAAGCTAAGGAAAAAAAGGAGAAGTTTCTAAAATGTCTGGCAGCTACTGAGGCTCGGACAGTTGGGGAAGCAGCAGATTTCCCTTGGAGCTTGTTTTTCTTTTTATCCTCGGATGAACTAGCGTGCAGTATATTATGCTGCCTGAATGTAGGGGTTTGTCACGGTTAGCGCCAGGGGCTGTCCCGGGAATGTAGGAAGGCGATGGGTGTGAATGGAACACGCGGTGGTCGGTGGGGCTTGAGCCCGCTCTTCAGGAAACCCGTCGCTGCTCCTCTCGGCCCGGCCGGCCAAAGCCGCACAGGAAAGGAGGTGGGTCTTTGATCTCTTTGTTGTAGCTGCTCCCTGGGAATTTGCTGAAATCAATGCCCTGTTTTCCTGAAGAAATGAATGGCTATGCCTAACTAGCTTTGTGAAGCACGGGGGAATTCACTGCTTCTGTTTATTGACAGCTGAAAAGGAGCACATGGTGCTGAATGGGTCCTCCTGGGGAAACAAAACAGAGCAGAGTTAGACTTAGTTGAACACAGGGGCATTTGGAAAAGTCTGCCGAAGGAGGATGGCACAGTTCCTGCCACCTCATACTAGCATAGCCTGACTTTTTACTGAAAATGCCATTTTAAATAAGGTAAGGATTGTTTTGGTTTCGCATACGTAGCGTGATTATGAAATGTTTGCATTTGTGTTCTCGAGTGCAAAAACAATGTTTGAATTGTATTCCGTCATGGGAAACACCTAGGTGACTCTTGTGCTGTTTCTAGCCTCTGTGTATGTTGATTTGTTCTGTATCTAATGGTGATTAATGAATATGAAAAGTAGTAGGAAATAATTTGGTATTTGGGTCTTGCAGTCATGGCCTGAACATGAGTCATTTATGTAGGCTGTTATATACAGTTCTTTATGTCTTTGAGAATCAGCCGAATTGCATCAGGTGATTTCTTCACTGGTACAAATTGCTGCATTAATATTTATGCACAAGGCAGTGACTAATAAGTGGGCCTGTCTGGCAGAAAATCTGGGAATCTAACATCCCTGGAAATGTAAGGATATTTTTCCAAACCTGTTTCTATGCATAGACTCAAGGCAAGAGATCGACTTCACCACTATGCTTGCTGGTTTTTGATGTACAGTGTTTTTGTAAAGACAGCAAAGGATAGCAAGAGGAGGATGATAATGAAGAAGCAGTATTTTCTTCATGCGAGTCCAGAACAGTTTATCAGACCAAAGGAATTTGGTGTGTAATTCATATGTAAATTTTCTACTGAAAACAGGAGAACAAATCGCCAGAGTTTCTGTATTAGTTTCTGTGGTGACTGAAGAAAAAGATTTCTGAGCTCACGTAGCTACAGGTTTCAGGTGTGGTCCACTTATGACTGCAGGAAAAAAGTTAAGTAATGTAATTTCTTCCTTTGTCAGTTTAAGTGTAAGGGCAAGCTTCAAACAGAATATTGCCATTGTGCTGCCTTGTTCTTACATGGCAGTAGGAATTGATGGGTTTGTGTTGCAAACCTGATTAAAAGTAACTGTGCTTGTGTGCAGTTGTTTGAAAACTCTTGAGTAGTCCCCTAATTTCAGGGGAAGTGCTTAGGAAGTTTCATATTTTATCGGAGTAGTTTGTGTTCCTCAGTCTGGAATATTTTCTTTGAGTGACTGAGCTAGTAATCTTAGTAGTTTTGACTCATTTTGCTCTTCTCTGCAGCAGATAGCTTACCTGTTTTTCTTGGAAGCGTTGGGGCCCCATATGCAAAACATGCTTTCTTTAGAATATAGTTTGTGATCCTAAAAATGAAAATACACTGCTTAACTGTAGAGTGTCAGCATTTTTGCTTGTGGCTTCTGCCTTTAAGTTTCCAAGATTTTCAGAGGGAAAAGCAAAAAAGCAAATGCATTTATGATTTTGACAAAGATGTAGAAACACTGAGCTCAAGCAGGCTGATAGAGATGTTTGTGGACTCTGTTGTCATTATCGTTATGCAAATGTGTCAGGACTCTTTTTTTGACCTCACTTAAGTGTATTTATACATGATAAGCATTGGAAGCTGCTAAAATTTAAAGGTAAAGCTAATTTAAAGTTCACATTTAAGTTGGAAAGGAGATACGTTTGTAGGTCATTTTAATGCTGTAATCTAGATGTGCTATGAAAATCTTGACTGGTGAGGGTGTCTGGAGTTGCAACAGTGTAAATAGAAAAGAGTTACCGTTGTGGAAAGCTCAGTTGATCAGAGGTTTTTTAGTTAGTATAATGGAGAAGAAAGTAGATGATTCATGTGTGACGCGGAAGGTAGCATTTGTTCTCTGTTACTTGGGCGATAAGGCAAGGCAGAGTGTGTTACGTTTAACGTACTGGACTGGAAGGTGCTTAGCCAGATGTGCCTAGGGAAGTACATGGGGATGTTTTGGCAAGACAGTTGTCCCTTTGCCTCTTCTAACATCAAGGATCTTTATAAAATATGAATATTTTTGTGGCCTATTGGCAATATTGAAGTGGAAGGAGTATAAAAAATTGATTTCCAACCAGTAGAGATATACCAAATACAAAGTGGGATATGTGATCATACACAGCTCTAAGTAAATATGCGTGTTAAATGACCAGGGTTATACAAATACATATCTGAGGAATGGTGCATTTCCCCCAGGGTGATGCCTTTACCATCTGTTGATCTTGTTCTTTGATCTAGGAAACTAGGAAAATGGAAACAAATTCTTTGCAATTTTGCTTTACAAGCTTATTTCTTAGATTCTAGTAATAGTTACTGTTATTTTTATTTTTGTGACTTTTGGAAATAATTTAAAGAAACTACAAATTAATCAGGAACATTGAAGAAGTGTTTGTATTTTATTTAATCTCAAACTGAAATGGCTGTCAACAGGAGAATAAATACAGCTTTATGGAGATATAATCTGAGTTTAGAGTGCTTCATCTGCAGAAAAAATCCGCAATTTTTTCTAAACCTGCAAATTTTTGCAGCTCTCAGATGTAATTCTCCAAAATACACTATAATGTACTTTGTAATTCTCTGTTTCAGAGAACTGGACTCAAGGCTGTCCTTATGCCTGAGGAGGATAGTTACTGTAAGGGAAATGTACTATACTGCTGCCTATTCTGTTGCTGCCAATTTTATTATCCTTTCTTAATAGGTCTGTTAAAGCTCAGGTGGACATAATTTCTTTAATACAGTATCAGTCAAGATGTTAGATAATTATCTTATGGTTCCTATTTAAAGTCTTTAAAGTAGGAAAAAGAAGTATATCTTGAGGAACAAATAAATGGAAACTCAGAGACTTGCATGTGTGAGTCTTTTTTTCACAGAATAACATTTTCGTGTCTGTTCAGCAGCAAACCTTCCCAATGTCTATGCTTTTTTTATTAAAGAAATCACTTCATGTGATTACAGAAGTTGTTAGCTGCATCCTCTGTTGGGAAGGTAAGAACTAAAGCTGTAAGAACAGTAAGAACTAAAGCTGTTCTGCTAAACTGTTAATGACCCTTCATTTTCAAAAAACAGTGCTTTTAAAAGAACCTACATTTCAGTATTTTAAATGTATGCTTTAGGTTTCATTAGTCAAAAAAAAACCCCACCAAAACTATTTTTGTTCTTTTGTGTGAATTGGAATACCCATGGGAGATTTGTATGGTTCACTGGGAAAGTTAACTGATTTTCCAGTTTTATTCAGACTTAGCTTCCACTGAATGTAATACGTCTTGGAGTGTTCTTTTAGGATTGGCCTTCCAAGGTCTCAGTCCCCACCAGTCCTGAGTGTCCGTGTATTCACTTCCCTACATGGGCTTCCTTCATTCGTAACGTGGCTACTTGCACATCAGTAGAGCTGAATGTATGGACTTCTACCTGCAGAAGTGGGTCCCATGGTTTTTACACTGTTTTTATTCCCAGTAGCCGTAGCTTGCTTCATTTAGTTGTAACTGCCTCTAAAGACCTCAGGTTCTCCAACCACAGGATGAGTACAGCATCTCTTTTGCTCTGTCATGCCAGGCTTCCTCATTGCGTCCTACAGTAAACTCATATTTCCTTCTCCAAAGCATGTCTGTCTGCCTGGTTCTTTCTACCAGTAAGCTGCTGTAAGTATCCCAGCTGCTAGCACTTTGCTGGGAAAGTTCCCACAAGTCCATCTTGAAAGTTGTGTCACAAGTGGAAGAGTGAGAATTGATTTAGGCTGGTTCCTAAGGAGAGGTGGCTTTTGTCACCAAGCCCTCCACCAGCCTCCTCCACATGACATCTGGGCTTGGTGGCCAGTAACAACCAAGTTCAGTGAAGAAGAGGGAGACCCAATCAAAGGTTCCCTTTTAAGGGAATGTTGCAAGGGTTGGAAATATTTCAATTAATTAATACTAAGTATTAGTCATTAGAATTGCTGCACTTTGTTTATCGAAATTGACACTGTGGTGTTAACCTGCCATGAATAAAATTCTATTTTTAGACTATATTAATGCACTTGATATGGTGTGTGTGCGGCTGTGTGCATGTGTATTTATACGTACATACATTTAGGAAGACATACGTGCTTGATTCTTTTCCTGCTAGAACAAAGATAGAAGATTCTGGTGTCTGTGTTAAACTGCAACAGTAGCATTAACATTATCCACTAAAAGGTCTGACACTAAAATAAATCAGCCAGCCTGCCAAAAATCTCCCCAAAAGAAAAGTGCTTGAGACCAATTAAAGCTACTTGTGCTGTGGGAGGTGTAGATTAGGGGGTCCAACCTGTGGCCCAGGAGCTGTAGGGTGCTTATGAGCAGTTTAAACACGACTCTCTTGACGGCTGTCTGTATTTCTGTGGACAGGGCGATTTTAGTTTTGCTGTCCACAGTATGGAAACTGTGCAGTTTGGACAGTACTGGTGAAGATGTAAAGCAAGAAGGTGCTGCAGCCAAGGAGCCACAGCCTTGTACCAGGACCAGTTGCTGCTGGGGGAGATGGGCCGAGTGCAACAGGAAGGCTTGGCTTTCAGGAAGCTTTTGCTGGGCATTTTGTAGGACCAGGCTATGCTGACTGAGGCTGTTTCACATAAAAAATAGCAGTTGTTTCTGTGAATTTGCTGTTAACTTCCTTCCCTGTTTCTGGATATAATTTTATATGACTTCATGCCAAGCCAGTGGAGGGAGAGGGGGAGAAGGAAAAAAAAAACAACTGAAAAATCCAACTGCATTTTTCAGTTTGATTGTTTGAAATGTATTTAGCTTTCAGCAATGAGAGAAGTCTGTTTGTGCTGATTAGAAGCTATTAAATGTAAACTATGGGAGGTGACTTCACTTGAACTGTGCTCAATTATGTATATGGGTTCTGATAGCAACCAAACTCCATGTGGTGTACCAGAAATGTGACCTGTAAATTTCAATCCCAAGAATAACCAAAAGAAGATTATTTTTTAAATTAGCTTTCAGTCAATCAGTGCTTTGATCTCTAGTCATTTTTAGATGAATGAAGCTACCAAGAACTTTGATAAGCCAGTTGCTTAGACTGCAGAGTGAAGTTAAACTTGATAAACACACCTACATACTTTTCCTACTGTTTGCTTTGTTGTTTGGGTTTTTTTTTTTTCTTTAAGTTTACAGGAAGGTCCTGTAAGTTACTGCCCTTTCTGGTGTTCGAGCAGTGAAGGTAACTTTTTTTTTCCCTCCCAGCTGTGGAGTTTGTAAGATACAGCAGAGCGCAGGTATCTTGCTGCACAGGCTTCGCCGGAACCTGCTGAATCTGCACTGTGCAGTCACGTAGCCGAATTTCACAGTCCGGCTGAGCTCCTTGAGGCTTCTCTAACTGTTTTGCGCCTAAGATTTGCCAGATGGAAGGAGCGCAGTGGAAAGCCTCATTGGGATTGGTGGGAGGATGACTTTTTATGGGAAGCTGGTTAAATTCCTTCTGGCTATGCCTGTTGTAGTACTGCATGGTCACCAGGCGAAAAATGTACTGTTCCCAGATGTGCTCGACTGTCATCATGATTACTCCCTATTAGGAACTAGTAATGAATCATAGCTGTTGTTATCTTTTATATGTTTGTATAACAAATAGTTTTGGAGTTCTGAAGAGTTTACATACTGGAACTTGTGTCTGCCAGGAAAATGCATGTGTGCTTTGTGTTAGAAGATTACTTTACAGTCAGATAAGTGCTGAGCCTCCCTTCTAGAGGCATCCTTCTGTAAGAACAGCTGTGCTGGACAGAATTGTTCTGCTATGAGGCAGAAGAACACGTGCCTTGATGGGTGATCTCCCACTGCTGGAGACCCAAGGATGTACGCTCCCTCTGAATCTTCCTACCTCTTGGGTACAAAGGGAGGATGGAGGCAAGGTGAGGGAAAGTGTCGCTGCAGATCAGGGTCTGGGTCAGGATGCCTAAGGGCTGGGCTCACCCGCAGTGCTGTGCCCCAGTTTTAGGGAATTAGCTTGACCTACCGATCTGACTGAATGTATGGGGTGGCAGTAAGGCATGTTTGCTGTTTTATTTCTCTGTTTCTGTCTCCAAGTATAGTAACTAATTTTTTAAGTTTTACATTTTAGTAGAGTGAGGTCATGTTCCTATGAATATGTTTAATGGGATGTTTGCAAACCACCTACCGTTCTCCTCCATGGGGAGAGGAGACCCCAAAGGAGGGATAGGCATTTACTCACAGGGTGTTGCTCACCCTGTGCAGGACCAGGACTCCTCCTCCCCCTCCAGCAGCATCGCAGGGGCTCTGGTCCACTCACCTGCAAGCCTGGGGATGGCAGTCGGCAGCACAAAATCTCGGTAGGGAGCCAATGTTGCCCCAGCAGCATGTCCCACAGTGTCTGTGCTGGTGCCACCAGGTAGAGACTGTGAGGCTTCAGGGTCTCCATGTGTCAAAGATGTGGGAACTCACTGCTTGAAATCTATTGAAAGTTACCCTCTCAAGCACGTAGGAGTAAATATCTTTTTTTTCCCCCTTCTTTTTTGGGAGTGTGTTATTTTGGGTGTGGAGTTATGGAAAACACAATACCTGCTTCTGAAATAATATGCTGCATGGTGCATGAAAGTGCAAGTTTTCAGTCTGCTCAGCTGAGCAATTACGATTTCAAAGTCAGTCTGGAGTGTGGTTTCTTAATTTATTTATTTTTTCTTTTTTTTTCATGCAGAGCTGAGCATGGTTTTGTTGTATGAGATAGAAGAAACATGAAAAAGAGACATTGAAGAAATGTTCGTCTATTTTTATGTTGGACTAGGCATCTGTTATTACATTTAAAAAGTGAAGATTAGTCAGTAGGAAATTTAGCATGGACAAATATCAGAAGTTAATGGGATTTGAATAAAATTATTCTGAATTCTGGTAATGATAACAACTTCTATTTTACTATAATATAAATAGGATGAATTACTAATAAGAGCTTCAGCTTCTTTGTAAATGCACTTTGCACATCAAACAGGACATGCAAGGCTTCTTTCATAAATGGTTTTTACAGAGGAAATGTGTAACAGTGGCCCACAATAATGGGAAAATAACTTGGGATTAACTGTTTGCTAATAGAGAACTTTGAATTTTTTGCCAAATAAATTATATTGTAGAACAAGGTTTTCAAGCTTTTCCAGCAAGGAGTACTGCAGAACAAACCACAGGGCAGGAAAAGCTCACGTACGTTTGGGTAAGAAGAACCAAGACTGGCATACTGTACGTGTAGTGTATCTTAGACAGGAGATGTCCACAAGGTATTTTTGCAGTCGTCTTCTACGTGAAAGCTGAACAAGGCTAATGGAGCAGTACAGTTTTACTCTGGGATAAATTACTGGTTTTTGCTATGCAAATCTTATGATTGTAATTAGGCTAGGATTTGGACTGCTGTGTACACTGATCTTTGTTCCCTCTGCGTACAGGAGCTAATTCTAATGCTGCAAAACAGCACAGCAAATATCAACCACTGCTCAGCCGATGATCGTTTCTCGCAGGGCTTCTTGTTTGAAGCGGACATTTTAAAAGCAATGATTTACGTCTACCTTCACAGGGCACGTGAATCATACTGCAGGCATCTTGTGGGCCACCGAAGCATTCAGGTACTGTAAAGTCTCACTTGAAAGTAGAGGTTGAAGAAAACGCAGGAAGGACTGCCTGATAGGCATCTAGTTTTTAGCAAACTGATTTTAAAAAGTGGTGTTCTGCAGCTGATTGGTTAAGGAGCTGGTGGTATGTTTGAGCTATCACGACAGTGATTGCAGTTCCTAGTATGGCTATGTATAGCTCCTGTTATCTCTGCAGCCGGACTTTGTGTAACTGCAGCCTGTGGCTCCTTGCCCACGCTAATGAGCTCTCCCCGAGGCCGGGCTTGTGCCTGTGGGGGTGGCACGGCGCTCCAAAGCTGCTGCTGTTTTGGAAACCTGAGTTTGTTAACTGTGCTCAAGTCCAGCTTGCCCAAGCCACCGTGCCAGCTTGGCTACTGCTGGCCGCGGGAGCTTGTCCTCATGCAATGTGGCCAGCCCCAGAGCTGTCTGGAGGACGAGGCAAGCTGGCCACCAAGGCTGCCAGGCTGTAGTCTGCCCGAAGGAGAGCTGTCACCTAGACTTAGACCTGGACTGAGGGGAAGTGCCAGCATGGTGAGGACGGTACAGGTGAGCCACACTCACAGCCCATTCTCCTCCCCAGGAACATGGCTGCCAGTGTTGTGGTGAGCTCTGTGAGCTCGTGTGGTGGGAGTGCATCTTGCAGGCAGTGGGTGTCATTCTTCCGGTGACCCAAAGGGCAGGGGGAAGCCATGGCTGCCGGCCGTGCCTCCCAACGGCTGGGCAGAAGCGGGAGCAGATGCATTCAGGCGCAGGGGTACCAGGCTGGGGTGTACAGGAGACGTACCCTGCTCTTAGCCCGTCCAGTGGCAGTTCGCTAGTCAGGAGCACCTCATCCCTGTGATAAGGTGGTGGCTGCACACCCGCAGCCTGGTCGGAGTCTGCACCTGCACCCATACTGGACTCTTCTGTACGTGTGCCTCCCCACTGCTGCAGTGGAGTCCAGCAAAATAAAAATTTTAGCAGCTACAAGATCTATTAGCTTGTGTAGTTTTGTCTACAGATAGATAAAAAAGGCATTATTTGGAACTTCTTCAGAATCATTGCAGACAGAGAAAGAACAAAAACAATATAGCTCTGCTTCTCTAAAGATATAGTAAATGACACTACCTGGTTTTTAACAGCTTGTAACCCCTGTGAATCTCGTTTATTTCTTTTTTGTTGCCTACTCATCTAAATCACAGCAAAGCAGAGGAACTGAGGCAGTTTTTTTTTTTTCTTGCATGCTTGCACATTATCAAGTATTCCTGTAAAAGTTGCATCAAATCCATTAATTTTGTGTAAACACAACTTAAGGGAGCAGGGAAACTGTAAAAGCATCAAGTGAAGTACTAAAGTGCCTAACAGAAAGCAGAAAAAGCCTTCTTCACAGAAAGTGATTTTTCTAACCAAGTGTATTTTATTCCTAGCACTAATACGACAAAGTGTGTGTTGTTTCCATAGCTGGGTGCTCCATATTTCAGAACAGGTTAGAGTGTGTTCTGAGGCTGTTGTTGAAAAAATTACATTTTACTTAAGCAGCCAAGTTAAAAGGGCATAAAATCTATGTGAGTTTTGCAAGCCAGTGCCATGCTGCAGCGATGATAATGCATACATTCGTTTGCCAACGGCATCTGTAATTTAGCACGGAAATACCAAGGATTGTGACTTGGTCTGTAGTTATCTCTGATGAAGAATGTGAACTTGACAGTTTTGCACTGTTAGTTTGGGGGGAAGACATTACAAAGACCTCTGTTGCCCAGGGTAATCCCTAAAGTTACTATATTTATTGTGGTCCAATCCTGTGCTTCTGGTACACCTGGCAGTTTTTACTGTGCATAAATTCAGAGTCAGGGTACTAACATGCTGGTGTGGGATCAAAACCACTGTGTAGTGAACGTAATTCCAGGATGCCTGTTAAATAACTAATTCATCTAGTTGTCTTCATATCACATGTAATAAAACATCAAAAATCCTCGAACAAGCCTTGGGCAGCTGTGGGTATTTCAAGGTGCCGCACAGCAATGCCAGTTCGGAATCCCAAGCCATACTAGCAAGGTGCTTAAAAACCACTTCCAGCTCTGCAGCTAATTTGATTCAATGCTAGCTGATGGTTTCATCACGCCAGTTAGGCATGCCACCTGGGGAGCTGTCTCTGCGGCCTCTAGCCTCGGTGGCATGCTCAGCACCTGTTTGGATGCAAAGTGGTCCCTGATTTTGAAGGAGTGCCTCCCCAGCACCCACACCACATGAATTGTTTCAGACCTTATGTCCTAGATCCGGAGGAGCAAGGGAAATTAGCTAATGGTGCACTAGTGTTGAATTTGGAGGCTGATTCAAGGGGAGATGCTTTTTCCCTGCTTTCCCTTTTCAGCCTTCCCGTGAGCTGCCCACCCTGGGGCCTCCATGGTGGGCACTGCCCTGGGGCAGCTGGAAGGTTTGCTCAGGACCTCGGCAATGATGAATCACAGAGGCATGGCATGGATTGATAAGGTCGTGTACTTTATGATTAGATACATCCTCTCTCTAACAGCAGTTCTTTGTCTCCATTTTGCTTTTGGTAATGTTTTTTCAGCAGTTTGCATACAATGACTCTCCAAGTAGGAGCTGTTTGACTTGAGACAAAGTCGCTATTATTCTAGGTAAGCTCAGGAAACCCTCATAATTTTGTTGCCCTCAGAAGACATAGATTGTTGGGAATTTATTTAAAAGCCAGTTAAGTTAAATCACCAAGAAAATATTTTTTTTCTTGAAGCCTAGTTGTAAAGGACTTTCAGGTACATAAAACAGTGTGTAACAAGAAAAATCTGCCTTGCAGCTGTATTCTTATTTTTTTTTGTGCATTTTAAGTGGTGGCTGTAGAGTGGCATGTTCTTGATCTGTAGCACTAGCAAAAAAAATCATGTGTTTCAGCTATTCGTAGTGCAGGTGTGCAGTCTGGGAGCCATGGCAAAAGAAAACTATGACATGGTCCCCAAATTAGTGAAAAATATAGACTACTGCAGTGCCTGCATCCTGACCAACACGCAAGTGTACCTCTTCTTTTAGAGTTGATGGAGAACCCAAAGAACTTAGGAGGAACACTTCCGGCTTATTTTGGGAGATTTGGGACCAGACTCCTGGCGTATAATTTAGTTAGGTGACTACTTATGTTTACAAACCGAAACCTTTTTGAGCTACCCTGAATATGACATTTATGGTGCTATTGTCCTTTCTCAAAGACCATCTCCATTGTCTCTCCAGGGGGTGTCCCCTGAGCCCTTATGCTTCTCTTGACCTCTCTTTGGCCATGAGCCCTGGTCTGTGGTGAAGACTGACCTCTCCTGCCCCAGTCTCTGCTACAGTGTCCTGTGGCTCCCTTGGACTCTCTTGGCTGTTCTGGCTCCCCTCCTCTGCTCCTTATTGTCGCTTACTGAATAGACTTGCTCAGCAGAGTTTTCAGAAGTAAAACAAAACGAGGTGGTCATGGGTGACCAGTATCAGCTTTTCCTTTTAACTCAGTTGTAGAGCGTAGTTGGCTCACTGGTTTGTTTTCTACTGTCTATAAAAAGGTTTTGTGCAAGAAGTCCCCTTTTTCCCATCGCCCTATGTGACACCAGTGCCGGGATGACCTTCTGCTGGAGAGTCTCATTGCTCAGTTGTGTCGCTGCTCCATATAAGTTTCCCTGGCAACAAGTTTGAGCTACACTGAACCAAAAATATCTCACTGTGCTGCGGGAAAGTCAGTTTGCATACATGTATTTCTTGTTAATGACTTCCCTGCATGGTTTGTGTGTTCAGCCTGCAGATGTCATTATTGTGAAACAGAGACTGGGAGATGCGGCGTGCCCCTTTTGCTTACTTTCACAGGCAGCACGGTCTATGAGCAGGCTGCCCTTGTCAACTGAGTTGTGACTGTAAGACCCATTGTACTCCATTTTTCATGGTACACCAAGGGTCTTGTCTTCCACTGAGATTGGTCTGTGCAGGCTCACAAAGTGACAGTGATCTTTCCTGAACTCCTTGGATCTCTGCAAATTACCTTGGTTATTATTAGCACTTTGCCCTTCTCATTTCTGTATAAATGTATGCACCTTGATTTATAGGTGTGCATGCTGTGAGCTCCAGTTTTGCTGCCATCCTAGTCTTCAAAGACAGAGTTCGTAATACTTGCAAACGAACACGTGTATAAATCTTTGGAGGTCAGGACCCACCACTTCGCACAGGAGAGAATGCACAAACTGGAGGTGTTACTTCAAACCTTCCTAGTTCAGTTTTGGCTTGTAGATAATCTTTTTGCTACCTAATGTAGAACAGTGGTTTGAAGAAAAGCATTGGTAATTCAAGATGTGTTCTCAAGGTGACAAAATTAGAAGAGACTAAATTGGAGAGCAGTATGTCATTTTTAGTAACAGGTTCCCTTTTCTGGATTTGTAGGGTGTGAGGATTGCGGTAAAAGCCTTATAGGAGAATGCAGACTCCACGGACCACTCATCAGGGCTAAAGATAGGGTTATTCCTAGCCGAGCCCGTCTCACCCTACCTCATTACCTCACTTTGCGAGTGTTGGAGCTGCGAGCTGGAAACCAGCAGAGTAAGTATTTTAGCTCTTTTTCCCACATTTGAGAAAGTGGAGACAAAAATACTAACACTGGCTTGTTTTCATGAATAACTCAAGGCATAATTGGGTATTAACAGTATGAAGACTATTTTCAGCTGAGCACAGCTAAAGCTCACATTCAGCTACTGTTTTTTATGACTGATTTCTAGTAACTTTGGTGCATAGACTGACGATAGGATGTTAGCCAGAGCTGGTGTGACATTTAGCTGTGGGCAATCAGTTAACTCCGTTCAGTCAATACAAGTTTAATGAATGTTGAATTTGTATCTAATAGTAACAGCCATGCACTATTACATATTTTTTTTCTTTTCCCCAAGAGTGCAAAACAGGAAAGAGTATTCAATAAGAGGTCAGAAACAAAATGGTAAATAACATCCCTCATCCACCCTCAGCAAACTCAAAGAACACAGGGGGTTAATTTGCCTTTTGCAGCATCTTCATATTATAGAAAGACTGTTGTTTCCTTTTGAGGGCAGGGCAATTTGAATGCCCAAACTTGAACAAGGGAACAACATCCTTAGTGTGTAAATTTTCCACAGCTACCTGTGTAAAATTAGTCCTGCCTAGACTGCATTTCAGAAAGAGAATGACAAGGTGCCTGTTGTGTGGCACCATTGGTATTAGGCAGGGGAATAACTAGAATGATTAAAATGGCTAATGTTGTGTTTTTATAGATTCTCTCCACTCATATTGGGAGAAAACAACCTTCTAAATTATTCCAACAAGCAGAGCACTATGATAACATTAGCTTGTAGATTGAAGAGTATCAATACATTTATGTTGCATACTCCGTTTAATATACTGTCATGGATTTTAGACACTTTTGAATTAAGTGTAATACCCATTTTTAAAAAAATATGTGTACATATTTACATCCTTTTTTAGATTCTTCCCATTAGAATTATTTACCTACGTTATTGGTCTAGAAGAAGAATTCATGTGTTCTGCACTATTGTGTTTCTCTCCGGTTTCATAACTGTAAATATACAAGAAATAGTTTGTGATGTCTGTATTAATATTAGACTGGTCTTTTTTTATTCACAGTCCTTGGAGTATTTGCAAAGAAGGTAATACAGAAGAGAACACAGTTTGGTCCTTACGTTGGTCAACTGTCTACAAAACTGACCCGCTATGATGAGAGCAGGCTAGTCCTGCAGGTAAAAATCCAGTGACTTACTATGAAGTGCATATGTGTCTTTAACAGTTCACATGTATTTATGTATTTCAACCAGTTAGTTTGCCATCTTATCTAGTTAATTAATTGTATTTCTGATTTGTATGTATGAATGTAGATCACATTATTCGACAGACAGCATAACCTGAAGTACCAAAATGTTCCTGTATATTGTGTTTTCTAGAAGTTTTCTTTCCTGCTTACTAGTTTTGCCACTTCTGGGGTGATTTACTTGTCAAACAGCTCTTGATAAACTTTTCATAGAGCACAGCTACTGAAAGTCTTGAAGGGTAGTATTGTCTTTCCAGATAAAACAAAAGGATTTATGCTTAACACCATGCCACCGAGAGGGTTAAGTTTGTGCACTAAGTTAGCAGTAGTGGTGGAAATGTGTGCTAAGGCACCTTCTTAGTAGGGAGGAGCAGTGCAGGGATGGGGAAACACGTCTTAATGATGTGATTATATACAAACTTCGACACACAGTGCACTAACTCAGTTTATTTAGTCAGACTATTACTTAGGGCTGGTACCATCCCTTGCTGCATGTGCAGATACTGAGCATCTCATCTGGACCGTGACGCTATTGTTTGTACTTTATCCAGCACAAATAGTGACCTCTCAGGACTAGCCTAGCTTAGACATATCTACATGCACATCCTTTCCCACGGGAATTCCTTGGGAGTGATAGTTTATCATAATCCTCTACGCCCCGGTCTTTGCATTGTGCTGCAGGGGGTCATGCCTAGGCACACCTCTCTGTCATACAGTAAGTCCGTGGTCAAGCCACAGCATCCATCAGGACTTCCTGACAGGTCACAGTTCTTCTAGAGCCTGCATCTCATATCAGGCCCACTCAGCCCCCAGGAGAGAGGGACAAGCAGCAGCTGTCCTGTGACATGCTTTATGTCTTCATTTGAGCTTTCTCCAAAAGCTTGGGACTAGAAAATGCTGTGTGGTGTGGAGGAAGGCATAGGTACAGATACTTCTGTAATTTTGTTTGAGAGCAGAAGTAATAGCTTCAGTAATTGCTGTAAACTTCATTTGCTCATGGAAGTAATGTGAATGGCCTGCCAGGAAAGTAACACTGTCCTTCTGTAGGATTTTCATGGCACGTTGACACCAGAGAAGATTTGTTCTTCTCCGTAACTAAATTTCTTCCATCTTTTTATGAGACACTTTCGTTCTTACAGAGGCAGAAAACATGCTTCTCTAACAAGCTTGTGAGCACGGATGAGCTAAGCACCCAGTTCCTTCCTCTTCACCAAGCCATTGTAAACCACACCCTGTCCTCTTATCAGTCAGACCCGTTTGCTTAAAAGTGTGAGACACAGCTCTGGCTGATGAATGGGCTGTTTCTGCAGAAGAGGAGACTTAGAGTCCCAGGTTTCCTACATTACAGCAGTAGCTGCCTTGACTTCTCTCTAGCAGCATTCTGAGTATGTGACCAAACTTGTCCAACAGGCAGGTGTTTTCATTACAAACATGACAAAGTTAGATAAAAATAGTTCCCAGAAGCAATGGAAATGCAGCTTTTCTTTTCAATGAAGTGCTCAGTTATGTGGTTAGTAGACCAGATACCTGCTGTGCTGATACCTGTTGTGCAGCTTCAACTGTCCGTGTTTGAGACTAGGTTGCAGAAAAGCAACCACATAGAGGTCAGGAGCGTTTCCCTCGTAGAAGCATTCTCTTGGAAGGGAATCTAGGAAGAATGAAGTAAAGCAAAAAGAAAGAGATCTTTCTGGCACAATTGTTCATTTGTATTTACTTTTGCATTGTTAAGGGGAAAAAGAGAAGACTGTTAAAATGTCATTATATTGTTTGTTACCTCTCTGGACTTATTACACAAGTTACACCATTGTTCCATGCAAAATGTAGTGTTAATACAGTACTGAAGTTTGAGATTATCAAGTACTCAGGAAGTACATTAAGGCATAAAGCTTATCTTTCTACCTGCCTGCACTTAGTTCTTATATTATCTTTATATAACATAAAAATGTTGAAATATAAACTGGAAATACATACAATGGCCTACAGTTATTTTAGTAGCTGGGTGCATTGCACGGATTCGTTCTTAACTTTCTTTTGCACTTGGTATTCTTTAGGAGTGATCTGTTTCAAAACAACCACTATTTCAAAGGACATACCACCACCAAGACAGGGTAAATAACTTGACAGCCATGATTCCAACTTAAGGAAAACTAATGTGCCTTGGTTTTATCATGTTCTTTCTCCTGTCCTCCCTCTTTGTTTCAGGTATTGAAAGATGGAGGGAAGTACTTTCTGGACACTCCCAATGAAGACTGTGGAAACTGGATGATGTTTGTCCGGCTAGCCCGGAACCAAGAAGAGCAGACCCTTGTGGCTTATCAGCACTGTGGAGAAGTCTACTTCACAACTGTTAAGGTAGTTAAACCCACATTGCTTTACTCATCATCCAAATGGAAATTTATAGGCAAAGGTTCTGAAAGGCTAACCCTTTTACAGATGAAAGATTGATTATATTCTGCCAACTGGGTCTTTATTACATACCACCTTTTATATCACTTAATCCGTATAAAGCAGTGGGTTTTCCCATAAAAGGTGGTGTGTACTTGCTGTTGTGGGTAGTGAAGAAACTGAGCAGGGGGAGACAGAAGTATCATTCATGATGGAGGTGTTTAAACGTGAATGTTGTAAAGGTCTTTAGTTCCAGACAGGTACACGGTGAGATTATCTAGCATTGTTACATTCAACCGTACTTCATCCTGGAAAGAACAAACACATTCCTTTCCTTTATTACATTTTTGGACACATGTTGTATTCTGAGTACATTACCAGGTGCTCAAGAACAGAGTGCTATGTAGAATCTTTATGTACTATTTTCCATGCTCATTAAATCTGAAGATTTAACTGCAGAACTTACAATACTGCAATGTTGTCATGAAATGATCAGTTTATGTTAGAGACTCTGGATTGCATCTTGGTCTGAGGAGAGAGAGCAAAGTATTCTGTATTTATAAATCATACTAGAACATACAGTCTTGTTTTTTGATGTTTTGGCCACTTTCTCAGGCAAAGTTTGTTTTAATCAGAACTTACTTTTTGTACACTTAGGAAACTGAAGTCTCTATGTTGAACATCCATTGTTTTCCTTTTTTGTTGTTAAATTAATGCTTGTATATCATTGTGAGCAACATTAAAAGTAATAAAAAGAAAGAATGTTAGTCAAAAGAAGTTACTGTGGGATTAAAATCAAGCATTTCAGTTTAATTTCCAAGACTGGCACACATTTCTTGGGATAGTAGTGTTTTGTGTCTCCACCTGCACAGTGAGAAGAATATTTACCACACAGGATGGTGTGAGAATAAGTTAACAGTGATAACATTTTACACTTCCAAAGTATTTTATAATAGTGTGAAGTATAATTGCTTTTGGATTAATATTAAAACAATTATTTTTAAAAAAGAAAATCAATGTAAAACAGCATATGCTAATTTGAGACATCGTTTAGGCTGTGTTTGAGTTTCTGATGCAATCCATACCATTTGAGATTTCAGTTTGATTTGACAGTGCATACTCTGTTTGTAGAACTGATAGGATTAATAATACTATATTTGGGAAGCATGAACAAATGCTTTTCTGAGAAGTTGTAGTTATGAACTGGTAACTTACAATTTCCAGTATAATTTAAATACTACTGAACCAGCTCTTTGCTGACTTCAGCAGAACTCTGCTCATTGTCATCAATGGAGAGTTGCATCCCATGTACTGACATGAAGAGTATCTTACAATGAGGAATGTGTCTTGGAACCTTTACTGTGCTGTGTATCATAGGGAGTTGTTTTGGTTTTATTTCTCTTAAATTCCAGTATCATTCGTGGTACTGTGTCATCCTGCAGATTTTGTCCTGGTCAGCAGAAGTGATAGCCTTTTGCTACGCTTAGGCACACCCTGCTGGTCACAGGATGAGGCTGCCTTAGGGCTGGTTATAAAGACATTTTTTCAAGATATTTTGAATAAAGTCTGCTAAGTTAGGAGCAGAAGGATTGGCTCCTCTTCCCACTTTTTACAGAGAGGTGGGATCTTGGTGACATGAAATTGAAGCTACAAAAGCATACATGTAAGTGGCATACTAACAGCACCATTAGCAGACTTGCTGACCTAAGAACTGCAGTCCCTAGAAATAAGTGCTTTAAAAAAAAAATAGAATTGTGAGGAAGTAAAAATCAACCACGGTTGCTGTTTGTCTGATCACAGAAGAGTTTTGTGTGGGTGCTGCAATAGCTTTCTCTTACTGTCACAGGTGAAACAGAGTAAATGACAATTTGTAGTGGCTTTGGATACTGGTGGTTAATCTCAGTTTTACTGAGATCAGAGCTTTTGCCTTACTTGACTATTTCACACACTGATGGACTTGCTCTCCCTCTGCAGTCACACTGATTAGGTCTCAGCTTCCCACAGAAGAGATTGCCGCTGGTCCAGGAATGTCAGGCAGAAAGTCATGACAGTATCGTGCTGTGCAGCTGTTTGTGGATACCAGTCTGGGCTGTCACTGGCCAAGGTTCCAGGGCATCCCCAGGCATTTGTCTCTGTGGAGCTTCCCCAGGCTTGGTTTTCTCCACCTAAATAGACTGTATGCAGGAGCACAATGCATGATCGGCCTCCTAGTTGGTGGTTCTGCCTCATGTCCTTTATTTAGTGGAGAATTCAGCACATACCATTTCAGTTTAGGCCAGGTGTTACCAAAACGTACAACCAACCCATACTGGCTGTAGTTAGCAAGCAGGTTTGTGCTTGAGAGTTCAGAAGTTTGATTTTCAACATTATACACATAATTATCTGTCACCTGTCAGCATTCACAGTCTAAGTTGTCTTTCACATACCATGCTTATCCAACACCAATGTTATAAAATAAGTGCATTTTAAGATGTCACATTTTGTGGAATAAGACTCAGCTGCTCTTCTTCCAGGCTAGTTTGTTCTTTTCAGTGACACAAGTTTAGCTTAGTTAAAATAAAACTACAAGTACAGTTGCAACAATGTTGGGTTTTATTATAGATGAAGAAAATTGTGTACGGGGCCAGGGAGTCGTATAAATCATGACCCCAAAGTTAGTTTTCTCCTTTGATTTTGAATAACTAATAGATCTTTAGCCAGTAAGTGTAATCACTCCTCTCTTTTTCTATTTGCTGCATTATTGACTGAATGTATTTGTCTGAGGAGGTCATAGTCCAGTCCAAGGAAAGATTTGGGCAGACATGACTGGGTGGGAGACTGCAGATTATGGGCTCCCTTAGTCCTGTGTGGGAAGGCTTCAGTGGAAGCAAGGCAGAGGTATAATAAAGCACATGCATAGTGAGCCTAACACGTTAAAGCCAGCGCATGAAAACGCGCAAATTTGACTTGTGGTACACACATTGCTCAACTCTGCACCTGTGCTCAGTGAGTGCAACTTATCCAGGAGGCATCCAAGCCATTGTGCATTCACGATGTGTTTTTCCTTTGCCTGTACCCTATAGTTAAGTGTTGTGTCCAGTGGGCTTCGAGACATCAACAAACGGGCATGGGATATTGCTTGGAAAGACTGCTGTATGGCTGGACATCACAGACAAATACATCTCACTGAGCAAAGCTCATGAAAGCTGAGGGCACCCCTCCTGCTATTGCCGCCCCCGCCCCCCCCCCCCCCCCCCCCCCGCCCCAATCTCTCTACATATGCATTTCTGCTTTTAGAAACTGTGAAAGTGTCAAACTCCAGTGGATAGTAATGCTCAGAAAGTGTTTGAATCTTGAACCTAAGTTACCAGTAATTTAAGCAGATTCAAAGAATGCAACTTCAGTAAGAACACTAAATTGCACACCTCTGCCCCTCCAATCTTCAGTATTATTTGGTATAGAAAAATTGCCAGAATTAAAGATGTGCTGTTTTCTTCCATTCACAGCCAATTGAACCCCACACAGAATTGAAAGTATGGTATGCTGCCGATTATGCCAAATTTATGGAAGCTTCTGCAGTCTTCATTAAAGAAGAATCTGATGTCTGTCCTTTGCCCCCAGTAGCAGTAAGTACCTCTAATCTGCATTCAAGCCATCACCAGACATAGTGAATTACAGTTTATTTACCTGCTTTCTCCATTTATGTAACTCTGGTAATGCTGGGATAGACCATAGAGTAGTTGGCTAATGCAAAGCTAAGAGCAATTTTAACAAACAGCTACTCAGAGAAAGGCTGCTTTTCTCCTGTGTTTGTAATCCAGTGGTGCTATTAGATGTAGCTAGGAGTAAGTGGCACCAGTGGGATGTGTTGCAAAGACTTAAGATTGGCATTAATTTGTAGATAACCAAGCTGTCCAGCCTTAGACTTCTTTCACCAATTCCCCTTTGTTGTGCTCTGACTGGATGGTCAGATGATGCACTGATTATTTGAGTCTTTCCTGTGCAATAACCCTTCTCTTCTAATACCAATACCTTCCCCTCTGTATGATGGTGGGAATCCTTAAAATGAGAGGAAAGGTTTAAGTGTTGAAAATGTGGCTGTGAAGATTGATACCTAAGATAGAAGGAAATGTTAAACAGGAAATACAAATGAACCAGGAATTCAGAGGTGCTCTGAAATAACCCCATTGCTGCTTTTGTGTATGAGGCCTTCAGAAAGAAGGTGTGGGAGAGCCACAGCATCAGACATGAAGAGAGAGGAGTGCTCCATCTGTAAATAAAGACAGAGTGGACATAGCCTCACCATGCTCTCCAGAGCAAGCTAGCCCAAGAGCAAAGGAAAGTATGGACAGTCTACTTATGTAAAATATAGAGACAGCTAAGGAAGTACATGGTCATGTATTAACTGGAAGTACATTTCATCAGTTACTGGGATTTTTTTGTAATTGTTTTTCACTGGAATTTTTAGAATGTCAATATTTAGAGTGAATTCAATTGAATGCAGTAGACCTCTTACTTCCACAGAAATAATACTTCCAAATAATGCATTGCTTGCCAAAAGAAAATGCTTTAGTGCCTCTAAGTCAGGATAGGCTTGAGATCCTCCAACCTAAGGTGTTTCTTTGAGTTTAAGAAAGTCTAATGCCAAATGCCAAGCTAAGTGAGGAAGTCTCTCCTGGAGGCATTGACCATTGCTGTCTGGTAAAGCATTGAGTCAGCCCAAAACATAGGGAAATCTTGTATGGCTAGACTACATTTGTGTGCAGAAACCCACCCATTTTTTTGTATGGTTGCAAGAGCAGATAAATTATGTCAGCCTAAGGATAAAGTACAATTTGCAACTGCTTTTATGAGTAATTCCATAAAAGGAACAAATGTAGAGACTTTGAAATTCAGTAAGCACAGATAAACAAAGGTGAAGGACTCAGGACTGTTACAGTAAATGCTAAACAAAAACATGGAAATGGGTATTTGGTCAACTATTTTTTTTCTCTTCGAGATTATAGACTCCTAAAGAGAATCCATTTCCAGTTGAACAGCTGTGTGGTAGTACATTGAAGTAAATATTGCCAAGGACAAGAACAGGTCTTGGGAAAGACCAAGAGAAGGTGTAGGGTCAGTGAGAAGAATACAACCTTTTCTTAGAATGGCTAATAAGACCAAACTGTTTCTGTTCTCATTGCAGAAAGAGCCTGTAGACCCTTGGATATGCTCCAGCTGTAGAAGCAGTTTTGCAACTTTTGCTCTGCTGGAATCTCACCAGTGTATCCATAAAGACCGAGTCCTTACCACCAGGTTCAGACCACCAAATAAATTGGGACCCGTAAAAGCAAAAAGCAAACTCAAAGGGAAACTGAGAGGAGCAGCATTAGGCAAAAGCATTGCTCAGTGCTTTGGGACCCTTTCCTGTTCCTCTGCTGCAAAGCTTAGCTGTGCCAGCTCAGGAAGCACGTGTGATCCTCTTGTGAGGTTTATACCTAAATGGAGAAACAGCCGGTCTTCACTGTTGAAGGGAAGAGAAGTGAAGCAGCCAGACAGTTACCCTTGCCGACTCTGTGGGAAGATATTTGATTCCGTTGACAAGCTCACAGTCCACACTTACGCGCACAAAGGGGAGCGCCCCTACAAGTGTTCACAGCACGGATGCGCAAAAGCCTTCATTTCCAAATATAAACTGCTCAGGTACAGCTCTGAAGGCACTTCTTTTCTGGTGGGTGTGTGGAAAAAACAAGGACATCTTTTTCTTTTGGGATGTCCTAGTGACAGTTAATCCCCAAGTTCCATTTTTTATTATTCCTGTTTTGATAGAATTGGAGAAAACTAGTCTCCCTCAATTGCAGTGGCTATTCAAAAAGATTATGTTGAGCAGTTTTAACCTACTCTATGCTTTATGATTAACAACTTCCCCCCACAAAAAAAGTCAGGCTTTTACTAATAATCTGACAACTTGTGAAAATGCCTTCCTTCAAGAGTGCCAAGTCTTGAAGCTGCAAAAGCAAATGTACTAGAGTAAATGTAAACACAATAACTTTTTTTTCTTTTTGTCTTAGGCACTCAGCCACCCATTCTCCACAGAAATCTCACCAGTGTGGCTACTGTGAAAAGACCTTTCACAGGAAAGACCATCTAAAGAATCACCTTCAGACTCATGACCCTAACAAGATGGCCTTCAAATGTGAAGAGTGTGGCAAGAAGTACAACACCAAGCTAGGCTATAAGAGACACTTGGCTCTTCATGCAGCCACCAGCGGGGACCTTACCTGTAGGGTATGTGCCCAGGAGTTTGGTGGTACTGAAGTTTTGTTGGAACACCTCAAAAGCCATGCAGGGAAACCAACTGGCAATACGAAGGAAAAGAAACATAAGTGTGACCACTGTGAGCGTCACTTCTATACCCGTAAAGATGTGAGGCGCCACATGGTAGTTCACACAGGCTGCAAAGACTTTCTATGCCAGTTTTGTGCCCAAAGGTTTGGGCGGAAGGACCACTTGACTCGCCATACTAGGAAGACTCATCCACAAGAACTGCTGAAGAGCAGGTTGCAGAATGGTGACTCAGTGGGTCTCCTTGACCAGCTTTTTCCATTGAGAGTGAAGGAAGATGCCAGCATACTGTCCCCTTTTCCTGAAAGGGTCTCTGGGCAGAATGGGATTTTGAATAGTTCAGAATCAGAGGAATACAACCGTTCACATCTTCATTCCCAGCCAAGCTTACAAACTGCTCTTCCTCTTGAACCTTCTCCTCATTTGCAAAGGATGGGCTGCACAGACAGCCTTCCAGCTGTCCATCCCACACCATGCTCAACAGCCATTCCTGCCAGCGTGAACCTTCATCAGCCTAATAAATATGACCTTAGTTCTACCTCATTTGCAGCAGGATGCCTTAAGAATCTACCAATAAAAGTGGATGTTAAAGGTTACAACGTGCATCTTCTTGAGGACCTGCCGTTACCAGAACCTCAATCTCTCCATAAAATCAGTCTCGAAGAGGCTTCCTCAGGGCCTGTAGGGGATACTAACAAGTACCCGGTGCACAAGGAGACAGAGGCAGCAGCTGAAACTGCGAGCCTGCCTTTCATGGATCTCACTCATGTGATGAGTTTCTGGCAGCTTCCACCAGGTGACAACCAGAACACTACTGGGGACATCACAATGGCATTTGGTCCAGAGGAACCATCACACAGGCTGAATGGCCTCGGCCAACAGCAAGGCCTTCAGCTAGCAACTGGTGGGATGGCTGTAAACCAGCTGCATCATCTTCCCCGCTCCTTTCCATCCACTACAAACTCTGTAACATTGCCTCATTTTCACCATGCCTTCAAATAACTCTCACCGTGTTTGGGGTTTTTCTCCTTCTTTTTTTAAGACTGTGCTTCTTTCTTAGATCTCTTAGGATGGGGTGGTTTTGGTTTGATTTGGGTTTTAAAAAAAAACTGCCCCAAAATGTTTTCAAAGCACGTTATGAACATGGTAGTTAAATTCATGATGTTAATAAACAAGAAGGTCTATTTTTCATACTACTATTAGCTTTTTAACATATGACAGTAGCAGAACTAACATATTTCCCTCAACATCTTCTATATTTTTGTTCCTTACCTTTCATGCAAACCACTGAATAAATATCTTCAGTGATAGCAAAGCATCATAACAGACACAATAAAACTATGGCTGCTGCAGTAGGGGAAATAGGGTTAGGGTGAATGGGAAGAAAGGGGAAATCACAGAAAAATAATTTTAATGAGCCATAAATCACAGAAAATTTATACACGTGGCAAACGTAGCAAACGATTTATCAACATCACATAGATTTCTGTTAAGCACTTAATTACTGAACTTTATGAATTTTTAATTTAAATCAGAATCATTCCAAGAATAAATCCTACTTTCTTGTTTCACTTTTTTTTTAAATGAAGATGATCACTATTGTGATTACATTTAACTAGATTTTGTTTTCTGAAGCGCACTTCCGATGTATGCATCTCCTGCATGTTTTTCCTAGGGCTGGAAATAACTACCACTTCTGCGTGACTGTGTAAGAACTGATGTACACGTGTAGTTCTTAGAATGGGAAATGAATTGTCTCAAAGTTTAGAGCAAAGCATTAATTTTCACTTATAGCTGGATCTGGCACAGTATCAGGCACTGGTCTCTAGTAAAGCACTTAAGCATTTGCTTAAATGTAAGCATATGTTATCCCATTGGGTCAACAGCTTGATTGAAAAAATAATACTTCCTACCTAAGGGGCCTTTATTGATCTTTTGTTGATAAAAATGGCCTTTATTTAATCTGGGAAATGATTATTAATTGTAGCCATCTGAAATGGGGATTCCTTCATGGAAAGCCAGCCATGGCACAGGGGAGCCCACGACCAAGCAGGACCTCTGTGGGGCCAGGGGCAGGTCCACGCATAGAAGGGTTGTGGTTGTGAGCTGAATATGAGTAAATTGTCAAACCCCTAGAGCTACTTTTCCATTAAATCCAAAGAGAGTTAATAGTACCTAATGATCATTACAAATACAGCATGAAGCAAGTGTGTTCTCGCCCATTAATCACAGAAAGATTTCCAGACAGCTTCAAATAAAAAATATTTTCTAAACAATTGCTGTTATGCTTTTAATGAACTACGCTGACATTGTATAACTACAGTGATCTGAATATTCTTACAAGTTTATCAGTACTTGGATTAAGGAAAGCTTGTATTATTGCAGTTCATGCGAGAATATGTTCTTCAGATGCGCTGTTGAGGGGTATTTTTGTTATGAAAATTTTTGGCATAAGGCAAACCAGAAGGAAATTATTTAAGATCATTCTTGTAATGACAGCAGCAGGAGGAAGAGCAGGTGCTGCAGAATCATGCCCAGTTAGCAGTTATTTAAACTACAAGCTCCAGAATAGGGAAAAGGTTGCAAACAATGTTATAAGCACATTCTACAGCTAGGCTCATATTTTCATCCGGACTTGGAAAGGTGTGTGTATATTCACTTACTGTATTGTTTTTCTTCTTCATGCAAATTGTATTCACTTGGCTTCATCCAAGTTTATGTACTTGTTAAAAAAAAAAAAAAATACAAGTTTTGTAGCACTGTTAACAGATCTTTTGTCATTTTGGTTTGTGCTTCTATAAGAGGTGTAACAAATTACTGAAATACTTGTCTTTGAATTAAAACATGACGTTAAGAAGAAAACGTTACACAAACACTGAGCTAGACTGGTGCCCGTGTTCTTCCAGCTGCTCGACTGTAGTAGGGTGCCTGAGCTCTGAGCTGCCAACAGAGGTGCTGCTGCCTGACCTCAGCCTCTTCCAACATGTAACTACGGGTTAAAGACTAAGTCTCATTCAAGTAAAAAGAAAATAACCACTTCTGATACTAAAATGCTTAAAAAGCCCACAATGATGGTGTCTACAAGTAAAACACAGAAGCAAACCTTAAATTTGCAATACTGCAGCTTTAACCCTTCAGTCCATTCAGATTTCTCCAGATTCTTGGTATCATAAATGTAGAAGCTGATGATGTCCCAGCAGAAAGGAAGGCAAATTATTTCAAAAGGTTATGTTTGCAGAAAAATTGTTTTGCTTTAAAATTCTCACAATGCAGGAGATACCCCAGAGTCATCTAATACTTAAAGTAGGGCTGGACTTCCTCATAGCTTTTGTTGGGGGGACTCCTGTGAGTGTTTTTGAGAGGCCATCAGTAGCTGAAGCTCAAGAACGCATTGCTTCTGGGCAACCAAATTCCTTGGGCTCAGTAGGCCTGTCTGGTGTGGGCCTGAATGTCGCATTGCTGAAAGAGCAATAGCTTGCTTTTGGTGGGGGTAAGGTCACAGGTGAAGCAGTGCTAAAGGAGAGGTATGGAGACAGCACCAAGTCCTCACCAGCTCTCCCTGGGCTTACCTGTGGTGTCTGAGGATGGGGCTGCAGCGAGACTTCAGGCAGTGCCAGCTGATGAGGCAGCAAGAGCTGCAGGACATGTCTGGTGGCACTGCCTTTGGCTCATGCAGGGCTGCGACAGCACCTGTGTGGGGACAGGCAGCCCCACGCAGACCGGGGTTATGGTGGAAGAAGGCAGCAGCCCAACCAGTGGCCTGTCCTCCCTCCTCTCTGGCACAGCCCATTCCTCCTCCAAATGCAAGGGCAGAGAGCTGGCATGGCGTAGCAGCTAAGAGAACAAGAAGATCTGACCCTGTGGGAGATCTTAGGCTATTTTACTTCACATCCTAATAGAGATAAGAACACTTTTTTATCTGAACTCCGCTTGAAAAATCTGTAGAAGCAGAGCAATATGTGGTAGCTGAACAACAGAATTACTATAATCGAATGATACTGTAAAACAGCAAAACTTAGTAAACATGGTCTCATACAAAAAATGTACTCCTTTTATAAAAAAAAAAAAAAAAATCATGTAAACCTCCTGAAATAATGTTAAGGAGCTAAAATTATACTACATAGAACAAAAGACCCTGCATCCTTTATGTAAACACAAGTATTTCTAGGGCTCAGTTCCTATGCCCTATCAGAAACCATGTTAATTTTTTCAGTTTTATTTACCAACTGTTCCTGTTGGGAGCCTCCATTTTCTTAACCAATGAGTTGCTGTTAATTCCAAAGAGTTTTCCACAGCCAGTCTGAAATAGGATTGTATTTCCATGTACTCTAGTGATTGATTAATTTCCTGCTAGCAGAATTTTTAGCTACTGTTCTTCAATACACCGTTCCTGCCCCTATAATTATATTTTCTGTAAAATACTGGAAAATGAGCTGTGAAATCAAACACTTCTACACACAGACAGAAAATAATAGGGGAACGATAACAAATACAGTAAAACTTGCTCTAACTTTTGACTATTTATTTGGTTGTAGAAGAAAGCAACTGTGATAGCATTGCACAGAATAGTTTGCTATGTGGATTGTTTTTTTTTCCCCCTCTTCTTCCCGGATTGAAAAATAGGCTAAGTAGCACTGCTTTTATATATTTGGGCTCATTTCATGCCCAGTGTTTCTAAGAGTCTAGCTCTAGGACTGACACTTGCTTCAGTGTCATCCTTTCTGTATTTAATCACTATTAGCTAGAGCCTAAGTAGAGTTTAATTAAACTCTGTAAAGTCTGGTATTTATTATTGCTGTGTCCAACTACTTTTCATCTTCATTTACTTTATAAACATTTAATAGGCAAGAAAATTCCTTACGGATTTCAATTGAAAGCCTTATTGGAAATTGTTGGACTAAAAAAACCCAACATGTTGCAGCTTTGAAAGTTTATGCAAGGTGATCTAAGGCTGGTAATAGATCAGGTGGCCAAAAAATAAAAAGGTCTATGCCTCCACAGCATTTCTGTCTTATCAATCAATTTCTAAAAGCAATTGAAGTTTTTAATGCAAGAATGATATTTGGTTTTAGTTAGTTGGACTTGATGTGCTTTGAAGCTGATGCACAGCATACATGGCCATTTATCACTTCCTGATCACTATCATTTATCATTTATTGCTTACTGGAAGATTCTATTAAATGTATACCTGAAATTCCAAAATGTTCATTTGTCTTGTTCAGTACATCAAAGCAAAGCATTAGGGGGAAAAAAGAACCCAAAAAACCAAAAAACCCACATGGTACTGGCTCTTTCTATCTTTTGTTAAAAACATTGAATGAACCACTGGTAATATCCATCCCCTTGTAGGCAACAATTTAATTAAATTTTGACAACTGATACAAATAATCTCACAACTTTAAAAGGGACAGCATAGTAAGCTTTGTAGCCTAGGGGGGGGGAAAAAAAGGACAGTGAACTTCAGTTTGCTTATTTTATTGAATGTGGTAGCTGTAGCCCTCTAGGTGGAAGTGGTGCTGGAAAATTGTGTTGTTTAAGATCTTCCATAATGCATCAGAAGAAAACCTTAAAACATCCTTGCCGACCAAGCCACTCTATCTTCTGTTACGCATTGGTGGTCTGAAAGCAGCGACAAGCCATATACTTGTTTGTATAGACAAAGCTTCTGTATTTTACTCCCATTTTATCTAAGAAGATTTAACCTCCATCCCTGGGAAGGTGATGGAGTAGCTCATCCTGGAAACCATTTCCAGGCACATTAAGGTTGAGAACATTCATTTGCACCACTGAAAGACAGTTTCTCATGTCTGCTTTCTCAGGTAAAAAGCACTGTTGGGTAGCACTAAAACTGATCTCTCACTAGCCCAAAGCGCTCTGTAAAGCGCCTGGCAAAGCTCAAGTTTTACAGAACATGCAGCAGCAGTTGCCAACAGCCCAGCACCTATAAGCTCACGGCAGCCAGTTGCTTCCACAGTTCCTAGGGACATACAGGACGCTGCCCTGTATTTCGGACGCTAGTGTGGATGTCTGCCCTGGGGACCTGCTGGAGACACTGGCTGTCCCAGGCCTCTGTAAACTGGCTGCAGCTACAACCTCGGCAATACCTGGGCTCACCAGCATCCCTGGGGAAAGAGGTGTCTCCTCCCCATGCCTGTCAAGGTCCAAGTTTCAGAGTTTAGAGGCTAAACCTTGAGAATGGTGATGGTATCAATAAATACCCGTTGGTGGTCTGCAAGGCCCTGCATGATAACCATAAGAATTCCTACACTGTTAACATAGTCACAGGTAATCCGGGGAGTGGAGAACACCAGATGAGACCACTGGGTACTGTCAAACAGTTTTTCCTGTAGCTGGCAAAGTCAAGGAGGTAGGTAGAGTTGATGATGGCACCGTGGACTGAACACTCCCATGCCCATTGCAGTCTTCCCCACAGCTGAAGTTACTTAGCCACTGACCAGCAGCAATCAAGGACAGCAGAACTCCACATAAGAAGGACCCTGCAAAGACTTTGAGTGTGGGTCTCTGCAACAGACTCTTTTGTACACGTTACTGTTCATCCCACACTCTAAGCACTTTTACAATTGATCTCCCAGGCTCAAAATACCTTGCCAGTTCCAGGGAATCCATCACGGCCACATTCCCTGCCAGGATCTCGTATTTTGCAGTCGTGTGCATCTCACAGGGATGCAAGATGCCAATCACCTGAGCCATCCCCTTGCACAACGGCACCACAACCACCTTAAGCAGGGGCTGGAAGGCCACCTTGCTGCTCTGACATGGCTCTGCATAGCCCGAGATGGGAGCAACACTGACTGCATGGCCTGAAGAGCAGAAGCACCAAACATCATGGTCTGGGAAAGTAAACATTGAGGACAAGGAAGAACCTCCACACTGTCATCTCGACATAGTGATTATTGAAACGGATGCTGGCATCTTCCTCATATGGACAATGGAAGCACATTGTGAGAGCACAAGACCTGCTAGAGAGGTTTGCATTATCAAGCAGCAAAACCTCTCAGGATGCTTGTTACATCAGAACACAGGTCATGGCAGAACACAGTCACGGCCTACTTGAGATGGAACTGCTCCAAACCAAAGAACATTTAACACCAAAATGAATGTTCTCAGCAGCCTATACTAGGGACAGGAGGAGCTCTGCAAAAGTTTTCTGTGCAATTGCTTCAATTAATACAAAGAAGTTCATACTGCAAACACCGCAACAGGATATCATATATACACAAAAGCAAATGAGGTCCTTTTATGTTACAATGATGAAACAAAAAAAATTTCTAACCCAAACTCTCCTAAAAATTTTTTTCCAGTAGACACACCCAAAGATTTTCTGGTTTTCTGCAGTGTTCTTGGAGAGGTCTCTGCAGATCGTTATTTAAAAAATTATTGGCCATAAAAAATTATAACCTACATAAATTCAACATAAAACTCAGAAATGTATCAAAGATATTGATACAAAGAGCAGTATGCATTATCATTCACAGGTTATACTACAAATAACCATTAAAATAACTTTATAAAACATCTTCCAAACACAGACTGAGTACGGGTCACGATTAGTGGTAGCAATGGGTACTAGCAAACATTATATGGCATCTTGCTTAGAGAGAACTGTTTTTGGGATGTTGTGGTGTTAATTTCAAGGCTGAATCTACAAGGGGAAAGTCATATGGAACAAACAAGGTACAAAGCTTGATTCTTCATCTAAATGGACTTAAGAAAAGATAAAGAAGATAGAATAAATCTTAAAACCAAAGGTTAAAGGTAATGGAGTCCTTTATGGGACCAAAGGAACCTCACACCCAGACTCCATATTTTAGGTCTGTATAGATACTTCTGTTTGAGGACCTCTGAAAAGGGTAAAAGTCATCCCTCCTGAGGACCCATATGAAAACGTCTGTGTATACACTCGGCACAACAGATCAGGATAATGACTTGGAAAGCCATTCAATATCAACAACTTCCACTTGAAAATTTTTGACCCTTCTCATTTCTCACAAGTGTTGTATGGAAATGAGTTTAGGATTTCATCTCAAGGCCTGGACTTGTAAAAAAAAAAATACTTTAAAAAACTGGATTCCAAAGCCTAGGATCTGCTTTAAAAATGCTGACCCCCCACCTCAAATACATCAGAGTTTGTTATATGAAACATATAAATATGGTTAAATGAACTCTTTACCTGGCCTAGGTTCATCTGTGTTGGCACCATCTTGTACTCTCTTCTGAAGTGATAACACAGCAGTTTTTAAGGTTGGGGGGGGGGGGGGGGGGGGGGGGGGGCGAGTTCCTTACTCTAATAAAAGAAGATGCACAATTCACACTTGTTGTGGTTTAGCCCCTGCCGGGGTCTGAGACCACGCGGCCGCTGCCCCTCCCCCACAAAGGGAGTGAAATACAAAGCCCCAAGACTGAAATAAGGAAAGGTTTAATACAACAATGCAATAGCAACACAACAAACAACAACAATAACAATAACAGTAATAGTGATAGCAATGAACAGAGCAAAATAGCTACCAAATACAGCAGTTTGAAGCACGATGTACAAAACCACGAGTGCACCGCGCTCCCGCGCCAGGAAAAATGTGACCTGCCAGGATGTGACGTCGGCATGGTATCTGAATAACCCGGCTAGAGCTCCCCCCCACTGCTGGGGAAACTTAACCCTATCCTGGTTAAACCAGGACAACACTCAATTCTAGCAGGGAGCTTACAGAGGCTGGTGAAAACTCTCCAAATTGCTGTTGAAGCAGTGCTAGGAAGGAACAGGAAAAAGGTACATCCCCTCCCACTTGGAAGTCATTCTTCCTGCCCAAAACAAGTATAAGAGTAATAAGATTTTTCAAATATCTTTAAAAAACAAAAGAAAACCAGCACTCTCCTAAAGGAATTGTTTAATTTTTTTTTTCTATAATAAAATAGGAGCTCACTTCAAGACACTGCCAATTAGCTCTACTTTTCTGATTCCCCAAAGGAGCTTAGCCTTTTTGTCTAGCGACCAGGGAATAAATCAGCAATACATTTGCAGGGAACAGCAAACCTGCTAGCAGCAGGGACCCCTAATGAACAGGAAGAGCTTTCTCTATGTATTGCAAAAGCTGCCATGTTTCTGCTTCCCTACAGCTGTTACCCTGGAATCCAGTCGCAGAAGAGTCTGAAGAAATTGTCGTCCAACTTTTTCGTACTACCGTATTCTGTCACTTTTTATATCAGAGAAAGGGTTCCAGTTCTGGGGAACTCCTAGCTGATATTCAGCATGTATCTTGTCTTAAGAGTTTACCAACTTCCTCAGAATCTTAAGTTTTATATTAATATAGCTCTTTACTCACCATAAACTACAGTTTGGCAAATCTGGCCCCAGGACAACATAAGTGTGACTGCGTGCACTTACCAAAGCCTGTCTGGTGCTCTTCACAGCAAAGACACAGCAGGCAGCTTGTTCTTCACAAAACTTCATGTGCCTCTGTGCTGCAGCCTCATTAAATCTTCGTGAGCAGTGTGGACACTGAACATAGTCTGACCATAAGAAAGGAACAACTTGTGTCACAGTTTATACACTACAGGAGAAGAATTGCTCTGCTTTACTGGAATACTCAAGATACGGTTCAAAACCTGGCTCTATCAGCAGGTGATCATGGTGAGTTCCCATCAGCTCCCAAAGTACAAACTTAGGAGAACTACAAAAACCTCCTCTGGAAAAGCATTTGGGATCCTAAAATACTATTAACCCAGCAACAGTAATTGCTTTCAGAAATAAATCCAGGGGATTAATAAAAGCAGATTTTATTATCTTTGTCCTATTCCTACCCCCAACCTCACAATCAACAAATCTGCATAAAAAGCATTATTTAAAATTCCGAGAGTAGTCAAAACCTATGATTCTAAGAATACTTTTGGTCATTCAGATCCCTATTTGGCAAAACACTGCTGAAGAAGCTGTGCCCTGCCAGATGAGGCACATCCAAGAGCCAGGTTTCTGGGTGTGAAGAAGCATTGTGAAGACCACACAGCAGTGCTTCCTGGAGTCATTTTTGATAGAGTTACAATCCCGCTTCTGCTAAAAGTTATTCAGCGACATTTACCACTGGTGCAGTTCTACTCGTTTCAATGACTGGTCAGTGTTCATGGTCAATGCAGTCATGCTCAGCCCTCACACTGCCCTTGCCATCCTCAGACCCTTCCTCCCTGCCCAGTGCCTTTTACAAAAGCAGCCCAAGTGTCCTTATCCTAATATTACAGATACAGCATATTTACAAATCATTTCTCTCAGTAACAGCACAGAAAAGGTGGCCCAAGCAGCCACCAAAACCCAGCTCCAGACCAGCAGTGTGGGCAAAATGGTTCTGAATGCAGGGGAGCGGAGGACGAGACAGGGCAGATGCCTGGATTTGTGGGGCTAGCAGTGGGACCTGGCACTTCAGGGGAGAACGGGGAGCTTTGGGCTCTATTTGGAGGAGGAATGTCTCTCCCCTCCCCACAATCCATGTGCTTTCTCTCCAGTCCTGTAGTATAGAATATACATCCTGATTAGGACTCTCAGCAATCTGTCTTTCCTAAAAGGCAGTTCTCTAATTCCTTTCTCCACAACTACCTCTGCTGTTGTACAACTCTGTTTCCTCCAAGAGGGAGGAGGAAAGGGAAGGGTCTGCTCCTAGAGTCAGTGGAGTCAGACAAGAAATAGCAGAATCATTAAAGAATTCAGCAGTGGAAATGCAGAGAGGAGCTTCACCTCAGCCAAGGAAGGAAGATGTGGTCTGCTGCTTATGCTGCATTGCTGTCATCTAGAAGAGGAGAAAGGCTGAAATCATGGCAGCTGGTTCTGCTATCAGTCACTAATTCCTGCTCTGGAAGTGAGCCCAGAGAGTCCCCCACTTCCCCCTCCCGCCCTCTGCCTTCCTAATGCAGGTGGGACTCCACTGAGACCCTTTCCAAGATTGCTCCCACATTTCATAAATCACATATCATGAGAAATATTGGCTGTATGTGCATCTTTTTGGATCCGTAACTTCTAACACAGCAAGCTCTGTGCAGAGGCCACACCTGGTATTAGTAGTAAACCAGACCTGTCTTTTTCTAAATGACTTCCCTGTCTGCGCAGTTGGGTGGGGAAGGGGACAGCGGAAAAGCCACCACATGGGAGTGTGGAAGTCTGTGTGCACTACAGTTGTTTTGAATGGTGAGGGGATGTATTTCACCCTCTGTTACACTAGAACACAAGCATCCTGACTCTTCTTCCAAAGCGTTGTCTAACATCAGACCCCAACCTTGCTGCCTTTAAACTTAAAAGATACAGTTAGCCTTCTCTTCCTCCCCACCACCTCTGCATTGCACTCCTACTTAATTTAGTGAAGAAATACAGCTAAAACTAGAGAGTATGGAGGGAATTAATGTTCACGTTGTGTTGTGCCAGAGGGTGCAAAACTGAAGTCCAGCTGTGGATAATAAGAGGTCATTGCTTTACCAAAGATTAGTACAAGAACACTGGTAAGATAAAGTAGACCACAAACCTGGATTGATGTTTGATGGGGGAGGAGGTGGAAGAGGGCAGCCCTCCTTCAGAGCTTTTTGACCTACTTGGCTGATCGAATAGTATTAATAAAATCCTCATGGTGCTGGCTCCAGTTAGATTTCTTCCCTGGCTGTTTCTGTAACGGAAATAAAGGAAGACCAAAACTATATTTCCCCCTTGCAGGGGACAGGGGGAAATCTTAGAGTTCTCCCTTTCTGAGAAAAAGGAAAAATATTACAAACAAGAGAAATTTGATTTTTTGAAAGGCATAGGAAAGATGATTTTGCCCTTTGCTAAATAGAAAAAACACTATGACCAACACCTTCCATTCTCCTCCACTTGTCAGATTCTTCTTCTTGCTTTAAACCTTTGTGCACTTCTGTTTCTTTCCATAACTGATTTTAAAGGACATTTTACAATGGCAGTCTGCATGGATACCAAATCAGCAGTGATTTGGCATCTCTGGGTAAAATTATATACATTCATGTCCATGTGTATTCCCCTCCTCTTCAGCAACACATGAAAAAAAACTTGTTCCAATAAGAGATTAAGTCTCTTTCCCTCCTGTAAATAAGTTCAATTCAAATACATTTTTAAACCCTTGAGTTCAATAGCAGTGAATCTCTGTAGCTTTATCTGTGGAAGATTTGGAGCTACTGACAGCTCTTAGGTTCAACCTGGGGCATTCATGCACCAACCATCTTGGATCACAGTCTCTTTCAGATTTAATTGAAGAGGAAACTGTCAGAGACTTGTGTAGTCTTTAAAATACATACATGAACACTTCCTAGAAGAGCAGAGATGCTTATGCGCCCAGAGTAGTCACAGCACCTACTGGTTTGGATTCTGAATGGAGAAATATTCTCAAACACTAGCAGCACAGGGAGGGGGAGGAAAGAATTTGGCACTGAGTCAAACACATATGTGAGACTCATCCACAACATCCAGGCTTTGTCCTCAGAGGAAGCAATACCGTTACTGAATGAAAGACTTCATATGGAGGTAACACACATGCTTCAATTTTAACTACACCTTTTGCAGGTGCTGCCTCTTCACAGTGGTGACTCCTCTTCCGTGCAGTCTCTGTTTCAAAGAGAACTTGCACTTCTTGTTGAAGACTTTTCTGCATATTGGATCATGTCTCAGCTGGGATGCAAAGACAAACAGTTGTTTATGGGTTGAAGTCATGCTTTGTTAATGATGCTTCCTTACTCAGGCTTTAAAATTACTACTCCCAGAAGCAGGGAGCTAAAGCAGTATTTATTTCAGGTTCAATTTAACTCCTGCAGGAGTTCCACAAAACTTTAAAAATGCTGTCCAAGTACAGCTGCAGTTCAACACAAATAAGAAATAGAAACCATTTCTAGTTTGTTCTGCTCAGGGATATGCTGGAGGCCAGCGCAAATAATGACTTGCAGAAAAGAACAGACTGAGTCTGTGAACAGGAACAGTCCCATTGGACTACTCCCCCCTTCACTTGTTTTTCTTTCTTCCTTGGTTAAGAGGGAGAACAGACTGATCCTGTTCAAGGGGCTGATATTTACATTATTAGTTCTTTGAGTTGATAAGTATTCCAGACCAGGGGCTCCCCTGACAAGCAGCAGCACTGTCCATCCCATCAACACTGCTGAAACAGCAATAGTCCCAGGCTGAAAGGGAGCAGCTGCTTACCAGCACACATAACCTGACACCTCAGAAGGAAAACTAGGGATAACACCTGCAGCTGACAGCACAGGGAAATTTTAGGTAGATATCCAGTGCCAAATTTGTTGAAGAGCCACACCTCACAACAAAGGAGGTTTTAGCATTCAGAAGTGTCTCAGATTTTAGCATCAACCTCAATTTTCCGCAACAGGATGGTCAATCACCTTTGTGAGGAACACCATGAAAGTGAGGAACAAACTAGGTCCTCTCTCTTGTAACTGTGGATCACACCTATTTGAGCCCATCTGCAGCTGGTAAATGAAACACTCCATTCCTATCTTCCTTTGCTTACTCCCCATTTCCAGTTCTGTTATTCTTCTTGATCTTCTCATTAATTTCTCTATGCCATCCACTGTCTTCCCATAGGAGTTAAGCAGCTGCCTGAGCAAGGCATTTTGGTTACCGCTCAGCTGGGCCAAAAAGCACCCCATTCTACTACAACACACATTTCTAAATTCTTGTCTCCCTTTGAACATTTCTACTTATGTGCTTCAGGTCCTTACCTTCTGTTTCTAGACATTTTTGACAGCAAACTTGAGAGGAGGATTTCTCTGCTGGACCAAGATCGCAACAGATACCTGTGTCTTGCTCACCAAGGAGCATACCAATTCTGCATCATTGGGACAGAGAGGCATTACAGGACTTGTATCTCATGCTAGTCATAGTGACAAGAAACTTTCTGCCTCCCTCAGAACGTAGATAGCTGTCTTTTCAAATGATTTTGCTAGATTAAACCATCACATTCTTCATGCATCTGATCCGATACCACAGAACTACTAACACAGGGTAGTTCCACCTTCATCTTAGCACTCATAGTAGCTCCATCTTACAGTGTATTTTTCTTGTCTATTTTTTTTCTTGCTAAATCAGTTTTCAGTTCTATTGCAGAGCTGATCTGATCTACTACAGAGCCACAGAATCAAACTGAGGAGGAAAGGGATGCGTGCAGATCTCCCCCTTGCAGAAACACCCTGTAGTTGGGTTGTGCCAGGGCAAACAGTGCAGCCACCCATTCAGTTTGCAATCCAGGGATCAGTGAAGTAAAGGGGAACCTTTTCATTCACTTCAGCAGGCTTTGGAACAGAGCCTGGTGCCCGCATTATGCTGTCAAACGGACTACTTATCAGATGGTTTATTAGTCTATTTTTCCCAGGAAGCCTGAAATAAATTCTGCCTAGAAACCTGGAACACAAAAGGAAGCTTCAGGTTAGTAATTTATGTCTCACCAAGAAGAAATACGTTATTTTAAATGCAATATATGGTAAACACCTGATTTTGGACAAGCAGGTAAATTAAGATAATCTGCAGTCTTGCACTAAGTCACAATATTTCTGTGCATGTTCATTAATTATCTAATCAAGTTCACTAATGAAAGCAGTTATTAGATCATTTGGTCTTTTAAACACAAAAGAAGAGTTTTGTTTTACCAGAACATCTTGTGCAAAATGTCTTCCACAGATTGAACAAGGAACCATATCTTGACTTCGGGCAGCTGTGTAAAATTCAAACCATGCAAGTCTTGGTTATGCAGTACAGGATGGCTTGACTACAGCAGAGTCAGTGTTTGGACTGAACCCTTGCTGATACAGTATTACATTGGCAGAAAGGGGCATCTACAGTCATGTGCCAGGGCTCCCTCTGGCAGAACTACCTTATTTATCTTGTTGCTGTGAAGCACAAGCTCTCTTTACTATGAAGGACAGCTTTATGTTTTCCACATGACAGCTCAGGCATGTCTTTTCACAATGACATCACAGTTGGGCAAGGAGATGATGGAAGTACTCAGGTTCATCATGGCCTAAATTCAGAGAGGGGGGCTGGGAAGCAAGAGCAGACAGTCTGCACCCAGATTTATTCCACTTCGTTTGTAAGTCATCATGAGCTAGTTATGACCAGTAGTGGGTAAACCATCGCTACTCGAGAAAGTAGCAGGTGTCACCCTAAGTGTGACATGATCTTCATTCTTATGACAGAACATTTCCATGACGTGCTAAACAGCATTCTAAGACAATCTTACTTTGTAGATGTCAAAGTTGTGGGGATTTGTTTTTAAATCAGTAATTTTTTTATAGCCTTTCTGTCTCGAATAGCTGTCACATATTCTCGTTTCATAGCAGGGACATTACTTGTATTAAACAAAACCAGCTTTTAGGAAAACTTGAATAACAAAGAGCCTTTTTCATGAGACTTGTAACCTAGCAGGAAAGACTTCTCATTTAAGTGTTCCTTACCTGCTCTTGCTGAAACAAAAGAAATCCTTAGTCTTGCTGAGCAGATGTGCGACTGCTTTTGTTCCTTACCTCTTCCTTCAGATTTTATCTTACTCCAAGGCACAGAGTTAAGGTTACTACAGTGTTTCATCAATTACAAGTGTAGAGGAACAAAGCAATTCCATAACCTTTTTGACTCTTATTCTATTGCCTCTGTTGAAATGTCTTTCCACTTTTGCTCCCAAGCAACATCCTTCTGTGTGTCTGTGCTTAGTCCAGACTATACTCTTCCTTTCAAGCATCTTCCTTTGCCTCCCCCATCTCTTTTATTCTGTTCTCATTCCCTCAAGGTTTTGACTGATACAGCTTTTTTCTTTTTTTAAAAAGAATTAAAAAAGGTACAAGCACAGATCACAGAATCAGCAATGAGAAGTCAGGAAAAAGGACAATTTGCCACAGATTAGTTACTTCAGACACATACAACAGCAGATGAGTTAAGGACTAGTAAAGAACATGTGCATTGTCTTTAGTAAAAGATTTTCCTTTTCAGTAAATGACAAAATCACATTCCGCCCAAACCACTGAACAGCATCTGTTACTCACTTGTTCCATTTAACTCCTTTCCTGGTATCTGACTCATCTCAATAGAATGGTTTCTCAAATTTCCTCTTCTGCCTTGTTGTCAGGAGTCATGAGTACTAGGGGGTCAGCCTTCATTACTCAAAAGCTCACAATTCAAGTTACCACGCATCAGCAATTACATAAGTGACAATTATGACACAGGCAGAACCTGCTTAAGCCTGTGAACCATACGAAAACTAGTACAGATACCAGCTAAATGAAAACCCTGAAACTTGTTCTAATCTTAGACAATTTCTACCGATTTGGTTAACATAGGCTCTTGAAGAATCTTAGAAAACGAAGGCTTAATCCAGATCTGAATACTGTATCGGCACTTCTGTTTTCTGATCAGTGATCAAGAGACTTGTAGACTTAAATGCCCATTTCCTACTCCAAAACCACGTTACTTTATGCCTTCTTCCAATAAAAACCAGTACTTTGAATTGTTTCTGTACATTAAAAGGCCTCATCAGTCCTTCTGTTCGCTTGTCTCCATCTAGTATTCACAAAACTATTTATGGAATATTTAAGATGCTTTGAATTTAGTAGTAGTCAAGCCACTCTACTGATGTCTTGGTTACTGTGTTCCTTACCAGAAAAAAGGTCAACTTGACACCCAAAGGCGTGGTCAGTCTGTAAGTCCTAAAGACCAAAAGCCGAGGGTTTCTTATGAATGCAGAAGGATTCAGAAGGATTGACTACAAATCCTATTAATTTCTTTCACCTGTACGGACTGGTCACAATCAGAGTAATTCACAGGCACAGTAGAGACATTTAAGATCACACCAAGCCTAAAGATACTGGCCCTCTGCTCATCTTCAGAAAGTTTCTGCAACAACTGCAGGTCTTAAATTTGTTATTTCAGTGAAACCAAACTGAATGCAAGACCCAAAGAACAGTTATTTCTGGAAAATTAAGACAATGGCTATCTGCAACATACAGTATTTTTCTAAGTATCTGCTGTTTTGTTTGCCATACTACTTAGGCTGAGTACTTTCAGCAAAGCTGATTTCAGCAGCAACAGTAAGGGTCACTGACTACTGTAACCACAACACTTGTTGCAACAGATGCTATTTGCTAAAAAATGTAAAACTCAGGTTAGGTAACAGGGATGTCTAGCTACACAACAGCTTTTCAGACACCTGTTTACAAAAGATTATTCTACATCTTTCATAATAGTACCCAAACAATAAATTACCAACCTAGAAATGAACTACGGAGTGGGTGAAAACTCCTTGACTTACAAAAATATCAAAATATGTATTTAACCATCAGTATAAGACAGAGAAAACATAAATGGATATACTGCTTTGTAAATTGAATAATTTAATAGGAGACTCTAACTGGATCAAATCTGTAGGATTCTGATTTGCTGAATACATTCCACAAATATATATATAAAACTTTGTCCAGTGATAGCTTGTAAGAAAAATATTTTTTTACAATTTTAATATATTTCTACTGTAATGAAACTTTGCAACAGCTGCCATGTCACTCATGACAGAATAGACATCACTAATACATTGTTTTATGTATAACTTCATTTCAGAAAGAATGACAAGTTACTGGTTCTTGCTACAGTAATATCTGAATGACCCTCTTTGAGCATCACTGGCAAAGCTATGATTGGAAGTTCTCTTCTCAATGAAAACTTAAGGATGTTTCCACAATAAGTTCCTCAGTTTCATCAAGACAGCTTCAGTCCTTGAACATTTTGTTTCAGATTGAGCAACTCTTTTTCTTGTCTCGTTTTCTCCAATTTAAAGACTAGCTTGTTGGCTTTCTTCTCCATTCTGCGTTCCTGTGCATACGAATAATTACAAATTTACAAAACAGGCATAACATGCAAAAAGAAACCATTCTAATTAAAAGTTCTAGATCATGAAAAGAGCAGCAATCTGCACAACAGTATTATTTACGCCACTAAGTATTAGTAGTCAAATTAATATGTGTACCACCAAGATTATAATTTTTAATTAGCTGAATCTTCTAATATGCTGACAATTTCTGTTCCTAACTAAAACAACTAGTATATCATTGTGGCCAATTAGATTTTCCACATTTCTTTCAGAGACTTTTCACTTTGGGTGATCTGAAACATCGTAACTGTTTTCTTTGCTTCCCTAAATAATAAGGGAATGAGGGCTCCTTCTGAAGCTATCTATGTAATGGTGGCCACAATAAGAGACCCAAAATTTCTGTATCAGAAATTAGGATGACAAAACTATGATGTTAATTTTCTTTCCAGTAGATTTTTTTTTTTAAGAAGCAATAATTAGTCTTTTTAGACCAGCAAGTTTTTCCCATTAATTTCCAGACACGAGAACAAGTCAGCTTTAAAAAAAGTTTGCAAGACAGAATTCAGATAATGTTACAAGTTTTTTCAGGGTTTTATTTTAAATAAGGCATACCTTTCGCTCCTCTTTTATTGCCTGTTTTCTAGCTTTGCGATCCTCTTTGCTCTCGTCTTTGGAACGGGGCTGTGTTGATGCTCTTGGCAGGTCACTGCCATTTATCATTTGCATGCGTTCTATCTGCTTAGCAGTAAGAGCTCTCTGAGGCAAAATATGTAGAGGAATTCCAGTCTTCTGGGAAATTTTTATTGGTTTGGGCTAAAATAGAGAGCGCATATTTATTAATGGTCCCTAGCTTTCTCTCCAAGAAATGCACATTGCACTGCCTTATCAATGTAAAAACATAAGATTCAGATTTAACAGTAATAAACATGTAAGTTTCCTCATAGTATTTTTTTCCCTCAGAAAAATGCACATTAATCCTAAAGTAAGAAATCAAACACATCTGTGAACAGAATCTGGCCTCCCAAAACAAGAAGAAAATTCCTCCCTTTTTTTTTCAGTAATATTTAAATAAAAGAACTTAAGTAGGCACTTAATATTCCTTTCTAAGCTTTCAAGAAAAAGATTTCCTTTCAAAATCTGGAACATCAAGCTGTGGTCTAATGATGGGGAACATCTGAAAGGCCAAAAAACTAGAAAAAAATGTTTCAAACTGTAGAAGGGAAATAGAAGCCTATTTTCAAGAAAAAAACCCTAATATGTGGTTGAGAGAAACAGGTTACACAAAGGTGATCACAGATAAAAAGAAAGTAAATTCCTTGCTCTCTAAGTTTCTGCCTAGCTATTACAGAAATTTTGAACTTACTCATTTTTCCTTCTAATAGGAAAGAAAAAAATAAATATCCAAACCCTTCTTCAGTGAAGAATACCAGAGGCTAACACCTCCCCCCTCAACTCTCTCTTCTGCTCCCTCCTTCTTTTACGAACAGATATCCACTGAGAAAACAATCACTTCTGTCTCAAGTTTTCCCAGGCCACGGTGTTAAGTTTAATGATTTTACCTTTGATGGCTCCTTAATAAGTGTTGGGTGATTATATAAGTTTGAATATGTACCTAGGTCACAAAGGAAAAAAAAAAGTAGTGAAGAAAGGCTTGCAAATAGAAATTAGGTAAATTTATTATGAATTGTACTACCACTTAGCCTTTGAAAATTCCTGCTGTTGTGCTCCAGCAGCATAAACCATTTTGCCTAAAGCACTGTTACAAAGTTCTGAGATTGTCTATAATTTACTTTGAAATCCTAGGAACAAACAAGCAAACTCCAAAATACTTACTCAAAATGGATTCGCAATCCCACTTTTCTTTTGGTTCCTCAATAACTACAGCTACTATTTCTTCCTTTTCTTCTTCACTTTGTTCATTCACAGGAGAGTCTATATCTTCACAGGGTTCAAGAGCATCCAGTTTCACACAACTTTGAAGAAGTACAGAGAAGAGAAAAAATAAGGTTCATCTTTACTTGAAAACGTGTACGTAAGTAAATCCAGTCTCCCCTCAGTAAAATCCCAAACCAAAGAAAGCTACTCCCACTGAAATTTGCAGCAAAATTAAGTTTCCTTAAGTAAGCATCCCCAAAATAAACTGAATCATTAGGACAAGAGACACAGTCAACAAAAGAAGTACTTCTGCATTTCAAAAGTATGTGGCACACAATATTTGTGACTGAAAGGCAGGAAGAGAAGGGGATATACTTTTTAGTTGTAAGCAAGGCAGATATAGAGGGGATTATGTACTCTGCTACTGACCAGTCATCTTTTAGTACAAGGGACACATTACTGTATCTTTCAAACAGGAAACACAAGACTAATGTGACAACATTTAGCCATTTAACTTTAGAGTAATATCACTTGCTTTAAGACAAAATGAATATACTGTGGAAATGCAGTCTTACACCGACATGAGGTTGCTTTATAAGCACTGACTTCTGCAGTGCTCCAAACAGTGGTACCCATGCGACAGTCACCTGCAAGTTTATTATCACATAACTAGGTATACAGTGGAATCAGCTGCATGCCAGCACGACAGAATACACTTGGCTACAGAGTCTGTTAAAAATGTAAGCAAATGTGTAAGGAGAAAGGTAAGTTACACTAAAAAGGGAAAGGAAGAATGCCTCCAGATATTACTTGCACTAAATTCAGCACAATTATACAAAAGAGGCATAATCTCACATAAACCAAAAAAATGCCTCCACTTAATTTTATCATCTCAGCAGTTAAGATTGACATTTGGTGACATAAAAAAAAAAATGGGTAACACTCATACGTAGCTGCTTTTATTATGGGACGTAATCATTGAGTATGTGAAATGGAAACAACATACTCAAACTTCCAGTATAAACACAGGATTACATAACTCCTTATGTGAAACAGTACTTCTGGGAATACATACTTCTTTGCTTTTTCTTTGTAGTAATCGTTCAGGACTTCCTGCAACCGAGCATTGTCTGTGTTAATATACCCTTCCAGCTCCACATTATCCAAGGCTCCAATTTCATCTTCATCAAATTGTTCAAAAAACTAAAATAAAGGAGTATCTGTAATTAGATCACATTTGTTGTGCAACTTCTTGATAGCTTAAAGAAGATTCATACATTTCTTTCTATTTGCCCCTTTTTCCTCTCCCCTCTCATCTGTTGAACAACTGCCAAACACACCTGCAGTAGGATTTCCTCCTTACTGTCTTTCAGCACAAAGTTATTTTTTTAATAATATGTAAATCAGCTTCTGGAAAATGTTTCTTATTCCGATGCATTATTTCAATTTGTACATTAAAAAGCCTGTCACTGCTCAGGACAAAAGTTATACCATATTTCCACTGCTCTGACACCATTTCATGAATGTATACTTGGCACAGTGGGGAGAAAGTGTGAAAGAAATGAGTCTTTACCAGGCACTTGTACATGATTTGCTGTGTTGAACTAAGCCTCTCAGACAAAAGTGTAACACCAACTATGAATGCTCATTACAGTGACAGAAGTAATTTTATTTAACTATATTAGCGTTAGGCCTTTTAAGAGCAATTAACACTATAACCTATTTAACACAAGCCTCTTAATGCACACAATATTAAATGTGGAATATGTGCAAAGAATAGCTGTTTGACGCCCTGACAACTGAAGGCAGTAAGAATTTGCCCAGGCATACAGGACATCACCTTATGAGGTGCATCAGAAGAAAAAAGAAGCATTTAATAGCCTTATGTTTAACAGTTACATTCTTGAGCTGCCTCACCTTCTCAAATCTGTCATCCAACAGCGTTAACTGCTCATTCCTTCTCATTACTGAAGAGGTCATAGAATAGTCTGTGAAACGACTCCTGGTTTCTTCTTGCATAAAAAGAAATTCTTTTGTCTGTCCATTAACCCCATCATCTGACAAAGGACCTTCTGAATCATAGTCTTTATCATTACTGCAACTATCATTTTCATCACTATCATCCTCCACATCTTCCCATTCATCTTCATCTTCAGCATCTGATCTCCTGAACAGAAGTATAAAACATTTTTAGAATATGGACCTTTCCACAGCTCTGACCAGTGTTGGGTTATCTGAAACAATTTGGCAATAATAGATTTAAATCTCCAGAGGAAAGATAAAAAGCGATTATTTTCAAGCAAGTAAAAGAAAAACAAGTTTAGCAGTAATGTAATGGTATCGCCAAAGTCAGCATGATATTACTTTTGTCTGAAACCTAGAAACATTTCTGATAACTGTTGGATCACACATCTGTGCACTAAGAGTGAGGTTATGTTTACATTCAGCTATACATGTCAAAATAAAAAAAGAAAAACACTAGCTGCATTCTTGAATATTAAAACTTGCGAAATTTCTCATTGTTCATAAAATTATGAGAATGATACCAAAACCTAAATAAATAACATGCAGTGGGGTATCACGTGAAGCATTTGTAAAGGTTCCGGAAACACTCATTAGCCTTAATCAATATTGTTACTGACGTATTTTAAATGAGGTAGATGGCAGTGTTTTAAACAGTTCAAGAATCCTATTATTCCATACATTGCACCTGTAAACAAATACATGTAAGCCATGAGCTCAAAGTAACAGATGAAGCCCACCTCATAGATAACACATGAAAATTTGATTTTGTAAGCTACCACCCACATAATGCAAGATAATACTTTTTTCCTTTAACACACCTAAGTATTCAATTTGAAATCTGAAACCATTCTTGTTTCCTACAACAACACAAGAAATAACAAATAGCATCATTCCTATTTACACGTGACAAACAGTTCTGCGAAGCTCTATCTACCCTTTCTGTGGTTCATTTGCTTGTAGAACAAAATCGTCTTCCAGGATATTTTCTGGATTGTCAAAGTCAAAATCATCATCAAGAGCTGCAACAATGTCAGGGTCAAAATCTAGTCGTGGTCCTAGAAAGTTAAAAAAAACCCAAACTAAAATATGTATGTTTCTCTGACATTATGAAGCTACTTTACTGGATAAAAAGCAATCCAACTAGACTGTTAATTTGCACTAAGATTAAACCTCAGAACCACAAAATTCCTCAATAATATTTGTAGATTTGGTAGAGGGCAAGTCACCAGCCTCTTGTGAATTCTCCTTATTCAGAAAAGAACATTCTCCAGAGGTCTTAAGCTTCCATAAATGTATTTTACTTAGAATATTGTAGAAGAAAAAATATCCAAGCTAAAGTACTGTATGATCAACTGCCAACCCTAGCTCCCACCCCCTAAAATTCCCTACATTACAAAAGGTCAGAAAGTGTTTCTCTACTGCAATTAACAGCAGTGTCTTTAGCATCCTTCTGTCAGGAGAGAGAGAACTGCTACGATTACTTCCTGTTATAAAATATTAAGATAGTTGTAAAGTGAATGTTCAGTGCAAATATGGATACATAACAAAAGCATACTTACAGCCTGTAACACTGAAATACTACTAATGAAGGAAAGTAAACACCACTCAGTATTTGAAAAGAAGATAAATTTTGAGAGTGAGAATCCAGTTCCAAACTTGGATTCAAACAGATGGAGTAACAAATCAATAGTATTATCTACAGTTTTCCCCATTATTAGGTTGTATTTACTACACAATAGTAAGATATCATGGATTCTGCCCCTTCAAACAAAGCTAAAAAGCTATTATTAGTGAATCACAGAAATAGGTCTCAAATTGAAACACAGGTCTCCTAGATCACTCTTTGTGTCTGTTATTGAGCCTGTTCTAAACCAAAACTAATATGACACTGTAATCAAAGCCGCAATCACCACCTAGTACCTAGATGGCAACTCAACGTTACAGAAAGGTAAAAGATTTAATGATACCTGAAACAGGAGCAGCTTTATTTAACAAGCCCACGTCCTCTTCAAACTCTGTGGCAAATACTGAGGAAGGCAACTTAATAGATGGAGCCTTAGGAAAAGAAACAAAAACTCATCATCACAATATACCTGTTCTCAGGTTCTCATCTGAGCTCACATTAACAAAAACGTGCAGATAATCATGTGACCAAAAGAAACTCTGTGAGTGCTACTTAAATATTAAGATAAGCACTGCTTTATTGGTGGCTAATTTTCAAAGTTATGCAATGAAAGCCAGGTAAAGTGTTGGCAGCATTAATTCTCATGTCAATATTCTCTAGGTATAGAGACAGAATTTTTGCATCTCTGAAGCTTTCTACAGAATGGTTGTACAGCAGGCACAATGAAATTTATAATTTTTTTGTTTTGGAGAACACTAACACACATTTGAAATTACCCCTTTATTGAAAGGCTTATTAAAAGCTTACTAACATGCACATCTAAAATAACTTTAAATCTTATGTAGTATCACCAAACTATACCTGAAAAGTATTTCTGACTAAGAACATTGGTTTCAACTAAAATTACAGTATTTGGTTAAACCAAACTTCCTCAATTAAAAGTGACTAACTGGTAATTGCGTACCTCATTGCTTGAAATTACTTCTTGATTTTCTGTTCCAACATGATCTAGCATCATGAAATTCCACAACTTATGCCAGCAATTGAAAAGTTTGGTTTTATTCCCTCTGGGTTCCGTTACATTCCACTTTAAAAACATGGTGTACTGGTAATATAATCTGGTATATTCATAACTCTCAGAGCATTCAAAAGTTCTAAGAAACTTAAAAACAAATGCCAACCCCAGAAAAACATATGACTTGTTCAAACAAATACCTTTGTAATCCACCTCTGTCAAGAAAATCTTGTCTTGGGTACACAAAGTGTTTTAACACTGTGCTGGCAAAATACTGTTCATCAATAAACTTTGGCTGGTCAACTTTTGTTTTTACTTGTAGGAAAGTCTGACTGTGGGTCAAAAGGATCCTAAATAAATAAATATATATACAATATATAGATCACAGTCAAGATAACACTTGTTGAATATGGTTAATGTGTCTACAGATGCTAAACTCCAAAGAACGGCATACGATTACTATTAGCAAAACCACTACTTACTGAAACTCGCTGAATTTCATCTTCTATGTGCCCCTCACTTGTGACAACAATTCTGCTTTGCTGTCCACGCACAGAAGGGACAAGCTCAGAGGGACCAGAGGCTTCTTTTAGATGCTGCAAATAGTCATAGTCATCATCAAAGAAGACTCCATACTTCCGCTGCTCTTCTCTCCTTTGCTCCTCATGCCCCTTGGAATTGTAAAAAGAAATACATATAGTTACTTAAGTCCATTTAAAACTTATTAGTAAAAAGAAAAGACATCTATTAAGAATGCCTGAATTCTAAAGTCCTTTTAGTCCTCTCTCCACTCATTACCCCAGTGCACAGCCAATTAGAAAGTTGGGGCCATCTGGTTCAGTGTTAGGATGCTGTCTGAGCCGGACCTTAAACAACTTTTTCCATAAGCAGCATAACTAACAAAGCCTGTCTTTTCAGGGTGGGTCAGGCAGTTTTTGTGGTTTAATATGTTTATGACCGTAATGCCAGTTAGTCATCCTTCAACCCATCAAATTCCCTACATCTTCCCCTTTGTTTTAATAAGCTGGACCAAAAACTACCTTCTCTCAGGCTGTTCTCTGTTCTCTCTCTTCTACCCACTGTTCTCTCCTGCGGCATTTCTTATCTGAATGAACCTCAATATTAAAAGCAAGTATTTACTTTCTGTGTAGGCAGCAGAACTCTCTGGGGTGCAGTATCATCAGCAGCAAGTGGATCCCTCTGACTTCTGTGCACCAAGTGAAATGTTACCGCTTTCTTCTTGTCTATGAAGGGTTTCTTTTTCTTGTGAGGCTGAAAAAGGACATTTGGTTAATCATTAGTAAAAAATGAAATGTTAAATGCACCTAAAAAGAATCTTTTGCTTGGAGCATTCTACTGTATTCCTTTTAAGGCAATGTCTTATATACTTAGAGACGAAGCAAAAAGGGACTAGTGGTGGCTTAACTCTTCTCACCACACGTACAACAGCCACTGCACATGTTCTAATAGCATATGCAGCTGTATTCAGCTGCAAAATGGCAATACAACAGTACAATAAATATTTGATTATAGCATATACACCTTAAGATATAATCCTAGAAAAGACATTTTAAATAACTATTTTCTAAACACTGGGTCAAATCTAAACAAACTTCATCCAAGAAACACAGGAAACTGACATAAGGAAATTCATCTAGACACACCTAGCTTCTTGAAAATTGTTTAGACACCTGTTCCTATACCAGTAATTCCAAATCAGCCACAAAAACTATCGACTGTACCATTACACAGACATAGCTCTAACATCAAAAATGTATCTGCATTCTGGATCAACAAAAATCTGAAGTATTCTTAACTGGGTGAAAGTCTTTTCTGCAAGTTAGCATATCTGACGTCAGGAAATACTTTTGTTAAAATTTCCTGCTTTACTTATCTACCAAAATGTGTTAATAGCAGATATATGCAACTTGTGAACTATTCTATGGATCTAACCTATCTTCTTTACCTGTTGGCTTTAAGTATACATGACACACTATGACATATCAAAGTTCAGCGCCTATCAACTGCCACCATATATTTTGATATGTACTTTAAAACCTTACGCTTGGTGCAACCAGAAAAGGAAATACTTCAAGTTTTTGGAAGCAGGCAACCTGCTGCCCCTACAAACAAAGCTGCCGGTGACCGATGGTACCAGGGAAGTGCCTGTGACGCCGCAGGAAGCCGAGCAGGACAGCTGCCCCCCACCCCCGGTGCCTCAGGGCACACACCTCGGGGGTTCGCCTCAGCCGCGCCCGCCCGGGCGGCCCAGGCCGCCGCCGCCTCCCGCTCCCCGCCGCGGGCCCGGGGCTGCCGGGGCAGATCCCACGGGCCGGGCCGGGCCGGGCAGGGGAAAGCTCCTGGGGAGCCCGGCAAGCAAAGCAGTCAGTGTGGCGTTTCTCCCCTCCAAACCGCCCTACGGAAACGGCCCGGTTTCAACCCAAGCGCTGAGGGAGAGCGGACGGACACGACAGCGAGCCGCGCGCGGCCGCCCCATCCTCTGCCTCTGCCTCTGCCTCTGCCTCTGCCCCTCCTGCCCCTCCTCCTCCTCCTCCTCCTCCTCCTCACCATGGCGCGAGGGCAGGTCGGGGAGCGCGCGCTGCCCGCCGGCGACAGGAGACGCTACGGCCGCTCCCGGCACCCTCCCCAGTCCTTCTCGCTCGCACGCGGGCCGGGCGTTAACACCACCCCGCCGCGGCCTCCATCTTGGGATAAAACAGTGACCAACGGGGGGGAAGACGATAGGCTACAAGTGCGGACAGGTCTTTTTTTACGCCAGTAACAAAAACTACGAGAGTTTTCTCAGACTGAAACAGTATTTTAATAAGAGAGGCTCCATGAACGCAAGCAGGGTACTTCTTCCACTTTCTAGAGGCATATTTTCCCACTTCTCCCCCCAACTGATGGAGAGTGGTTCCGCCCGCCAGCAGGCCTCAGCGGCAGACCGCTTTGCAGTGGGCCAAAGGGCAACGCGCCTGCGCAGCGGCCGGGCTGTCGCTCGCAGGACGGGGCGGAGCTCGCTGGCGGAGAGGCGTGGCCTAGGGCTCGGGCTCCGCCCCCTGCTCCCGCCGGAGCGGGGCCGGGGGCGGGGCCTCCGCCCTCCCCTCAGCGGCGGCAGCGCCTCTGCGTCCGCCGTCGTGGTTACTCTGCTCGCCGGCCCTTGGCGGAGCCGCCTGGTGCCGCGGCGGCGCAGCGCGGCTCTCTGAGGCCGTCACTCCTGGCGGCAGCACGACACCCTGCCCCAGGCTCCGCACAGGCAGAAAATCGCCAGCGCGCCCTACAACGGCAAGGGTTACAGCTGCGCGCCTCGCCGGCCCGAGCGAGGGAGATGAGAGAAGGTTACGTGACAGACGTTATCATTTCACTTACTGCACTAAGTGCTCAGGCGCTACAATAAAATACACTAAACTTTTACAAAGAACCTGTGTGGGACAGGAGGCACGGCACTACTCGCCTTCTGGCCCGGCAGGAAGACCCTGCACCACAGCGGTCTGACACACCCCCCCCTTTGCAGTCTGACTGTGCACAAGCTCATATCCAGGCTCAATTTGAAGGCTCAGGTGTAAATATTTAAATATGTAAGTATTCATATTAACAGTGTTTCACCATATATGCGTTCTTACTTCTTGTGATATGACACTCTAGCTGTATAAATTATACCTTTGCCACGCAGCTTGCCTGTGCACAAACACACAGGCACACACGTACATGCTCCTTCCCAAGACAAAGAAAAGTATGCTTGGAATTTTAGGAATATCATGTAAAGCCGTTTTGTTACATTGCAAAAAGAAAGTGTAAACCAGAAGGGAGTAGTTTCTTCCATGCACATACAGACAATTAAAACAGTAACAAATATGAAAAGGTTGTTACTGAAAATTAAGAAAGAATTATCCACATATGATGTGTGTATATATACACAGCTAAATATTTATGTATATGTATACCTTAAAATATTAGCTTTATCCATATTTGAGTGGATTTCATTGTTTTTTCAGTAGGTGTCACTAAAGATCCAAAAGAGCCCAGATTTTCACTCTTCTGGCTATTCTCTGAAGTCTTGCATCTTTATCATCGAGTTTCATCACATCACTCTTATGGAAGTGCACAAACTAATCTGATCTGCTCCATCAGTTGAAATGACTCTTGCACTCAGAGGATTCAAATTATCCCTGCATATATCTGTACAAAAGCTATACCTTCCTTTCCTCTTACTTCCTAGAAGTACATGGTGAGTATCTCATTGCTGTCTGTCATCTGAAAGCTGTCGTGTACACCTCCTGGTACGGGAAGAGTAGCAACCCTTCCACTGCATGCCGTGAATGGGTTTTTCAGGACTGCACCTAACAGGAGCAGCTCCCTTCCCATGGTATGTCTATACTGCAAACCCAGTGACAGGTGGAATAGCTTTTCACAAAGTAACTAAGAACAGAATCACCCAACTATTAAAAATACAGTGCTAGGCATTTATCTGTGGGGTGATGAAGTAGATTAGATTACTCCTTACTGCTTCCAGGTTCCTGAGGTAGCTCTGGTATCCACAGAAGTGCAAAGTACTTGTCTGTAGACTTGGTAACAGGATTACACCTGACAGTAGCCTAAGCCTGGTGACCCCCTATCTAACTATGGCAGTACTGTCATTCCATACACCCGAAATCTGGTCCAGGAGCATCATGTCAGTCTGGAAGAGGGAAAAAATTAGCTTTTGCTCTCAGCTCTGTTGCTAGTCATGTGTTTCATATCTGTAAGTTAAATTTACCTGTTCAGTTTTTTGAGTCTCAGGGGTTTCTGTCTTGCTTTTAACTCACAGCCCCACCCTGTATTTCCTGTTTAGGTCCTTTGTGTTTAGGAGGAAGGATCTGTATTATATGTTAACACTGTGACTAAACCAACAGGCTCCCTTATCACAGGAGGTTGATAATATATGTCAACAGTAATACATCTAGTGATTAGTTTTAAGATTGAGGGATCAGCAGTAATAAGCATCATATTGCCTCCTTTGTTGATATCTAAGGGTGAGCCATCTCCTTCCAACCAATTTACAGTATATCAAAATTCAAAATTTAGTATCACATGTATGTGAAATGTGTATAAGCGAGTCAGATGGAGACTCCACTTAAGCTTCTAATTTCATCTAAGTCTTACAAGGCCATCCATCCCACTGTACTCTCTCATTGTGCTCTCTGCTGAGACATCTTGAAGTTTAAAATCAGCAAAGAGCAGCTACAGAGACAGAGGGGAAAAGCGGTCATGTCACAAACCACCTTTTTTATGCTTACGGAAGAAGAATGGTCATTATTGGAATGGTCTCACTGTCAAGGCAGCCACTTGAAAAATAATATGCTGGAAGCACACATTTCCTTAATATAAACAACAACTTGCTTTCCATGTGAGGAAATTTATGCTAATAATTTTTCTCTTAGTTCTTGCAAAGCAGAAGTTATTTCAAAGTAATTAAAAAGTGACAGCTATTGTCAGTCAGTTTGTAATGTTAAAAGATTGGCAGACATACTGCAGACTAGGTTGTATCCTCAGCTGTGCAGTCCATGTGCAGTTTTGTCCATGTGCAGTAGGTGTAATTCTGGTGCAAATGTGCTGTCGGTGAAACTGAAACTAGTGAAAGCCAGTTCTTGGTAAAATAATTTGGGAAACTGAGAGCATAAATTAGGTCTGTGAATCACTGAGCTACAACACTAACTTTGTATTTTCAAAATAACTATCGCCTCTCTGAACACCTCTGCATGAATACACCACGCACAAGAGAGCTACCAAAATTCAAAATTCCCAAATTCCTGAAACCTTCCTTCATCTTGTTTCCATGCAGAGGGACTTTTAATTCAGTCTCCAAAGCCTGCTTTTCAACAGGTAACAGCTCTCTGATATTAATTCCATTATAAATGCCCATGTACTTGCTAGAGATTCAAGAAGAAAATATTTTCTGTAAAGATTTTCTGAACAATTTTATTGAGGTAATTTTCTTCATTTTATATTTTTATATATAGTCATTCATATATATCTATAATTCAAAGAGCTAAACAGTTGTCTAAGGCACTTGGAACTGTGCACAGCAGAGTATCCTACAGTACTGTACAACTTAGGCAGCACACATTTTTTGGCTTGTTAAATAAAAACACCATAAAACAAGCCTAATATATGTACTGTATAAAAAAGATAATACATATTCTATTCTTCAGATGACAATATTGGAATATATTTGTGTGTGTGTGTGTGTGTGTGTGTGTATACTACAGTACATATAAAACCCCAAGAAGCAGGTATCATTAATTTGTAACACTTCCAGTTACTTACATTCACAGTTATCAATACACCTGTGTAAAATGCAGTATCAGATCAGCCACTTTATAGTTAACCATATTCAGTCACACTAAGTCAAGCTGCCAAAATACAAGTAAATGCATTCATTTTTTGTTATGTAAAATACACACTGCATAAGCTGAAAAGTTATCAGTATTGATTCTCCACAGCCTCACATCTTTTGAAAAGTCACTAAACATGTCGAAAGTATGTTTTAAAATGCCAGCAATTCTAAGCTGATAACATTTCAGATGATAGATATATTTTTATGGTTATCAATAACTATCCAGCATGACGGGCAGTGGGGAACCAAGTCTTGAATTTTGTTTGCCTTATTTTGCTTGTAAATAGGAGCATTTATTGAAATCCAAGCAAGTTACTTTCAGCATAATTTGTTTCAAGTCAAATTAATAGAAACAATGAAGTCTAAGAACTGGCCCAGTGCCATTACGTGCTGCAAAATTTTAATTCCAATGAATTCGCATGAAAATTTCCTTTCAGGTGACTGTGGCCCACATATAGTATATTCAGCACATATGAACCTGCAAAATTTTAATTCCAATGAATTCGCATGAAAATTTCCTTTCAGGTGACTGTGGCCCACATATAGTATATTCAGCACATATGAACCTCCTGGCTTTACTGGACCCTTGTAAGACCCTACTGGAGCTTAACCACCTGCACTGGAGTGGATGGGTTATCAAGCCCTCCTTACTGGTGTCATCTCTCAGAGGTGTCCTTGCAGACTTGGTTGAAGAGGCATGTGCGCAAGGATTCCTACTACTGAGTAGTACCTTGCCCCAACGTATTGCAGCTCTGCCAGAGAAATACACGTGCTTGAACGCCCAGTGTTTAAGGGACAGTTGGGGCTACAAAGCATGGCATACTAATATTGCTACCACTTACTGTTTGAGCAATTGTTCTGTAAAACACTGGGTTGGAACGTAAACTTATTAGCTCTTGAGTGTACAGCAATGTGGTCTACAGCATTCTTGCACCTCTCCTAGATCTGCAGTTTGGTTGTAAATGGAATTCTATTTCTCTTTTAGGGAAAAAATAATAAAAATCTTAAGAGCTATTTCAACGGTTGCAAGCAATTCACATGTGCCATCTCCACACCCTTCCCACCCCTACTCATACAGTTAGATGCCCATTCAAAGAAGCCATTGATATCTTTTTGTTTCAAATCACACCAGCTAAAATAATCATCCAAAACACAGTATTTCTTTAATTCCAAAATTTATACAAGTTTACAAATCAATATACCACCACACAAAGTAGTGAATGGAAGAGAAGATATGTTTAGCAACATTTTACTATATTATAACAATGTTCAAATAGGGTTAAATTTGACATAGTATTGCAAGACTTTTTTAATATAAAGAATTAATGACTGAACAAGGAGATACAGAGAATACTGTTACTTTCTTTGTTCCTATGCAATGCAATATTTAGCTTCTAAAAAATAATGTGATATTGGTGAAATGCTGTATCTAGTTCATATGAGCTCTGTTTCCATTAAAATCCCAAAACAAGATGGACACTGACAAAGTGAAACAAGACCTTATTAATCATTAAAGTTGATAAATAGAAACCTGTCAAAACATTACAATGAAATATGTTATTTTTACTCAATTTCTCCCTTTTAAATATGGATACACTTCCATAAACTTGTTTTTTTTTTTTTTTTTCAGATGTGTGTTAAATAGAAGCTTTAATCTATTCTGGGGAATTTATTTTTCCTTTAATTTGATCCTCAAAATACTATAATATCAACCTAATAAAAACTTTTCAGAATTGCTTTCTTTTGTTCACCAAAAGCTAGGTCCCAGCAGCGAGCACTGCACTGAGCTTTGTACAGTAAGAGTAAAGATAGCAACAACAACGGAGCTAAATGTGGGAGCTCCGAAAGGCAGGAGGGAACTTTATTCTGTTTTTCACCCTGAGTACATCTTTATTTTAGTTTACAGCAGTGGCACAGGTCTTAACTCCTTGAGATACGGATAAAAACAGATGACATGAAAGCATTAAAAGACGCAGTTCTGGTAGACCTGACAATTTAATGCAAATGTAGGCTTTTAGCTTGGCTTACTTTATCATTAAAGCGTTAACAGACATCAAGACATGGGCTCATAATTTAGTCTTTGCTTAGGATGTCAGACAGCTCAGCCAGACCTGTCCTACTGGTGCAGTCGGCCAGGTACCCAGGTGACAACATGACTCTCCCTGCCCTGGCTCAACCCCCTGCCAGCTGCAGCTGAAACAAATTCTCTGATGTAGCAGTAGTATTACTAGTCAGAGATCTGGGTATTACTAGTCACAGCATCTCTGCTGGAAACAAAGCACTAATCTCACCTGGAAGGAGGGGTCTAATTTCTGTAATACCAGGGATGCTTCCCTCCCTTTGTTTCACAGCTTTCATTTGGTTTTCAAGTAAAAAAAAAGTGGTCTGATATGGTTTTTACATGTCAACACTGAGGTTGTGGTGCTTCTCTAAGACCTGCTCAGTGTGGCCAAAGCAGAAGGCGGGGCTGCCCTGCCCCACACCACATCAGAGGTCGGTGAAGTCCACCACAGCAAGGGACACGCATAATTGTAGGTAAATGCTAAGCCCAACAAATAAATACAGTCTTGTAGACCTACAATGGCTGTGAATACTTTCAGTGGTTTCGAAGAGACACTGCTCCTGGTCCTACCTTGTTTCAAACCACTGGTCGAAATGGTATTTAGCTTAAATAGTTGTTAGCATTTAAATAATTTCTTTGGGGTACTCGTTGAGTCAACACATATAGCACAATTCAAGGAAATTCAGACAGACTATTTTTCATTTGGAACAACTAATTTCAGTTATAAGGACTAGTATGTGTTACCTGAAAGAAGAGAGAGATGAGAGACGTTCTAGAACCATTTCAATTTGTTATGTAAAGAAATTAGGATTTGATTAAGCATCCATTCTTCTGCACCCACAGCAACATGATGTGATGCGTGATCCTACTGATAAATGTGATATATGAGGTCATTTCAGAAACCACTACTTCAAGCTATTCATTTTCTCTTTGTGTGCATGTAGATATGTGAGTTCATATCTGGCTCTGTATGTGTGCAAGGTTTGTCATATGTTGCAGATAACGTTTAAATGATTTGTCCAACTTGATAAAAATTAACACACGATCCCTTTTAGCCAGCTGGACTGTACTATGCATTGCATGCAAAGGTTTATTTTTTTTCTTTGCCTTTTTACACAATTTTTTTTTTTTCCTCAAGGAGTTTCTCAGGACTTAGCCTGATTTTTCCCTTCTAACAGGCATGAAGCACCATAGGCAGTTACATACATGACATATTATTTCCAATGGGCTGCTGTAGCAACTTGAAGACATTTGAAGTCATCAATACAGAGGACTAGGAGATACAGCAGAAACTGACTTCAGGCAGCTCAGTAAGGTAAAGCAAACTTTCTTCACTGCACACAGTGACATACCAAAATCTTGTTATTTTTTTATTGCATGGATAACACTTTACAGCTGTCATTTTTTCTGCCAGTCGATATTAAGAATATAAAAATAGTATATACAATTCTAAGTCTGTGTGTGGGTACAATACACAATGGATAGTTTATAGTAATTCTGCAAGTATACTACATTTTTACATGAGTTCCAATAAAGGCAACTCTTTTTGTCCAGTTACATAAGTTTGCTTAAGTAGTTTGCTGAATTGTGGGCCAAAGAATGCATCTGATTATTTAACATCAAAATGATAAGAAATTACATAAGAAAATAAAGATTAGCTCAGCATCTCTACCCAGGCTAGTATTCTGCCTCTAGCAATGGCTTGTAGTGAATACTTTAAAAAACCCCAAACCCAGGAGGAGGATAGGGAAAGCCTAAGTGATACCTTATCTACATATCCTAATGTCTTCTGGCAAAACACAGCTTGAGGAAGTCTGAGCCAGAAGTTGTATCCTCATCTTTGTGTTAACTCTTAAGATGAGACGGTGGCACACGTCTTTCCAACTATGCTCCAGTCTTCTTGCAAAGTCAATTAATTCATTTCATCCTAAGTTTAACAAGTTTTACCTTGCTTGTGTAACACTATGAACCCTGGCATGTCAGTGGAGCTGCTGTCTTACATAAAGTTTATATAGTCTGACCTTACCTTTGTCCAAGTTGTTCTGCCTGTGCAACAGCTATCTTTCTGCATTTAGTACCTTGGCTGCTTTCAAACGTTTCTAAGTGATTAAGGCAACACTGAGGTCTATTTAACTGCTCCACTTGTTTCCTTTGAAGTGAAATAACGTGTTTTATACTTCAGAGTCAACACAGTAGGCCTATATAGCATTTTGGACACACATTTCTAAATTTGGCCACAAAAACAACAAAAAGTGTAAGCAGGAGAACTATTTATTAAGTGCTAGCATAAGTTTTAAGTTTACTCTTCAAATTCTAAAAATAAAAAATTAGGATTCTACCAGAATTGCTGACAAACCTTAACTCTAATGGCCTGATCATTCCTGTATGATTTAGTGCCAAAGAATACATTTTCACTGCTTCCTTGATGTCAAAGTGGTGTTCCTATATTTATAAAATGATGGGCCTCACAGAAGCTAAACTGTTTTCTGCAAATGGAATCCTAATGGCCCTTATTGATTCCATTAAAAAAGGTGCTGCTTCCTTTTCTTTGCTACAAGCATGTAGATGGTTATTTTATTTTGTTATTGATATTTTGGGGTCTGTATGTCATTAGATTTTTACTAAAATGTAAGTGATCCTAACAGTCATACAAATCTATCTTTTTTAAAAAATGTTTGTCAATCTCTTTAAAAATATTTAATAGAGTACCAGCTGTTGGAAAGCACTCTCCTGTTACTAGAAGTGCTCTTTACTAAAATAATCCATTCCCTTTACGCAAACCTGGTCTCGCTGTAAATATCAGTAAAGAGGGAGATCTAATTTTAGCCACCAAATCGCCTTCCTGCCTTTAGGCTGACATCTAAAACAACCACCTTCAATTTTATAAACTAAAAATATTCCACAAGAATCTATTGCAGGTTCTGAGGTAAAAATCACATCTACGCAGACCTTTTATTGCCTGAAAAAGAAATCTTTTCACAATGAAAAACTAAACAGGGCACATAAAAGACAAAAATAAATTGTAGTATGTACACACATTAGAAAGGATAAATAGCAAATACATTGTAATACTGCATTAAATGTATCAATATGTGAATTCCAGACCCCCCCAAATGTTGTGTACATTAGTTGAAAGGATAAATAAGTGTTAATATAAGAGAGAGAATTTCTTAGTGTAAACAACGCCACAGGCTTTTTAATAGGCCTTTGGGCCAACTTAGAAAAACCATGTATTGCCTTTCACACTCCATACCACTTAATTTTAATAGTACTGTATTCACATATACAATGTCAGGATAGTATAAAAAATGATGGATCTAAGAAGCATTCTTCACACTCAACAAAAACAGGCTGCAGACACTCTAAGGATTTTCCATTCACTTTTACAGGACCACTGGCTGAAGACATAATGATTCATCTGGGAGTTCTTCCTCAAAGCAGTGCAAGAGTCCTTAAATGTATAAAGTCACATTAGTAATCACTGCTCAAGCCTACTAGTAAAGACTTTTGTGTCTAATTTCAATTCTGATTTTGGATTCACACTAGCATGATGTTGAAGTTGACACCACTGCCTGCCATGGGTAAGAAAGATAATGATCCCTCTGGTTTGAATGGCAAGTGACAGACAGCAAGCAGCGTTCCTAAACATGAAGCATTTCATTGCATTCATAGTGTCACATTATTTGTCCTTCAAATCCTGTTTATGTATTTCTGAGGATCCAGAGTATGTCAACATTAAAAACCAAAAAATATATGACTTGTTCTGTGTGAATGTTCAATGTATTTTCTTGAAGCATGCTCATCAGGATTTTAAAAAAGACAGCTGAGTTATACTAGGACTAATTTCTGGCAACTGTATTTACTGGCACCAGAGGAAATTACAGTTCTTCACTAAAGTACTGATGACATGAGGACTTGTGGCTTGCTGTCTTTCTAAGACAGGCTGTGACCACTAAAAAAAATACATGCACAGTTGCTCACACTCAGGTTTTTTAAAAAAATAATTCCTTCCACTGGCCAAATGCATTGTTAAGCAGTTCCATCGTTCCACTTTTCTCTGTGGACTGACAAGTGAAGTCTCTCTTCCCCCACACTCTCAGTCCTTTTTACAGCCCTCTCAGCTACCCTCAGTCACAGCCCTGTGAAGTCTGATGAGTTCCTGGTAACAGGCTCTCGAGCGATTGTCTTCAGCTCTTCCTGACTTGTGGCACTCTGATGAAGAAGTCCACCGATTTGTCTGCATGGGCTAGTCACAGAACCGTGGTCTGTCTTAACACTGACAAACAGTTCACATGGGTTCTCTTCCTAGACAAATTATTTGTCCATTAATAAAGATGAGGGCCACATCTTTCATTAACCTCAGGGTAAGCTGTAGCACACACTCACACTCAGTCAAGTTCCAGTGCAATCACAGGTCTTCAAGACGCAATGATTTCCCCAAAGAAAATTGTTACACGAAATATGGGATGTGGTCAAACAGTTATGGACGATGAAACCTGAAATGATAAATCATTAAAAAACTTAGAATTGTACTATTTCAACTGATAATGACATTGATCATCCTGCTCTCACAGCTGTTTACTTTTGTTGCCTGAACTATTCCTGATTTTCCTCATCTGTGTGTGATTAGAGTCAGCCCTATTATCCCCTGCTGTGTGTCCCTCTCCACTAGAAAACCAAACAGGGCTATGGTGTGGCTCAGGCACACCATGGTGTATGTCTGTCTGTACATACCATTAACCTGTTACTGTGGTCCCTGGCACAGTTTTGTTTGGGTCAACCAGTGCTCTTCCAGATACTGCCTGGGCATGGCTGGGATTAGCACAGGCCAATAGGCAGACAGGGTATGGGGGGACATCACCCTTTTTTGGGGTCTGAGGTAGAGGTTGACTGTCTGTATTCAAGCTCTGCCAAGCCTGCTGGCCTCAGGGCTGAAGAAGTCTCCAGTCTGTTTTGTTTGCCAATATAGGTTTAGTCACAAGTGCATCCACTATTTAGAGACACTGTCAGTAAATCAGAAAAGCTTTGCTAAGCCATAAACATTAAATTTCCATTTTTAATCCTTGCAAAATGAGGCTAACAAAAAATTGTGGTTTTTTGAAGTAAGCAACAAATTTTGTAGCACTGCAGATGCTTTCCTCCTATTAACAGAAACCAACTGTAGCACATGAAGGCCCAAATACATGTCACCGGTTTGTAGACTTTTAGGTAGGGCATGTACATCACTCCAGATTGCCTGCATGACGGATAGAGAGGTGGGTGGATTCAGAGGGTGTTGCCAACCTTTTCTAGAATAAGCTAGGACCCTACAGCCATTGAAATTCTAACCCAGCTTAAATGTAGTGATTCCAAGCAAAAGGGTAACAAGGGCACCAATATCAGGTGCTCAATGTATGTATCACCAACCTGTTAATGGCTTGAAAATATCTATCCATGAAGTAGTAAAAGATGCAGCAACTTTAAAAAAGCAGAGGTAATGATGCACCTAACACAGTAGATTTATGTAAGTTTTTGTTCGACATGTTTTCTCTGAACAATTCCAGAGAAGAGCAAAGAAAACAAGCCACACATTACCCCTGTAATGTGGTAGAGTACAATACAGGGATGCATTTCTCAAATAAAGAAGGTGTAAACAAAAGCTGACATTCACAAGTATGCAGCTCATCTGCTAAGTGACAGTACAGTGCATTGCAAGAAAGACACAGGGTTTTGTATTTGTGTAGAGCAACAATGTATCGGACTATATATCGCATTTCCATTAGAAGCACTTTATAAACATCTACTACCACCTACTTCCAAAACTTTTATTTATTTCTCTATTTTTAGAAACTCAGTTTCTTAGATTCTGTTATAAAATAAGAGAAGGAATCAGTTTAAATTACTAGGAGTAGAAAACCAGTTCAACTAACAGTCATTACAGTAAATGGTGAACAATGAAAACCAGTGTTTTTTCTTTCCCAAGTTTAATATCAAATTTTAATAATTCAAAGATATTGTAAATACTGATTATAATATTAAAGCATCATATATTGAATATGTAATAATATAAGAAATTATATGCTATAAGCCTTTTTTGTTTAACAAGCAGCTTCCTTGTCTCATTCTATCACTGAACTTCAGGAATACATGCTTGTTAACCAGCTGCCAATGAAAGTGCCTTTTGGTTTATATTATCTCAGTGATCTCCTCGAAAAAAATTAAAAGATGAGTAATTCATTCTCTGGCTAGAGACTTGTGTCTACAGTTTTCTCAAAACAAATCACTTTTGTTGTATCAATCCAAATGTAATGGTGAACTACATAATTTTTAATGAGAGGTCCTGGAAGAGAAAGAATCTCTTTATATTTTCAAAATTGCAATTGACTTAAAACATCTGCATCTAATTCTGCTCTTAATTAGTTTTTTTTCTAGTGTTACTCTGCTGACTTCTGTGCAGTGGCTCCACAACATGACCAGTGAAAAAAAAAGAGGGTGAAGAGGGAACAGAGAGCATCTGATTTTCCTCAGGTTGAAATTCATCCAGGACCATATAGAATCATTGCCTATATTTATCACAATTTGGCTGTGCTTATTTTTTACTCCATTTTCCGAGGCCCTCCTCAAAAAAAAAAAAAAATCCACTTTTTAACTGTTTGTCACTCCACTGGATCCCTGAGATTTTTGTCTCAGCTTTCAAGAATCCAATTGTAATTGGTCTCAACTGTTTTCAATTCTCGTGAAAAAATATCCAATTCTTTTTGTATGACTCATGCCTATCTGTACTTATGCTTCTATACTGCAGGGAAACTCAAAAAACGTAACAACGTAAGCAGGAGGTTAAACTCCACCCCTCTCAGCACACAGCCAGGTTTCTATTCCTGCTCTTTTTCTTCTTGGGATGCCCATTTTTTTAAAGTAGTATTTTCAGATATTCTGAAAAAGATATACTACCTACTAGCTGAAGAGAAAATGACACCAGAAGCCAAATGAAAATATACCTATCCGTGTTCAAAAATGACATTTTCTAATGCTCAGAATGCAACACTAGATTAAAACCCTGCCTCCTGCTTCATCTCCTGGCTTAGATTTGCTGTCTGTGAAACTGGTTTGATTTTTTGAAAATTGATTTATTCATGTTATATCCACACTGAAGAGATTTTAGAGTATTATAAAAAAAAAAAATCCATGTTTTGGTAAGAAAAAAACCCACAAGTTGTGAAATCAAGCAATCAGCTAGGAGATGCCAGGAATCACCAAACACCGATCTCCTATTGTGAATTTTCCTTGTAGCACTCTCTTTAATTAGAGGATTCACACTCATTTGCTTGGATCCTCAGTTTGATTGAAACATCAGCAGGAAAAGGAAGGGACCCAGTCTTGGGCAATTGTTTTTATTTGACAACTCTGTGTGAAAGTGAAGACAATAATACTATGTATGCAGTATCAGCTGATCCTAACAGCAAGTTTTGCTAGCTGGTGGCAATTTTCAGCCTTTGTAACTTAAAAAAAATACCAACAGATGCCACAGGGATGGCAGAAAGCGCCTCCCTCCCCCTAGGAGTAACTGCCAAATTTGAAGTCCTGGCTAAAAACTGCAGACACTTTAGAGCTCTTTAAATAATGCTTCAGACAACATCTTGGTGTTATTCAAAGCAGAGAACAAAATAAATCCAGATTAACACATCAGAAGTAGCAGACAGGGAATACTAACATCTGTCTTGTTCCCCAGAAGCTGCTGCCAGGAGCCCAGGTGACCCTTAGGAAGCTCTCCAAAACACTGGTGAGCTTTTCTGAAGTTCAGCACATTATCTAGTTTTCACTTAACAAACGCATCTACAAAATGTATACTTTTATGAGCAAGGGAGTCCTGCCAAAGAAGGGCATCCCTTTTTTTTTTTTGTGCTTGAGGACTGTTAACTTCATCTGTGAGAAATGCTGAGTCCTTCCAAAGGATTATTTTTTAGATTTCCCAAACAATCTTTTTCCATGTAGCAACTGATCCACTGCAGTCACCTTCACTGCATCCCAACTTCAGGGATGGCACCAGCAACACTGGGAATCCCAACAGAATCAGTGGTGGGATTTAGGTGGGATTCAAGGGGACTGAGAGTAGGAATCTACGCAAATCATGACACAACTGCAGAGAACTTGCAGAAAGGCAGAGGGTCGCTGTCATACTCTTCTCTCCAACTTACTCAAGAAGAGGGATTCACCCACCTGGTAAATTGCCGACTTTCCTCATGTACTTCCATTTCTGTGCTTTTAAATTCATTCAGTTCTTTCCGTATTGCTGCCTAATAAACAATAATGACATACGCAACCATAAGAAATACAAATCTTAAGGAAAGAGTTTGAAAGGAACCTGGCCCTACTCTTGCAGGTTCCCTTACAGTTCCCATTTTCCGGTCTCCCTTACTGTAGTCCACAGCTCTCACGCATTTCTGATCACCAACATGAACGACTGCTTTTAATCACAGCTATTTGGAGCAGTAATACACTACAAAGAAACTCAAAGCATCGAACACCAACAATAAACAATCTACTCCAATGGGTGAACCAATCCCCCACTGCAATATGGCACTTGCTACAGACAAAAATGGGCAAGAGTCTGGGTTACCTCAACCATCACCTGCTGAGTATGCAGCCAGGAGGGGATTGTATCTTCAGGCACAGCTCCTGAGGAGCTGGTGAGTCACGCTGCCTGCACAGGCTCTGTACACACAGCAGGGCCCTTGTATTTCCCCGATGGAGACAGGACTTCAGGAATGCGAGATGAATTGCGTTTTTTTAAGTGGAATGATTGGTTTGATTAGTTTTATGTAAAATTACATTAAATATTTGGACATTTCAGGCTTGCGTTTTCTGTTGGCAGATACTAAAGAACAGCAGAAATTCAGTGCACTTTGCAAATGCCTTGTTGCTTAAGTTAAAAGTGATAAGCAATCTACTTCATCAAGTAATACAGTTTCTGAAATATTCTAATATATACTACAAAGACTTTTGTTTCTATGCCATACACTTTCCTACCTTCACTGTGAAATTAAATGACAGTTTATTTTTACTCTTTTCTTTCACTACTTTAAATAAAAGCAGTATAATTTCATTAATCCCTAAAGAAATCTCACCCAGTGTGCATACCTTTCAATGCAGAACAGACAAGCAGCATGATAAAATTGTAACATCACCAGACTGTGGTCTCATAAATGAGAAACTTCATTTTAAGCAGGGGATGGTTCTGTTTAGCCGCAACAGCATGCTTACACAAAGCTGCTGTAATAGCTAGGAAAGGCACAGCTATTTCTGAGCACCTAATCAGCAGCAAAGACACCAGAGCTCCAGCTCCGTAATGAAGTTCAGTACAATTTTCTGCTCCCACTGGAATTAGAAGAATTACTTCCCTGGGAAAAAAGGACAAGGGAGTTTCCAGGCAACCTGGGGTCTGCCTTTCTGCTGTGGTGAACAAACACGGGGATCACAGAACCAGCCTTGGGCACCTGTTCATTACAAAATGAATTGAGATTAAAACCTGCTACCCTAAAGTACGTAGGAAACTCCACAGTTTTTTTCTAGTGCAGTTTACTCGTTGGATCTAGGTGAAAGTGGAGGTACTGGATGCTCTAACCTCCCACAGACTACGTGAGGACTAGAGAGTGCTCAGCACCTCTCATAACCAACATCTACAAACACCACTGGGTACATATTTAATGTCTTCACCTTGACTTGATATGAGATTCTCCTTTGATTGTCAGATGTGCTAGCATTAACATTAAAATACAAGCTGAAATAACATCAGTGCTTCATGGTCCTTAGCTAAAAGACAGTGGGTTCTTGCACATATCACTTTTCATGCCAAGCACATCTCACAGGCTTTCCATAAAAGTTAGTTCAGACCCAGTGCTCAAAGGGTCAGCACTTTTTGATACATAAGTCCTACTGCTTTCCTTTTATGAAGTGGTATATGAGGGAAATGGAAGAGTATTTTAGGGTAATCTTTGACAGATCTGTTTTTGAAAAGAGAATCACAGAATCATTAGTCTCATCCTTTCTAGTTAGGCAGAGGAACATGCCGGGGGCAAGAGGCCAAAGAAGGTGTGCTGCATGCATACAGTCAGCTCCTGCACTGATGGTTGTGGCCAAGAATGCTTAGGAGGATGGAGCAGCTTCTACCTTTTTTCACTTGAGTGAGTTGCAAAAGTAACTCTCAATGGCAGTGACGTAGGCTTCTGTCTACAGAAACCTTGCCTGAATTCCACGCGTTGTAGCCATCTTTGCTACCAACGTGGCTCAGCAAAGCTAAGATGGCTAAAGGCTAAAAATGCAAGAAATTCTGGCCTGAACTGCTGTAATGGAGGTGGAAAATATGCTCTTAATAGGCAAGAGAGCTGCAAGCAGTAGATGCGCAGCAGTACCGTGACAATCTCACTGCCTCCAGCAAATGTCATTTGTGATGCTGGCGTCAAGAGAATGTAAACCAGAGGAAAGACCCCCAAAAGTGACAGATGCAAGCATTTTCTTTTAATCTACGTTTTTCCCTTACCTTGTCTGCAGGAGTTAACCTGGCCCAAGGCTTGTCAGCACGACGGTCATAATCTGGAGAATCCGTGACCTCCACATACTCGTTAAATCGAAGGATTCTTCTTGCTTGAAGTTCAGCCACTGTAGGCCTCAGGCTGAGCTGCAAAGCAGGAAGCAGAAAATAGTATGTTTAATAAGATGAAATAAAATAAAAGACGAGGATATGATGTAATCTCAAGAGAACTTTAATGGTATTTCTAAATAGGGTCACTTTCAGGTGTCTAAAAAAAGGCACCATCCTGGGACCACTGCACGGGAATGAGGAAGCAGCACAACCTAATTTCTTCAATTATAAAAATAGTCTTTGTTGGGCAGGTCACAGAGAATCGTGACAGTTATCCCTAGCATATTAATTGTGACTGTGCAACTGTCACACCATTTACCCCATTAGGCAGCACGTCCATTTGCATTAACGATTACACAGTCTGCTGTGTTCAACTCTAATATTGAAAATAAGCAGGATTTGGAGGTGCCCGCCTAACCAAAAAAATTGGTTTTGAACATCCGGAGGTCATTATGATGCCAAATTGTTTCAGTCACCTCAAACAATACTCACTTTAATTAACTAAAGATGATCATATTAAGGAAACTGTATTTTTGCAGAAAAGGGCAGACTAGGGATACCTATGAAAATTCCCCCCGTCCTCTTCTAGAACGAGCTTCCAAAGTCAGGGCAGCAGATCTGTAACTGCTTTATTTCCAGGGACAATGAGTACAATCCCACCTACAGTGGCCAAGACCACTGATGTGGTTAGAAGAACACTAAAGGGGTTTCTCAGGGCCCACACTACTTTGCCGCCCTCTCCGCTGCCCTAGAGAAGAGCGGATGTTCCTGTGTGGCTGCCCTCAAACAGAGATGACAGCAGTGGTCATGCTCACAGAGCAAACATGTATTGTTTCTCTCCCCTGCTTACACAGACAAATATTGAGCATGGCCAGACTCTGTATGCTTTTCCAGATATGGGAAACTGGACAGGATGGAGTTTCCCCCAAGATGGGTTTGGCTTGTACTGCTTTTTAAACAGATTTCTAATCTGGGGGCATGACTGATGGACATTTGCAGTAATGTATATACACTGACTTTTAGAATCTTACAAAAAAATAATTCTATGTACACAAATACACAACACAAAAAACACATCATCACCTTTCTACTGAGTCTACGTTTTATTTCTCTTTTGGCTTCCTGTTCCTCTTCTTCATTCTTCTCTGTTTTCAGAAGAGATAAAAAGGAATGAATATTTAAGTATTGTAACTGCACATACTGTATTTCTCTTGGTTGAAAGCTTCAGGATTTCAAGTCCTGGCTCGTGTCTCCTCGTATTTCTGGATGATTTTGCATGTGTTGTCTGCTTTTTGGATTTTGGGTGCTCTCATTTTTTTTCCCTAACCTCATTTCCCCTGATTCTGTAGACATCTCAAGTCACCACTGTGGGTCAGAAACACAGCAAAGAGGAGGCGTCTGCCATTTCCTTTCTGTGTAACACCAAACAAGAAATACCCTGAAAGAGCTGCCTAATGTTTCAATTACTCGTCTTAACATTAAAATCACTGTTGCTTTTACTTCCAACATGCCACCTACTGACTTTAGAATAAGAGTCTAATTATTTATGAGGGTCAAGAAAAAAGTTTGCTCTGAGTATCTGAACTGGCCGAGTGTCCTCTACTGCTACAGGATGCAATGAATCAATAACAATTCGTTTCACTGTCATTTGTTAGTGCAAATTGGTTTTGTTACTTTAGTATATTTTTTCTGGTTTTATAATGTGGGCATATGATTCAGTACTCAAACGCTCTTGGTTAAGGGCCACTAGCTAAACCAAATGAACGAATACAGCAGAAAATGGTATGTGCATTTTTTAAATGTATTTGGGCATGAGATTGAAATGTGCTTTTAACAAACTTCTGTGCTAACCAAACTTGATTTCTTGAGTACCAGTGAAAAACAGACTTAGAAAGGCATGTTCATAGGGACTCGGCATTTTTTTTAATTGATGTACATTTTGAAGAATATTATTTGCCCTTTCAGTCCACCTCTGATGGTTATACACAAAGTTAACTTTATTGTGGCTGAAATATCCCACCTAGAGATAGCCATAAAATTCTGATCCTCTTTCATTCATGGTTGGGGGTTATGGACTCCATGTTACAGTTCAAGGCTAACTATAAATTTAAAATAATTAATTTGTCCGTTGGGGATGCAGACAAACTGTATAGATGAAAAGGCAGTTTTAAATCCTGGTATAGTCCTATTTGCCTTGTCTGCTGTGTTAGTGCAGGCAACCTGGCTGCAGAGGAGTTTCTGTGTGACTGATACACTGGAGGCAACATTATCACAGGACAGCTCGTGGTACTTGCAGATTCCCTTTGCTGTCTCAAAGGCTCTCATGTAAGAAGAATATACAAGAAAGGGGAAGAGCAGCAAATGATAAAAAAGAAAAAGATTAAAGTTACAGTAGGAAAAAGGCAATGCCAGCCCAAGACCTGCTCTGTGAGAATAGTCCAACACCAACCCCAGGTTTCCATCAGCAAGATGCAATCACACAGCGCTGTTGCAAGGATTAGGTTGGATCTTGTGTTGATGGTGAGATACTGAGATACTGAAATGTGGATGTAACTGATTGTTTATTAATAGCTTTGCTCTTAAACAGTGAAGAAATGGACAGCTTGTTTCCATAGAGGAACTGTAAACCGACTAAAACTGAAGAATGTTAAAGAGAGAATGATAAAGAGAGTTAAAGACTGATCTAGATTTAAATTTTTTTTAATTAATATATCAACAAACAAGTTGGGTGTATTTGAAGACTTAGGACTTTAAATGAGAACTCTTTACAAGATCTTCACCTAACAAAATCAAAAGCTCTCTAGCTGTTTTAGGACAGGTAAATAATCTGTAGGCTTTTGTTTAAATATATTGTCTTTGCAATCAATAGACATAGTAACTGAGGTAATTGAACATAAACTATTAATTTGGGGTTCCATTCACCTGGGAATCATTTGACATAAAAAATTTTGTCCCTTCAGGAACTGAGTTGCTTAAGTCCTACCTCAGAAATTCTCCAGTAGCAGACACAGCAGAAAAAAAATGTAGCTGGATATACACATCGATGTGCTGCCTTTTCCTTAATTTAGTTTGTAAAATACTTTCTGCATTATTTTTATCTTGACATTTCTTTGCTATCTAAACCACCGTGTCTCCCATGACGCAGCAATAAGACACTTGATGTAAGAAACAGGGACTCATACTGCTTAACGCATACCTTAAGAAATGACTACCAACAGCATGGCCACCTGAAATACTATTTTTCCGTATTTTGGGGGAGGATAAAAAAAGAAAAGTTGATCTGGACATTTAGGAAGGTTGAAGGTTAGCTGCCTGTCCCAAGCTGTGAAGTTACCTCCCTGTGGGTAGCAGATGACTGCACGAAGGGATGGCTGGACACGGGACACCTAGGGACACCTAGAAATGGGAGGTGAGCAAGGCCATCATCTTAGTTGCTGGGCAGAGGGTCCAGGCACATCCTGGAGCAGGCCGTCAAGGAGAGCTGGAAGCCCACCTTTTGGAGGACAACTCCAACAGGACGCACCAGGACCTTCCTTCACTCCCAGAAAAGCAGGAGAGGATCAAACCCGTGGGGAACAGACACGTCTTCTGCATGAGCAGTCAGGGCAGGACGAGTTTTATACATTCAACTTCTACTTCTAGGAATAAAACTTGAGAGCTAAAGGAAAGGGACTGAAATCTGGTGGCTGCTGCTAATATATTGAATCTGCTGTTTGGTGAATGGCCCTCTGTCTATGGCACTGACTTGCACCTAAAGCACCTATTTCCCATCTCCAGCCTGCTGGGCAGAGTCTTGCTTTAAGCCCAGTGCTACAGAAACACTGACCTGATACAAATTCCTACCAATAGTAAAACCTACAACATATTTTTGGTCTTTTAAGGCAAAAGTTTGAAAGTTGCCATAGTGAGTTAAGAAGATGTGTGGTACTAAAAATAATGGGTCTGGTGCTCCCACTTCCTTCAGGTGTTGTGGAAAATTCCAGCTGGAGGGCTGAGTTTTGGCTGCAGGTACGAACTGACTCATTTGCCCAAACAGGAACACATTAATGCATAGGAACACACTTCTGACTGCTTTCCACCTTAAAAGCAGATCTCATCTGTGTGATGTGGAGAAAGAAAATATAAACACAGCGTTCCCAGCTTCAAGTCCCCTCCTGAGATGTCCTGCTGCTGCTGTACTGGCAAAGGACCAGCCGAGCGAGTGCTCTTTGCTTGCAGGAGTCTCCAGTTAGATCCCAGCAAAACTATGGTTTCCCTCCTTCCCTGCCTGCAGCTCCTAGGAGGTCAAACTGGGATTTGACTCCTCACTGAAACAATTTCATTTAGCATCACTTATCATGGCCTTTGAGTTAAAAAAAAAAAACACCAGTCAAAGCAGAACAGCTTTTCTGGCATCTGTACATTATTGTTCCTGCAACTTTTGCCATATTAAATCTGGTCACCTTCTGTTCTGTGGGACATTTGTTTTGTAGCAGAAGGGGAAAAGAGAAGAGAGAAATTGTTCTGCCTGAAGACTGCTCTGTTCTTGACCAGAAAGTACTCCCAGAGCGTAAAACCAAACTTTCCATTGTGTCCCTATGGGATTAGCTATGATTAGACTTCTCTGTGGGCTTGCTAGGGAAAGAGAAAGAAAAGACAAACAAAGTGTTTGCCTCTTGCAGTGCTCTGGAATGCACAAAGCAGTTTCTCTTTCCTGGTTTTACAAGCAAAGATAACCATTAATATTCCTGAACTAGCATCAAGAGCTAAACTCTGTTTTCTACAAAGCCAGCACTGGCAGGCATGCAGGTGCACAGTACAAGAAGTTCACTGTCCCTTACAAATACAGGAAAAAAATACAGTTATTTAAATCCAAAATTCCTGGAAAATAAAAAGTTTCTTTGCCATAATACAGTACTATAAATACTACTGGCTCAAAGCCAGTACACAAGAAACCTGTCTTTATTAAAAACACAGGGCTTTATCTATTCCTTCAAGCAGATTCTTGAGTTACCGTAACTTTGTTTTAGTGTGGGAAGACTCAGAAGTCTGGACAGTTTTATCCAAATTGTTTTTATAGAAATCTGCCTGCAATGTTTTGCGATCGTACTCAGTCACAGGATTTTCAGTAACTGGTTTATCTGGAAATATTATCAAAACAAAAGTTCTTGCAAGACAGATTTCCTCACTAACTGGAAATACAAAAAAAAGAAAAAATATGGACTTTTTCTGAACCTCTTAAAAGATTTGGGCTGAACTTAATCCCGAAATAAACATTTAGACCTTTATCACTTAATGTAACCTCAAAGTCTGATAAATACTACTCAAAACAATACTTTCCCTTAGCTGCAGTTTACATACATGGAATGATATAGTCCCTTCTCCCTTCCACTGCTTAAAAATAGGAGGAAGGAAGCTTTATGAAAGAAATCCCAACTTATTCACAAAAGCTGCCTACAATAACAAAGGCATTTAAGAGATGTAAACATTTCTGAATGATCCACAGGAAGGGAATGTAATAATTTTGATAAATAATACACATGCTTTAGAGCTGAGAGAGAACTTGCACCCTGAAAGGGCTCTGAGTCAGACTGTCACCACAAACCCTGGCTTGCTTTGGTTCACTTTTTTACAGATCACTGTCAACTTGAAATATTTTATATCTCGGTGATGAGCAAAAAGCAGTTTTGGATTCTCCATGTGCTCATCAATGACTCTGTGATTTTTTGTTATTTATAATGCTGCTTCCCAGCCTTTATTTCTTGCTCTCCCTTGCCTCTTTAAGACAGCCCCCCAGCAGCAGCAGGGGAGGATGGCAGGAGTCATTGAGCGCAAAGCCTGGTATGCTGCCAAAAGCTTAAAGTAAACAAGCTGAAACAGGAGAAGAAATCTATTAACTGCTTTCCAGTCTTGAGCTACTTATTGCAAAATCAGTGAACGGAATAAACAGTGGCAAAAAGGATATTAAATACATCACAGGTTTGTTGCTAGATTAGTTATCTACAGATTAGCCAGACAGAGAGGGCAGTAAGGAAGCCCAGCTGGTGCTTCCAGCTCAGTGGCTGTATCCTGGCCCACCAAAGATGTTTTGGAATTACCTTTCTCACATAGCCCAGCATGGTTTGTCACATAAAAAAAAGTTTGTATATCAAATTTTATCTTTATTTCTCTATGCAATCTATAGGTTCAGAAATTATAGTCTTAGAAGTCTGTTCACATTATGTATTGGACGTGAGTCCCTTGAACCCTCTCCTGTGCACCATAATGCATAAACTGTAGCTTCCCTTTTCAACAAGATATGGCACTATTTGGCTTTTGAGAGCTTGGACAACAGCAGTAGGATTCCATTAGCATGGATGGCTGCCTGAAAGCCAATAATTGCCATGTCTCCTTGATTGGCTAGCCTGAGCAGGTGGCAGAGTGATCAGGCCATGGACTTTGTTGGGTAAACAGCCCATTTTCTTTCCTTCCATTAGCATGTTGTGCACCAGGGTTGCACAGATAAACTCCAACTTTTCTGAACAATTGCTGGAAATAACAGCATTACACCTGCTCTTTCATCAAGTGTGGAAAGTTCTTATATCTTAAGAATAGATCAGTTTTTTGATTTTTTGCTGTGTGTGAAAGACTTGCATGTGCATTTTCTTAATTTATTTCTTCTACTTAAGCAACAAGTACTAGCTACCCTTGCAGAATGAACACGGCTAGATGGAGCTGGGCACGGCAACTGTTACAGTATGCGTTTAGGTAACATCCATATTATGGAAGGATTTATAAAGGAAGACAAAAATGCCTGTTCTGAAGCATTTGCCAGCCTAAGAACAAACCAACATAAGTAAATGGGAGAATAGGTATAGAGGGTAAACATCCAACGTACTTCATTCCTCTGCCCCTTACTATTTGAATTATAAACTTAAATTTTTCAGCAGGGATATTGAGGAAGGATTTAATCAATGGGAAATATTCAGTGAGAATTTCTTATGCATGTTTCAGTACAGAAGACACTTATATCAGAAGTGGATATGAAGGCCAGCATGCTGAAGTAGTTGGCATATACCTGTTCACCTTCCACTGAACACTTCACCCTTTCTCTTTCTACTCCTTCCAACCTCTGCCCTTATATCCCACCTCTGCCTCCTACTGATATTCCCTCCTCCTCCTCATAAAAATTAGGCAGAAGTTTAACCAGCCTAGAACTACTTCTAAGGGGTATCTAAGTCATTCTTGGCCTTTGGGACCAGCTTCAAGAAGTGGGATTGTGACAAGCAAATTCGGCATATTGCATATATGCAGTTTTCACAACTACCATTACAGGTTAGTATATAGATCTAGGGTTGACATGTTATTTTCTAGAACATCATTTCTCCCCAGTTATGGATCTAACACTGGAGCAACACTGATAGACTTCCATATGAATCCAACACATGCTCACTTTCTAAGTAAATACTAGCTGAAACCTAAATAAAATACTTACGCTTCAGGATATTTCTTTGCTCTAGCTCTTCAGTTGTAGGCCTCTGGCTAAGTCTCCTGTAAGAACAAAGTGGGTGACTGATTTAAAACCAAATCCAAATAATACATTATGATTTGTAATACAGCCTAAAAAGTGTCTCTCATACGGCCATGCTATTTTTTGCCAGCAGGGCTATTCAACAACACAGGTAATTTCCAGACAGTTATAATAACTGTGCATGTAACCACAGTACTGAGTGGCCATTTGTTTCAAAAGATGTACTATTGCCACTTGAACACATAACTGATATGTGCGTAATATTACAGAAATTGTACCAGCAAATTTAAATTCCTCATTTACAGGTATCATTTCATGAAAGAATTCATAAACCTTTTTTGTTCCCAGGCACCATCATTACATTAAGTTGTGCAATCGTAAGATTATTCTCAGATATTTTGAATGCAAATCCTAGTCATTTAAAAAAAACAACCAACCAACCAACATAAGCTGTGCATTGCTCACTGTTGTATGTACAATACAATTGAAAGCTTTAACTGAAATTTAATTTTATTTAGTTACCTATATATAAAACTGCCATTAAAAAAAACCAAAACATGAGATACTGATTTTCTGGTTTGTATAGTGGAGAACGTGGTTGATGTTGTCTCTATGTTTACCAAACAAGTTCACTTGTTCACTTGAGAAAAGGAGCAAGAAAGATTTCAGCAGTAAAATGTATTTCACATATGTGTTAAAGATAGATGCCACTGTGTCCAGCAAACCTCACACAGTTCACTGTGGGTTATCTTCAGCCTCATGAAAGTCATCCAATTTGAACCATGTGTGGACTTTCAGATCTGGCGGGGAGGACCGGCAGGTTTACCACGGGTGACTAGCCCCTGCTGTAGGAAGTCCCAGGCTTGGGACATGACCTGACCCTGACCCAGCTGTGGCAACTGGTTTCCCATCAGACCTCGATGTTGCCAGGTGCTGACCACCACAACAGGAATTTTTAAAGGAACTGGTGTCAAACTGCATTGTGATTTCAGGCCTGAGCACAGCCCTGACATGCAGGGATGTTGTCTCCTGCCACCGCAGCAAAGCTGTGCGGGGAGCGTGCCAGCTTCCCAGCAGAACCAGCAATGTCCCTGCGCAAGCAGCTCAGGGCAGGAACCCCAGTGGCTTCTGCAGTCCAAGCCCCTGAGGGAGCACTGACAAGCAGGGTGTGATCACTGGAGCTGGGATTCAGTGGGGAAAGCAGTGATAACAACCACGTCACTTCATTAGCAGAAGAAAAATGTCCCTCAGGCTCTACACAATAGATGTATCACTCTTACATTTAAGAGATTAAATGAATGATTTAGCCAGCCACCCAGTTGGTTTACAGAGCAACTCAGCTCATCTTCTAAGTGCTGATGTAGGGCTGCCGTACTCTGTACTGGAGCAGTACTGGCTGGACTACCCAGTATCTGGGAATCTCCAACAAATATGGGACATCCTCCAGATCTGTCTGGACAACATTTCTGAGCACAAGAGAAACAAGGACAGGTCTGGAAAAATCCAGACATGTTGTAGTCTATTCTCAGAGACCATGAAAGCCAAAATTAACATTTATGAGGATTTTTTTTAAAAAGCTTGTAAAAACCTAAGTGAAAATTAGTCTTTTTTTATGCAATGTTCTCAAGACCAGGAAGAGAAAGTAACATATATCCCATAGCACTTAAACATCATGAGAAAGACTTGCCTCAGAGGTGGGCACAGTAAAACACTGAACACTGACCTACAAAGTCAGCATCCTTCCACTTCTTTTGCTGGAACCAGCACATGAATAATGAAGGAGATAGAGAGCAGGAGGAGGGTGGGGAGGGCCAGAAGGGATGAACATGCACAGGCATGCTTGGTGTGTCAGGAACTACTACTCCATCTGAGATGAGTATATACAAGTGCAAGTCCCTGCTAATCAATTTGAGAAAAATCTTGAACCGTGGTACTGATCATTATGGACTCACTCTTACCCTCTACCTCTTTTTTCTTTTTTTTAAAAATAACAAACAACCCCAAAACCCAGAAGCCCTCAGATTTGTTTCTGGTAGAACAAAAATGCATTATTGACATTTTAAAGTTTTGTGAGAAATAAAAATAGTTTTCCAGACAGCTGTACCATGAAGATCCTGCACCACATATTGGGCTGCATTTTAAATGTGAACCCAGTGTTCTTGATTCTCTTTCTCCACCTCCACCCAGTGAAACCACATTTACCCTGTGACCGATACCTCACTAGCTTCGTTCCAATCTGATGTCTGATTTCCTGCCTCTCCTCCTCAGATGTACGCTGCAAGATGTTTTTGTCTTCTAATTCTTTCTTAGATGGTCTGTTGCCAAGTTTGATAGCAAGAGTATCCCTACGACGAATTTTACTTGCCAAAGAGCCTGAGGAAAGGAGGAGGAGGGTAGATTTAGTTCATTCAAGCTTAGGTTACAGACGCAAACTCAGAGTAAGGACTTTAATACCTCCCCAAAGCAGCCTTGTTCCCACACGCAGGAGAGGAATTTTAATTAACATCAAAAGAAAAATAGTTTTAGCTCAGTTCACAACAATACAAAGCTGAAAGGCTTAAATGAAAAAGCTACCAGCCAAATTGACAGAGGAGTTTTACAAACATCACTTGTCATCTGTGAAGTGATAACATAAAAATGACCAATCTACACTTAAGTGTCTTTGAAGTCTGATACATTACAGGTTGGTTTATTTATCTACTTAGTACATTTAGCAGCCTGCTGCTCTTTTTCTTCAGCCTTAAATAGGTTTAGCCTTGTTCTGTCATAATTTCCTTAATTCTTCCAATTTTTTTTCAATCAGATACCACTTAGTTCTTGTATAGTGCTTTTCATCTTTAACTGATTTGTAAATTAAAACAAAAAACACAGTTTAGAAAAGTGCTCTGAGTGCTTGTAAAGTAACCTAGGCAGGAACCCCCAGGCACTGAAGCAATTTGTTCACCCATAAAACAGATACAGTAGGGACGAGGGCTGTGCGATTTTGGATGTTAGCTTCAGCCAGCTGTGGAAGAAAGCATACTTTTCATGGCCTTTAGTCCTTCCCTTGTCTCTTGATGTTCTGACCGAGGGGGCTACATATGTCCTAGGCTGGCAGATTGTCACCACATAAGGCAGTCTGGTAAGACCACAGGCTCCCAGTTCACTTCTCATAAGATCGTACTGCTGTCTGAATACAAGAATTTTTTTGTTACTACCACTTTGGGTTGTATTCAGACCAAATACAGAACTGCAAAAGGCTTCAGCCTCTTGAGCTATCTGGCACTTCACCTTCTGCTGCACCAGTGGCCAAGGGAAAAAAAAAAAAACAATGTTCATTTTCCCTCACCCCACTTTGGTACACAGCACTTTTGTGTTCAGGTCTTCTTCACTAAGCACAGCAAAGCACCTCCTCCTGAATGGCTGCAGGGAAGGCTCTCAAGCCATGGTTTGATGGTCATTTTATTCTGACATAAGGCCACCCTGCAGGTGGTAGAATTAGCGTTGCGCTCCCCTCTAGCCCTGACAGCCTGCTGCTGCCATCTCCTTTGCCCCAGCAAAGGTGGAGCCATCAGGTGAGCTAGATCAGGGAACTGGTTCTATTGAAAAACAGTTCAAACAACAGCCACCACTGCAAAAGTAAACATAAGCACTGGCCTAAGGGATGAATGAACAGCTGGGAGCAGGGATTAGGCAGAAGGTGGGCAGGACAACCCCCTTCAGCAGCAGCAAGGACTTCTGCCAAATTAGGGTGATGATATAGTCACGAACCCAGATGAAATTTCAAAGCTGTAAACTTAGATGTAATCCACTGTGATCTGCTCTGCCTGCTAAGGTGCTCCAGTGCTTAAAACATCCTGATCAAAGAGAAACAAATTACTTCCAGACAGTGAAGCTGCTGACTGATGGGCTTCCTCTGTCATCCACCACAGCCTGTTACTCCCACAAGAAACTCTAGGATCTCTGGTGCAATTCAGTTGAAAGCTTTAAGGGCAGAGGTTCATGACATGGGCAAGTCAAATCAATGGCTCACTGATGCCCTAACATGGAGGCCTTGTTCCATCCTCAAGTTTTTCTGAACCCGTTCCTCCCACCTCCACTCTCATCCGTGCAATGCTTGATCTTCTCTCACCATTGCACAAGCCCCAGCAGGCTTCTCGTTACAACTGTCTGGGAGAAGCAGGACAGTCATTTCTCAGTAGTGGTAAAATACTAAATCATCTAAAACCATCCCATCCAGCCACACCTCTTTTTACTTCACACTAGCATGGGTCAGGCATGCTCACATAACGCAATATGCAAAAGGTACTTCTCAGCGGGATGCTTACTTTCAGCACTTGCATTATCATCATCATCATCATCATCATCGTCATCTGTGTACAATATTGGCCCATCAGAGTCCGAGTCGCTGCTGTGGCTCTCTCTGCTACTTTCACTCTCAGGAGGGGCAGCAGCATCAGAAGCCTCCTCCACTGGTTCAGAGTGTCCCTGGTCAGATGCCCTTGCTTCTTGGTTTTCTTTGGGGGCCAAGCTGTTAATTCATAAGCAGATATGGTCTCACATTAATGCAAGCAGTACAAACGGGACACAGACTGTATAAGCAAGTACGAAAATAAAAGTTCTGTTATTCAAACTAACTTCTCTCTAAAAAACTTGCATACATAAAACATATATAAAGTACGCAGATGTGTACATGTATCTGTATGTATGTGCGTTAGGAAAAAAGATACAATCTGGAATGACATGCTGCAAAGCCTGTATAAAGAAAAATCCTAATTATTTTTTATTTCTTACGGGATCGGACCAACAGTACATAAAAGTTACTAAGAAGAGAAAAACAGCTCATAAAGTTGAGAGTGAGAGGAGAGAGTCAGAGAGCAGTTGGGAGTGCAAAGCTTCCTGTTCTGGAAGCCTAAATCTATTTATCGTAAATACAGTTTTACTGCTGAGTCCAAAATGTTCATGCCCATCACTGATGAACATGGAAAACAGCAGCAGAGTGCCCTTTGCCTTGGGAAAGTCTTTATGTAAAGTAAGGGTAGAGCAAAGGGAGAAGCAGCACAGGAACATAACACTGGCACAGACGTACCAGCAAGAATTTAAAGGAAAGTCTCTAGGCCACTGGCATCTAGACTAACCCTTCATGGGTTATTATGAAAGATGATGGTTCTTGTGGCAGGGAAAAGACAGATTAATAAGTCAGTTTCTTTTTTGCTGCCAACTATTTTGCTTAAAAAATGTAATTATGACCTTTCTCTTGACTAGATTTTATAGTATCTGAGACTTAGAGAAGCTATTAGGCAGTGACAGAGCAAACACCTACTAACCGAAGCCTGAAACTGTCATTTTCAAGTGTGCAAGTAAATTCAGCTGTTGAATTGAGAGCTTTAGCAGTGAGATGCTAAATGACATCCATAAAAAAAGGAAAATCCCTTTGTAATCCTGCATAATTTCTTATTTGCCTTTATGAGAGAGAAATAAAAGTGTTATCAGCTACTAGCTGAACTACTGACCACAGTGGTCACATTAAGCCACACAATGATGTAGGAGGCAGGTTATGACCAATGACCTTCTGAGAAAACATGGGGTACTGCAGGTGAATGGCTCAAAGGAGCTGGCAAGGAAGAAATTGTGCTGGGATGCAACACAAACTATTATCAGTCAGCAGAAGAAACAGAAGAGATCTCCATGTCCCTACAGTATCCCTTACACAAAGAAATGTGGCTTCCTCAGCTGTAGGTCTTCCAATCACCCATGACAGCCATACTGTCTTACCTTTTTGTATCTTCTCCACTAGCATCTGGACCGCTGTCTAGGGCCGTACTGCTCAGGGTCTCGTCCATACCATGCTCAGTCTGGAGAAGAGGTTTAGTATCTGATCCAGGGATGGCCTGCCCTGCCACGCAGCTGTCCAACACTTCTTGGGCATCTGAGAAGACAATGGGCTGACCAGCTGCAGCAGGAAAAGGAGGTGGAAGTGGAGGTGGAGGAGGGGCAGCAGTGGGAGGAGGGGGGATGACAAGCTTGTTTGGTTGGTCTGCATTCTCTGTTTCAGAAATGACTATGGAAGGTTGCTCAGGTTCCGATTTTTCCGCCTTCACTTCCAACCTGTTGGCTGTGGCACCTGAGGGGGAAGAAGCAGCCCCATCCGGTGCTGTTCGTGAGGCTGACTGTTTCCCAGGTTTTTTCTTGCCCCTGGGAGTCCCTGATGTGCCTGATTTGTTGGAAGTCTCCTTAGAGGCTTTGGGATGAGATGATGTGGACAAAGGAGATGGTGATGAAGAGGACTTGGAGACTGGTGGCTTTTTTGTATGAGAGGAACTAGCTAGAATAAGAAAAGAAAAGGCATTTTACAGTCTTGCAACTATATGATTTCTGCATGGATTGACATGTGCTGATATTTAAAAAATGAAAAAAATTACACTTGATACTTCTACAATCCTTCATCTATATGTTTGAGATGAGTAAATGTTGCAGTTCAAACGTCACCTTTCAGGTGGGAAAAACTGAAACGATGAATACTTGCCCAAGAACAGTAAAGGGGATCAACCTTACAAATGGGTGAGAGTTTGATTTCAGTATTCTGCATTGGCCTGGACATCATCTAAAAAGTCTACTACTTATTCCAAATGTGTTTAGTACCGGACAGAGAAACTGCCTGACCTTTACTATTATGTGAATTTTTGGTCAGAGCACTGGGAAAACACCATGATTTTCCTTTTCAGTGAACACCTCAGGACCATTACAGGTATCAGTCAATTACCCTTCACAATGTTATTGCAAGTGGTGTGCTCCTAGTTAATGGCAAGCAGCAGAGGGACAGCAAAACAAGATGTACTTTCAAGTCCAGCTGGACATGTTCATAAAACAGAGGCAGAAATGTGCAAATGATCTCCAGAAGGGAGCAGGCATTGAAGGCCTTCTGCAGGTACCGGAGATCTTCATTTTACCAGTGACCAACTCAGGTAGTGAAACAAGGTTTTGACACCAGCTGTACAAGCTGGCCAGTGATGCTGATGTTTAATCCTGTGATACTTACCTCATTGAAGCATATATGTATAATGCCCAAGTTTGCAAGAGATTTCAGCTAGCCTGCATGCCCATGGGCATTCCAGTCACATTTCTGATTGCTGTGTTGATGCACCCATCATCTGGACTGGGAGCTTCGAACTTCTGAATTTCATTTAAAAAGCAGTATAAATTACAACCATTTTACGATTCAGTCGTTTTCATCAAAATGCATCCAACTCAAACACTTCTGCTGTTGTAAAAATGCATTAGCCTCCAGAGAAAAAATGAAAGCATTATAAAGCTACACAGCAGCCTTGTGGCTAAGCTTACTAAGTGAAACAGAAAGCTGTAATAGAAATCTGCTGAAAGGCCTACTTTACGTATAAGCATTTAAATAAAAACAAAACCCCAGCAGATTAGGATAGAACCAAAATTCAGATACTGGCCATAATAAGCTCAGGATATCAAAATTGCTTTCACAGTGAGACTGTTCTCAGTCTCAAAGAAGATGGAAAATAATTCAAAAGACACATTATACCATTCTCTTCTGTAGCTGAGTGCTGTGGTTTATAAACATTTAGAGAGCCGTGAGGCTTTCAGTACATCTGGTACATCTGGAAAAATCCACAGAAACTTAAGGCAACTCAGTGTCCCTCTTTGTGCTGCAAGGTGACTGTAAAGGGCACTGTACTGAATCTACTGATACTGCACTAATCATCCACATCAAGTACAAATCACTGACTTCACTTACCAGCAAATCAAAAGGAAGCAAAGAAATGGTATAGGCAGCAGTTCATAATTACAGTGGAAATAGATGGTGGCTCCAAACTGCGTATTATTTAGCAGAAACCTACTGAGTAAGTGGATGGTAGTAAGAAAGGGCTCTGGTTCTGATCCAGCAAAGCACTTCAACACAGGCTGGAGGTCCACAGAACCAGTTACACGCTTATACTTAAGAACTCCAGCATAAGACAAATATACAGCCACACTATAATTGTTGCTCGGAAAATGTCGAAAGACGTTTCCATTCAAAAAAACATTATTCTCAGAACCTTTCTGGACCTGCAATCAGATACAGAAATTTGAAAGATTTCTTCTCCCGGGGAAAAACCTCCTACACTTTAAAGTGTGTCAAAAGTGCTATTGCTGTTGTTGCTTTTGACTGGGCTGGCTGACAATTTTCTGTCATGCCTCTTTTACAGTTGAAGACTTGAATTTTGATTAAATTAATATTTTCATGGCTGTTATTTGCCTTCTGGCACATGTCCATGCCTACATTTAAGTCCCCTTCTCCCAGTTCCACAATTTCAGTTTGGAAACACGCTGTGGTGCCCTCAGGAGAGCCATGGCTCAATTGTTACTCATATTCCTCTTCTTCATGGGACTGGATCACTGGCTGCATCATATGTTCATTTCCACGGGGGATCTGACTTGTACTAATACTGCTCCCGATCAGCTCTATTTATTAAGTATGGCTCCACTTCAGATGAACACAATGTACTTTTAACGTTAGAAGAAATTACCAGTAGCATAGGTACTATTTTATACAAGGGATACATGGATATATTTTACACCCATATGGTCTCAAGCATTGCACGACATTTCAGCAAGACTACTAAATGACAAATCTGGAATCTGAATGTATTTTAGTTTAAGAACTCGGATACCTGAGAGCTTGTTACCAACCACTGGTATAAACATTTCTTTATACGATGGGTTCTTTTATTTCTGAAAGCTCTGCCATTATATGGTTCCTTCACCTAGGAAGAACTGAGTTTTCCAGCTGCATGTGAAATACAAGCAGCAAATTCTGGGTTTTCAAAACATTTATTCTTGTGGTTGTCTGATGCAGTAGGGACAGTTAATACCAAGTTAATGGATATTTTATGGCAAAGTTATTATTGTAACTCTAGCAGTCTTGCAATGTTTTCACACAGTCCTCTTCTGTGTGCTTCAAATACAAAACATGCCAAAATGTACAAGCTATGAAGAGGTATACTTGGAAAGAAAACTGGAGGGACTGAAGGGCTTTCAAAGACTGTCAAGAGGATTGAAAACACAAGGCTTGTAGAAGTTCATCAATGCATATATACAGTCCATTCATCATAGTACTGCTTGTCAAATTATATCTGGATGTTTTAATTTTGGTCATCGTCCAAATTACAGCCATTCAAACTTGAGATCAGTACCTTAAGAACAGCTGCCTATAATCTTTAATCTAGCATCGCTGCTGAATTTTGGTTTTAAAATACAGTGATAAACACATCTGCTATGTGATTGATGATTGACATTTTCCATTTCCAGTGTGTATTCAGAATCACAGCAAGGCTCATGGAAGCCTGGCCATTTCTAATGAGTTACAATTCTTTTTTTTTTTTTTTTTTTTTTTTTCAGCTAAAACAAGTGCTACTCAACAGTCTTTAAAGATGTCTTTATGATTTTATCCATTACCTCTTTGAGATCTTGTCAAATTAATTGGAATAGCAGATATTTCCAGCAATACCAAAGTAGTTTTACTTTGGGGCAACTCATATGTCTGTTTTCAGAAGTCACCTTTTTCCGTGCTGATTCTTCAGCAGTTCTCTGGGTCATTTTGTTGCCAGCATTCACACTTGAACTGGGAATTCAATATTGTCTCTTATGTTCTCGGTATTGTGCATACCTTCATTAAACAGTCTAGGGTGTTTGCAGACAGCAGAACCAGAGCTCGGCGGGAAACTAGCTAAAAACATCTGTGGCATGCTCTTTAGTAATGCTGCTAGGTACAAAGGCAGAAGTTATTGTAAAACGAAGCCAAGCACCCCCATGCACATGCACCCACCGTAACTGGCACTGCCTGTGCAGTACTCACCAGCTTCTCGATTTGCACTGTGACTTGTTGGCTTGGGTGGTGGGAGAGGAGGCTGCTTAGCAGGAGCCTTTCCCTTTTTTTTAGCATGAGGTGCTTCGTTACTGTTATGGCTGGTGGTGGTGGAAGCAGCAATAGCATTTTTTGGTGGTAGTGGAGCTTTTTTAGGTTTAGGCTTAGGCTTGGGTAGTGGTGGAGCATGGGATGCCGGTATTTCTGGGCAGTGATCAGTAGTGCTCTCTATGGATAAGAAAGTGAACAGAAGCCAACTGACACAGACATACACCATGTAGTACGTTCAACAGCAAGCCCAACAACAACAACTACTTTTTGCTGCTTGAGCTCTTGGGAATATGGAGAGACTTCATCTTCTGCCTCTTATTGAAGTATTATCTCAGAAAAAAATTACCATCCGTCTCACTTAAAGTCCTTCTCATGGAAGATTTTTCTCAGCACTTCTCTCAGTCTCATCTATTCTAGACTTCCAAGGATCATCCTTAACATTCAGTATCGGCAACTAGACTGCTGGCTGTAAACTAAACAAGTAAACGAGGGAAATGCCATTTACTCCTCTAACAAATTCCCTCGGCTTCCTTCCAGCCCTCTGAGATCAACAGGCTATAAAACTCATCATGTGAATCTGAATGTGAACAGGGCCATTCTCTCAGCCATGGGTTCAAATATGGCTATGCAGCTGAAATGTTCCCCTGAAGCAACCCATTCTCCTAAGCTGGAGACTGCCTGCTCATAGCAACTTTATTTTGGGTATCTTCCCCAGGGTATTTCTACTCTTCAGAAAGAGATGAAGCTAAATCAAATCAGATATCATTCGCCATGGGAATGCTCTCCTCTCCTGCAAGCTCTCTGGGTACTGTTACAAGACTGCAATTTCAAGAATCAGCAGTTTCTTAGTCAACAGGAATTTGGACTGTATCTACATTATGTTGTGCAACAGGAACGGCTCCGTAGAGTGAAAGAGGTAGCACTGAGGACCTAATGTCCACAATGTGCATTTCAGGAGACTTGACTTTGGACTAGCTTCAGGCCTAGTTCTGTAGACTGCATGTCCAGTAGTGGTGGGAGCACAAGTTCTTGAATGCATCTTCTGTCTTAGTTTCATCCAAAAGAAACCTGGCTTGTGTGCTCTGCAAACCAAAGAAGGGTAAGTGGGGATGACCAGGAAATTCACTTCAAAAGTGCACACCTAATGCCAACTGTAATGTTAATGTAGGTGAGTCATTTATAGTTAACATAAAATTTTGCAACATAATTGCTATGGTTTTAACTTCCAGGTGGGAATCTTTATCCCATCCCAGATGGGAATCTTTATCTATTCAATTACACCAGCTCTGTGTCCATTAGGTCTCAAGATAGCCTTCCCAACCTTCCACAAAAAGGATATTATAAAAGCAAGAGCATACCATCAGAATCATATGGGCTTTATCTGCATGTTACTAAAAAAATACAGTGGTTGGGGAAGAAAGGAGCCAAGCAAATATTGCAAGGACTTCTAACAGTCTCTTTTATCACTTGAGAGGAAACAAACTCATTTCTTGTAGTACATTCCTATTAGAGCCTCACTCTTGCACACATTAAATGACTGTTCCTGGCTTGTCTTCCTTCCCATGTAAAAGATTCCCAAGAGGTAAGTAGCACCTTTTCATTTTAAGATTAGTAAATGAAAAACAAATAATGTGTTGGACAGTGATGACATTCTTCATCTCAGAAACAAAGCCTTTTCAACCTCCAGCTTAAGGCTTGTTAACATGAACCTAATGCATCACCTGCAGTTATTAAAAGCAACATGCACACATATGTCTCTTCATGAACTGAAGGAATTAACTGTCCAGTGTCTTCCTCCTTTATTTCCAGCCCATTAAAGACTAATATGTTTTTGTTAACGTTTTGCAAGACCCATTGCATAGCAACCTTTTACAGCTTTCAAACAGATTCTTCCGAGCACAGATTCTTGTAATACCTCTTTGTTTTCCAGAGAAAGAACTCTGAACCAGAGAAAGACTTTGGAAGAAGAAAGAAACATACATACTTGTTACATTTGGCTCCCCTCTTTTATAGCAAAAAGCATTTCCTTGTGAAATTCTACCTACCTTAATTCAAAGTTGAAAAACTGATTTAATTCTGAAAAAGCAGGACATTTTAAAATTTTAATTCCATTTATAAAAAACATGGCAGAGATTTTGTATTTTGAAAGACCTGAAGGACATGATGATCAGAAAGAATTTTAAGTGTAAACAATTCTTTGATATACCTTTTACTTATGGGTCCAGCATACTAAAATTTTATTTACTAATAAGAAAGAATTTAAAACTTGTGTACTTATACACCATTACCATGTTTTGTTTCCAGTCATATTAGTAGAGAAAATATCAAAAAGAGAACAATAACCTAGTAAAAAGAAATACAGCATTCACCATATTCTTAAGTCATACAATGCAATTATTTAGAATCTCAGTCAATCTATGTTAAACTGTATAACTGATTAAATAATGTGTATTAGAATTTATCTTCTGATTCAGGAAAAAAATACAAAATGTAAGGCTAAAGCTTTACTTAGTTGCAAATAAACACATTAGTGACAACCAATTAATAATCTTCAAATCTTCTTTAGAGAAATAACTAAAAACTACAAATGAAAAACAAAACTGGAACAGTTCATTCACATCAAAGTTCTTGCTTGCAGATTTCAGTTGCGATTAAAGCTGTCAATTTATATAACATTGGTTTTAATTGAAATGCCTTGCCATCACTGGGATATCATCTTTACCTAGGACATCTAGGACATTTCCATACTGTTACGTACATCATACCAAAGACTGGCAGACTCTTTCTGCACAGCAGCACCCTATCTGCTCTCATTGAGTTACAGCTCTCATCAAGTCTTGACAGCTCTCATTGAGTCTTGACTGCCCCTTGATTATGTACATGCCCTTTTCTTGGTTTTGACCAATGAATCATCTTTTTGCTCATAGCCATGAGGAAAGCTGTGGTGAAGATGATTGCTTTTGACCGTATCGTCCCTCTTGGTGTCTTATTAGCTTTACTGTTTTTATCTTTGGTTTTTATCTCATCAGATATAAACTTGACTGCCCTCAGCATCAGTCTGATCTTGCCCAAACTACTGTTTCTCACTTACTCTTGAGATACAGATACAGATTTTTCATTCCTACCTGATGAGTCCATTACACCAGCTTTTGCCAGTGACAAACCAAGTTTTGAAGCAGATGCTTTTCATTGCTTTTCCTCTGCTGCCCCTCAGGCTTTGTGAACATTCACTGACTGTCCTCCCTCAAATTCCCCTCTGCTGTGATGCCAAAGCTGACAATTTTTAGGCTGCTGTTTTTTATCCTGGTCTGGTCCCATCTTGTTTTTCAGTGCCTAACCACAGTGTCCTCTCTTTTACTGCGTTGGAACGTTTTTGTGGTTTTTGTGTTTTTTGCATTTATGTAAGACATAAGTACTGTAGTAATACAGATAACTAATAATGGCAACAGTGGCTTGATCTTGAACAGTGACAGGGATGGCCTGTTGCCTGTAAATGGTTCGAGATACAATTATGTTGTAATTGTACCTCCCTAACATGATTCTGCTTGAATCATAGGGAGGTTCTGCTTGGTCTTCATGCCTGCTCTTTCTTTTGCATCTTTTGCCAAAACAAGGATTCGTCTGAATCAGTTCAGACCCATTTATTTGTTCAAGCCAATCCCCCAGGTACCTCAGTACCAGCTGCAATGTATTTTTATTGCTGTTGTTTTTCTTAATGTAGACATCTGTTCATCATGAACTGACCTTTTAATGAAAGGTCTCCAAAAGACCATCAGATAGGAATATCTTTTATTCACTGCTGCCTTGATCAAGACATCTGCTGCAAAAGCAATGTTAAAAATGTTAGTATCTCATTAAGCATTTGGATCAATAATATGTTTAAGTTTAGAATAAATTTTCCAAAGGCCAGATTTTTAAGAAAGCTCACTTTGAGTTCAGATTTTCTTGTTCCCAGAAACTGTGATTGGGCCAGACTCTTAAGAAAGCTGTGTTCTCATGTAAACACCTAAATGATGGTCAGTGTTACAAAGTACTCAGTATACTACAGCTCTTGTGGGGAGACTCATCAAGTCTCAAAAACTTTGAGAGAGATGCCAGTGTGCCATAAAGCACTGGAAAATCAGATGACTTATTTTGGAAGCTAAATGTGGGACCTTTTGCAAACTCAGGACCAAATGGACCTATGAAAATCCTGGGCATAGTTTCAGAAGCCATACGTGACTGGGTTGTATAATACAAGAATTTCTTCTTTACTCTGGTGAACTTCTAAGGAACTGAAGGCCAAAGCTTTTCTACCCCAGGATTTTGTCATACACTACTGGTATTTTTGTTTCTATGGTTAGAGCAGTGACATGAAGCTAGCTCACAGAAAACCAGTAGTGCTGCAGCATGAGCATATAACCTACATCAACTGCAAAGCACCCTTCTCCTGGAAGATGAGCACAACTCAGTGGAGTAACACTATGTAAAATGAAAGTTGGAAATAATGTACGATTTTTTGTCTCTTGCAGGATGACTCCCTGCAAAATGAAACTCAGTAAGAATTTTGAGAATCATGAGTTTCCTTTCCAGCCTATGCAGAGAGCTGCGTTTTGATTAATCAAAACCCAGGAAGCTGTCATTCAGAAACATGGGACACAGGGCAAGACAAGGTGTCTTTTGTCTCTTTTTTGGACTCACTGACTGTGCTGATGCAGGTGGTCAACTCATACAAATCCTTTCATAAACTTCAGATTTAACCAGTTCCATTTTTGTTCCTGCTATTGCTACTAAAATTCTGTTCAAGAAAAGACCCATTCTAATTGTTAGAAAGCTTCCTTTAATTTCCAGTCTAAATGTATTTCAAGCCACTGTTTATTCCTTTCTACTTGTGCCAGCATTGTCCTTTAGCCATGCTCTCTCTTGGCTAGATATCAATTTGTTACATTCATCAAAGGCACTCAGGCTCTCTCAAGGCTCCATTTTGCTAGCCTGAACAAGAACAGCTGTCTCACGATGCTCTTTGCAGCTCTCTCTGCAGTTTTGAATTCATCTTTTTAAAGATGGATGAGCAGATCTGTACATCTGCAGACTCCCAGATCTTTCTTACTCTATGATTTCAACAGTACCACATGCAAGAGGTCTTGTAACAGAGATGGTGTAGAAAACAGGCGAGGGGAGAAAGGGACAGGTGTAACATCTGACCTAAAGCAACCATGTTCAGATATTTTGCATTGGTTCTAAGATAAAAAAAGGGAAAAAACCCACTGACTGCCATTTTACATTGTTAACTGTCCAAGTTCTGCATAAAAAGTAAGCTGTTAACTCAGGAGAGAATACCTAACATCTTCACTATCAGCTGCATACTTTTACCATTTCTTGTTCTATGGGAGACTTGGAAAGTGAAAGGCATGTAGGCTTCTACATTCCCTTATACTGTATAAATTCCCTTATATCTGGATAGATATGTTCAAACAATTCAATGGTTAGTTCATTAAAATCACATCTACAATCTTATTTCTAGAGCTACATTAGGATATCTTTCCTATAACAAAAAAAAAAGCAGCTTTACAAATCAGGAGCTTTCCTGGGCCACTCAACTTTTATGGGTGAAAGCCCATGCCTCTCACGTCAGCCTACTAGCACAAGCCAGCCTGGCTGACTTAGTGGACAGGCTCTGCCCAAATACAGCTTTATCTAGAGTAGCTTTCCTTTTAAGATTTGGATTCAGCCTCATTTACATAGTTCAGGTGATGAATCAAAAACATACTATTCTTAGAACTGGTTTTAGACAGCAAATAACTGTACTGGAGTGAGAGATTCTTTGGGAGTCAGGCAAAAAAACCCCTTTTATGTATGGTGCTCATATTGATGATCTACAGAGCTCAGGAGTGTAGGAAGCCAGTTAGGCACACAAGAGGGAAGAAAGTCTGCCTTGTCTCTCACAGTGAGTGGTTTGCAGGATTAGTCTTCTGAGAGAAAGCAGGCTCTTGTCTGAGACCCTGGAAGATGAGGGTTAAGATCTTAAATTCAACAGGTTTTGTTCCACTTGCGCTTAGGGATATGGTGTAGTTGGGAACTGTCAACATTAGGTTAATGGTTGGACTGAATGATCTTCAAGGTCTTTTCCAACCTAGACAATTCTGTGATTCTGTAATAAATCAAAGACCTCTGTGAAAAGGAACCTAGAAAATTTGACTTTGAAGAACACTCCTTGGTAGACAAACTAAAGCCTCGGTCAGTAACAATGCATGCTCATAAGACCAGAGCTTGTGCCTCCAACCTTCTTTTTTTTTTTTTTTTGATTACCCATGAGAAAAAGAAAAGATTAAATTTAACAGCAGATTTAAGGTAGAGCAGACAAAGTATAGAGGTAAGAACCTCTGAACCCAACATACTAAGACCTTTGCCAGCTCTCATATAAGAGTTATCCTGTGGGGAAAAAACATGATACACATGTATCTCATGAATTCATTTGGAAACAGGACTACAAACTGTTTCCTTCACTGAAGAACATGAGAAAACCTGAGAGGATCAGTCTGCTATAAATGGCATAGGAACATTTCAGAAAGAAGCTTATGTTCCATGTCACCCACAACACCCACAGCGCCCGCAACAGGCTTTGGCTTCCTGCAATTTAATTATTTATCAAAGCAGCATCTAACACACCTGACTGACGGTATGCAAAATGAAACTTACTACTTTTTTCCAGGCAGTATCTTGCTAATTGTTACTGAGCCTTTCACTTCTTCAAGCCCAAACTAACAATGAAATGTGGAAGTATCTACCAGAATCATTTAGCTTGCTATGATAAAAATGAGTAAGACCTAACTTTACAAACTGAACTCAGATACAAACTCAGGGTTCTCTGGTACATCTGTGTGCCAGAGACATCCTGTGGGGGTGGAAAGAAGAAAAGCAGCTCTGACACAGTACCAGGACAATGTGCAGCATGCATGTTGTGTCAGCATGCTATGTCCCTATACCTAGAGAGGCAAACTGCGACAATTTTGTCACCTATTCTACTGATGTGGTTTCTGGTCTTCTCCAACACTGCTGTAAGGGGCAGGAGGCAGAGAGACTCCTTGGATCCCCTTTGCAATGCTCATACCCCACCTGGAACCTGGAGCGCTGGGGTCTGCTGGGGCTACTGCAAGCAAGTGCCACGGGTCAGGAGCCCTGGCATGATGGTTCAGTACAGTCTGCTGCCCAGATGACCACAGTGTACTCTGACACGCTTGTCTGCTTGCTGCTCTGGAGGCCTTCCAGGGTGCTCACAGAGAATGGCTACAGTTTAGCTCTTTATTTTCTGCAAAAGATGCTAGTGACTTTTCTGAGTCAAAACAAAACAAAAGAATTCAGAACTCAACCCAGTGCAAACATAATGCAAATAAATGATCTAGGAAAAAGATTTCTCTGATTTCTCGTCTGCAAAGCTTTATCCATCAATTACCTGTTTTATGTAAAACTGCCACCAGCTTCTTATTATGCTGACATAAAGGAGGAATTTCCTTGGATGACTGACATCTCATCATTACTACAAACAGTAACAATTACACTATTAAATTACCAAAGGGAATTTTTTCACCAAATACAAAAGGCACCTGTGAACTGACAGGCAGTAGACGGGTACGCAGTTTATGGAACTGCCTGGCAGCACAGAACAGGGAAAAGCTTTCAGGGGTCGTCTTCTTCACTTGCTTCTGCTTAACTTGTTTTCACATCGCATGGCTGAGCCTATTGTCTGCTCTGTTGATACTGTATTTCTGTGGCTCATGCCGAAACAACTTTTTTCCTTTAACTTATTTTAACTTCTAACATATTCCACATTCTACCACACATTGCTGCCAACTCTCAGCATGTGCCTGTATCCCTTATTCTTTTCCAGCTCCAGCAGTCATCATGATATTTTTATGAGAAGGCCATTTTCAAGACCTGTGTGAACATGCGAGCAAGTAAAGACCACCACCATTTCATAAAAACGTTTTAAAATAACCTCATAACTTTCAGGGGCTCAGATGCATTTTTTGGAACATTTTGATACAGCCAGAGCTGGAACTGGAATTAATCCTGTCTTCAGGTTTTATAAACATGGGAAGTGTATATTACTTCCTTCAAGATTTACACGTAAGAGTTCATGACTCTAAAAAGCCTAACATTAGCCTCACTAAAGATGAACTCCTTGCATCCATTACTCCTGATTGTTCAGCTAGTATTCACTCCACCTATCTAAGTTCTCATGACGGAGGGTTGTGATCTGAAGCACCAGCACGTTTTATAGTCTGAGCAGAAGGCAGTGAGCTAGGTATTCCTGCTTCAGCTCTGATTTTGATGCTCTGTGAGCATTAGCAAATCTCCACTTTGTGGTTGTTAATTCCTCGCTCTGCCAGCGGGTGTGGATGCAATTCACACCTACTGCATCTGCCATAAAAAATCACTGAGGATTAACCTGTCAGGTGAGATGCATCTGTGAGATGCAGTGGGCCTTACTCTTCCACTGAGTTCAACAGACTGGCTCACCTTCTTGTTTAATGTGCTATAAAGTAAAGAATAACTGGTGTATCCACAATTCTTATCCAGTAAGTTGTACTGGATTTGCACTCTGTAATGCTGTTGCTGATCTGTGGAATCAATCCCTAACACCTTTTTTTTCCTCTGCAATAAATCTATCTTGTTCCTTTTCAGGCAATTCAAGATGTTTATGTCTAGAAGAACTTCATGTTTAGATGTAAGAGGAAATATACTTGAAGTGTTTTGCATCTTCTATATGGTCATACTGATATGCTATGAAGCCTAGAATACCAAGTTTGCTCATTTCTTTTCCTTTTCCCTCCTCCATATATACTTCGCTTTCTGAGAGGGACTGAAGTGATAGTTATATATTCCTCTGTACTGAGTCTACTCCTGTACAGCAATCATTTTTAATTTCTCTCTGTAAGGTCAACACAATATATAGGAAGCACAGAGTGTAATAATGTGTTTGAAATAGGTATTGAACCTTTCCTGCTTCATTGGAGTTCTACATTCTGCAAAGTCAGCTAGAGGGGACTTCAACATATTTAGAAATGTGCATTTCTGAAAAAAACCTTGTACCTTAGGAAAACTTCCAAGACCTGACAGTTCCAAAAGGCTGTATTTAGGGATGCATAAAATAGTAAGTGGTCTGATCTAACCCCAAAGTTAACCTGAATAATTTTAAAGGAGTTTTCCATGTCTTTTATAACTTTTTTCCCCTGACCCAATATACATCTGGTTCTAGTTGGCACCAAAAGATAGACATATTTAAATGTCATGAAAAAGGCTAATCTTGTATTTCTGTCTTGTTGGGAGACAGGAAGTACTAGAAATCTCATAAGAAAGGCAGTTCTCCTTGGACATCCAGCCACTTTTTACATAGTCAAGTGATTCACATAGCTCAGAGAAGAATTCAAATTTTTGTGTTAGCCAAACTGACCCTCTCCACCTCCAGAGGCTCATTCATGACTAGGTAGAGGTTACTAAAAGACACTGGAAAGGCTGCTCAGTCTAACAGCCAGCCATGAAGTTCTTCATTTTTTGTATCCTTGCTCTTTCCTCTAGGAAAATCCAATAAATGTAATACTATTTAAGAACACTTTCTGACAGGGAAAAGAAATGGTGCATTATTCAAGATGCTAGAGAAGGAAAATAAAACTAGTCCAATTTCTGCAATTCCACATTAATCTTTACTTTTCCTTTACTCAGTCAAACTCTTGTTACCAAGATAGATCTGAGTAAAGGTAACAAAATTAATATGGACTCTGGGACTGCTAAATATTTAGCAGTATTTACTGCAATTCATCTATAGAAAACCCTGGAGTCATAAAGGGCATTTTCCATAAATGACCTAGGTTCAGTTTGCAGTAGTGATATAGCCCCTTGAATATTTCTGAAGAGCTGGACTGCAAGTGTTTAAGATTTAATGAAAAACAATAGGAATGTGTTGCTGAAGTTGCTTTCAAAATGATACATGCTTTTTAAGTGGCTTAAACACTTTTGAAGATTCAACCCAAAAGCCACTTCTACAGTGATATTGCAAGGTGATGCATATGCACTTAGTGTCTTCTTTCACAAAAGGAAAACCTGAAACCAAAGCTTGCCCATGGCTACAAGGAAAGGCGCACATTGAATTTAGAAATCGAACATCCCTGAACGCATTTTCATGCTCAGACCATGCTTCTCTTTAAGACCTTACTATATCCACAGTAAAAGGCATGCCTACCAGTGACGAAATACTGCTGTTTCAGAAGTCTTATCTTCTCGGCAGGTTCTGCTGGCATCCTTGTGGCAGAACAGAACTCACAGCATGTATCAGTGCTAATGGAAGAACATGTTAATATTTTAAGTAGGTGAAAAACTATTTGTGAAGAATGTGTTCATTTACCTTTTTGATCTTCTTTTTTTCCTTCCAATGCTGATGCTTTCTCTGATAAAGTACCATTATCTCCACTGGCTTTTACCACATTTTCTTCCTGTATGGTTTCTTCACCAATGGCTATGGTGTGTCCATTTGAAGTTTCAAAATTTACTGTTACATCACCATCTGAAATGAAAATTAAAAAGCTATTGCCTAGTTTAACTGCATCCTTAGCATCTGTTGACAACACACAGCATCCCTCTGCTTTCAAGTTTCCATGGAAGCAAAGCAGAAAGACTTACTGAAATGTGAAACATCAGGCTGTAGATCTGCTCTGAAAAGTAACTCTGTAAAGGAACTCTACAGGCTTCCACGTTCTTTGGGTGGATGCCTCTGCCTGGAAGTGCACATGGGTTTTTCAGGTCCAGCTTCATGTCTGTACACATTAGCATCCCATTCTCTTCCTCCCTGCATCTTGCTTTACACAGCAAATATATGTGTGCATGGACCACAACAGACCTGCAACATGTTCCAACATGCCCCAAATCTGGACAATTAGGGGGCAGAGTTGCAGGACTACTGAATTCAGATAGAAGTTCTCAGAATATGTGTGCCCAGTTAATGGATAAAATAGGTCACAAAATCATTATTCAGCCTTAAGAACCAAGGTGAAGCCTTCCTGTATCATGTATCATAGCATTTTTAAATTCTGCAACTCAAATTCTTTTCCAGCTCTGATGATATTTTACTCACTTACCCAGACTACCTCAGCTATAAAGGTTTTTTTAAATCCTGAATAAAATTTCTTTCTCTTCCCTATTTGTCTATATTCCTGAAAAATGCCAGATACTCTTGCTGGCTCACAGCATTCTCTCTTTTATTTACTGATTTCTGTTCTGTGTTCCATCCATTTTAAAATTGCTACTGATTTTCTTCTCTGGTCATTTCTAAGGCTTGTTATCCTTGTGTTGCTCACACTGCACCTGCAGTTCACATAGATGATTGCTTTCCTTCCGCAGGATTCTTTTGCTGTCCATCCAAAAATTATGCAAATCTACCTGGTGTCTCTTCTGGTTCCTCCTGTTGATTCTTCATTAATTGTAGTAATTCCACTCTCTTCATTTTTTCCTCTTCCTTGCTGTGTGCTATCAGACCTGGATGTTTGGCACTTCCCTGGTTTCAACACAATTATGCAGCCTCTCTCCTACCACCTTGGGGTGCTCCATGGGTTAAGCTGACGGCTTCGTTCTCACCCGCACGCTAACTTCAACTTGATGTGTAAAAACTAAGTTCTGCCCTCTTAACCTTGTCTCATTCACTATAGCTGACAGTTGCACAAGGCTTCCTTCTTACCTCACCGCAACATTCAGTTTCTTCAGCTTCTCTCTTCCAGATGTTCATAAATCCATTCTTTCTTCTCTGCCTCCACATGTGGCATTCCCATCTCTTATTCATGTCATGGTTCTGCAAACACCTCCACTTGCCACTTTCCACTTCATTCTTCTTCATCCCATGTGAAACGCTGTCACTTCTTCACATTTCTTACAGCTCACATTTCAAGACTCCTCATTCAGCTTTCATCTCCATAGTCATTCCTTGTAACTACCTTCACGTTGCTCAGTCACCATCTTTCCTGTATCTCCATTGATAGCACCTTCAAACCAATCCTATATTCTTTCAAAATGCTCCTTAAAAAATATAATTTTCATCAGACATGAAGCACAACGTGATGAAGGCAACAGACTGGATTGATGGCCTTCTTAGAATTGATGGCCCTCTTAAGATGGGAGGAAGGGGAGAAAACTGTTCATCTTTACGACCTTTTCTCACTTTGCTTAATCTCTGTTAGGGATCAAAGTCTCATCCCCTTTTAAAAATAGAATAGAGGGTCAAGGACACTGATGACCAAAGCATACATACTTTTAGCACAAAGGATAGTATTTATGTTCAGACTGTTTGTAACCAACCTGAAATGTTAACACATTTAATTACCTGTCCCAGCAGTCTAAATGTAATTTACAACCATCAATGGACAAAGTCAGGCAGCTCCCCAGTAAAGCATGTAGCAAAAAAGTAACAAATGCACAGATGGACAAATTGAGGTATGGAGAGTTCACACGTCTTGTTTTAAGTCAAAGACAGTAGCAGAGACAAGTTCAGAAGCCAGCTATGCTGAATGTCATAGTCTGGTAATTGGCAAAACACTGTAAAGACAAGTGATGTCACATGTCAACAAACAAGCCCTTTACTTGTAAATATCAATGTGTATGATACAAAAATCATGATACTTTCATGATTCTTCAGCTCAGGCAGAGTAACACAATTTTTAGAAGAAAAATATCTTTGGAAATCATCTTAGACTCCTTGATAAAATGACAAATGGTTTAATTTTAAGCTACAGAAAATTATTTTACTCACTTGACTTTTATTTGATCTAGATTTATAGAAGATCAAGAGTTATTAGAAAGAATACTAGAAACATAATCAGATGTAGCACAGAGGTGCTAACTCATGCTTTTTGAAACACAAATTCTGGTTAATATCAGTTACTACACCTTATAGCATTTTGAAATGAGTGGTGTCTTCACAGTTTTGTATTTGTGCCACTTGCGAATGTGGTCTGTGTGATAGTGGTGGGATCTGTATGATCCCAGCACTGGTACTTTTTGATACCTGAAACAGATGCTATTTATCTGCTTGGGGTCCAAAGCCTCTAATTTTTCAGTCAAAATTTCTCATATTATACTCCAGTTGCTTTAGACAGCAGACCTTGACTCAAAAAACAGCTTAATCACTAAATCAAAAAAATTCTGGCAAACAATAAGTAGGAATCACAGGAGTCACATTATTTACAGGGAGCATCAAAATACTTAAGGATATGACCAAAGTCAGATGGTGTACCTATGGCAGGAGCAGTTATGGAACACAAATCTCTCAACTCCAACTTCAGTTCTTTGCCATCTGGCCCAAATTACCTCTCATACCCCTCAGCTTTGTCTCCTCACACCTGTTTATACTACATGGAAACAATGCAATAGTGGATTTATCATCCATGTTTAGCACTTAGGAGCTAAATTCTAGTTAATGTGTTATCACCTTGCTCGGGCATTTCCTTCAGCACTCCCCTTCTTATCAGCTCCTCTCTGCTTTGTCTTGTCGAAATCTTCCTTTCCAACACTAAAGAAAAAGCACAGTTAAGAATAGATTTATTCTCATACTGCCAATGCTTGTGAAAAATCTAGAAAAATATTTTTATTTTATAGAAACCCTGAGAAATCTTGTTTCCTCTGATTCTGCAGGAGATGCGGTCTAGGTTTTCATGGATGTTCTCACAAAATACTGTCCCACAATTTCAGGCACAGAAGGTGGGGATTCATATGATCCGGTATCTTCAGCTGAGTGAGGCTCCATGAGGCTTCTTTTACAGTCAGTGGAAAAAGGTACTTCAAGAGTGAAACTGAACTCATCCTAGCATAGACATTTAACATGTAAAAGCACTTCTTTCCCACTGACTGGGTTCACTAGCTCAGCTGCACATACCTCCATCTGCTTTCTAGATGTTTTGAGATGGGAGAGACAAATCCTGCTCAGAGCAAGCAACTCACAGAGTAGCCTTTGTGACATGCAAAGAGTTTTAAAGGAAAAAAACCCCTTGAACAGGAGCTAGAAAGTTGTTTTCTAAAAGGGAATAACATCTTCATCCAGGCTGGTTGGCTTTCATGGAAAAAAATACAGCATCCTGTTTTTAGGTTAAAAAAAAAAGCAGCATACAACACACAGAAAAAAGACTGTGACTTGAAGCATTTTAATTATTATGTTTACTTCCCATGGGAAAAATGCTGAATAGTTTTATAGGGAAAAGCATTTGCAGATGGCAAAATAGAATAGCTCCCCACTGCACCGCACCCCCACACCAGTACAACTTTGGTCAGTGATCTGGGAGGCCACTGTAATGATGTGTGGAACCACAGTGCACGGTCCATAAAATGTGAGCATCAGTTGTAAAATCCTGTCTTCATTGTTAGGAAAAGTTAATCTCCCATCCTGATTCTATTTACATACGGACATCAAAACTGAAGTGACATTTGGAGCTCAAGCTGAGGGCATGCAGCAAAGCTTCAGCTGTGCCGGACTTCATCCTATTAATGCTATGGGATAGTGTTATTTATCTTATCAACTAATTCAAACACTCTCTAGGGCCAGTCTAATTGCTGTATGCAGATTAAATACTATAAGAAGTATTGTCAATCTCACTTGCGCCAGCCCAGTTGGAGTGAACAGCCACATGGTGAAGTGATGGGTCCTGTGAAGGCACAGAGAGAGGCCGTTTGGCTCTTCTGAGAAAGTTACCCTCCATGCATAGCAAAACGTCTTTTCCCGCAGCAGGTAACCCCAGCTGCTAACTCACAACCAGGCTGGCTGACCTCAGACGCCTGAAGGCATCAGTGCTCATGGCTTCTAACTCCCCTCCTCCACCAGGGAAGGGGATGGTCAAACAGAAGATGAAGCAGATTCTGCACTTCTCAAATTTACAGCACCAGGTTTATTTCTCACACTGCAAAGTTCAGGGATTCATCAACTGCTCCACAGGTGATGCATTTTTGTGCCAAAATAGCACCAACTCCTGGCAGAACTGGGGGCAGTAACCATTTTGATCGGCTCTGTTCAAGCTACCCATGCCTGTGAGATCAACAGCTCGTGAATGCAAGCAGTACTGGCTCAAGAACACATAAGCTGGCACTAGGTCTGTGTTTATACACTCAGGTACTTCGTGGGATCTGTCCGGTAAAGGTCAAACCTTTGCGGTGTTCAAATCACATCTGACCATGTAAAGGAGCCTGTGATGTGGCTGTGGACTCTCAATATAAGCAAGCCTCCCTGGAGAGAGGAGCGTGGTGGCCTGAACTCAGACCAGGTTAGTCTGCCTTGGGCCCCAATCCTGAAGTACTCAGGAGCACTTCCAGTTTTTTTAAGCTACATGCCTTGCAACTGTGTGTCACACATTGGCATGGTAAACAAAGCACAGGAGCATGCCCTATTCTTGCAAAGAGTTTTTCATGTAGGTGAACACTCACTCCCACAAAGACTGCTTTAAAAGAGATGAGGGCCCATGAAGTCAGAGGACTATGTGGGCAGACATAGATGGAGGGTCTGAATCTTTCTAGAAAGCAGGTGCATTTATGAGCAGAGTGAAACCTCCTGTGACATAGACCCCAAGGATGAAGACTATGCACATATTTTATACCTGTTTTGTTGCTGGCAATATAAATATTCTATTATTATTATTATTACTATTACTTCAGCTTTACAAGTATTATTTACTTCCTACTATTTTTCCTGCTCTCCTTTTACATCTGTTTTATTGGGGACAATGAAATGAGATGATCTCGCATATATTTATTTGTGGGACTTAATCCAACACCACTTGAAAACAACGATGCTCTTTTCATCAAGTTCAAGAACATTGAATCAGACCCCCATCAATGTCTGTCTCTCTCATCTCTCAGGATGATATATTTTTTCAGTTCTACAACACTGAATTAACAGCTATACTGAATTAATTATCATGGAAAATGTCAATTGGCATTAAAATACATTAACTCCTTACATTTTTACTGGAAGACCTCAAAGCATTTTATTAACATTACACAGGTTTCATAACATCCCTTAGACATAACTATCTCCATTTCACAGATTAGAAAATTTATGAACAGATCAGAAGCTTAAGCCCCAATCCTTCATCAGCTAAAATGCTAGACATGAGTGGTGTTTCTATTTAAACTGATTAAGCTCAGTTAATTCAGCTTGAAAAGATAATTTATTTAAAATATTATTTGGCCCATAGAAAGAACATTAGAAACCATGCTAGTATTCACTGTATCATAATTTTAATTCCTACAAAGAAAAAGGCAGAATTTTAATTTAAATCATAGTGACCAAAAATATGTCCCCTTGTACAAGAGGAATGAGTAGCCTGTCTACTTATGAACCTATACTGGGTGCTATTTAGCCAGGGTGGACTCATCACCATAATTCATTGCTTATTACAGACTTGGGACTATACAATACATTTCACATTTACACAGTCAAGTATTTTGATTATCACAACCCAATTGCACTGAGCTTTAAGTGTCTCAAACTACTCAGCTGAGCTAATCACATTTGACTACTGTGATGTTTTGGTAAGAGAGTTACAAAATCAATATTTTACCTTTGCCACCCCTGCCACATTTAGAATTCAGACTGCACTGTGTTCAATGAATGTTTTTTTTGCCTAAATTTTTAACCTTACCTTTCACTCTATGGCCCAGGCCTCATCTAAGGAACAATCTAAACCTTAATTTGAACAGAAAACTAGTTTTCCCAAATGTCACCCTAACAACTGAGTGAACCAAAGATGTATTCTTCTCCATGATGCCCATGTGAGATGCAAAGGTGTTATCACTGTATAGATAGGCAAGTTATGGCACGGAAGGATAAAGTCATATTACCAAACATGCTGATATTTGTTAAGTGTTTGAGGTACCTTTTCAGGTGTAATTTCCCACATTAAAATTGTGATAAAACAAACAAACAGACAACTTAAAGCACAGGAATTCTAACTGAATTGCCTACTTATGGTTCAAAATATCTAATCACCAGAAGTGAAGCTAGGAGTATTGGCCATCTGCTGTTGAGCTAATGGCATAGACAACTGTAGAAACAGTTATCATCTATATGAACCACCTGGGATGGGTATCATGACTTGTCACCTTAGAAACAGTTCAGTCTCCTGAGTTCAGTACAGGGAGAGGACTGTAGTTTGGTGCTTCCACTGTTATCCTACTTGGCATGCTCCCTTCTCTCACCACCTCTGTCATGACTTCATCATATGGGTCTTTCTCCTTCACCTGAAGTTTAAACTTCTTATTTTTGGTTTCCAAACCTACCTCTCTTCTCTTTTTAATTCTTCTAGTAGAACTTGCCACAACACGCTACTCATTTGCTTCTCCCATAAGCACACCTTTGTGTCTCTATTCCTGCTGATCATCGTTTTTGCAATCTCTGATCTTACAAGTTAATGCCTATTCCTCACTCAGGAGTAAATGACTAGTACTATCCTGGAAGACATATATGATGTTAGCTGTACCATCATCATGTGGACATTCTTAAGCTGAGTGACCAGTGTATGTTATTACTACAAATCTTTTCTATCACATGTGTATGTAATAATGTGTGTATATATATATGTGAACATATATATCTTAACATATGTCTGTGATATATGATATCTAAATATATATGTGTATATATAAAAGTGTGAATATATATAACACTTCAACATTAACAACAACATATTGTTTATAACATTAAGCAAAAATAAAATGGAAGTAACAATTTCTCCATCTGTATACATGTATGTATTGAGATCGATTACACAAACAAGTCAATCCAGACCATGAGTGTAATTGGTTATCAGTCCTTGCCTGCTGAGGAAGGCTGAGGTGAGGTGGGCTCCGCTATCAGACATCATGCTCCAGAAGACTCAAAAAACCCCATGTCAAATCCTTCCCCTACTGCAGTCAAAAGCAAAGCTTGCCCTGACTTCAGGTGTAACTGTCAGAAAAAAGGTGAATTTATCACACTGTATGCAGCCCTCATTTACTTGAGTAAATCTTACTCCTCCAAGGGATCCCACAAACATTTGAGTTTCTAGCCCAATACAGGTAACAGTAACGCTAATCATAAGAACAGTTTACCTCAAAAAGCAGTTTCCATCCCTCCCTCCCTAGCCCCTCAAAAGAGGCTGCTTAGTGATAGTCAGCAGCTACAAACCTCAGGCAGTCTTAAAACCCATTCTTCAATTCAGAGAGTGCTGTGAGTTTCTGGATATTCTCCAATCTTTAGTTTTGCTCTTCCAAGAGAAACTTTGAAGAATTCTGATTTTTTATTTTTCTCTGACCTAGTAAGAGCTAAAATTGCCTTCTGCTCCCTGTCTGCATATACTCTTACAGTGGAGCTTTGAAGTGGCATCTACTTTGTGCCAAGACACAAACTGCTGCCTTCTTTTACTTCACAGCAAAACATTGCAGAGGGAAGAAACCCTTGAGATGATGCCATTTTCTGTTTGTTTTTACTTAATTTTGAAAGCCCTCTAGGCAGAAAGTATACAACCAGTGCCCAGAGAACAGATTTTCTGAGATACAGCATGGAAAATATGTTGCTAAAGGAAAAAATTCCAACCATCATTCCCACATCAGCACAAATACTTCCACATCCAGTCCTTCATCTTTTTTTGATGTTTGTGGTATTTGCTGCTTATGAACATCTTTCAGTTGCTGGCATAAGAGAGTCACGTGAGATTTTGTGAAAGCACTGCATGGTCCATGCCCTGGCAAGGATGTAGCAAGAACCTATTTCAAAAAGCCTATTGAAAACACAGAGAAAGCAATAAGACTTCTTTCCAATAGCCTGGATTCTGTCTTAGAAGAAACTCTTTCTTCAGCTGCATACAGATTTTATCAAGTTGTAGCCCTGTTAAGAGAATTGGCAACAAATACGACAATGATCATACTATCTCCCATGGTCTCAGGCCAGGAAACAGGCTTCCTGCATGTAAGATGCACACACGCACGCATACATAGACACACAGCCCCCGTTCTGTGACGTAAATATATCTCTGATCGAGTAGTCTGAGGGTTTCCTCTAGGATTTTTATTTTGTATGGATGTCTTCCCATTTCCTTCTCAAGTTAGATAAGCAAGTTTCTTTTCCTGTGTCAGCATGCAACAAGGGGCAACTTGCAAGAAATGTAGGGATAACTATTTCAGCCTCCCCTCCCACCCCCGGAAACTACCACCTGAGGCAGGATGAATGCCATCCGACTACTTTTCATTTTAAATTCCAGCCTCTCATGAAGCGCATACACAAATGTGATTCCATACCTTACATACATAGAGTTTAAAGGCAAATTATTATCTCCCTACAGCTCTGGGGCTTCCTGACAGCGAAATAGTCCTCAGCATGTAAATATATGCTTTCACTGCAAGCTAACCTGATTTACACTGAAAACCATAGCTTATTCATGGTGCAGCTGGGGCTGGCACCCTGTCTGTTTCTGGGATTTCTGGAGACACAACCCTTACCCTTAGCGCTGCAGAACAGTACGATTTATTTCTATTATTCTCTGTGTGGGAATACCTGGAGAGATCATCTGCATTTCTGGCCAAGACAGAGGAGGAACTGCAGGAGGGCACTGGAAGTCAACACGTACCCTGGTGCACTCCTATGAGCACTACTAATACTACCACTGGGCAACCAGCATCAATGAATGGTATGTCTAGCCCACAGCAGGCTGCTGGCACAGGTCTGCAAGTACAGCCAGGCTTGGGAGAAAACAGGTATCTTGTATGTAGATAGGAGGGTAAACATCAGTAACACCTAAGCAAGACTATAAACTATATTTGCCTTGAAGAGGTACTCCAAATCTTTACTCTGTGGAGATTAGTCAATACTTAGACACATTCTTCTTTCTCAACATAAAAGCTCTAGGAACTGTTCTTGTGCCACTTTTGTATAGCCAAATGCCTGAATCTGTGGGTTACATCTTAAGAGTCACAAGGGGTAAAACTCTCATATGAAATTTAGGGGGAAAGTAATTTGGGAATCCTTCACTTATTTTTAGAACTCTCACAACTCATATCATCCAGATTCACTTTTCATCTCCCCAGCTTAGAGAGCCAGTCTTGCTATTTTTGAGGTGAAAGTCAAGATTTTCAGATGTTACATAACTCCTGCAGTTTCACTTTAAGGAAAAAAAAAGCACTAAATATTGTGATGGTTCACAAAATGCATGTAAACTGGAACATATGAATACAAGTTGATATATTGAATGTACAAAATAATAGAAAAGTTTTGAAAACTTGAAGTTAATTCCCTGTGTCACTACGTCTGCATAATTCCACCTAAAGAAATCAAATTTTACAGTGTAGCAGGTGGATAAGCAGCACCTCATTAAAATCAGAGCATGTGTACTCCTTAGAGAAAAAAAAAATCAATCTACTGAATAATCAAAAAATATCAGAAGTTCCCAAACCTCCTGTATAACTTCTGAAGTTGTGTTCACCAAGATATGCATTCAATTTTGCATATGTACTCTTCACAAACTATATAGGCACTGAAATACTGTTGTTTATATAATTCAGAGCGTTAGAATGGTTTTGTGGTTTATTAGCTGTTTTACATTATGTTATTAAATATAATGGCAGTCTTTACTGTATAAAACTAGCTAAACAATGAAGTGAAAAATTAAATCTTTTTCAGGGCAATTTAAAAGTCTTTATAGAAGATGATACTTCTAGATATATAAGATACATTAAGCACTTATTCAATCAATAGCGTTAGTTGGTTTTTTGCCACAAAGGACTATTAAATATAAAGTCTTGTGATTGGACTTAGAGCAGGGACTTCAGACAGACAACTAAGTGTTACCTCCTCCCGCACCGAACTTTTCCCATCCACTATACCATTAGTATACTATACCAGAGATACTTCATTGTGCAGATAATTAACTTCCACTTTTTAATACATAATTATATATAATCATGTATTCAATTGACCCAAAGAACTCCCATGTATTAGAGTCCCATCTACGGCCTATAATTACCTTTCACTATCAACTCTGTTCTTCTGCCAATTTGTAGTGCAAATTCCCCTAACTTTTCTGGATTTCTGTTTGCACACTAGTGCCTACCATTTTCAAGAAAAGATTGATCACAAAATAAAGCTTTAACTTTGAAAAAAAGTCAAGGAGGTCTATATTAATCTTTTAGTTTCCGGACTTGAAAGGCAGTGCTGCAAAAACACAGCTGAAATGAAAAAAATCAGGTTGTCTGAATTTTAAGAAGTCATCCAAAAGAGTGGGTCTGTTTTTCCTCTCTGCTTCAGCAAGCTTTATGATCGTAAGCACAGTGCTAGGACACAAATCCAAGCGGTAACCTTCACAGATGAGTGAAAGCTACTTCTTCTTGTTACATTTTACTGGATTTGTTTTTAGCTGGATCAGGTTTGTGATCTGTTCATCACAAAACTGTTGCCAGTACACAGGAAGCAGTGGAAGCAAACAGACACAGCTGAGAGAACTGGGGAAGACAAATTATCACTTGAAAATTAGTTCTGAGATAGTTAAGATGGACACTGCTTCCCAATAAGTACATCTTTCTTAAGAGACTCAATGCAAAACGTTACACACTCTGCTGTGATATTAATAGTACCTTAGCTGTGATGCCTAGGTATATAAATGCAGCAAGGCTCAGGGAAAGAAATAACAACCCTTATAACCAACTAGTGTAGCTGTATGGCACCTGAAAAAGGTATTTTGTGACTGAAAGTTTGTCTATTTGTATCTTTAGCATAATTTTAAAGCTTGATTTTCATTACAGTTCTGAGATTATTCACGTTTTCTGTCCATTACATCTACTGTTAGGCATCTCCACTTTTCAGGTTCTCACCTTGAGATAGATTGTCTTGAATAACTCCATCTGAAGTCAGTGCCAATGAGAACTGTGGGTTCTCCACACCCCGGAAAGGACTTGAGGGACTACACCATCATAAACAAGACAGGCAAATTAAATACAAGCAAGTAACTAAGGAGGCACTTTTGGAGATGTTGACCTTAATTTCTTTGTGTCTAATTTCCTCCTTTCGTAAAAGAAATACAAACACATGCTTTGCCTTGGTATTATAAGAATTGACATGTCATGCTTGTAACACTGGATTGAGGCCCTCTAAAGAAAGACAGTACAACGTAAGAAATACTGTATTTAACATGAATTTACTACGACATTCATTTGCAAAAAATAACTGCAAAATGACACATGCATTATTATTTAATGGCATAACAACTTAACACATGCTAGTAAGTTGGGGAATCTCTGTATACACAGCTTATGAACGGTGATTATTCTGAAGAATTCACTGCATATAAAATCACATACCTGTCCAATAGTGGCTGCAGAACATTCAGGAGTCATTAACTAGGAATAACTTTGCTCTAGCAATATGATAAAAGTACTGGAGAAGCTGAAGGAAACTGGAAGCAATGAAGGAGATATCAGACTGAGGGTATTTTTTTTATTGCAATAGTGGAAGAAATTGTGGGCGTTTTGTTGCAGGGTACCCGGGAAAATTTAAAAAAAAAAAAAGAAAAAGAAGAGAGACACTGAGAGAAGGATTTGAAGATCTGAGAAATGCTGTCCAAAAATTCAGCTGGTATCTGGAGTGATGAAGACACCCGACAAAATGGCTTTTTGCCTTTTCTGTAAATAAAGCATGTTTTAGAAGTTACACTGCAAAACCATAGAGTTCCTTGCTGTAATTGTCAGGGGGTGTTATGGGTTTAAAATGCCAAGCAGTGTACTCCTGAGAGTTCAGGAGAGTCTACTGAGAATACTTTAGGAGATCAGTTTTGTGTTTATTGCCTAGAGCCATGGAAGACAGTGGACAGAGGGCCTGCATTGTGGTAATGAATCTGAAGAGCTCATAGATGCTCACTGGACTCTGATTAGACTCAAGTTTAGAAAAGCACAGCATCAAATGTCTGAATCCCAAACCAGAAATTTGGGATTTTTCTGGAGAAAGCTTGGCCAGAGCTGTGACACACGAAGACACACACACATATATGCAGGGTGGCATTCAGTTTCGTACACGTGGGTGTCTACAGCCACTTGAGAAGCCCTAGGGTTTTGGAGATGTCTGCACAGGAATGACAAATATGATACAGAACCTTCTGCAAGAGCAGCCAGGACAGCACAGAACATCTCAGGTGGCACCAAGCAACTGTGTTTAGCTAACTGAATCCCAGCCCTCAATATTCCTCTTTTTCAGAAGGAATACAATTCAATCACAGCATTTTATTTCAGATCATTCTTCAAGCCTGGCCAACAGTGGAATGAAGGGGCAAAGCAGCCTGTACGAAGGCAGTGGTCACAAAGCTGATCCTTGTTCTTCTGCTGGGTATGGTCACGTCTGCTTCTCCCCTCTGAACAGCCCAGATTTCTGTCCCCATGAAGGCAGGGTTTGTTTCATAACCCAAGTCACTGATTATTAGGAGGACATAGAGACATTTCCAGCATATCTGAAGATATGTAATATAGAGCCTAGTGTTTCTTAGTTAAAAAAGACTAATGTCAACATCAAAAGCATATATTATGTATAGTAAAAAATACACTGCAGGGTTTTGGTGACAGGTTCAGGACAGAAGCTGAACAAGGTTAGGTTTTTCCTTGCCAAGGATCAAACTGTTTTTCTGTATGTCAAATACTGTACCTAAATAATCCCTGCCATCTAACAAGCTCCAAGAGCTTTTCAAATATTACTCTGCAAAGCTATCACAGTGTTTTCTGCTATTTGCCACCAAAGGGCCACAGACATACCTGCTGATGTTTCTCTGAATTTGTCACTAGTCTTCTTCTTCCGCCATTTCCAAGGTTTAAAGATTTTGCCAATGGTGGAGAGTTTGCCCTTCCTCTTGAAGGGGGGAGTTTGGGATCCTGGGGCTGGTCCATCCGAGTTAGCGATTGAAGCCTTATCCAAACCATCAACTGTATAAACAAGAAAAGTAAAGGTAACTGAGGGATGGAAAACCGATTGGTACCCGAGAGCTAAACTCCTCCGCTATCAGACTGCAACAGGCTGTGTGTGGGTCCATGTGTTTTCTGTGCTAGAAGGAAGTCAAGGGGCATGTGATTGCAGCCCATGGTCACAAGCCAGTCCCCACCCCAGCTAGCCCTGGGCTTCACTGCTGCTCAGCACCTCAACTGCAGAAGGCCAGAACTTGCTTCTCACAACGCACATCTGGCACATCTCCACAGTTCTGAGGTTTTCCATCGCTACTGGAGAATTTCTTTCAACATATATTTGAGTGACTTTTTCCCTATGCTTGGTAAAACTAGCTGTCATCATATAGAAAACAAAACCCTTGCAATGTAAAAACACAAACTATTTCTTTTGAGTAAAACGAATCCTTTCTTAAATGAGCTCTAAAAATAACTATTCTGGCAGTGGAATGGAAATAGGTCTGTTTGATATCCCTGGTAATCAGTCATTCCCAGTGCAGCCTGCCATGAGTCAGGCTTCTTATTAACTAAACGTATTTAACAATAAGCGTTTGAGCTGTAGCCAAAATTTAAAGAAGGATTTCTTTTCTGCAAAAACATATTGAGTGATATGAAAGCAAATATTTATCATTAATGGGTGTAACATCGAGTTTTGTGAACCAAATTAAGACTCATTCCACAACATGCCATAGCATACAGTTAAAATAAATTTCCCAGAAATTTCCCTGAGAAGTCTACTATTATTTATTTCTATTTAACAATTGAGGTTTCTTAGAGCCTTCCCTTCATAGTCCTGCAAACACTTCAAATGTGCTTAATTTTGTTCACGTGAGCAGCTTCACTGAAGTAACTGCGATTACTTACGTACATAAAATTAATCACAGGCTTAAATGTTTGTGGCATACGGCTCTGTAATTGCTCTCATTCATCTAAACATTCTAATTATAACCAATTCCGAACAGAGTTGATGCCACTCTGAACAGTAATAGTGATAATCACAGACCATTAAATCAGAAAGTGCTATTCAAAGAAGGAAATAGCACTGTCCCCATTTTACAGATGGAAAATATGAGGCACAGAATTGTTAAGTGCTTAATTTTATGTTTGCCAAATGGCTTCCTGAATCTTGGTCCTGTGTCCTAGCTGCTGAAAAGATACATATTCAGACACATAACATCATGGTGCAATTTTATTATTCTGTTTCTCAGACAAATGGCATTTAATGAGTCCTATATTTGTCCTAGACTTTAGATTGATCCAGGATGCTAAAAAAAAAAAAAAATCTTTTCTGTGAGAAAGCTGATGTAATGCAAACAAGAGTCCAAGAAACTTTATTTCCAATGTTTTGAAATAAAGTACTGGGAAAAAAGATCCATTGTATAACTTCATTGAAGTCTATGAAGTTAAAACCAGAGAGAAATGTGTATGAAAATGGCAGCATTTTTTTTTGATTCTCCTCCCCATCCCACTGGGAAGGGGGAGGAGTGAGTGAGAGGCTGCGTGGTACTTAGTTGCTGACTGGGGTTAAACCACAACACGTTTAAATCAATAAATCTGAGTTATGCCATAAAATGTAATAAATTCTATACTGTCAAAGAGATGGAACAGAGGGACGGAAAACTTCTCCAGGATAAATTATTCAGATGCATCAGAATTTAAAGCTTGTATTTAAGTGTTTTCCTCAGGTATTTTCTGGTCTCTAACATGGAGACAAGATGAAAGAAAGACATGCAAATGGACTTTAAATGTAAAAAGCCAAGATTTTGGTAAGGAATGGGCCATGTCTACCCCTTGCATGAGTACAAAACCCCAGCTTTCTCACTTGTGCCCCCTAGAGAACAGTGTGATCTTTGGGAGGTTTAAGCTGAGCTCCATTAAAGTGAACCAGCTGCTATGCTACAGACCCTGAGAAGCGGGTGAGAGGTGGGGATGAGAAGACCACCAAAGGCAGCAAGCAGCTCTGCAGAAAGAGAGAGGCATGGGACAGCAGAAGGACCCCTGTGGGATGCCTTACCTGGAGTTAGGGATTGCACTTTTGTGCTTACAGACACTGCCTATGGAGTGCAATCCTCTACGGAATACAGAAGCCTCTGCTGAAAACTGTGGATCTAAGAGAGAAGTACATTTACTTGAAGGGTAGTTATAAGGATAAGATAGCTAAAGTTATCTTGGCAATTCCAGTCAATGTAAGAAGGGGTAAGGGCCACAGCTTGCGTCTGAGAAGAGTTAGCTGAGATGTAAAGAAAACACTTCCAGGAGGTGGGTGGTACAGCACTGGAGCAGGTCTTGGGAGGTTTTGGAGGCTCAGCCAGGCATGCCAGGGCTGACCTCACCTACTGTTGGTAACAGTCCTACTCTGAGTGAGGGACTGGACCGAGTGACATCCCAAGGTCCCTTCCAGTCAAGATTCCCATGGTGTTAAGAGACGTGGAAAGACACGGTTGCTCTGTGAAATCTGAGCTAGTAAATCCAAAGAATCAGAAGTGCTAAAGCAAAGAGACCAGTATGTGTTGGCTGAAGAGTTTTGTCCTGGGACAGAAACCAAACATTATCTCACTGGCAGAGGCAGTCCATCAGCTCATTAGAGCAAAAGGCTACCCGCCCCTTGGGACAAAACCCATGTTCTTGTCTCCGACAGCTGAGAAAGGCTGTGTTATTGATGTGAAGAGTCTGCATCCTGGTGATAGAGACAGCATGGTCTTTATAAACACTGGAACACAGATCTTTTCAGATCCTCTTGGGTCATGGAGTCCAGTCTATTGCAGGCAACCACTTTCACAAAAGCCTCATCTAGATTTTCTGACCCTTTGCCTACCAGCAGTAATGGAAGAGTATTATGGCTCCAATAGCTCCCCACAGAGAAACGTGGATTTGCATCACCCCCTGCTCTGCCCTCTGCTGAAAATATTTAACTCTGAAATAATGATATTCACACTAGCTAAAGAAATCTGTCTGCTTCAGACGAGCTAACATATGAAAAAAGGGATCCATTTAGTGGTGAATAATTCTGTTCGGGAAGACTGCAACTCTTGAAAACAGGATTCAACACTAACTCCTTCCGACAATAAAAGATGAAGAGTTGATTTAGCAAATGAGTTCAACAAGTGATCATAACTGGGAATTTACTACACCATTGACCTTGTTCCAGTTCCTTCATTTGAAAAAAGGGACCAAATATGTATCTGGAAAGGAGGAATAAGCATGGCCAAACATTATAGATTGATTTGAGAAATAATCTAACACAAAGTAACATTTCTAGGAAAAAGGGCTTATTTATATTCAAATGCAATCATAAGGTAGCACATTTTACCAATTAATAAACTGTCTAGAAAAAAAAAATTGGAGCATTGACATTCCAGAGCATTTATGGAAAATTCAAAAGCTATTACTCATCTTTGAAAGACTCAGCAGAAAACTTATGTTTAAGATTTACACTATTTGCTTTATATGTCATGTACTATTTAAGAATGAAGCAGTGTGTTTGTCACCTCATAGAGCTTATGTACCTTCTATTAATCATTATAAACTTTATACATATTCACTGAGACGAAAAGAAACATCTTAGCTTTCCAAGATTAGAGGAGTTTGGTCACTTGTGTTATTCTTTTATTTGTACAGTATCTTGAAGTCCTGCCTTCTTCCCACCATCTTCAAAAAGCCAGCGAGTCACTTCATTGCCTTCAATAAACATCATTAAGTTTGACATTAGGACTTTCGACTATACTATCTGCACAGTTTATGTTAGTATATTCCAGTCCTTTGCCCTAGGTGTAGATTTCAAATCTGAAGGATGAAAAGTGTACATAAGAAGGATAAGAAGTAATTATATGAACCATGCATACTGATGTCATGTGAAGAGGAGATCTTGTTGTAAAAGACCAACAACAACGCTGAGACACTGCGAAGCAAAATCTTGCTGGCACAGGCCATGAGCTAGATGAAGGATACAAGAAGAACAGTCTCTCCTTGAGCTTGTGGGCAGCCAGCAAAGATTAGATCAGTCTATGGATAATCCCGACTTTCCTATAAACACCCAAACATGGAAATGCCTGAATACGTCTTACTGTAAGAAGGCTACTTGCAATAAGCAGCGCTGATCTCTGTAGCTGCCTGTTAAGACACTTTTCTGCTGTGAATGATCTCCAGAGATGTTGTACAGCTGAAGCAGGTGTGTGAATCCATCACAGTCTTCCCAGGTCATGGTACACTTCAGCACTGAGATGTTCATGTCAGCACTGACACATGCCAACACCTTCTTCTGGTAAGAACTTACAACTAACTTTACAAAAGCAAAATGAAACAAAAAACTACCCATCAGATCACTTCAAGCAAGTCTAATATAAATTTCTCTGAAGTAAATAGCTGTGACTCTGCTGGATCCAGGCCTTTCGATCTGGAATGCAGTAAGACCATTTTTTAAAAGCTTTCACTTAAAGTTCATGATCAGAAAAAGAGGCCTACATTTATGCCATAAGTTGTTATGTATTTTCACTTCTGTATACTTCTACTCTTAGCAGTGAAAGTGGAAAGCCAGTAGAAGAACCTAACCTCAAGACTGAATACTAGGAGTAATATGAGATATATGGAAAAAAACCCTACACCATGATGACCCTATGCTATTCTTTTCCTAATAGAACCATATTTTAATAGTTAACAGATCAAAATTCCTTGCTTGTTGTTTACTACTAGTTGAGTCACTGATGCTATACAAAAGGTCAAAGGTCAAACCTGAGTAATTAAGTAGCTAGCTACAGTAGGAGTATACTCAAAAGATTTTTCTGTAGAAGAATCCTTTACTGAATCTGAATAGTTTTAAGATTCTTTCTCATGCTAGTCCGCATTTACATCTAGTCCCAATGAGAAAGAGTTTATTAGATAGACTTTGTTGTAATCTAGTAGGGAATGTCTTATAAAACTGTTGTTTAATAATTCTTATCTGAATGGTGTTTTAAACAGAATTTTGTGTTGTGTGGCCAACAACACATGATATGAAAAACATGAATCATTTTAATTTAGTCTTACTGACACTCCACACTGATAGCAAGTACACCGGAATCAATACTAATAAGTGAAGTTTAATTAGTTTATTTTGTCACTGAGATTCTTGAGATCCTGGAGTAAAAAGCACTTAGGGCTACATTCAAGAAAAGAAATAAGGCAGAATTCAGGTGCGTATGTCAAAAGTTGTGCTATTGGGAGCACTGAGAAACTCTGATCAGATAATCCCCAACTCTGAAGGTACAGATGCCATAATTCATTACATTAAATCTATCTGAAAACTGCTTCTCTGTATGTAAAACAGCATCTTATACTGGAGTTTCACAGCAGAGTGGCTTTGGTGATGAAGGCAGTCTGGGAATTTTCTTCTCTGCACTTCCATCTGCTCATTCCTGACCCTAAAAAAAATATGTCATCCCTTCAGTTGTAAAAATACAACTTTTCATTGGGCTTCATCACAAGCAGATCTCTGAATGATCCAGACCAAAAATGCCTCCCCCTTTCTGCCCTCTTTCCATTTTTAAAAGGTTATATTTGATCTGGGCCACTTCAGTGATTTAGTCTTCAGCACAATCCTACAAGCACTTGATGTGTCAGGGCTGGGCAAGGAGCAGGCTGTGGCCATTCAGCCACAAGCAAGAGAGAGAACAGCAGGGGGAATGTGATGCTGTGCTTGGGTCACTAAGTTCACTCATTTACAAAGACATGGGAATTCATATATATCATGGGTGATGCCATGAGTATGGGCCTTCTGCAAGAAAAAACAGTCGCTGTACTTTAGATAGGAATGTACAATGTCACTCGAATCTTTCTGATACTAAAAAAAAAATAAAAAATTACATGATTGTGATGCTATTAAATCTTCTGAATGAGTACTCAGAAGTGTTTTTTCTTTCCTCTGTCTCTCTACTCCCCTTACCAGCACTGTTCTCCACAACTGATCTAATCTTGCCAGAGCACTGGGATATATATTTAAGGGATTCTTTCTCACATCGGGGCTCTCAAGTACAAGACGGTACTGGCAGAGGGGCAAGTTCTCTTCTTTCCCTGTTCCTCTGGGCGCTGCACCTTTCATGTTGCAATCCCTCCTCCCACCCACTCGCTTCCCAAGACCCACCCACCTGCACTGCAGTTCTGCTCTGGATTCTTGTCATACAGCAAGGCCAGATGAAGGAAAGGTCTGCCTCCAGCCTCTCCTCCCCACTGCTGCGGAACACGACCAAGAGAGGAAAAGGCACAGAACCAGTGCTCCACTGATACCAAGGTACTAAGGTAGTACTGGCACCTAACACTTTCACTAGCATTGGGTATCTTGCAGTATTGCCATGGTATCACCACATCTCCCTTAAACTGTGTGAGGATAGCCTTTTTGTTGGAATACAGGTGACTCAGGGTATTACCACATCTAACCATAAAAAAATTGAGAAATACAACAGAAGATGCAATGACCTCAGTTCAAAGCTACCTTATGTGGGGATTTGGGACTAAATAATTTCTATGCCTATTAGCTACCAGTTAGCTAGTACAGTTATTTTTTTCTCTTCCCCTCACTGCACCCAGCTGCCCTGCAGGGATGTGCTGCAAAAGTCATCTTGGTTTATTGAGACCTCAAAACCTCTTCTGACAATGTTATGATTTTCTATAGTCTTGCCAAAGGGCAAGAGTTGGAGGTCATGGTTTTTATGCCAGCAAAATCAACACATTTATGCAGCTGCATATTATCCCCATTTAGTGACAAGAACAATATGACTTGCTATATAGTACGGTAAACTGCTTATTCCTGGAGCTTACCAGAAAAATTCAAGACACTGCATGGCAAAATGTCATTCTGACACTATCAATGTCATTTTCAATAAATATCTCAAATTCTGTAATGCTGTATCGATTTTTCCTGACCAGAACCAGATGGAAAGATGAGTCTTTTTTCTTTCTCCCTTTTTATTTTCTACTTGGAAGGGAAAAATTTAACTAATCCCCAGTGGATAAACTGACAAATGGGAGAGCTATAATCCACCTTGGAGCAGCACAATGAATTGGCATCTGAATGCTTTTGCCTTGCCATACATCTGGAGTTTAACTTTGGGGAAACTCTGTCATGAGCTAATTGACTTGATTGTGTTTTAATTAAATGAAAAGAAAAAGTTGAAGTTCAAACGTAGGCGGCTGAATGGTAGTTTCCATATGGAACTGCCAATATTGCAAAATGTTAATTGGACCTCCTGCTGGCAATGAGCTAAACAGGCTGGGTAGCGGCTACTTCAGAGGGATGCTGGCTGCTGCCTTGAAACAGCCAGAGGGGATCCTCCTGGGATAACCACGGCAGGAATGGATATGGATACGACTGCCTGAATGCCTCCAGGTTTCTACAAGGACACAGGCACAAACACCTTTCAGGTTGTCGGAGTCACACATGGACCAGCAGTGCCGAAGTCTAGAAAGGGCTTCAGGAGGATGAACCCTGTAACTCCTATCTCACCACAAGCAAAACATTACCTCACTGCAGAAAGTCAAACACTGCAAGGCGTGGAAAATTCAGCTCAAAAGGCCATATTCTGTTTTGCCCTTGTGATAAGCCCCTGCCTAAACTCTGCAAAAAGCACAGGTGCTCCAACACAGGTTCTTAAAAGGGAAGGAGGGGAGACTAGGCTCCTCCTGAAAGCGGTATCATGGATGCCCAGGGCTCCACATTTCAGACAAAAAACCACATGGCTCAGAGGGATGCCCAATCACACTGCCCTCTTCTATAGTGCTCACAAGAGGAACATGAGCAAAGTCACAAGCAATGGTGCTGCCTCCACACGCATTTATTCCAGCTCTCCCTCTCTCACCTGTACACCTGGGATTAACTTGCTCAGAGCCTGCAAGAGCTTGTTTAGCTATCTGTCTGTTGGGTAGGAAGCCATTGCCCTGCAAGACACTAGTCCCCAGCAAGCAAGGAGGGGACCATACCTTGGCTTCCTACTACCTTACACAAGAAACAGTGAATAAAACAGTGCTAACTTTAGGGCTTGAGACATGCTTACTGCTTCACTGGGCTAAAGCACAAAGGACCTCTTTGTTGAGTTACCTTAAGTGTTGTGGTCTTTTAGTGGCCACAATAAGCACATCAACTTAAGTGTTGTTGGTTTTTTTGTCATGTTACAGGCTATCACATTATCACATTAGTTACTCCAAGTTGTCTCTTGCTAATGCAACCCAAATGCAGATAATGCACTTGTAATGTGCAGCTTCAGAGTTACTTCACAGTATAGTTTTCTCTCCCACTGGGTTAATTCTACAGAAAAAAAGCAAAGTTATGGTTGTGGGGCACTCTGTAGAGACAGTGGAAATACCACAAGCAATACAGCTAGTCAGGGCTACCCAGCCTAACCAAATTACATTTCTCACGCAGGAACCTGTGCAGAGCTCTTGTCTGCTAAACCTACACTGGCATGTGAGCTGGGAGGGTTCTACACTACATTAAGCACTGCAGTTATACCTCTGTGAACACACCACCTCTCATCTGTTTCTTGTGGCAAAACACACTAGGGATTTGTTTAAGGTCTGAATAAAAATAAGGACCTGACCTTATGCTTGCAATATGCCCACAAGCATGTGTTTGCAAATTAATTATTTACATTTTGGCACCATGCAGTCCTTATTAGAACACCTGCACAACCTCCTCCTCCTCTTCAACAAAATGTTTTAACTTCCATCCATTTTGGCTTCCTACAAAAGAAATAAGCAAATGCTTAGCAATCCCGTTATACAGGTTTGAAAGTGATCTGGCCGAAAATCTTCCTGCTACCTCCTCTCTGAGCTGAACACAGCTGGCTCCGACCAGAAAGAAAGGGATCACAGGTTTAATGCAGGCTGCTTATTCCTTTTTTCTCAACCTCAGTACTTGAGTAAAAAGCAGCAAATGGAAAATTTCCAGACAGTTACATTTTCCAGATATATGAAGCATCAGGTCAAAGGTCAAATTCTGGATCCAAGCAACTTCTCCACAAAAACAGGGAAGAAAAAATCCAGGCACAGTAACAGACATGTGGGAGGACAGAAAAACAAAAACTAAAGCAGTGTACATAAAAGAGCAACCAAGCTACTTTGAACAGCTGAAGACTGAAAATGAATACTTCTTGTGTCAGAATATTAAGGGATAAATCTCCTTGGAGTACAATGGTATAGATTTCTATTTATAGTTTAAAAATATTTTTGAATAATTCTGTAATTCCACCTAAAATCAAGCTGCATATACTCATCTTGTTAAATTCTGTAATGATATTTTTAAAACATCACACCTGAAAACCAGAACTGGAAATATTTTCTTACTGACTTTTCTTGGTATAGACTTAATATGGGGGAGAAAAATAACTATAATAAGTTTACAACTAAGATTTTTAGCTACAGGCAAGCAGTAAAACTTCCCACCAGATATTGGCTAGAAGTGTGAAAATAAACTGAAGTGAGCATGTGGCCCCTCTCCTGTGTGGTAATAAACAGGAATTTAAAAAAAAACATTTTTGTGGTAATTAATAGGCGTGTAATACTGATGCTGAAATAAAATCGGGTGAGGCATGTCACAGGGAAGCCTTTGGCCCTGTTCCCACTTCTCCAGCTAGTGGCAAAGTTACCCTCCATGTGCCCCAAATGGGACAGGAGCCCTTGGATGGCCTGTCCAAGCGGCAGCGGCACCTCCTGAGGCAAGGGAAGGTAGAAGATGGTCCCCAGTGCCGGCTCATCCCAACAGAAGAGCCGAGGCAATAGGTATGCCATGTTGCTGCCCTACTGGAATCCCTGGCATTCCCAGGAACTTGACAAGATGAGAAACACAGTCCACAGGAATTTGAGGGAAGGGAAACAAATGCAAGGCGAACGCAAACCTTGTCGACTATGTGCAAACTCTGTTGAACAGCTCCCGTACTGTCAGGCTGTCAGCTCCTGGGCAGGTCCTACAATGCCTCTTAGGAGCACATTTGCCTTCAGAGAGAGAACCACACTCTCAGATGGCCCTTGCTACTTGCTATCCAAGCTGAGTCGAAAACCTAGTAAAATGGTCAAAGCGTGGGCTGTTTCTAGCTCCTCTCCTCTCCACATCTAAGCAAACGCAAGCTTGGGGTTGCTTCAGATCCCAGCTGGCTGGTTCCTCTGGAGGTGTACATCACCCTGAGGGAGGGTTTTACTCCACCAAGAAGTTGCCTACCCTGAAGCACTGGCTAAAATGGGCCCAGCTGCTGATCCCTCTTCGACGCCTTTTGGGCATTCCCTCCGTGTACCTGGAAAGACAGAGGCATTTCACTGCAGCTCAACAGATGTGTCCCCAGAAGTCATTGCCACTGCTGGTGGAGGCAGCACGCAGGTACAGCTTGACAGAGATGCTGCCCACACAAGCGGGTTCCAGGCTGTGTTTTCACACCACCATGATGGAAACATCAGCTGAACCACCAACCATGCTGGTGACCATTTGTGAGGATGCACTAAGCCAGAAGAAAAATAACCTTTTGCCTAGACTTTTAAAACCAAGCCAGTTCCACACAGGAGGGTCAGGCAAATAGTTTTGCTGATCAGGCTGAGCTGGGTGGTGTGTCATGGAGCTGGTGCAGGAACAGAACAGGAGGGGACAGGGGAGAAGTTTGGGAAGAGATGGAAGACTCCTGCCACGAAGTCAGCACCTGATCTCACTGCCAGCAGGTGTGAGAGCTCCTCACAGCAGCTCGTCCTGACCCCTTCACCACATCCAACACTGAAGCAAGGACCGCCTGAAGTGCTAACACCATTAGCTATTTTCCTCTTCTGCATGAAGGAAGCTGGGGAAGGAGGTACACAACTCTCCTCCCCACCCCATCCCACTCCATCCCACCCCAACTCATTCCAGACCACCCAGCACCCTGCTAAATACGATTCAGTATGAACATTACATGTGTGTTTTTCCCTTTATTGTTACTATCTTCAACCAAATCTTTCACAATTAACATGTTTATACACCTTAGTGCAGGTTTGGTTTTGGAGACTCCCATCTCAACGCTTCCCCACACTCAAGTACTGTAACAAGGAGCTCTTGATCTACAAATAACAGAACATTTACATACAAAAAACCTTAGGAGCAATTTGATCAGTCATGTAATTAAATCCCCCATACGGGACAGCCCGGAGCTTGCTGTGCTGCCTTTTAAAAGCGACAGTTTCTTTTATACTGGCACCACTTCAACACCTTTTTTCTAGTACAGGAAACAGCATATTGCACTTGTCCAAATGTGTGTAAGTCAAACTCGAAGCAAATAGGGGTTTTTTGTGACCCTGCTGGCTTTAGAACCCTGCTGGGGAGGTCAAGGACACTTTTAAATCCAAACAGCAAATTTCTGAGTGTTGCTGTCGTTGCGAATGTTTGTACAAGCTATTAGCTCTGCAGTCTTTGCAAAGAAAACTGTGTTTACTTTTCAGTTCAGTTTTTAGCTGCCTTTAAAATGTTTGTCTTTGTTGCTAGATACCAGCTTGGATAAACAATAATAATAAAACTCCAACACACTCAGAAGAAACTATTAATGATTATACATAGTTTCTGTCAGTCAAAATGCCAATTTGTCAACTCTAAAACCACAGCCTGTAAAAATTGTTTGTATCACTCTGTACCTACAGTATCACAATTCTGAATACAGTCTAAGTCATCTTCTTTGCTATGAGGAAATGGAAGTTGCCAAGTTGCAGCTGACTTTTATTCCGCATCATGTTTCATTGCTGTCTCCATCCCCCGCCACACAGCAAACAGCTGTTTTATTCCTTGTATCTTGTTCTTTATTAGGGCCAGGGTGGGGGAAATCAGGCACAAGCTGACATATTTGTCAGCCCAGCTGCTCTTCCTTTGCCAATTTAAACTCGGACGCTCAGGGGCATGTTCATGTAAAAGGTCAGGTCTGAGTGCAACTTGTGATGGGATGCAGTTATACTTTAAAAACCAGCGTGTTCCCTTTCCTACACAATCAAGAAATAGTAATTCCACCAAGCAAGCTGGTGGCACTGTAAATCACTACAGCAAACTCCAGTGAAATTATAGTACTATCTTTATGTAGATTTGAAGATGGTATTCATACACATTTTGGACTTCAATTTCTCCATGGAATCAGCGTTTGTGGAAACGAGGCACGGATAATGAAAAAAGCTTTGGTTGGAACAAATTGCACATGAGAAAGCAGCTCCCCTTTGGCTCACTGCACCAGGATGCGGTGTTGGGAGAGTGCCCTGTTCACAGTATGCCCCGAGGGTGCCAACGCTCACAGAGGTGGGGTTGGACACCGGGATCCCACCTCCCCGTGGCAGAGCCAGCAGCGCTCGCCAAAGGCGTGGTGAACTCAAGCGAGGTTTTTAAAACTCATCCTTCAGATGAACCTGACTAATCTGCAATTCCCTCCTCTCTGTAAAGTGACTGTGCAAAGCTCTGTTTATCCCGCATGCGATTTTCTGTCCCTCTCCTTTTAGGGCCAGGCACCAGCCAAGGACTAACCAAAGTGTCAAGTCCTCCTGGGAAGGAAAAAGGCTAAAGAAAAGGGCTCGGTGAGGTCTTGGATGCAGAGATAGTGTCATGTTGTCAGAGAAGGCACTGAGAATACACACAGCTCTTCCAGCAGATTCTTCCCTTAGGGGAAAACAACTACTCTGTAAGAGCATCATCAGCACAGCAGATACATAATTGATACAGCATGAGACAAGCAAGTGGGGAAATAAGGTATTTGAGGTCCCCACTTCTCCTCTGCTCTCTGTTAATAATGAATGACTGTATTATGGCAGTACTTAAGAGGACTGGTCATAGATCAGAACCTCTTTGTGACAAGAGCTGTGCAAACAAAAACCATAAAGACCCTTGTTGCTCCAGCTCTAAGTATAAAACCAAAGAGAACAGCTTGAACAACAGATTTCCGGTTTTTCATTGCCACCTGCTCAGCTGGTGCATTTTTAAGATTTTTTAACTATCCAAAAGTCCATATGATTTTGTTTGCAGTATGTCCTTTTCTAACACCTCTTTCATCCAGACATTGGCATTGAGCAATGATAAAATATATCTTTGTCATCTGTAGGCTAAAATTAAATGCCAACTTGAACTTCTGTGTATCGGTTTAAACTGAATTGTTTTAACTGGAGCTGGATGAGCATCCCTCAAGCCGGAAAGCAACTACCCACAGGAGAAATACCAGACTTCTCCATCTTCTCCCCGCCAAGGCATTTCAGTGCTATACTATCACAGAGCCTAACAATATTCATTCAGTACTTAGCTTCAGCACACACCATTAATCAGAGTTTCAAACCTCAACCAGAGGTGATGCCTGTTTGCCTGGGGGGGGGGGGGGGGGGGGGAGGGCAGGGATCTGAGCCCACCCAGCTATGTCAGCACGCATCACTGCACTGCTGTCTGGGTTCCTTTCCTTTTCCTATTGAGCCAGGCGCAGTGAGGAGTTAATGTTTAAGATGTATTCAAGCTTCTCCTGAATCAGATAATATATTGATTTATTTAGTTTGTACAAAACCCAATACAGATGTCAAGAATCATTTAGCCTACTTTAGCCAGACTAATGATGACAGATGTCACTCCCACTGTATGGAATGACACACTTCACTGTATTTTGTATTTTCTTAAAGACTCTCTTTAAACCCTTAAAAAAAAAGTTTTCATTAATCTTTTTTTTTTTTTATTATTCCTTATGACTGCAGAGGTAAACCAGGCTGCATGACCCTTGAATAATTACAAGCCAGAATAGAAATTAAAACACCAAAATGGTTTACTTTAAAAATTGAATGCAATTGAAGCTGTTCTCATAATTATTAGGATTTCATGAAGTTTATGATTTCTCAAATTCTGTGGTATCTTTGTGCATGCCATGACCATGCTGATACAGATGAACTGAACACAAAAGCTGAGTTTAGCCATGTGCTTGATTAAAAAAAGAGAGGTGGTGCAAAAAGCCTGAATGGGACTGGCAAGCCCTGCACCTATTGCTAGCAACTCCAAGCAGCACTGGAAATTCAAAATCCTCCCAACTAAACTATGTACAGTATCAGGGTTCACCAAATTAATATCTGGCTTTATTTAAGCTCTGTAAAGTTTTCTTTTCTAAACTACTACCAAATGTTTTCCTAGTGAGGGAACATTATGTGACAGAGTGCTCGCCTGTTTCCAGCAGTCCCTGGGAAAGCAAGCCATCCCTTAGGAAAGCCCACAGGAATACTTCAGAAATTCCTGCTGGCAGTTTTTGCCTGTCCCAACTGTTTGTCATGCTCTCATCCTGGGCTTTCTGCAACTCAGCCAGCAGCTGATGCACCCAGCAAAGGAGAGGAAAGGGCTATTTATCCACTCTTTTAATAATGAATTGATATGTGGATAGAGTCTCCCACAAAGAAACGAGCAAACACTGAGTTTCCACTGGTGGTCTTTCCATGGGGGTCTTTCTCCAAGGGTTTCCCCAGAGGTGGGCTTGCTTGGATCCCTGCTCAGCAACCCCCAAAATGGCATCACTGCGGGATCCAAGGAGGGAAAGGAAAGCAGAGAGCCCGTGGATGATGGATGCTCTCACCCCCGTGCCAGTGGGCGGCAGCTCTGGGCTGGCAACCAGGGCTTGAACCTAGTACCTGTACACTTCTGCAAGGCACGTCTTCACAGCCATCCCCCCGGTACCACTCCAAAGGCCTTGTTTGAAGCCCATTCAGCTCCAACGTCAACCAAAGGAGCGGAGGGCCCTCCTGCAACCTCCAGCAATTACCTCCCTCAGAAAATACCTCCTGCAAAATTCTCTTTGCCATGCCGAACAAAGGTGTCACGTAACTCCATCTCCAGTGAAACACACTTTGTATAAGAGCAGATTTTGAAATAGAAAGAGGTTAATAATTATTCTTTAGAAGAGTGCCTCCAAGCACTCTTGATGGCAACTTTACCAAGCTCAGGGGAGTGGTTGTGACATTTTGGAAAAGAAGTGATAAAGGGTTCAGTCACTTTCCTTGCCTTGAAAAAGGTTTATAATTTTCCCTAAAGCTCCCTCCCATTCTTGCAAACATTCAACTACTCAGCACTTATATTCAACATTTTTAGACCCTGAGCTTGGTTTTTACCCTAGCTGGAGGCTAAGCTCCTGGAGGGAGTGGCAACTTTCACCCTGGGAGGGACCCAAAAAGGGACTGGTGCATCACACCATGCAGCTCCTGCCCCGGGGCGAGCATCGCCCACACGTGGCAGCTGCTGGACCAACGGCAGCCCAATGTAGCGGCCCTGGCTTCTCCCTTACAAATAGAAGGTACAGAAGGACATCGCTGGCTCACCATACTGAACCTTTCACTCGCAGTGCTCACGTGAGGTAAGGTGTTTTGGGGAAAAATCTGAAACTGTGACGAAAACATATAAACACCACATGAGTAAAACTGAAGATTTCCGTGTTATTCTTTGGTAGGAGATATTCTGTATATCAGTACAGATGGAATGTATGTAAGCAACAGCACAGACTGACTCAGGTTAAAAAAAAAATGCTAGAAAAGTATCATTAACCTTTAACTGAATATTTTCTTGTTCTAGAAGGAATAAAATTAAATTAAAACCATTGTTAACTGGCTCTCTTTTTGAACTCCTGTATAAGATCAGAAATATACTAAACTTGAACAGCAGAGGTATGCATGATGTAACTAACTCAAAGGTTTTTTGGCAAACCTTATGACATTTCATGCTTTTACGAAGAGCAGTCACTGGGAACCAGTTCTGTAAGAATTTTCACTTAAACCAAAACGATTCAGCTTCATGTTTGTGAACATGTATATGGCCCGTATCAACAGGACCACATGTCGCCTTGGCATTTTAAACGCTGACCTATAGGGTTTGGACAGGCTTTGGCATGGGGAGGAGCAGCTTGGCCGAGCACCCAACTGGTGACCCACTGCAAGTCAGCCCCCGTCAGAGCGGCTCAGCAACACTGGAGCAACCTACTGAAGCGTAGGGTCCATGGACTGTGTTGGGGTCCCAGGGAAAACGTGATCCTATTTCAGGGAGCACCAGCTCTGAAGAGGATGAAGAGCCTTCAGATGTCACCTTGAAGCTTCCAGTCCAAACAGTCTCTTTCCCACCGAGCTCCATGACCAACACTGGCTTCCCACTCCAATCAGCCCCTACACTAATTTTAAACTTCTGTCTTTTAACCCACTTGGGAATCAAAGGTTCGAGTGGACTTTTAACTGTCTTTCAGTCCAACACAGAATTCTAAGGTATAACTGCATTTTTAGGGAAAGTTTAGCTTTGAGAAAAATTAAGAAGAAAAAAATAATGAACAAATAGTAAGAAAAAACCAATGCATTACTACAGTACACACATTTTCTTCACACTCAGAGGAAGACAAAAGACTCTATCTTGACTTACTTGTGTGTTAGGAATACCATGGCTTATCACTAATACTGCACACTTTCATGTAGACCAGCAAGCCCCAGCTGCAGCTTGCAGGGATGCGCGGTGCCCCTCCCTGGCCGCGGCAGCACCCTGAGCTCAGCGCCTGCTCCCTGGGGAGGCGACCGAGCATGGGAAAACACAAATATGAAATATAAAGTGGCTTTTGCTATTTGTGCAGATGAAAGCTTCTCCTTACTGTAACTGCTCTAGAGTCCAGGGCCCTACAGGCTGGCTTTGGGAAAGGACCTTTGCCTCCACGTAACATTTTACTGATCCCACCTATTTCACAACTAAAACAAGCCAGAACTTAAATCCAGAGCTAAATGTACAGTGGCAGAATACTGTCTTCAGTGTGCTTCGGCCAAGCTGTTGAAAAGAATGCAATCTTAATTTTATATGAAGTCAAGGTACTTTTTTGGGGTGTATCTGGATGTTGTGTTTAAGCACAAAACTACCTGCTGGTAGGAACAGGTGAGTAATTGGTGAAAATGCTGGAAGGACAATAACTAAAGAAAATTAGTGTAGGGTTTTGTGCAAGTAAAAGTTCTCATCAATAATTTCACTGACACTTTAATATGGGTGGCTCTCTTTTCAGGCAATGATAGCAGCACTGGAGGAAATGCAGGGCTGTATTCACAAAACTGAAGGATCCCATTTACCTCTTATGGCATCTTCCCAGAACTGGGCAGGCCCAGAGCAAACCCCTGCTACTGAGGGGCTCTTAACCTACCCCTATCTTAAACCTACCTTATTCTACTATCAGGGAGCTCTGGGGAGCGTGGTTCCATCTCTGTTTCTCTCATGTCCACTGAATTCATGTACCCATCCTCCAACTGCACACAGTTCTCTATGTCTAAACCCAGTTGCTGCTACGAGAGCTCTGGATTCTCTATTTTAACTGTTAAGAGACGAGAAATATTTTGAAAAATTGTCACAGTTTTCTTGAAAATTGTGCTGCTGAAATTTACAGCAAAATATAATGTAAACCATAATCTGATGCTAAAAACTTCTGCAAGTATATGTGACTGTATACCTATGCGTATCTGGCAGTAGGCTTCAGCCATAATTCTTGGGGTAGAAAAAAATGTTCCTGTAAATATGTCAGAAAAAAAAAAAACATCAATATGATGCCACCAAGAATTGCACTGAGATATATTAATGGTTGTCTTTCTCACATAACTTCATAGCAAGCTGCTGGGCTAGAGAGGGCTACCGGAAGTCCTTATAAAAGACTTTCCACTTTGCTACCTGTCTTCCTGAAGTATCACCTCTTTCACTGCCTCAGCCCTATTCGAACTTCCCTCCTTTTTCTCTCACCCAAACACACCTTTTTTTTTTTCACCCCTCAAGAATGAAATGTTTTTTGTTTGTCTCAAAACTTTTGCTACCACCCCATACGTTAGAAAAAAAAAAAAAAAGCCAAAAATGGTAGGTGCAAAGATTGAATTATAAAGAAATATACATAGTAAGACAAAATCAACCTCTCTAGATACACAAGTTTTCTCAACATTTACATCTGGGCATGCAAGTAATCCCTTAAACCAGAATGAATAGGCTCCATGCTGGTATTATTTTTATGTGATTAAGCTGCCTGGTATTTATTTGTTTTTAAGAAATGGATAATTTAATCAGTAGTGCTGCATGTGTTCTTCCTCCACTCTCCCCTCACTCTATGTGGAATTTACTTCATAAAGAGTAAAAAAATTAAACTGAAAGAAACCTCTGGCCCCATATATACAGAGAGTGCATCAATTCTTAGGGGATTAAAAAAAAAATTACAAAAAGACACTGGCACTCAGTTCTGCCCTGCTGGTATATATCCCCTGAAACAAGCCCTCGGGGAAAACAGATTGCCAATTAAGCTAAACAGTAGCATTCCCATCCAGGGACTATCAGGGTGCAACGATGCTATCTGCTAAACCACAGGCAGGAAGGGTCTGAGGAGGCTGCTCCCCTCCAAAAGCTAAAGGAAGAACTGGCCACAGCAGCAGGTTAACTTGCTAGCTGTTGTCGGCTACCCACCACCACTGCAAACCCACTTAACAAAGGACTTTTTTTTTTTTTTTTGCAGGGGGGATTCATCTCATCTTCCAGGGATGTTTCTTGCAAAGTTTTTCCTTCTGTGGTTGATGAAACCCTGAATGCACCGTAGGCTGCGCAACAGAGAGAGAGAAATGTTTTCTCTACAAGCAGATCCCTTAAGGATGGCTGGTTGAAAGGTACAAACACAAAAATTCATGGCCTGACTTTGTTCACTTGTGGTTACCTACTTTGTCTATGGCTTTCAGGTCTGGCATGCTCCATCTGTAGGGAGGTGAGGGGATGACAATATTTAATTATCACACCAGACCATTCTCAGGACTGATTACTGCTCACAGAAGAGCTGAGAGTTGGGAGACATGAACCCTTTCAGATCATGTCAGGGTAATAAGCTGCGGCCTTTATTGTTGCACACTAACAGATCTTGCTGAATTTGCACTCAAGTTAGGAAAGGCTTGCACGTTAGCAGGGCTGAGCTGAGGGAAGGTAACTTCTGTCTACGGGACGGTAAGCATCTGTGGTGCATCCTCAGCCACTGCAGCCATTTCCAAACTAATAATCAGCCTATGCATTAGATACAGCGTGTGGTGCCATACATCAACTTTTATCCCCAGTTCCTCCTGTTAACTAGAAAAACCTGTGAAGTCCCAAACCTTTGCTGAATGGTTTACAACGTATTGAAAATAATGCTTATCTTTTGGAAGCTTTCCAGTGGCCTAACTCTGTATTCTCTAAGTTTTTTTCATCTTTCATGGATGACAGCTAGAAAGGTACATTCTTTTTTCTTCTCCTCCTTTCAAAAAGATATGATCCTAGAGATCCAACACTGACATTAAATATTTTTCTCTTCAACACATTTTTATTATGCATTTCAAACTAAGCTACAGAGTTTCCAGGTGCAGTAAATACCTCAGAAGCAAACTGTTTGTCTTGCTGGGTCTGACTGAAACATGCCCTCCTCCTCTTCTCCCCCCTTGCCTCCAGTAGTGATGGGAAAATTAAATCATCAGGAGGAGCAGTGCCAGAGGGGAGTTAAGAGAGGTGTTGCTGTAAGTGTCCAAGATACTTGGGTTTTTCCATTTCAGGTCTCTGTGAATTCCCCCAAACTTTTCCAACAAAACTTTTCTTCCTCTCTTCAGAATTGTGTTTACTCTGTAACATGACACAGTTATATTTTTGTCCAACAAAAGGCTTTAAAACCCAAGTGTCATGGTCACATAGTTTCTGCAATGCTTTGTAAATTAACACCTCTCTCTCCCGCTGGCTCGTGTTCTGCTACTCTCTGTGACTCTCTCCTCCAACTAAAGCATTGACCATTTTTCATTTCTGCTTGGTCCCTGTCCAGCTCTTGACAAGCTGGCTTTATCCACAGTTTTAGCTGTCCATTTTACTGTTCCGTCCCTTCTACGGACACAGCCTCTTCCATATCTCAACATCAGGCCTTATCTATTTCTTCCATATCCTATTTCCATGTGTCAAGAGCAGCAATATTCAAGTAAGAAACAACAACAGCATCTTCTTCAATTAAATCTGGTGTCTTCTTGTAAGAGTCACACTAGTCTTCTGAAACTTTTCATTTCAGGAATCTAAGTACAGGAACTACTCTGCAGTTAGTGCAATTGTTTTAAATTATGATGGATTTTTAATACTAATTGTTAGTACCAATATTTTCTTTCTTTTCATCACTTGAACAATTCATTGAAAGAGGAGAACCATGCATGGTGGTATAACATGTAGGACAAGAAAACCACTACACCCTTCTCTGTATCAACATAAAAGAGGCCAGATTAGCAGTGCAGTAGAACACTGCTTCACATTTTCAGAACAAGAATATTCTTAGCATCCGTGCCAAAACCAACACTTCCTTCCCCTCAGAAATGCAATAAATCTATAAAACTCCACGAAACAAACCAGTAATCTTCAGACACATTGAATGAATTTACAGGAAAGGAAATGCACAGCCAGTTTTGAATTATTACCAATGAAATAAAATTATAACACATTATATATGTATAATTCAAACATGCCCAGTTTCTTGGCAATGAACTGGTTTTTCTCCTTGTAAAGACAGCTAGTATCTAAAAATCATTTCCCACCAGCTTACAACAACTTTAAGTGGTTACATGAGTCAAACCACTTGACTGTATCCCACTGAATCTGTTTCATAAGCATGCAATAAAAGTGTTATTTCTTTGTTGACTCACCAGGATCTGGGGGGAAAAAAAAAAAAAAAAAAGGAGAAAAAAAAGCCCATGGGAGATTAGTTTTCAACCTGGGCGACTTTATCTTGCTTGTTATGACATAAATGCTTCAGGTAAGTTGATCTCTGGGGATTATAAGCAAGGAAATCAGCTGGGAGAAAAGTCACCAAACGGACCATCCCTTACTATTGACAGTCACACCACGTTTTTAATTCTGGGTGCTGCTGCGTTGGTGAACTTCACTGGTTTGATGCCTGAGCATTAGAAATCTCTGTGCGTCCCTTAGACAGTAGATGTGAGAGATCTACAAGCCATGCAGAGGCTGGTAAGGGCCTCATGGGCAAACGCTGGTTAGGAGTATCTCAGGCATCTTGCTCCCTACAGTATCTGCAAAAACTGACTTGGGGCACAGACATACGTAACCCAAGGCTACAGCATCATGGCTCTTCCATGAACTGCTATGCCTTTTGGTATCCATGCAACACCACACACTGACTTATATGGTATCTAGCATAAATCAGCAGAGGCTGCAGCTTGCTGAGGATGCAGACATGGATACTGGCACACAGAGCTGGCTTCCCAGCTCCTGGTTTGAGAAGCAAGACCACTGGTGCACTCGACTGCAGCAGGCTGAGCTGGAGTGCAGAGCTCGGATCCTATTGCTGTGGTTTGTTTCTTCAACATGCCATCCTCTCCAGTGACAGACTGCCCTCCCGTGAAGCTTCCTGGGCATTCAGACCCAATTTCACTCATGACAAGTGCTATTTTACTTCATTCAGTTGGCTACCGAACAGAAGTTGGGATCCAAATCACTTTCTGTTGCCTGACCTCACTCTGCAGCCACACAGGCAGAAGGCAAGAAGAGCCCTGTCTTCTTCAGCAGAAAAGGTCAAGCAAAATGACAACAATTTTAGTGTGCATCAACAAAGTTCTGGGTTGCAAACCCCAGAAATACAACCAGGGGTGACAAACCCCAGTCAAGAGTTAATTTTCTGAGCTGAAGCTTCAAGCATGAAAGAAAAATTCTTAACCCTGGAAAAGAGTCCCTGTGCACCTCTAAGTCTTGTCAGTAATGGCTTAAGCTGGAAATGTAAATTATATGATCACAGTGAAAACATCAAGTTTCATGGTCTATCACAGTTATTCTAATTGTGCAAATTACCTATGTAGCTTAAATCAATAAACATTAGAGACTGTCCATATTTTTCATGAATTATTTCTAGACTATAAACTATGTGATTTGTTTGCATGGAGCAGTAATAGCCCAGGCTTAAAAGCCCAACCAGCATCTAAGGTCTCTGCACCATTCTCGGACTTTTCCTGAGCAACACATTAAAACATTCAGATCCAGAAAATACAAAAGAGATTAAATAACACTGAAATGAGGATGGTCCACCTGCATGACTAGGATTTGCCGATGGTTTGGGCAGTTGGTCAGAGAAGACATCCCACAACACTAATAAAAAACCCCACATTCTCAGGGGTGAGGGATGCAGGCTTATGTTTGGGAACAGAACTGGTTTTGCTCACAGTTTCAAATGTTACGATCACAGTCTTAAGTCTGCTCAGCAAAACATCACTCTAATCCATATGAAACCAAAGCAGGAATCAAAGAAGAAAAAGACAACACACCCCTTGCTGTTTACATCTTTTCATATAAAATTTTATTTTCACAAAGCTATCATTTACACAGGATTCTGTATTAACACTCTGATCTGCTAAGTAACAAAGTGTTATCACAGTTTTATAGTATTATATAGAACAGCATTATTTGACATGTCCTAGTCAACCCTTTATCAATACAAAACAGACAGCAAGTCATTATCTTCACATTTTTTTCTCATTTTACTTGCATGCAACCTGACAGCATACCCTAGACTTCCATACAATGATGGAGCAACATAGACCCTCATTTCTCCCTAGATTTTTTCCCCCACTTACACGGATCATCACAGCTGTTCAAAGCAGTGAGACAACACAAATGCAAATAAGACTTTCACTTTTGACAGAGACTTTATTTCCAAGTGCCTGAAAACCAAGTCAGGGACAGAAGAATTTCCCTCCTATGCAGTGACTTTGTATAAAGCCTGCAAGAAACGCAAGTCTTAAATCAGATTTCCTAATAATGAGCCTCCACATGATGGACAGAGGTAATTGCATTGTATGTGCAGCCTGTTAGTCCAAACCATGCTGTGGAGTGCAAATAGGCAAGGTTCGATTGATTCACATATCATACTATTTAAATCCAGAACAAAACAAAACCCAAAAGAGAGAACACCCAGCACTGTTACCCATGCGATTCTCATCAGAGACAGTGAGAAGAGAAAACCGCCCATCTTCACAACCTGCATCACCTGGATGTTCACAGTGACCTTCCTATACGGTTTGTACTGAACCGTTTCTATCTCACAACACTGTAGGAAACTCTGGAGCCCCACTCTAATTTTACATTTCCCCAAAATACACCTGACAGTCTAGGGGTTGTAGAGTTCACCTAGAGGAAGGGATATAAAGGACTTGATTTCATTCTTTGCCTTTAATTTTGGTTTGGGGGTATAAAGTAAAATAAAAAAGCCCTCACTGTCTGCCTACCTTCCCTACTGATGGCTTGTACTCATATTTTCTTTCTCTTCCTTCTTCAGTTTTGCACATATTTTTAACATCAATACCTTCATGTGGCTTGAAACCAGACCTGACTGAAGGCTTCTTAGCAGCAAAACTGAATTCTGTCAACTCAGGGACACAGACAAAACTGAACTGCCTCCTTCCCCGACACACACCTACACCCTGGCTGCTGTCTCAGCAGGGGCACCGGCAGGCAGCCTCGCTCCCCAGGATCTGAAAGTGGCAAAACAGAACAGAGACACCGCTACCTGTTACTAGAGACATTTTACCATCACCAGCAAACCACCTCCTCTCTTTTTTCCTATGCCTAGCACTGGTCCTGCCCAGATCTACTCAAATGAAAATCCTTCCCTATCAGAAAAAGCACAGGATCAGGAATCCCCCCTGATGTCAACTAAAGAAGGCAATGAATGCACGCTTCAGAAATGACTTCTCCATATGGGACTGAATGGCAGCTGGTTGGGGTATTTCTGTGGATCAGAAATATTTTTCTAGCCACTGTTACAATTTAAATACAACGGGCAGAAATAAGTTCTGGAAGCAGGCTGTTCACTGAAGTATTTTTTAAAAATCCATCAGTGATTGACCCAAGGCATTAAGTGCACTCTATTTTTTTAATCAGTTTCATTATGTTTTAAAACAATAAACTAAAGTGAAAAATAAATCCAAACCCAGCACTGATTCAGAAGTATTTTTCAACAATGTTACTGTTTCTTCATTTTTTTAAAATCTCAAAAAGCATCCAAAATAAATAAAGGAAAACTGTACATAGTAAAATCATATAAAGAGAGACATAAATGTCCAAGTCTTTTCTGCTTTTAATAGGCGGGACTGTGATACAGCTCAAACACTGACAAGGACTTGAGCGCTCTTTGGTTTCCTCCTGGCCTGTGTCTTGGGTGCCATCCCACCTCCTTATGCTCAGTTTTCCCATTTAAATCAAGGAACATTACAAAAAGGACTGAAAAGTGTTTTGAAATACGTAACAGAAAACACCACCTAAGGACAAGGCGATACAAATCAGGAGCAGTACGAAAGCTGAGGAATAGGATCTAGGAAGGACGGACAACTGATCCAAGGGGTGGCTGAGATCCAACGGAGTGGGATCAGTTGCCAGTGGGGCTTAGCACAGGGGACTCATGAGGAAAAAAGATCTCCTGTGAGCTTTTCATCTGGGGGAAGTATCAAGGTGGTCGTCTGAGAAGACAACCCTACACAAACCCAGCCAGCCCACAGGGCTCTGCCGCCCTGCCCTCCAGTAGCCAGCTCTCGTTCTCCTCGTGGCAGATGCAGAAGCTGATGATTAACACTGCGAACAGGTGATTAGCGACTACCAAACATCAGGGCATGAAGGCATCCCAGCTAGCATGCCTGACATGAAAGGTCATGTACCCTGACAGCTAAATGAGAAGAATTCCTGGTCATCCCTGAAGCAGCCTCGGAGTGAGAAGTGGTAAGACACTAACGTGGGACCTGTTGAGCACTAGGCCTTTATTTTCACACACACACGTTCCTGCGGTTCACATGTGGTTCTTGTGGTGTGGCTGGTCCTTCATGTCCTTACAAGATCTCTGCTCTCGGCCATGCCCCTTAGGGGAGGCTCAGATTGCAACCTCCTCTGCAGTGAGTTATTGCTGCAGCTGAGGAGCTTGGTCCAGGCCAACCAGCAGCAACCGCTATGGCAGCAGGGGCACAGTTTTGCTCCAGCAGATCACAGAGTATACAGCAGTACCCGTGAACACAGAAATACATTTTGTATTTTATAAATGTGTTATATTTAAAAGTGTGTACAGTTTTTTCTCTATAAACAGTGATTCATTCCACATGCTCACACTTGGACCCTCACCAACAGCACAAATCAGAATCATGGCTTTGGGTGCTGAGACCTACACTTTCAGCAGTTGCTATTACTTTTGATATTTCAGCTCAAGACACACAAGGACCAACCTTTTAAAAGAGCTCTCGCTGTTCCCATTAGTAGCAGGCAAATTTGTGGCTACCCATTCTATCTGAAAGCATGGCCTTTTTATGCCTTTGACTAGCTATGTAAAATATCCACTCAATCAACCCAAAGTCTGGGGCAAACTGCCTGCTTAACCCAAATTCCGGAGCTGTCACAATTGCAGCCCCATCTGACAACACTGGTAGGATGAGGAAAGAGTTTCCCAATGCTCAAGATTCACAAAAACTGAAAAACTTGGAACGTAACTTTAGCAGCAACTGAAAATAGAGTTCCCTTTACATTATACTTATAACTCTTCCATAACTTACAAAAGCATAAAGAAGGGAAAAAAGGAATAGGATTGCCAGTGCAGTATTGCAAGGGTTCAGCCTCAAAAGCCCCAGCCAATTCAAACCTCGGGTAAAAAAAAAAAAAAAGAAGAAAGATGAAGTGCTCTGCCCAGAACATCCCCTGTGGCTGTGGACAAGTCATTTAGGGCTTCACATCAAATGGGACTTGACATTTCAGCTCAATATCTCTGCTTCCCACTCTTTCAAGTGCACCAATAACCAAAATGACCAGCTAACAGTTGTGTTGCGAGTAGCTCACTGCACCTGTAAATGCTTTGAGATGCCCTCCTGTAAAGTGCAATGATGTCTAAGTTCTTCCACTTTTGAAGGGAAGAGAAGCTAGAGGAGAAAAATCAACTTCATTTTTTCCCTCATTAAGAATTATTACTGTAAGGGCTTGCCTGCTCATTCAGATTCGTAGTGGACTGAGTCAGGATCAGAATTTAAGTCCATGGCTGAGTATCTCCATGTCTAACTCCTCAGGAACAGAAGTGCTTGCTCCAGAACAGCACCCTCAGTAAGGCTCACAAGTAGCTACTACCAAAGAGCACTATTGGAGTAACTTCTCTTCTTAAACAAGTCCTGAAATTGCTGCACTGATAACCAATTACTTTGTTTACCAACACCTAGAGCTGCTGAAAGGAATACTAGCTTTCCATTTCATTTCAGGATTAAAATCAGGCTGCCCAGTTAAGGCAATTACAATTCCTCTGCACAGACAGGTGAAGCTGCTGTTTCCTTGCCAATGAACAGGAAATCCCATAAAGCCAAGAGAGATGAAAAAGAGCAGTCTGGGAAACATGCTCACTTCTGACCTACGAGAATCATTTCACCGAGTGCCAAGGTCAACAAACAACAGGATCCCACCAGTGACTGCTTTCATCTCGTGGGGGGAGCTGGGTGGAAAATGGTTTTCCTGTGCTGTTGGAAGTACATTTTCATGTCCTTGGAAAAACTTTGGATGAAATGCAAACTCGACAATTTGTGTTCTGTTTTTGTAAAGCGTATACGACAAGAGGAATTCCCATCCACTCCAGAGCAAATAGGCCCATGGATTACGTACTTGGTGCTGCAGGTCAGCACAGGGATCTGACCCCAGCCTTCAACTGGCCCCGCTGAGCACCCCGACCATCGGGGCAAGAGGTTCCCGAGCCCTTCTCTTTGCAGCTTGTCCTTCCCCTCCACATACCCTCTGCTGTGCTTCACAGACTCTGTGCTGAACTGCCTGACCTCTTCCTAGGAACACTGGTAGGTCTGTTTTCACTGCAAATTTCATTCTCGACAAGGCATCGCTATTCAAGAAACAACAAAAATCTTTTGCCACCTAACTAGGTCTGCTTTTGAGTGTTATCTTCCCAATATGCTGATCATGTTTCCACTTGAGGACCTGGCTGTTTCCCAGTACTGTGGCCGGTACTGAACTACCCAAGAACAAATCCAAAAAGGAAAAAAGATTGAAAGAAGTGCACAGCTCTACCGCCCTTTGATAAGCTGTAGATCAGAAAGCAGAAGTGATAGCCTTTGCGCATGATGGCTGATAACCCCCAAAAGCACTGAACTCCAGCCAATGAATGGGGAGAGAGCACGTTAATCACGTCCTGCCAGGCGTGGGAAAATCACAGAAGAGGAAGGAAGATGAACAAGGACAGTACGCACGCCTCCTTTTCCACATATCTGTACTGCCTATACTGTCTTCCCAAGCCCCTCCTGCAATCACTGTTCACATTTGTTAACCATGACAAATAACAAACAGCTTTAGAAAATTTATCTAAATGACTGAAAAGCAGGAACCAAGGAGGAGAAGTAGCAAAGGATTGCCCGGTGGGTGTCCATAGGCAGCTAAGAGCTGCTTTGCTGCCCATCTACCACTCATAGTTATGGGAGATGATTAAAGCCCTGATCCTCCTGTCCAACAGACTTCAACACCCACTCACTCACAGCTGATGGCAAACTCTAGCAAGAGAGTGTTGCTTCCAAAGAAAGTTCCAATGGGGCACTAAAATCCGATTCTTCTTCTCTTTAGAGGCACTCTAAAGATACTGTCTGGTATGAGTCTACATTTGTCCAGTCGAGAAGGACTTTGAGTTTTATGGCTAGGCTTCAGTCTTGCGCTTAACCCAATGGGAAAGTGTCACTAGGACTGTGGTCGGTTTAAGTACTTCAGTATATATTTCCCTTTCCAAGAGTAAAATCTTTCATTTAAAGTAAATCCTAAAAAAAAAACCAAAAAACAACGCAGGACATTGGCTGGAGTCCATACTGACTACTGTATTATGCATATATTTTATCTCTTCTAACACTCCGTGACTTTCAGGAAAAATATTTTATTTCCGTTTTCTACATCAAACAGTGTTCACCTTATCAGTCCACCCAAAGGCCCCATGGTGATTTACTAGTGGTGCCCTCCCCGGCACTCAGCCAACAGCCCCTCTGTGGGGGCACAGCAGGGATCAGAGGGCAGGATCTGAGCCCTTGCAGGCTGGCATGGCTGGGGAAAAAATAAGGAGTGAACAGGCAAGTAACTTCTCACAGCTGCTTTTGTGTGGCTCACTGGGGATCTGAATGCACTATTGATTCCTTAGCACTAAACCAGATTTGTAGCCCCTGTGTGTGCAAGACAGGGATCTCCTTCAACTCTAATCTCCAGCAGCTGTCAAAGACTTAAATGGCTTGTAGTTGGCTGGCACGCCAAAATCAACGAAGATTTTAGGACTACTTGCCTAAGGGGCAACCCGTCTGAACTGGAACCAACGGAAGTCATTCTCCTGCCCTGATCAGAGCTGGACGGGGCTTCCCAAACTTTGCAATGTACTATAAGCATTCGGACATTACCTGCGCAGCAGGCTAGAGAAAACAAATGACTGCACTCTCAAGAATCCATGCCACCCAGAAACCTACCTGTCCCTGTGGCTTCTTGTTGAGGATGTACCCTCCCAACATTTTCAACAGGGCTGAAAATGCAGTGGGATTGCTCTTCTGTGGAACCTCCCGAAGGCACCACTAGCGTCTCATCCCAAGTGCAGTGCTCTTAAAATGGTGTTAACTGGAATTAACTTGGCAACGTTGAGGTAGCATCACCATAATTTACACCTTCAGAAAACTGTCTCATGGCTCCTGATTTAAAATCTTGGTTTCAGTTAGGAAAGAATTCAAGGGTGACTTTTTTCTTTTAGCTAAAATTAGAAATCCAGCCCAGTTATTGTCTGCTAGCATTCTGCCGAGGGAACACAGGCACCACAGCCAGCACTAGTCAAGATACAGGACCCACTCCCAGGCAAAATACCCTCACAATAGACTTATGCACATTAAGAGTTTGGACACATTTTTGTACAGGAAGTTTAACAAAAACTTCTAACCAGTCCATCTGTTTCCTTACATCTGTTTCCCGATGCCTACCTTGATATAATTCTAACGTGCTGGCTGCTGGGTGAAACCTTCAACATGATGGTGAAATTTATTGGAAATGGTCAAATTTCTCTTTCATGCAATGTCTGGCAGGAGAAGAAATCATGCAAGATTTAGACTGGGATGGTAGGACTAGGAAGTTGTACCACAGGCAACACAATGGAGCTTTTCTGAAAATATATGTTATTACTAAAACTATTCTTTGAAACACCTGTGATGAAAACAAAAGGGGAAGAAGAAAGTTGGTTGCACTGTCTCCTGTTTGAAAAAAGATTCCCACATCAACAGCAATAAGCAAATTAAGAATAAAGTTCAGCCTTCAGAATTAAAAGTCTACAACAGGATTCGGTTGGGTTTTTTTTTTGAAGTGGATGCAAAGGAAATAGGCATTGAGGAAAAACATGCGTGCAGTTGACATTGTCGCAGGAAACTTCAAACCTCGCTGGAGTTAATTTGGATTCTACATCCTATTATTGTGAGAAGAGACCCGCTCTGTTTTTCAGTAACTAAAACATACCGGGTTATCCTAACATGCCTCTAAACAGCATTCCCAAGTAGTTCATACTATCTTCAAAAACTTACAAACAGCTAGGGCTGGTTTACTGGGGGGCGGCTGGGGGAAAGTTCCACTCACACGCTATTTATTTATTTTCAATAGTCTGCTTACACATAAAATGTCCTGGAGCCAAAAGCAACCAGATGGGCGGGTTACTAGCCGCGCTGCTGGGCGAGGTGCCAGAGCTCCTTTCCTTCTCCACCCCCCCCCCCCCCCCTTTTATTCCCCTTCTTACTTAGTTATTAAAGGGGAAAAAATGAGCCCCAAGCTCCGGGGATGGGGGGGCACCGCGGAGCCCCTCGCCCCCTGGGACTGCCGGGCAGGGCACCGTGGGGGCGGCCGTGCTCCCCGGCCGCTCCCCCCCTCCCCCAGCCCCGCAGCTGTCCGAGGGCACGGGCGGGCGGCGGCAGCAGCAGCGCGGGCACGGCACCGCACCCCGCCCCGGGCACCGCACCGTGCCGCCGCCGGGACCCCCCCGCCGCGCTGTCCCGCCGCCGGCGTCCTTCGGTACTCACCGCTGGCCGGCTCGGGCAGTGTGGAGACCGAGGTCTGGCCCATGGCTTGGCCGGGAGGCGCTCACGCCGCCCGCCGGGCGCGCAGCCTCCGCCGCGGCTGGTTCCGGGGGGCCATCGCACTTTCCGCCGGGGCCGCGCTCCCCGCCGCGCCGCCCGCCGGCTGACGGGGGGCGGCTGCTCCCGCGGCGGCGGCGGGCCGGCGGCTGCCCGTCATGCCGCCGCGCTGCCGGTGGGAGCGGGGCCGCGGCCGCAGCGCCGCTGCACGCCCCCCACTTCTTCCCCGGGCCCCGGGGCGACGCCTCGCCCTCGTCCGGCCGCGGGGGGGGGGCTGCGGGGGGCCCTGCTCCGCCGCGCCGCTGCCTGCCCGGGTCCCGGCTGCGGGGCAGGGGCGCGGGAGGGACTGGCAGAGTCTTTAATAATTTTTTTTTAAAAAGAAAGAAAATCCACCCTTAATTATACGGAGGTGGGGAGGGAGGGGGCTTGCTTGGCGGGCCGCCCCGCCCCGCTAACGTCCCAAGCCCCTGCCTGACCCCCGCCCGTCTCCGAAGTCCAAAACGTTGGTCCAGACTTAAAATGCTTTGCACCCCTTCTCTGAAGGCGCAGGGCAAACGTGTGACAGCTGCAGGGAGCGACCCCCCCGGCCCCGCTCCCAGGCGCCCGGCTGCTGGGGGCGGCGCCCAGGGCTCTCCCGCTGTCACGAGTGGACAGGGAGCGCCTGAGCAGCGCAGCTGGGGGGGTGGCTGCGAGCCCTTGTTTCGCTCGGGGGGCGGGAGTCTGAAAAAGCGCCCAGCCCTCGACTGCCGCAGGTGCAGAATCGAAGACAGGACCACCTTTAATTTTGAAAGAAAGTGGATGGTCTAAGACAGCAGCATCCAGACAGTGCTCTGCCGTAACAAGTGATGAGGAGGGACATCACCAGTTGGATAAATTATTGGGGAAGATGGGGAGAAATAGAGCTTGTGCACAGCACAAGGGCAAAAGGAACAAAGGTTTGTTTTTCTTAATTCATAACCTTGATCTAAGCAGTGATACAAGCTTAATGCTAGAGCAAACAGATAACCAGTGATACAAAAAAAAAAAAAAAAGAAAAAGGCGCTCAAGTGCCTAATAGCTATTACCATGCAGTATCTAGAAAAAAGCAGGGAGATGCATATACATCACAGGAAGACACTCAAGGCTCATCTAAAGAACATACTAAAGAACATCTGTTAGCAAGACATACAGTGAAATTACTATGGTTTTGAGTGGCCTGGAAATCCTAGAGGGGTTGGCCGAAGAGATTTCTGACCTGCTGATCTTTGTATGTGTCGGCACTGTGGTGGTGTTTCAGGAGATGAAGAACTGGCTTAGTGTGGGGCCCGTACTCGGGAAGCAAATGGAGTACCATGGGTAGCTGCCATCTGGGTAGTCTGGCACCAGTTACAGGCAGAAGAGATGTGGCTGTCAGCTAATACATGGAGAATAGAGTACAACTAACGCTGGTCTTCATGGTTTTTAATAGAAAATAGGTCTTGGTAACAGGTCTTTTATTTCCTTGTTTTATATGATTATAGACTAAATTGCCAGAGGTATGGGCTTGAGTGTAATAGACTTCTGCTAGGTGCTTCATTTAGTAAGAGAGAAAAAAGTGAGGACAACACAAAATTAATAAAGCACAAACAGATCAAGAACTAAATGAAAAGCAGATTAATTGTCCAAGTAGCACTAGCATTTAATGAGGGTGTTTCTGTTGGGGAGCTGTGGGGAGGCTCTTCAGTGTTTTCATTTAAAAGACTAAATAAATCACCACCGGCAGCAATTTTAGATGGAGTAAATATTACCAGAGTGATAATGAGGACAAGACAGTCACAGAGTTATCTGGATTATTTAATAAACTCTGCTCTTTCAAACAAGTAAGTTTTAATAGGGTCAAAAGAAGAAAAAAGTCAGACTTGCAGGACGGAGCAACACAGTCTACAGGGCCAAGGAAGGTATCTTAGAAAGCTGCTCCATGTCGGGGTTCGGAAAAATTCAACACAAGCTCTGAGTGAGCTATTGCTGTTACAAAAAGGAGCCAATATTCATGTACGGATGTGCAAATAGGAAAGGGATAGGCAGAAATCCCATTACATCGTCACGCTTTTTATCAGACAAAAAGTGCTGTCTCATGTCCAGTGTTGTCTGCCCCTTTAAAAAGTGCTGGATGATGGGAGACAGCTCAAAAGAGATCCACAAGGTGAGATGGGAAGTGCAGAAAGTGCTCTCCAGCCACAGGCTCGCAGAAGGCTGGTGCCAATGCGCTCAGGAAAGACTGACACGTTGCATGTTAACCTAACAGTGCCTTTGTGAGGAGAGAATAGCATTGCAGCACTCCTGGGCGTTCAAACACGGAAGGCAAGGCTCTTTGCCTGACACCTCCAAATCCAGGCCCCATACAAAGCACGGAGTTGGAGACGAGTGGGGGTAGTACAGAGGCACCAGGCTGAATTACATTGTGGGAGCGAAGGGGAAGGTAGGTGGTCCCTTCAACACGAGGAAAGGCTTTTGGAAGGGCAGCTTGTTGAACAACCGACTCCAGTCACTTACTTTTCAGGAGAGTTTTTTGCATCAGTTCTCCACATTTATGTTTCTTACCTTGAAAAATGATTTTTAAAGGGTTTGTTTTGAGAAACTCGAGTTACCTCTTTGGAGTCACTCGTAAACAGGAACATAAAAGTGTTCTCGTCTGCCCCTGGTGAATCTCATTAATTTTATCAAAGGAATTTGTGTTCCCCTGCTACATAAAAGCCCAGTTTACAATGCAGAAGTATATATCATCTGTCTGCAACAATTCCTGTGAAGTCATAAACTCCTCAAGGTCAATTTATAAACTGATAAAATGGGCATAGTTATCACATTCTCCAGTGTAGTTGAATTAGTTGCCAATATCTTTTGTTTTGGTTCTTGTGTTTGTTTGTGGTTTTTTCTTCCTAAGCTAACTGATGGTGGTGACTTTCATTTATACGTTTTTCTCTGCAGCCACTTTGTTTTTAAGAGTCCTGTCTTCATACCTCAGCGATGCTTAGTGGTATGTTGCAGAACTAATCAGATGCAGTTACTGCTTTAGAAAGTAGGGGATGGCAGTTCTAGTAGGGAACACAAATGTTAATTTATATCACTAACAGATTATAGGCATCATGTTGTATAGAATAAGAAAATTAAGCTTCTGCTTATAAAAGTTTACCCAAAAGAGCAACTTGTAAGCAAGAAATAATTTGCTTGCAGTAGAAAATTTAAAGGTCTTACTAAGGGGATTTTTATTCATGACACACTAGATACCGGCAGCATCCAATACTATCATCATAGATTCTTTGTTCAGCTTTTGTAAAGTGGGCAAAAATAAATACTTTATCTTGATCCTGAACAGGGAATACTAGTAGAATACATAAAATAGGACTGGTCCACACAACAGTTATATCCCTGTGCTTTATTTCCTGCCTAAAGATGCAAAGGGGCGATGATATATCTCAAGACTACTCACAGTCATTAATGATCATCAAATTAGAAAAAAAAAAAAGCAATTTTCTGCTTAGCTCCTGCTTTTTAAGCCATCTCATTTAAGAATTCAGCTTAAGACTCACTGATGGGAGGGAATGAAACCTGAATCCTCAACACTGTACGAAAAGACATCTACCAATGTGACCTATGAGAGAAACCTGACTGTTGAAAGCGAGGATGTATTACATTTCTCCTGTGTATAAGCTATATTTATGTAATTGCCTCCACACAGAAGGGATCCTAGTGACATTCCCATATGAGCATCCACACAAAACACATACATTTAGTATTTGGTTGTCTGCAGACTTTTATTCTGCTGTATGATAGAGATATTTTAATCTGCGCATTAGATTTCTTGCCATGTTAGTAGTTGGTGTTTAGGACAGTTAAAAGTTTAAGGATATCATGATGTTTGATCACAACCAATTCTAGCAGAGATTTGAGATTGCAATTATGTAGATAAAATGCATTTTTATTGGGTATACTTTTTTTTTTAGGATTTAGATTGCTTTATCTATGATGTGTTTGGATGTATATTCCACTTTGCCTTTAAACAACTAATAGGATGAGACACAAATGGACTTCCCAGCAATTTGGAGTTATTATAATCTTCTGGGGTTTCTCGAAATCCACAACTGCAAGCAAAGCAAAAATGGCCCGGGAAGAGAAAAGTGAGAATTTCAGGATTAAAATTTCCATGATCATTTTAGCCAGGGCTAATCTTATACTGAAGGAAATGCTGCAACAAGATGTTAAAACATGCATATATGTCTTCTATCAGATGGGGAAGCGGAGCTTCAGCTGATGGGTAGAACAGGTGCCAGTAAGTTGTGCCAGACTGTTCTGACACAACATCAGCATTGGTGGGGTTCCTGGACCCAGTGTCCCCATTAGATTTCAGATTTCAATGTCAGTAGTAATACCGCGGTTATCCAATTGCCTCATGCTACATGAACAGTTCTTCCCTTCTTGTACCAAGTTATTGTGTTAGGTACTGTAGTGAGTACTCCTAAGCAGATACTTTGCTGTCCCCCAAGAACTGAAATCTTCCACCGAAAGAGGAAGAATAGCTTCTTCATGAACTTCAGCAGTGTTTGTAAAACAAGAATACTGCAGTTGTATAAATGGCTGGTGTGAGAGCTTTTCACGGAAGAGAATGTAAAAAATTGTTCCCAAGTCAGAATGAAATGATCTATCGCACATATCAAAGAGCAAATTCCTTCCCATCAATAAAGCTTCAAAGACAGCTGTATTTCAGTGTGTTTACTATACTGGGACGATGGATGGCAATAGATGACCTACGATTTATAGGATGCTGTTGTCTAGTCTTCAGAGTTCTATAGGCTTATGTAAAGAGGCGTTTTAGAAAGGTGAATTTATATTACTCTTCCTTCAGTCACCAAGATTAATTTATGGCAATAAATATAACAGAAACTATAAGAAGGGGCTATCATATTTAATCCCAGGATTTGTAATGCAGAACTGGCAAGCATGTTCAACCTTGTAACAGGAAAAAAAAAAAATTACCTTATCAAGATAAACCAAGAGGATGGCACTGAGTCCAAAACAGAAATGATCCAGACAGGTCATTTCTTGTGTGGTCCTCCCACCCCTCCACACCCACTCACAACCTCTGTCAGTTTGCAGAACTGCTGGAAGATGAGCAGCACCATGTCCTGCAGGCTGCAGAGCTGTATGATTCAGTGAACGAAGCAAAGGTTAAGACATGAACACACATAAGCAAGAAGCTATTTTTTTAGTCATGGGTCATGCTAAGGTTTCTAAAAATGACATTGAATTTGTACCTGCCTGTGGAGAACTTGCAGTTACAAAGGGGAAGAGTTTGGGGAGGGCACCACCAAAATCAGTTTGTTTGCTTCAGACTAGAACATGTGGTTGAACAAAAACCTAATTCTGTTTTCTGGGAAACTGAATGCAGTTCTTAAACAGGCACTGTCAAAATAAAATCACAGGAATTATACTGTTTTGTATTGGGAATTTCAGCCATTTCCTTTTAATAACTAGGGCTTTTTGTAATAACCCTAGACTATTCTCTCATTTGGAAATATTTAAAAATATTTTTATGTGTCCTTTTTAAAGAGGCTGTTGTCTTTGCGAGTGATCATTACAAATCTTCCTTCCTCAGAAAACCCCACTGTACAAACTATCTACATAGTAGAATGGAAGACATCTATACAGAACAACTGACTGAGAGAAGCTTGTGTAATTCAGTCTCTAAACTTGGAAGCTAGGGGTTCAAAGCCTTGGACCAGAGGAGTTAATATGCAAATGAGGGCTATTCTAATTAAAACATACAGCTGACACTTTTTTTGGATGAGATTTGCTTGTTCAGATTAAGACTGCACTGGGAGACAGGTAGCAAGGCCCTTACCTATAGAAGATCTGAGAGGGTCAGAGTTGTTTAGTATTTGGGTGATCTCAACTCCTGTTTCAATGTTTGTTCTTATTTATCCTTACCAGATCTTTGCCATCACAGGTGGGAAAAGAGTGCAGCTGGGCAAACTCGTTCCTGGTGATTTGGCAGAGACAAGCTTTCCTTCCTCTCACAAATTATCTGCAAATAGCTTATGCACTTGTGAACTTGTTTGCTACTCTAAATTATTCATCATAACAGTTTGTAAGCCAGTTTCAGACACTGGGAAGCAGGTAAACAATTAATGGCAACAGCAGTTCAATAATTTATCATCCAGGCTGTGAGCTGGGTGCCCTCAGCTGTAGGCCTCCCTTTGTGCTCTCTGACTTGGGGGTGCTATCTGTACCTGGAGAAAACTTTTACAATAGCTGCATCAATATGATTTTAAATGGTTAGTAATGAATGCTTATAGACCTACTCATGGTTTTATCACCTGATCTGTGACTTTTGCTGTACCCTTTAACTAAATGATACTCTTGCCTATATTAAGTAACTGCTTGGCAAGTTGTTCTAGGAAAGACTTCTACAGACCTGAACACTGCAAGTATGTTGAAAAATCTCCATTTTCATTTTGATAACAGTTTGCAGTTTCTTGTGGTACTGTACGCACTGACCTTTTAAAGTATTTTACATAATGTGTGTGGTTAAAAGGCAGAAAATAGAAAGAAAATGGTCTCAACACAAACATTTTTGGAGTCACAAAGCGCAGATCTACTCGTCTCCTGCACGTGCTCCTCAGCTTCAGAAACTGCCCCGCTCCTCCACTGTGCTTCCTTCTAACATTTCAATTTCTACACACTTCATCTCCACCCCAGTTCTGTTCCACAGTATCTTTCAAAAGTGTTTTCTTTCCCTAATGTTCCTTAAAGGCAAATTCTAAAACTCTATATCCTTCTGAGTTCTTTGACTTTTTCTCCATCCCATGGTTGTTGCTAATGTTTGTTTACTTTGCTTGCGAAGATCTGGAGTCAGTTCCATTGCTTTGCTTCAGCAAGCCTGGTCTATGCAGAAACCTTCCTTTTCTTACAGACCCAGAGTATTTCACTAACGATTTGGAGTTTTATTACTTTCACATCTACTGTTTTAAAAGTGACCGGCTGCGTAAAGACTTACAACGTAAGTAGCAGAAGTGGTATAATCTATGTTTTGGAGAACTTCTGCAAGATTATGAAAGGTGAGCAAATGAAAGATTCAGACCCTGATTAATCAGACCCTTCTGACACTAACAGTGTTGGGCTTTTTAAATTTGAATTTGCTGAAAATTGATATGCTATAAAAAATGTGTGTTCTCCACGGCAAGGATCTTGTCGTATTCTTTTAAGAAGGACTAAGCACTGTCCAGTTGATGCTGGAAAAAGCTACCCTCTGTTTAAAGCACCAAGGGGAACTTACATACTGTATCACGTTGTGTCCCTAACCCTAGACCAGATATTCCTGAAAAAAGCTAAAGAACCCCCCAGGAGATGGCTGGTGTATTACCCAAAGTCTGTAAGGTCCCACCCTAATACTTAATAATTTAAATGCTATGGTCCTGGTTTAAATTTTAAACTTTACATTTTCAACAACTCTTCTACATGCTTACGATTGTTAATAAAAAGAACTCTCGATATCGATGTTCTTCATATGTGATCATTTCCTTTGTGCCTCATACTGACTCCTTGAGCCTAGCACCTCCTCTTGTGTTGTGTTTCACCGTGCAGTGGCAGCGCTGTGTCACTACAGGACAGCGTTTCATTTCCAGGCAGAAAATAACCATCAGACATTTTCCAATCAAGCGTGTGTTTGTTAACCAGGTATCAATTTTGTCCAGGGTTCCAGATTTATGATGAAAGACAAAAAGGACTACTTTAAAAATTATAAATAGCGTTCTGCCTGTCCTAGTTCAAGCCACTGGGGAAGAAGAAAGCAATGGCGTAAAAATGACATGCCGGAGTGTAGAGTTCAACAAGAGTCGGGTTTCTGCCAGGTTTTCAAAGGCTTTAGCTGCTGCAAGTTCGTATCAGTAGTTACAATAAACAGAGTGGATTGGCCCCTTTAACTGATACAAGCTGGTATGTCCCCAGCAGAGAAGATGAAGTAGTACAGCTAAAAGCAGCTGAAGGTCTGTTCTTACTGCAGGACACCACCTTTCCTCCCCTGCCTCTTCTCTCAAGGCCTGTTGCACCTTTTATTGTGTTCACCATAACAGTGGTTGCAGTACTGGAGCTCCCTAATTCATCGTTTCAAGGAAAGGCTCCTACCAGCTGGACCGGCTCCCCTTAGGCCTTTTTTCTCTCTCTCCCATCTGGGCTTAATGGCAGCCTGGATGCCTCCTGGCTGCTGCTCCTGCAGCAAAGCCCAATTATCTGGGAGAACTTCTGTGCTCTCCAGCCTGTCCAGCAGTGCCTTCTCACTTCAGAGAAGTCAGCCATGATACTAGTCCAGCTGCATTAATCATTTTCCTTAAGAAAACACAGCTTTCTGCTCTTCAGGGCATGTGTGGTGGTTGCTGGCTGTGGCTTTCCCTCTACAGCTCCAACCTCCTTAATGAATCACTGCTTTTTGGCACCAAAGCAAAATAAACACATCATTTTGGATGCCTTAGAGCAGGTTTTTGAATGATAGAAAGCGAAAGGTTTAATGAAATGTGCAGGCTGTGTAGCTAAAAGTTGCAAAAAAGCCAGAAAATGCAAATCTGAAGGTCACAACAGTACTGTTAGCCCAATAGTTGTTCGCATCTTGTATATTTTCTAGAACAGAGGGAGGGGGATTACCTAGTGTATCAGCTACAGCTCTCACCAGGAAAAAACAGTAATAGGAGGCAGCATAGGGCTGCAGGATCACTCGTCAGCATGATGGTCAGATGCCAACCTCTTTCTTCCCTCTTCTGTTTATCAACTGATTCAGTGTAGCTACACATAGCATAGCAGATTTTTACACTGACGCTTTCTAGCCTATGTGAAGGGGAAAAAAGACATCAACAAAAAATTTGGCAGGCATACTGAACGAAGTTTCTCGGTTGCTTGAGCCAGTCGTGTGTACATACCCTGTCATGCACTTTGGCCCTTTCAAAGTGCCTGAGCCTATCCAGGACTTCAACACATCCATTTGCTTTGCTGACTTGAGTGAGAATTGAGAAAAAGTTTCAAAAGTGTTTGGCACAACAGTTCATCTAGTTCCTCTCCATTCAGTTAGATTTTAGAATGAATTTAAATGTATTGCTGGACTGTAATTAGCTCTGAAGGGCAGAAGACCACAGGGGACCAGCTCTTTCCTCTTTAAATGGGCAGCTGTAAAGATACTACTTTAAATGATATCCTGAATGCCAGCAAAGTTTGAAACCTGGACCCATGCCTGATTAACTGCCAAAAATCAGAATAATCTCTGACCTTGGCAAATCAAAGTTATTCCCTACGAAGCCGATTTACTACAGAAATCTCTAGACAAAAATACAAGTTTCAGCCTTCAGTCCGTCCCCCCATTCCGCCCCCCCCCCCCCCCATATTTCTACTACTATGAAAATGTGGACCTTTTTTTTACCCTACTGGGAAAAAGCATTTTTTCCACTCTCCCATGACTCAAAAACATCTGAAAGATTCTTCCTCCAAGCTTAAGAAAAAGAGGGGGGAAAACTTCACCTTTTGGCAAAGATGCCGAATGGAAATTTTTGACTCAAAAGAAGATTTTCAAAATAAAATAAAATATAAGAAGCATGTGAAAACAAGGGGTTATAATGGAAACTATTTTCATAGCCAGCTCTAAAGTAAGCACTGCTGTTCCAGAGACACATGGTACTGATGCAAACATTGGTTTGAGGCCAAAACCCCTAGCATGCTAGTGGAATCCGGAAGCACTACAATATTAAATACACCTCAAAATATATGTCAGAGATCTCCCTGTGTCTGTTGCACTTACTCTGCACAGCACGACACTATACACTTAATTCATCAGTGTCTGCAGAGTAACAGAATAAGGGGCTGGTGGCAGACATGGACTCCTTTCCTTGGGCTGGGTTCTTTCCTGCACTGTGTTCCCCAAATGGTCTTCTGCAAGACTGGGCTTATTATTCCCATTTTGCAAATATTGAGCCAATATCCACTTTCCATCTGCAGCACTTCTACAGCATCTATTATTACAGTGTGTAAGCACCCCTCACTGGTCCGAGGAAAGTGTTATTATCCCCAAGGTAGGATTTCCACATCTCATCTGGAGTGATGGGGGGAGGGAGGGTGCTACAAAAGGCATGAAGGCATCCTGCTCAGCTGCCTCCTCGTTGCCAGACTCTTCCTGCTATCTTCAGTCTGCTTCTTCCAGCTGCTCCAAGGCCTGCCCCAGGCAGTATTCTATCATGGAAAAACCCCTTTTTGCACCTACCACGATTACAGCTGTGGCATTTGGCCTGCATCTTTGCCGATTCATTAGAAAAACCCACAACTGGTTAAAAGTGTCTTAATCAAGGGTGTAAAATGAATCTTCTGCTTTTGTGCAGCCTGGCTTTTCAGCAGGTTTGTGGCTTTTGCTTACAGTTCTTGCCTCACAATAAAATGCAAACACTGACTGAAAGTTTCCCCAGGAGTGGGGCTGTTGGAGCATCCCCCTCTACCAGCTGAATTCTCCAGAGGTTTAAGAGGGGAGCAACATCCCCTCCCTGCCAACTCTGTCAGGGTCTGCCCGGCTGCAGATACACACGAGCATTAGCAGAGCACTAACTCAGGTTGCTTCTCCTGTGCCAGGTCCGGTGCCAGCTCCCCACAGGGCTCAAGACCCTCTAAGGGGTTAGAGGCCACTGTCCTAGAGTATTATTAACGTACAAGCCTGTTTCCCTCAGGAAGGCAGACCAGAACCTCCGGCTTGGCACCTCCAAGCACATGTGTGTGGCTGCTCCTACCTGCTGGCCCTGAGACAGACCCAGGCTCAGCCAGGAATGACTGGCTGCTCCCCAGCTGTCCGGGGGGATGGACAACGGATGCTCCCCCAGTCACCAGGGAGCGAGGAGGTGGAGACAGAAGAGAAAAAGTTGCCCCTTGGACCTCTGAGCACTGGGCCCACCATCTTTTTCCTCCTCAAAAATGTACCCCAGGGGCAGTGTGGCATGGATCAGCCTTGCAGCGCTGATCCAAGCTGCGGCTCTTCGTAAGGGCCCATGGGTCAATCAGGTGGTGGGATCTGTGGGACTCTTGGGAGTCCCCAGGCAGCCACAGGCAAGTGGGGCTGGTGATGCATGCAACCAGCTCTGCTAAGGAAGAGCAGCCAGCCAAGAGGTTCATAAAACCTCACGAACAGGGATGTGTTCAGTGAATGTTGATTCTGGTGGTTGGGCCCTGTGCTTTAGATGTAATGTCAAAAAGGTGTGACTGGTTCAAAGATACAAGTAGATCAAATTTCATGCTTATACGCATGCCAACCACCTCCCTCCCTCCCCAGAAGTTCTTTGGGGGTGTTGTTTTGAACCTTCAGAATCAGCTGCTGTCTTTTATTCTCCAAAGTGGATGTAGCTTTCTTCTTAAAAGGTTTTACATGCCACTCTTCTCTAAAGCCATACTTGATGTCGGGAAATATCCCTGTTCAACTCCCATATGACCGAGTGCGTTGCTTTGGATGGGGAGGGTTATAAAGGGTCAGGTTTTGCACCCTTGCCAGCATGCTGTAGGGGAATTCTGATCTAGTAACCTGCTAACATCTCCCTGGAGAAGGCTGCTTTTAATGAGACAGAAAGCCTGGTGAGCTTTGCCTCAAGCTCCTCCCATACGCATGGCATTTGGTCTCTACATGGTGATTGTTGGAATCAAGTGTCAATCTGTGGGTCTCATTTTGCTTTTTAAATTCTCGTGCATCATTCGTTTGCTTGCAGTGGCCAGGGGAACTAGCGTGCTTTAACCATGCTAGTCCTGGGGTTTTTTGTGCTGATCCAGATTGTGTTTAGCTCAGGTTCATTCAGTTGCAAAATCCACACATAAGGAAACTAAAACAATTGTATGAACTGAAGAAGGAACGCCACATGGTTCTTGTGAAAAGTTCTTTTACCAAGACTAAACATCAATATTACACCTTTTTCTAACTACCTGCTTAATACATCAGATCATTAATGCAGCACATTTAGTTAGTTAAAAATGAACACATTTCATTAAATTAAAATTCAGCAGCATTAAAGACAGATGGGCTGCAGGGGAAAAAATGCAGAGACTTTTAAAGCTAATGTAAATGTAATATTGTTGTTTTCAGCTACAATCCAATTAAATTGGGCTGACAGAAGCTTTCACAGAAATGCCCAGGAATATAACTTGTCTGTAAGGAAGATTTATTTAAAAGAAATACTACTTCAGATATTTTCATGGTTCTGTGGCTCGCTGAATTACATTCCTGTATAGAAGCCACAAAGCTGATGTGGGAGAGCCAGTAATAAGACCTTTACTGGTATGTTACTTACTGGGAGAAAAAGGACTTAATTTTACAGTGCTTATTGTAAGTATTTGAGTGTAGAAAAAAATTAACCTAAGAAGATCCCTTTCCAAAGGAAGAAAATACACATTTCCAAAAACATGACCTGCCCAGGGAGATCTCGCTGCCTCGTCCACAGTCCCCAGTATCATCAGAGGCCAGGATGCAATGCCAAGCACCCTCTGAAACCCCAGGGTCGGTGCAAGGCACAGCTCTGTGCCATGCAGGAGTGCCTTCATGGGCGCTGCAAATAGCATCCACTGGGCCCTCTGGCTGCAAGGCAGATGCCTTTGGTTGTGGGGTACGATCCACAAAACCCAGCTTGGCATTATGCCTCAGTATTTTCTGTAAAGTCACTTAGAGAACTGTGCTATCTGGTGTAGGACTTCCCTATCACTGGGGTATGCAAATACTGGCCTTCTTATTTGATAGGTCTTAATGGTGTTAAGAAGAGAAAAAAAAAGCTACCCTACATAAGACACCCACACCCACTCCATTTCTCTTTTTAAACAGTTACCCTTTCCAGAAAATCTGAGACAGTTACTTGAATGTTAGCTGTTACCACAGTAAATAGTTGTTTTCTCCCAAAACAGTAAGCAAAAGTCTATATAAAGTCTTGCCTACACATGTGATGTACCAGGAGGGGGGGAGGTGGGCCTAAGAATTCTCAAACACAGATCCCACTCACTTAAGCTCCTGAAATACAACACAAGATGTCAGAGTCTTCATTTTCCTGTGAACTGCACAGTAAATATGAACTGCAACCTTGATTCACACATGGTGATAAAACCCAGTGCCTGTAAATTTATGAATGTAGCTGGCAGTCATTAAGTATATTATGTGGAGGTCAGGTTGATGGTCCCTTCTTTGTTTATTCCTCTTATTTAATGATCCATTGCTGGAGACGTGCTGAAAACTTTCAGAACGTTTTACAATGTATTTACGTGACCAAGAAGTGTGACCTGTGCTTTCCATCCCCATTATCCTGACATGCTGAGCATAAATCAGAGTGCAGTATGCAGAATTATCATTTGAGAAAAGCACAGAGTGGCTTTTTTTTTTTTTTAATGTATACAGAGAAAATACTTGTTTCTTTCTAAAGTAGCCCTTAAGAGAGATCGCCTTTTGGTTAAGGGATGAAACAGGGCCACCTTAATTTTGCACAGCTGAATTCCACAAAAGCCAAATGTCTCAGCATGGGATATTACACCTGGATCCAGGCAGACTTCCATTCAGTTCAAGACAAAGTGTGGTTAAAATCACATTACATTGTCAAGGGTCAGATCCCTGCGGTTCAAGCCAATCAAAGTTAATTTTTTAGAAGGTATGGAGACTTAACCCTGCTCAGCACTCTACTAACTCCTGGCCTCATGAGACAGGTCATGTCTATGAATAAGGGCTGGATCAGTTTAAGTAAAATCGTTTATAAAGTGAATGTATTTAGACTCATGCACATCCGTGTATAGATACGCTAAACTGATGCAAGTCAGTTGAATGTTGACCCAGGTAAAAAGGTACACATTTTCTTGTGTGGCCAGCACTACCGAAACCTTTCTCGGTGCACAGATGCTTGTGTTAAAACATCCTATTAATCCTATGAAATATTTAGAAGTCTGAATAGGAGTTTCAGCAGAGCGACCTCGTGCAGTTCAAATCCATGGGCTGGAAGAGGTACAGAAAGAAAGAGGTATCAAAGAGATCTATTTACCAGTCTAATAGAAAGAAAATTAAATATCTGAATTTTAAGGTATTCTGTTATTAAACTGGTAGCTGAAAAATTATGGTGCATGCTGCCTGTACAAATCTGGCATTTCCTTATCATATGATAAATATTAGGTGATTTTATAATTTTCCCCATCAAGTTGACTAATCTAATACAAGGCAACTAGATCCACAGTTCATGCAAGGCATTTTTTGTTTGTATAAGTTGTCTAGTAACATTGGTTAACAAATGGACCATAACACCTTATTAAGAAAAATCCATACCCTTTCTGAAGTTGTTTTAGGCTTGTCTGTCTGTTAATTTTTACACTGAACGTAATTTGTCTGACTGAAAGGGCCTTTCTGACTGCAAACCCTTCCAAGTGCCATGACATTATGTACCTCCCAGGATAATGCTCACTAAAAGTTAAGCCAGTCTAAAGGACAAAAGAAAATACAGAATACGAGGAGCACAACCTTCTTCACAGACAGAACATTTATGTGCATACATCATTAGTCTACCGCTAATAGTCTGGTACTGAACTGCCAAAATGAGACGTCATTCAGGTCCTCTTTGGTGCTGTTGCACTGAAGTCACTAAAATGTATTTCACTGACAATCAGTTTTATACCTAATATATTACAAAGTTGTCAGTGCAGTAAATAACCATAATACTTCCGCACATGTGCAGTGGTGTGGCCATGTAGGACCTCCAGGTCTCCCTGTTTTCCCTGGACAGGTACTTGATCCGCATTTGTATTGGCTCACACACCACATGAGGCCTTGGACTGTGTATTTTTCACATACATGAAAAATCCTATCACTGTTATAATCATAATCAAGCCTTTAGGAAAGTTCTACTACCAACATCAGTCTATGCCCTTTTAGAGAAGAAATTTATGAAATTTAATTGCCAAATCATAAAATAGCTGGAAAGAAAGCAAGCATCATGTGTCTTCAGGTATAAAATCCATTTATTCCAGGAAGTTTCCAAGCTTTGAGGGTTACAGCAAAATTCCATGTGCTTGGTCTTACCCAGTTCACCTTCTTGTGCATTTTTGATCAGCCCTTAAAAAGCTGGCACATTGTATTATGTTAGAATTCAACCTAAGAAACCTGAACACATGTTCATGCTTCACTGCTCGCTGGTTATTAGGCTAATCTGCAGGAAACAACATTACAATAGGGCATTGTGTGTGAATGTGAGCAAAAGGTTACAACAACAGTCTGTACCCAGACCTGACTTCTTGACTCCCATTCCCTTTGCTATGAAGAAAGCACATGTGTGTGGTAGCTGCTTCTATCATAGTCAAAGTCTTTTCTGCCATTTCTTGGAGCCCAGAAGAGACTAAGGTAAGGAGGAGCACATTTATCCTGAAAACACCTAGTAGCTGGAACATTGTGTTTGATGGGAGATGACTGGCTATGGTGTAAAGCAAATCTCAGGCTCCTCATCACTGCAACATTTGAGTACCTCACAGCACCCAGCAAACAGATCTGCTACAGGCATAATCTATCTAGGGGGTAACAGGATAGCTGTCTGAGAAATTAATCCCTTTTACAGAAATGTGGTTGGATCCACAAACGCTCAGTTCCACAGTCCTCAACCCCGTCCTTCATTGCTGCCCAACCACACAGGCACCAGAATTACCTGTACATTAAAGCTTTCATCCTTGGTAACTAAACATGCGCTTCGGGGTACCACCACAGCTGTCTGTGCCATAGCAATGCCCTGTTAACACTTACACCCTTGGATAAATGGTGTCCAGTCCATTTTAAAGAGTCCTGGAGCTCAGCCTAAAAACGGTGCTTTTTTGGGAGCCTGTGCCTTTTCAAGTAATACAGGCTGTCAAAAGAATGCATGTTTGGGGAAAAAAGCTTATCCTCTCTCATCAGGGTCTCCATTCCCAAGAGATGAACTAGACAACACAGTGCTGGGTAGTGAGGTACCCTGTTATTTGTGTTACAGGGGGTCTCTTTCCAGACAAAATCCCCCACAAGACTAGCATTTAGATGGAGGGGACCCTTTCTGTCCATCCACGCAGTAGCTTGGGCAGGACGTGGAACAGTTTGGCGGGGTCTTCACTCAATCCTCTTTTCTGCCTGAAGGGATTAATTCCTGCTTCTCCTACCTTCCAACAGCCAAAACAACCAGATCTGTTTGTTGGTATAGTACAGGTATTTGGGGACTTTTGTCCTGCCAGCTGGCATTAGGGGGAAACACTGGTGATGCTTTTGCATAGAGAATAAAGCAGTATTGGCACCTCTCTAAGCACAGTGGCTTGTGGCTGAGCTCTTGTTTCTAGTTCTCCTTGCGAAAAAAAAGAGTGCTTCAGCATATTGAGTAGGTACTGAGTAGAACAGGTGAGTGCCCTAATCAGCAGCCTGTATTACCATACACCTAGTCTGTTTAAGGCCTAATAAACTGCTTGTTATTTTAGGCACCATGGAGTTTGCAGACCCTGGCTGTGTGCTCCAATGACAGCTGTAACCCTCACCGCAACCTGTGCTGATGCCTCCAGCTCTTTTGTCCCAAGGGACCTTTCCTGGCAGGGGTGCCCTGTGGTATTGAATTCTTAGGTACCACCCAAAGAAAGACATCATAAACTGAAGAAAGACAGGATTTAAAGGTTCTTCTTGATGTTTTTGTGAAAAATAAAATTTAAGAAAACTATCTCACTGGAGCACAGAGGAGAAAACCACCCCACCTGCATAAAGCAGTGGAAATAAGACTGGAAAGTGTTGCCCTTCAGTGTGAAGAGCAGCACCAGTAATTTACCTCCTAAATAGCCAGAGTCAGCCAGTGAACCCTTCCTACTAGGCAAAACACCAAAGTGGTTTTTAACCATGGTCTTCACTGCAGCCCTGTATGAGTTCCGGCTACATTGTCAGTCTGACAGTGACACTGAGGAATGAGGATGGTGCCTGATTTTAGAGACACTGGAATAATGTCAAAATCTATCCTCCATTGGTGCAAGTGGAGATAAATGACTTAACTGGTTCTGGCTTACCCCCACCAGCCCCACTTGCTAGTACTTACCACATAAAAGAAGCATGAGTTCATGCATTGTACAGGACCCCTGGCTGGTGCTGAATCAGATGATTGAGAAAGAACTGAGCATCTTTCATTTAACTACATGTGCACTGAAAGACGGTATAATGGGCATTATTTCAACAAGCTTTTCTTCTGCTGAGGAGGCAGGATAGCCAAGGCTTGTATGTGTCAGTGTTGCCATACTGTAGTGTCCGGCAGGTGGCAATTAAGGCAGATCATAGAATCAGAGAATCATAAAATCATAGAATGGTTTGGGTTGGCAGGGACCTTGAAGATAACCTACTTGCAACACTCCCGCCACGGGCAGGGACACCTTCCACTAGACCAGGTTGCTCAAAACTTCTTCTAACCCGGCCTTGAACACTTCCAGGGAGGGGACATCCAAAGCTGCTCTGGGCAACCTGTTCCAGTGTCTCACCACCCTCACAGTAAAAAATTTCTTCCTTACATCTAATCTAAATATACGCCCTTTCAGTTTAAAACCATTACCCTTTGTCCTATCACTACATGCCCCTGTAAAAAGTCCTTCTCTGTCTTTCCTGAAAGCCCCCTTTGGGTATTGGAAGGCTGCTATAAGATCTCCCCAGAGCCTTCTCTTCTCCAGGCTGAACAACCCCAACTCTCTCAGCCTGTCCTCACATGGGAGGTGCTCCAGTCCCCCGATCATCTTTGTGGCCCTCCTCTGGACTCACTCAAGGAGGTCCATGTCCTTCTTATGCTGGGGGCCCCAGAGTTGGACACAGTGTTCCAGATGGGGTCTCACGAGAGCGGAGTAGAGGAGAAGAATCACCTGCCTCGACCTGCTGGCCACACTCTCTTGATGCAGCCCACGATATGGTTGGCTTTATGGCCTGCGAGCGCACGTTGCTGGCTCATCGTCAGTTTTCCATCCACTAATACCCCCAAGTCCTTCTCTGCAGGGCTGCTCTCAATCCACTCATCATTGCCCAGCCTCTATTTGTGCTTGGGATTGCCTCAACCCATGTGCAGGACCTTGCACTTGGCCTCGCTGAACTTTGTGAGGTTTGCATGGTCCCACCTCTCAAGCCTGTCAAGGTCCCTCTGGATGGCACATCCCTTCCCTCCAGCATGTTGACCACAGCACACAGCTTGGTGTCGTTGGCAAACCTGCTGAGGGTGCACTCAATCCTACTGTCCATGTTGCCCACAAAGATGTTAAACAGCACTGGATAGTGGCTTAGCCACTTCATCTGCCAGTTCCCTCAGGACCCATGGATGCATCTCATCAGGTCCCCTGGACTTGTACACCTTCAGATGGTCTCGAACTTGATCTCCTACAGTGGGCAGTTCTTCATTCTCCCAGTCCCCACCTTTGCCTTCTGTGTCTTGGGTGGTGTGGCTGGAGAACTTGCCAGTGAAGACTGAGGTAAAAAAGTCATTGAATACCTTCTCTACATCCAGGGTAACCCAGTTTCTGGTTTCCTTCCAGAGAGGGCCCACATTTTTCCTAGTCTTCCTTTTAACATTGATGTACCTATAGAAGCTTTTCTTACTGCCCTTCACGGCCCTGGCCAGAATTAATTATACCAGGGCTTTGGCCTTCCTAACCTGATCCTTGGCTGCTTGGACAATTTATCTGTACTCCTCCCGGGTGATTTGTCCTTGCTTCCACCCTCTGTAGGCTTCCTTTTTATGTTTGAGTTTGTCCAGGATCTCCTTGTTCATCCTTGCAGGCCTCCTGGTATTCTTACCTGACTTCCTCTTTGTCAGGATGCATCACTCCTGAGCTTGGAGGAGGTGATCCTTGAATATTAACCAGCTTTCTTGGGCCCCTCTTCCCTCCAGAGCTTTATCATATGCTACTTTGCCAAGCAGATCCCTGAAGAGGCCAAAGTCTGCTCTCCTGAAGACCAGGGTAGTGAGCTTGCTGTGTGCCCTCCTTACAGCCCTAAGGGTCTTGAACTCCACCATTTCATGGTCACTGCAGCCAAGGCCACCCTTGAGCTTCACACTTCCCATCAGCCCCTTCTTGTCAGTGAGAACGAGGTCCAGCATAGCACCTCTCCTTGTTGTCTCCTCTATCGCTTGGAGAAGGAAGTTATCATCAACTCATTCCAGGCACCTCCTGGATTGCTTATGCCCTGCTATGTTGTCCCTCCAACAGATAGCAGGGTGGTTGAAGTCCCCCATGAGGACCAGGGCCTGTGATCATGAGGCTGCTCCTGTCTATCTATAGAGGCCCTCATCCACTCGGTCTTCCTGGTTATGTGGCCTGTAGGACACCCCCACTATAATGTCACCTGTCCCTGCCTTCCCTTTAATCCTGACCCATAAGCTCTCGGTCAGCTCCTCATCCATCCCCAGGCAGAGCTCCATGCACTCCAGCTGGTCATTAACATAGAGTGTGACACCCCCTTCTCGTCTCCCCTGCTGTCCTTCCTAAAGACCCTGTATCCTCCCATTCCAACACTCCAGTCATAGGAGCCATCCCACCATGTCTCTGATATGCCAATAAGATTGTAGCCCTGCAGACACGTGCATGTCTCTAACTCCTCTTGTTTATTCTCCATGCTACATGTATTTGCATAGAGGCGTTTAAGTTGGGCCCCTGATGAAGGTGACCTACTGGCAGCTAGCACCAGTGGAAACAGAGCCTTTATTAAAACTGGAAGGAGGAATTCTGAGTGTTGATTAAGAAGCTGGAGGCTTTCTAACACCTGGGACCCCTCATTTCCAGCCTTTTTAGCAGTCTGTCTGCTTTAAGTTGTGCAATACTGTTTTTCCCTGGTGCTAGTCAATAGTTTCCTTCCTTTTTCTAATCTGAAATATATTTGAAATCACCCAATATTTTCATGTAAGATTTATATACACACATGTGTAATATATACATATATTACAGTTCCAAACAATGTACCTCTACAGATAGATATTGGTGATATTTAGTCATAAGTGTGAATGAAGAGGTTCAAACTAGTATTTTCCGGTAAGAAACATTGAGAGAGTTTTCTTTGTAGGATTATTATAATTAGAAAGCTGCAAAGGGATTTTAGGGTGGGGTGGAAAGGAGGTTCAGAATATTAAGAAATTTGCTTTCATCAGTCTTTCACAGTGACTCAGATTGCTTAGTTACAAGGCTTTCCTGAATCCTCTCCAGATTTTCATGTTTCAAGGGAGACATGGGACACCAAAGATGACCTAATACTCTAGGAGCAGTCACTCTAGTGCTCAAACCAGAGTAAGACATCTTTTAGTGTTGCAAATCATTTAAAGAGTGCATTAGCTCTCTGGGACATCAGCTGCACACGTGCTTCCAGCATAATGCTATTATTATGCAAGTATCTTTCAAAATCACTACTTCTCAACACTGAGCCTCCCGATCTGTAACTATGAACTAATTAATTTACCCCCTGATTATATTGCCTCTCATTTGTCCATACTCAACACATCAGTTTCTTGCCTAAAAATAGTTTTGTATTTTCTTGCTAGTCAGTGCTAGTAGCACCATACAGCCTGGAGCAAAGAACCAATTCTTGATGGATACCTCCTGAATCACTCCTGATGGGTGGCAATGATTCCCAAAACACCCTTATATTATGAAGCCTGGCATTTAGGCACGGGATAACCCATTTGATACATGACATATTTGGATCATCTTAGGTTCTACACAGCAGAACCAAGCCAAACATCTTCTAATGCAGCAAGATAGACGTATGAAATAACTCCCTCAAACCTGTTTTTCCTCCAATCCATGTTAATTGGAATTATTTGTATTCAATCTCTCCTTTCTTTCTGGCTCAGTCCCTGTATCATCTGTTCCATATTTTTGCCTGGGACTGATGTCAGACTCACCCACTAATGATTACCAGCCTGCCTCATTTAGTCCCCTTAAAAATTGTTACAACACAGATTAATAATAATAATTTCTTTAAAAGCACGCAGTTCTCTCACAAGGGAGACCAAGGAGTTACATTGTGTGCCCTACCTGGTTACCCTTAGAAGAGGAATGGTTCTGAGCCCAGGTAACTCATTGCATTCCCAGCCCACAAACAGAAGGCCAGAAAACTCTGCCAGCTCCATCTCTGGGCTACAAAACAAACAGCAGCTCTGTGCCTTTGTGTGGCCAACTGTCTGCAGCTCTTTCGTAGTGCTCTCCTAGCTACTACTATATACTAACACATCGTGCAACGGGCTGGGACCTCCCTGCCTCCCTACCCTACTTGCACCCCTCCTACACGTATAGGAGAGGTCCATCTAGCCCAGCACTGCATCTCCAACAGTGTCCCTAAGCACTGCAGACTTTCCACAGGGTCTGTGCTGTGGCTGAGTATCACCCACACAGGTCAGCCCTCTGCATGCAGAAGAGTGTGTTGTTTTGCTTGGGAAACATTTTTGCTCCCATGTGTTTGCAATGCCTTCTGAACTGCATAAAGAACGTGATGCAGCCATCCATAAATATTATGAGAAGACAGCTTGTTCTATAAATGAACACGGAACAGAATTTGATTTAATGTAATGTTCACTGAAATGGGAGGAAAAAATTGGGAGCAAAGTGGAAATGTTGATATGGTTTTTAAGGATGGCAAAAATCTTGGGACTGGTCATCTTTGACACAGCAAAACATGAAATAACTTAGGGACTACTTCTCAGCTGTGGGAAGTCCTTTTATACCAGTTGTAAAGAGCCTCCAATTTCCGACATTTGGGTCTAGGCAGTGTGACCAGGGAGCTGGCAAGAAGGGGAATCATGAAGCGCATGAGAACATTCTTTGCTTTTTCTTTCAGCTGAGAAGAAGCCCAGTTCAATACATGTAAGTATTCTCTTACCATTTTGTTTCTGTGTTTCTAGAAACCAAACTGCTGCTAAGATTTCACCCACTCCCCCTTTCCAAATCGTATGAGAGAGCCAATGGATGACCCATGGCGGATGGAGTCTAAACCAGCAATGCATATGCTGTCTTACCAGTGCTAAAACTGAACTCAGAAGACTCAGGCAAACACTGTGTTTGAGTACAGCAATGTACTTTCATGGCATCAGTTGCAGAACTGGAGTTCTGGTGCACAGTGCATGGCACAACCGGGGGAAGTACATGAAATAAGTACTCCAAATTCCTCTGCAAAGCCACAGGAAAGCTTTATGGTTGCCAACCTACCAATATTGTCAAAATACTTGTTTTCCTTTTTCATTCTGCCCATAATACCCTCTGACTGTGAAAATGGACAGAAATTTAAAAAAGAAAAAAGAAAAGAAAAGAAAAGAAAAGAAAAGAAAAGAAAAGAAAAGAAAAGAAAAGAAAAGAAAAGAAAAGAAAAGAAAAGAAAAGAAAAGAAAAGAAAAGAAAAGAGAAGAGAAGAGAAGAGAAGAGAAGAGAAGAGAAGAGAAGAGAAAGAAGAGAAAAGAAAAGAAAAGAAAAGAAAAGAAAAGAAAAGAAAAGAAAAGAAAAGAAAAGAAAAGAAAAGAAAAGAAAAGAAAAGAAAAGAAAAGAAAAGAAAAGGAAAGGAAAGAAAAGAATCCCCAGTGATGCAGGTTCACACTGAACATGCAGACCAGCATGGGAATGGGAAAGTGAAGGGGACCCCAGGAGTTATCAGGACCAATCCAACACAGTAGCAGGCAATAGGTGCTTTGCTGTGGGAAGCACCACTTTTGCCTCCTATGGACGCTTAGGTGCTTCCTGATAAGCTGTAAAAAGGCAAACGTGCAAAAGACCAGTATGGTGTGCCAGAAACAGAGAAAAGGAGAGCCTGAAGTCACACAGCTCCATCCACAATGTGCTGAAAAGTTTGTGTTGCTTTTTCAGGCAAGCACATACCAGCTGTCTTTCAATGGTGGCAACCCTCTTCTCCAATAGCAGTCTGATCTACTACTTGAGGTAGCACTTACTCATCTGGGGAAAAAGCTTGAAGGCAGAGCAGAGGAAAAGGAGATCACAGACAAGAGGCAGTGATGCCACAAAAGTGTGGTTAAATGTTGATCATAGGAATGATGCTAACTTCTGCCTTCACCTTATTCACCCCAAGGGTAGTCCTCTGAAACAACTGCACAACCTTTCTGCATCTGGAAGAGGTGCACAAACTTTAACACTTGGGAGCCATCTGCTCTGTAAGACAAAAAAAGCTGAATTTGCCCTCAAGTTTTCAGATTTAGATTAAAAAAACCTTAAGAAATCTAGCTGTGATTGCAAGCAGCAATGAGGGAACTTACCTCAGAGCAATTTTTACCTCAGCTGAGCCTTTCATGTTCCTGATAGCAAGCCATTGCATCAGGTAGACAACAATTAACAGGGTGTTTCTCTGTCACAAGGGGCAACGGGACTGCAGGGAGAAGCAGACTTCACTGGTGCACATGCAGCATTACTAATGCGGCAGAAAAACACTGCTCTCAGAAAAGTGCTCTTAAACAGTAGCCATACAAATTGCCCCCTCACTCAAGTGTCATATCGTTAGTTTCTTCACCTGCAGTGCAGAAGAAAGAGCAAGGCAGGCTACCACCTCAGAGAGGAAGGGGACCCCACCACCATCCTTCTTATTCCTTCCTGGGAGAAGGGAACATTTTTGGGTGGGAAGATGGAAATAACACTGGCTATTCTTCCTCCTTCAGCATTTCATAATAAGACTAAATGATGCTGAGCATTATGTCTACTTTGCCAATATTACACCTTCCCACTCTACTTTGCAGACAAGTTTCCCGAACTACACTATTAAAGAATATACACAACACTTACAGAACTTGAGAGTTTGCAAAGGTGACAGAAACCTGTGTGCAAATGAAGAGCTATGTGTACAGCTACTCCATTTCCTCTAGCATTTGTGCTGAAGAATCAATTACCAGAGCTAAAACAATGAACATTAATAGATGTTACATTATTTTGAACTGGAGGACAATAAAATAATATAATGTAATGATCATCACCTTCAGATGTTGCTGATGTTGCAAAGTAAATTGTTCACCTTGTGGACGTCAAAATCTTGCTCAAGACTTCATCACAGTTAATTTGGCCCCAGAACTTCCCACATGTAGGTAACAAAGTATTTTTCCCCACTTTCTAGACTATCTAACCTCGAAAATTGTCAAGATGCCCTCACATGGCACCATGCAACCTTCTTTTGCTTCTAAGTATGACAGGCAATTCATCAGCATGGATGGCACCTCCAAAACCATGGGCAGGGTTGGGCTTTGAAGCCTGTTTGCATCAATTAACATCATAGTGTTCAAAGATCCTCCAGCTAGAACTAGAAAAGCTGTGTCCCAGGTGGGATGTCACTGCATCACTAGCTGGCTAACCAGTCTGGGTGCAGCCACCAATACTGATGTAACTACGCTGTTTACTGGTTCAGATTAATCTCTGTTGGGCAAAAGGCACCACACCATATAAACACGCTCAGAGCTAACTCAAGGACCTCTGACATGGCGCTGGTTACACACAGCAGATATGGCTGAAAAGTGGGGAAGGTGGACTCTACCATTGTTTCCCATTCCCGTTTTTAACCCCAAAGCCATCTTTGCTCCTGAATTCTGTGATGCTTTATGCCTCTTGAAGCCATGCATGCCAAAGCAAACAGCCAGTTCGACCTCTTGCGGGTACGACTCAAAGCCTTAAGCTGTTGTGTAGGAAATGCATGTTTATGCCTTACAGAAGCTGTATAATATGTTACAATCACTGTGCTAAGTAATACAAACTAGGGAATTTAAAAGTTACATTTGGCAACCTGCCCTTACTGTGCTCTAATTATTTCTTAATATCCCAATTTAAGGGCAGCATATTGGCCCCAATTTTAAATTGTCTGGCATTTATAAGTTTGTGTCACAGAATGAATGTTAAACAGTTTTCAGATTCTTTATTGAAAACTGCTGATTGTGTATTGCCTGACAAAGCAGAATGTCTCCATTAGAATAATGATTTATTGTAAATATGGTAGTATTAAGGCTGATTATTCTGGGTATTAAAAATGCATGGATAAAATCCATTGAAAAAAGTGTTATGTGAGCCATCATAATTTGTCAGTTTAATATCTTTGTCATTTGCATTTCTTTTTAAAATGCCAAGAGCAATTAAACCTTATCCCACCACAAGAAGTTGCCAAATTTCACTTGAAATTAAAACAGAATAATGCGTCATGTTAGTTATTTTAATAATATTAAACAACAAAAACAGAAACAGAAAAGAGAAGAAAAATGAGACTTATATAACAACTGTAGCTACAAACAAAGCAGCTAAAATATATAGGCTGCTTCTGTGATACACGCACACACATGAACTCCATAGGCTTCCTACATTAACAAACCATTTCCCTTGACAGTAAGGCCATAGCAAAGCGTTACTGGACTGTAGTCTAAACATCAATAAGCAGCTCCCACCAACATGTATTTTCTGCTGGTTTGAGATTGCCATATCTTCATCTCATCTCTCCACATGATTTCTGTGCAAGCCTCCATAATGAAATACCCCTCGCTTTTTGGACTGACACAAGTCCCAGTGAGAAAGACAGAAGGGACTTGTGAGTCAGCAGGAGCTGGAGCTAGGACGAATCGATCACAACTTTGTTTCCTGTAGAAATACCAGCTGCTGTCATATTTGTGTTTGAATTACATTGTGCAAGGCTTCTCCTAGCAATGGTCAAGCCACGGATGAAAAGATTGTTTCTGGGATTGTCTCCCACTGAGTCTGCCTCTCTATAGAGACAAACGTCTTTATCGTTGTGAAATAGCTTGTTGCTATTCAGAAATACATTTAAAGGGATTTTAGCATGCAGTAAATTGGGAAATAAGTAGTCACAGTAATTTTTGATAGTTACGCTACAGAAACTTATCCGAGCAAGCTAAGATTAAGCAAACATTTGGCCCTGGCCAGTTTAGCTTCTCCTGGGCCTTTTGCTTCATTTGAAAATTGGATGGTTTTGGGGACCTAATTCTGCACTCAAGCCTGTTATTTGAGCCATATGCTCCCAGCAACTCAATAGCACATTGTTGACAAGTCTGGGTTAGGTTTGTCTCCTCTGGGAGGAAAGCAACCATAAACATCCTTACTTCTGTTTCTTGCAAGAAGTCCTACTGCTGGTACCACTGCCCCCAGGAGGTGCTTGGAGAGGGTGTTTTTGTACTGGTATCAGTACAAACCACATTAGTTTCTATCTCCCAGTATCTGCAGAAAATGTGGCAGTTTTATTCAAATGCATACACCTACTTCCTTATTCTGGCATCTCCAGCAGCAAATGGGACATCCCTTCTAGTGCTGAGCTGTGCCCAGAGCCAAGCACATATGGCTCCTTCAGTGTGGGATAACAAATCTGGGTGACCCATCTCCTTTTGACACCCTGCCTCTCCACAGGACACTAGTGGGGGATGCTTGTTTTGGCCCTGGCCCTCCCATGCTCACCCAGGGGCTGCCAGGCCCCACCTGCCAGAAGGAGCAATTAGAGATCAACTCAGCTGCTTTATTCAGGATTTACTTCTGTCTTCTGGGAGAAGGTTGCTAGGTATTCTTATAGCCCTAAGCTACACTTATTTTCCAATTAAACTTTAGGAAGAAGTCTCATAAACGTTTTATGTGAAAATACAAAAAAAAAAAGGTTAAATAGTGAGACAGAGAGAAAAAAAAAAAAGAAAATATTTTTTGGTAAAATTCCATCCAGTCTACTTTCAGAGCCCAAAGCAATAACCCTGCAAGTCACCCCATAATTAAGCATCAAATTTCCTAGAAGACTCACAGTTAGAGACAATGAATGATGGTTAAACAGAAGCAGATTAGATCCCTATTATCAGCCACCTGCTCTTTGGTCATACAATCTTGCTTTCCCCCTTGCAGCTCACTTCCATCCCCCTCAGTCTGGGGTGTTTGAAGCCCCTGAAGCACAGGCTGCTTTTCTCAGAGTGATTTGTGCTGGTGCCTCTCTTAACACAACCTTTCCTCCTCTGGACTGCTCCCTCATGGTGTCAAAATGGTTGGCTCCTGCAACCACGGTCTAGTCCTTGCTCAAAGCGATGGGGAAGCAACACCTGTCAAATCTGGATTTCTACTTCCGTACACATGCTCGTGTCTTTTACCATAGGTGGCAGTGATGATTCAGAGCGCAGAGCAGGGGTCTGAGGGCAGTTTGCCAAAAAACCCACACAAACAGCAGATGTAAACATAAAGCACAAATGGTCTGATGCTTGCTAGCTTTTATCAGAAAACAGCATCAGAACTTATTAGAAAATAAAATCTACATTATACTGTCTCTCCAAAGCAGCTAGAGTTCATGTTGCTTCTTTATAAGAAGTACTGCTTAAAATATCATGAGTTTGTGTCAACACAGTGCAACCAAGCATTTCTAGCTAAAGAGAGCCATTTGAAGTAGGGTGGGTGGACCATCTCTACATTAGAAGATGCTCCATCATTTTAGTCCTACATGGTATTTGGTTACTTCCAGTGCAAGCTCCTATAGAGTTATTCCAGGCTATGTGTATACAGACCTGAGAATAACATCGGAAGCAACAGCATCACAAGGAAGTTTAATCCTCACATAAATGTTTTCCAAGATCGTGGCTTTATAAGCACACTGTTCCAGCTTCTGGGCAAAGGGGCATAAGCCATGAGTATAATTCTAAAATTACAACAAGAAGAAATTCAACTTTCTAGCAGGCAGTGACCTGTGATACACTAGAGCATCTGCTTCAACTGCAGCCATGAGTGCAAATAGAAGACAAATAAAGATACACAATGTAGTATAAAAGAGTTGATTATTGCTTTGCATTTTATTGCCTGTGTGCAAACCACTTTGTGATCCATAGAACATGGCATATGAACCCAATAAAAGTCAACATGGCATCACTGATAGCCCCATTTTGCAAGGACAATGAGTGAACATACACATGAGAGTGGGATGGAGAGAAAGGAGATGCTGTTGTCCTTTCCAAAAACATCTTCACACTGTTGGGAAGAACATGGGCAAAGTATCACCAAGGATCAAAACAGAAGCTGCCAGCAGGACACAATGGATTTTGCTGCTGGAGTTGGAGTTGTCATCACATCTCAAGGGCTGACAAACCTGCAGTTACCCTGTCACTGTCTCCATTGCAAGGGTTTTTTTTTTTCAATAGGTTTCCAAATTGATAGGGACAACTCAGCCAAGCTTAAGCCTTAGATGGCCAAAGGATTCCAGAGCCCTTTATGGGCAACAAGTGAACCTTACAACACACTGAGATTGTTATCTAGCCTAATTCTACACACAGATCAGCTGGGCCACATTAGAGGTTTTTGAACACTGTGAGTTGATGAGAAAACCAGGATCATAATCTGAAGCCCACCTCCCAGCTTGCTCTTCTAACTACCTGAGTGTTTTTCTACCCTACATTTTAAAAAGATGCACCCTGTTTGCCTCAAATTCAGGCAAGAGACTGCAAAGTGTCTGTAAGGTCAAATCCTTAGCCAGCATTCAATCCCAGCAGTCATATTTAAAGGATACTAAATAAATCCTATTGACTTACTGAGAGACAGAAATGACCAGTTACTTCAAAAGCAAGGGAATGACTGTCAGAAAACAGCTTCCTGTGTCTCTTACCCTTCCTGTGACATGTGGTATCATGCAGAAGAAGGCTAAATTGACACTTGCTGTTCACCCTGTCCCACAGTGTTTCAGGCCTCAAGTTAAATAGTCTTGCTTCAATGAAAAGCTCTGTTTCACTACTGGTCCAACACTAAGTTCAATGTGCTACTGAATATTCCTCAGAGCTAGGATGTTCAATACACAAGACCTCCAGTCCCTTTAAAGCAGATTATTTACTGGAAGAAATAGTCTGCAGCCACAGATGTAGAGCCTACATAATTCAGGGTAACAATTAACCACAGCTAGTTCATTACTGTTAAAATAATATTCCAAGTGCAAAGAAGTCATATAAATCCCCAAGAAACATGAAACAAGGCCTCCCATTTTTATTCAATACTAGTATGGCATGCACGATGCAGCACCTTGCTATGGTGCCATTCACCCTGATGAGATCCATCCCCCAGCTTTTGGCACCTCAGGTTGGCACACTCCTTGGTTATGAACGAGTGTGTGAGACTTGTCCACTTTAAGGTGAGACGCCTGTCTGGGCAGGACACGGCTGACTAGGAGCTCTAGGGGAAGGGATGATGTTGATCTCACTCCTTCTTACAGGAAATCCCCCCCCCCCCCCCCAAAGCATCACTTGGGAGCACGTCTGTTTCCGCCGCTTCTCTCTTCCTGCTACTGCAAGCTTCTTGGTACTTTTATATTCGCTTTTTTTCCCATGAGTTATTTCCAGCCCTTCCTTGGATTTTTAAAATGAGTTTTATTACATCATTGCTGTCGCCAGGCTTGATATGTCTGGCTCAAAGCAGACGTGTGCAGCGAAGTCAGAGCCCAGGACCTGCTGGAGGAGGCAGGCAGGGGGCTGCTGACTGCCCACCCCTGCCTGCAGTGGCAGGCAATCTTGCAGCTGAATACCTGCAGCCAGTTCACCATAAACAGCTGATGCCAAAATAGGCAAAAAATTACAACTAGAACTGTCCTGATGTGCCATACACAGATGGATGAATATTTTATTGTTATTCCAGGAAAGGCTTTTAAAAGAACACACAAGACAGCGATTATGTGGAGCTGTCTCGGTGCACAGATTAAGAATATAAGCAATCTAACATTTAAAGGAAAGGACTTTTTAAATGAAAACATTGTTTCTTAAAACCACAAAATAACACAGACCAAAACAGCTAAAAGGTGCACATAGGTGACCTATTACCAACACTGATCTTTTCAAATAACAGTTTTGGCCAGAAGATGATTTTGATGATGGCACAGAAGATGAGTGATGAATTACAGAGATATTTCTGTTATGCAGAGCAGAAGATGGAGTTTTGCCCAACAATTATCCATGGTCTGACTTTGAAAGTCTCTTTCTGGCAGCATGATGAATTTAATAACAAAGGCCTGATTCACTGACACTGATAACCAAATTGTTATTTCTAACACTTGGTGGCTGAAACTCGCAGCTGTGCTAATATTCTGCAGTTTTGTATTGCCAGAAATAGCATCTCTTTAGGAAGAATTCAGGCAGGTATCCAGTTTGTATACATTAGCATGCTTACATTTCAATTGGTGAACTGCTGAAGAACAAATTAATTAGGCAGTTAGTTTTATGGTTGCAAATATCCTGCTCCTGTCTGTTTGATCTTGGTAGTGCCCATATCACACCACGTGGATTTTCAAAGGTGCACTCTCATCCCTGTAGAAGTCAGAGGACACGGGCCAGATCTACAGAGGTGTTCAGCTGCACAGTCTCCATGTTGGCACTTGACTCCATTTGGTTGCAATTAGAGATCAAGAGCCCTAAAAATACCTCTGCAGACCCGGCTGTGTTTACCCAGCTCCCTGTAGGCTCTTTGGAAATGGATGTATTCCCTACACCGCTCAAACCATGGAAGTGGTTGGAGTGAGTCCAGAGGAGGGCCATGAAAATGATCAGGGGGCTGGAGCACCTCCCCTCTGAGGACAGGCTGAGAGAGTTGGGGTTGTTCAGCCTGGAGAAGAGAAGAATCCGGGGAGACCTTATAGAGACCTTCCAGTACCTGAAGGGGTCTACAGGAAAGACAGAGAGGGACTTTTTACAGGGGCATGTAGTGATAGGACAAGGAGTAATGGCTTTGAACTGAAAGATTTAGAACATTTAGAAACATTTAGATTAAATGTAAGGCAGAAGTTCTTCACTATGAGGGTAGTGAGACACTGGAACAGATTGCCCAGAGAAGTTGTGGCTGCCCCCTCCCTGGCAGTGTTCAAGGCCAGGTTGGATGAGGGGCTTTGAGCAACCTGGTCTAGTGGAAGGTGTCCCTGCCCATGGCAGAGGGGTTGGAGCTAGATGATCTTTAAGGTCCCTTCCAACTCATTCTAGAATTCTGATTCAATTGCTCTTGGAAGAGCTGCCTGGAGAAGGGAGTGTTCCCATGCCACACATGGGGCTGAAACTCACTGCAGGTTTGGACTGAGCTGACCACAGGCAGTGAGAAGCTTGCTGGTAACCACAGTGGAAGCTGGAGCATGGCCTTACCCTCTGCTGTGACATCCTCTCTAAGGCTTAATTCCATCTGTTGTTGGGTTGGTTTGCGGCTTTTTTTTACAACTAGCTTTTCATTCTCCTTCCAAAAGGATTATTTTAACTAATTTCAAATGTATATAGATTGCTTTCTAAAAGATGTAAAGTATTGGTCACTTTTTCTGCATGAAGAAAAAAAATCTAGAGTGATTCAACTGACTGGTGTTATAAGAGGCTTTGAGAATAGTTGGTAAAGTTGTGCAGAGAGCAAAGTCTTACTTATTTTAACTTCCAAATTTTGCAGATAGCAACCAAACTGGAATCTTCCTAAGGCAAAAAAAATATATACACACAGAAGAAAATCTGTTTCTATGGTTTTCAGATACTAGCTTCCCTCTTCACCCCCCCAAAACTGGCCTTTAAAATAAATGTGACTCATTCCAGAGCAGATTCTTATAGCTGGATTAAAGTGATAGCTCTGTCAAGACTTCAATAGTATTAGTTGTTGATGCTGGAGAGTTTAAAAACCTGGAGGAATTAGCAGCTCTGCCTGCCAGGGTATCTCTTGCCCACAGGCGTTCTGTGCCGGAGAACAGGAATCTTTCCCCTCTGACCAGAAAATTCTGCCTCATCATGGAATATCGAACACACATCATTATCATTTATTATATTAAAGCTTCTTAAAAGCTAGCCAAAGCACCAAGTGAAAAGAGTATTCTTAATCTTATTTCACAAAAATTTAACATTATACTGGGACCATGTCAGTTTTTAAGTTCATAGCTAGTGGCAATGTAATTTTCCATGATGCCAACATCTTAATTTCTGGAAAAACTTCTTTCTTTTATTTTTTTTTTTTGTCTTGGACTTTATAGAAATAAAAGCAGCAAGACCCTTTAATCTGTTTGTCGCAGAAGTCAATAGCAATACACTTGAGATGAGATTGACCTGGACAGCTTAGCAGACATAAGCAAGAGTTTTGCTATTATTATTAAAACAAAACCAAAAAAACCCCCACCCACAAAAAGCCACAAAAATAAGCTACAGATACAGTATCACCTTTGAAATCTGCTGTAGAATATTTTTTTCACACACATTAGAGGTGAACATCACTTTTAAGGTTAACATTAAACAAACTTGATGATTTGAGCAGGTTTCAAAGGGCACTGAATCTACTGCAGATTCTGTGTCCTAGTATGTAATTGCACTACTACCAGTAAATCAGCGAGACTCTGACATGTTCAAGTTTTACAGCAGTCAAAACAATATGGAAAATACCTATCCCAAAGAGGTCTCTTTTTGCTCTGCTTAGTGTCACAAGGTAATACAAAAGGGAAATGCAAATAATGCATTTCATCATAGATGCGATGTTGGTATTGTGTGCACCTCCTTAGAAACCATGAAGTGCATTATTTGGCATGAAAATGCATGATCTAAAGTTGGAACATCAAAGAAAACAATAAAAAGTGCAAATATATTCAATATTTTATGTACTAAATATAAAAGAGAGCAAGGCATTATATGGAGAAAATAGAAACAGCTTAAAATAAGACATATGAGAGATGCATTATCTACTTTTTGTTAGCTTTATTAGTTACCTATCTGCACCTATTGCAATCTGTAAGAGATATTTTCCTACTGAAGTACAAGCATTTTCCGTTCCTGCCACATTTCCTGCATATAGCTTCCAAAATAACACTGAAATCCTTAAAAAGACAGATCTTACATTACAGTTTAGGTTCACATTTCCAGGAAATACAGATTTCAAACAGAAAAAACAGACTGTTAAAGGGTTAACAACTTAAGTGTGTCACATTTTACACACAGAAATTTGCTTTAATAAAGGACACTGAAAAGGAAGAAGCCACAAAGGCTAAAGAAACACATCTCCTGCAGCAAGTGAGACAGGATACAAACGAACCCCACAGCTCCACTAAGAATGAAGATCTGGTTTATTTCACTTACCAACATTATCCATTTTCCCCCCCTCGGTATTCAAAAAAGCAGAGTTCCCCAGAAAAGCAGCCGGTACGATCTCTCTCTCGCTAATGAAGCTGGCTGCCCTTCTCTTGGTTATTAGACCTTGCTGGCAGTCAGAGCATACTTCATGCACTGACTGCAGTAGACATCACCAGGAAATTTATATCTCCAAGGATGACAAACAGCCATTAGCTCCATTATAGGCTGATTAAGATTGTGCAAGCCTATCAAGTAGATACTTAAATCCCCCAGGGTTTTACCTCTTCAGGGAGAAAACAAAAGAACTCCAAGCCTATAATATTGAATATACGTTTCTGAAAAGTAAAAGCAACTCTAATGAGGATAGGTTTAATGGGTAGGAAGGCAAAACTTTAAATAAAAAAGGGATATATTACAGAGCAAAGGGATGTGATTTATCAGTGACGCAACAGCAAAAGTTTTAAGGAGAAAGAAAAGGGGGAGGAATCTATGGCTGAGAAAGTGTTAGCTTAGATGACAATTTGCAGCCATTAGCTTTGTCTGTGCTTTAAATCCTACAAGTTCTGAACCTGATGTTCCCTATGGTTTTTGAGAAACAAAGTAGATGTGCTTATCTGCAAATGCATGTCAATATATTAATTGCCTGGAGACATTCATTATTATACTTTTCATAGCTGAATGTAAGGGAAGGGTGAAGAGTAACTACAGGGCTTTACTTCTTTTAAAGACAAAGTAAAAACACACGGGATGGTGGAGGGATTAGACTCAAAAAAATCGGAATGACATATGCTAAGGTAGTACATCTAAATTTTCCATACCACCTAAGTCTCCGATGCACAGGCTTTTCCCCCATAGAAGTAAACAAACAAACAAAACCAGTATAGATTCCTAAACATTTTCCTTCCCTACACTTCTAGAGTTTCCTCCTCATAAATGAAAAAATACTTTATTTTCAAATAAAAAAATCTCTACCCTGGCAGCAGAAGGTGAACAGAAGCAGAACATGGAGGGTACCCGGAAATTTGGGTTCCACCTCCCATTTTGGCACTGATTTGCTGTGTAACCCTAAACAAGCATTTTGTGCCACAGTGTTTGCCCAGTGGTGAAAAGGAGACCATTACACATACTGCCTTTGGTGAAAGTGAATGTCACAAACTACTGACACTACACAAATGCCATGTAGTATCTTTTCAAGATTTTTTTTCCACTTCTTTTAAATAATTCACTCAGATACCCCAATTCTCTTTATTGCAATGGAAAAGAATTACAGATTTTTGTGTCTGTATTATATTGACACGAATACCACTCAGTCTCACACTATCACATGAGCAACAAAACACATTTTCTAGTCATCACCCCCTCACTGACCCTTTGATCTTATTTGTCCTTTCTAAATGTTAAATAAAAAGACAGTTGCAACACTGATCTATTTACACTGATTAAGAAGTGGAGAGAATCAATGACTGAGTGCTAAAGTCATCAGGAAGAATGGAGAGTATCTAGGGCATACCGGATATATTCTGTATTTCCAGAAAGAAAGCACTTGGAGGGCTAGGGACAAACTAAAGATTAGAAATCTGTCACACTTCATATTAAAGTACTATTTATAAGTGGCTTATAAAGAGCTTATAAAAAATAGAAGTTATCACAGACATGTTGCATTGGTATGTATTACAGATAGCTACAATCACATCAATACAAAGGGTTAAAAATGACCAATAAAGAGCATATTCATCTTCTAGATTCTGTATCAGTTAATGACAATTGATTAATGTGCCAATTTAGGTAATTGGTTAATGTGCATCTGATGAAATCTAGTTGCATAGGAGCACTAAACTGGAGGCTGTGAGATGGCCACCCGATAGATGCAACCAGTTTTCTCCAGCTCCTCTGTGGGAGGTAGCTGCCTGGAGAGTGCTGGGCTCCTAGAGAAAAGGAGAGAAAGCAAGGGCTCTTGGTGGGTCTTCAAAGCCACCCAGGTTGCAGAGAGACCTGGGGGATGAACTTCTGGGGAGAGAAGAGCAGAGGATTGTAACAGGATGCTATTGCTTAACTATGGAGCCAACCAAGGGAAAAGCAAGCTGCCCACATAAAAGGAAGAGATTCCCTGGTTTGGAAATGGGGCTTCGCAATGCTGCAAAGTCTACAGGTGTCTGACTGAGCCCAAACAACACTGGGGAACAGTGACAAAACCACCACAGGGCAGAAGGATATCTGCATATATTGAGTCCTAGCAAGTATGCAAATGTCTTGTGCTGATTGAAGCTAAAAGAGATTGATATTTAATCCATTCTGTTTGCTTTGAGTTTCACTTGGGCTGGGAAATGGTAGTTATGCACTTGAGCAGCCACCAGGCAATGATGCAGCTATAGGAAATCAGTACTGACCCTTGTGGCTGGGGATACTGATGGGCAACAGCCTGTGCCAAAGACCCCAAGGGAAGACACAAAGCTGCACCTACTTAGACTCCAGGGAAAATAAGAGCTCCAGACAGTGAATATTTCTATGTGGCAGGCAGGTCCCAGTGTGTGTGCTGTGGCTGAACCCCATCTGCAGGGCAGATGGGCTTCACGGTGTCCTTCACGGTGCTGGTCCCCCAGCCATGCAGATGAGAAGATCTACAGGAGCATGCCAGAGCTCCTTTCCCGCACACATGCACAAGTTTCCATCCAAAGAAGACCTGGAAGATGGCAATGTGTACCCAGGCCCCATCCTGACATGCAATTCCAACGTAGTCACAGCCTCAGGTCAGCTGAGAATCAGGACTGTAAGGTGCCAACTATAGTATGGGAAATCCCAATTACAACAGCTTGACATGCATTGAGTTTGGGTGCTTCCTCAGGGCTGTGTGACAGGCCACCATTTATTAACTCTTGAAAGCTAACTATAAATGAAAACCTAATATGATATATGCCCTAAATCTCTTCTGATTGAACAGAAAATATCTCACCAGGAGCCTTCAAAAAAAGAACTTTACAAAATACATGACTTATTTTCTTCTTGTAGGTAATTAGATTATCACATAGAAATTAACAAATGTGTATAATCAGATGTAATTATTACAGGTTTAAAGCAATGTCTCCCTGACTGCACATGGGCAAAAGAAAGATACAGATATTAGGTGGGGTTGAACAGCAGGCTGCAATTATTATTTAAAAGTTAAACATACATATATTCCAGGCATAAACTTATTAAAGTTGTGAGTACAGAACAACCCCATCACAATCTATAGTTGCATGACATGAAAATACTTCAGTCTGTTTAAAGACAATTTTGAGTAAGGGCTGAGAAGATCAGGTCTGCACAGGTCCAAAGCTTTCTCTTCCCCTTCCCAAAATATCATATTTCATCAACTCGTATCCCAGTTTTTTTCAGCTATGAGGTGGTCTTGGCTCACAGTTCATTTCTGTCATAGGCATTTAAACCTGGGTTCAATTCCCTGTTCAGCCAGACTTCCTGAACGATTTTGTGCAAGCTCCTCCAACATCTGACCTTCTACAGGAACGGCTTGTACCATGCTTGGTCCCCACACCTCGGCTGTGTGAGGATAAACACACTGGAGGTTGTGCGAGACCCGGGTGGTATAGTGTTAAGAGCTGATGAAGCAGCTAACTCAGATAATCAGTGCCACCTCCTAGAGAAGAAAGCATTATGGGGTACATTAGAAGCACTGCTAATGACACAGAACCCTAATGATCCTGTTCTTCAATGTACCTGATGTACACAGCCTGCTGCAGTAATGACATTTCACTCCCAGGAAAATCGATGAGGGTTCACAGAGGCACAGCTATCTGCCCAGGTAAGAAGCAAATAGAGAAAGCAGGGTAAACAGAAACCTCAGCGCCCAGCCATTGAGAACACTTTGAGTTGACAAACCCGCAGAATTGATGTACAGCTTCAGCTGTGGTGTTTCCAATCATGACAAAGACGCCTAAGAACACATTTAGAAAATGTGAAATCTGGCTCGGCTCAGTGCAGATTTGTCACTGCAAAGATCTGACTCCGTAAGATGCCATTTCGGGCAAAATGTTTCGCTTCCATTTCACTGTATCTGTTTCTTCCCACACAGAAATCATCATGCAGGTGTCTCTGGGAGAAGCTGTACTTGTTTTTAGATGCTGTGGGTTTGTATAGTCAATGCCAACACTAAATATACAGCTTCTTGCAATTCTTCTAAGTCTCAGGGCAATGACCGTGCTGAGTACAAGGATTCTGTGGTACACTAAAGTACACTTCTCCCCACCAGTGGGGGGGAGGTTTCACAGGGAAGAAGAGAAAGACACTCTGAAGGCACAGGAATGGCAGCAAAAGATCTGGGCTCTGCTACTCTGCTACTGAAAAATCCCAATTTTTCAGTCAGTAACAAAGATTGCCACTTACTGCAAAAGGATGCTTTATAAACCACACCAAAATCCTTGATTAGTAGCACCTCTATAAATACGGAGTTGTTAGATGCAAGTTCTTCAGGCTTTAGGTATATGAAAAGCATCTCTCCTCTGGCACCTTCTTGAAAATTGTTAGGCAAAAGGTAAAGCCTCGTGAGGAAGTGCTGAACCATATGCATGGAATAGGTTTCCCTGGGTTAGGGCTGAGGGTTTGGCATATGGCAGGGCCGACCGCTAGCAGAAACCTTCCCTAAGCCTCAGCAACAATTCCCAGCATCACCGGGAGAAGGTTTTGCCGAATGCCTTTTCCCCACCTCACAGAGGCAGAAGAGTTTGAGAGCAGGACAGTAACAAAGATGTTCTTTTCCTGAGAAGAAGCTACGGTTCAACCTGGAAATATTGTTAATACATCACTTGTGCTATAAATGCAGAGGATGCTTTATTTTGCTGAGCAAACAAAGGGAGCCTTTTGTTCCCTGGGAAGACTTTATCCTTGAACAGCCTGGCCAGATGCAGAGGTTCTGACTCTTGCCGAAAGCTGCAAGGGGAGAAGCAACAGCACTGAAGTCAACAGATTTAAACTGATAGAAAACAAGAAGAGAGTGGGATCCAGACAGCAACATGTGGTCCTTGTAGGTGGAGAGTTTCACAGCACAGATGGGTTTTCAGAGGGAGCAGGAAGGGGCTGGGCATATGTTGAGTGTAGTGCAGGTTGAGTGAGAGGAGGCACAGAGGCAGTGGGAGGGGAAAGCAAGGACGTGGGGAGAGATCAAGAAAGAGGTTTCAGCGTATCATGAAGAGGGGTCCTCAGTGGGAGATAAAAGCATGGACCTCTAAATGCTTGATTATTTAAGTAAATTCTAACTTGTTTCTCAATTCCAGCTTTTAGTGAACTCATGTCTAGAAAGAGGTGTGGTATGTGTTCAATTTGAAACATCTGGAAAAATAACCACAAATTTTTTCCCTTTAGTTTTCCCACTGATTCTGCTATGGAGTCGGGCAGCTTTGCACATGACTAACTGCCTACCTAGCCCTGGAAATCTTTAGAGGATTTCTTGTCTTGGATGTGCTTGAATGATTTATGCCACGCCCTGACATGACCAAACTAAATATATATTAAATATCTGCTGGTGTCACTGTGAGCACAGCTGCACAGCTGGCAATGTGAGCCTCAGAAACAAGACATCTAATGGCTTTAAGCATTTTTACTACTATTTAAACCAGTTCAGAACTATTGGCAGGCTGGCTGCCTTCAGAGTACAATTAAATCTACTCAGAGTCAGGTCTAATTGACATGCTGATAAAAATGCCATAAGTCTCAGACTCATCTGCGCTCTCTCCTCCCTCTTAGACAGCCATTAATTCTGTATTACTTCCCCTTCTTCCCTCGTCTTGCCCTCTCATGGGCACACATACACACACAAACTGGGCTGCAGTTAGTCCTCCATGTTCTTCTCTAACTGGAAGCCAAACTCTCAGAGCCCATCATGTACCAGCTCGTACAGACCCGAGTGGGTCTGCAACAGAGGGAAGGTGTATGGATTTGAAACTGCCACACATTTCCCACTGAACTGTCAAGTATTTGCCCGCAGAAAAAAATGTGCCCTTCTGTTTGCTTTTTACAGTCTCTAAAATTGGAAATGACTTGAAAAAGCAAAAGGCTACTGAAGGGATTAAGGCTATGATTTAGGAAAGTGCAGAAGAGATCTCTTCCTCTCTGTCATAGGAAATTGGGTAAGTGTTCTTCTGGGAGAAAGGCTACAAGTCCTGGACAGCCATTTACCATCCCTGGTGTGGGTGTTCATGCATTAATCTAACATATTGCTCATATAAGTGAATTCTGTCAAGCAAACTGAAATAACCTCTCTCCTTTTCTCTTTAAATATCACAAACAAGTGCACTGAAACGAGCTACTATTCCTATGGAAACAGAGATGAGCTCCAACTGAAACCTTATCTTGGAGCATGGCCTTTGCTATCCAGAGTACCAGGCTAAATCAGGCAAAGGAAATAGGGCAAATCAGTTCAAAATAAGACCTCTGAGTGTAATTGTAAGGTAGCAGGCTGATATAATCCTCAGTGTTATACAATAATAACAAGGACTTGAAAATTTGTATCCATATGTACATTGTGAAATAAAGTCCCAGACTCAAAAACCATTTTCCCACACCTGAGCTAGACAATTACAAAGCCTGTTTATAACATGCTTTGAAAATCTATGAACATCTCTGAATGTTCTGAAACCATCATGGTATTTGGCTAGATGCAGTATTTGTATTTGGACAGATTTTCTATAAAGAGGCCAAACTGAAGCTCTGGATACAAGGACAGCCAGTTTCGGACCCCAGTTTGTCTCTGTCTCAGTCATACTGTGGCTGATGCAGCAACACCTCACTCTCAGTATTTGACTCCATGAGGATGGCTAATACGAGCAAAAATACTTCAGTCTTCTATTGCAATGTAAAAAGCGAACACACATTTTTGAGTCATAAGGGGAAAAGCACCAAGAAAAACAAAAGGCCTTTTAGTCTGTCAGAGAAAATTACAATAAGAAATAATGGTTGAAAACTGAGAATATGCTTTTTCAAATAAAAACAAGTATCTATTGCAACAGCAAATGTGATTAAGCTACCAAGGCTATCAGTGGTTTTTCTGTCCCTGCAGGTCATCACATCAGGACTGGATGTCAACAATCAAACATAAGTTACTGAGCTCAACAAAAGGGTAAATGAGAGTAATTTAAGGGCTTGTATTGCACAAGTCAAACCTAATAACCCCTCTGGCATTAGCGCTATGAATCTATGTAAAAAGGCCAGTCTTTATTATCCTTGCTGAAGTGAAATACCAGACTTTTATCATGCCTTAATGACTGCATATAATAGATTTACAAAACATTTTACCCTGCTCCTTATCTTGAGACCTTATTCTTACCTTCTGCCCACCACTTTTCCTCACGTGTGTTCTGCAGATTCTCTCTTTCAATCTTAGGTACAGTAAAAAGAGAGGGATTTTAACCTCATTGAGAGGCATAAACATAGCTCTCTTTCTGTTTTCCCTTAAAATCTGCTAACAGATAATTCAGTAAAGGAAAACCAAGGAGAGACAATATATCCTGGTCTGAGGATCTGAGGTGATACCCCACTCATGGTGAAGTCAATAGCAAAACTTCCACTTCAGTGGGGCCAGGACTTCATCTCTGGACATAAAATATATGGTCAGACTTATGTTAAGCTTAGGGGAGATTCTGGGTACATCAGTTTGTTTTAAGTAGTATGAACAAAAATCTTAAGTCTTAAGCAATGGAATAGAAGAGTGCATTTGAGATATTTATCAGCATTTGTCTGAACCCTCTCTCCCAGTTGAAGTAAAATTTAGGCAAGTGAGAGCTAGATAATCATCACTTAAATGTCAAATGCCACCTTTAGGAAAATGACCAAATAAATACCGAGAAAGAAAAAGAAGTCTTTCAAACTCTGAAGGCTGATGAACAATTGCTAGTGTAAAGTCATGCACTGTACATGATGCACTGTACATTTAGCCTCTTTGGAAGTTAGTGTTTTGCAACTTGATTCATGAGACAGAAATCTGAGCAGACATAAATTAGAAACAACCAGAGGAGACACTTGACAAGATCCACTAAAGAGAGGTAGAACTTCATCTTGTTACCTTACTGTCTCTTCCCCTGAGGTCCTGCTAGTTATCACATAGATCTCACTGCTAATCTATGTTGATTTTGTACTCCATAGTGCACATTAAAAAGTAAAATCCATCAGCCAGAAGTGACCATTAAATTAAGCACTGTTAGGTGCTGCCAGATGTTGTGTAATATTTGGAAAAGAGAATGGTAGGAGAACCTAACTAAAGCAGAGTAAAGGACACTGCTTGAGTGTGTTCTCCCAAATAGGTTTAAAAAATATCTATTTATCTATATCTATATATAAATTTACTCTCTGTATTGCTGTACTGGGACTTCATACTTACTTAATTGCAACTTCTATTCCACATAGCACGGATTCGCTTTACCCACATACAGTCCAAGTTATGGTATCCATATGAGCAATTGGGATCTGTACGAGGTCTGATGAAATTATGTCTCATCTCTTCAAGCTCACAGTTACTGTTACTTCAGTCCCTGAGTTTCCATGGAGTTGTAAGGATTACTTTCCTCCTTTATGGGCAGGAGCTCAACCTGAATGGGCTGTGCAACAGTGAAGCCTGCCCAGCATGCCTAAACTGGATCCATCTGTTCATGCCAGCAGAGACCCCTGAACAAAAGACTCATCTTTTTCCCTGTGTCTACTTCACCTTCTGTTTCCTGACTCAAAGTGAGATATTTATGAATGAGAACTTCCTCTGCACGATCAACCCACTCAAGGGATCCACCTAGACTAGAAACACAGCTCCAGATACTGCTATTACGACGTGCTTCATACTTGCACCAAAGGATATTTCTTTTTAATGACTAATAGTCAGAGACTGACTTCACTTCTCAAGTGCAGAAAGTGTGGGAATTGATTGTCTGTTGGTGTATGTGTAATTTAACTCTCAGTATCCATGTTAGTCACACGAATGTCTGCGTTCACTTCGACTTCTGCTAAACTCTTGTCCTTAACTGCTTTAGGTACCACGTAGAGGATCACATTACTTTGTACAGTTTGATGATTTTCTAAAACCAGCAACAAAACAGATATTCAAATGCACCTCAAAGGTAATGAAAGGACAGGTATATTTTAATTCTTATAAAATATATATTTGCCCTGAAAGAGGCTAGTTAAAAGCACTAGTTATTTTTATTGTGATTTGATAATGAATACGTTTGCAGGAAATTACTGCAAAATGTGTGTGACAAACAGAGCCAAACTGATATCAGCAAAGCACATCAGACAAATTGGCAAGCTGGAGATGTGCCATATGCAGGTGTTGGGAAAATATGCCTTAGGGAGAGTTCGCTTTTGCTGAATGAACAGGCAAGGTAAATATTTCCAGCTCTGGATGCAACTGTGTCACCACAGACTGTACTTTCATTAGACCACAGCTAGCCAGTATAGCAGAAGAAAAATGAGACCCCAGAGTAATTTCAGGTAATAATGCTGATAATTCAGCAGCCTGAACTTTTTATTCTGAGTCAAAACTCTGCCAGTGCTCCATGTATGGAGACAGAGGGTAAACTACTGTTAATGCAACATAAAAACTCCCAGTGCTGAGAGGTGTATTATGATGAATTCAATATGTTATAAACCTGGTTCAAATTGTTTGGATGCTTTGCTCAGAATCATGCATGTCTGAGGAAGAAGTACAGAAACACCAAAGAATTTGACTGAGGAGGCAACAACTAAGCCGGGGAAACTCTGGAAAAACATCCCAAGAAAAACCTGAGGACCAAATGCCAGCTGAAAAAGACTGAGCCACTAGCAATGAAATTATGCCCTCTTGTTTGACTCCTGCTGTCTTCAGGGAAACAGAACTTCATGTACAAACAGATTAAGAAAATCAAAGACATTCTTGTTTCTATTATCAATTTCTCCTCCTAAGTGAAACTGTATATAAGATTGCAGTTCAAAAGTTCAAAAAGGGGCCAAATACAGATGACAAGTTGGTTTCTGATATTTCTTTCCTTCCTTAGCTATTACCCCAAATACCCTGTTTATGGTAACATGCCTTTCACCTGAGCATCCATTCCCAGGGTGTCATGCGAAGCAGTTTAATACCTTTTGTGGCAAACAAGTCAACACTGTTTCCCTGGGGTGGTAATTGGACGTAAAAAGTACTCCAAAGCGACATTTGTACAGCATTGTTCCTTTTCTTTTCCCTTTACAATAGCAGCCACTTGCAGTCGCAGTGCCTATTTGGTGTGCAATCTAGAGTGATGTAATTAACTTCTGAACACAGTTCTTTATATTAAAGCATCAACAAAGGTGTAGGAGGGGAAATGATGTATCCTGCTTCGCTTATTTCTAAAAATAACAAGTTTTCATCAGAACATGTTGCTTGAATTTGCCCAGAGAGCATATTTAGAAATGCAGGGAAAGCTGACCTCTTGAGAACAATATGAAAAAGCTCATTAAAGCTGCTACAAAAGGCAGTTAGGTGCTTTAGAGCTATGTTGCCCTTCTCTTTACATTGCAGGGTGGTGAGAAGTATAAGGTTCTTTGCTTCAATGAGGAAAAGAATATTATATAAGGACCCTGACAAAAATATATTTGAAATATTCTTTTTACCTGCATTATTAATAGTGTTTGAATTATTAAAATGTAATGAATTTGAAATAGCTAATTATTTCACGGGTGATATCTTTTCCTTTTGTCACTGCGGTCAGCTTGGACAATGGGATTACAATGAAGATTGTTTCCTTTTTGAATCCCCATTTTCCATCTTGGTTTTCAAGTACAGGCATACCATCTTTCAATAATTCCCTTCCTCTAATTTGCTTTCAGCTTAGCAGTGTGGGTAAATGGCACAATCATATGCAGTCTTAACCTCCCAAACCTTCTGCTCTCTACTTGCCCTCTCACGCTGCAGTCTTCAAGTCTGACAACCCCCAAACTCCAAGCATTTTGGTGAAAACTTGAAATGGCACGTTCCTATGTGGTAGCTTCAACATTTCTCCAAAGCATTTTTTCAAACATCTTTATTTTAAATCCTTACAAAACCTTAGCACTGGGCATAAAGTACTTGACAGTGATTAACCTCTCAAGTGCTTTGGAATTTTACCTGGATTTCAATAATGCTTTCTTTGTGTGCCATGGTTATATGAAAACCAGACCAAAGGAGGAATATTCTGATTGACAGAAAGCTGTATTACTTCTTTGCTTGAATTTGTGAAGACTGTTTTGACTCCCAGTGCTGTCCTCCCAAGTGCTTGCAACTTTCCTGGCTTAGTAGTAGTTGCAAATTTTGCAAGGGTATTCTGTAATCCTACATTCAAAACAAAACTGAAGTATTGAGTAGAACGGGGCCAAGGGCTGCCCCCTGCAAGATCCTGCTTGAGATGCCCTTTTAGTCTGACAGAAAACTACTGATAAACATTTTTGAGAGCAATTTATCACACTGTTGTACACCCACTTCATGAAGATTACATCTAGGACATGTTTCCTTAGCTTATGTCTAAAACACAGTCCTGTGGAACACTCTCAAAACCTTTTCAATGTCAAGATATAGCAAATCAAGATACATCTAGTGTTTTCCTTCACTAGGCAACTTAGCCCTCCAAAAGTAGAAAATCAAATGGATTTACCACACATTTGCTCTCATTTAGTTATTTACTTTATTGTCTTCTAAGTACTTGACAATCATTCAACATAGCTCATTCTGGAACCTTCCTGGGATGAATTTTAGTCTAAACAGTCTCCACCTTTTGTTGTAAAATACCACACTGAGACCAGGACACTGCTGAACAACAGTGATTTGCAAAACACACTCTCAAAGAGCCAAGGTCATCTACCAGTGTAGGTGCCCTGGGCCCATGCAGCAAGCTCAGCTCCTCCGCTGTGCAGCAGGGTGCTCTGCTGCAGCTCCGCCAGCATGAGCGTGGCTTGTTCTGGGAAGCTCTACATGGAAGCAATAACACAGATTCAGGTAATTCATTTTCCTGTTTGACTTTCAGGGATGGAGGCAGAGGAGACAGCATGGTACACCTCGTCCCCTCTGGCCAGCCCACCTCCACCCCCTGCCAGCCAGTCCTGGGAAAGGGATCTCCAGACAAAGGGTTGTGTTGCTACACCAGAAGGAAAAAGCTTCTTCCACATGTGGCGTGGACAATCGAGGCCAAGGCAGCTGCTCAGCTGAATGAGGGCTGTTGGGGATGGTGGAACCCTGCAAAGTAATCACAAGAACCCATAAAGAAGCCCAGCAAATACAGGGGGTGCAAACAATGTGAGTGAAATGGTTGATGAGCACAAATAAAAATCAGTTAAGGAGGTACATGCTATCAAGCTGCTGCCACGTGGTTTACAAGATGACAGAAGAGATGAAGCTGATCTAAAAAGAAGATTGTGCTGGCCCATGTTTCAATGAGCCCATATAAATTAAAGGAACAATCTTGCCAATGTCTATCTGTGTGAGAAATCAGCGGTGCAGTCCAGTTGTTCTCTGCACAGTTATACAAGTCCTATAACATTTCAGTAATTTAACATTTTTAGTGACTTTTTATTAATTTTGCCATGCTTCTTTTGGAAAAAGATGATGTTTAAAGATAACTAAGGAAATTACATCAATTTTTGAACTAGAACAGTCCACAAAGAGAATCTCCTACTACAGATTTAACGATCACATTTCTATTTTATGAAAGAAAAGTCAAGTGCAACAAGCAAACCTTTAAATGTGCTTAGCCAGAACTTGCAGATTCTCTGCTATACATCTAACACAGGCTTTTATGTCCAAATCAAAACCAAAATAATTTTGGAAGCATGCTGAACAGTTAACCCCAAAAGAAGCATTCGGATACTATGTTGTCCTAAGGCTGTAACAAGCAGTGAAGTAGGACACCTTATTTATTGCACCTTTAGGTCAATGTTGTATCTGAATAATACAGCAGGTGACCAGCAGGTCAGGGGAGGTGATTCTCCCCCTCTACTCAGCTCTTGTGAGACTCTACCAGCATTCAGCTCTGGGGGCCCCACCATAAGGACATTGACCTGTTGGAGCAAGTACAGAGGAGGCCACGAAGATGTCTGGGGGGCTGGAGCACCTCTCCTATGAAGGCAGGCTGAGTTGGGGTTGTTCAGCCTGGAGAAGAAAAGGCTCCAAGGAGACCTTATAGCAGCCTTCCCATACCTAAAGGGGGCCTACAGAAAAGCTGGAGAAGGACTTTTTACAAGGGCATGTAGTGATAGGACAAAGGGTAATGTTTTTAAACTGAAAGAGGGTAGATTTAGATTAGATGTAAGGAAGAAATTCTTCCCTATAAGGATAGTGAGGCAGTGGAACAGGTTGCCCAGAGAAGTGGTGGATGCCCCCTCCCTGGAAGTGTTCAAGGCCAGGTTGGACGGGGCTTTAAGCAACCTGGTCTAGTGGAAGGTGTCCCTGCCCATGGCAGGGGGGTTGGAGCTAGATGATCTTCAAGGTCCCTTCCAACCCAAATCATTCTGTGATTCTGTGAATTCAAAATAGGTTAGTACATAATTTTCAAATTGGTAAAAAAACCAACTCTGCTTTTCATCTTGACATAAGGATATTATCAACTGCAATTTCAAGACCTGGATGGAACTACACCATGCCTCCTCCCTCAGAGTCCAGGATGCGAAGACCTTCCACCACCCTGCTCTAGCAACACAGCCTACCCCAAAGCTTTCAGAAAGCCTGCAGCAGTCCTGGATATTCTTGAGCCACTGGGGCTGAAATGCACCAAGAATTTCTTGTGGGTGCTGTGGAGTGAGGGAGCTTTGGCTCCTTAGTCTTGCAGCTTGCTGCAATGACTGCTTGGAGGTTACTGGAACAGTATTACTGATAGAGGCTTGTACTTGGCTGGGACCTGGCTAATAAGAGCTATTGTAAGGGCCCTTTTTTCAGTTTCTTCCCCCTGTCCCCTGTTATATTCATCTGCACGTATATGTGGGAGGTGGCCAGAACTTACAGATGTAATTTCCTGGACTTCTGATTTTGTTTGTACTACTTTAATGATATAATTTTATAGGACATGGATTACATTCTATAAAATGACACAGTCATTTTTCACTGAGTCACTTTTCATGATCGTTTCAAGCAGTATTGAATAAATAATTGAGAAATGTTTTGATAATTTCCTAAGAGTGTTCTTTTCATGTTTCATTTGGAGGATATGTCATGGGAAAACTGCTTTAGCTTACTTTTAGTCATATACGTAGTGTCTATACTTATTATTGTTTCATATAGAAAAAATTTTCTGTTGCACAGATACTAGCATACATGAATGCTTTGATATTGTCTTTGACACTTATCAATTGTGTATGAACCACTTAACGTTACCAGGGTGCTTTTCATGAAATACATTCTAAAACAAAAAGTCTAGCCAGGCCCCCCTCCTCCAGGAATAAAGAAAGAAAAAAGGAAAACAAAAGTTTTTTCCTGCCATAAAATTGTTTTGAGGTTGGAGAGAATGAGTGATGCCTCTCTTTTAGGCTTCTGGGGAAAGCCTTTCTAATGATGGAGTTTCCAGGCTGGGAGACGGAATTCCTGTTTTCAGGCTCTTTCAGACCAGTCAAGGGATTCTGTATCCGCCGTTAGAGCTGCTTACATCAAATCTAAATCTCTAGCAGGCCAGGAAAACATCAGGGTGAGCAATACCAACTCCAATGCACAATGCCAGTGGAGGTCTAGATGTGTATTTCTGAACACATTTTATAGATCCCATTGAGTTTTGTTTTAGAAAAGACTACTTCAGGTTTAGCACATACAAAAATTTTAGTCCAATTATTTTAATGGTTTCTTTTTCAGAAGACTACATAATAAATGAGCAACTCAGCCTGAGAGTCTGCCTTTATGAACTTGCTGTCGACTGGGGTCAAAGCACTCTGTGCAAATACTGGAAAACATGGTTCTAATTAAAGCCAACCTCTCACATAATGAATCAATGTCCAGGTGTGCAACAGGCTGCCAGCAAAGAGTAAGAGCTTCTATTAGTTCCCAAACAACACAGACAACAGATCTTGCTCACCCACTCCTCAGCAGTTTCTTTGACAGATCAATACAAAACCCGCAAGCCCCAACCAAAGTACAGCAGAATCAATACTACAAGGAGATACAATTTCACCAGCACAACCAATAATGCCCAGCTTGCAGCATTACCTTGGCTGAGGGAAGAGCAACGGCTGATAATAACATTTTTTGTTGTCTAAATATACATTTTATGGATTTTTTTAAAAAAAAAGGGGGGGGGGCTTCAGGAAATTTAAAACACTGCCATTCCATCCCATCCCACTCCAGCTTTGTGCTTTTAAAGACAGCTGAGTTTGCGTTTAAAGATGATCCTGCTGTGACTTCATCTGGGAAGGAGCAGAAACCAGGAGAAACCAGCTCAAGGCAATCTACCAACTCTGCTGCGGGAGGGCTGCTCACTTCATACAAACAAGCCTGTATTTCAAATCCTCTCGTCTGCGAGCAGGTGGGTGATCCAGGCAGAAATCCAGCGACGGAGAGATGGTGTTTGCTGATCAGCTTAACAACTGCCCCATCTAGTGTATCAGCCTCACACGGCAGCATCTCCCTGAGACACAAAATCACCCACCGAGTTTTTCCCTGCAGCAGCCCCCTGGCAGTCATCAGCTGGGCAGCTGGGGAGGTTAAGGCACCTAAACAAATGTATGGAGGTGACAGATAATGGAAGGTGCAGCAAATGGGTCAGAAGCCCGAGGGGGCAGTTGGGACCATATGGTATAAGGCGTATAAGGCATTTGGGCTCAGAGAAAGCTGTTTTATAGTGGTAACAAGGTCAGATGCTGCAGTAATCATAAGGATGCTCTTAGCTCTGAAGTCCTACGAAAAATAACTGGAGTAAGACATAACAAAACAGGAGCTACAAGGTGGTTAATTCTACTTTATGGCTGGGCATAAAGTTTCAACCATATACTGATAAACATAAGCATACTCACAAAAGCCAAAACCCTGACCTTTCCAACTTTTTTCCATTCCCCTCCTCCTGCAGCAGGAAGGCTGCTGAAGCTGTTGGTCCTTATAGGACAGGAAATATGATTAAAAAAGGCAAAAGAAAGCTCCATTACCTTATACATTCATTACATCAGAAAAAAAGAAAAAAAAAGACTACTCACATGAGTGAGACTTTCTTCAAGAAATTACTATAATGCAAACAAATTGTTTAAAGTGACCAACCTAATCATTTGCTGTTTTCTGCTGTATAGTCTGTGTTTTTAGGCTCTTTCACAGACCTGCTGGAAAATCCCAACTTATGAACAAGTCTCCTCATCTCCATGGCAGGGCAGAGCTGGGTTGGTAAGGGTCCAGCGTGTCAGCTCTGCTGGCCACCACAAGCAGATGGGCTCCTGAAGTAAAGTTGATGCTAGATGGAGAGTATCCTCACTTTTCCTACACTTGGTGGGCATTGCAGTGCAAAAGATCTGGAGATCTTTTAATAAAATGTGTTAATGCATCTCACGCTTGCTTATATCAGGACTTTCTTAAGAGGCTGGAACTGAAAAGAACCCCATCTGGTCCCACAGAGACTTTTGCCTTCCAAAGGACTGTGGTATTGAACTTCAGGTCACCTCTTCTTTCTAAAGTGTTCTGAAGAGGCCTTCCTGGGATAAAAGCTGCAGCGATGTATTTCAGCCTGAGCCAAAGCCCTAAGTGTACCAACATCATAAATCAAGCCTCCAGAAACATGTGAAAGCATATTATAACTTCATTTAGAATAAAAAAAAAAAGAACAGTAGATTTTTCTGTCTCTTTCTACTAATTTCTAAATGCCTGTGCATGGCAGGATCATGTTTTCAGAAGTTTTCAACACCAAAGAAGCCCAGCAGCCACTGAAAAAACCAAACAGCTGAGAATGTGACCATAAGAGCCAAAGCAAAACAGTATTAAACACTGGAAAGTCACAATGAAATCACAATCCCAGAATCACTGCAGTAGACTTCTACGGCAGTGTACTGCTGCATTTCAAAACAGCGATGGCTTGGCTGGACCAGACTGTCATAGCCTGAGCTGCACGTTCCTTTGAAGAATGCTTGGTCTGCTGAAAGTACTCCTTTACTCAAAGCCAATGCATTTGCTGAGAGATCAAAATGTCTGTATTATCTACTAATGATACACCAAATACACTGAAATGGGAGGAAAAATATCAACACCAAGTCTGGAGGGGGAAAGGAAGGGTGCCCACACCTTTCTCCTTCCATGGCAATCTCAAAGAGCAGTGACATTAACCTGCTTCCCTATTCAGAGCAAGGGTCCACGTGGTCATCCTTCAGCCTTCAGCCTTTCTCTTGGAGATGCCTGATAGATACCAATTTGTTCCTTCCTTCTCTGTGACTATGTACCTGTGTTTTCTAACAGAGAAAGCAAGGCTCCACCAGTTTGATAGCTAGATGTTTATATTTCAGTGGTTTAGAAAACATCATTTAAATCAGCTGGACTGAACTGAAGGTGGTTAGTTATTTTTTCATATATACACACATCATCATACCCAAGAACCTATCAATGCCTATGGACGGGTTATATGATCTTATTCCTTGTGTGTCATGAATTCTCAGCAGAACCCGTACTGCAATTTTATGTATCAAATATGCACCCCTACTGAAAACTGCCCTGCAGTTCTATAGCAGAGGATTTCAATGCCCACTATTCACATGACTCAGCCAGTGTTCAATGCTGTTACAGAAATTCCCAGGCTCACAGCAATCCACTCAGGGACATTACACCCCTCAGAGTGGCATGGAGGGAAGATATTCCATTAGAAGACAAGCAAGAAATTTTGGTTCACTGAACCACAACCAGCCTTTACTGCAGGAGTTTTCAGCATCAGAGTGAATCTCACAGACATGTGACATCTATCAAAATGCCACTGAACCTGGTTTCTGATTTTAACTCGGTATAATTATTACACCGGCCGAATCACTTTCACAGTGATCCCAAATTGCCACAAAACATGAAAGCCACTCTTGCAACAATTCTGTTTCTAAAAGATTAAGCTCCATTAACAAAGGGAGATTAGGACTACTGAAAAGTGCACATATTTTGATAGCTTTTATTGACATGCAAAAGGATTAAACCAGAAATCATTTGCATGTATTTTTAAAACTCTGGTCCTTATAAACGTGCATAATTTTAAGCATCTAATCCTAAATCTGAGAGAGCTGCATATTGCCATTTACAGAGCTCTTTCTGGATTGTTTTTCCGCTCTCTCCCATTGTTATGATAATCAATGTTTGTATAAAAACATTTTGGATCAAATCTCATTTACTTCATACATGATATGCATGAAGTTTAGTTTTCTGGGATTTATTTCCTCTGTGGGATATATATTACTGAGACAAATTCACAGCAACAGAAGTATGGAGTTCTAATAGGTATTAGAATTCACTTCACTAATTAGTGCCTAAATTAAAATCTCCTTGATGTAATTTCTTTAAAAATAGCAATGGGCTTAGAAAGCAGGCAAAATTTGTTTATTCAATGGACTTCTCACTGTCAAGACCCTATTGCCTAGACTCCATCTAAATATTCTAAATATTCACCTAAACTCATCTAAATATATATTTATCTTTAAGCCTAGCATAAAAGTGAGTGTAACACAACTCCTCTTCAAAATGCTGAGGGAGAATTTCCTTTGGTTTTGCCCTTTAATTTAACTTATTGCCAGTTATTTCTCTGCTGCTTGGGAGAATGCCTTCCCGTCTCTTTTGCTTCCCTCTGCTTTTAAAGGAGGTGGAGAGAACACCCTGCCACAGATGGGGTGGCCAAAAAGCAAGTTCCATCTTTATATCCTCAGTCCAGTGTGTCTGGTGCAGGTGGATGGCTTGTATGCTCAGTCCTGTGTCCCCCACTGTCATTTCTGAATTGGTCTAAACACAGACCAATAAAAAAACCACAACTGCAAAAAACCCTGCTCATTGCCACTGCAAAACAGTTTCTTTTCACATACTTTTTAGTGTGTTTCCAGCTCTGGTTTTAAGTGCTTCCATTAGGGTAATTTTCACTCTTCCTCCTGGGAGACTATTCCCCAGCCCAATAAATCTCACTCCCAAGAAACCTCTTTTGCACATGTCCCCTCCTGTGCTTGCAGCACTTTTCCAATCTTGGCCTAGAATGAGTGGAACAAATATCTTTTTTCCCACAGAGTTTACACAATAATAAAGTTGCAAAAGCTCTGTGCTCCACTGAATTACTTTCACTGGTCAGTAGTTTATGTAAAACCAACTTGTGTGTTGCTTGCAATAGACAATTTATAATTTTAATAAATTACAACAATTCCACAGTAGTGCAAAACCGTCCAAAACAGACAATATTATCACAAACTTCATAGAAGACATAAGAAAAGAAGTATAGAAAATCTTTATTTAAACTGCTGACACCAAGACTAAGTCTGACGGGTCTTTATCCCCCTGAATTCAGCAGACCGGTTACAGACATCTTGCCAGAGCTCACTCTGTCAGTGATGTTTCCTTTCTCTTTTTAAAAGACTAGCAACATTAAAAAAAAAAAAAAAAGTGGTTTCGTTTGCATTTTACCTAACCCAGCTTGAATTCAGAGTGATTTCAAAGTAACGCCCAGCTTGCTATTAGGCAATTACCTTGCTATTTTCAGATGGCCTGCCACCTTCCCTCACCCAGGGCCAAACCTGCAGAGCTGCCTGGCTCCTGGTGCTGCCTCCACGGCAGGCACTGAATGAAACGCTTGTTTGGAAGGGAAGAAACTGCAAGGGGAGAAACTTTCTTCCAGGGTCTGGCGATGATCAGGAGAGCCCTTTGAGATGGAGCCAAAAAAGGGCAGGCAGCGCATCTGAAGCCTCAAGCTGTCCCCAGAGTCTTTCACCCCTGTAGCCGAATGGAAGTAATTCATTCTGCTGTTTCCCTCCAGCTCTGGAAGATCGCACACTGCAAGGGTGTAGCTTTCAGATGCTGTGTCTGATAGACCACTAAATGCACAAGCTGTAGTACAATGCACTCATGTACCATATGCCCAGTAATAAAAATCGTACCACAGAGTGAAATGGGTGCTGTTGGCTTTGAGCCAAAATCACCTACAAAATCATACATACGTTCACCAGTTCACCATGTGAAGATCCAGCTAGACAAATCTCAAGTTGACTATGTAAATAAGAGAAAGGTCTGAAAAGTACTGCATCAATCCTTTGGAAATCTTTCTCCAAAAACGTTTTTGCTATTTGCAGATCAAAAGCCATTGTTTATCTCAGCTTCCAAAGAATAAAGCAAAATTCATAGCAGATGTGTCTCCAAAGACTTAAATATCTGGGTGCCAGCATTTTTTTTTTTTTTTTATTTGCTAGTCACTAAAACAGACATGGTGTGAAATATTGCCATTCAGTTTTGTTTGCAGCAAGGCATAACGGGAAGACACCATTTTTTTAAAAAAATGTTTGGGGCTCAAAAGTCAAACAGCTGGAAGAAAGATGCTGTGCCCCTGGGGAGCTGTAACTCTCCCTCTCATCTCACTCCTAAGGATACAGAGTTGAGAGTCTACTCAGAGAAAAACAGACAGAGGTGCCTACAGCCCAAGTAACAAAAGCAACGTGCCATGCTTCATCCTCAGGGCTAGAGCAGTTCACATTATGACTTGGGATGTCCTCAAATCTGCCACCAGTCCCCAGTGGATTACACTTGCTCTGGCTGTGTAAGTAAAAGGACTTACTTCAAATTCAACTTTTCTGAGCTTGCCAAAACTGCTTTTAATCAGAAAAAAAAATATTCAGAATTATGCCTCGTAGGTGCTGCCTTTTCATGCTGCTCTTTGGTAGCACTCATGTTTTTTAAGATCAAAAGTTCACATTTTCATCGGTGGTTTAAACCACTAACATTAACTGTCAGTCCTGACACTGAGCAGCAGAGGAAATAAATAAAAAAGTGGCAAGCGATGACTGCTAATTATCCTTTCACTCACAAAGTTTAAATATAGCTGCCTGTGTTTGAACACAAAGAAGGCCTGCAATTAGGACACATTCAACTGCAAATGCACAACCCCTTCTTTACTGTGCTTGTAGATGATACAAAACAATACCTCAACACCAACTCTACTTGCTGCCTATAATTTTCTTGAGTACTGTGTGTATTAGCCACAGATGTATCTTAAAAGCTGTGATTCTCGACCCAAAACCAGAAAAAGCAAACACACATGCTCTGGAGGGGGAGCTTTGCTCAACATGCTCTTTAGGGTCTGGTTCTATGAAGTACTGAATGTCCTTATACTTTCAAGAAGGCCTTTGAACCTTTCAAGAATTTGATATCCAATGATTTAGCCATAACAAAGTAAAGTGGCAGTCGTACACTTGCCCTGTATAGGTGGATGGGGTCCTTTAGAATAATCACATTTCTGTGCCAGGGAAATTCTGACACTTCTCTACTGCCTTCGTTCCTGTTCTTTCTCCCAAAATTAGAAGGAAAAAACCCTCCTATATCAAATTTTCATATGATGAAAAATTCTAAATACCTTAGACTAATTTTCTGAAGTGACAGTTTACCATTTTCAAGTTTTGTCAGATATTTCTCCCTGCAAATGCAGAAATGTGACTGAAATCAGGATTGTTTCCACAAAAAGAGCGGATTTTTACAAAACTCTTATTTCCTTGGGATATATCTGTATTCAAAGAAACTTTAGCTAACTTAACAACTTTAAATAAAGCAAGGACTGTGCCAGAGTTCAGCCTTTTCCTGATCCTTGCCATTGTGCCAAGCTTCATCTTAAAAAGGCTCTGAAGCACTTCTCCATTGTTAACATTCAGCAACCCTTTTTTTAAAGAATCATTAGGAGACCTTTTTTTCCCTTCCCAATGAGTTCCTAAAATTGAAAGAATCACTGCTCTGTCTGTACAAATTCAGATCTTCATCTCCCTGTGACAGTCAGAAAATAAACCTATGTTTGCAGGTTCCTAGTCCATTCACATCTCCGTCTCTGGGGTCAAAGAGCCTCCAAACATCTGGGAAGCACTGGAGTGCATCACACTTGAATGCGCAGAACAGAAACCAACAAATACACAGCCAGACCTAGACAGAGAATCATCAAAAGTGGTATGTAGGCTATCAACACAATTTAAATGAGATTTATTGGAAGCTGTGGAGAAGATAGAGAAGAAGCTAGTAGGGGGAGGGGAGTGAAAAGAGTAGGGAGAAGTGAAAGGAACTAAGAGATAAGTGCCTTTCATTTCCAGTATAGTTTGGATAGGAACGACTTGGGTAAAGGTGCCAAAACTGAGCTATGAACTGATGCATCCAGCTAACAGAAATAGCGTGTGGTACTGTGCAACTGGGCAAATTCCTCAAGCGGGAGCCAACAAAATTGTGTGCAAGACTGAAGTCATGTCTGAAGTTGAAGGCAAAGAAAAGGTAAATGTTTTTAATAGGAGTCCGCTCTTCCCAAACAAGTTTTTCTTCTGGATACTATAAATTGTGCAAATGTTTAAAAATGTAGATTGGGCTATAAAATACATATTTAATTCAAAATAACTATTAAATGCTCTATTTTCTGAAAAAAAAGACATTTAGTAAAAAATATGATCATTATTTCAAAGAAAAGCCATTTACACACAGTATTTTAACATGTGAAGAGTCGCCACGTTGCCACAGAATGCTTCCTCTCCCACATTTCCCTCCCAGCCCCCCACTGTTTGGCCCTATATTTCTCTGAATGTGGCCAAGTGGTTTTAACAACATGAGAAATGAGAAGGGTAATCCAGAATGTGCCAGAAATATATAAGAAACTTGAGAGAGAAGAGAGAGGGTAAGAAAAGATCTTACCACCAAAGCATGCAGAGGTTTAAGCTTCCTTTTAGCTCCACTTCATTATAAAATCCTCTACCTGAGCACATAGTGGCTTTGAAGCTTCAGGCTATATTAAAGCATTGCCGATGTTTCTGAGCCCATTATACTAAGTACTCAATACTGATAAAATTTAGTAATATTTCACTGCTTCAGCCTTTCAAAACTCAGAAACTGTAATAACACCAAAGGCACTCGTAGGATTTATACAACACACCATATTAAAAGTCCAATTTGGCATCAAAACTGTGTGATGGGGAACAAATTTTCTAAGCCACCCACCGAGAGAATTGTTGACTGACTGCAAACTCTGCTGTGTTTCAGGAAGATCACAGTGCTTTCCACATGAATGAAAAGCAAGAGCATCCCTTGTTGTGGTGGGTTTTAAGACCAACAATTTCAAATGTAAAGTGAAAAGTGATTGAACTCAGAACACTGAAGTCAGGATTTTCTATTTTCTTCAAGATACTTTTTCATCTGTGACACTTGATTTGTACTTGAGAAAAACTAAATTCTGCATCTGTTAAAAATAGCAACATGCTAGGTAAAATGCTAGGAGAAAAAAAAAAGAGGGAAAAAGAAAAAAAAAGGATTACCACTGAACATATCTTTGCCTTATGCTAAAGTGTATTCAGTAAGAACTACTAAAAATTCAGAAGCAAGACTAATACTGCTGTTATTGAAAATCGAAATCCTGCAGGATTTCTGACATGGAAAAGATTCTGACTTCAAAAAGCAAAAATAAATAAAAATATAAAGTCTTCAGCAATCTTCAGAAAACCTGCCAACTATCCCCAGCCCTTTGACCTTAATTAGTGCCTGCTTTTTCATGAAAAAATGGCAAAAAAAGAGGAGGCGGGAGTGGGGCGGAGAAGAGAGATAAATGATTTACTGTAATGATGGATTTGACAGATGAAATGCTTAGGTTTTAAAACAAAAACAAATGCTTTTTTAGAACAAGTTGTTTACATTCAGTAAGAGAAGGAGTAAAAAGTCTTCAGCTACTCTTTAGATCACTTCTTCAGGCTTCATACTTGACGTGCAGTCTGATATTAAATGGTTACTTGCTCAAAGCCACACACCAGCAGGAAGTGTAAATGCCAAAGGGCCTTGAGAAACTGAAACACACAGTAGCAAAATGCTGAACAGATCACACAGTCAGCTACTGATTAGTTGCTGCAAAATATGCATTAAATCCTACGCTGTGAATATTTGCAGTCCAATTTCTACTTAGCCAACCACAAAGATTATTACCACATTTAGAAAACACTTATTTTTTTAAAAGCCTGAGCCAAAGTCTGAATATTTAACTGCAAAGTTGTTGTCCCAGAAACTGGGTCATGTATAAATGACGCATAGGATACATGGTTGTGTTCCCGGTGTTCCCCCTTTCACACTTAATCAGGCAGAACCTATCCCAGTTATTCTGCAAGACTTCGTGTGGAATAAGAAGTTTTAGTCCAGTATAAAACAGGCAGGTTCTTATTTCATATGCATTATGGTATAAACTCATATTAGAAATGGCTGACTATATTCTGGCACGTACTTCTTCCCTGCATGCCCATTTACTATACCAATTTTCAGGCAGACTTAAACTTTGTCAGTGTATGAAGTACAAAATTCAAGATTCCTTAATTTTTCCTCAGCACCCTTCTGAAACTACAAGTTACAGTTACATGTAAGGATGACCGGAATGGGGTTTAACACTGTGGGACAATGGTCTAAGCATGTTTCCAGATTATTACAAAGAAGTGGATGCTTCAGTTCTATAAGCACATGTCAAATTGTATATGGTTATGCTTGATGCCTCTTCCTGACAATTCAAATTTTCAAACTGATGGAAAAATATTAATGTGGACTTAGGGACAGAATGCACTGTCTCTTAGAAATGACAAAGTCATCTTGAGTTTAGTTCCTAGCTCTACTATCATTTTCTACCCCAAATTATCTGCCTTAGGGTTCTTGCAAAGTTCTATATTTTGACTTATGTTGCAAACAAGTCCTTCTTGATACAATGGAGAATCATGTTTTCCCGTAATGCTCACATTTTCATATAATGTATCAAAACCAGCTGCTTTAGTTAGGAGTGTTCTTCCACATCATGAGGCTTCTCTCCCCTCAACCCCTCTGATGACAGAAAAACACCATCTTTCTAACTGCCCTCCCAAAGCACATCTGATTTCTTCACAAACACTTCATTCAACTCCCACAGACCTTGGTAGGACTCTTGCTTGGTGTAATTAGATACAAGAAACTGGAATCTGTAGCCATTTTTGGAAATATGAGTACAACTGGAGAGGGAAATACAGGCAAACCTTAACAGCTACCTACCTACCCACCCAAAATTTACCTTTTTCCCTAGGTTCCATGCCCCCAGATATCTAGAGTAAGAGTATTTCAGGTTTCACTCTTTCGAGATGCTCAAATACCTTCAGCTGTCAAAAACATTTCCTTTGCATCAACCAGAATGTTTGTCCATTAAGAAAAGAATCTGACATTTTTTAAGTTTGCAAAGTGGAGCACTCTAATAATGAAAAGCTCAATTAAGTCCAAAAATCATGCACTTTCTTCCCATCCACCATCAGCCTCTATGATGCTCTGATCACTGCATGGAAGCTTCCCCAGTTCTTCACTTAACTGGGGGATTTTAAGCCATCTTTTCACCCATCCTATTCTGGAGCCAGAAGCAGATGTCATTGTAGCTGTTACTCATTACGTTTTTGAATAAAGTAACCTGCAAAAGACCAGTTTGCTAGGCAAAAATTCCCAAAATAATACTGGGATGTACAAGTTTTGAGTCATTGGCACTCAGACTTTTACTCTCTGCTGCAAGCCAACATCTGGAGTATAGCTTGAGATATTGATGAATTGCTGTCTGAATTCCCAGGTGGGGGTGTGGTTTTTTGTGTCTGTCATCAGAAAGGCATGAAAAAAAGCATTAAAGGAATGGAAACGTGTGAGGAGTTCACCTCTACCTGAAAGGTGCACTTAGCAGTGGAACAAATTACCTGAAACTTCTCCTTCTTGCTAAAGAGCAAGACCTCAAGAGGAACTGCAACAATATGACAATGTCAATCCCAGAGTGGAGAAATGGGTGTTAAATTTTTGACTTCTGGTCTGAGCAGTAAAGTTCCCTTTTCACCAAGATGTATACCTCACCACAGACCTCACCACCTTCAGAACAAAATGCAAAGCTGTGTAGCAAAAACCACAACACTAAAAAGAGAGCAAACTGAAAACTGTCTACATGTCTATGTGGAAACGCAGATGAAGAATGGGCACCGCAGTAGCTAGGGTTGGTGCCTGAGGACCATCACGAACAGAACTGCCAGCACCACCTTGCAACTAGAGCACAAAGGGAGCTGATATGAAACAGCAACCTCCCGCTCCACCATGCACCCCGGGGCTCACCACTGACGCTGAGAGCTGCCCTCAGCCCCATAGTCACCAAATTTTGATTTTGGAGAAGTTCTGGGAAATCATTTGAACAGTCTTTGTTTCCGGTGCAGTTCATTCCCCATTTACGCTGGGCAAATCGAGACACTTGACTAACGTGATCGACCTTTAAGGTGGGTTTAAATCTAGTCACTAAACATGGAAAGCTGCATTCTTCAAGCATCATTCCTCAAGTGGCTCTGGTGTTGCTCTGAAATTTTTGGAGAATATGTTTTTCTTCACCAATCTCCTAGAGTTGCTCTGGCAAACTAGCCAGTGGTCAGATGGCGAGTACCACAATTTTGAAGTGATGCACAATATGCCTGCCACAGAGGCTCTGAACTTCAGTGGCGTTACACTTTTTCAGGGTCTAAATCAAAAGTCTAGATTGTGCCACCCTTACTCATGATGATAATCACCTCATTCCTCCCAGGGTCCTACCTGGTAAGTAAAGTAAATAGTAAGTAAATAAGTAAATAAGATGTTGGAAGGTAAAGGCCTGATACAACGACAAGTGAGGTGACAGCCCAGAGAGGGAAATAAAGTAATCTTCTACCACTAACCCTAAAAGAAAAGGCCAGCTTTAAGAAGAAGAAAAAACAGAAAATACACTGTCCTCACAAACTGGACCACAGCTGATGAAGTGAGATGCTGTAAAGTGATACCAGGAAGTCGCTACTTTCAGCATATGATAGTAACAGGGGAAGGAGTGGGGGTAAGAAAGCACAGGCAGCATAAACATGGGGACCACCCGACCAGCCTCACTGTACTATTGAGATACATACAGTAGTGATCTAGAATAACAAACAGATGCATTTTATGAGCCACTGCCAAAGCTGCTTTTAGAAAGGCTATTATATTTCCCTTTGCTAGAAGGGTCTCTACAAATATTGCCTCTTAACAGATCCTAGAATGGTAGATCAGGAGGTGGTAAAATAAATGACAGTGAGAACTTTCTATAGAGGTACCAACCCATCACTGATGGAGTGTGAGGAGACAACAATGTCTTCTCAGCATTACTGGCATCGGAATCTAGAAAATGAAGACATATATGCAACAGAAACTGCAACTTGTGACTTCAACAGTTGCAAGTGAATCACTCCAGGAACAGGCAGCAAGCAAACATTTTGCGGGTTATTTAAAATGCAAATTATTCTTTTCTAAATGGAGCAGCTGAAGCATAGGTAACATCTGATGTAAATGAGTGACCTACTTTAATCAAATGGTACAGCTAGAGAAAGAGTTAGAAGCAAAAATAATAATACAGCTCATATTGTTTCTCTAAGCGCTTAGCATTTCTGTCCCCATTATGGTTGTTCTCCAGGTTAGTGGAGGAAGGAAAAAGCAGGTTATTTTAATGGCATCTGAGTATAAAAACAATTCTCTAAACATGACATTAAAAATTAAACAGCTTTGCATCTTTAATGCATACTTTCCTTTTTAAAGAGAGAATCAACAGTTGTGTGGCAGCATGCAAGTATTTTTGTTGTGCCCAGTGAGCAGCTGGAAAAAAATACAGGAAGCAGCAATGGAGCAAATACAGAATGAAAGAAAAGATGTCAAAAAAATAAAAACTAGAGAAAGCAACTCTTGTCACTTGCTGGCAGGAAGCACATCCTCAAAATTAAAAGAAAAAAATCAAGTAGGGCAATGGGGAGGCCTAAATTTTGGGGGTAAGAAACTACAAATAACAGCACATCTTTGAAAACACCATCATTTTACCTCCACTGGATTTTCCAGTCTCTTCTAATGAAACCAGCTCATTGTTAGTAGTCTTTGTAGTTAAGCTAACGACAAACATAGTCTAACATTGACATGGTCTCAATCTTGTCAACCTCTGTGGTGATCCCTCTACATCTAGGTTAAGGCATCTTGTGCACATCAAGCCACAGAGTGTTGTTTATGCAGCATTCTTCCAGACGGTGCTAAAATACACCTTGTACCTAAAAGTAATCCTTTCTGATTCGGACAAACCACTGGAACCTCCTCCCTCCTCCCTGTCCCAAATGTCCTTCAACATAACATTTAAGTAGACATGGGAAAAGGTAGAGCTGAAAATGATGCAGAGAATGTCACGTAGAGTTGTTTTTGCTTGCAGGCTCTGGCCCCACAAGTTGAATCTACTTGCTCCTATGTGACTAAGCAAGTTTGTACTCCCTCTCTCCTCATCAGGCAGGCACAGGCTGTATGTTTGAGCTTCCCCAAGCATGTGGTCTGCTTCATCTTAACACTCCCTGAGGAGCAAACATAAGAGGACATTGTGGTCCATTGCAGACCTGACCATGCACTGCGCTGTCCTGCTTGTGCTGCGGCAGAGGAGGTCCCTCAGCACACTCTGGAGCTGCCCTGATGGCACTGAGGTTCACAGGTGCATCCAAAATACCTACATCGTCAGGGATGTATGTGCCTACAGTCTTGTTTTGGTCAACAGAGCAGGGCTGATTTGCAACTGGGCGAGCACTCATTTTCAAAATGTGCTTGGCAGTATGGAGACCAGAATTTCATTTGCCTCAATACCCGAGCTCAGGAAAAGACTGAGTAAAGAATAGCCCAACTGAGTATGTATTTATTTTACTTTGGCCACTTTCAAATATCTGCACTGTAAACTAGGACATTCACTTCCTTGCATTTTGCACCGCAAAGCTACTCTGAATCCTGAAGGAAGCCTACTCTGTCCCAAAGGGCCAGCTTGCACCCCCAAATCATCCTGTGTGCACTTGCAGTCCTGAAGTGGGACGGTGGAATACTGACTCATTTTTTTTGCCTCACCTGTTAACGAAAAACCCTGAGGAGATCTAAGTGCATGAAGTAAAATCCTAACACGGAATTGAAGCATAGTGTGTGAAGTGGCAGGTTGAGGAGTTCTGATGTCCCCACAATATGCCCTGAAGCTTTTCTGCCCTTGCAGTTAGAGATGCTTCGGTGAGCGAAGTACCCACCACTTTAGTGAGGTTAATTTAAATCTGAGAACACGGGTATGAAAAGCCAAGAACTTGACGAACATCAACTTGTTTGTTTACTGGGGTTCACTTAAACCTGAAAGCACGAGTTTGAAAGCCGGGAACTTGATGAACATCATCTCGAGGGGCAGATCCAACGTCCCGTAAACCAGAGACCCACACCGTGGCCACCGAGGGAAGACGGTCCCAGGTCTGGGAGGGCAGGGCAGGGTGTGGAGGAGGATGTCTCTTCCCAAATTCCCCAGTTCAGCTCGGCTCGGGTGGGGGGGCTCGGACACAAGGACCCTCCCTTCCCTGTCCCTTACCTGAGCCACCCACGTTGGACCGGAGCAGGCAGGTTCTCCGGGAGAAGGAGAAGGAGGAGATGTCGCTTTGGGAGCGGCCGCGGGGACCGGGCAAGAACCAGGCGGGCGGCGGTGCTCCCCCGGTGCTCCCCGCTCTCTCAGCCATAGCCGTCGGGGAGCCGAGAGGGGCAGGGAGGGGAGGAGAGGAGGGAAGGAGGAGGCGAGGGAGAGGAAAGGGAAAGTTTGCAGAGAAGGAGCCGCCCCTCGCCTCCGACCGCCCCGTCGCAGCGGGGCCGCCCCGCCAGGACGGCGGCGGGGATTTTGGGTCTGTCGGAACTTGAATTTTGTGTTTGCACAGGGGCAAAGCAAAGCGGGGGTGTGGTGTGGTGTGTGCAGATGCACGGAGGGAGGGGACGCGGGGACCTCCCCGCGTCCCCTCCCTCCCTGCATCTGCTCTCCCGCCCCCTCCCCCCCTCCCCCCCCCTCCCCCCCCCCTCCCCCCCCCCTCCCCCCCCCGCGGGGTGTCTTCGTGCTCCCCGCTCCCGTCATTTCCAACTCTCGGGGGAAGAAGAAAAAAAAAAAAAAGAGTATCAGTTAAAAAGAGCCGAGCAACCGACACCACTGTTTTGTGTAACAGGGTGCCCTCTCTCCTCCCCCGGGCCGTCCCCCGCAAAACCGGGAGGTTGCACAAGGCATCGCATCCCTGCAGAGGAGCAGGGAGGGCGATGAGTCAAATCTTCTGTCTGTGTCCCGTCCCCCCCCCCCCCCCCCCCCTTTTCTGTCTTTCTTAAGGTTTGGGTTGCAGGCAAGAGGCTTTTCACAACCAGCTTGACGACCGTGTGACTCAACGTTTTGGGAGCAAGATAGTCGTCCTGCCTTTCAGATCAGAAGCAGGAGTCACGGCGACTTTGGGTAAAGCAAAATCAAGCCCCGCGGTTTCATTTATGGTGATTGTTTTACAGATACACTTTTACAACACGATTCATCTTTAAAAGGATATTTAATGTTTTCACTGCTTTTTACGGGCAAATCATTTTATATTCTGCCTTGAAAAAAACCCTTGCTGCCCTGAAGCCACGGGCAAAATGGCAAAGACAGACAGGACAGCATCTGTACTTAACACCCTGTACTTTTAAGGCATCCAGTGCCACATTATTTAGCTATCAAAAATGAAAGTCCCATTCGGACTGTATGACAACAGTTTAGCCACTACCACTCCACAGGTCTGAATCAAACCCTATTGAGTCTGAAACATGTCCATGCGAGATTCGGTTTCTGGCCTCTGCTTCCCACCAAGAAACCAAGTGACCTCCTCTCAACGTCAAGCCCCGTGCAACTCCCCAGGCGCGGTGGTTTTGGGCTCTTCCCAGCAGTCACACGGCTCAGGCACCCTTCGCCTTTGCCCAAGCAATCGATCCAGTACATGAGTCTTGTATGTCAGCCATTAGTCAGGTCAAAAGGTCTTTTCTGCTCAGCATCTCCCAGGGAATTGCTTTCATTACTTCCTCTCCTTCTTCCATCCACTGACAGACCAGCCTGCTCCTTCCCTAGCTGCAGAGAGCTTTCCCAGTGGGACCGTGCTGCAGGAGTGAGAGGCAGGGGCTTCTCCTTGCGAGGTGCAGCAGCAAGCTCCATGCTTACAGACTTTCCTGCGGGGCCCAGGGGCTCCAGCATCACGCAGGCAGGCACGCTGCACCCAGGTTTAGAGCTTCCTGCCGTCACAGACACTGGTCTTGCGGCATTCACAAAATCTTACAGTGTACTATTTTTATTATTTACCCTTTGCAGCTTGCATCATTACAGATGTAACTGTGCACTGAGGACCTTTTCCCTCACTGGAGATTTTAGTAGCTGTGCCTGTGTGGGCTGGTGACATTTTCTGAACCTGTTTACACCTTAATCAGAAGTGTACTCATGACTGCTATTCACTGAACTGTTTTCTACTTCTTTTTTTTTTTTTTTTTTTTTTTAATTTAAAAGATGTGATCAAGTTCATTATTGAGATACACAGTTTCTGCTCCAAATCTCACCAAAGTCGGTGGCAGGTCACTGATGTTAGTAGGCTTCGGGTCAGACCCCTGATCTTTTTTAAAATCATTTTTCCTTCAAAGCATTTTGAGCCACAGAACAGTTGTAACTTTGGTGTGTTGTACAGAATACGCTTCAGAGAGCCTACTTCAAAATTCCCGCATTAAGGAGCTGCTCAGTGTCTGCAATCCTTTGGTGTGATCAGAAAGAAAAGGAGCATATGAAGAAATCCAAAGATAAACTAGAAAAGATGGCACAGCAAGAGGTCAAAGGTGTTTAAGGATTCCCTTTGAGAAGCAGTGACATCTAAAGGGGTGAAGGTAAAAGAAGACATAAAGAAAGAAGGTCAATGTTGACTGTAAAAGAGATATGAGGAGTTCCCTATTGTGATATCAAAGTGCTTTTGTGAATCAGAGTAATGTGAACAGTCAGAAAGAATGATACCATGGAAGTCGCAATGTTTTTAATCAGCCTGTAACTTAATACACTCATCAAGGTATATAAATGAAAATATTTTTAAAAATGTACTTCCTGTTTTCACAGCCCTTTAAATATTTTTGTATGAAATGTAACAGCTGTGGTTAATGGCTCTGGAAAATGAAGTTCTGTTTCCATAGAACACCAGTAAAATATACATCCTTTCCAGGTGGAGAGAGATTAATTCAGTTGCCTGCTCATTCATTTTTAACTGTTCTGATGAGACTGCCAAAGAAATTTCCATTTGTGGTGATGATTTTGAAAAGTTAGTATTTGCTGATTAAACCAAATTATTTCCCAAAGGCCATCCCATGGCCACTAAGATCTGATGCAAAAATACGCAATTCAGGCATCAGGAAAGACTGGAGAAGCACCAGTCTGGGCAACAAATTTGCTGGAAGATGCATCTTTTAAAGTATGTGCCTACCATCCATGATCTGCAGCACAAATGCCATGCGTCATCTACTGAATCGAGGCAGCTTCAGCACAGGCTTCCTCTGAAGCCATTCTAATGGGTCAAAGAAATATTTTCTTGCCAGGCCTCGGGGTATCTCTCTACCCTGGAAACCATCATGTACCGGGGGGCTGGAAGGAGGGGCAGAGCAATGAATGTTACACCCTGTCCTTCTCAGGAAGGGGAGGGAAGCTGAGCCTGAGGTCGGAAGGAGGTGGGAAGGGCAAAACCAACAGGCCGCCGAGCCCACCTCTGAGGCAGACCCTGGCTGCAGATCCAAGACGCAGACCCGGGTCAGGCCGCGGCAGGCAGCTTTCAGGCAAACGCTGAAGGAGACGGCCGGTGCTCCCAGGGTGAGGAGAGCAGCAACGGCCATGGCGGGCCGGGGCTGGGGCGGGAGGAGGTGGGAGGAGCACAGAATCTCAGAATCATCTCGGCTGGAAAAGCCCTTGAAGATCATCCAGTCCAACCGTTAACCTACCATTGACAGTACCCAACTACACCATATCCCTCAGCGCTATGTCAACCCGACTCTTAAACACCTCCAGGGATGGGGACTCCACCAAAGCACGGTGGGGTGTTGGCCAAGGCAGAAGTCAGTTACTTCATTTTCTTAAGATCCTTAATATCCAGGTGACAATTTGTGATCGAGCACCCGGATAAAACGGCACCGATGGGGACGAGACCCCCAGCGGCTGGCGGGGACGGAACCAGCGGCTGTCGCTCTCCTCCGCGCAGAGGCAGGGCGGGGCACGGCGGGGCTGAGCCATGGGCGGGGCCGCGCCGGCGCCCTTCACCTGCCGGCGGTAGCGCCACGCCACGGGCTGGCCGGAGGGCGGTGGTGGAACAGGCGGCGGGGCGGCGAGAGCCCGAGCCCGCCCCGCCTGTGCCCCCTTCCGCCCCGCCTCGGCCTGGCCAGCGGCCTCCCCCGGCGCGGCCGTGCAGCGCCGCGACCCCCGCCCTGAGGAGCCGCCTCCCCTCAACCCGCCGCCGCCATGTCGGGCCCGCCCGGCCGCGCCGCGCTGCTGCTGCTGCTGGGGCTGCCCGGGCTCCTGCTGGCGCGGCCGCCGGGCGGCGGCGGCGGGCGGCCCCGCTACGAGCCCACCTGGGGCTCGTTGGACGCCCGGCCGCTGCCCGCCTGGTTTGACGAGGCGAAGTTTGGCGTCTTCATCCACTGGGGCGTGTTCTCGGTGCCCAGCTTCGGCAGCGAGTGGTTCTGGTGAGCTCCCGGGCCCGGGCCTGGCCCCGCGCCTGGGCCCCGCCCCGGCGGCTGCAGCGGCCTGGCCTGCCCGGCCCAGCCCGCGGGGCTCCCCGGCCGCGGCGCCCCGCAGCCCCCTCAGACCCTGGCGCCGCTGGGGCAGCTGGGAGGGTCCCACCGAAGTAGCTGCTGCGGACGGGTCGTACCGGCGATCGCAGGGGTTTGTTTGGAAAAAGCAGCTCTTGGGGCGGGCGGGATTTGGCTTGGTCTTCCCCCACCCTTAAAGTGATGGTTGGGTTTAAAGCCCCTTTGCAGCCCGACCCTGGAGCTGAGGTGTGTGGGAAGAGGTTTATTTTCACCTGAGGCTGGACAGTGAGACCACGGACTCTATGGCACCGTTTACGAAGGAAACAGAGTTTGATGTGCTTCTGGTATGTCTGCCCAGCCCTAAAACTCCTGAATATGTTGGCTAACGTTAACCAAATTAAGCAGAGAGAGCTTGTAGAGCTGGAAGATGTGGTTTCCACAGCGTTGGTGACAGAGGTGGTTGGTGGAGTGGCAGAAGGAGACCACTCCAGCGCCACGGTGAAGGGATGAGTGCGGGGGCTCTCCCCAGGCCCTGTGGGGACGGGCGTTGGGGATCTCCCAGCCGCTGGAGAAGCCTTGCACAGCTCTTGCTGGAGCGCTCTGGCACCGTCTGTGGGGAGCGCAGGGGTCCATCGCTCCCTCCTTGCTTGGCAAACCGCCTGCTGTTTTCTTGTGCACATTTTGTGCTGCTGATGGTTTTTTCTTCTTTATTATTATTTATTTTTATTAAAGAGTACTTTCTACTTAAAAGAGCCTAAAGCTCTGATTTTTCAAATAATTTTAATTCAAAGGCTGAATAAAACCTTTGGTTTGTGAGTGTTCACTGGTTAAGGCCCTTTGGCTGTAAGCATTTTTTTATTACCTTCTTTCCATGCTCTACCAAATACTTCCTGTGTGAATTTGAGTGAGTCACATTATCAGTTACAATATGAAGATAACAGCAGCTCTGTGGCAGAGCTATGGTTAACCTTAAATGCAATATTCGTAAAACAAACCAACATTGATACAAACAAACCACTGTTTTCTGACAATATTTGGCCTGTTCTTTTCAGAGTTATGTTCAAGGGTTTCAGCAATTTTTTAATGTGAACTCCGTTTACTAATACATTACTTCCCTGGTGAGGGAGAAGCTGGCAGTGGGTTCAAGTCTTACTCTTGAGTGCTGTGCTCCGATAGTTGTCCGCCGATTCAGGATAAAGCGTTTGACTTTTGCTGTTCTAAAAAGACCCCAAAACACTAATGTAGTGGATGAAATTGTGTTTTATATTCCTGTAGCCTCCCATCCTTAGGCACATGTGGGTGTAGAGCTGCTTCAGTGCCTTCTGGCAGCATGTGCAGTCAGATGATTGAGGTCCTGCATTCATAGCTTCAAATGGAAGGTCATAAACTCTGATATCACCCAGGCTGCCCTCCTTCCCTCAAAGCTGCACAGCCTTGGTCAGGATGTTTCTAGAATCTAATCATGTCAGAGTAGAAGTGCTCGTGTTAGCAAACCATGTGATGAAGGGAGAGAAGCAAGGATATTACCTGTTTCTTTATGCAATTGCATACTTTAAAATCAGAGGGTTTTTTTTTTTTTTTTTTTCCCCCCAGGGTCTTTCAATGGGGAAAGCTGTCTCGGCCTCTTTCTCCTAGATTTTTTCCCTGTTGGCTGCCAGAGATCATGTTTCTTTGTGCTGAAGTCTGTTTGGGAAGGTTACAACAATATCCATACAGTTACTGTGGTCCTGCAGAATGGAGGTCAGAGTCCAGCGTGGGACAGGAGAGAGAAACCCATTTCAAACATTCAGATTCTGGCCTGCTTTATTCCTTCACTTTCAGTTTGTTTTCATTTATGTTTACATTTGCCAACAGGATTTTTGCTACTTGGCCTCATTCATAGAAAGGTGACTGCTTTCAGACCCTTTTCTCCATGAGTGTTAGCAGTCACAACGTATGTTATTGTTAGAAGGTCTCCAGCAGTAAGGCTGTTTATGCAGGAAGGACTGTTGCAGGCTGTTTCTGGCGCTCCTCTTTCATTGCTAGGGAGGGAAAGGATGGAGCAGGTGAAAATAAAGAGCGCTCTTTTGGTGATTTATGATCTCTGCCCCTGATGAGGGTGAGAGACCACTCTCAGACCACAGAGCGGAGCTCCAAGCCTTGCTGTGGACTAGACCAGTTGGAATACTGACAATACTGGTCACTGTTGTGGGGAAGCACAAGATAGAAACTGTCCCTGTCTTTGCTAGGTGGGGTGCAAAAAGAGATAATCAACTTATTTTTCCTTCTGGTTCCTAAATCTGGTGCACTGGTAGGTAGGTAGATGTGTGCCTGAGTGTTAGAACCTGTGACGAAGGTGCGTTTGTGAGTGTGTGGTTCTCCCAGAGGCAGGTTGTTGTTGGAGGACATGCATTCTAGTAGGGTGCCTTTGCTTCAGAGCCTCACGCGTGCAGCAGCTGCAGTGCCCTGCAGTCACAGCTCTCTCCTGCTCTGGGTCCGTGGGCATCTGCTCACACATCAGGTCACTCAGCTGCATTTGGAGTAGAGGACTCTGGACCAGCAGAGAGGTAAAGCTGCTGGCTTGTGTGTTTGTGGGTTGCAGGAGTTGCAGTGTGGGGGGCAGAACAGAGATGCCTGATGGCTGATGTGTGAGACTTGAGGAGGGTGAGTCATGTTAGTTCAGAAAAAGTGCATTCCTCATGCCACCTGGGCTGCTTACGTGGACTGTCTGCCTGTGCTCTCTAGTACGGTTTCAGGACTTGGGTACTGAGCAAGACTGCTATTTTTCCGTTCTCAAAGTGTAGCTGCTTTGCTTCATTGCTCCAAGTGAAATCTTGGGGCCTTTCCAAAGTGGAGTGCTTGAAAGATGTAGAGCATGGACAGAGAGGGCAGAGAGAAGGAAACCTTTGGTAATTAATACTGTTCTGAAGCAATTTGTCTTATTGCCAGTGTCATGTACCTCCAGTGCATGTGCTTCTCAGTGTGAACTCAAATAGGAGCTGACGATTTCAATTCTCTTTTCTTTATCTAAAAATACACCAGCAGATGTGTTTGCTCTACATTTTGTAGGTGGTACTGGCAGAAGGAAAAGAGAGAGCCCTATGTGAAATTCATGGAGGCAAATTACCCACCGGGGTTCAGTTATGAAGATTTTGGGCCACTGTTTACAGCAGAATTCTTTGATCCCAACCAGTGGGCAGATATTCTGAAGGCTTCAGGTGCAAAATATGTTGTCTTAACTTCAAAACATCACGAAGGTAAGTGGAAGGTTTGTGAATGTTAGTAATTGTTGCATTTCTGTCAACAGAAGAAAAATCCAGGTGACTTTCCTGCCTACTAAGAGAGAGAGAGAAAGCGAAGCAGGCTTACCTGCCCCAACGCAGCTACATAGGAAACAAACCACCCAAGAAATGTGTGTGCATTTTCCTGACTCTTACACAAAAGCTATGGCCATGAAGCTTGCATAGGAGGAAAAATAGATTGTGCTATTGTTATCTTGCTGTAGGTAAGATAGCCTGAAGCAGTGGGGGCAGCTGAGCTTCCTGCGGTAGCCATAGTTTATTTTTATTGTTGTGCAGTTTATTGCTCAGGGAACCACAAAAGTGAATTCTGTGCTGTTTAACATAAAGAGCTGCTGTGTACAGGCAGTTAACAGAGCTCTGTAGGTTTCTCCGAGGAATTCAGGAGTATGTTCCAGGAGTCAGCTTCAGAGTTAGAAGCATACACAGGGTATAGCTCTTCCTGATGCAGTGTGTAGAAGCCAAAACCTTGAACCAGGTCTGCAACTTTACAGGCATGATTGATTTTTGGCGCTGTAATTGTAAGATGCTTTGCAGAGAAATGTAAAGAAAAAGAAAGTGGTTGGAAGGAAATACGGTAGCAAAGAAAGCATAAAATGCTAAGATGCAATATGATAGTACATCTAGTGCATGATGTTGGTCTTTGGGGAGATATGGGTTCAGGACTGGCAACTCTTTCACTTGTGAATTTTAATCTCGTCTCTGACACACATAAAATCTTGATCTTGATGATGCCCATGGTGTAATTCCCAGTGATTTCAAAAGAACCATGATTCATTTAGTCTGTCCTGTAGCTGTGGGCATGAATTTTTAGTTTGTTTGTCTAGTTGATACCATTACATGGATCCAGTTCACAAAAATATTGCAAGATTTATTAGGCAATGCATATAAAGCAGTTTGAGGGTGAGAGTGCAGCTCCTGTGGCACTGGTTTAAGTCTGCAGTGCAGTAGTACTTGAAAGTGCTTGTGCCGGATTGCTGTATGTCTGAAATGTTAAATCCCTCCTGATATTTAACGCTGATATTTTAAAAGCTGTTTCAGGAGTTTTTGCACTCTGCTTATATACATGTACCGAGTAGTTGATCGAGCTGTTGTAAATGTCAAGACAAATGAAAAGTGAACATTTGCCTAAGATGTAAAGAGAAGGGAGGAGAACAGTCTTTAAATGCAAGTGACGGCTTGTGCGTTCTGCAACTGAGAAAGCATTTTTTCTTCCCAACTGTTGGATATGTATTCACAGTTCACATTTGATAGGTCAGCGACAATGTAGATGCCTTGAAAGTTGCTGTATTTTTGGTAAATTTAATTGGGACGTATGAATGGAGTGAATAATTAAGGAGAAGGAATAATTATCCTAAGCAGTACAGAACTGGAAAATATAAATGCATATGTGTATGTATAAAAAAATATATAAACATATCTGGCATGGTGTTCTGATGTTATGACAACTGTCATTGTGCATAAACAGATTATAGGCATGATTTATACCATAACAATATTATTACATATATGACTTTATTATTTTATATTTATTTTTTGCAACACACTTGCAAACTACTTTCCAAAAAGAGGAACTGTAACTTCCCCTCTTCTGCTTCGCTTTCTAATCCTTCTATTTTTCTCTTTTCAGGCTTTACTTTGTGGGGGTCCAAGTATTCTTGGAACTGGAATGCTGTTGATGTGGGACCAAAACGAGATCTTGTGGCTGAACTAGCAACATCTGTTAGAAACAGGACTGACTTGCATTTTGGGTTGTATCATTCCCTGTTTGAATGGTTTAATCCTCTCTTCCTTGAGGATGCCACCAATGTCTTTAAGACGAGAAAGTTTCCAACCAGCAAATCATTACCAGAACTCTATGAAATTGTGACCAAGTACCAACCAGAAATAATTTGGTCTGATGGGAATGGGAATGCGCCAGATACTTACTGGAACAGCACTGGTTTCTTGGCTTGGCTGTATAATGACAGGTGCATAATCATGCTGGTTTAGCTCCTTATCTGAAATTCTGCTCTGTCTAGTTTGTCTCATTTTCTGTGTATTTTGTGGAACCTGTTACCTCTACTTACTTAAACTAAATATTAATTTTCCTGAAATACAGAATCCAGGTCTTCCCTAGAACTATCAGAGCTTCCTTTAGAAAAAGACTGTTTCATATTTTTTAACCACATTTGCAGATTAATCAGTTAAGATGGTATTGACTATTCTTCTTAATCGTATTCTTCCCGTATTGTCTACTGCACAGACAAGCAGGAGAGCGGGATAATTTGAAATATGGGTGCAAAAGGATGAGAATAGGATTCCTGAAATTGCACTTAACATAATTGTAATAAATTAATAGTATAGAAGTCATCCTAAATGTTAGTTTGTGGGAGGGGTTTACACTGGCTGTGACTGTATTTCATAGAATAAAAATGATAAAATTTCTCTGTTTCCAGTCCAGTCCGGGACACAGTTGTGACCAATGACCGCTGGGGAGTTGGCAGCATCTGTACACATGGTGGCTTCTACACTTGTAGCGACCGGTATAACCCCGGGCACCTCCTGCCTCACAAGTGGGAGAACTGTATGACTATTGACAGGAGGTCGTGGGGGTACAGGAGGAATGCCCAGCTTGACGATTACCTCACAATCGAGGACTTGGTGAAGGTACAGTGGGACAAAGGAGTTGCTTGCAACTTCTGATTCTCCCAATTATTATATTATACTATATAACATTTCAATTATGTATCTATTTTTATAAAAAGTATTATTTCAATTGAATAATGAATTGATGAAATAATAAATCATTTTGTTCATTTGCAGCCTAACACTGACAGGATGGAATATCCATGTAATTCTTATTAATTTTATAGAAATGACTAAGAGAAAAATTATCTAGTAAAAATTCAGTCAGTTTCTTAGAAGCTGTTTCCCCAGTGAGTAACTGGCCAATCTGATCTGGATAGCCTCATAGTTACTTTTTCTACTAAATTTTTCTAGTAACTGCACCTCTAAGTTGATGAGAAGCAAACAGTTACAGTTTCACAGTTCCTGTTTAGGAACTCCTGATTGAAGGGGACATCTTTTTCCCCTTCTAGCTAGAAACAGTTTATGACTCTTAATAGTCCTTTTACCTTGTAGCGAGAAACTTTCCTTTCATCCCACTTAATTTAAAAAAGAAAAAACAACATGCTTATTACAGACATACAGATACACACTAAGGCATACAGCTGGTGTTAACAGAACATGGGTTCCCTTTGCTAGTCTAAGATTAGTACCTTAGAAGGATTTGAAGCTTAGGAAAACTGAATGAAAGGAAGACTGATCGATCTTTCAGGTAAATGCATTTAACTGTAAAATTCAACTGGTAAGGGGAAGATTGATTGTTATTGTTGCTTAATCTAAATCTCTTCCTAGTATTGTCCTTGCAAAAGATAATTTCAAATTGAAGTAACCTGTTTTCAGAGGCAGAAGGTTTAAATTCATTTAGTAACTTGTCTCCAGCTCCGTTCCTCAGACTTGTGCATCTCAGCCCATGATCTCTGGAGGGCAGTGTGGATGTGAACACAAATATTTAAGGACTGTAGAAGGCTGCCTCCTGTTTTACAGATGTCTCTGTAAAATAGGGAGAGCATAAAAGAGAGAAAGAAGGAAGTTTCTTCTCTCAGCTTCAGTAAAAATGAAGTGGCGTCTATTGCCTTATTCTCCTCTTGTGTAGAGAAATCACCTATCCATTCTATCGGTAAAACCCTCATGAAATTCCTGCAGAAGTTGAAATGTTAAAAAGTTGTAGGATCTGATTCTAATGTAAATTCAGTCAGGCATATTAGTGCAAAAATGTATTTCGGGCTGTTTTCTGCCACAAAAATTGACAGCAGAGCTTTGTTTTATGGGAGCTTAAAGTTTGTATTGACTGTTGGGATGACCCCCAAAGTCTAAATGTGCAGCAGTAACACAACTCGTTCAGTTCATTGTCCTGAAGCAGTATGGCAGACTTTAGGAAATTCTTCAAATGTATGATTTCATTAGCCGTAACCATATGCTCTGTGTATGTGTTTAAAAACATTTCAGCAACTTGTAGAAACAGTGTCTTGTGGAGGAAATCTCTTGATGAATGTTGGGCCCACTCACGATGGTCGCATTGCTGTTGTATTTGAGGAACGCCTGAGGCAGATGGGTGCCTGGCTGAAAGTCAACGGGGAAGCCATCTATGGAACGAAACCATGGAGAGCACAGAACGACACGGTCACACCAGATGTGTGGTAAGGCTACAGAATCAAAACGTACGCTGCGTAAAGCAGCAGCAGTGTGTGTGAAACTTTGAAGTTCTTAGTGACTTGATGCTACAGAAATCACCAGCTTAGTTTGTATGCTGTGAAGAAATTAACCCTTTCATCAGTTTAAGTAACTACACATAAAACTGTGGGTAGACAATGGGTGTTGGAGACTGTAGTTCTGGGATGATGCTGAGGCTGAAGGGAAGGTTGCAAGCATTTCCTCAGTGATCTTGTGCTTCTTAGTGTAGCTGGCAACAGAAACTATAAAGAAAAAATATAAATCCAGAAATACAAAACTTCTATGAAGTGTTTTATCTATACAAAGCAATACTTCATGTCACTGTTTAGAGAGAAAGAGGGGAGAGAAAGAAACTAGAAATCAGTCTAGTATATTTCGCATTTCTTTTTAAGGTAAAAATGCGTGGGAAGATAACAGCAATTACTTGGTCACTAAATTGAGTCAGTCTCTGGACTCTCTCCTCTGCCTTCATGCCTCATAGCTGCTGTAATGCCTTAATGATCCATCGGGGTTTTGGTCTTGACCCTCTTCTCTGCCCCAGTGGCCTTTTTACTCCTGTTCCCAGTAAGATTTGGCTATCTGGCTTTATCCTTGAAATGCTGAACTATTGACTGTTTAGTAAAACCACTTCCAAAAGCAATAAAACATTGTAACTAAATGAAGGAAGGAGGGAGGAATGTTTCAAGTGTATGCCACAAGATTTCCAAGGACATACTGTAGATAATATCTGCTGAAATTAAGTTTTTAAAAAACTAGCAGTGCAAGGTGGAAGCTTTGTTGTCGCTCATGTTCTTGTTATTTTTTTAAGTGTAATATCTGTATGTTTGTGTATAATGTGAGTTAGTGTGTTTTTTTGAATATAACCCACAATTTTCTGTTAATGATCCCCCCTGCCCTGCAAGTACCTCCTTATACAGCTAAACAGCAGTGAGTTGTTATATGCTTGCTAAAGTTACTACAGATGTTGACCTCTGAGTTCAGTTCTTTAATAAGCGTCCATTACCTCTAGTTTGTTGGAAATAATTTTCAAGGAACAGTACTTTATTAAAGGGTATACATTGTCTGAAAAGATGGTTGTGTGTGTGAAAATGTAATTGATGCTGATTTGTTTTCAAATCCATTTTTCCAGTCTGAAAAGCAGTCTATGTATCACTTCAGAAAATTTACAAGGAGAAGCTAACATGCATTTCTGTTCCCCATGTCAACCCAGGTACACTTTCAGCCCTAAAGAAGGCAAAGTCAATGCTGTCTTCCTTAACTGGCCAGTTTCCGGGACTCTGGAACTTGGTGAGCCACAGGCTAAGCTTGGAGAAACACAGGTAAAAGACAGCATGCCCCTACTCCCCCTTTCCCCTCTAGAACAGTGAGACTTTTCAGACACAGTGCAAGAAATGAAGATGCTCTGAAGGAAAACACCTCTAGGATTTGTCATGTTCCATTGTTTATTTTAGTTTCTGGTGTCTTTGGGAATGCATAGCTCTTGGGACAGAGTGTTGGAAGAGACCCAGCGAAATGTTTGGTTTTGTTCTGGGACCTCCCTGTCATAGTCCTCCCAGTGGGATGTTTCTTCTCCAGCAAATAAAGATAGACTGAGTTGTTGCTGGGATATGTTTTAGCTTGCAAACTAAAGATCACAAAAAGAGGCCAAGTAGCAGGGGGAGAAAAACTGCCGCTCCTCTTGTTTCCTGTGTAGCTTCTTAACTCAGCATGACCTTTATAAATGGCCATCCTCATGACACTGGTGATACTGGAATTGCTGTAATGGTACAGTAGTTTCAAGTCAAAGCCGTGTGCAAAGGGAAAGCACACAGAGGTTTTTGCTGCCTGGGGAGGCTAAATAGTAAGTCAGTGCAACCCTAGATGTGTCTATTACAGCAGGTGGTGTTCAGAAGTTGAGGACACTGGTGTCACACCTACACTAGTGAGTAGCATACCCCGGTGGAAGCAGGTTTATAGAGCAGAACAGCTGGTGCTCAGGACTGGCTATCAACACCGTGCATTTAAGGTGGGGATTCACTTTGGCTTAGCTCTGTTCTGCTCTCGTGCATTGGATGTCCACTAGCTGCTGAAATGCATTAAGGGTGCTTCTGGACTGCCTCTTCTGATCCAGTTCTATATGAAGATAATCTACTTGGTGCTAAGACAGCTCTGTGATAAGGAAGAAAGAGTAATTTCAGAAGTGATGTAGCTGCACCTTGAATTTTGGAGAGGCATCTGGACTGTATATGCACAAGAGAGTAACATTCCTCAGCGGTAGAGACTGGTCTTTCCACTGCTTTCCGCATTTCACCAGCTGGCGTAAGAGTCTCACCATAAAACCTATTTGTGTGTTTTTAGCGGAGGGGTTCTTCAGGTCAGCTTTGTTTGAGATATCTGGCTGTGCTCTGTAAGAAACACTGATGTCCATTCAAGTCTACAAGTTTCCCCAAGGGAAACTGACATTTCAGAAGTAGTTGATACAAAGCTGTGTACTGCAGCACCCAGATCCCTGCTTAGTTTCAGATCCCACCCCAAATACTTCTGAAAAGTATTTCTTTACCTTTTACAGCCCTAACTACTTCTCACTAGCTTTATTACTTACACATGATCTACAAGTATTTTTTTATTTTAATAATTATCATTCATTTGGTTGGCAAGGGGCATTTAAGGCTAATTGGACAGTAAGGTAACTATGGATCAGCACTTCTTTTGTCACTGTTGCAACCCTATGCACTTGGAAAAGGTGCTGTTCTAATTACAGTGTATGTTTCTACCTCAGGTGGAGCTGGTTGGCTACAAGGAACTGCTGAAATGGGTTGCACTGGGAGAAAAGGGAATCGTCATAGCTCTACCTCAGTTAACTCCTAAGCAATTGCCATGTCAGTGGGGCTGGACTTTACAACTGACTGACATAAACTGAGCCACACCCTGCTGGAGCCGTGGCTAGGAGGGAATGCTGGTGCTTTGCCCAGTTTCTCATCACTGGTTTCTAACTCTTACTTGCTTGACTGAGAAACATCAATAATTACACTTATTGGATGGAACGGAATGAACCTCATATGAAATCTAGCACTAGATAGTTGAGTTTCTGCATACCATTTGTTTCTTTGCATCTACCTTGACTCTCCGCTTTTTTTAGTCAGTTTCTTGCCAAGTTATGTGAAGGAACAGGGGGAGAAAAACACAGGGACTGGATTTTTAAAGCCATAAGAAATAACAAAGCCAGCTCAAGCCAGCATTCAAATGCACGTAAATCAGTTGTATACCTTCTTTAATGCAAGGAATTGAACTTCTACAAAACTGTACAGTAAAAACTGAGAGAAAAGAATAAACTTGTTGCACACAACTGGAAAAACTGGCAGTTTCAGCTGCGTAGGGGAATGCATCTGCAAGAACAGTCCTGAGGGTTAGGAATTCATCACAAATGCATGGAGGCAAGGTATATGTACATCTTCATTTCTTATCCTGAAAAATCAGTAATTTTACATGTTCCTACTCTTGAGTAATTCTACCCTTTATTGGGACACAAGTAAAGTGGGAGGGTTTTTTGCTGTTTTGTATAATTTTACATGGTTAAAGCTGACTCTTGTTTGCAGCCACTGTTTTTACACAGTTACCAGGGTGCCTTCTGTGGACTATTAAACAAAACATACATTCACTGACTAACTTATTTTAAAAAAAGAAATAATCAGGAGTTGCTAGGGATCTTCAACTTTGGCAGAGACACAACATTTTAAGCAGAGGGTAGATTGCATCCAGCTTGAAAAATTCCCAAACTCATCATGTGTCAGGATGTGAAGGGACAGACCTGCACTGTGAAGTTTGCAGAGAGGGGGAGGTAGAGGATACAAAAAACATTGTTTCGTGTAACCACTAAAGGCTTATTTTTTCTGAGTAACACTAAGAAGTGCAAAACTATTGCTGTGTAAGCTAAATTTACTCTTTCAGCTATGTCAGGATTAAGTGATGGGCCCAATGAAGTTATTACCTTTCCTGCTAGTAATGTTAATACACAAACAAAACTTTACATTAAAATATTTTATTACAATACAGACAATTGGGCTCAAAATTAATACAAATTAAGATAAAATATTTACAAGTTAATGTGTACAGTGTAGCTGTCTGAACAGCATAAACGAGAACTTCTAAAAATCCACATTCCTTTAGTATTAAGTAACAGAGAGAGCACCCCCCCCCAGCTTGTTCAAGAGGAACATGCATCAGTTGGCAAAGGCTTTCTGAAAAATGAGAGATTCTTTGAAATAAGATTTGTAAAATTAAGGGAGAAAAAAAAAAGTTTTCCTTTACAAAAAGAAAAATTTGGGAGGCAAGAGAGGCCTTCATTCTGGTACTTTGTGCTATTCTTAGATCACTAGCATTTTTCCAAAACTTACACACCCCAGGCAAATAAGTGTTTTTTTTGGTAACGTTGTAATACTGCCACCACATGCCATAAAAATAATCAAATGAATTATGGAAGAGTTTAACCACTTTTTTAATAGAAAAGTCTTTACATACAATGATTCTTTCAACAAGAATAGGTGTTTGAAACAGAATTCTATTAGAACAAATATGGGCTCACTCCCCCTTTTTTCAGAACGGTCTTTTTGCTGGTCTACCACTCCTACACCATTATAAAATTAACCCAAGTCTCATCAGTAGTCACAAGGGATTTGTTATAAATACAAGATCTATTTCTATAAATGTGCAGTTCATTTCTCTAGTTGCTGAGGGGTACTAAAAGCTTCATAAACATTAGCAGCAAAATCTTTCACTTGTTCCATCATCAACAGGTCCTGGAAGAAATTTAAAGAATAAATTTGCTTAATCACACATCCACCACTATTCTGGTTTTGCTGCAGTACATAAGTCATCATGAAATGAGCACCCAGCACTCCCACAGAGATATAACTCAAACTTCTTGCTTTAGAAAGGTTTATGAGCAGAGCTGTAAGTAGAACCAAGTTAAGAAACCTTCTTGTGCTCCTGCAGTTTAGCAGAGGGAAGAGGTTCTAGAAAAATAACATTTTTGGAAGATACAAATTTACAAAACTTACAAGTTATGTTTAAGTTACCCCAATTGTTTCTAATTTTTTTTTTTAAAAGCCACTGAAATTAAACAGAATGAAGTATGTTATTAAAAAGAAATATACAACATTCATTTCAAATTTTTTCTTGGGATATTTTAAATAAGCAAGATTCTTACCTGAACAAAGTGACTGGGTGTTTCACTGCATACTGAATGGATCTGTCCATTTATGATTGGAATTATCTTGGCTAAAGGAAGACTGACACTGGAAAGACTAGAAAAGAACAAAAGATATTGACCTAGACCTGCTCTGACATTAGTAACGCCACTAAATTTATTACAATTCTAAGTTATTACTACTTCAAAAGTAAGAGTTGAAAGACTACAAACTAAAATGTACAGCTGAAGTTTTTTTCCCTATCAAGTCTTTCATTTAATATAGAGAAGTACCAAAGCAAGTGTCCGTTGGTGTTCCTGTTACACGCACTTTCAAACTTGCTTCTCACACAAGAGGAATACAGTTTAGCCAGAGTCTTTACATGTGTGTATACGTAAACAGTTGTTAGAAGTGCCGGTCTACAATCTCACACTATTTCAAACTCTAAGCCAGGCTTAGGATAGACAGCCAAGCTACAGCCTTTGGGATATTTTAAGTGACCTAAATAGTATACATTTAAATAAAAACAGTACTCTGAGAGTTATTAAAATAAACATATATAAACCCAGTTGTTATTTAAGGTTTTCATTCTAATATTTTAGAAATCGTATTTTAAGGATTTGAACTCAGCTTTTGGATTTGTAACACTCTCACTGCACTGTTTAAAACCAGAGCTAACTTCAGAATGAAAGCTATTTTTAAACAGTGTTCTAGGAAGAGGCAGAAGATCTGGAATGTTAGTATCTTTTTTTCCAGCATACCTGCAAAGAACCTAAAGCTCTGCAGGTGCTTTGGCTACGTGTATTTGGAGAGTCACAGTACTGGCCACCTTCCTTGAGAACTGCAGTAACCGCCAGTCAGAGACCGGGGCGGACAGAGCTCCCTGCAGGGGAACACCCTCTTGCTCACGGCCTCAGTCACCACCAGTGGGGTAAAGCCTCCTTAGCTAGAAAGGCAGTCTGCTTGTACAGTGTTCAGGCAAGAAGTGGAAGGGATAGGTCTTCCGATTTCTACTTTTAGATCTGCAGGTGATGGTGGGAGATACCTCACATAAATTCTAGCAATTTTACGGGTGGGAAGAAACACGCAGTAAGAAGAAACTCCTGGCTGTCTACTTGACTTCAGTGAGTAGACTGCATTTATTCTTGAAGAGCAAGAAGCACAATTATTTCCAGCATGAGAACTTCAAGTAGACAAGAAAATCAATAGCCTTTTTTTGAATTCACTGTGAACTGAAAGCATTATTCACATGAGAACCACAACAAAAGAAAACAAATACCTATGTACAGAGCCACTCTGAGAAAGGTCCTGTTCAGTGGGTCGAAAAAACTCTGCCATATTGTCCAGCAGTCGACTGAATCCTCTATTTAAACATGTGCTCAATACTGTACTGAAGTCTGGACTGAAAAAAAAAGAAAAGAAGGTTTGATTCCTGGGATTTATTTTCTCAAACTAAAAAACCCTGCAAGTATTCAGTGCTACAGATGTCCCTCCCGTAAGGGAAGATGTATGACCCAGACAAGAGGCCATTAGTTTAGCCACCTCAAGAAAGACCAGCTCCCCAACAACTCCACAGCAAACCGATCAACAACCTAAACTCTACCCTAAGATTATTAGAACCCAGATAAATCTAAAGTGTTCCTCACTTCTCTTTCCTAGTAATAACATAGAAGGGACTTATCCTTAAAATGCCCCAGATCTCTAGCAGCTAAATTGTAAGAGTAGTGTGGCATTTGGCTCAATTCCCTCATATTCAATGTTTACTATAGAAGCCTCACTACTCTACTATAGTAGCTCTCTGGTAAAAGGATGCATACAACCACTCTCAAAACCATGCATTAAAAATAAATTCTGATAAGCCAAAACTGGTGTTTCATTTTATCAAAGCAAGTAAATCCAGTAAGATTACTCTCGATTTACCCTGCTTTAGCAGAAGAGAAGTACTCCTCTGTTCCTGCATAACTACAGAAAAGGTGAGGAAGAGACTGGAAAGGACACCCTGGTCATCTCCTTAAGACAGGATTATTTCTTATAAATAAGTTTCAGAGCTCTCAAATTTTGAAAATCACAGCCTACAATTAATGAATATAAAAACTGAATGCAGCAGAGTGGTTACATTTCACACATGAAATTTAACAGGTTTTTTACATGAAAGTAGTTGTCTTACATAAACAATAGTTGTTGGGAGAAGTTTAGTATGAATACAGGGTATTTCTTTATACCTTTCTAGCATATCTCTAGTTTCATTAAGTAATTTAATTGTAGCAACGTCTCTTTCTGTGAGTCCAAAGGCCTAAAAAAAGCAAAGACAGACACTATTTAGTAAGAAATCCATTGGCAACCGTAAAAATAAGAGTAGAAATTGAGGAGTTTTGTACCATGGAATTAGGTCAAGATGTATAAGTCAAATCTATTTAGATTTAGAGAGGATTTATTGTTGTAAATCAGATTTTATATAATTTATATTCTAATTTTCCCTTTAAATGGTCTCTGTAGGATTTTTTTTTTTTTACTAAAAACAATATTAGCAGGAAATACAGACTAATTGAGTGAAGTATTTTTTCTACTTCTGACCTCCAAAACTGAAATAAACCCTGCATATCAGCTTGACTTAAAGGGATAAGCGCATGTAGCCACACCAAAGCCAAAGTTTCTTCTTTATACTAGTGTAATACCAAGTTAAGAATGAGTTTTCTCCAACCTGTGGTGTGGATGGAGACAAACACCTTTAAAAAATGTAGGAAATTACCTTAATGTTACAAATGAGATTAGATACACCTTTCTCTTGACTCCTGTTCATTTTCCAGCCCAAAGCCACAAGGGACTCCAGCACACCAGCACCTTCTTGTACATCAGCCAAGATGTGACAGCCGCCCATGATGGCTGCTGGTACACAAGTGCAAGGTAGTGCAATTTAGCTTAGGGCTGAGTCAAGCTGCACTGTGTTACAGCGTGCGTCACAGGCTAAAAGCAGTAACTGGGCTGTGCTGCTGAGCTTGGAGCTGACATTCTGAGGACAACACTTATTTCAATCAAATCTGAAGAAAGTACAACTTTACTTTGCCTTGATTAAAGAGATAAGGACACTCAATTTACGATGGAAGAGGCATCGCCATTTATTAAAGATACAGATGCCATGATACAACTAGAGGACTGTTATGTACCCTTCCCTCCCCAAAACAAACAAACAAAAAACTCAGGATGAAGAAATGTAAATGAAAGAAATTGAAACAAGTACCTGGGTAGCCAAGGGGTTTTCTTCATCTGGCATCAAATAATGACATAAGGGAGAGTAAGGTGCAATCTGATCTGAATCTTTATGTTCCACTACTTCCCTGATATCTTTAAGTTTCTGTTCCAGCTCCAGAAGAGATAGGGTGTGCTTAAGGGAAATACTGGAAAGGAAAAAAAAAAAAGACTGCAGTCTTGATTGCAAAATGAATAACAATGCTTTGTTCTTCTACTGATAACACGTTCACAAGTCTGCTGTAGCAGATCCCAGTCTGCTATATTGGTTTGCACTGGCAGACATAGCCTGCTATAATAAAAACATTGTTTTGGAAAAAGTCAGTACGCCTTCCTTTTTTAAAATTCTAATAAAACTCATTGTTTTGGGAACAGTCATCATAATAAAGATTAAAATCTAACCACAGAGAAATAGAGGCTCTTACCTTCCAAAAACTTTATGCACAGCTTGTTTAACAATAGTTATTAGTTCAGTCAGTCCTAGAACAAGAAAAGTGTCAAAGTTATTCTCATGATTTGCTCAAGTCTAGAAAAAAGTAGTGTTTTGTTAAGTGTAGTTAGCTTATAATAAGCATCATACCGTCTCCTAAAAGGTGCTGAATACTTGATAAATATTGCTGCTGAACTTCAGGGGGAGCTAGTGGTGTCTGTGGGTGAAAAACAATGAACAGTTCTGTGACATGGCAACAGTAGAGAACAATGCACAAAATTTCAAACCTGTTGCGACCAACTTCATCTTTATAATACCCTACAGCAGATGGATTCCCCCGTTCTCACATAACTCTATAGCTTCTGACTGTCTTCCTGCCATCAACCCATAGATCTTCCATAAGTCCTCTGGCATTCTTCTCTTCAATGCTATACAGATCTCTCTTCCATTTTCAGTGGCACAGAAAAATCTTGCACTTTTCATTCATGTATAGTTAAGTCTCTTAAAACTGCATTGCAGATGAAACTAGACCCTCCGTCACCCCAAAAATTAAACCTAGTGGAATGGGATATTTATGCTCAACCCTAACAAAAATCTATCTGAGAGAAAAGAAGCTTTCAAGAACTGAGACAGGATCCCAATTTGCTCCGGTGGAGTGCCTCAGAGTTGGCCCTGTCAACCCACTTCTCTACTGGAAAAATATCAGAAAGGAAACATTTCTAGTCCAAACTCAACTTGCCCTTTTAAAAAAACTTTTTCAGGTTTTACAAAATGAAGCACAACCTCCATCAACCCTGGCCTCCCTAATGAAAGCTTTTCTTGGATCTGCCTTGACATGCTGTTCCTTGACTCTCAGCAGGAGCTATCACAGGGGCCATACGACAACTAATCAAAGTTTGTATCCATTATTTTAGATGAGCCATCCAACAATTTGCGGATCTTACTCTGTACAACGGGTACTTGCTTACTATGGGATTGGTTTATTTTTATTGAGCAGTGACAGATAAACTACATAAACAAAAAACAAGTCTTCTACCTTGCTTGGCCCCACCAACAGACATTTAAGGTAGACGGCCACCTGGTGTTAAATAGTCAAAATTTCAAAGACAACATTTTCTTCTTTAAGCCTAGGGAAAATTTAACTGGGGGAATTAATCTGTGCTAGAGAGACCTAAGCATTTATATCCATTTGCATACATATCTTGGATCATTCACACAGTATTACTGTTATAAAAAAAATTAAAGCAAAAAAATTATTTTCTGTTAGTGTTCAGATATGAAGTAACCTTCCTTAAGCAATACAAATGCGGACAAAAGGTATTCTTCAATATTGCTAGCATTTTGTTAAGAAACAGTATCATCAAATCATCCAAATTTAGAGGCTATTAAAACACATCAATATACTTCCAGTAATGCTTCCACATCTCCCACTCTTATAAGAGCTCTTGGTTTCATTCCAATATTCCTAAGGTATGCCCTTTTTATCTCTCACTAAATAATCTTTTCACTTTCAAGAAAGTGAAAGTTTTACCTTTGAAATAAAACAAGAAACTTACTGTGCCGTTTTTGCAGAGTGCAGCATTATCTAGGTAGATGTAACCGCCAATAATATTTAACTGGACTCGCAAAAGAACCACTAGCATACAGGTACTATATACAGCTACAATGCTTCTTGTGAAACCTTGAAAAGAGACAATAAAATAACTTCAAAGTCAAAGAAGTAAGGGTGAGCCAAGGAGGGAGAGTGCTCTCCAAGACTCAAGAAGTGCTGATGATTTTTAAATACACAGCCACTCTTCTCTCATTGGTTGTCATAATACACGTTTTCACAACACATATCCAAGATGGTCACGAGTCTAATATGTGCTGGAACTACATCTAAAGTGTCCCGTTTAAAGTCCTCTATTAATATAATTTTGCACATTACACAAGTTATTTTGGGAAAAAAATAAAAATTATACAAGTAGCTCCAGAAGGAAAATGGATGTACTGTCAAATCATCTTTCTTCACTAGGCCAGGAAACACACAGTATGTTAGCCCTCGTCATGCAACTAGGACACAGAAAGTGTAACAGTAGCTTGGGAAAAAAATTACCTAAGGCAGGAGCAGCTAGTATCTAAAGAAAGAAAATGAAAATGAGCATCAACTACCAGCCACTAGGCAACAGAGGATGTGTGGAAGAAGTGACATGAATAAATATGGATGAGTGCTGAGTAGCAAGAACATGGGAACAAAGGAGCTGGATCAAAAGTAGGATCTGTAAAGGTGTTGTGAAAAGGAGAAACAAAACCAGAAGGAAGGAAGGACAAAACCAGGGAGGTGGTGGGGATAACAAATGGTACTAAGGAATCAAAAGCAGTAAAAAAAAGCTCAGTAGTATTTCACTGCATAATTATCTGACTATCCTTCCTTCCTTTCCACTGCTTCCATCAGCTGATAAATAAAAAGATGAACCAGAGGGTTGGTTCTTAACCACTTCTATGGTGGTTCTCTCAAACAGGCTTGAAAAGAGGAAATTGCTGGTCATGTAAGGGCCGGCCTACATTTCCGATTGATGTTTTCTGTTAGGTTCAGTGTAGAACTTGCTGAAAAACTAGTTCAATTTTTATGTGATGACGCAGAAAGTTCTCACAAAGTTTTCTTGAGCAGGGTAACATGAAGGCCAATAAAGCTCTTCACGTTTGTCTCTGGGCTTCTACCTTTCCTTGGGGCTATGAAAAATTCCTTCATGAGGAGCTTTTGGGAGGGGAGGCAGGGAGGAGGTTTGCCATGTAGTTTGTTACACTATCTTCATATCTACTGAAACAACAACGCAGTGTGAAGTGTGCATTTTAAACGGTGTGAAAGTCATTTTAAATTTATGCTAAATATTATGCAGATGGAATCTTTTATTTCCACTTACTTATTATCTTTAAATCCTCCCATATTTCTAACTTGTTTGCTGGCCTGTGGGAAAAATAAATGGAAATATTAAACATTTAAAAGTATATTGTCCTTGGAAATTAATAAATATGTTCAACAAAATAGCAGTGCTCTAAGGCGAGCTCACTGAGCTACTGTAATTATTCAGGTCGGATTCATGTCTACATTGATTTGCCTTGTTCAGTTAAGTGGCATATAAACAATACACTATGAAGTCACAGAAAAGATATTCAAACTTTAATGTATAAATATAGTATTTAGTGATGTCAATTATACACTTATATTATCAATTTTGCGTTACAATGCTAAGCAGTCAGAAAAAGCCCACCGATGGTACGAAGCGGTCTTTTCTAGGACCTCGATCCTCTATAAACTTAATGTAGACCCTCAGTTCAGTAGGGCTTCCTGTACCCACCTGTGCATAATAAGCACAGGATCAGAATTTCTATATCCTACTTTCTTGCAAGATTTACCATTGCCTGATGCGGTTTTGAAGTTCAGGTTTGATCATCAGAAACCAAAAAGATCATGGCCATTTGTGGATAAGAAGTCTTGTGCCATCCACCCAAACACAAGTTGATCTTTTTTTATTGAGGCATGTTTACTTTTTTGACCTGACCAATCCCTAAAATTTTATATATTCTGCAGTCAAAAGAGCAAGACTGTAGATTGCATAGATACACCTGAACTGCCTAAGGTACGTTGCACATTTACAACTCCTATCCAGAAGTAACGTTAGCAACATAGCAGCAGTAGCAGAGATAAGAGCAGGCTAACCATCCAAAAAGTTTCATCAGCCATTCTTGCCTGTTAAGCACTGTCAGTAAAGAATGGCTACTGTATCTCTATTGTGGAAGAAATATATTGTGGAAGTCACTCAGAGAAACATTTGGTAATTTCTTTGGATTGGAATTAACACTTAAATATTTAGGGCATAGTTCAGATTAACCTAGACTTTACAGTAACCTAGTTTATAAAAATAATACACTTTTCACAGAAATCATCTCTCTTTACAGGCACAACATGTGCACTTTGGCATTAGTTTGACCATTGTATCACTTAAATAAACAATGAATTTTTAAGCTCGCTGCTATTAAATAATGCAAATTAAGTGATATAATAAACTATTAAGTCTACAACTCCCAAAAAAGTAGAGACAGATTAAGGAAAGGATAGTTGGAAGAGATACAAGGATCCATGGCACATACAAAAACAGTTTACTTCTCATTTTGCAAGCTAAATCAACAGTTTTAAAAGCTATTCTAAAGCAAAACAAAGACTGTTAAGAAAATACAGTAATATTTCTATGGATAAAACACACAACAGGACTCAAAGACATATTGTTACTTATGAGTGGTAAGTTTTCCATGCCAACTGAAGAGAAAGAGAAGCCAATACATCAATGTCAGCCAACTACATTTGCACCTATTATGTCAAAACATTTTCTAGAGCTCATGCTTACAGTTCTTCCTCACAATGTAAGGCAACAGCCAGGTAACAGTTTAAGTCTGCAAGCATTAAGCCTAACAGTGGAAATAGATTTTTCAGTCTTCATCTGCTGCAATTTACTAAGACCCAGATGCTACTCAAAACTCAACTTTTATTTCACTTTTATTTATTTGGAAAACCATTACCTGCTCTGGAAGCAAAAAGCAATGCAAACAAAAAACCAGAGGTTTGGAATAAAGCCAAGTGCTGAATAGGTGGGAGATACACAACTTCCACAAGTCTACAGCAGCAGGTACTTCACCTCATCTCAGTCACATTGCTTTGAAAAGAGGAGGACAGGCAGCAAGAACATATGTGGTCTTGTATGCCACTCCCTCTTTAAAAGTTTCTCTGGAAGACTGAAGACCTCAACCTGCTTACACCCGCAACCTACCACTGGCCGCCCCAAATTACCAAAACAATGTAAAAAAGGTTTGAATCAAGGAAGTGAATGGACTTAAAGTTAAAGGAGTTTACCTAAGCCATTAATGGGATCTATACCATATTATAGGTTATGTAAAAAAAATAATACATCTTCAGGAACATTAAGAAAGGTAAATCTCCACATCTACTCTTTTGTATATTCAATGACAGCACTCAAAGGTCTGGAGCCATTTGATTCATTTTCTCACGTGGTAGTTGAAAGAAAACAAATCTATACCTCCATGTGTAGCACAAGAATGCAGAGCTTCTTCAAAGACTCACTTCAAAGTGGAATGAGCCCTGATGGCTCACTCCATGATCCATGCCTTCCCAAGCCCTTCTCTACATTGTCAGTTCAAAAAGTTCAAGCATCTAGCTACAACTTCTTCAGCATAAGTCAAAAAAGGAAGCATTAAGGCACAAACTCCACTGTAGGATACACCCTAAATGGACATCCATGCTTCCAGGACATTGCATGTAACCAGCATTTAAAAAAAGAAAATTTGTTTTCAGAAACACATAATAATATCGAAAAGTCTCATCTCCATTTTCACTGGGATTACTGGAATTTGGAAGCGTGTCACCATAGTCATAAACTGCTTCAACTAGTCAAACAAGTTAGAGACACCAGATATATTTTGATAGAAGAATGCATGCTACAGAGGACAAACTAAGGCACTGTATGTCCCAACCACTGAATAAAGGATTACAGGCCTTTGTAGACTATTTTGCTGCACAGTCCAGAAGACAAATCTGGTGATCCACAAGATCTTTTTCCTTCAGGTTAATTTTTCACTGAGTAAAACTCTTACTATGGCAAATATATTAAACATTCCATTAAAATTAACTTTTCCTAATTTCTTGTTATTTGGGGTAAATAATACTCAATTACAATTGCAAATTCTCAGATAATCCATTATAAAAACATTTTTCAGGCTGTAATTCCCACTTTAAATACTACATTCTGTTGCCTTGTGGGAGTTTGACTGAAAAGATACAATGATTGCATAGGTAATTATTAAATGCTATACAGCTGAAGTTATAGCTATATAAATAAGCTAGTGGGAGGTAAACTAGAAAGGCAGCCTAGAGTGAGCCGGTGTTAACTGCCTACGTAACACACTTACTCCATGCCAAATGCCAAGCATCATACTCTACTTTTAAGGTATGCTATTACATGCTTTATGTATTTAAAAATATGCTATTTGTTCCTGAAGTTATAAGGAAAGCAAAGGTGTTTTCTGACAGGGAAGCATCCCTCTTAATGTATGACATGCCCCTATTTGTTCTGCTTCAAAAAAGAAATAAAAAACCCAAACAACTTCTTATAGCTTACATCCATTTGCAATCTCATCTTGGATGCTTTCCACTACTATTCATGTCTGACCCTGGTAAGATTACATAGACATTTTTACAAACACAGTATCAACAACTCAGTCAAGATACTGTGTCCTGTTTAAGAGAGGACTAGACCCTCTAAGTACTTTTATCTGCCTATCTTATAAGCACTTCAATAAAAACCATGGCTCTCACTGAAGCATCTTAAAGGAACTATTATTTCTTGTACTGTTTGGAAAATGCCAGCCATACCTATCAAAATACATCTAATACAACACAAAATATTTCAATAGTGATTTCAAAATACTTTAAGACTAGTGACTCAATGGGACACAGAAACAAAATCCCGCATGCTTTCTACATTATAAATATATCATTTGAAAAAAACTCTTATCTTGTGATCAAAACAAGTGATCTTTAACACAATTAACAAAACAGTCTTACCTATTTTTAAGAAGAGATGTGAGACTCTCAGAATTTAACTGATGCATTAAAGCATCCCTCAATGTTGGAAGCATTGACAGCACTGTTATTGAAAGAAAAAAGAAAAAAATCTGTCAACATAAAAATCATCACAAACCTATCCCCTGCTCTCACTGAGTAGCTGCTATACAACGTAAATCCCATTGCTCAAGAGGCAAAGCTGGGAGAACAAACAAAATAGGAAACCCTGGGAGCACTCAGAAGGGCAGTTGCCTGCATGCCTCTTACGAGCTTGGGCACAGTGCTGCCCTTACGTGGCTACATGTCTTTGTTGGCTCCAGCTGCAGATGTGTACTCTCAGCTTGTGTATGTGCAGATACATGCCTTCAACTCCCCAGAATAAAGTCTGGCGAAAATCTACACTGTTGCATTTCTCCAAATGAGGAGGAAAAGCTCTGAGGTTTGTTTTTATCCTGACGAGAGATCCAAAGAAAGATGAGTTTTTAAAAAAACCAAGAAAGCTGTTGGGAAAAAATCCTTTACTTTCAGAATATTCAATGTCCAATCTGCTGTTATACGATGGGAACAGGAAATGGACATGCACAGAACATAATAAATACTAAGAACAAAATATGAAAAATCTTGACAACAGTGCACGCTGCCAGACAGAAGGTACTTTGTACAATGAAAGGCAAAGGAAAATTAAGTCCTTTCAGTAAAATCCATCCCAGCACTACAAAATGGAAAAAGATGAAAATACCACGGTATTTCACGTCAGGGTAAACACAGCGCACCAAAAGCATCTGCAGCCACCCAAGAAGCTATTACAAATTTCAACAGGAGAAGAAAATGCTGCCCAATTTGTTTCATAGAAATGGTTTTGAATGGCCCATATTTACAAGAATGACAAGGATTCTGTTAAACCCTACCCTACTATCTCCTCTGCAGAAATCCAAAGACCAGTGCTGTAATATAAACACTTCCACTTTCTGCACCCCAGCTAGTGAGATACCTTTTAATTGTTCAAATGTAGGGAACTAATGGACTGACGTGCACCTTACCAGTAAGTAAAAATTACCCACCAAGCTCTGTGTAGCTTACTAACAATGTGCTACAGTAAAATAATCCTGCTGTAAATTCAGTATTGTTTGAATCTTGGTGCTGTTTCATACCTCAATACAACATGCAGTTTAGGGCAATACACAAAAGAGTCTTGAAGTGACAAAAAATTGGAACCTGCATGTATGTTTGTATGTATTATAGATGGATATATTCAAACCAAGGGTTAAGATGACCCCTAGAAATCCCTTCAATCCTCTGTTCTGGAGATTCTGTTTTTACCACGCAAAATGACTCTATTTGTGTATTAGTATTTAATTAATATTTTGAATTCACCTACGTTTCTTATGCTTCTTCCATACTGTCAATATTTAGTATAAATCCCCAAATAATTCCACCTATCAAAACCAGTAGCTATTTCCTTATCTTACCTGTCATATTGCACGTCCTCTGATTACTTTCAAAATGATACTGCCTTCGCGCTTGGGCGATATATTCAGCTGCCTCTCGTTCTTGGATTTCTCTGATTTTCTTCTGCCCATATTTTCCCAGTAAATAGACTCCTACAGAGAGATTTTCACATTACAAGCTGCTTTAAAAATGTGACAAAGGCCCCTTCAGTCTGTTTTGATTTTAAGGGTACATAGAGGTTTTTTTGGGATATGTGAGTCTTAAGTATTTTAATACTGATTGACAAAGTAATACTCAGAAATGTTTTCAAAATTAATTAAAATGTGAAGGGTAATGAATCATTATTAAAAAAACTTTTTTGAGAAGAGATATCTTGCCTTTCAAGGAAGGCATTTTTGGTACTACTGCAATGTGAACAACTAGTACTGAAGAGAGATTGAAGCAAATATTGGGAAGAGAAAAAATGTAGGGTAACAAAAACAAATTATAAAGAAATTGAAATGCACAGGTCTGGAGATGGATGGAAATTTATTTTTTTTTAAAGGATATCACTCTAAAATTAGCAGAAGTGAAAGATAAAACTCAAGTCTTAAAAATCACATAAGCAAAAAATGTTACAGACTAACACTTCCTCCATTTGGTCCTGAAACTTGTCTGTAGGAAGAACCTTCGCTTCGGTGGGGCTTGACTGTGGCTCTCTTATTTCTAACCAGGCCTAGTTCCTACTCTCCAGTCTCACTCTTCTACCCTTGAGGATCTGATCATCCCTCATCACCCTCACTATGAATCTCTACATTTCCTCCTCTCCCAACATACATCCCTTTGAAGTTTCCCCCAACTGCTCTTCTCACACCACCAGGGGCTCAGAGATCTGTCCAGGCTGCCCCCAGCCCTCTTGTCTTTCTTCATCTCCATCTTCCTTTCTAAGCCATTCCTCAAGATACCACTACATCTTCTAAACTTATCCTCAGCACCTTTGGTCACAGCAAGCTGCTTTGCATTAACTTCTCCCCCTCCACCAAGGGCTTTTCATAACACCTCCTATGTATCACATTCATCTGCTGCCTCCTGTATGCACTGGTAGCAGCAGTTACCTATTCAGGGGCATAAACAAGCTCTTCCCATGTTCTTTCATGCAAGAAGTGGGAGGAGAAAATAAGGAAGGAACAAACACAAGCAGAAAAGACTATTATACAAGTTATCATCTTCTGTCCACTGGGGAGCAATCCCCTAAGTACTGAAACCCCTCTGCAGAATGTCAGCTCCAACTCTGTCAAGTCAATAATGATACACAGAAGAAAGAATATCAAGTCTTTATTTTTTTCTACCAAGCACTTTCGAAGGTCATAAACACAGAGCTACAAAGTTTTCTTCAAACCAAGGGTTTTACATTTCAAAGTTAATATCTGATTGAGGCATTTAACAGTTGCTGGATGCTGAAAGTTTTAAAACTGTTTTTACAAGCCCGATCCACAAAAACTAAAAAAAAAAACCCAAAAAACCCAAACTCCCCAAGATTTTGAATTCAGCTACATTTTTTAGGTCATTAAAACTTTTCAATACATTCTCCAAAACTATCATTAGTATTTCAAAAGGCTTTTCAACTTTGTGCCCCAATATTTATGGTTGAAAAAAAAATCTGGCTATTCATATCGGCATTATGTTTCCTAATAGGCAGCCACAAGCCAGACAAGTTTGGAACAACCACAGTCACTTCCATTTATTTCCCAAAAGCCTCATAAAATAAAAATGGGGAAGTCACTCTTTCTTGCTTCAGCCTTTAGGCAGCCTAACCATTTGCCATGTAGAAGATTCACCCCATTAGATGCAAACTTTAATATTATGGTTCCATATACATAAAATGCAATTTTACCACTGTAAATTGTTAACCAAAATGAGACTTCATAAATAACAATTATTTTTCTCTACAAAGTTATCAATTCTTGCTGCTAAGAATATATATTTAGAACACAACTGTCAGGGTACTGATTTTTTTTTTTCAGTTAACATACTGAAACAGCAACAATTTTTTTAGTATTAGCAAATAATTTTTGAACACAAGATTTTTCCAATCATTTTATCCCACTTCATTTTTCACATTACATTCACACATATCCAAATGACTACTTTTGTTTATTTTTTCCCCTTAAAATAAGTCCTTTAACTCCAGGTTTTGTGTCAGAGAAGTCCTAAGTATAAAAAAAACCTTCTTCCAAAACATACACAGGACACAGGCAGATACACAAACAATTCAAGAAGAATCATGTGCATGCCCTTGAGTGATATGCTGGAGTAGCACCTTTATAATTAAGATTGAGACAGCTGATTGCTTAATACTCGATTGTTAAAGCTGTGTGATTACTCTGTAATGAGAGCTGCTGTGCCCCATGAGAGTACAGAGTTGCATTAGCAGTCATCCAGGTTTAACAAGGAGTTTCCAGACAAAATACTTGTCTAAAATGATGCAACACCAGCTACTACTAGTCTTATTTCTCCCCGCCTCCCCTGAACTAAGCCATAACTTTGACCCACCACTGAGAGATGTTATTTACTCCGGTATCATCCTCATCTTTGGGAACACAATTCATTAGAGGTTAACCAAGGTAAAAGTTACACCATGCACATGGCTTAAGCAAAACCAATGAACAACAAAGAAGTTGCCTCTGTTACTAACAGCATGGCTCGTTGTCAGCTTTGTGGCAGTAAACTTCTGCCCACTGGTCACTCCTGGCTGAACTCAGAGCCTCTGCAAGTCTCCAGCTTATGATATATTTGAAGGAGCCGCCAGCCTGGCAGTCGGTCTGCCTGTGTGTTCACATGTTACTTTCGAACCACTGTGTACACTGATACATGTAGCATTAATTCAGAAGACTTGAAAACAACACACTTTGAAGAAGTCCAGGCTGAATGCATCACATGAAAACACTGTCACCCAGAGTTGGAAGCAGGACCAGAGAAAGATGCATCCCAAGAACTGTCAAGTCAAGTCAGCTAACGTGCCTGTAGGAAATTACACTGGCATTTTGAGAATCCCTGTTGTTACAAACAAGCACAGTGAACACCAACTGTTTACAACAGCTAATATAACTTGATTTTACCTCTCAGTATGGGATAGGAGGTCTGCAAAAAGTGGCAGCAGCAACATTTTACTCATGTCTAATTAGCTAAACTATTGTATAGATGGAACTTCATACTGAATCTTTCCCATATGTTCCATATAAAACCAGGAATTAAGAAAATTCAGCAATAATGAGACCACCAGAAAGATAATTTCTATGTAAACCTTTTTCTGCCTTCATTAACATGTGAACTATACAACCAACACTTCTGAATCACAGAGGGTTCAGAAACAGAGGAGTGGTACAAACTAGGACTACATTACCCAGTAACAGAACCTGCAGGTACAAGGAATCTCAATAAGGGTCTTGAACTACAATTCATTCTGCTTTAAAATTGATCTACAAAGTGAAATGTATTTATATCTGTATTGGCTGTCTGTGCTGGTTTGGGCTGGGATAGAGTTAATTTTCTTCATACTAGCTGGTACGGGCTATGCTTTGGATTTGTGCTGAAAACAGTGTTGATAGTACAGAGATGTTTTTGTATTGCTGAGCAGTGCTTACACAGAGTCAAGGCCTTTCCTGCTTCTCACCCCACCCCACTAGCAAGGATGCTGGGGGTGCACAAGAAGTTGGGAGGGGTCACAGCAGGGACAACTGACCCCAGCTGACCAAAGGGATATTCCATACCATACAGCACCCTGCTCAGCAATATAACTAGAGGGGAGGTTGGCAGAGGGGCTGCTGCTTGGGGCCTGGCTGGGCATCGGTTGGTTGGTGGTGAGCAACTGTCTTCACTTCCACCACTTGTCTTCCTTGGGTTTTATTTTTCCCCTCTGTTATTCCTCCTCCCCCTTTTCCTTACAATTTATTATTTTAATTATTTAAACTGTTTTTATCTCAACCCATGTGTTTTCTCACTTTTACCCTTCCAGTTCTCTCCCCCATCCCATGGAGCAGGGGTGTGTGGGTGTGTGTGAGTGAGTGGCTGTGTAGTGCTTAGCTGTTGGCCAGGGTTAAACTACAACACTGTCCTACAACACTGAGAACACCCAGGGTCTACAATACCCATATCCTGTGGAAGAAACAGTTTGATTCATCTGTTAACAGTGAATTGCGATAAAAGTGCTCTAATATGTCTCTGTAGCCCTCTTTGGCTGTAGCATTGTATAGTCTCTTCCCATCTAAATTTAAGTAATGGAAGTAGCTTACAGAATCTGCAGGCTCTTACATATTCATGCCAGTGGCCTCAAACAGGTAGGATATTTCTCACATCACATAACTTACGGCTTACCTCTCCCTTAGCCCTTTCCTTTCTTCACAGGTAGAACAGAGAGATGAGCAGAAGGGTGGGATAGGTAACAAGGAGGCATCAAGTTTTCAGGAAACCTCTTTATAACCTTATGTAACCTTTACCCTCACTGCCATACTTTCCTCAGGAAAAAAAAAAAGGGGGGGGAAATTTTCAGTTTTAAGAATTTTATTATGTAGAAATTGCACTGACACATAGAAGCCTGCATCCTTCCAGAACATTGATAGCTCCCTAAGTTGTGGTTTGTCCTTACGTACAAGCAAGCCCTGCATCAACTGTCATACAACTGCCCCATTATGGTTGAAAATCATATTTAAAATAGGAAGGCACCAAAGCCTTATTTTCTTGGTACCACTGAGTCCCACCAAAACCTATTTAACGCCCCTGCACTCAGTCACAAACCAAGACAACTTTCTCTGCTAAGCAGACTTCTGAACTGAAACATTCCTTCTGCAAACCAAAGGTTGCGACAGATGAAATTGAGCAATAACTCATTCACCACTGAAATCAGAACCAAACATTGCAGACACACCCTCAACTTGTTCTTCTACTGCAGTGAGAGAATTTCAACAGTGAATCATTTTGTAATATCCATTGAAATCTGCCTTCAACACTGAGCACTGAGACAGAAGCCACTTTAAGGTAAATCTACCTATCCAACAGGAACAAGTGAACATAACAATCCTTGCAGCTCCATCATGCTAGCTCTCCCTACTTTAAGTATGTCTAGTGGGTTTGATCCCAGATCACCAGCTTTTGCTCACTTGAAGAGATTTAAGTCTATTTAGTATGCAATTTACTTTATATTGCTAAAAGAAGAGACTTCTGAAGAAAGGGTCTTTGCTAAATTGAGGTCTTCTCAACCCCGCTCTATGGTTAAGGAAAGATTACGCCTATTTCAGTTGCTTTTCCCTCAATTTGAGCTCTTACTGTATCTTCATAAGCAGAAAAATCTGTTGCAGTGTTGAGATTGACAGAAATTACACTAAGCATGACAGCAACTGATAACGCACAAGGAACCCATCTCAGTAAACAGAGGAAAGGCTACTAACCGACTCAGATTTTGGTGCAGTAATTCTTCAGTAACACAACACTGATACAACATTGTATCAGTAATAATGTAGAGACTCTTCTGTCCTGTCTAACGAATCATTAAACACTCATATTAATCTCTGACCATGTGCCAGTTAAAGACTTAAAATCATTAAACCCTGTGATGTCCCGTTTTCCTTGTTACATCCTTCTTCCCAGAAAATGCACCTACAGCTCTTAAAAAAAAACAAACAGGAAAACACCACCACCAGAGAGATGTAGATTCCAGTCTCTGGTATTAAATCAGCAGATTTGGATGCTTTTCTTAAATCATTCAGCCACTTCCAAATATTCTGTCTTCAAGTAAAAGCAGCAATTTAAAGTTGCATTCTACCTTTCAACATTAGGCAGTATTTTTTTGAGGAGAGTCCGCTGTGCATCTGAGAGTTCTGATTTATTAGTGGTGGCATTACCATAGCTCCTGGAGTTATTTTAAGGTCTGATCCATAACTAACATGGAGATGGCCAAAGCACTCACAATTCAGCTGCTGAACAACTGTAGTGCAGCACTCTGCAGTAAATCCCTCCAACTCCCAGGCTGCCCTAAAATACCATCGTGCAAGTTGCAGCTGGTAGCAGCTCATGATGTTCTCCTGCTTGCAGATGCCCCGATTTACTACAGAGTCTCAAATACAAAAAAGCAATTCTCTACAGTCCGCAAATACAACACAGCCTGATAAAACAGGTATTTGATCCATGCTGCAGGCAATGACAGCACTGTTCAATATTTTCAGTCAGAAGTTGAAATGCTTGTTAGAAGAGAAACATATTGGGGTTTTTTTTGATTGGTCATACTTTAAATGACTTTATTTTAGTCCCTGATTATTCTTTTAAGCATACTTCAACCAGTCAGTAGCATTTTAGTGAAAGTGACACTGACCTGTATATAAACAGCACCAATTATAAGGAAAAAGCTGCAAATTCAGTGATATTAGGATGGCTGGAGAGTGCCGTTTATACATGATGAATTTAGGATTTCAGTCTATAAGGACTACCAAGAGCCACAAGCTCCCCAATATCTGCTTTCCCACTTGGACACTGATCCACATTTACTAGCTTATACTGGGACAACTGATGTTTTTACTATTCTCATTTGTCTGCCCACCACTCTCACAAAGGCAGTTGAAGGGGAGGGAGAACAGCTTGCAGGTTACAGGCTTGTATATTAAAGTAAATGGTGGTGGGCTGTAAGTGTGGTGGCTCAGAAACTGGTAAACAGTACATTCTGCTGTAATTGCAGAGTCAGAAAACCTGCAGGTGGAGAAGGGGTCCGACAAGTACTTCAGTAACCATCATCTAACTTACTATAGTGTATTAATTACCACTCTTTTGAAAAATGCAGAAGGAATTCATGCGAAAGGATGCAGAGGACACAACAACCAAGGCAAGTCAGAAGTATATACAATTCACCTTCACAGGAGACCTCACCTGAGTATGAGACAAACTGTACTGCAAAACCCCTGTAGCCCTCTGAATATTTGACTGTTCAGACACGTTCCAGTGGGTATAAAGACTTTCCTCAGCAACTCTGTAATATTTAATTTTGTGTCATCTGCATAAGATATAAGTACATCTGATAACTGAGCATGCAAAGGCATGGCTGTACCTTTTGAGGAGTATCTAATCTTCAGCTGCACAGATATGCACTTCATTATTAAACAGAGAGCGAGATCCAAGGTGTTCTTTTAAATCCAATACCAACTAAAAATAACCCTATAATAACTCAAGGAACAGAGGAGCCTACCAGACCATAACCACCCTACACGTTAGGCAAGAGCTTTAACGGAGAAAGAACAGCTTGAATAATTACTGTAAATCCTCCTCTCCACTAAAGTTTTGTGTCTGCATGGTTTGTATTTGACAATTCATCTCAATGCCCAAGTCATTTTTAAAACTGCAGGCTTTCAGCCTCCGTCCTAAAAATAATAATACAAACGTCACCCACATTTTGCGCGGTTAAATGCTGTTTCAGACCAATACAAAGACCTGCCGTAAGAACACCCAGGCAACTCGACTCCCTGTGTTTTAGGACTTTCAGAGACGACTCGCAGATTTTCCCCTCTGCGTAGGAGAAAAACCCCCTGCCGCCTGAGCTCTCCCAGAAGCGGTCAGCGGGTGCGTTTTGGTGTCACCAGAAAAGCGAAGGACTGCTTCAGGCCCCCGCGGAGCTCCCTGCGCAACAGCCCCCCGCCCACAGTGGCGGCACCGCCGGGCCCGCGGCACCGCCGGGCCCGTCCCGCCCGCGGCCGGTGCCGGTCCCGCCCAGGCGGCAGGGGCGGAGTGGCGGGCAGACAAGCTTTCCCACCAGCGGGGAACCCGCCTGGCCACCGGGGGCTCGTCGGGCTCAGCAGGCCGAGCACCGCCTCTGAGGGGGCCTCCCCGGCGGGAACCAGGAGCGGGAAGGCCCCATGGCCCCGAGGCCAGATCCGCGCCGAGCCCTATAATCGCCCCCCACCGCCCCGAGGCCCCGCTGCCGGGCACTCACCGCCGAGGAAGGTGCCGAGGACGAGGCATTTCTTCTTGTGCCGCTTGAGGAAACTCCAGAGGGACCGGAGCATCCTGCGCGCCCGGCCCGGCCCGGCCGCCCCTCGCCTCCCCGCGTCGGCGGAAGGGGCGGTGGTAGTGGCCCCACCCGCGGTGCCTCGCCGCCCGGCCCCCCGGAAACACCGCCCGCGCTCCGCCGGTGCCGGCCATGGAGAAGGAGGAGGAAGAGGCGGCGGCGGTGGCCTGGATGGACCAGGCCCTCGAAGTGGTCAGTGCGGGCGGTGGGCTCCCCCCAGCCGTGAGGGGGGCGGGCGGGCTCCGCTCCCCCGCGCGGGGAGAAGCCTTAGAGGAGGCCTGAGGGGAGCCCTGGGGCGGGCGGGTGGGCCGAGGCCTCCCTCGAGGCAGCGCCCAGCGGGCGGGAGAACGGCGGCTCGTTAAACCTGGCTCGTGCCTCCCGCCGGTAAGGTTGTCCTGCTGCTTGCGTCTGTCTGTCTGTCTGTCCGTCCTGCAGGCTAAAGAGGCGCTGGAGAAGGGGGAGGTTCCCGTCGGTTGCCTCCTGGTGTATGGCGGCGAGGTCATAGGGAGGGGCAGCAACGAGGTCAACGAGATGAAGGACGTGAGTTGGGGCGAGGGGGCTCCTCAGCGGAGGTGGGGGGTGGGGGGCGGCGGGCGGGTGAAGGGCCCCTCGGCAGCGGGTGAGGGGCCCCTGGCGGGCGGGCGGGCGGAAGGCCCTGCGCCGGGCTGCGGCGGCGCCCGCCCGCGACGGGGCGCGGTCAAGCGGCTTCGGCCCCCGGCCGGCGCCGTCGGGCCCCGGGAGGGCGGCGGGCGGTTTTCGGGAGAAAGCGAGCGGGTGCCGGGAGTAAGGGGATGGGAAGCAAAACGGGGCAGGTGGCAAAGTCACGGTGTGAAGTGGAGAGTGCCGTCCCTGGAAGGTGTTTGGGTTTCAGACGTGTTGTCTGAAGGCCTTTAAAGTCACCTGGGGGTTAAGAGTGAGAAAAGAGTGACCTGTGCAGCCTTTCTGTTGAAATTCTTTCCACAGAGACTCCAGAAACAGTTTACGTTGTTAGCGAGATAACATTTTCATGTTACATGATAAGGTTATCTGAAAAGTAGTGAACTGTAAATGGGAAATCCAACTCTGTGGCTTTTCTGGGAAAAAAATCCATACAAATAAAGGAACAAATAATTATCAGTCTCATTTTGGAAGAGATGGGGGAAGGAGTTGGGAAGTTGTGCAGAGTTACAGAATATGTAGAGTAACAAAATCTTGTGCCTAGTTTATGGAAAGTCTTCCTTTGACAAATTTTTTTTTTCCAAAAAATATTGCCTGTGAATTTTAGGCCTGACGCTTGCAACTTTAGCTGTCAAATTAGATCTTACATGTGCTGAGAGACCCATTAAAACCAACAGGGATTTTGTACAACTGGAAGTTTTGTATAAATGAATCTGATTCCAGGATATGGCTGTAATTTATATTAGATGCCTCATCTGAAAATATAATAAAAGATGAAAATGGGTCTTTTTAGCTAAAAAATGTAACAGTAAAGATGAATCATTATACTAATTTGTGCTACAGGACAATCCATAACGTATTAAGATAATTCTAATACAACTCAAGCCAGATGACAGAGAAGTGAGGTATCTCGAGTTACATCAGTGTAAACACTGTGGGGAAGCAGACACTTCTTAGGAAAATTGTGCCAGAGATACTAATTCTGTGTAAAAATCATGTATTAATAAACAGGCAGAACATAGCTGACGAGGCTGATAACAAAATCAGAATGAACTTAAAAATATTAGGAAAGCTTTCAGACTTTTTTGGTGTTAATATCAGGGTTGCCTGAAAGTTTGTACTTAAATCCAAGTAGCCTGCATTTTGAAAACAGTAAACTGTTAATATCTTTGAAAGCCAAGCCTTTTTTCAATTTCTGTTTAGCTCAAGTTTCAATTCTTTTGTGGCTTAATTTTCATAAATGCTTATATTATAGTGATTGGAAATGCTGGGTACTTAGTGCTTCTAAATTTTGGCTCAGATACTTAATTGCTCCATATAGTCTAAAAGAAAATGTAAGCTTGAAAGATGCACTTGGTGGGAAATGTGAATGCAGAAAATTGTTTTCAGCTTTTTCCTAACGATTTCTGGCATTATTTAGGAACAATCCGGGGGAAAAAACAACCCCTCTTGAACCATAGAGGCAGTTCCAGCAGACCTCATAAATTTGTCAAGGTCTATTTTAAAACTAATTTCTCGTCCTACCTCATATTGGAGGACTTTTCCAGAACATCATTCCTCAGATGGCTACAGAACATCTGATTTCCAGTTTTAAACTTTTTATGGTCCATTTATATCTCTCTGTTCTTGTGCCAGCATCGTCCGTTATTTTACATAGCTTGGATGTCATGATCATATTTCCTTTTGGCTTTTGTTTTTCCCTGTTTTCCCCAAGCCAGCTGTTTAATCTCCTCTCAGGAGACAGGCTTTCTTTCTGCGTTCGTTCTAATAATTCTTGTATACATCCATTCCAGCTTGGATTCATCTTTCTTGAATTCACTTAACCAAAAGTGTATACTGTATTCCAGATGGACTTTCTCTTGTGCTTTGTTTGATAACATTAATACTTCCTGTTCTCCCTGGAAGTAAGTCCACCTATCTTTTCTGGAGCTTCCTTGGTCTTTTATGCTGTTTTGTTATTCATTTGTTGTTTTGAGGGTTTTTTCCCATCTCTTAAGGCCATCCACCTCTTGAGTGACACTCCAACCCTGTCTCTTATGATGATGTATCTTATCACATGAAAGCCATCACATGGTTAGCTGTTTTCTGTGTTTCTCCAGTTAAGGCCAATGTCACAACTGAAAACATTTAAGCAAAATGATCTTTGAGCATCTTTAGTAATTAGTTCCCCCTGGACAAATATTTCCCCTTTCAATGCAACTTCTCTTCTTTGCTTGCTCACCTTACATTTCTGGTGCTATGCATTTTTTCCCAGGCTGACAAAAACGTCACTTGTTGCACTGTGCCAGATGCGGAGTAGAAGTCCAGAGAGGTGAGATTGGCATTTCTCATGCCTAGAAAAAACATTTGTCAAAGAAAGTTACTAGGTTAATTTAGTGTCAACTATCTTACTTAAATCCATGTTGTATTTTGTTTCCTTTTATACACTAGTCCTTATAGGATTGCTTTCAAAGTTTGTTATGTTGCCTTTTTTGCTGTTGAGAGTCTCCTAGATCTGTAGGTGTCAGGATTGTGTATCCTTCCTGTTTTTCATTATCATGAGTTTGTTTGCTCTGACAGGTTTCAGACATGATACTCTCCCCTGATATATTAGAAGCATTGCAGTGAGATTGGCAGCCTCACTCACAAGTTCTTTAGTATTTTTCTGATGGAGACGATCTATCAACTTAAGATTTTGCCCTTCATCCTTCTTCTATGCCCTAGGCAATTTCATAATTTTAAAGTCCTAATTCTGTATCTCATATGCTGTAATTTGTCCTTTCATATTCTTATTTTGCTTTTTGACCACCTTCTCCACATCACTTTTATTGAAAAGGTAAAATATTAATTTTGTTTTGGAGTAGTACTGTAATTACATTTGAGCTTCATCTCAAGGTCACTGTAGAAGTTCTAACTCCTTTTTCACGTGGTTTCTTTCAAGGTATTTTTACTTTTTATGTAATTTGTTTTGGAAGGTTGATGTTTGGTGATTCTTCCTTTAGCCTTTGCTTTCTGACCTCCAAGATGTAGCTTTATATTGGCTTTTTTCACTTCTTAAAAACTTTCTTCCTGCTTTTAAAAAATGATCATTTATCCAGTTAGATCTGCAGTCCTTCCCTACAAGTCTGCCATTGCTCAGGAGTCAACTTGTCACTTTGTGTCAAATCAATTCTGTCTTCTCCTGAAGTGAGTCCCTTCAACCTCTGGTCTAACTGACTGGAGTTAGGAGCAGGTAGTGTCTTCTTTATGCCCTTTTTCATTCTGTTCCTAAAGTGCTCATTTTGGCAAAAAGATTTATTGGCTGAAAGCTCTCCAATTTTTTTCAGTTTGTCTCCTGTCACCCTGCATACTTTGTTTCTGCCCCGCATGTCTATAGCAGCACACATTAATGTCAGAGATACTGTGCATACGCTGTGGAAGTTATTTGCAAAATTATTGATCGTCATCACATTCTTCTGGAAGAAGTTTCTGTTGGAAGAAGGGAGTTTATATACAGCTGTGTTTGTCTTATTTTATTTTTTTTTTAGGAGCATGGCTGTGGCATCAGCATTTCAAAATAGTTAGGCATGTCATTACTTGGATTCGTTGGGCAGTAGTGCAACAAATGTCTGTGTAAGACATTCATTTTCGACAGCCTGGCGGTACATTCACAAGCTTGTGCCAATGCTGTGTTCTCTCTGGCAGTTCTCACACTTGCTTGTTCACAGTCTTGCCTCAGACCAACCTGAAAATTTTCTTCTTTATAACACATGTGACCCTTCCCAACTAGAACCCTTTTTCTGGCATCTTTATTCCCATGTGTGATGCAATCATTCACTTCACACTAAAATGCTCTCTGTCTTAGGTCCTTTGTTGATACATGCAGACTTCTCCTCTTTGTTATCTCCTGTTGGGTCATTGTAGCATTTGTCTTTGCCCAGATCATCTTGCAAGTACAGTATGCGATAATTGAAAGTGAAGTATTGTTTGCACTCTTAAATTACTAATGAAGCTACAAGATAATATAGAACTTTGAGCTTTGGCCCCCTTTACTCTCACTTGTTAATTCTGGACCAAGATTTAGTAGGTAAGCTTTTCAGGGCAGTAATGATATCTTTATTTGCCTATAAAACATTTGCCCCAGTTTGGGGCACTATTTTAAGGCTTTGTCAAGGCTTTTTCCCCACAGATGTCAGCTTCAAATAATTTTTCCTTGGAACACCATTTACCACTCTTATCAATTCTTTTCTCCTTTCTACTCTTACCTGCTTTTGTTTTCTTGGCTTTAAAATAGTGTATAAGATTGGGCAAGTTAAAAAACAGTAAGGATTTATAGAAGCTTATGAACTGAGTCAGTGACTCAAAATGAAAATCATCATTTGTATGTTATTTTACACACAGCAAGTCAATAAAAAAGACTATCTAGTCATAGCTCAATACGAAATAGAGTCTTAACACGGACTAGAAAGTCAGTTTTTCCCCCATATCTTGTCTTTAAGAGGGACCTTTAGCAGATGCTTAAGGAAGGAGCTCAAGAAACAAGAAGAGAGTAGTGTAAACCTTTCCCTTGTGTATCCTTTCCATTTCTGCAAGTGAGTAGCTTAGGGACTTCCAGAGCCCAAGACTGTATCTGGATCATTGTCTCTGATAGCTGTCTGTGCACATATCCTCCATGAATTTGTCTAAACCTTTTTTGAACTAATTTATATTTTTGGCTTCCATAGCATCCTGAGGCAATGAGTTCCACAATTTAATTATGTGCTTTGTGAAAGAGTACTTCCTTTTGTTTGTTTTAAATCTGCTGCCTGATAATTTCATTGGGTGCCCACTTGTTACGAGAAATAATACATCACAATTTACTGTTTGCTTTTCCACATTTTTCTTGATTTTTATAAACATCTACCGTAGTTGTCTTAACTTGGAAAACTAATGACTGTATCTGGTGAGTTAAGAGCCATAGCCTAGTTAGTCTCTGTCCAGAGACTGTTCTGTAGCTCGGATAATGTTTTCTCACCCTGTGGTGAATTTGCCCTGATGTTCCCATGTCTTCATGAGGTGAGATGACCAAACCAGTATGTATTACTTAAGATGTGGATGCACTGGGATCTAGTAATATTCTGTATTAGTGTAATCTCTTTGGTGTAGCTGTCTTCTATTACCACAGAAGCTGGTATGATTTAGAGCATAGGTCGTCTTAACTACGCTCCCAAGACCAGCAGAGGCCTAAAAGCTACTCATGTACTCAGTATGAAGCAGTGTCATAGGTTAGAGGCATGTTTTCCTCCAGTAATGAAGGCTTATTGCTTATATGTTTTCAATTCATGCTCAGGAGTCAGAAAGCTAATATGGTATTCGTGTCTCTTCTGATCTGAGGGGCACAAAACTAGAATAGCCGCAACTTACACTTTTGAGTTATGGTAGCTGTAGTCGTTCTGAGGCATCATTCTGCTGGGGCGTTGTGCTTTGAGACTTCAGCTGACGTGATCTCATTTATTCAACTAGGGAGCCTTCATGGCAACATGTCACTAGTAGGTCTGGAGGAATCATGTCTGCAAATTGATTCAGATCCATGTTTTATACTGAGTGGGTTCATTATTATGTTAGTTCAGATCACAAGTGCACTCATGGCATAAATTTCTTGATTGTGTCTGCTTACCATGCTTTGGTTTGTGTCTCAGAGATGGCAAAGTGTCTTCCTTTCAGATGAAACTATACTGCACTCAGGTAAGATGAGTCCAGAAGGATGTACTCAGGGAGCATACCTAATGCACTCCAGCTATTGCTGGCAATATACTGTCCTACGGCTTAAGCTGGAGCTAGGCCAGCGTGAACTCCCTGAATTGGTGTGTAGTCCTCAGCACTGTTTTGCTCTACAGATAAACTCCTCTTGCACTGTGCTATTTGCTAATTTAGGCATAGGCAACGCAGATCTCTGTAGAAGTTTTAAAACATTTTTAAATAGAATTAAACTTGCCACTAAGTTACTTATACATGAGTCCTTTAGCATATATTGTAGAGCATCTCACAGTTATTACCACAGATCTTCACGGTACAAAAACATTAAGCCAGGTTCATGTGTTGAGAGGAAGTTATCTAAAGTCACATAAAGACATGTAGCAGAGGTACAAGTATAATTTGGATTGATTAAGTCTTAGTCTAATGCCTGTGTCAAAAACGTCTTTTCCTTCTTTTTAATCTATTCTGGAAACACTAACAGCCTTAATTTAAATAAGAATCAGGCTTTGTAACTGGAGAGTCCTTTCATAACTAGTACTTTGTGATATTTTGCTGTGACATTTGATTGGCAAAACACACTGCTGCAGACATTCCAGAGCGACACTGGGACATTATTGATTGTTTTTGTCTCTGCAATTAAAGTCACACTTCTTCTGTTCAGGTTTTTGTGTCACACCTGTTGCTGTGACCTCTGAGATACTCATCATTCAGTTGTCTTGGATTAAAAAAAGAGAAATCAATATTCTGTCTGTTTGTAATCAGGCATATGCTGCAATTCCTGCCTATTACTTGAGGGGCTTAATGTACATGTACCTATTCCCAGGCAGCATTAGACCTGATGCAAACCAAAAATACTGTGTCTACACAGTAGGACAAGCAGTTCCAGAAACATACTGAATTATTGCTTATTCACAATGTATTCATGCCATGCAGGCATGGTAACATTGTCAGAGGGAGGAGAAGGTACCAGCTAGGAGCGGTTTCTTAATAATTCCAGAGAAAGTAACGCAGCCTTCATTCTTGCTCTTGGAAGCACAGTGGGCTAAATCAGTTGTTTTAGTCAGTTTTGTGCGTCCCTTAAGCCTCAAGCAGAGCTTTCATGCCTTCTCTTACTATGCTGGCATGACAGAGAGAGGAGACTTCTGAGCAGACTCCTCTGTCTAGGAACAGGTAGAAGAAAAAACTGGTTTGCGTTTGTGGGTCTTGTGTGTGCTGCGTACGAGATGGAGGTTGAATGTGTTCTTTGCTGAGTATTTCTTCTGCAGTTTGGGCTGCATGAAATTTCTTCTGCAACTTGAACCAGCAAAGAGGTGTACTAAAAAGAGACTTCTCAAGAAAGCATTAGATTACTTCTTGAACAGAAGTGAAAATAATTGCATTATTAGTAAGTTAGATGTCAGGCCGTGGTGCCTTTGACTTGAAAGAATAATTTTATGATGTTACTGTGAATCAATGCAGACTTTAAGAAAATGTTTATTTTTATCTCCTAGGCTACACGACACGCAGAAATGGTGGCAATCGATCAGGTCCTTGACTGGTGCAAGCAACACAACAGAGATTATACAGAAGTGTTTGCACACTCGGTATTGTATGTAACTGTAGAGCCTTGTATCATGTGCGCAGCTGCCGTGCGCTTGATGAGTATCCTTTCATGCTTGTTCACGCTGGGAAACCATATGTCAAAATGTTACTTTTTTGGCAGTAAGCCCACAGAGAAGGGCTTGATACTGTCGGGCAAAGCCAAAAGGGATAACATCTTCTGGTTTGAGAGCCTGCACCCACCTGCATTTGCTGCATGGTAAATGGCGAGAGACTCAAGAATGAAACAGAAATTGCGCAATTGCGACAAACGACGACTTCTCTTAGGGATGTAAAAATACATTTTAGAGATATGTTATTATGTAAAGTGAGCTAATCTCAGTTCAGTGTTCAGTTCTGAATGTTGTAACAATCAGCAAACCATGGCTTTATGCCTCTGCTTTGGGATTCATGCTTCTCCTTTTCTGAGGAAGGCTGGCTGTGTGCATCTTCAGCAGTACATCTTGCATTACTCAGAAATAAGTTCTGATTTTACGAGGGAAGAATTGTAGTACAAACTAATTTAGTTTGAAAAGTACAAGCACATTTTAGTGAAATTTAATGACTACTTAAATCAGGCTACTGTACTTCCTGCTCGCTTTTCACTTTAGCTTAATACCTTAACTCGTTCACATAAATTCCACGGGTCGTATATGGCTGTCGAAATGAGCGATTTGGAGGCTGTGGCTCAGTTTTGAGCATCTCGTCTGATGATATGGTAGACACAGGAGAACCATTTGAAGTAAGCTATAAAATGTTTTCCTTTATTTTTCAGCTAGGGTTCTTGTACCTAGCTTTTTTACCATGCTTTGAGAATGTTACGCATCCAGTTTAAGAGGACTCAGATGAAAGATGATCAAAGTCAAGTAAACTTGACTTAACAAGAAAATAATGTAAGAAAAGTTAAGTCGTAAAAGAAAAAGCAATTGAGGAAAAGCCTGATGACAATCTTAAAATATTTAAAAGGATGCGTCAAAGAGGAAAGAATTATAGTTGTGGAACAAGGTAAGGAATAAATATATCTAAAAGATGTGTAATGCTTAGAACAGTAAGTGTATACTGCAGGAAGAGATGAGGGAAAAATTATTTTAAACTGCAGAATGTACAAACACATAATCAGTAAAGATCAAGTAACAGCAACTTACTAAGTTACTGGTTTTTAGCTGAGCTACTGGAAATTATTGTATTTTTGCTCCCAGTCTACCCCTATATGAGGTAAATGCATTAGCTTAGACTTACTTCATATAGTTCAAATCCCAAAATAAATACGGACTGCAAAAGTAACAGAGGGGATTTAGTGTAGATATTTTGAAACTTTCTGAACAGTAAGGATACTGAAGGACTAGAACAGAGTGTCTGGGGAGAATGAGGCATCTTTGTCATTTAAGAAAGGCTGGAAAAGCATTCAGTGGAGGTATAGTATACACAAATCTAGATCCTTTACAGCATTATACTAGTATACCTTTACATACATATAGATAGAGAGTATTTGTAGCATTATATTTATTACATTATACACAGTTGTAGAGGATCCTGCTTTATACAACGGTACTGATTAGGGTTCTTAGAGTTCTTTTCCACACAACATTTATGATTTAATGAATGTAAAAACCAAGTAATATATTTCAGCATTGTAAATAAGCACTAAAGGCTTAAGGCGCAGAAAGAATTTGTCTCGGCAAGATGATACTGTTTGACAGTCCAGTGTAAACATATTAAGCACCTTTCTGTCAGGGTGTTTGTGAGACTAGCATCTGAATTAATTTGTGTAGTTGGTACTGGAAGAGTGTTCATCTGCTGACATTTGCACGTGGTATTTAATTTTTCTATATGTTCAGAAGACAGAAAGGAGAAGATTCTTTCTTTGTTTCTTTAGGCAACTGCAGTGGGATGTATAGGTGTAATTCATTATTTTCTAGTGTGGATGGAGATTCATTCAGTGTTAGTGACATTTAAAGGTTTTGTCATTAATGTTCATGGCCTGGAAAAATATTTTGGAAGGACGGAAAAGGTCTGAGAGGTGACTGCTAGGAATAAAGAATCGGTGTGTGGGCAAATGTTTTCTGGTAGGGCTTTTATGTACAAATACCTTGGTGTATGTCTCTTACATTTCCAAGTGCTTGAGGGGTATATGAAGTAAGCTGGAAACACATTGATAAGAAAGAAATTGGAGATTGCATAAAAATGTTATGTAAGTTACTAAGAAAGTTTGTTTTGCCTAACTTTTAAGTTATTAGGGAAATTGTTTACTCTGCTAAGCCTCAACAAAGTATTTTTCAAAGGTAGTAGGTATTCAGCCTGAAATTTTCTGACCCCCAAATAGACAGTACAGTTGTTTAGAATTGTTCTGTACTTAAGGCATTATTGTGAAGCATGGCATGTGTTATTCTCGGATGTGCTCATGAACCATCATTCTAATTTGAACAGTGCGTTTCTGGCTATCGTGCCAAAGAAGCGGTGGAAATGTTAAAAGCTTTCTACAGACAAGAAAATCCCAATGGTAAGTTTCACATTAATGGATCCATTTTGATCCCAATCTAATTTAAAAGAATGCTGCCACTGGCATTACTGTAATGCAATTCTGATGTTTTTTTCTCCCTTTCTGTTTCTTCTTGGCAGCACCAAAATCAAAAGTACGAAAAAAGGACAATCGTCATTAGCCTGATGGGGGACAGAAACTTACCAAAAAATGATACATGAAGGTGTCTCCAGCTTCCTTCTTTTTTAAAATGTACAGTCCAGTTAAACTATGTCTAATGTTCTGTACAGTTTTTACTAATTGGATACTTACTACCTGTTCCTACGTTTCTATGTATGTGATTTCTGCTTATCGTACATGACCAAACAGAAGACTAAGTGGCTGTTTTTAGAAAAAGAAAAATGTATGGTTCAAGTTCAGTTGTTTACAGCCAGGTGGATCCATTAAAATGATGCCATTCTGTACATTCTGGACTATTTTCTTTCCTTCTGTCTGTGGAGAAGCATCTTGCTTTTCAATAGTAAATGTTTGCTTAGGCAAGTAAGTATATCTCTTGGAACGTTACGTTTGTAAGACCTTCACAGTGCTTGTGTGTATATTTAATCAAAAGGCATATAAGGAATTGTACAGTCCTTGAAGACTTGAGATAAGACTGTTCTTTTTTTTTTTTTTATGCTCCCTCTAGCATAAGCCAAATTTTCAGACCACTTCTGAAAGTCACGTGCATATGTAGACAGGTGTATATGCAGCATCACACGTCTCAGTTTGTGTGTGCTGTTGCTTAATAAGTGTAAGCAAGCATCACTTGGCTGCACAGCATCTTCATACAAAGTTGTGGAGAAACTGGCCACAACTCTAGACTGTCCACTCCTTTTGTGAATATTAGCATAAGAAATGCTCTGTTGTAAGAATCTGCTAAGAAATTGAAGTTGTTTTCAGCTACTAAATTATAGTAACAGAGACGGGCAGATGCATGTGAAAACCAGGAAATGAAATTGACAATAGTATGAAGAAAATATATTTGAGATATTTATCTTTTTGTAGCAGTGGTTGGCTTTGTAATTTCCATGTACTTTGCTTGGCCATGCAGTAATTTATAATCCAGAAGAGGGCCTTACAGTTCCACTAATGAATTAAGAATACAAGTACAGTTCAAGCTTGATTAGATACCTCTTAGCGGATACTTGTGAAACTGTTTATAGTCTATTCAAAAATTCAAGAAACGCCCTAACTTTTTTTTTTAATGTAAAAGTGGTTAGAATTCTGTGACTATAAAAACTGAATACAATTAGAACTTTTAGATATTTCAAATAAATACTTTCCAAAGTGTTTTTTAAAAGAGCGCTAAAAGCATTACTTTGTCACCATTGCTCCTAATAGCCTAGAATTTGTGATTGTGTATTTACTTATTGTTTACAGAGTGACGTGGGAAAGAAGCATGTTTACCGTAGTAGCTATTTTCAGAGTTTAGAAATAGTATTCCTTTTACTGACATCTATGACCTATCCTGTTCTCCCGACCATTACTTACAGCACTCTTTCAGTCTTTTTCTTTTCATAACCAAAAGAAGTTATGACTCTGTAGAATTCATCAGCTTCAGAGCTCCAAGGGCTCACGAACCAGACAGCTAAGCTGGAAAAGCTATTTAGTCAAAGACTGTTTTGAATGACTGCAATGGCTTTATTGGAAAGAAACGGTCACACCTGTGGTTACAGTATTTGGCTGGTGATGTAAGATAGCTCTTTATCTGTACAGATACATACATTCAGTTCTCAACTGGACCATAATTTTCTTGTACCTTGAGGAAGTCACTGAAGTCCAAATTAAAGAAAGACGTTAGACTTCTGGCTTGTCATTGACATCAGTGCAAGGGGAATTGGAGCCTACAAATTGTTTTGGACTGGGACCTAAATCTCTCAGCACCTGTTCTTCTGCAGAGGGGCTAAGAACACTTTCCTTCCCCGCTGCCTTCTTTCAAAGAAGTGTGTTGTTAGCATTTGGGTAGTGTGACAGTAGGAGCCATGTAAATAAGTAGAAAGATTACTGGGAGTAGGACAAAACACATTTTAAAAGCTCTGTCCAATTCTGCAATTCTTAGAAGTGGAACAGAAATATTTTGTAACAGGAGTTGGTGGTAACTTGTCACTTAAAAAACAGTTTAAAAGTCCTGCTCAAAGCCAAAGAGACTGAAGAGGGTGACAAAAGTAAAAATCTCTCTTAAGAGTGATCAAGGGTAATAATGTGGATCTTAGAAAAGGGGTGTGAAAGAAGAATAGCATAGCAAGCTAAAAACTATGATATTACAGAAAGGTTATAAAAGATGCTTCTGTTTACTATTTAGTGATGTGTGAGCAAAAAAAAACCCAGTCTAGTATTAAGAGGCACATTTGGATGTGTGGGGTTTTGGTTTTGGTGGGGTGTTTGTTTGTTTTTTTCAGTATAATAATTAGCTTGGGGAACAAGCTGCTAAGAGATTATACTAAAAGCAAAAATGTAGCCTATTCTCCTTAAAGTTCTATTACTTATGTAAGAGCAAATGCAGGTGTGCAGGTATTTTTATAAAAGAAGGAAATTAACTCGTGTTTGAAGACTAGCTGCTCATCAGAGCCATGGCATGACATCTCGACAGCTGGCACAGGAGTGGCTGCCTCCTGCTCTCCCCCCGCAGGCAGTGCTGCGCTGTCCTCCCGCCCTGCAAAGGGCCAGGCTCTGCTGCTACCGCAGCCGCTCTGGCAGCAGGAGCCCACGGGGGTTTCTCCTGTTGGCCTTTGCTTGCCCTCAGAGGTGTGCCTGGGGCAGTTGACCCGCTCTGTGCTGCAGCTCTTCCTAACCATGAGCGTCGTTGCTGTTGTTTAGAGTCGGACTCACAAACTTGAGTGCTGCACAAGAAATTAGGGAGATCCTGGGCAGGAGGCACTAGGTTCAGGCTCAGAGAAACATCTCCGTGGCTGAGCTCAACATGGGCTGGAAGAAGGCAGGAGGCAGCCATGACAGTTACAACCCGATGAGCAGACCAGTTTCAGTGCTCCAGATCAGAAAATGAACGTAACAAGAAAGAGAATTGGAGAATACAGAAAGAAGAATGTCAGAAAAAGAATGGAACCTTTCTTGCAACGCTTCTTCAGCAAAAAGGAGACAGTTGCTCGTGGCTGTGGAAGCATAGGCTTGGCTTGTAATTGCCGCTACCAAATAAAATTCTGCTGCAAACCACTTGGAGGCACCCCAGGAATCAAGAGCTGAGGGGCTGCACAGCCTGGAAGAAGTGCTGCTGTCTGCTTGCTGGGGACCTAGGTCACAGGCTTTGGCTCTAGCCCTAGAAGAGCGTCAAGAGCAGCAGCTTTAATGGTTACTGCTACCTGGAAAGCTCAGGGTAGCCGCTTGTAAATGATGCTATTCTTTTTCACAGTGCTTTTACTTTTATCTAGTTGTGTCTAGGTTGTCACATAGCAGGCCTCAAGAGCAGCAGCAAATATATTCAACTGGTTTATTTAAAGAGGTTTAAATGCTTCACATCACCGTTTTTCCCTTGCTGCTTGATAAATAAATAGGTAGGCTTCAGCGTTACATTTACCTTGGACTGCATTTTTGCCAGTTCATCACAGGCAAACATGATTTTAATTCAGCCTTTGGTTTGCTTGTCAATAGTCTGACATCAAAATATATTGAACCAGCTAGGAGGGCAAAGAAGCAAAACAACACAGCTTTGTCTCTGCTAAACCGATTACAATTGACAATCCAAGGCTATAATAAATACGTCTTGTGACTTGCACACAAGGAGAGCCTGAATTTAAATTACAGCTTTGGGTTTTGAAATGCTCACTGATCCATTCCATTCCCATTAAGAGCGCCTTCCGCTCTGCAAAATTAAGTGATATCTTTACATGACAGTTTAGTTAATTTATTTTTTGATATGTGCATTTATGGAGTTTCTCCATTAAGCTTTTGAAATGTCTGTAGGTCCTATGCATTAATGTAAATGTGCCATGGCCCATAATTACCTTTGGCAGGCTTAGGGCACTGATAAAAAGATTACGTTTTTAAAAACTAAAGTCTTCAAACTTCCCTGGTGCTTGGCAGGAAATCTATTTCTGTGTTTTATTTGGAGCGAGGCTGGGGAGCCTGCAGCCAACAACTCCAGTGTAGGCAGTAACTGTTACATTTTAGAAGAAAATACATTTGACGCTAAATGAGAGAAGGGGAGAGGAAGACAATTAGTGTGAGAGTACTAGAAGCAGCTGTTTATTTGCTTTGCCTTGTGGCTGCCAATATATACTCTTATCATTAAACTGCATCTAGAAATGGGGTATTTTCTATGAAATTACTTTGCAAAACATGGATCTTTGTCTTTTTAAGGGGCTGTCCCAAAGTGAGCTTATCTTCCTTTTTCACAATAGCTCTGCGCTAGCCAAGAATGCTGGATTCTCCCTTTGCCTCCTCCTCCCTCCTTCCTAAAAATGAACTTTTCAGGGAAATATGGAATTCAGAGAAGTTTGAAGGAGAGCAGATGGCCAACAGTGATCCAATAGGATGTAAAACTTCACTTAGGTAGTCGCTTGGCAAGCAAGTACAAGTGAGCCCGTGATGTTTCCATAGTGATGTTTTCACATGGTGCCTTCCTTTTGTCTTTTAAAAATCTAAGTGATTAAAAAAAAAAGGGGGGGGGTTATAAAAAAAAAATAATGAAGGGTTCTGTATACCTGAACATTTAGTGTGGTGTAATTAACTCTGCCACGAGGCAGTGACTTAAGCTTGTTGCAGCTTTCTGGCTGAGGACTGATGCACTGACCTCAGCTATGGTCGCACTCGCCAGCCTCAGTTGCTGTGGTGCTTGTGGGGGCTGCCCGTGTTGCTGGATAAAGTAGGGACAACTTCTGAAATAAGATTGTAGTGCGCCAGGAGGGGCAATTGCTCAGGTGCTGATTTTTGTGGTGTCAGGCTTTCACATTTGCATATGGGGGAAGGTTTGCTGTGGCACTTTTCTAACCTTCGGATCTTTCTCTACGTGCAAGGAGGCAGTGTAATAAAAATTGATGCTTCCCATGACTTCGATTCCTACTTTCTCTTTTGAAGTCTGAGAGATAGCCATTACAGTCACATTAATTTGTGAGGATATAAACAACTGCCATTATCTGTGCAGCCATATTGTAGAAGAGAAACAAGGTTTGTAGGGAGAGGCAGTATCTTTTATTAAGCCAAATGATAGCAAAAACAATAGGGACACTGAGTTCAAAAGCTTACCAGCTTTTCCCACACACCCAATGAAAGTAAAACAAAAATAAGTACATATTTGTATATACCATCTCCCTGCAAACCTTGCTTTTCCTGAAAAAAATTGGACAAATTTGACAATCAGCTGGTTTGAGCAGGAAAAGAGGTTGTAGAAGACTGCCTCTGCCCCTAACTCCCCAGCAGACCCCTCCACTGCCTCTGTACAGGCACATCGGCATGTGCACCAGCACTTTGTGAGGACCCAGTGCAATTTTCCCTTCCTAAAAGCCTCCCAGCGAGGTGCTGAATACAGCAGCTCATTTACTGAGTCCCTCACCCTCGAGCAGGGAGACTCTCTGGAGAAGCAGCAGCTTCCTAATGGGAGTGCTGTGGAATAGGGGGAGAGAAGTTCACATTACCTGTGGTTTATGAATCCCAGCCTGAACTCCCCTGAATGCAGCGGTATGAGCAAATGAAATCAGTTATGCATGGGAACAAAGTTGCCCAACTGCCCTTCTATGCTCTGGCCTCGCCTGTATACACACACCTACCCAGCAAGAAAACCTCCTGCTTGCATAGTGGCCAGCCTGTTATTTCTAAACCTGAACCTGGAGACAGCAAATACTTACTCTTTTAAGAAATTAATTTTCTTACCCTCTGCGACTTCTTTCTGGTCAAGCTGTGCAGCACTTGTACTGGCAGCACCGGCAGCAGCCTGAATGAGTCATTCAAAACTATACCTGCTTAGTGCACTTTTTAATACTTCAGTGTGTTCATCCTGTCAGGAAGCTCCATCAGGATGCTCGAGCTGCCAGTGACAACGGGGAAGGCTGAAAGTTCTCAGCCACGGTTGCAACAAAACCTTGATTACTTACAACAAAGGGCACTTCAGTAGTATTTCCACCCCAGGGAGGATCTGGCAACTTTGATGTGTGCAGCTACAGCTCGGGGAGTTTCAACCTATGGATTTACCTATAGATTTACAGAGTCCTTGCAGTGCTGCTGTGCCACAGACGGCAGTTTGGGAATGGCATTGCGATGGGTTGGAGCTGGGCCAAGTGGAGCAGCTCAAATCTCTTTACCGTCTTTACCTTAACCCAGTGCTGTGGGTGTTTCCTCAGTGCTTGCTCACTTCAACATGTTGTACTGAAAGTTTATTCAGTTCGTTCCTGCAGGTCTTAGTCCAGGTTGGGTGAGTCTTTGTACCCTGCAGCAGAGCTACCAAGCGCTCCCATTTAGAGCCACCTGTTTGTCCATTTCTGATTTCAGACCACCATCAAGGCAGCACTGTTCAGCAGCCATCAGCACTTGCCCATGCGCTGAGGCTGTACTTATAAACCTAACTCCAGTATATCTTTGTGTCTGGTCCTGTGCTGAGCTCAAACCCAGCTGGACCGAGAGGAACGTGCCTCCCTATTGATCTTGCGCAGCATTTTTTCATTTTGCACCTTCTTTTCTCTCCTGCTGCCCCCCAAAAGCAGTAAGGAGCTGCACCGCGTAGCTCAGGAGCAGCAGCAGTGAGCAGCCTCTGCCCTCCTGCCTTTCTGCCGCTCCAGCTAGAATAACACCAGCTACCAAGTAGGAATAACCCACAAGGAGCCTAATGAAACAGCAATCTGGCATTAAGATGTGTATACAGTTGCCATTTGTTAAATTGACAGATGACATTTGGAACATGCAGCCCCTATTCATTTTTTTTAAAGCTAAATACTCTCTTGGAATAAAGTCTTTGCCATTAGTCTTAAAGCTGATTTCCAGCCCAGACAGGGCCAGCTGTGCTTTTACACATTTCTGGGCACAAGGTCAGATTCCTAGCAGCTATAAGATTTTTTTTGCAGTGAACTGGACAATTCATGAACAATAAACAATTACCTGTCTCCCAGATTACCTTGGACTCTACCTTTATTTCCCCCCTCCACTACTTTTCCATGTAGAATTCTTTACAGAAGAAAAAACCATGGAGCTTTGACAAACAGTTTTTAATCAACTTGAATTTCATCATCTGCTACCTAGTCCCACTCGTCTACATTTTTATGTATCTACAATAAGAAGGTGCCAAAGGGAAGCTCCAAACACCTTCAGCAACAGTTTAAAATTTATTCATGAGCAACAAAGACTCAGCTTTCTTAGAGACAAATACCTCAGACATTATATTTTAGGAACAGTTAAGAGTGTGAAGGGACTCAGCTCATCCAACTCAAAAGCATAGAAATCATGGTAAAGACACGATATTCCTTTACACCTTCAAATCACTGTCAACACTTTCAATAGCATACTTATGATAACTTCCATTTCCAACTCCAGAAATACTCAGAAGAAATAGGTGCCTAAACTTTACCAAAGTTGTACTCTTAGACAAGTACTTGGCTGTTACCTCATATGCTTCTTCGTCAGTTTTATTGATAAAGGTCCAGAGAACTCATCTGTTTATTTAATGTCTTTTCAAAGTCATTGCATTTTAACACTAGTCACTCCACTACTGCTATGCTGCCACTTCAGCTTATTCTTACATGTAAAAGAACAAAAATTAAGCCTTCCAATATGCAGAAAAGTTGATAATTAGATGGCTACTATTGACTGAAAGGAGGGAAGCACCTTCCATGGGTGCGCGCCAGGCATAAGTGTTTAGAAGACAGCATAGTTTCATGCCATGTCCTTTCAATGACTAAACCAAGGTTGGCAAAAGGTAAAGTCTCTTGACAGATGCTTTCTCCGGCAGCTAAGGCAAGAGAAGCTGAGAGCATGGCCAGCAACCCTCTCACTCTGCATCAGATTTGCCAGGAGTCACAGCCACACGGGAGCCACAAGAGGAGCAAGAGCCTGCAGAATGTTTGAGTCACAGGGACGTTTTCTTTCTTTAAGTAAAAAAAAACCCCCACAAAAAAAACTTAAATGATTTACATATGAATTGCTTCTAATGAGGACACACAAGCTCAGTTTTCCAGCAGACTTTCAACAAGGCCAAAATTAAGGATACAATTACATGGCAGAATACTAGACTGAGATCTTCATGGTTTTTATGTCAACAGTGAAGTCAGCCACTGCTGGTGGGTGGGAAGCAGCTCTCTTTAGGGATGTTGAGCTGGTTGATTTTCTGATTACTTCAGAGAATTTTAAAAATAGCAAATTATAATAACAGGCCTATAGACTCTGTAGCAGCTTTCTGATTAATGTGAACCTCAAGATATATGCTAAGTTCTTGTCCATAAGGTAAGCTGTTCAGACATTTTCTAGATGCTATTTTAACCTGTGTCTTCTGAGTCACATTAGTCAAAAGAATTGGCCTGTAATTTAATTACTGCAAATGGTGCATCAGTGAGTTATTTCCTAGGAAGGAGAGTTAAGAAAACCCAACACTGCAATTAATGCTGAAATGGAACCCTTTTGCTTTGGCCTTTCAAAAATTTTTCCATATGACAGGAGCCAAGTGAGACTGAAAGAGTTTAGAAAATTCTATTAGGAAGTCATCTTCACCCAGAGCTTTCCCAGAGACCAGAGGTTTTATGACTCCCTTTTATTTCTTCCTCTGCTTTGGGACTACCTAACTGTTCCCTAATTTCCTGCAGAATTATAGGTATTTCCAATTTACGTAAAAGATCTTGAGTCTGTTCAGCTGTGCAAATGACTCAGATTAAAGGATTTTAGAACTCAAAGGAGATGTCCTTAAGGTCCACAGGGTTTGTAGCTTGTGTGACAGATGATCATGCACAGGAATCACATAACACCCTGCTTGCTTTCCTTCCCAAACTGTACTGCCAGCAGTTCCCAGACATTTCTTCGTGGCTCTTAATTTCATCTTTTCCACCATTTTGTGAGGAAAGGTTTCTCCACTTTTGCTTCCCATAGAAGTGTAAGTATGATGCAGCTGTGCATCTGAGTCCCATTAAGCAAGAGACCCTCTTTCTATTGCTTCTTCATAACCATGCAGCTTGATAATTTAGATCAGTAACATTTAGGGCCCAAGCAGATTAATCAACAAAATCAGCAGCATAAAGGAATCTTGGTGGGATTCAGAGACTCTCCCAAACTGTGGTAAGGATACTGGAAAGGTTTTTAAGCCGTGCTATGTCCGAAAGCACCATGAGGTGAAAAGCATAGCAAGTTCTGTGATCCACCCCTTCAACCTTCCTTGTAGACCATCATCTTTCAACTCCACCATGTATCTTGTGGGTACTTTGGGTCATCCACACTCTACATGAAGATCAGGTCTTGCTGTACCTGCTAGTGGGCTGAAATACAGTCTGCCCATGCCTGACTCTTCCAGAACATCTTAGACACACACACATTAAGGTGGCGAGTATGCCTGAACTTTTCCCTTTGGAGATCTCCAGAACATAGCCTGTGGCCACGCAGTGTAGGTGCCATAAGCTGTGCAGATGGCACACAAAGTTTGAACTCATGAATGAATTTAAGACCCCTCTTACAGTCAGTTGAGCTACACTACTGAGTGTGAGGACTCAGCCACTTAGCAACTTGGCTCAACTAGGCTACCATTGCCTTAACACTTTCCAAGTAGTGCCCTCCAGGGATAGTATTTCATGCAATCCATGAAATATCCAAGCGATGTTTCAATTTGGCTTAGAGAGTGCGCTTATCTTCTGCCTGAAAAAACAAAAAGATCAGAAATAGAGGGGAAAAAAATGGCACAGAAAGGAAAAATTCAAATAAACACAAAAGATATGGCAAGTCAGAGTGCCACAAAAGCAAAATGTTAACATGCAACATCATTAAAGCCTTGATCCTGTGAAATGTGTAGAGCACACATGAGAGCCTGTTTTACTTACAAGGAAAGAAAACAGTCCTATTTCCAATACATTTATCTTCTAACGTCCTTTTGCTAAAAACGTGTTTGTTTTTAAATTAATTACTTTGGGAAAAGGCAAGAGAAATGGGTGTGATGGAGGAAAAATAAACACTAATTAAAAAAATGACCCATGCACCCTCAGAACATGGTGGAGACCAAGTTTCTGCTCTTCAGCTATTTCTGGGGGCTGAAGGAGAACAAATGGACTGAACTGGTTCTACCCTCCATAGCAGGTTGCTCCAGAAGATCTGTACCCTTTGTCCTTCAAGGTAGAGAGCAAGACACAAGGAGGTGTAATCATAATGTGTCACACAATTTACATACTCCAGGTCTTGATCTTTGCAGTAGCTGATCTTTAATACATGCTGTATTTGGGGAGACTCAAAGTCTGGCATGCCAAGGTTTGGGATTGGACTGAATGCAATCTTTCTGCTGTGGGAGAGCTGGCTGTTAAGAACTATTTCTATTAGACTCTGCTCTCCACCGCTTCTAGCCACCTTCTAGAAACTGGTGAACTGATGCTTGTTTTGGCAGGTGGCTTTACCACTCCAGGTAGACTCATAGTGGGAAACTGTACTAAAAGTCACTTGTCTATACCCTCCCTTCCCTTCCCTCTCCTTCTAGAAGTCCTGCTGGCTCAGTGTATCTATATCCCACCAGAGTCAGACTGTATTTATTTGGCTGCACACCCCTGCACCCTACAGCGAGTGTACAGCAACCATGCTGGGCTTCAGTGATCACACCGTGCTTGATCTGCCCAGCATACACGAGCTCAGAGCCTCAAAGGTCCTCTCCACCACAGGATGCCTATGTTAATACATCATGCATGTGTTTAGTTTTAAGAGCAATTCACACATGTGTTTGACTGATAGAGCAGATGTACCTTTTGTTTCCAGGGTATGTATTTTCAGCGAGTCCTAACTGGCTACAGTTTTCAGATCCTGTGGCTGTTCCTGTGATGCAGTATAATAAGCGAAGGCAGATAATCCAGTTCTCAGTGTCTTTGCTTGAAGAGATATAAATCACATTGTAGGTATTATTTCTTCACATGTTGTGTCATTTGCTGAGCAATTAGATGTGTGCTACTGAAGGATTAGTAAGTGTGCCAAGGCTACAGAACATAATGCAACTTCACAGCAAGAAATGACAATGCAATTCTTTAATACTGTGATATTATTTCATGTAAAACCAGCTGATGTAAAATCAATTCCATGCTAAATTGTGTTTTCCCTTTCAGTCCTTTTAAACTTTAAAAAAAAAAAAAAAGTGGGAAAGATACCAACAGCCCATAAATAATCTCTAAATAATGTGTTACAAACTGATGGTAAGCAGCACTCTCACAAACCCATATTTGTATTAAAAAACCTCATATGCATACATTATATAGACTATCAATTATAACAGCTGAAAGTAAATGGGATGAATGTACATCTACTTTACTATCCATTGTATCTCATCTTTGTGAGAAAATGCTATTTTTATTCCAAGCTATATATCTTATAAAGTTAACACCACCAAACAATGTTTTAGCCATATCAAAATCTAAATAGCTACATCCAAGATGCACAATTACACAGAAGTGTATTATGAACTATACATAAGTGATTAATAAACCACTGATTTTTAATAGAGCTCCACAGAGAAAAGACCTATCGCAGATGCTTTGGCAGGTAAATTAATAGATTCATCCTTGTAAAATTGCACTTCTTTCAGTACACATGACTCTGGGGTATGATTTTGGACAGTATCTTCATAATATACGACAGCTCAATATTAAGACCTCTGGGACCCAGAGTGGGTCAAAAGAAACCAGCCAGTTCAAAGGTTTTCACTTTTAGCTATCTCTTTGAAAGCCTCTTGAGGGGCAAGGGGTGCTGGTCCGCCCCCTCAGGTCCCAGGGCGGCATCACAAAAAGCCTGTCTCTGTGGCAAGTGTTGACTCCATCAGCCATTGCTTGAGAGGACTGAACAAATCACCTTCCCCTCCCAGTGGAGCATGTTGCTTCCCTGCTCTATGGAAAATGTTCGGCTGTTGCTAGCACAGCAATTCCATGGCAGGAAAATCCGCTTCCAAATAATTTAGTCTTTATTTACTCAGGAAAAAAAAAAAAAATTAAAACCTAAAAGGCTAATGAGATATTGGCATGGGAATTATTTTCCAGTAATAAAATACTTTGCATGTTTCTAAGGGCACATCATGCACAGGTCCACAGAGAGTCCTTCAGAGCGAGATTTCCTGAGGACCTTGCACTCGTACGCATAATTTGGTACTGAGAAAGCTGCTGCTACATCAGCCTGTCCCAGCACACTAAGGCGGCAGGGTACAAGTTAATTGAAAGGACTAGGTGCAGCATGGGCAACCAGGGAAAGCAAGCAAGCAGAAAAAACAACTAAATGCCCTTTCTTTTTACATTAACTTTACATGCAAAGTTTTTTTACAATGGTTTTTGAACCTAAACTTGAAACTACTCCATATTCCAGCTCTATGGTCCCACTATTTATCTAGTTCACAAAGTTCCTCTTACATATATGCAGTGTTTCTCATTCGACTGCTTTTGAATTAGTATATTCATATATAAATAAGCTAAATTAGGATATGCCATACAGCGTAACTGGCAAAATGCACTGGGAAATAAGAGTGCTTGACAAGTTGTACCAGGAGCATGGATCAGGCTCCTGGTAACATGGAGGCTTTTGCTGTTCGTAGCAGTAACACCTCAGAAAGGAACGATGCAATACAGAGCTCCAAGCTTCACATCTTGCCTCTGCCGCTGACCCGTGCAGACAGGGTGAAGGCTGCTCAGTGTCTCCACTTGCTCCTCTAAATTACAGCATGCTCAGCAATACATCAGCTGGGGGGTTTGAGGCTAAACTCTCGTCAACCAATTTTGATTCCTTCCATCATGTCTCTCATTAAGTGTAAAGTGCCTCCAGGGAAAGGCAGCTGATTAAAGAGATTCCTCAGTGACATAATGAATTTACAAAACCCCTCCAGTTTCACTGAGGATGTTTTGGGAGAAATATCTTCAGCTACTGAGAGGGAGAATCACTCCATTTCCTCTGCCTCAGGGCCTGACAAACCTTCCCCACCCGGCCCAGGGAGGCTGCTACGAGATCTCTGATGAGCCCTGTGAGGGAGAAGAGAAGGGGCAGGGACACAGCCATCCATCCATCCATCCAAGGCACCAGCACAGCAGCCCACTGTGCCCAGGCCAAAGCGTGCCAGTCACAGCCTCTTTGCTTTCCCTGGCACTTGCAGTCCAGCCCAGTCAGCTTCCCCATGCAGCTCTTGCACCACAGCTCCAAGGCAGAGCTCTCAGAGACAGGCTCTGCACACAGAGAGGTATAGCCTCTCGGCACAGGAAAGAAGTATGAGGCTTTTTCCAGCATCCAGATCCTGTTTTTAATGTGACTCAGCTCTGCAGAGTCCATAAGGATGACACGGGTTGTGCTTTATTAGCAGTTAGGTTAATGTTTGGAAATAAAAAGACTGATGGTTTTATCTGTTTAATCATTCGGTGCTGCCAAGAGCAACCATAAGCACAGCCCAATGGTGCATGAAGAGAGTACAGCCTGACATTCGTTTCCCACCACTAAAATCCAAACACGAGCATACAAGTTGTGTAGCAGGCTGGCAGGGGCAGGCAGCCAGCATCGCAGCTATTGCAGTGACTCAATGATCATAATTTTTCTTCATGGAGATTTTCAACCTCCCTGCAATGGAAGGAAATAGGGATGGATGAGGTGGGCTAATTTAAAAGTTTGGCAGTTCATTTGTGTTTGCCCAGCTTTCCTAAGCCCTCAACTGAATTAGGCTACAGAACTAAGGACTAAAAGACTCCTCTAGTTTTTCCCCAGTATTATTTCACTTGTGTAGGGGAGTCCCGCTCTCTTTTTTTCTTAAATCTTCTCCTCAGGTACATTCTTTAGCAAACAGTAGCTGCAATGCAGATTCACCACAGGTAGCCTGACAACGCTACTGACCTGCCATATGCAGTCAGCAGCAGCTACAGCAATTTATCACTGAAAAGCAATCGGATGGCTAGATCATGCGGTCACCTGGCACCCAGACAACACTGGATGTGGCAGATGCCATCAGTGCAAAGAGCAGAATAAGAGACAACAGGAGCCAGCGGACACAAGGATGTTGTCTTAACAGACAATAGCTACCTCAGCTAGTGTTTATCACCATTTATCACTAAGTAAGTGCAGCTGTTAGATTTATTGATCCTTTGAAACTTATGTAGAGCAGAGTTTGGTGATCTTTGGCTGAGTTACACAGAACACCTCTCCTTCTGTACACAAAGTCAAAGGGGAGAGAAGCCACTGAAACAATCATATTGGAGTTGCACTCCAAGCAAAGCTTCCTCGGATGTGCAAACACACTCCTTACCCACTTCTGGGAAGGCATGTGGCTGTATACATCATGGTCCAGCTGGCCCAACAATTCCAAGTAAATATTGTGCTGTTGTAAGAGCCCTGCAGAGCTTATAACCAGCCACATAAAGCGCATTTTGTAAAAGCTTCTTAGCAGCCACACAAGTGGGCTGTCAGGCAGGGGACTGACTAGCCACATTAAATGAGACCAAGCTTCTGCAGGGCTGGCAGACCTGAAACTCAATGACGCTGAGACCCTTAAAGCTTCTGCAATTGTCCTGCATCTAATTTCTTTCTCTTATTTGTATTCTGTTGATATCTACCCTCTCCAGTCAAAAGGGCAGTAGCAGCAGCCCATGTTTTTGACTGCCTTCTCATATGTCTGTGATATTTCCAAGAGAGAAAATGCTGTCAGGAGCTGCCCATGGCTTTAACGTGTCAGCTCCACACTTTAAATCCTTCTTCCTCTGCCAGAGCTATGCTGTTTGCTAGCACAAAAATAAGCAGAGTCTGAGCTCTGCCCACTCTCCCTGCCTTTCCTCATATACTTACCAGAAAAATAACTGGAGCACAACTCCCACACATTGCACAAGATTCAGACTCAAGCAGCCCTAAAACAGGCTTTTTCCTGTCCCAAGTCTATGCTAGAACTAGTCAAAATTTAACACTTGCAAGATTATAATGTCTTTAGAGCAGGGGAGGGGTCAGGGGGGAATCCAAATCTAAACAAACCTGAACACACCCAAAATGTGCTGCCACTTCCATGACTAACAGAATCCTACAGTCCAAAGCTAAAATAAAAATAATGAAAAAGAAAAAAAAAATCTTACCACCACCTCTTTAACCCCAGCCTTAAGGCCACCTCTGCTCCACAACTGCATAGTTTCCCTCCAGCTTCACATTTTCAGCCTTGCCATCCTAATGAGAAACCCTTGCCAGCTGGATCCAGCTCCCAAAGCAATCTCTGTAATGAGGACAGGCACCTGGGGACCTACCTGCCTGGCTCAGGAGGAGAATTTGGTTTGTTTTTCCAATCCCCCATACTGTGGAGTCCTTTGAGGCCATGATAAGGGAATGCCAGACCACCTGGCAGCAAGAGCAGATGAAGAGGGAGGGGACTGATGAAGATCTGAGATGTGGGTGGTAGCCAGGGTGGGAGGAAAGGGTTAATCAGAGGCCTTGGATACAAGCACCCAGCTTTGATCCTAAGCCTGAGAGGTGTAGGGTGCTGGTGTACATCTGGAAAAACTGCCTTTTTGTTTTATACCTTTGTTTCTTTATTATGCCTTTTTTTCCCCTGTTTTGTTCACTGTATTTCAGTCACAGCTAGTTGGGAAGGGAAAGCTTCACTTTCTCATGAAGTTACTGTTCTGTCAAAGCCCAACTTTAAAAATACATTTTCTAAATATGCACTATTCACTCTTGTCCTCAGTAATTTGACTGGCAGAAATAAGAGCTGCAAAAGCAGATCTTGTCAGTCATTCTTAAGCCTTCCTTAATATGGAAACAATCACCTGACATTTAAACCATATTTTTAAAGGGGCACAGTGTGCTTAATAAGATGCACACACCTGGAGTGTCGACCTCTTTTCCTTTTCTGGTAAAAACTTATTTGTGGGGATTGCAGATGTGCACGGATGAGATAATAGATCCTTCCAGGTGGCCCCTGAAAACCCATCCAGGCCTATTTTCTATTACTTTCTGTAAATGCACTGCATATACATGTGCATCTGCACGTACCTTCCATCCCGCAGACCCCCAGTGACACAGCTCCAAACGCCTGTCTCATGAAACACAAAAGATGAGCGTGTGCCCGTGTGCAGGGGAGGCACCGCACAGCACCTTGGCGGGGGAAGGGGAAGGCACGGGCATTTGCTCTGTAGTAGGTCACGTTGGCTCTGTGGCACAAGGTGGGCCCAATAGGGAGGAGATTTTGCTATTTGCTATTTTTGGGCTAAGCTTTTTTCCTTTAGGCAGCACAGCAGAGATGAGGGTTTAATCACACATGGTCATCACTTGCATGTTGTGGACACAGATCCTATGCCATGTAGCACCCACTCCTTTCAGACCTGTCTTTCAGAAGTAGTGAGTACCCGTGGTGCTGGCTGCACTCTGGGAGACACTCAGCAGTTTTAAAAGAAGACCAAGGAAGCCTGGTACTGAGGTCCCAAATTATATTTGGAGAATGGTTCCACAACAAGCAAAACATTTATTTTTCATTAAAAGACCTCCTAAGAATTAAACAGGAATTATTCTATGGTAAATTTAGCTACAGTGTTTCTGGGACAGGATGCCCAGAGAACAAGCATCCTTCACCTTATCACCAGAACGTCTTAATTCTGACCTGAAACACAAATTTGGTGCCAGGTGTAGTACTGTGTTTGTGGTCTGCTGCAAATGCCAGCCAGTGAGGGAATGTGTTGGTTTATGGCACACAAGTGAAAAGCACAGAGCTAAGTTCAGCTGTGTTTGCCTTTGATGGGAAAGGAAATAATTATTCTGTTTGTTTTGCTTCCAAGATGGGAATAGCAAATGTCTTTCTCACCTCACTGAGAGGAAAAAAATCACACCCAATATGGTTAAGGTGCACCCCTTTCTACTGAGCAGCATGACGACCTTGCAATTTGAACGTGATTTTTTATTTTTTGGCTGCTACCTTCTGGGTTTTTTTTCTTTAATGTGGTTTATCATTGAGAAATGCCTCATGCGTGAACATCTTCAGCTGTTTCCTACAAAATGGCAGAGCTCATAAATAAAAGGAAGGACTAGAGCAGAAGAAGTGAGGCTTATTTCAAACATGCTCTTAGAGGAGCTGGTTTAGCTGCAATCTGGAGCCAAATACTTGGCCATAGGGGAAGAAAAAACCTTAAAATGAGCCATGCCAGTCTGTCACCAGGAGTGGACAAGTTGGTCCTTTCCAGAGGCCCAAGGAACCTGTGTGGAGGATGTGAGCTGTGATACTGCCGAGGCTGCGGCTTTCGTTTGTTTACTTTTGCAGTAAACGTGCTGCAGCTGAGATCACATTTTCCAAAGCTCAGATACACCTTCTGGCAAGCCAGTGGCCAGATGAGTGTTTTGATGTTTATGTCCTGTGACCCAGGGCAGGGCTTTGGGAGAACAACGGGAGTGCAGCAGATATTTGGACTGGGAACGCTCACAGCACTGCCGCTTTTTGACCCACCGCATGACCTTTGGAGACCCTCCTTCATTTTTCAGCCACTGGATGCTACGACACAAATTTCTTGATGTGCCGCATGGCTTGCTCTGAGCGAAGGCCCTGTGAAAGGGGAGCCCTTCGGCACAGCTCACACATGAGCTCCCCTCCTCCCCTCAGCTCTGGTGACAGCAACCTGTGTCCTTGTGTTACTTCTTGGCCTCTGTCCCCTCGCAGTAAGGCGATCCACAAAGTGAACATCAGAAGGTGTTTTCCGGGCCAGGGATTTTCCCCCGGCAGCTCTCAGAAAGGCCCATCTGCTCCTCTCAGGGCTGGCGTTACCTCCAGCCAGCCTCTGCAGCTGAGCGCCAGCCCCCGCGTGAGCCGGCAGTCACTGCCCCAGCTGCATTTCATTCTGGCTGGGCTACTTTGATCAATCAAAGCAAATCAAGAGCAGGTCAAAGTCAGGCACCACGTGGATTTGCTTGTCTGGTTCATGTTTCAACCCTGACCACCCGCTGGACAAATTCCTCCTCAGCCTGAGTTGCTTTCTTAGCAGTATTTGCTCTGACCACGGTGACGCTGGTGACAGGGGAGGAAACCTGGCTCTGTAAGTAGAGATGCACAGAAAAGAGCTGCATTATTACACTTAAGTCCCAAGCCTTGTCTGACCGAACGAGGACTCCACGGCACAAAGACGGGTTGTTTCTCCCTGGGGGCAGTGGGACCGCTGTGGAGGTGCAGCCCCGTGTTCTCCCTGGATGTGGGGAGGGGAGCATGGCTCAGCAGGAGGCGGCAGGGGCTGCAGCCAGTGGCTCCGACGCACCGCACGAGCTGCCGTACCGGGCACGTGGTGGGTGAGTTAAGGACATACTTTCAGCCTTAATTCTGAGTTTCCTAGGTTTTGTCAGTTTAAGCCAGATTCCTAATGTTATTTTAATGCAGTTGTTTTGTGTGTGAATAATATGCTTTCTATGCCAAACCACAAGCCCTGGAACTAATATCTCATAAAAATGCCTAGAGTCCAAAGCTAATAGCTGTTATTCAGCTGATTGAGTGATGTCTAAAAAGTTACAGATTAATGCTATTCCCTAGGGGAAGGTAAAATTAAACTCGACTTCTATGGGGCTGGGTGCTATTTTGTGCAGTGCCTGAGCCCAGGCTGGGGGATGCAGCTCGCCGCAGATGCTGGGTGCCCTGTGGCAGGGCTTGCCACCGTGAACGTGTGCGGCAAGTGCTGTCCGGGGTCTACCTGGAGTCCTGGTGGACAGAGTTTGCGGGGGTGAGGGTTTTTCATCAGTTTTCCCTTAAAAAAGCCCCCACCCTTCCAGCAACACCCCACCCAGCGATGGGTCACTACAGCTCATCCTCGCCCAGCCCTGCTGCTGCGGGCAGTGATTCAGGGGATGCCGAAAAGGCCGGGAGGAGGGGATGGTCATGTCTGGGCGAGTGTGGCTGCGGTGAGATCAGGTCCTGTGTCTGCCAGCCTGGCACGGTGGGCAGGAGCTGGCGCTGGAGCCAGCGAGGGGGCAGGTGCCTCTTCCCCTCCCCAAGAGTTTGGATGGGGCATCAGTGGCCCGCAGGGAGCAGAGTTGGGACGCAGAGAGGACAGGCGACAGGGACGAAGCTGTCCCTTCGTGCTCCTTCCAGGCGGGGAAATTGAGCCACAGGATGTCAGTGCAGCCTGTGCGAACGCCACGCTTGCCTAAAGAAATGATTGTCTCCTCTCAAGAGCAGGCAGGAAGATCTCTTTCCCAGAACATCTTATTTAGGAAACTCACATCACGGCAGCAAAGCAGAATGCTTATTTGGGAATAAGAAAATGAGATGTGGCCCCAAGTCAGTGCTTGCATGTAGGCACCACAGCAGATAGTTTGAGGACGCACCAGAGGCAGCTGCTGGCTCACAGTAACAAACGCAGAGCTGGTTGGGCTGGAGGCCCGGACAGCTGGTGTTCGCTGCCTGCGTCCTCCGATACTGGCTGAGGAGTTGTACGGTATTGATTATTTTCCTGTTACAACACAAAGGGATTAGCTAGATTAGCTTCTGCAGAGGTGAGAAAGAAATGTGTCATGTAGACTGTTTATTTTGCTCTAATTGGATTCACACCCTCTTTCTGAATAAATCTCATTTTACTCCAGCTCTTGTGGTGTTTCATGACTGTGAATGCTGAGGAGCTCTTCCAGGGACAGGCAAGTGATTCTTGGCTTCGGTGGGGAAAGCGAAGGGATCGTGCTGCAGTCACTAGAGGCAAGCAGCCTGCAAACAGCACGGCCGAGGAAGCTCTCATGGTCATGTCTCAGACAATGCTTCACAGTCACAGACAGCTTTTGGCAGCCCAAGGTAAAAGCCCCCTTTGAACAGAGAAATCTAAGATTTTTGGTCCTTCTGGACACGACATCCACACCTGCTCTGGGTAAGCTGCAGCACAACATCGCGACCCAGAGGCACAGCCATGCTGCCCATCAGAAAGCAGCGTACACTGGTCCCCCTTCATCAGGGTGAGCTGCACTGTATATTAAGATCGTCAGCGACTTTTCTGCTGCAGTTCATCATCTTTTCTAGCTGGTGTGGAACACGGTAGGAAAATTATCTTTGTCTGCTGTTTTTCTTGGCTCGCTCACTCAGAAACACGGAAAGTACCTGAAGCAGGAGTGGCTTCTCAAGTTTGTCCTTTAAATCTCTGGAAACAAAATGAGCTCAGATGGAAAAGAAAGAAGAAAGAGCATAGTTTAAGAATCCCAGGTCTGGGTGGTTGCAAACTGCTAACGCAGTCCTCTCTGTGTTATCCTGCTAAACAAGTAAATGCTTTTCACTCCTGTGTCCTTTGCACCGTGGCAACTTTTGACATCTCTGTACTGGCCACTGTGGTTTGAAGCTCTGCCTCTGAGTCAGATGGGTATCAAAAACCTCAGACCAGCTGGACTGAGCAATGCTCTCTTGATGAGCACAGTAGAAACCAGACACAAAATAAATAATTAACAAGATTGTTTGGGGGATGTAAATTATGCCTGCGTATGCATTAGAGTTAAGCCTTAAATTTGAAATTCTTCCATTTATTTCCTGTTCCTACAGAGAACAAACAAATGCACATTTCTCTGGGGAGCACCTGCTCCTGCAGTTTCCAAAGATGTCCTGTATTTGTGGGTGCCTCTTCATCTACACCAACCCATGACTTGTCTGAGAGAGTTTGGTAGGTCTTATTGGAATTTGTACACACATATTAAACTTGACATAAAATTTCTCTTTTATTGCTGTTTTGGTCATGTTTCTCCCCATGACAGATTGTTATGTTTTCTGTTGGCTTTGTTACTCTATAACTGGACACTGAAGCATCAAATAAATCCATATGCTGGGTACATTCTATGTTTGAGGTGGGTATTGGAGTGATTTGGTATATAGATTGACATAATTTACAATGATACCTTTTGCCTTGCTCATTTGCTCTTGCAGAACTCATTTTAGAACTTTTAGAACCCATGGGAGGTGCTAAATAAACATTTCAAGCTATAAAAATAGGTAATAGCCAATTGCAAAATGGTAAAATTAAATAACTTACCCAGCATCACACATGTAAGCAGAGCATCTAGTTCTGCAGAGCAACCTTCATATTCCCCCTCTTTCTCTTCCTATGCTGCCCTGTCTCATTCACAGCACATCAGATGAGGCTTTTACATCCTTCCTCCCTGCACAGTTCCCTAGAGCAGTACCCATCCTGATCAAAAAAAAAAAAAGGAAAAAAGTCCAAAATAAAAACAATGCAATCAAGTAATTTGAAGAAAATTTTTAAAGTATGGACAATACAGTCTATTCTTCCTTATCTTCATTTTTGGAGTGCCTGAGCCATCTTAGAAAATTTTCCCCCAGTATTTAGCTTGAATCAAATGTGTAGAATTTTCCTAGCAAGGAATATTCCAGTCTACAAAATAAAAGTTAGGTAAAAGGAAAATAACTGAAATCAGAGCCTGCTACTAGAAAATATGATACAACCTGGACAACAGGAAACACTGTAATACAGGAATCGCTGAAGTTTGCTACCTCTGCAATGGAGCTGCCAGTTGCTTTGGTTCAGCAACACAGCGCTATACAGATTTTTAGGGCAGGAAACAAACCAGAATATTATTTCTAAGGGAAATCAAAGGTGCAACTAGGAGAGCTGGTGGTAAAGGCATCACTTTCCCATCACAGTACCCACACAGCACAGTGGGAAAGGCTAGATAGTACAAGCAAGGACAGGATGGGTTCCAAGGGTCACCCAGCTAGGGGGAACCAACAGGCTTCCAGTCCCTCTGTCACTGTCTTGCCAGGGAGAAATGTAAATGGGAACAGGCTACTCCTCTGCAGATTGAAAGTAAAGATTTATGGATTACTTGAACCAGAACTTTATAAAACAGCAAGATGACTTTTGGAAATGTAGAAAGACCCATCTGTCTGTTGTCTTAGCAAGCTGGAAATTGAAGGACACTCTATAACTTGAGGGAAAACCCCAACAGTCTTCAGCACAAAATTCAGGTAAATCTCTGCCTTCAGCGGCTTCCAAATCACAGAAACCTTGGGAATAGAGGAGGACTGGGGCACGGGGCCTTAAGAGGTCAGAGCAGAAGACAATGTTGTCTACTTTCAAGAGAACCTATATATAGTATTTAGCATCTCCAAGAAGACAAGTTCATAAGGGAGCCTGCCTGACTGTGGACTGGCTTCTTTGTCAACTTAGTATTCAGAAGAGGGAAGAATTGCCATAGCAACATTCCCATCTTCTGACATGTATCATGCAGATCATGTAGTCAAGGCAGCGCAGCACCCTCTCACACATGTGCTCTGTGAACTTTTGTATTCCTGACAATATTAAAGAGAGAACTATGTCTCATGATTGACACACTTGCCTGTGTGTCTTTATGATTCCTTAAAAAAAAAAAAAAGGAAATGCTTTCCTTCCCCCATCCTCCTCCTTTGAACTGTTTTCTCTTCTCCATCCCACTGAAATGATGAGAACAGCTCATGCCCCAGATCTGCAGATATATGTTCCTGACAGTAGTCCTACGCTATGCAAATGTGTAAACTGCAAAATGTAGAGGGTTTTAAAAAATTAAGTATATCCAGCAGAATCTAAATTCTGAGTAAAAGTACTGAAAGGAACTAGAAATCTTCCAGTACCTGCATAATTAATGCTCTATTAAACAAAGCCTTACATCTTTTTTTCTTTTGTTGTTTTCCTTTGAGTTAGTCTGAAATCTCCAGACACACATACCGACCATACCTATGGCACGTGTCAATATATATGTCGCCTGATGCGGAAGCTCAGTTCTCAAGCACAGAATACGTGTCTGCAGCCAAGGTCTGGCTAACCCCTGGGATGGCTTGGGCTATGTGGACTTCTGGCTGAAGGAAAAGTACTGCACGTTACCCAGGACTAAGGTGTGGGCCAGTATGAACAGGATGCTGCAACACTGTGCAGTAAAACCACCCACCTTTGTAACTCTGACAGCAGTGGCAGCCAGGTACAGCAGTTTACATGTGTTCTTGATTTAATTGTATCACAGGCCACCCAGTGGACCTCTTTCTAAGCTTACTGCCTATTCAGTATTGTGGCTCCCTTCAAAAACTCTGTAACACTAGAAATAGTTGGAATATAATTATACCTATATATATATGCCTCTAACTGTGCCTATTCCACCAGTGGTTCTGACATTAAAAGTATCACAATATACTGTCACATGCCTACGTATTTTTTTCTCAGACCTGGGATTCTACACATTGTGCTGTCCTTGGCAGGATGCCTATGGCACCATTTCTACATAAGGGTTGGCCTCAGTAACTCCTTCTCCAAGGAATGGGCTCAAAATCCTGCATAACTCTATGGCCTCTGCAGAGAGAGACCAAAACCCACTTTGACTGAGTGTTTCTCTCTGGACTGGAGATGCACCTAGCTCTGGGCTAGACCTAAGTGGTGATTTTTCTAACCAGGTTAGCTTATCTTCTTTTGGTTGTCTTCTTTCTTACACAGCTCCCCAGAGTTGCCTCATGAGCACTCATCTCAAAATGTTTCTGTTGGGTGGCAGAAGCTCCCACTGTCTGTGCCAAGGGAGCTCCTTTGTATAATGGTTTGCTGGAGGCAAGTCACCTTCAGATGGTGACAGCTTTTTATATCTCCCACCCCCTGCCCCACATTCCTATCCTCCCCACCACTCCTCTCCAATGTTTATGGTCACTGTACGAAGCTTTGGTACCTTACCTGCCCAGGCAGGGTGAATGTAATTATGTTGTGGTCAGTATTGCTTAATGGTTCAGCTGGGATTACATCTCCAATGATCTCCTGAGCTTCACCCAGGTTTGAGAGCCCTCCCTGCCTTTGTGTACTCCACAGTTGCTCGTTCCAAGAAATAACCATTCAAGAAATTCCTTCTCTATAACTGGTCCCGTGGTGACTCTTGGCCAGACTATGTACAAGTAGTTGAGGTCCTGCATTATCATAACTTCTGCTGCTTCTCTAAGTATTGTGTGCTTAATTGCCTCCTCCTACTCTGTGACTAATAACACTCCTGTTCTGTTAAGCCTCCTCTAGAGAAAATGGTTTGCAGCTTAACACCAGTAGCAGAAGAGGGTGACCTCCCGGTCTTTTATCCCATTACATCTGTCAGGTGTAAACTTAGAAGCTAAATTGGGAACCATTATTAAATAAGAACAATTTATTTTATTTTACATAGTAAATAAGCAAGATGCTAATATGTAGAAAGCTAGTCGGGCACTGATCTGCCTGCAAAATTAAATACCAGAAATGCAGTACTGCAGAGTACTGCAGCTGCAGATCACCCCTATTGCTACAGGCAGGGTGGCCAGCAGCTCACCAGCCTTACTCCCAGGGGAAAAGTGGGAGCACAAAGAGCTGCCAGTTTGTAGTTCTGGTGGAGTTACTGTCCATGCCAAGAATGACACCTTTCACAGTGCCTGATCTCTTCCCATGTTAAGCTAGTAACTGCCATTTAACATCTGTCGTTATTTGTTTCTACAGAAGATCATGTGTGTCTGTGTGTGTATGTGTGTGTATATATATCTGTATGCATGTGTGTGTTTAACTTTTATGTGCACAATATACGTACAGTATGGACTATCTGCATATTAAAAAAGCAAAGAGATATTATGTCCTAGTACTGACTGTACCATAGAAATCTCTACATTTAGAACGCACACTGTGGAGATACTTCTCCAGCCTAATGGTAGATGTTTACTTTTTAATACACAAGCTATATATAAAATGCTGAACTGGGACACCATGACTAGCTACAATACAAATTATATGAAAAAGATGCTATTTTACTTCTGTCTCATTTTACACAACTCTAAGGAACAGCAGATACCTCCTCTGGTGGGCCACGAAGTCTGTGGTCTACCTTTCAAATTTCCATACTGGCATTTATCGTGTTGAGGTTCAAATCCCTTTACAGCTGTGGTCTGAACAAGGAAAGGGCACTTAAGGGAATAAGACTACAACTTGCTCTTCTGGTTTACATTAAAATCCATTGATTTCCATCTGTTACTCGAACAAAACAGAGTGCATTTTTGATAAAAATAAAATTGCTTATTTTGGAGAATATGTTTTAAATATATTTGATGTTTATGGTCTGTAAATTGGACAGTTCTGTTCTTCTTAGAGTTACTTAATAATACAAGTAAGAGGAAGTCACTATGCTCAAAAGACCTATTTTTACTCTAAGCACAAAAAGCTCTTTCATTTCATTACGTCACTAGAAGCACTACAGAAAGCGTCCCACCTGCAAGTCCACTTGCTCCCTCATTCAGCAAGCCCCTGCGCTGAAAAGCACCTGTGTGTGTGCTTCAAGTTCAGCATGCTCCTAAGTACTTTTCTAAACAGATGCCAACAGCTGTATCTTTTTCTTTCCAGGCTAATTTAATGTCCCCTTTGTTCCTCTTGCTTCAAAGAGAGGAGAGATCGCCACTGGAGAAAGTTGACCAGTCAAACCTGCAACTGCTTTTTTTCCTGAGACTTCTGCAATAGTCAAACCCCAGGTTTAATACTGCAGCCAGACACATCAAAGACAACTGCACTTTTACAACATATGCAGACATGTTGGCCAAACATAATGGCCCAAATATATAACAAAACTCTCAGGTTTCTTTGCTTCCCTGCAACACCTGTGAGCCTAGTTTAAGTGGCTGGCTACAGTGGCACGTGAAGCTTTGGACCCAGGAGCAGAGCAGAGAAGTTGGGATACGCCAGCGGAGATTACCTCTTCTGCTAGGATACACTAGGCTTTGATTAGGAGCTTTCTTTTGCTGCTGCTGCTGCTGGAGAATATCTGTCATCAACATTTGCCCCTGTTCACATGAAATATGGGAGCATTAAAAGACAGGATTAGTAGCACAACTTCTCCGAGGCTGCATTCAGAGGCAACCTCACCTACACATCTCTCACTGCTTCCTCCTTTACTCCCAGGGCAGGAACACCAAACCTACCTCAGTGATGGTATCTTCAGGACTATACTTTTAACTCAAGTTTTAGATTATAAATCCTTTCAGTGTTCAGTCTAACAGTATCCGAGTCTTCAAAGTCTACCAAAGTGTCTATCAGAGCCCTGAAGACTGACCAATCATTACAGAAAATAAAAGGCGAATAAGAAATTGTGGTTTGGATTTGAAATAGTCTTTGAATAGCAAATTCATCAGGAAAAATGAACTAAGAAGTGTATGCCTTATACACTGTCATTACAAACTGCCACGGGGGAGCCTGCAGAATGGTTAGCCATTTTTCAGTCTGCTCACTGGTGCACTGGTGGTAATTTAGCTATTATTACTCATATGGGCAGAGAAAAAAAGAATCAACTTAAAATTAGAGATACTATTTGTTGTTTTCTTTTAAAATAAGGCAACGGTTGCTACAGAGAGACAGCAAACTATGCTTTTATCACACACAAGCTAAATCACAGACTAAAATAATTTGATTTTGAAATTGTGGCAAAAGTTTGCAAATTATGGCAACCTCTTTGTAACAGAGTGATATGGAAACTGCATATACGTTTTGGGGTAGCTAAATGCAAGCAGAAAGTGAGGATGTGCTTTCTAAAGCCAAACTGGACATACAGTCATACTGAAATTCACAGCAAATCTGTGGCTAGACTTTCTAACAAGCCTTTAAAAAAAAAAATCCCCACTTTTTTGTGTTCTATACTAAGTCAAGAGAGTAATATTAAGATTGCAAAGTCGGGCATTCAAGAGTGAGGTAATGTCAGAATTAAGGCCGTCTGTTCAACCTTAATTTGGCCCCTTGTGAGTATGAATTATGATATTGCCTTTAATTACATGATCACACAATATTTTTTCCTATGCCTCATTCATAACACATGATGGATGGTGCTCACTGAATGATGAAACTGTATTTTGTTTTTCCTTGTGGTTCAAGGTGTGGCAGCCTGCCTTATGTACTGCACGCTATATTCTTCTCTGACAACAAAACTAATGATTCCTTCAGAGTTTTCTACATGGTTTATCATTACAGCTATGACATACTCAACAAACATTACTAATTTAATTTTATTAGGGAAAAACTAGAGTTTTTTCACTTAGTTTATCCATCTAGAACCTATTCTTATTGCTCAGGTTTTCATCAGAGCTTTGCTTCCTTCATATTTGGTCTAGGCAGCTTTATTTGCATCAGCTTTGGGGAAGTATTGACAACACATGAGAACCAAAGTTGGGGCCCCCGTTCTGGTGTGTGTCTTGGATAGTCAGGCCTGAGAAGGTCAACAGATCAGGGACAGTAGGGAAAATCCTCTTGAGGCACAAGATGGATCATTCCCGATGTCGATAAACACTGTGGAGAATTACCTGTGCACTACAGGGAAGTGCAGGCATATTTTTTCTACAACTTGGACAAAGACAAATAGATTTTCCCCATAAATTCAGAAGTGTTACTAACATAAATGCTATCCTTCTTTCAAAGACCCAGTTTCACAGCAAGAGAAAAGTAGAGAAAACTTTTCCAGATGATTTTTTTTTTTCTCACAGCCTTGCACTTGGAAATAGATGACTCGTTCTGACAAAAAGTTTTCCACCAAAAAAATAGTTCCCCCAAGAGAAATACCTTTCAGGGACAATTTCAGCCAAGATGGTTGAAATCTGGCAAGCTTACAAGCGACTTTTACTTTAGTCATCATTCATCCATCATCTTTCTTAAGAATGATAGATTGTGTAATTCTAAAGGGAATGAACACAGTCTAGAAGAGCGTTCTCTGGGTACACAGGCCCCTAAGTTATTTATATCATGGTTCATACATCATAGGCTGGATTTAATGCTCTAAATGTTTTTGACTTTAAATACGGTAATTTAAAGCTCATAGGGGGTGGAGAACTTTTTGAGATCTGAGAAGACAACTTGAGTTCAAACCTTCTTGGAATACTATAAATTTCCTCACACCAATTGAAACCCACCACATTTTTTGTCATGCACATATTGCCTTTGGCTAACATTGTCAACCCAAGGGGCTTAACTGAGATCTAAGCTTGGTAGTCTATTTTTTTGAGGTGCTGAATATTCAGAGATTCACAGATATGGGGAATGGCAATTTTAATTGACTCTATGCTGTACCTCTGAAAGGGCATCTTTTTCACTTGGACACCTACCTATGGATTCAGCTATACAATTTTGATCTCTGATGTTTCTGCTCTCTTTATATTCTTGATACATTTCCAATATCACCTAAAATGGCATGGTATTAGAAGAAGAAAGAAGAAAAATTATCTTGAGCAGGTGCAAAACTTGCTGAGAAAGAGGAATCTTTCCATCAACAGCCAGTTTTTGAGGTCTCAGCCATTCAGTAGTGCAATAAATACAGCAGAGATGTTCAGAGTGTGCTCTAACAGAATGTGTACAGCTGTGTGGCATTCTGGCATTTCTTATTTTTATTTAACAGATTCTTTCCATCAGAATGAATTCTTGAATTCAGTGAAGGAAACAATCCCTGTGAAATAAAAAAATTGCAAAAATGTCCTAGACTTAACAGCAGAGCTTGAGTTATGCAAGTTCTTCAAATGACAAGTCAACAGGGTTTGTGCTTTGGGCTTCCCACCCGAAGCCACAGTTGATAATCTGTCACAATGTGATGTCTGTCACCGCTGCTGCTGCTGTTGGAATATCATTCAAATGCCATCAATCCATCTAGAATTTCAAGAATCAGCATGAAGAAACAGAAACGCAGGGATAATATGATCTTTATTTAGGCCTTTTTAAGAAAAGTTGCATGATATTCAGATAGTCTAACACTGCAAGTAAGATTTTACTGGACTGATAAAATTATTAACATCAGCAATTTAAGGCAGCTGTTACATAGTGTTACATTAGTATTTCAGCCAGATTGTATTCTTCTTTGGATACATTCATGCAATTAACTTCTACTGTATTTTTACACTGTACTTTGAAATATATAGGATTGTTTTGTTTCTCCATATTAGACCTATCTGGTTAAGTTTTTCTCAAACAATACAGAGAATGGACTCATTGTTCTTGGTGGAAGTGAAAAGATTTAATGACTTAATGATTTAATGACTTATTTGATGCAAGAAATGCATGTTGAGAATGCCGTGGAGATAAATATACATCTTATATGTGTATGTCACATGCAAGAATGGAGAAATAGGAATGGAGGTTGAAACATTATTATTATTCTTAGCTAAAATCATTTTCCCTCCATATAAACCCCAAAAATATCCTTGTACTGAGCAGAGGGCCCATTAAACTTCCTCCTTTCCAAAAGATTCCTCTCCATGCCAACCTCTGTTGGGGATGAGAAATCTTCCATGGAATCATAAACAATCCTCCATGTTGCCTCTACTGTTCAGTCCAATTTTGGTTTTTCTTTTCCTTCTTCAATACCTGAAAACATATGGAGAACAGCTTTTAAAAATCTCTCAATTAATAAAAATGAAGAGTTTACTTAGAGAGGTTCTTCTAATGCATTAATCTTTCTTTTCCCTTTATTGCTGTTGTTTCTCCCCTACTTGCTCACATGCTCTTGCATGTGTTACCTCACCTGCTGTGAATGAAAAGAGCATCTGCACACCTGATGGCAGTGGTTGTCCAGTAATGAACTGCACAATCCTCCCTCCCTCCGGACCATTTTCAAATCAGCCTAACCCCCTGCCGCACGCTCAGCCTTTGACGGCTGCAGGGGTCTGGGAACAGTTATTTCCCTCACCTCCTCTGCTTACCTACAAGCAAATTAAAGTAGATGTTATTATAGCTGAAGCTAAGCAGCTGACTTTATTTGAAAGCAAGTTTTTAAAATTTTGTTTCAGAATTCAGTAACTTTAACATCCCCCCCCCCTCCATTTCAACATTGGATTTTTAAACATTTGCAAGTATGTCTCCCTTTTTTGAGAGTACAAGAATGAAGAATCAATTACTGTTAATACGGTGCCTCTCTCTTCTTGTAATGGCCATGTCTTTCAGTAGTATCAGAAGGGCTGAGTTGAGCGTAAAGCTCCTTAGAGAAATTATCCTTGCTGCAGGACTTGTCTCTTTTCTATGCTGAGCAAAGTCTGGGCCGGGCAGCAGATTGTGTTTTTTCTGGCAATGAAAACATTCAGCTATTTCATATGCCTGTTCCTGGACAATGAATTACTATTGGTATCTGACAAAAGTATTGTTCTTCTGACTAAGCCCTCTCTGCCAGACATCTCAAATACAAATATTTCTTTTGGAGGTTTTCAGGCCTCCTGCATGCTGGAAAAGAAAGACTTCTGAGGACTGAAGGCAAAAGAGAAACAATATTTGAGAATGCTGAGAGGAAAATTCAGTCACAAGTAAGATCACCTGCTAATGCAATATATGTGTAGATGGTAGGTACACTGAAAGTCACTTTAAAAACATAGTTAATTAATTCCAGTGTGGGAAACAATAAGACCCATCTGCAGTTAGAAAGCACAACTGCAGAGCTGCCTTGCTGAAAGAAGCAACACAGAAACAAATGGGTCTGTGCATTGCCAGCAGCCCAAGTACAATGGCCCTGGGTGTTGCTGGCAAACCAATGTAATGGAAGAGCCACAGTTGAAAGGTTTAACAACCAAAACAAGAGGCCGGGTCCAAAAGATTACAGTGGGTTTACAAGGCTGCTCCAGAGCCAATCTTGAGTCTTCTGCTTTCTGCTGGAAGGAACTTTTCCAATAGTTTTAAATGAGCTGTTTTATTTGCCTTTTTAAAAGAGTGTCTTTCCCTTCTTCCGAAGCACTCTACTGCAGATGCATCAAACAGCTTGGCAGGAATGCAGATCTACCCTCAAAACTGTGGACAGACACTGGCTTGTACAAAGGGCAAATTTTTCCTTGCCTACCATGTTTGTGGTTTAACTTGGAAAAACTAACTGCAAATCATTTTGTCAGTAGTGAGGTTTTATTAATTCATCTCCAGAGGAAAAGGAAAAAACTCCAAACCCAAAACAACCCCCTCTCACCCCAGAAATCTTCTCGTAGCAGACTGCTTTGATTTGCAAGCTTACTGATCAAAAGCCCCTTTTAAATGTACAGTTTTCAAATAATATTTTCCCAGGTCTCGCATGGTGACAGACTGGCATTATTTTACATCTCTGCTGTTTGTGGTGTGCCTGCCATATGCTTCAGGTTAGGTTTAGACAAAGTGTTTCAAGCACAGCAAACCAGCAGGTGACTCACAGCATTTTCTGGTTTGCAAGTGCTTGAGCCACAAAGGACTTTGGATCAATATTCTTTAACTATATCAAGGAAATGATGGCGAGGATAATAAGGCCATGGTGAACCTTAGAAGAGGTTGGAAGAATGACCTGATTGACATTAGCTCCTCTAGGGTGAAGGGTCACAAGAACCAGGGGTTTTGTTACGCCTGCTGTGGAATAAATAGTGTGGGAGATTTTCCACCATTTACTTATTCATGGACTTTGTGAGAACATGTGATTCTTCACATTATTATTCTTCATACAGGACTTAGGTGAAGTGACGTTATTCCTTGTGGCTGACATTTTTAGAAACTTCTTTCCTGAATTAAATAAGTTAAATAGATGTGAATGTGACATCAAACTGAGGACTGAAAACCAGACTTGAACACTGTGACCGTGATTGCTGGTTCTAGAGCAAAAAGACACTTTATACCTGGGTGCTAATATGAGCAAATGGCAAATAAAACTGCTTTGAGCTTCTGGCATTAGGTTATACCTAGTACTGGAGGACTTGTTAAGAGATTTGTGTGTGTAATAAACTACCATGTGAATTTACAGTGCATTAATCAGCACACACTAAGTCTCCCACAAGGGCATACAGGCTATTCATATGGTCCAAACGTGTTATGGAGCCAACGATGTAATGACAGAGTTCCCATGGAGCATGGATTTCACTCCAGTTGTGATTTGTCACTGCAGCGATTATGAATGTTATTTGCTTATTTCAGGCAATTTGATAAATGAAAAACATATTTCATAATTAAAGGAGCCTACTTTTAATCTTGTGTTTGTCTTATTTTCCCTTTTTCTCTACTCAGCAATGGGTGGCCTAGGCCTAGGCAGGGTAGATGATGTAGAGTCTGCAGAGTTATGTTTACCCTGCACTAAGGTGATATTTCATTCCTATTACTTTACTGACATGAACATATTCATTTTCCTTAAGTAAATTTATAAGCAGAAGACACCTTATACCTGAAAATACTAGAAGAATATATTTTTATTTCTAAGTCTAAGTTTACTGTTAACAGCATTCCTACAGAATGATACTTTATTCTAGTTGCATTTAATAGGTAATAAGTGGCTTGTAAACCTCTCAGTTAATTGCCAACAGCTCTTGAATTAGTATTGAAAGTAATAAAAAACCCCCCATATTCATAGCTCATCAAGCTCTCCAGCAGCCATTCCGTTCATCCAGCTGCTTTTAAGAGCAAGCAAGCAAGACATCTCAGTGGAACTTCTGTCATTCTCCTTTGTTTTAGCCAGCTTAAAACCTTCTCAACTTTCAGGGGAGCATGCTCAAGTCCCAACAGTGTACTTCATTCCTAAAACAATACTCACATTTTTGGGTATCCCAGATGTAGTTGTTCAGGACCTCTCCCACCAAGTAGAATACGTTAATTATTATAGTAACAGCTGCAAAAAAGATTATTTTGACACCTGGGCTGAGGTGCTCAAGAAGCGGGTACACCCACACTCCTGTAACGTGGTGAATCCAGCACACCCTGAAACAAAACAGAAATAACAAGTACTGACTTTTACAACCCTGTTTTTCAAAAGTAGCTTGGGCTATAGGCTTAGCTACTGTAACCTGAAAAGCAATTATTTGAAAGGACTGCAAGTTGGAACTGAACTGGAGCACCTGGATGACATCCACTCAGAACAGAAATCACAAATGATGAAACTATGACTGATCTCCCACATTCTTACTGCTTTGTCTTAAATTTAGTATGAACAGTTGGCCAATTGTCATGTTCTGACGTAGGCAGGTATTTCCTTGCTGCATTTATATTTATGAGGAATACACACCCCTGTTTCTTGCAGCACCCTCTGTTTCAAGCAAGATCTTTATCCAAAGAGCATTCAGGGTTCTCAACCTCTCCTATACAGCCCAACTCTCTGCTTTCTGCGGCATCCTTCTTTCATTTTGTACACGTTTGTGAGTTTTTGCTGCTTCTTGCTACACCTGGCAAATGTGTCAGTTTTTGGGTTTGCAGAAACACATGGCTCAGCTTCTCTTTGAGAAAATAATTTCTTCAGCACCTGTGTTTTAGGTTGCTCCTCCTTTTCTTTCAGTTACCTGGTATCATTTGGGATGTAGTAATTTTCCTCTAGATAGGATAAACACTTTAAAAAAAAAAGAAACCACCTCATCAGTGAAATTCTGCCCAACTCCACACTCAATATACAGTCAAGGAAAAGAAAGGTGGTTTGCTGGTGACAGAGATTTTTAGCATTCAGCTACAGTGGAGATTGTTGGTACACTACCCCAGGAGGCGGTGTCAGCTTTACTGCAGTGCATCCTGATGAAGCACTCCAGGTACGTGGTTTTGCTGCGTGTGACTCCAGTGGACATGTGTAACCTCTGAAGGGACAGTTTTTGCATTGAGATCTGATGTGATGAATGGTGAAGTCAGAGGGAGCAGAGTGAGTCCACACATTCCAGTAGGTGGAAGCTAAGAAAGGCAAATGCTGCCAAACAACTGAGCAAACATCATGGAGGGTAACCGGGAACAGTGCTCAGAGGAGACAGGCTGGGGCCCGTGAGGTGCTAGGCTCTCTTCAATAATGTACATCTCTTCCTTTCTGACCCAGCAATTTGACAGAAAAGCTCACAGTGAAGCACAGCTACAAAAGACTCAGCTGCTGCACGGACTATTACTGATGGGGTTTTCCACGTCCGTATGATTTGCTTCACTTGCTGATACTTCTGTTTGTTTAAGGAAGGCTTTTGATCACTAGATCAATAGTCATAGGCTCCTGAAGGGCAGAGACACAGAAGTCCACCCAAAACTGTTACCATAAATGCCTGTCACACAGAGAGTACAGAATCCCTGTTTAACGATTCTCTATCACCCTGGAAATGTACATGGTTGTCATAGCTTCCCTCCTCCTTAGAAAAGCTTTTATTACAGCCAAACCCTTAACAGTTGGACACTTCATGTAGGAATTTACATGTGTCAGTAAATTAATCTGCACGATCTAAATGCAGATTAAAACCGCTTTCTCCAAATGAGTTCACATATGGAAAATGATCTCTGTACTTTACAGTTATTTTCCACAACATTCCTCCATGCCAGAATTAACCTGACAAGATAAAGGTATCTGTGAAAAAATAAATGGTTCCCGTGTAACCCATGGTAACAGGGTTATATACCACGTTCCTCTTGATCAAAGAAAAAGACAGGACAGTTGGGTAGAAGGTAACGGGATGTCCTCTACTCCCAGGCTGACTTAGCAAGGAGTGTCTAGTATTGCCTAATGTTTTTCAGTTTCATTTGCTTTCATGATGATTCTGTGAAAAACAAGCTCCAAGGAAAAAGCTTGAAAAAAGCCAGTGCTTCTTTTTCACTTGTTTTCTCTGGTGTGAAACTGCCCAGCACTATAAAGCACCTTCACAGAGGGACTTTTCAAGGGATCTTCTAAACTGCGCCTGAGTAGCCAACTTCATGAACCAAGTAGAAGTGGCATTTATTAGAACGCATTTATGCTCATCAGTGACTCCAACCAATGAGTCACTGATGAGCTCCCGAATGTCAGAGATCTCTAGTTAGTTCAGAGTCCGTGAGTACAGCTCATGCACTCTGCTTTCTGCTGTCCAGCACAGGAGCCCATTCCATTCATTGCTTGGTGACACTGTTCATGCATTCAGCATAGCTGTTGTATGCCTGCCCCTGGTGCAGCCACACTGTAGGAACTCATGCTTTGAGCACGAGAGGTACCAAGCGCCACTTGGGAGACAATGGTCACAAACCCACCTGATCTTCCTTAAATGAGCTGTACCATGCTGCTCACTACATTGGGATGGAGTAGTATTAGCCTTCTCTCCACTGAGCAGTGACATACTGACTATTCCTGCATTGTCTATACCACAAACGGGAGCAGCAAAGGGACGACTGCTGCCATGGAAACCTCACCTGATGGCCTTTCTTAATGGGTTCATTCCTGCTTGAATACAAGCTATCTCCATGCCGCACAATAAAGGGCTGATCAACCATAGGCATAAAGCTTCCACACAAGATTGCTGATTACTGATGTTAATGAATGCCTTCAACGTTGCAATTCTAGTAGTCATTATTGCTGTCCAACCTCATTATTAGATAAGCACAGGGGAGCATGCATTAAGGTTTACTTAGGAGTGCAAATCTAGATCCAATTTAAGACCCTGTTACTGAACAGGTATAAAAAATGGGTCGTTTAGATAAAAATAAACTGAGGAGAAAAAGTTTAAACTAAAACTGGACCGGCTACTTTTGAAAAGATAAAATTAACTTGAACCTCCCTGTGTTTTGCTTCCATGGCAGCCCATGTAGACATAATCGAGTGTTTTCAAAAATGAATGTGTTACAGGTCATCAAGCTAATTTAGCCATTTGTTAGAACTGGTAAGAAAAGAAGGAATGGAAATATTCACACATTGTATTCAAATTAAAATGTCTGTTAAAAAAAGTGGTGATTTTCAGAAATTTTCAACCAGCTGGTGTAGAAATCAGAAAAAGCGATCTGAAGGCACACAATATTGCTTCTTTTTTAAAAAATCTGTCAAAAATTTGACTTTGTAGCTGTTTTTCACTTCTAGTATACAGTAGATGTTGTATATCTCTCCTATCAAAGTCATCAGAAGGCAATGAAAACTATGCAGAAAAGATACATGTACATTTATTCGTTGGCTATAGATCTTTTGTTAATGAGAAAAAGTAACTACAAAAAATTGTTGGAACTATGTGGTTCACATGTGCTCTACCTGTTGCTTTGAGTACTGCACCTCTTACATCATCATCTGTAAAACTTAGTCCTGGTGGAAGCAAGCTCAACATATGGATATAATGGCAGATAAGTATGACACCTGAAAGGTTTTGAATTGGGAGACATGTTGCAGAAAATGGATGCTCCTTCATGATGGCTGCTTTCAGCTACAGGAGTTTGCATATACTCTCACAGACATCACAGCTTGGTGGCACGTTGTGGTCTGAGCTCTGAGAGTCTCCACCCATTTTCTGCCTGAGTTGAGTCCTTCAGCGAAATCTGAAGCTGAATAACACTCAGTACTATGTGTTCTGGGAACAGGATCTACTAGATGAGGGGCTGTGTAACTTTTCAAGAGCAGTGAATGAGAGGACACAGAATAGTAATGCATGTCGTAAAATGGCTGAAGACCTCCCAGTGCTCTTCCTCATAATAGAAGAAGCACTTCAACAGATCTCAGAGACAAGAAATTAAAATCTGATAATGGAAATATCTTTCTGCATGATACCTAATTAACCTCTGGAATGCTCTACCCTATCTTTCAGTGATATATCACTGAAATCAAGATATTAAAAAAAAATTTTGAAGTATACAAGCGTGGAAGTCTAGTTAGTCCACTCCTCTTCTCTGGGCTGTATCATGCAACTCTCAACACGCTTCTGAAGTCAGAAGACTGTACGAGCAATAAGAATGTTATGCTTAAATTCAAAGAGTACAAGGCATATAAATCATCAAGACTGAAGGATCCAAGCATCTACTTCTTGACACAGGTTTTGGAAGAAAATTTCCTTTATAGGCTGGTAATTCCAAAATGGCCTGCTAATCTTCTTCTGAAGCATCTGACTTTAGCTACAGCTAGAGCCTGGATACATGACTACTCTGATCTACTATGGCAGTTGTTACTTCTTGCAGCAGCAAATCCTTTTCCACATCTCTTGTGCCATTCGGGATTCCAGTGACTGGCAGAAAGGAAGGCTGAATCTTTGGTCCTGAACAAATCCTAGGCCAGTTCCTCTTGTGGCTACTCTTTACCAAACAACAGAACACGGGCATTTTCTACACTTGTATTTCATGATCTTTTCTAGCATCACTCTCTTCCTTTTCCACAGAAAGTGAGAACTTTACCCAGAACTATTAAATTGTGGAATGTCTCCCAAAGGAGGTGATGGGCTTACAGCAGCTGAGTCATTCAAAACTTGAAGGAACAAATCATTTGTGGTTATAGAGTAGGGACCAACCCTGTGCTTTCAGAGGCAGGAACTCAATGACCCACACTAAATCTGTTCTACTTTTGGATTCTAATACTGACTGATGTGAGGCACATTATCATAAATCCTGATGATTTTTTTCCTCCCCTCTGCTCCCCCAAAACATAGAGCAGCTTGTTCTGCATCTAATCAGAATAGTTAAGATCTCAGCCACATTCAGATGCTGGGCTTCTTATAATACCAGCCAGCCAGGCCTAAGTCACCTACACCAGGAATGCACATTGTTTAGAAATTTTAAAGACTAAAAAATAAGTTCAATAAAGTGTCACCAGTTAGGAAATAACTGCAATAATCCAGTCTTGTTCCAGTTTCTTACACTGGATTCTTCTCCATTGATCTGAGTGGTGCTGAACAATACGTGGGTCATAGGACTGTGCTACTGGTATGGAGTGGCTTATGCAGTCAGAACAAGACAAGTCCTGGAAAACTGCAGCTGCAAATAATGTCACATGCAAAACATACTCAGCATGACATGGTGCTGGCACCCTTTGGGATGAGAAAAGCTTAGCAGAAATTTGTGTTTATGTACAGGTAGTTAGAATGACAGAAACTCTGCACATTCGCTGCAAGGTGTTGTCATCTTTGCAAGTCATCTATTTCGATAAATAATATTTCATTTTAAATATAGTAATGGTTGCTATGCCTTCTTGAGCTATATTTTAAGGAGCTGCACAAGCAAGTGAGAATGTATTATCCATGCATGTTATCTGTGATTGTACTGTTGCTTTGACTGAAACATTGGAGGATGTAGAGGTGGCGGGGAGCCAGAATGTAACAGTCCATAATGACTATGTCAGACCTAACAGGCTGAGGATCCATGCAGCCTTCTCTCGCTGAACGCACTTCTGCTCTCCCACCCTCCTTCTGGGTCAGGTACAGGGGACGCTAATCTTCTCCTGGGCTATTTCTGCTGCTTCTATTTCTTCCTACTCTTTCCTGTTCTGAGTAGCTCTGGCTCCAACTCTTTTCTCCTCCTCTGCATTGTCTCATCTATCACCCACCTCTCCATCAGCCTTCCACTCTGATTTCAAATCCTGTCTCTCTCTCTCCCCCTCCCAGCTTTTCTCACTTACTTGCATGATTTCAGCTTTCAAGCTGCTGACCTGTGAGCTGCACATTTGCTTAACCATTTCTCTTTTAACCCATGGCTTTAGTTCATCTCTTTTACTTGCCTCAAGGACTTTTTCCCCAACCACTGCTTCCTCTGATCTCTACTGGAACCTCTGTCGCCAATGCTCACTTCCAAAAGCATTCGTGACCCCCTCCCTACATACAGACCCTCAGCACACCCTAGCACAGCCACGCTGTCTCTCCTGCTCCACTGGCACCAGCAACCAACCAATTGTGGTTTCTCAATCCTGCCCTTCCTTATCGATACGGATGTCAATTCCCACCAAGCTTCACATTCTAACTCTCCAGCCTTCCCTCTCTGAATGTCAAGGTTTGTCCCAGCAGTCTGCACCCTCACCCCTTTGCCAACATCTGCTCTTTCTGATCTTCCTCTCCTTCTATGGAGAATTGCTAGTGGAAATCCTACAGCAAGCCTGACAGCATTGATCTCAAATTAATTCCAACTTCTCAGTGTACATTCCTTTCTTAAATTTGTTCAAGAGGAATTCAGCAAATCGCTCCATCTAAACGCTCTCCCTTGGCAAATCTACAGAACTCTCCTAAAGTCACTTCAAGAGAAACTTTATTTTCAAATGAAAGTTTAAAGGCACCTGAGCTCTTTAAATAGCTTTATCAAAAAATGAAGGAATGAAACAAGTCCAAGCTTGGCACATGTGGAGGCAGCTTCTAGTGGATCTGAGACAGCAACAAGAGAGCAGATCAAGTCTTTTGCTCCCAAACACGTAGCCCAGCATGACTAGAGCAGTGGAGTCAGAGTTCTTAGGGTCTGTTTTTTTGGCATCCTCAAGCGCTCAAAAGCAGAGGGAACAAGAAAACCACTTTAAATAAACGTATTTGTCTCAGTTTATTTTAAGGACATATTAGGCTCTGATATTAGTTACCGTGAGGTCATTCTTATTACAAGGAGCAACACATTTCTGGCTCTTTTCTGTTCCTTGACAACCAACTCTATACACCCACTGGCAGTCTTTTCTGGTAGTACTGGCAAGCTCTTGGGTTTTCTTAGCAGTGTCTAGATTTAACAATTCAATACAAATTGTGACCTTTACAAGCCATGCTAAATAAAGCCAATTGGCCTTTCCCATCTTATCCCATGGCCTTGATCCTGAAAGTCCATGTATGGTCTGCAGCAGGCAATGCAAGTCTGTGAATGCTCTGCCTGGGCACAGTTCCTTAAGAGCAAGGAAGAGCTCCCCCTCACAGAGAGCACATGAGCTAAGTGTGCCTACTCAAATGCTCTCTGACTGAAGGGAGAGAATGTGAAAAAAAAAAAAAGGGTTTACTCTTCAGGAAAGGATATTTCTCAAGTAACGTGTCTCTGAATAATGATTAGGGGATATCAAGTTATTTAGCTATGTTCCTCCAACTTCAGTGATTCTATTCAGAATTGTTTGCCTGTTTTCTCATTTATCAAATATATATAATAAAAGCTTACTATTCCACCACCTCTTTCATATGTGAAAGATTAATCCACATATGAAATAAACCAGAAACTCTCCTCTAGTTGGAGTTGAAAAAAATGTATTAACAGAATCAAACCTAAACAATATCCTCCTGTATGCTCCTTCACAGTACAAAGTGCAACATGATACACAAATCATGTAGCATAGCAAAAAAGTTTCAGCTGAGATGGGGAGAGAGTTCAAAATTCAAGGGCAAAATGCAGACATCTGATTAGCAACTATCTCCACTTTATACTGAGAGAGTTGCAGTGAAAACACTTCTGCTGAGGGAAAAATGATGCAGTGAGGACAAATTCTTAAGTGGCATATTCCTAACTTCTAGGTAAAAAGACATAAACCAAGAACTAAGCCCCAGCAGGCGATCTGTGCACAACCAAAGGTACAAAGTAAGTAAGTTCCACCAGACTGTATGTAACTAGGCCATTTGCATGTGTAGTCTCATTTTAATGCACTGTGCTAACCTTGATGGGTCAAATGGTACACCAACAAGGGCAGCAAATCCAAATTAAGCAATTCCAAACCCTCAGAGTGACTAAGGTCTCTACTTCATTGTGGTCAGACTTAGCAGCAGGAAGATAACAGGGCGATCCGCTTATTGGATGAGGGAAAGGCTGTGGATGTTGTCTACCTTGACTTTAGTAAGGCCTTTGACACCGTTTCCCACAGCATTCTCCTGGCAAAACTGGCTGCTCGTGGCTTGGATGAGCGCACACTTTGCTGGGTAAAAAACTGGCTGGATGTCCGGGCCCAAAGAGTTGTGGTGAATGGAGTCAAATCCAGTTGGAGGCCGGTCACGAGTGGTGTCCCCCAGGGCTTGGTTTTGGGGCCACTCCTGTTTAACATCTTTATTGATGACCTAGACGAGGGGATCGAGTGCACCCTCAGTAAGTTTGCAGATGACACCAAGTTGGGTGGGAGTGTTGATCTGCTCAAGGGTAGGGAGGCTCTGCAGAGAGATCTGGACAGGCTGGAGCGATGGGCTAAGGCCAACTGTATGAGGTTCAATAAGGCCAAATGCCGGGTGCTGCACTTGGGCCACAACAACCCCCAGCAGCGCTACAGGCTTGGGGAGGAGTGGCTGGAGAGCTGCCAGTCAGAGAGGGACCTGGGGGTGTTGATTGACAGCCGGCTGAACATGAGCCAGCAGTGTGCCCAGGTGGCCAAGAAGGCCAATGGTATCCTGGCTTGTATCAGAAATAGCGTGGCCAGCAGGGACAGGGAAGTGATCTTACCCCTGTACTCGGTACTGGTGAGGCCGCACCTCGATTACTGTGTTCAGTTTTGGGCCCCTCACTATAAAAAGGACATTGAATTACTCGAGCGTGTCCAGAGAAGGGCAACGAAGCTGGTGAAGGGTCTGGAGCACATGTCGTATGAGGAGCGGCTGAGGGAACTGGGGTTGTTTAGTCTGGAGAAGAGGAGGCTGAGGGGAGACCTCATCGCCCTCTACAACTACCTGAAAGGAGGTTGCAGAGAGCTGGGGATGAGTCTCTTTAACCAAGTAATAAGCAATAGGACAAGAGGTAATGGCCTCAAGTTGCGCCAAAGAAGGTTTAGACTAGATATTAGGAAGCATTTCTTTACAGAACGGGTTGTTAGGTGTTGGAATGGGCTGCCCAGGGAGGTGGTGGAGTCCCCATCCATGGAGGTGTTTAAGAGCAGGGTCGACATAGCGCTGAGGGATATGGTGTAGTTGGGAACTGTTAATGTTGGGTTGATGGTTGGACTGGATGATCTTCAAGGTCTTTTCCAACCTAGACAATTCTGTGATTCTGTGATAGTGGACCTCAGCTGTGAAAGGCAAGTACACTCTGAGTGAGAGGGATGAAAAAATGCTCACTTTTCATACTTTCTAGTAGATTTTCCCAACCTGTGAAAGTGAGATATATTGTATTGGTATCATGGAGTCAAGATTTGGCTTGCAGACTCAACCGAATCTTGGATAGAGGCTTCAATACCACTTGCAGGCTGAAGACATGCAGAACTTGCAGATGATGGCACAGTGTAGCTTGTGTCTGCCTCCAGTGTCCCCCAAAGACCTTCTTTCATAAGAGTAGAATGATCCTTGAGGTCCCTTCCAACCTGGTATTCTATTCTATGGTATTCTATGAAATGGGCTTTAAGTGCAGAATTTAGCAGGATGACCTTTTAGGCTGAATAAGCAATTGTCTCAGATCATCTTTAGAGAAATCACAACTTGGACTAAGGTGAGTCACTTGAGAGTAGCCCTATCCATTTTGGAAATAATGTGCATGCTGGCAAAAGCAATAAACAGCAAAAGCAAAGAGAGATGACCTAGGCTGTAACCGAGTATTTGCTTAGTAGTTAATTTCTTAATGCAGGATCTTCTTCCCCTGGTTTACTTGTCCTACAATTTCCTTTTACCTTGTACTTGTAGGTGTAGAATGTAGATGCACTGTCGTAGCCAGGATCAAGCCATGTGAGTATCACATTGATGCTATAATAGCTTCTTAGAAGATTTTAAGACACTTCTGGTTTTATTTCACTTGCAGAACTGGATCGTGTCAATTTTCTATTCCTATTGAATACTATTGCATGTGTCTACTCAGATGATTTTGAGAAAACAGCAGTTGCCACAGGAGGTCAGATCACAGGTACAGTAGCTCTGCCAATCTGTCTCCAGGCACCCTTCAGAGGAAGGTTGAGAAATATCGCAGTTATGCATTATTATATGTGGTTTAAAAAAAAATTACTTCCTCCTGAAGGAATCATTATGTGCCTTTTTGCATGAGGCTGTCCTTATCTTACAATTACAAATAATATTTTTTAAGAAGGATATGTATGTTTATAAAAGCAAATGGCAGAATATGATTGCTGTCCTGGGACACAACATCCCACTTCAGCTGGATTGCTAGCATTTTATGATCACTCTGTGAGCGTATATGTGTACGAATAATGGCCTCTCTTTCATTGGACCGAAGGGGCAAGTTGCATAGTTGAAGCAGTATGACAGTACTGTCTTGAGCCCATGTTCCTCTTTCATTAGTTTTATCTCACTTAACTGGCGGAAAAAGCATTATCCACAATTTTGGAAAAGATCCTCTTAGCTGAGGGAAGCGTGTTGTGAGATGAGAAGAAAGAATATGAGAAGTAAACAGGGGACATGAAATGTTTGCAGAAAGGATAAAGGATATATGGTATCTCAGGAGCATTGTAAATAAAAGAAAGGTTTAGTGAAAAATAAAATACTAGAATGACCAGAGTAAATCAACTCTGTCATGTAAGTTAGGTGCTTGAATAGAAACTGCTCAAAGACTTAATTTAATGTTGTGTAAGAAAGCTTATTTCTGTTTTAGTTTAATTTTTCACAAACATTTGCATTTTTTAAAACAAACTTCAGGGTGTTTGGATTGCTGGCTTATTCTGTAATCAATTTTACAGAAAGATTTTATGAACTAGTAAAGAAAAAGGACAGTGTTCTATCTTTTCTGTTGTTGCTTCAGTACTGATGCAGGAAATCATTTGCCTATTCTCAATTTTATTTGATAGAACAAAAACCCTAAGCAATAAAACTAAAGTCCAAGAAAAACATTTAGCTTGAAAAAAGGTTGAAAAATGTAGCCTTGGAAAGACCACTGCTTACATGGGATTGTTCAACAAATTCCTGTTGTGTGAGGTTTGGCATATACTTTCTAAAAATATAAGCATCTGGGGAAACCAGACAAAGCCCAGGTCTTGGACCAAACGAGGCATGCAGCGTGAATCTGTTAGCGATTATATCCATAATGAAATATGTGCCCAAATTTAGCAGTACAAAACCCCCAATACAATATGAAAACAAAGCATGTACAGCCCTTACCATAAAATATAGCCAACAGCGAAGGTGCACACTGCAGCCAGTCCACAGCTCCTGCTGGGATACTGATGATGTGTTGTTCTCATCTCGATTAATACAAAGGGCAAAACTGTTGTATGCTGAAAAAACCAAAACAACGGGGGAAAATCAGGTGATACAAATGATTCTCACTGCATTTCCATGCTAGTTCTACAGTAAGAAACTTAATCACAAAAACCTGAAGACAATTTCTTGATAGTAGAAAGACAAGGTAAAATGACTATAGTTGATCAATAACCCAAACAATATCGTTGCTGTAACATCCAATTGTTTGAGAGAGCAGAGGAAAACCAAGTAAGCAGAACATGCTTTTCCTTTTGTCTAGGAATCCAAGGCAGATACTCAGTGAGTAAAAAGGCGATGTGGCATGAGGGGACATGGGCCCTAGTACCAGTCAGTTTGGCCTTGCAGTTGCTCTGTGATCTTTGCCACATCACCTCGGTTATTTTGACCATTCGAGTTAGGAGACAACACATCCGACTTCCAGAGACTATGCACAAACAATGCCGAATGAATGAATATAAATGGAGGTATTTAATGCTTCTGAGAATTAGGTTTAAATGTATCTCAATCTAGGAACTTGAAAAACAGGGGACATACATTCAAATGACAGCCTCAATACCTCTGTTCCTCCATCTGTAAGACAGGAGCAATTATCTTCTTCAGAAAGGTGTTGTGAATCTTAATTTGTTAGTTGTTGTACAAAATGGTTTTAGATTCCCAAATGAAACATATGAAAGCCAAAGCTGTAAAAGCCATTTTCAGCCACTTGTCTTTATTTAGCCGTGAAACTCCTTATTTTGTCATTTTTCCATACATATTTCCTACACTGCCCCTTCTGAGAAGGTCTGTTCATCCAATTAATGTCAGCAGCATGAAAAATTGCATCTAGCCTGCCCCCAACACTCGATGTCTAGATTTCAGAGAGCTGGCAGGCATGAAAATCTACATAAGTGAAGAACAAATGTGCCAGGAAATAAACCCCATCATTTCTGAATACACAGCTCAATAGGACCAGCATTATCAGTGACTCCAGAAACTTACCCTGCCTTGCCACCATGGGGCCAAGTTATCACTGGTGTACAAAGGGAATTATTTTAGTTGAGAGCTTGGCTCTGGGGTGTGGTGTGACTGTGACTGTGAACTCTCCTGCCCAGTCCACAGGGAGGTCTGCAGATGCAAGGATTGCAAAGGCAGCCTAAGCCCTAAACCAGGTTCAATCCTTCCCTAAGCATTTGACCACCAGTTGGTAAAGAAAGTTACGGTTTACACTGGCCACGTTCTGCCATCAGATGCGCACATGTAGTTCTGTGGGGAGCTGGAGGGACAGATTTGTAAGTTTGTAATAATTACTCTGTAAACCCACACCAATTTTCATCAATGTGAAGACAGGACAGACATGGAGTAGAAATATCCTTGTGTGGCTAACAGGTCCAAATGAGAGGAAACAGAGTGAGGTCTGAGCCTTTAACAACTGCGGAGAAGGAAGAATTGTTTGAATGGGAAATGATAAGATAATGGAAATACTCTGTCTCAGAGATGTAACATAATTTGAATCAGATAACTGCTCTGATTTCCAAGGCATTAGTAACTAATGACTAGCATTTGGAGAATATCAGGTAGATAATACAGCAGTTAGGGGAGCTTTCAATTTCTTCATCTCTTAACAACTTGTTCTACCCCCACCCCTTTAAACACTATAAATCAGCATCAGGGGAATACAAAGATGTTTTACATGCAGTCTGCAATAGAGGTGCCCACTACTAGATGAGAGGTCTATAAACTGCATAGGACCTTCAGAGTCTACTAACAGGGACTAACAGCAAAGCAAGCCCTGGAGATTCACCTGTATGTCTTGCATCTGTATGGAAAAAGTCTTCAGACAGAGATCAGTACCTCACTCTGCATAGCCCCAAAAGCAGGGTAGCTTGAGGCTGTGCAAATGTCTCCTCCCATGCCTCCATAACCTCTTCAGAGAAAAAAAAATAAGACAACAAAGACTATTAACTCCAAACCCCACCCTTGATATTCCTTGTACAATGTATTCCAGTCACTTAGTCTTAACTCTTCACTATAAGGATGATGGTTACAGAGCTTGTGAGCTCCATTTCTCAATTGAAACCGCTTTAGATACTGCTGGTTGATGCGCTCTTCACTGATGACAACAACTTAACAGCTTGCTAATTAAAAAGTGGTTAAAATAATTTCATCAATCAACCCTTAATCTAGAGTCCTCTTCTCCTTTCCCACCTCCCAATTCCTGTGATTATATAATAAAATAGGTCATTACTTTCCTAAATTCTCCCTTCTGCACTCTTCTAAAGGTAAGGGGGCAGGGAAAGAGGATAATGAGCTGTATCACTAAAGAGTTTGTATACAAAATCCTGTTAAAAGTACAGTGCAATTAAAAGTGTAAAGAGAAAATCAGATGTGTATCTTTAATCTTAGTTTATTACAGCAAATGTTGATGCTACCTGCAAACACTGATATTTTACAAATCCAGAGTATGAACTTTGGTTTAAAATGTTCTAGTGAAACTGCCACTCTTAAAAGCTTTCTCAGATGCTTTACCAAAACTACAACCAAGATAAAATCTCCCTTTCCTACATTTCAGCCCCTCCAAAAACCTCAACTTAAAAAACATGAAATTTTGTAGGTAGGGATACCTTCTGTCAAACAGTGCCAGTTAAAATTCTGGAGCTGTAAATACCAAATCTGAATCAGACTGGTACCTGGACTGAAGCCTAGTGAAGTTGAGCAGGGGTCAAATGTGCTTGGAGTGGGATCCATGAGGGCTGGGAAAGCTGTAGGAGGCCAGAAATTTCATACTCTCTAATGTTTTTGCCACCTAATTTTGGAATAAACTTGGGCCAATGGGAATCTGAGGTTTAGAGAGAAAATACCGTTGATGCTTCCTTGACCTGTTTGTTAAAGATCACGCCATGCTGATCAAAGATGCCTGACTGGTATCTCTGGGACTGATCCCTTTTAGTTACTGGCAGGCTGGAGGACAGCACATTATTTCTCACCTTGTTTGTCAAAGTATCTCCAGGGGCTTACCTGAGAAAAGACTAGGAACGAGGAAGTTCAAGTAACAAGGAGGTTTAAATGGTGAGGATGATTAACTGCTGTAACAGCTTTTCAGTAGTTGTTATTTTGCACCATTTAAAGTCTTTAAGAAATGGAAAAATTTATAATTAGAGTATAATGACTAGTATAGTATTATAATAGTAGTAAACTATGCTAGCACTAGTAATCAGTGCTATATTAATAAAGCACTTTTATTATGGACTAACTATTTACAAGCAAAGCAGCATTTTTACCTGGATATCTTACTCTGCTCCCACTGAGACCAACTGCTCCTGTGAGACAGTTTTGCCTGTGCTGGGGTAGCCCCCAGCTCCGCTGGGGCAGCAGTGAGGGAGCTAATGAACCCTACCGTTAGCAGGAGCTCTTAGGTTGGGCTCAGTAACTATATCTACTTGCAAGAAAATGTACCTTGTCAGATTCTGCCCCCCCCCCCCCCCCCCCCCCCCCCCCCCCCGCCGTGACTGCAGTGCTACCTGCCAAGGTGTTCTTCCAGCCACAAACTCCTTTTTCTCTGGAGTGCCAAGGCAGTGACCCTCAGACCCGTTTCTAACCCCACTCTGAAGGATCCATCTGCCAAGACCACCTTGTGAGTTGAAGTGCGGCCGTAAGCCCCCATTACCTGGCCAGAGCATTGCCCTGATCAGACCCCTCAGACCCCATCACTGTCCCTTTAGTGGGGAAGGGAGCTTTGACAGATATTTATGCTTGCTAGGTCTGCTAGAAAGTGCTGGTCTCTGGAGAGCAGCAAGCTGCAACTTCCTCCCTATTCTGTGTCTACCACACAGCGCTGCTTCCTGAGGTCACATCACCTACAAGTGGGGAAGAAATTTGGCCTGCCGAATCTTCAACTGCTGCTAGCAATGCGTGAAAACAGAAACCAGCCCGATGCACAGAGCTCAGGTGGAATTTGCAGGAAGGTTATCATGTGGAGAATTTGATCCAGAAAACACTCAGGAGACTGATTCTAAAGGAGCAACCCTCTGAGTGAAGCTGAATTAGCACACACTGCAAAAAAAGCCACCTTGAGAGCTGCAGGTGGATTAATTCCTAGAATCACTACCACTGCTTCCTGAGAGAAACTCTGCTCATTAATGACTCTTTGAAAGGTATTTTTAAAATACACATGACCTCCCACAGGGTATGTATGTGCCTAACGACCCTTGAGACTGGAAATTCACATTACAAATAGGCCGTACATCTGTAGTCTTGGCTTGACAAGTTGAGCTTTGATGGGAGGACTGTGCTTCCCCATTTTAGGTGTACACTGCAACAGGTAGTTGGAAAAAAAAGATTTTATGCAAATCAGGTACATTAAGAATGAGGTTTGTAGTAGTCTTTACTTAAATTAAGTGCTTATTCTTGAAAGCCTGATGATATATTTTATCTTCTAACCAGTAAGTGCTGCTTTTTTAAACATTGTTTTCATCAAAACCTTGCTTTTCTCCTCCCTTAACTGTGTTTTAAAGGGAACGTTAAAGCTTTTCAAAAGGTGCTAAATCGACAGCCTTAGTATTGGTATCTTCTGTCCTTAGCACAAACATGGTAGTGTTATCTTCTCAAGTCACCCAGTCCTGATCTGCAGAGACTGTCCAGAACTACCTTTATGACAAGGAGTTCAGTCTAAAAAAGCATCTTTCTCAGATGCCCAGTCAGTATGCAGAAATTCTGCAGGGATGTTGAAACCATTTGAGGATCACATAAACCGCGTTTATAATTCACTTCAACCAACAGAAGACTGCAACTTGTTAGTCAATTTGATCAGACTAAAAACAACAGGGTATAGGACATTTTAGTTCAATGGAAGTATCAGTGGATGTCTACTGAGAGGGCTTCAGCGTGACATTCAGCCCACGCTCTTAAGAGTCAGTGAAAGCCCAGTGACAAGAAAGGAGTCCTTGCAGCTTTGATGTCACCAACATTTTAACGGATGGACTGGGAGCCTCCTGGAAGTGCTGATGCTCCCTGGAACAAGGAGGCTGCAGATGGGTCTTCATCCACAGAATTTGCACAGCCTGGTACCTGGAGGGCTGTGTCCGCCACCCAAAGCTGCATCTGCCTCTGCCCTGGCAGGGGCAGCTGCTCCAACATCTGCTGGGGAACTGCCCTGCAGCACACTGCCACTGTGCCCAAGACTTATGCTGGTATGAATTTGATGGAGGCTCCCTTCTTTGCATCCTGCTGCACAAACTGCTGTGCAAACTGCTGCGTCTGCTGGCTGCCTCTGCTTTCTGTCTTTCTAAATTCCTTTATAAAATCTAGTTTCCATCAGTAGGATGTTACCCTTCACTATTTTTTTTTCTGAACTCACAACCAGATTACATGTTGTTAAACAGCTGCTGCATGTCAGAATGACTGAAGCAATCTGCATCTCTTTCTTACCTCTCAGGGGTTTGTGCAGCACCTCGAGATTAAAGGTTTTTCAGAAACACTAGTAAAATGATCTATGCCTACTCCTCTTAATTTAAAATCACTACCGGTGTATTCACCTTAGAAACCAATACTAATCGGCCTAAAAATCCCCACAGTTGTAGTCAGCACCATTTGTAGAGTAATAGCAGTAATAAAGCTACATTATCTGCATGCTCCTAGCAGAGTAACGTGGAGAACCAGATCAGAACTAGTAAAACAAGGGGCATGATTATGATTTACTTGTTGAGAAACTTCTGAGAAAGGAACAGCTGGCAAGAAAGTATTTATGTGTCATCTGAAGGATGATACCTTCCACCGAGGCAGCCTAATCCATAAAGAGAGCAGCAGGATATCAGAGCTGGGTGCATAATAAATTGGAATCCTTGAGTGAGTCTGAGCCCTTCTGAGACTGAAAGCGCTGGTAGCACTTTTCCTCTTACAAATGAGAAATTATGACTATTAACTGAGACACACTGATGCACAGGATGCACTCCAAGGCAGCCACAGACGGCTCGTTAATTGTTATTGTAGGTTGGAGGGAGGAAGAAGTACTGCATGATCTAAACAAAGACCAGTACCCTATAACGCCACAAAACACACAAGAGATAACCATTTTCAATCAATATGAGAGTGTAGAGTTCTTTGAAAAGAAAATTAACACTTCCTCTTTAATGTTACCCCCTCTTTTCTGTAGATAAATACAGTGGACATTGTGTATCTGACTTCACAGGAATTCTACCACTTTCTCCATGCATACCTAATGTTGACAGATTTGTTCTTGTTGTTTCTGACAAATGCAGTACATACTATATATTGAAATAGCAGTGTCAATCTGATCTCACCCCTATGACTGTACTAGTGTCAGGGAGGTTATATATAGGTGTTTATCTATAGAATTTCCACAGTGCCAATCACCTGAGCACCTCAAAAGTGTTACTAAACATACCCTCACAGCAGCCATGATCTGTAGGGGCAGGATATCCTATGCTCATTTTGCAGGAGAGCAAGATAGAGATGGTATGCCTCACTCGAGGTCATGCAGGGTAGCTTTGGAGGATTGAAGAACCACATCGTATTCCTCAGTTCCATTCCTGGGTGTCAGCCTAAGATGAGCAAGCACGTATAGAGAAGTAACAAAAACTTGGTATGAAAGCCAATCTAGTCATTCAAGTTTATAGCTCTGAGACATCTTGGCCCTTTCAGCATCTCTCAGTTGTTACCTTGATCGACCCTCTGTCCTGGTTCCCCTCTGCTTTTGGAGGCTTCTTCAATTGCCTCCCTCTGAGCTGTCTGTCACTCTCCCATCTCAGCTCCTGCTGCTTCAAGCTGCTTCCTTACAGCTCCCATCCTACCAGCCCAACCGACCCCTCTGTGCTCTCCTGGCCCTAATTCAGCATCTCCCAGGGCGACACATCCTTGCTTCCTTCTTGGCCTCTTTCAGTCACCACAGATCCTTCCTTTGCATCCATCAGTATGTTTGGCAGGGACAGATAATGCCTTAACTTGATACATCAAAATATTGGACGTTTGGACTTGAAACAAGATGATGACAGGGACAGGACGGAACAGGGCATGATACATCTAGTATAGCAAAATTGTGCAAAACTAGTGCCATGTTGCCAAACAGACCAACATTGCTACATGTTTAATTTTCTTTAACTTTGTATAATTCAGTATTACTATTTTTAGTGCATGTCATGTATCCAGATATCATTAAACACATGCAAAGTGCAACGTCAGGTAAGTCACCTCCCTCCTTTTGCTGGGATCCCTTAGCCTAGGCTTTCTGTTCCTTCCGTGCTGTGCCCAAACTCCCCTGTCAGCTCCCAACAGCGTGCGCTGCACTACCATTAGGAGACTTCTAAAATACAAGAGGATAAACAAAGCCCAGGTTCTGTGCACTCAGACACAGCCGAGCAAACCCTGCGAACCCCAATTTACTTTCAACCTCAAGTATTTATTTTTTCCACAAAATCCTTAAAAAAACCACGCCACTAACAATGTGAAACATACACACACACACATCCTGTGCAAGGATCACTCATGAGCGACAATGTTATGCAAAGTAATTTTTCTACATATTTTGTTCAGTTTATTTGCCTTTTGCCAGCTAAACCACTTGCCCTAGAATTTCTTAAACTACTATTTGCAGAAAGGTTTATCTAGGCAAAGAAATATATTCTTGTCTCTTACAATTATGCTTAAAATCAATGTTTGTACATACACACACACATGTATCACCGAGATTTAATTTTATGAATGAATGTTGACTGTTTATGCAGGTCATGCTGAAAAAGTGCTAGTAAAGTCATTGAGCCTCATGTATTTCTAGCACAAAAATGACTAAAGAAAGCTTGCAGATGTATTTTAGCAATGGATTACAACAATTCTACTCATATGGAAAATAGTATTCCTCTCCTTGCAAAGCCAACTCCTTCCATATCATGAGTCTAATTGCACAGGCCTCAAAAAGAGAATTTGCATCAATATGTTTTCTAAATCTCTTTAACTGACTTGAAAAGTTTATCTGTACATAGAACGTGCCATGTTAAATTTGAATATCTAGCAATCTCCCAGAGCTAGCACTAAGGTTTTCACAGAAGGACATTTTTGACTTCATGATAGCCTAAGTATCCTCCCTCTAACCTGAAGACATTGGACTCTGAATCTGTCACTGGTCCAGGACTGGATATTGTTTGTACTGGGCTTTGGGCCAGTATAATTTGGGGAAAGAAATTCCACATTTGGGAAAATCAAGAAACCATTATTTGGCAGTTTCTTTTTCAAATGGTGGCTCTTTGATGCTGTTCGGAATTTTAAAATCTTGGAAGTGGTTACTGAGGAGGTGGATTTATTGGGTGTTGTGCAGGTGAGGTAGCCAAAGGTCAAACTTTGGTCTATCACATGGTGACTGCAACTATCTGCAACTTGGTTCAAACAATTTATCTCACAGACAATGTCATTATCTTTATTTAATTATTTCTTTATATTATATATGCAAATTCTTTTAATAACTAACTCTAGAGGACATAACCTCCTAAGCTTTTTTGTTGTCACATTACAGAAAGCAGTAGCAGACTAATGTGAGCATGGTCTCATTACTGCACCCAGCAATCTGTCTGTAACCAGCTTTGCCTGACGTGCATTGCCCTGCATCTTCTAAATAGCAGTACTCCACTTCAAGGCAGAGGTGCATGAGGGAAGAGCTTCTCGAAAAATGGTGCATGTGCCCCTGCCGAAAGCGCAGCACTAGTATCAGCTCCGCATTCCTGCCGCCTGTGCGATGGTGCAGGGCTAAGCTGTGTGGCAGCAGCTGGGCACCGGCAGCTACTGCTGAGTGACCCGCTGACTGGTGATAGACCACTGCCAGGTATCAAAGCAGCTCTCAGTTCTGTACCTGGCTTTGCCGATGGCACCTGCTGCAGGGTAAAAACATTGCTGGTCTTGTACTCTGTGCTCAGGATGCAGAAGCCAGGCCAAGGCAGGGTCTAGAGGCACCATGAGATTAGCAAGACCAGAGTGATGTGGTTCCAGTGGGTAAGGCACTAGCATGTGCTAGGGTGCAGGGAAGAGAGGGTATGTGGTGGGGGTGTACGGAAGGCAGGAGGTATGGGCTGGGGTCCTGCATTTGCTGAGGGGCAGACAGGGCAGCAGGTACGGTTGGGAAACTTGTTGAGGGGGAAAATGAGTTTGTGCAGGAAGCCAAGGGAAGAAGGATGGAAGCGTAGCCCTGCTTGGGTGTCTCCTAGAGCTGCTTGTCCTCTGCAACGAAGGCACGTAAGCAAACAAGCCTGGGAACATCCTGAACAGGATTCTTCTGTCATGAAAATGTACTGACATTCCCTACTTGTTTTACCCACTATATGACATACTTTATTTAGAAGAATCATTCCACTTCAAATGCAATTAGTTCTAAATGCTATTGTTCATGTTAAAACAATTGTTATTTTGATTGATAGTAAAAGCCTACCCACCATAGTAAAGGCAGCAATGTCGGACACAAAGACATTACAAAATCTATAACCTGACCCTTTAAAACCTGACTTGAACCATCAGATCTGACTTATGAGACTAGTTACAATAGTGCTTCATGCAAAAAGCATTAGGTTAATGCTGGATCAGGCAAAGTTGCCAAACACACCCTGGCATAATTAATCAAGAATATTTCAAAAACAGATCGCCTCCAAGAGGTTATTGATTTCCTGTCACGACACATTTTCCTCATGAGGTGCTACAATGCTATGTATCTGAGATGTGCTGGCGTGTATTTTTCAGTGACTAAGCCTTGATCTATCTTCCTGGATTCCTGCCACTGGTGCATTGACATCTGCAACTACTCATGTTTGACAGTCTCATGCATGAGCTATGTGGCTTCCAACTTGGATGGGATTAGTATAGGAGACTTTCTGAATACTTCAAATGTAATTGAAAGCAGATAAATACAAGGGTCTCAAGAGGGTGGCATACTTTTTACAAATGGAATCACATTAAATCACGCGTATACATGCTTAGACTGAGAAAGAGCTCAGTGTTAACCAGGATAGTATGCAAGGAAGTGTTTGCCCCTGTTCTTAAACATATATGAATCCTGACAATGTCACATCTTTCTAAAATCCAAATATGCTGCATGGCTAAAGTGTGGTTTATACAAGCACGAAAAGGTACACATATGGGGAGAAGGGTGGGGGAAGAGGAACATATTAGGAGACTGGCAGGTGTTTTGCCTTTCATCCATGCTTGAATTAAGGCATTCATGTCTTCTGTGAACATCCCTGCCAAGTGATGAGAGCTGAAGACAAACTATAAATCATGTAACTCAAGATTATACTGTTACAGTGTCAAATGTCAGCAAATAAGAAATTATCTTTTCTTTTACAGCAAAATTCAACCACATTCCTTACATAGAACACATTTCTATCTACCTATTTTTCTCCGTAAATGTGGACATTGATATCATAATCTGTAAATGTACTTCTGTACATATTTACTGAATACTGTAAAATAGAGGATGTAAATAAAACTGATGTTAACACTGCTGTACAGAGTTTATCTTTCACATTTCCTTACTTTTTTAGACTTTGAACTCTGCAAACATAAGTAATCTTGCTTTAACACAGATAATACAGAGCTTGATAAATCTTTTAATGGGAGATGGCCTGCTATTTCCTGCTGTAAAATACCTGCTTGAGGATTGCAATGATGGGCAATATATGAGCATCACAAGAGGGCAGGGATACTGAGCATATTGTGATATCAAAGGTCTCCAAGATGATCAGGTTGCAGCGGAGTTGTGATACCCACAGTATTAAAGCTATGGGCTTCTCTGGGTTGTCTTGCAGAGTCTGGCCTGACTTTTTGTGGCCAGCTTAACCTTGATATGTCTGTCTCTGCTTCCCTCACCAACAGCTCCATCCCCAGTCAGGCTGATCTCACTGAGCTATCAGTGTCCTGTATGGCTTTTCTATTTCAGATGTGAAAAAGGAAGAAATGCTGGAGATGAGATGTGATTCTTCTTACCACATGGTAGCATTTTTCCTAGCAAGGAGGGGAGCAGAACTTTTGCATGTGTAAGGTCAGTGGTTCCTCGGAGAGCATTAGGTGAGCGGGAGGGTTGCAATGGCATGAGTGGTCTCATGATATATTCTGGAGAACCCTGGAGGAAGGAGGGCTTCTTACTCTGCCTGGTGTTGCAGCTCCTGTTGTGGAATAAAGTCCTCAAGGACCTCTGCTCCAGCCTCCCAGCAGCAGAAATCAGCTGAGGTTCAAAGTAGTTAATATGAGGTACCCCTCAGTCTCCTTCCCAGGACCTTGCTAAATGTGGTCTGTGAAGTTCATCAGTCCGGTGATACTTGTAGTATCATAATGCATTTTTTTGGTACTAGAAAATTTATCTGTATTCCCCTATTGCCACACAACTTCCTTTGCAGCACCTGCTCATAAAGCTGTACAATCAGTCACCTGTAAAGTTTTGCCATGTATCCTTCAGCTGGTCCGATCTCTTCTGTGCTGGGGGATGGATGCCAGTATTGGGACTGAGGTCACCCACACATGCAAGTGGTTCATGACACTTTTTCTTTAAACATAAGAAATAACTTTTTTAACTGTGAGGGTGATCAAACACTGAAAGTGGTTGCCCAGAGAGGTTGTGGAATCTCCATCCCTGGCGATATTCAAAACCTGCCTGGACACTGACCTAGGCCACTGGCTCTAGCTGACCCTGCCTGAGCAGGGGGTTTGGACAAGACGGTCTCCACTGGTCTCTCCCCACCTCAGCAACTTTGTGATTCTATGACCCTACATCCCTAATTGCCTGGCTGTTATGGTCACTGGCCTTTATATCCAGTCTTGTCAGTCCTCAGTACCTCTTCTTCCACTCCCCTCTCTGGCCAAAGGCTGGGTCTATAAAAAGTTGCTGCATTTTGTACCTGGTCTTTGATACCATCTCCTGAGGTTCTCTGAGGTGAGAGCAGAAGAGAGTTGAACCACCCCAACCTGCAGTATTTCCACCCTGTGCACTTCAGAATTCTCTCCTGTTTAGACCCTCAGAGTATTTTCTAAATAGCCCTGTAACTGTCACAGTTTTGTAGCTGAGGAACAGAGAGATGACAGGGAGGCCTCAGTTCTACATGTGGTTTCCTCATTGTTAATGATCCCATTCTGTGTGAACTGTGTTTGAGGTAGAAGATTATGGAAATGCCTTTCAGGTGAGAAAGGACTGGCCAGTTACTAGACACATTTCATAGCATTAGCTATAACATTGTTCTGTTGCAACTCACTCAGAGTGACTACAAGTGCAAGAATTGCAGAGTAAACCCTTACAAACAAGGAAGATCACTACAAATGTGTCATTGAGGAGGCGTAACAGTGATTCTGAGCTGCCTGAGACTAGCTGATTGACAGAGGCCTTACTCTGGAGAATGGCATCTGTTGGGAAGGGGAAAATGCACATTTAATTAAGACTACTCCAGCGCCACAGCAGTGATATTTTCCACTGGGAGGGAGCAATAAGGATAACCTTGTTGCTAAGGAAAAGACCAGAGAGCTGCCCCAAGCGCACCCAGCCAGAGTGCAGGTGTGGGAGCCAGCATGGTGGGCTAAGTGGGCACAGGAAGCTGGGTGTGAGAAGGAGACCTCTTGAAAACAGCAGGTTAGCTGAGAAAGGCTGGTTTGGGCCTCCATTTCCAGAACCAGAGCTGCAGCCGTCTCAGCTGTGCTGGCTGAAAGACAGACTTGCTCAGATGTGGGACTGCGCCAAGCGAGGACAAGAAGGTATGAGGAGTCCATGGTGGAGACAGCAAGGATGGTGGCTACTCTCCCAGGCCTGAGAAGGAGGACTGAGTTAAGAGCATTGCAAAGGCATGCCAGAAGGAGAAAAGACCTACCTAATACTGTTCTGGTTTATTCAATTTGGGCTTTCCCATGGTGTTTTTTTCCCCCCACCAATAAGGTTGTCTTTGCTTTAAGCCCTTGAAGCCACTACTAGCAAGCAGTTCAGCACTGCTGCTTAGGGGCACCCACGTGTGTAACTCACTTCTGCAAGTTTCTAGGCGGGGTCTTGTGCCAGTGTTATTTTCAGCAAGAATACCTAAGTGATTGAACCTGGCCTGTTTGGCAGCAGTGCTGGGTAGAGAGGGTACATAATGTACACCCCTGTCAGACTGTGTGCTTGGCCCTCTTGTTTCTCCTCTCCTGCTGCTGCTGCTGCCGCCGTAGTGCATTCTTAGGGGGTTACTAAACTTGGTACTGGCATTTCTGCAGAAGGTACCTGGCAGTAGACTGGTATTAGTATTTTAATTACTTGATCTATTGGCCTACCTTGTTGACCAGTCTTCTTTAGCCCTATAACCAACTTCTTAAAGCTCCACTACTGAACATAATTAAAACGTAAGGAAAAGCTTGCTGCACTGATGAAACATCCAAAAGCAGTGGAACTACTGTAAAATGACTTGAAACTGTATTATGGTCCTTAAGAGAAATCCTAAACTTTAAACAGCTATCTCTAGTACATTCTCCAGTGCATGACACTGCTGTCTCCCATTTCAGGAATATCAGTTACCATTTTGCCATTTTACTGCAAAAAAGGAGAACAAAATAAAACCAAACCCCCAGACTTTTTAGCAAATCGGGACAAAAGTACATTAAGGGACCCTTGATAACCCAGAGTCACTATGGGATCAGCAGGGATTACCACAGTATAATTCCTTGTGGTGGTGGTATATCATTAATCTTATTAATAATTCAAATAACTTCTGACTGTCAGTATGCTTTATAAAAACTCCAATTAACCCTTATAACATTTCTGTGAGACAGTGAGAAAAAAATAAAAGCACTTTATCAGAGAAGAAGTGCACATAAAGAAAGAAAAAGTGTCTTGTCTCAACCAAGGCAATAGACAATCAGTGATGGATTTTGTACTGGAACGTGGGTATTGGTGATGCCTTCGACTAGGCTCAGCCCACATCACCACAACGCTCCCCTGTCAGGAGGTCAAAGTCAGAACAGTCCTGGTGGGAAGTCCACAGCTACTTGAGGGCTTGAATGTACTGACCTCATGTATTCATGGCAGCAGGTGAAGAAAATCACATGGATAAAATCCAATAGTTTAGGCACCCAATCAAAGCAGATTATTTCAAAACTTTTTATTAAATGTGAGCCCATCTGCCTCTCTAAATGTCAGTGTAGACATGCTAGAGGGAACACAAAAAGGCCAGAGGAATACTTGGGCTGTTGCCTGTTAAGTTTATTCTTGTTCTGACCCCTCCCTGCTGGTGAAAGCAGAGAGCAATTGGGGGCTTAAAATTAATGGACTTCAGTTTCAGGGCAACTCTAGACAGGGTCAATGGATTTGAGCCCAGGTTTACCAGCATGCATCCCAGTGACTTACACAGTTGAGGCTCAAGGATTCATGGCATGCCTTTAGCTAGGCACATCTTGGGAAGCAGAAAGGATGCAGTAGTAGGTTAGGGAGCCAGGAACATCACAAAGTATTTGGGAAGGAGTTCCTGTACTGTTTCCAATCTCCCCTTCCCAGGAAAAGTCAACAACGTATTTAGGAATAACCGTAAGTCCAAAGAAGCTAATAGAAACTGCACTTTGGTCTCCTCCTCCAGTCTGCCTTCAGATGGAATCAAGGGGCTCTAGCAACATTAGCAGATGACCTCATGGTGGCTATGGTCATACTACAAACCTCTACGCCACAACCTCTGTCTAAATAAATACTCTGTCTCTCCCACACAACAGCTGGGAACCTGGCAAACACTAACCAGCCTCTAGCACTCCTGTAAAGCAGGGAAGCACTGTCTGTGTTTTAAAAAGAAAATTGAGTTATCAAAACTGTAAATTATTTGTGCACAGTATGTAAGTCACAGCACTAAGAACTTGATCCTGCAGGAAACCTTCACTGATTCTTCTCCTGTACTGGTAGCTGAGACACAAGCTCCTTCCCCCAGGCAGAAAGTCCTCCCTCTATGCCACGGAGAATGAGTTGGTGGTGGGGCAGGGGGGCACTCAGCTGAGCCCTGCTGCACGGCTGGGTGCTGGTGACTGGTGGGCATAGCACTGCAACTGCTTCCTTCGCCCAAGCAGGACTTCAGGAGCTCTCTATTGTACTTCTCCCCAGGTACTTTACAGATGATGGACTGTTTTGGCCACAAAGTGTAGAGGCCTTCTCACTCTGCATCTGGGAGAGGTCAACAGCTCCTCTAGCCAGTAAATCCTTGTCTGAGAGTTGAGAATTGCAGATGTGGTTATTAAATCAATTGTTTACAGATGCTTTTGTGGGGGGAGGGTTAATACAGAAATCTTTTCTTTTTGAGAAATGAAAGCAATGTGGAGTTAGGCTTTTTTTTTTTTATCTTTAAAGAAAAAAACAATTCTCATTTTTCCCCTTAAAAATAAAAAATAATCAAAGTATTTATTTGATTCAATCTGAAAAGCCATTTTTCATTAAAAAGTAGTCTGAATTTAATATGTGAGCAGCTGTGGTGATAAAGTAATTGACCAGTGATGTTGAAAAAATGTCCCAATGCCTACTACAATTCCTTTGTGAAGAACAGATGCATCTAGTGGGACTGAAATATAGTTGAAATAGGAGAAAATATTTGGAAGATCTTGCTAAAAGTAATTTTTCATCAAGGACATTAGCACTCTATTTGTCAAAGCATTCAGAAAGCTCCTTAATGCTGCTGGACTCATTGCTAATGCTGCTGCCTACGTTGGGACAGTAATAATCTCCCATTTAATAGGAAGCCACATTCTTTCATTTTGGGTGAGGATTTGCGAATGGCAATCTATTCATTCATTTATCAAATCCAGATGTATTTAATAGTCTTTCAAACTGAAAGTGGGAAAACAAAAATTAGATTAATTGTAATATGGCAACAGTCTTCAGTACATTATATCATGCCTTCTGCCCTCTGAGGACTCCTAAATCACTTCAACTACCATGTTGGTGTCTTGGTTGTATTGAGATCAGGGAAACCTCCAGCCCTGACTTCATTTGGGATGAGTCACCATCACCTGAAGTGTTCTTTCTCTTCTTATCTTTCACCTGTCTTTTCTCTATAAAATCCCCCTTTCCCTTTCTGCTTCCAGCCTTACATTGCCCGCATGCTGCTCTGCTCCTCCATTCTCTCTTCTCTTGTGCTGCACGGTGTGAAGACAGATGTTAACAAGGGCTTCATTAGCAGATGTCCTGTCTGGTTTTTGGTAGGGAAGAAATTCCCTGGCCTGGCCTGTCTTTATTCTTTATGCTCTATTGCAGTATCAGACACAAGAGAAGCTACCGCTTCATTCATAGCCACAGCAAGAGGCAGGCTTTCTAGAGACAGTGCAGCTGTGAAGTCCTCCAGGAAGGATAGCTTCTGGAAGTGGGAGAAAATGCATTCTTGGTTAATATGCTCAAGTTTAAAATGTGGAGTGGGAGAAAAGTAAATGAACCACATCACTGGTATTTTTAACACTGTGAAAGGCAATATTTTCCCAGCCTTGTGAGGACAGAAAAAAAAAAGAAAAAGGAAGTGGTGGCAAAAACCAAACCAACCGAGCACCCAGAGCTCAGGGAACATCAAGGAGGGAGACAACATGCAGAAGCCACTAGAGACAATGCACTGTACATCACAAGTGCCAGTGCTCGCTATTAATACGGCACAAACTATTTATGCTCCCTGCTCGCTTCTCAGTGAGAGCTGGGCAACTTACCTTGCATCTCCAGCGGGTGTGTGTGAGGCAAAAGCATACAGATAGACATAACAGAGCAGATGGAGAACATATGAGTCAAAGCACGCTCTGTAAACAGACATTACAGAAGAGGATAGGTGGAAGAAGACTTTTTTATTAAGTGCTCTTAGCATTTCCTTAGGAGCCTATTCCTTTAGCATAAAGAAACAGTCCTTCTTCTAAGGAACTGAAAAATATTTGTTTTACTGATTGCTTTGGTAGTGATATAGGTTTTGAGAATCTAAACTATAAGATAAAAGCTCAGCACTGCTAATGATATTTGCGTAGGATGTATGTATCTTAGCCTGGAGGCTGACACAGGCTGAATATGTAACATACAAGCTGTGTATTTCAAAGAGAAGATATACAGCTTTCCAGCATTTTCTCATTTCCATTTCAGCTCTTCATTCTTTCTTAATCTCTTTTTAAGAAAGAATGAAAGATGAGGAAAGTCTCTGGATATCACTTTTTTTTTTTTGCATTTGCTGACATAAAAAAGCGAAAATCATGGGGAGAAGGATAAAATGGGAGGAAGAAAACCCATAATGGTGAAAATCCAAACCACTGAAGTTTAAATTTTGATGAAAAAACAGATTTAAACAATTATGAAAAAGAAGGTTCTAGCTAAAGACAAAGGTTTATTTTTTTGTTGGAAATAGCTTTCAATTATTCTATTCAGCTTTTGATACCTTCCACCTATAAAGTCCCAATCAGTACAAAATTTTAAAATTCATCACAAGTTACACAATGCATGTTAATTATCACAGAATCATAAAATCATAGAATACCAGCTTGGAAGGGACCTCAAGAATCATCTGGTCCAACTCGGAAGGGACCTCAAGGATCATCTGGTCCAACCTTTCTTGGCAAAAGCATGGTCTAGACAAGATGACCCAGCACCCTGTCCAGCTGAATCTTAGAAGTGTCCAATGTTGGGGAATCCACCACTTCCCTGGGGAGATTATTCCAGTGGCTGATTGTTCTTATGGTGAAAAATTTTCCTCTTCTGTCCAGTCAGAATCTCCCCAGGAGTAACTTGTGCCCATTATCCCTTGGCTTTTCCATGTGACATCCTGTACCTTTTTTTTTGGTATTAATATACTTTAATAATGTCCACACATACATACATTAGTAAATCTTGTATATATAAAACTCCTACCATTTTAAACCTAAGATATCAGCAATTGTAATGTCATGTACCTGCAAAATAATGTACATTGTTGTTTTCACCATAAGCATGTATATATGAGAGCTACATGGATCTTCTTAAAATGCAGATGAAGTATTTTGGTTTCTTGAGGCACACCACCTCTTTGTAATATTTTCAGAAAGAAATCTGCTGTAAATGTTTGTTAAAGACTACATGCAACCACCCAGTAAATATATGTGTCTCCTGGCAGGTCAATTATTCTCAAGGTTCCCATTCAAAGATGAAGTCTTCTAAGATGCACACTCCCTTCCCTCCTCTCTGTCATGTTTGAGTTCTGATGTTTGCTTGCTGAAAGGATGAGTTAACTCAGAGGCAATGTTGCTATATTTTACCTGCCTAAAGAATGGCCAGCAAGGAGGGCTTGTTTTATTTCCCTCAAAGCCTTGTTGCCATAATATCGTATTGCAATTGATATAGTCAGGTAACTCTTACAGTCCACATAGAAATGGAAATGATGTTGCCACTTCAGTGACTCAAATAATCTTTTTCACAATGACTGGATTACCAGAAACCACTTAGATAACCTTGGTGCAGTTTAGATATACAAGAGAATTTAGCATAACCAGTGTTTTTTGCCAAATGTTATTTTTTAACACTTCCTCCTATGAATCCTAAACCACTTTTTGTTATTCATCTCACTAACCACTCATGGATGAATGGCAATTGCTGAATGTCTTAGAAATAACACCTTGAAAATGCCATTCAAATCAATTTTTCAACAGCATGAGAGGCTAGGAGGTAATTCACACTTCTTTTATAATAATATTCTATAAGAGGTACTGTAGTCATATGCCTTCCTGCCACCCCCTCCAAAAGTAAAGGATTATAGATTCTCTCTAATTTAGTGCAGCCAAATGTACCAGGCAGAGAAAAACACTGCAGACAGAATATGCTATTAAGACTGGTGAATTATGAGAAAAGCCACCTGCATTATTGCCCCAAAACTTACCTGTTCCTCCCAGCTCAACAAAGGCATGGGAGAAGAATTCTGCAAGGCAAGTCTAGAAAATGTCTTTCCTTCTGTAAAGAGCATTTATCCATGGCCAGCAACTCCAGAAGCATCCAAGCCTGGTGTCTTGAACACTGCCTCTTTCTAATAAGAGGAGCTCAGAACCCCAATTTGGCCTCTTATTAACACCTTAGGGGTTCACTGCACCTCTCCTGATCCTCAGGTGTCAAAACAGCATTTGCTTATATCCAACTCTGCCATGACTCTAAAACCAGCAGCAACTCAAGCCCCAAAACTGGGACAAAGGAACTAGAGACCCTGTGGCTAAAAGACGGTTTCATCCTTTCAAGTGGCACCAGTGAATGAGGAGATACCAGCTAAGAAGTTCATGCCACAAGATCCATCCCGCATCTGACACTTGAGATCAGTTTCTGCTGTTGCCACCATGTCTCCAGAGCACCCCAAACCAAAGCAACAGCAGAGTTGAACCATGGCTGAGGAATGCGTGAAACAACCAAACCCAAACCATTTCTTTTCAAAGTCTGCCTGTATAACTGAAAGAAGATGTAATAAAGCACCAGCATTGCTATTGCTGAGCTAATTTCCAGGGTATATTCTACATATACAGACTAAGGCTAAGTCAAAGAAATAAAAAAAAAAAAAAAGAGGAGGAAATATTGTCTCTTCTCTCTAATCAGATATGCAGACCAGGCAGCTTCCTGTAAGTCAGTTCCTTCCAGGCAAAACCTCTGATAAATCTTACAGCTAAGGTTGAACCCACTTTTTAGCATAACATTTGAACCTAAGCTCATTGCTTCTGGTGACTTCATATGAAGGATGCTGGCACCACACAGTCAAGGACACCATAGCTCAAACTCCTCTCAAGGTGGACGCTGCATAATCTCTCTCTCATCTGATGTACAGAACTGCACGCATTTGTCATGAGTCTCAGCCTTACAGGGCTCATGGGGAGGCTGCAAATATTCTGCTATATTTAGGGCCTTCTCCAGCTCTCCCAGTTAGAACAGTTTAACACTCTGTCAGTCTGACTGGTGCCTTACATAGGGAAAGATTTCTCTTCCCTTCCATCACACCTGGAAGTGACAAAGCTGACTTGCAGGCCAAAAAAAAACCCCAACCCATTTCAATCCTTCTAGTTTTCAGCATGTTCCAGAACAATTCCCACAGTCTCCATCATAGGGCTGAGGAGCTCATCTCATGCTCACCTGATAAGATAACCTCCTCCCCACAGCTCATCTGCGAGCACTGCTGAGCACAACCACAGCTCTGTGCGGCACCTCCCACGAGGTGGAAGACATACCCTGAAAGAGAAGGGGAACTTCTATGGTGCCTAGTTTCTGGGCTGCTGCAGGGCCAAACAGGTCCCTCAGGTAGGTAAGGGAAACTTCAGAGACTGCCCAGCCTGAAAGTAAAGCTATGATGTCTCAGGAGTAATTTTTAAAGTGAATTTCTCATGTTGCTTACAGGTTTGGACCTTCCCATTGTTAAAGCAGTTGAAGATTTAACCTCCCCGCGGTGCTCCCTAGCACTGCAGCTATTGAGCTGCTCGCACGTTGTCTGTCTGTCCCATCGGAGAACATTTCCTGTTAAAAGAATTTTTGGCACAGCTGCTTTATTCTGTGCAGGGAGCAGAAAGTTGATGCACAGATTAGCAATCGATTTTCTAAGAAGTACCCCACAAATCAGGTCTTCTCTCTCTGTTTGCCTTCACATTTCTGCCGGAGCCTCTATAATTAATTTAAACAGATACAAGCACTTCTCCTCCTCTCCTTTTTGATGCGAGCTGTTCCAACAGACTGTGCAGCGAAGCTGCAGCAATTTCAAAGGCTTCCACTCCCTGCGCAGAAGGGAGCAGCTGCAGGAATAGCTCTTTGAAGAGGAAATGGCACCCAATGGGACTGGCAGGCGGCTCTGAGCTGAGCTCAAACAGCCCCCAAAGTCCTTGGGAGCATCTGAGGACATCAAAAGAGGAAAGATCTAGGCTGGGAGAAGCCTGAAGAATTAATTTAAAAGACTTCCCCACATCCCTGGAGCTTTTGTCTGTGTAAGCAGCAGGGTCTGAGGGGAAGAGTCTTCCTCACATTTGGCTCAGATGATCCTACTTATATTGAAAGGCTGGAAATAAGGGCTGAATATGAGGGGCGGCTGCATTCCTGGTTTATTTATTAAACTATAAATGCCTAAATATGTATGCAAACACAAAAATATCTATACAAATTTTGCACTCCTGTATATTATTAAAAAGCTACTATATTTCTATTAATATAAATAAGCATACTACCATATTTCAAAGTGACCATAAATCACTCACAGGGCTTCAAGCACATTTAACTGGTTAACTGATGGACTCACTGATGTGATTTATCCCAATGAAACTGTACTTTTTTATGATGATTGCAGATATATTCCTCTGTTTACAGAACAGGACACACTTTCCTACTACCCTTTTTAAGTGATTTATAGCAAATTCAATAGACAAAGAAATCTTTGTTTCATACACATGAATTTGTGCACAGGTACACACACAGGTACACCTCTCTGTCCCCAAAGTGTGTAACATCACTCACTTATGGCTGAACTTTGTAACTGATGGAAGTTTCTAGTGCTGATTTAACAGGCTTCAGACCTAACGGGAATGTATCCAGTGAAGCCGTTATGGCCTGTGCCGCTCCTGCAGGACCACCCCAGCTGAGGGGTAGTTCAAACAGCAGTGAATTTTTAGTGGCAGGCCCACAACAGTATTAGACCAAATGCATGTTCTTTTCTGAAATCTGCATGCTACCCTAATTACTTATGTATAAATAGATGCCATTTTACTACACTCTGCTACTGCGCATAACCAACATATTGTCTAGAAAAAGAACTGACACAACACATCCTGCAAATGCCTCTTCTTTGTCAGATTGCACTAATTATACACCCACCGCATCAAACTTCTCCATCTTTGTCCTCCTAACTGGCAAATTCTGCCTTTCCCCATCAATTTCACAGCACTTTTCTCTCTTCACTTCTGAATTTGGCTTTTGGAAGAATTTAAGTTCGTGGACATAGAAGCCTGAGATAAGTGGTGCACAGACCTACTGTGCGTGCCTATTTATGCCCACACTTCTGCACATCCACTGGCAGAGATGCGGAAAGCCTTTTTTCTGAGACCGTACTGAATTTGGCAGGACAACCCTGCATCCTGGCAGGAACTGTCCTCAAACAATTTTGCTCTATAAACAGTTTTGCTTTGCTATTAACATCATGCCCCATTGTTCTGATATTGCCCAACAAATTATGATAAAGCATTATGTTGTGACTATTTTATTATACATTACAGTGAACTGACTAATGAACTTCATTAAAAACACTTCACTTAAGCGTATAGGCTGCTTAACTGAGTTACTAGATGATGTGGAAAAATAATATAGGGAACTAAGATGAGATCAGCGGAATAATTCTCATTTGCACTTTTCTCTGAAGTGCAAGGGTTGATGATACTCCTTGATACCTCACATCTTAGTTGTATTTTCGATGTCTGACGGGGTCAGTTGTTGAGGGACAAAAACTCCACAGCCAGTTGTTTACACTGACAGCAAAATTAAAATGCAGAGCAGGAAATAAACTGAAATGGTCTCATACTTGAATGGAATATAAACATTCTGTTTAATTAGGTCACTAAGCATATGTTTGTTTACTCGGATATTTTCTCTCTGGCAGTTCATCTCTGGGTAACACAACTACCTCGCTGGAGATAGTGGAATTCCCATGGCAGTTAACATGAAGTCAGTAATTTTGTGGCCAGGAAAGCATGTTTATTAGCACTGTTTCAAGTACCTCATAATGAAGAGAGCTAGAGTGCGAAAGCAATACATGGCTCACTGGCTTCTATGTCAGGCTGGTATCCACAAAAGGACAGCAGAGTCAGTAGGGAGCTGGTTATAGTGCTCTGAATTTCTGCCTGTCCCTGATTTACCTTCTTAGTTGATTGTAATTCAGAGAAGGGTGTAGGAGCTAGTGATGCCTATTCTGTACATATGGAAAATCTTCCCATGTTGCAAACCAAGAGGCACAAGCAATATTGCTGCCTACATTCATCTCAATCACTATATAATTTTTTTTTGAAGGGCTGGGGAGGAGAAGCTTCAAAGTCTTGCACTGTTCCCCAAAATCTGACTGGAGAATTAGAAAATAATTACAGCTTTTAAAGAATTCAGTGGAGTTGATCTGAAGAGAAATGGCACCAGCAGCTTGGAATGCTGGTCAGAGTTCAGAGTGACCCTCTCCCTAAAGCTGTCTGGAAGCAAATTGAGTTCCTGATTTTATTTCAGCTAGACAAACTCCTGTTAGTCCACTGTACCCTGAAGGCATGACAGCTACCTCTCAGTTTCTCACTGTTGGCACATGGGGCCTAAAAATCCCTCTATCAGTTGTGCACATGCTATCTAAAGCAGAACCTTTATTTTAAGAGGTGAAGAAGGCCAGTTGCTAGGAAGAGCTGAAGAAACACAGTTTACTAATGTGATTCACAGCTATCTTGCTAATGCTGAGGCTGAGGAAGGAAATGCTGAACTCTGGGATTCACAGGAATACCCACAGGCCCAGAAACCCTAAGCCTGACCCCTTCTGCCTTTCGCCTTGTTGTTATTCTGTTCACAGGCTTCAATCCTCATCTTCTTTTTGGCTCTCTGTCACAGACTTCCCTCTCTGCTGCCCTTTTCTTCCTTGCCGTGTTCCCAGATCCCCTGGTCAGCCTTCACCTCCCCCAACAACTCATATGGGACTCCAGATCCATCCCTTAATGATCTCTCTTGTGCTGCATCCTCATCCACCTGCTTCCATGCGGTTGTTTCTTTCCTGTCCCCCACCCTCACTGGGCACCACCAAGGAAAAGGTAAGGACACAGAAGAGCTAGGTTTGCAACAGCTCAAAAGCCACAGATTGCCACATGTCCACGTCTAAAAGTCTTAGATTTTAGGTCCTATGCTTAAGCCCAGTTTTCCCAAGGAATATGGGACCAGTGCTCTGGCATGTCTCAGTGCCACAAAGGCATGAAATGATTTGAGCCCTGCCTGGGAAGAGGTGTCTCTTGCACACGGTTCACAAGGAATCAGTCGAGTCAGTAGCTTGAATGATGCCATTTCATTTGTCACAGGCAACGAACCTGACTGCCTGAACACAGATCCTATCAGTTGAATCTGCATGTTGCAACAAACTTGCAAATAATAATCTTTTTATAAAAGCATGCTATTTTTAAATTCTGTAGATGTATTTGATCTCTGCTACTCTGAGATGCTACCAGGAAAACTGATTGTGGAGATAAAAAGGGAGAGAAAATGGACCATTAGCTGAAGAATACCATTGGTCACCTCTCAAAGAAGAAAAGACAACAAGTCCATGTTGCTTAATACAAGATCTTGAGCTAAATCACTGAAAGGCATGCCCGTACAGACACATTCACTACTTGCAGTTCCTATGTAACCACAGAAATCCCCAGCAATCTGGAGAGCAATGTTATCAAAAGTCATGCCTTTCCTGCTCCAGGCAGAAATATTCTCAGTCCTTCTTAGGACAGGGTGGATGTGCAACTTGGTCCTCACTATGTGGCTGGGGTAGCGTTACCTCTGCAGGACCAATGGAGCCAGTTGCCCACTTCTAACAAGCCTGTCTGGAGTCTGGGACAACTGACGACTTCAGGAGCTTGCAGGTTAGCCACATCTCAGTAGATTGAAAATGAAAGACCAGCAAAAGACGTATCCCTACACAACACTGTCTCTTTGCCAAAATTCAACACCTTGTTCTAAGGATGAAGGTGTTGGGATACTTCTGATGTCAAAAGATACGGTTTCTGATGATCCAGTATTTATACATGGCTGATCCATGGTTTCTGACATTCCCTCCTGACAAATTCAGGTAGGAAGGTAACTCCTCACATGGCAAATTTCAGGCTACACTTTTGATCGTGATAAAGATGGAAGTAATGGAAATTGTTAGGCAAACTTAGCTATAAGCATTTTTTCACATAAAATCTATCTTTATAAAAAACATGCACCAAACTGCATTTTTCTGGTTTTGATTTTGCTCACATCCCATTTTCTTCTATATCTGTCTATGCATTATTTTTCTTGTTCGTTTTAAGAGCATAGGCTACTTGGAACATGTATCCAGTCTTCTTGTCTTCAGAGGTCCAAGCACACTTCTGGTGGTACATAAAAAACCCAACAATTTCCATTTCTGTTTGCATTACAGGCCCAAACCGCAACTGAGACTCAAGAAGACCTTCTGAGATGGCGCCAGTACAGAAAAGTCAGCACAGGCACTGTGGAGACAGCAGAACCCCTTCGTTGCTGCAGACCCCTCCTTTTATGGGCCTCTGTTGAAAGCAGGATGGGGCTTTCAGAAAACTGCGTCTGACGTTCCCCCCAGATCCCAGTTCCAGGACATGGAGCTTAAGGACAGGCGTGTTTTTCACAAATAGCTAGTATTTTCTGGACGGAGTGCCTCAGCAGTTGTTCCACCGCTATCAGTCTCACGTCATCTCCTGGGATGAGTTCTTCTGATTTCTCAATACAGATTACTTGCACCTGGATGGGAATGATAGGGTGTTGGCAGAGAACACTGAGCAGAGAAGAGGAGAGGGGAGAAACCTTGCCAGCCTTTGTGCGTGCAACTGCTGAGTCAGTTCAACAGCCTCAGATATCCCCGCCCCCACAAACACAGGTGCAAGATGGCCATATAAAAGTAATCTTAATTTGGCTGCTGCCCAAATTCCACATTCCTCTTGGCTCCACCGGACCCGTTTTCCCACATGACCTCATCTCCCATGTCCTCGCAGCGGACAGCCAGGCAGGCAACGTGCAGTTGATTCTCCAAACATCCAGGAGCTGTTGTGGAAGCGGGAAGGAGATGGGAGTCTGATATGGGTGAGAGGAAGAGCAAATAGGCATGCCTGGGTCTGGGCCTTTGACCCCCAGACTTCCCCCACACCCACTAAAATCTGGGAGCCAGATCCTTGGAGCTACCGGGCTGTCTTTGTGTTCTTCCGTTCCGCAATAATGCACGGGCTGTAAGAGATCCCTCCATGCAAAGGACTCTGCCAGTGTAAAGCTGCTCTGCACAAAGCCCGACAGCCCCCACTCTGTCACCCTCTAGGACAGGATTAGAGGCTGCTTGGTGGTATCAGGATGCCCTTGTTGGAGACTCAAGCTGCTGCAAGCCAGCCTCACCTGCTGAGGGAACTGGCCAGGCCCCTGCCCCTCTCCAAACTCAGCTCCAGGTAGTTGAGTTCCAGCTATGTGAACAACAACTTCAGTGCCAGCTTGAGGACTGAGGGCTAATTCCCGCACCCATCTCAACACATGAGTTAATACTGAGTATAGCGACAGCATATGGAGCTCATAGACATACTGAAACACAACCACTGAAGATTAAGAAAGTTAAGTTTAACATATGCAACCCTTAATGATGCTCTTGACTGCCGTGCAGTTTTCCTACAGTGATTATATTCACTTGACTACAAAAGAAGAGTAAATCCTTTCTTTTAACTTCAGTAGAACAACCAGCAAGTCCACACAGTCACCATTTGCCGGGAGACTGACGAAGCCAAAGCCAGTGGTAATGAAACACATGACATCTGACCAAAGGTTGTTTCCGTGCTGTTTCAGGTTCCAAAATGAAGCCACTTTGCATGCACAGCTAACAGACTTTGTAACTTGCCTAATTTGCTTTTGAGGGACTCTTATTTTTCCCCTCCAATGATTTTTCAAAGAAAAGTGAAAAAAAAACCTGGTTGATTTTGATTACGGTAAAGCAGAGACAAAGCCTGGAGTACTTCAGATAGTGAAAGTTTCAGGAATTCACAAGCAGTTTGAAACAGGGAAGTGGACTACAAACCATGACACAACTGCACTGTAGGGACCACTGCTTCAGCTGCTATGATTGGTAAAGGAAAATCAAAATCTGTAGCACTCAGATGTGTATCATATTTCATGATGCATATCTAAGAACCACCCATTCCCTTGTCTCATGTTTAGCATATCCCATGTGTTAGGGCAAAAATAAAAACCTGAGCAGTAGGCACGAGAATGACAACACCATCGGGAGCCTCCTGCTGTTGGAGGCTATATCGAGGGGAACTTTGACTGTCAGCTTGGCTGAGCTTCAAATTTGCCCTAAATATGGTGCAACTGGCTCAGAAGAGCTGGGACGACAGGGTGAGAAAGCTTGCCACTGGAGAACTATCAACATAAGCGGGTGGCTACCTTCCTCTTTGCTGGGCTCACACAGACTGATCATAAAGGGAACACTAATAAATACTACCAAGTGTTAAGTACAGCGTATGCCAAGCTCAAGCAAGGCTGTTCACGCAGAGCAGAGGCTATGGCCTCGCAGACTGGGGCAGAGGCACGGAGCGGCACACAGGTGTTCGCACAGGCACCGTGGAGCTTGTGAAGGGAAGGAAAAAATGAATTGCAAGAGGAATTCCATTTTTAACAAGTTGCTAAGAGGCACTCTGTGCCTATTTAAATCTGAATCGTGGAAGCAGTGGAAGCAGAAAGGGAAGGGTGGGAAAGGTTAGGACTGCCCATTAAATTTCCTGGATTGGCTGGGAAAGAATCCTGTTTGGCATCCAAATACACTGCAGGAAGCACTCTGGACGTTGTGTCTATACCTTTACCCTCTTTTAGGGCTATGACCATATGTCAGAGACCTTTTTCCCATGGTAGGCATGAAGTTGCTTTGCAATCTTTGCTGGGTCCTACAGAGAAATACTGAGTGGGAAGCTTTATTCTTTCTGTCAACCTGGACCATGGTCACTGCAACTTCCCATGGTTGCAGACTGCATCTGAAGATCCTACGGACGTCCTCTTGCACATGAGCTCTGGGCTAGGCTTTAGGCTGAAATCATGCTGTGAACTTGGGAGAAGGGAGGTGTGTGGGAAGGAAGAAATGAGAACAGAAGGGAAGGACACTGCAAGAGGCAACAGCAGGATGGAGAAATGGAGATACACAGGAAACTTGTCCTTACCAAAAATGCAGAACAGAGAATTGTTGACATGACACCCTACATGAACCAGAGCTACACAAAATACTATTATCAGCTTTGGAGGTGTGCATGATCAGAGTAGCAAGGAAGAAGAAACATCCTGAATCTGAATCATTATCTGTCCCTGAAAGAGACACATAATTAATTTTTGGTTTTAAAAGTTGGAAGAGATCACTGATCATTCAAGCGTGTTTCAGCATGATTGAAAACATGTAAGGAAAAACCTAGCTTACAAGTGCCAGCAAGCCATGTTTGGGATGATTTGTTTTTATTAGAATTTTTTAGAAAGAGCATTTATAAAAATCCGAATATGGATCTGCGGCTCTGTATGTACAGTAAGTAGAACATTTGGTTGCACTGTGGTCATCTCATAACCTGCAGCTTCATGATTCATTATTTATAACATCACTCTCTTTGTGAAATACCAGGTCACAGTCATCACAAACACCAGATATTTCACGTCAGTACTAAAATTTTGATCAGGCTTTAAGAATGAAAAAGGAGGAGAAATTAAGTCACCCAAATGGGCAGGATAATTAGATTCTGTGGGAACACACAACAGGACAAGCAGATCATGTCAACAAGAATTTCACCTCTAATACACTGAAGTGTGAATAAAGCTCTTGTGCCATGCTTGTCAAAAGGCCACATGCAACAGCTTGGCCATGTAAGCAACTGCCATAACCTTCTGTGGATCTTCAAACAGCAAAGTAATTCCAGAAGTGAATGTGCACTACTTATCTCAGCTAGTAGAATTCAGCCCTGCTCCCACTTCTACAAGTTGTAGCAGTCCAAACTCTCATTAGACAGCAAGAATTTGGGGCAAGGATCATCCTCTACTATGTACTTTGTACAGTGCCAAGCATGAGGGGGTGGAGCACTCTAGCTGCCACACAATATAAATAATAGCGATTCATCTTTCTGATGCCTCACTATTAGTTTTGATTACCTGGCTTGATTCACTTGAGGTCTGTAATGAGCTGTCAGAAACCTTATTTCCTCAAGCTGTTTATATAGGTGAAAAAAACCCCAACACACCTGCCTCCTGAGAGGATGGGTTTGAGGCAGAACACAACATGGCCTCTCTTCTTCATGCCAGTGAACACAAGTTTGCCTGAGCTGCTCTTGAGGTGATGAGGAAGGGTGGGAATCCAGGCTCTGTATGGGTAGCCAAAAGCAGCTTACGTGTAGCTCAGGTAACGGTTATGTTTTGGGGGAAACCTACGCCCCAAACTGTGATACTTCTTCTCATCCTTGCAAGGGACTGGAGGTTCCTTCTTTCCCTGAGCGCATGGGGGCAATGTGCAGGAAGCAGGTCCTGGTGCCCTTGCTCTGCACTACGCTATGTCCTTGGCTCACTTGCTAGTGCAGCAATTTTGGGGAAACAGATATGTGTTCATTTTAATAAAGGCTTGTCTCTATTAATCCATGCTGTCAACATTGTCATCAAGATCCAGACTCTCACTCCGTCTGGGACTCCAAATGTCTGGGACATTTGGAAAAAAAGCAATGCTTTGTTACTCCAGACACATTCATCTATAATTTGTTTTTACAATGATCCATGCCACCTCTTTTGTTTATTTATAAGCCCTTGTCACAGCTTGATCAACCCACTACCTATTTCTACCTGTCCTCTCTTTATCTGGGTTTAGTATTGTGCTTTTACCTGTACTGGACTAGAATTCAGAAATTTTCAGCTTGTTGAGGGCCATGGTCTTTTCAGCTTTTATTTTTTTAGGCTAGTGTTTAGCCATGTGGCTACCCAGCATGTCCCCCTGCAGCTCTTACTCCCAAGAGATGATTGCGCTGCTAGCAGAATCCTTAATCTAAGAGTACTGTTCTTTTCAGTGGAAAGAACAAGTTCGTGAAGAAAAAGTAAAAATACTAAAAAATAAGATTTTTAAAAGCAGTCTTCAGGTCCGCCCCTTCTACCTAAATGCTAACAAACTCCCTACCTCTGCAAGTCTAAGTTTTGAAACATTTTCTTTTAGTAACCAGTCTGATTTCACTGAACAGGTTCTCTACCCCAAGATAGGATTCCCTTCTAATTCCTGTGTCCCTTCAGTGCATGCTTTTCTCTTCGTCCCTTCTTGGCATTGTCCTTTAACCATGCCTATGAAAAAATATTTGTGGAAAAACTCACACTACTCTTTGGCCTCCGCTACTTTCGTTCTCTTCTACCCAGGACCCATGACCAAATTCCTCCTAATCATTGAGAAGGCTTCTAAACTGTACAAATACCTAAAGAAAGACAGAGACACCTTTTCAAGTACACCACAAAATTAAATCTTGTAGTCTACAGCAGTTACAGGCACAGTATCAACCTCAACTAATTATATAGTCATGAGCTGTTTCAAATGCCTTCTTCCAATCCCCCAGCTAAAGTGGGTGAAAGCCTTCCAAATTAAACTCTTGCAACCTCTAAAAGCAATGTCACATCTCTTCCATTTTGTGCAAGTAATCTCTCACTGGTGAAGTTCGGTCAGTCACAGCTCGAACTGCACCTCCAAACACACTGACACCGTGGGGTACACAGGTTACATTGTACACTCTTGAAGAGTAAAGACCATAAATCTCTCTTGTGTAGCCACTGAGAAGCAATTCCTTGTCAGCAGACACAAAAGAGAAGATATGAAGATAACCTTTCCCTATCTGTGTTGCAGTAGCCTCTGAAGGCTGTAAATCTCTCCAGAGCAGCCATTACAATGATGGCTCTGCATCTTGTGCTTGAAGAACAGTGACATTTTATCATCTGCCTACTAGGGATACTGAATCAATGGAGAAGTATTTTACAGTTTTCCAAGGGCACATAGGGCCAGCAATGCATGCTGCTACTACATCTGCTAAAGCTTTTGCACTGCCCACTCACACATTATCAGTAATTTTCCCATGTGTTTATAAGGGACTTCTCTTGACACCTCTGCCAGATGTACCTCTGCAACCTACTCCGCTATGCTACAGAACCTCTGCTCAAATAACCTTAGGTTAACAAAGGCACACTTTGGCTTCATACTTTCATGGGCTTGCAACAATGGCTTGATACTCAGCTCTTTTCTACTTTTCCATATTGGAACAGAGAAAAAACTCAAATGACAGCATTTTAGGTGTCGCATGCAGTCAAGCGAAGGTCACCTTGAATCAGGACTGATGTTAGCTACTGCTTTGTTCTATGGTCTCCTGAAAGATCCATTTCCTAAGTCACTAAACATAGGATCGACTTTTCCAAAGCTACCTCTGCACCTGGAGCCCACATTCCACTTCCACGTGAGGGAGGTACTTATGAGCCTAAGACCTATCCATGTTTGAAAAGGTGACTCTGAAATCAGAGAATCAAAGGATTGCTGAAGTGGGAAGGGACATCTGGAGTCCAAACTCGCTGCTCAGACAAGGTTTAACTAGAGCAGGTTGCACAGGGCAGCATCCAGTTGCATTTTGAATATCAGTAAGGAGGGAGACTCCACAGCCTCGCCTATTGTTCAGTCATCTTTTCAGTGAAAAAGGTTTTTCTTATGTGACCTTAGCTCAATATACCATCCGAATATTTTTTCCTCTTCTCTCTGAGGAACCTGAGAAGTTGCTTACACGTTTAGGGTGAACTTCCTGGAAGCAAAGTATGAGCAGGAAGGGTGGGTTCCCTGCCATCCATACAACATTCTTAAGTTTTTAAGATAAGAATTTACAGCATAGGTTGGTAACACTGAAGAGGGATGTTTATTATTGCATCTATATTCTAGTTCACAGCCAGCAGAAATTACACAAACATCAGAGAGTCAACCTTAAAGAGAGACTATCTCACAGGAGTCACCTTTTCCTCCCTCTTTGCCAGTTTCCGGTTACCAGTGCTGATGAAGTTTAAAGGACAGATGATGCCATCTGTCTCTGAGGTTCATGTGCAGGACAAAAACAATGCTGTTATTTTACCCATCCCTTAGTACCTAATGTTCAGTCTAAGATCATAAAGCATCTATCCTCTGCACTTCACAGGGCTTTCAAATGAGAATTATCCACCAGAGGCAGCCTTGCAGCCAGCCACCAAGGTCACTGGGATTTTTCATCGGCTTGTCCATCACATCTCCATCCTTCTCCTCTAAGGTTATTTTTTCAGCATGCTTACTGATAGCAGGATCAGATGAGGAATCTTCTACACTCCAGCTAGTGTTTTCTTCACCAACAATGTTAATTTCAGGGACTTGCTGCTCCATTTTACAACACTCAGCTACCCATTATTGGCCCCAGTTATGTTTCAAGTTAAAACCAAACCAAACTAAATAGGTGGGAAAGAAGTCCTCTGAAGTTTGGAAGCAAAACTCCCAGGTACATACAGGACCATTGCTAAAGAACCAACTGATGTGATCTCTACACAGGTAGCGTTGTTTGGTTGCAGTTGTATTACCTGTGCTGCCAGTATTCTCTGTACCCTAAAAAATACCTAATTATGAAACAAGCATGGAAAATGATGGGCTGACGTGAACATAACCAACATCCAAGCAGCAATTAAGGTAATGCCACAAGATAGGCCATGGCCAGGGAGATATGGGTTTATCTTTGGTAAAACTGAGAAGTGCATGTGTCAGATCAGCTATCCAGCACAGCAAAAATAAGACAGCCTCCAAAGTATGTACAAAGTGTAATAGATGTACTAGGTTATTGTCTGCAAAGATCAGAGCCATCTGGGCCAAGGCAGGATTCTTTTCTGTGAAATTTTATATTAAAAGCCAGCTGAAGTCAGCCTTGTCTCTACCACAGAACTGCTGTCTATTAATATGTATAAAATCACTCAACGTGAAAAAATTAGGACAGACAAAGACTACTACATTTAAAGGACCTTGATGCTTACTGGAACAATAGAGGATATGAAGTTGAGGATGACACTGCTACATGACACATCAAATTTAGCTCATGTAAACTAACATGATAGTTAAAGGATGTTCAAGTATAGCTTCCAGATGAAGAAGGAAAGAAAGTCAGAAAAAACATGCTTAAGATGATTTCTGATGACTTTCTTACTGGAAGGACATAATCAGCCAGTTAAGACTATGGTAAAAAGAGAATGTAGTGTTTTGCAGGAATTTTATCCCACCAAATAAAGTGATCTAGCTCTACATATATGCACAGAACTAATGATACTGTGACAGAATAATCTAAATACAGAAAGTTACCCCACATTTCTACCACTTTTATAAAATCTGAAAAACACAACTGATAGATGGGCATAATCGAAGTAAAAACTTGCCAGTTTCTCAGTCCAAACAGCAGTAATTTCTGACGTCATATGCTCTTTCGCTGTTCACTGTTGCTTTTTTGCTAGGATTATGTTCCATACTGCTTTTCAAGTAGAGATTCCAGCAAATTTCTAACTGCAATCGATGCATTTATAGGGTGTTTCAGTAAAACCCAAATGCTATATATGAAAACAACTAGCAGTAAGATACTTATGTCTGAGGTACACAACTTCTGAATTAAAGCACTATATTTGTTAATCAAGATACATGCTTTCATTATGGACAATTATATTTATGTCTGAGTCTTTAAGTGGAATTTATTAGATTGCTCCAGCAATTGACATACAATAACATGATTGCCAAATACATTATGAATTAAAATATGTATACCAGAAACATTCTCACTTCCACAATATAGAGAATTGACTAAGTAAGCAGGACAAAGTGTTTTTTTAAGCACTTCAAGCACTAGAAATGGGTATTAGGTAATAATTTCTATCTTGGAGTATGGGTATTAAATTCTTTCAGATCACAGCTTTCCACTGATAACTAGAGCCACTAGTGTCAGCCTCCCAAAATGTAATGCAGAGTAAGAGATGTATCTATACAGATAAATAAAATAAAGGAACTATAAAATACACAATAGTAACATTAGCATTTTCTTAAAATTCTTCAGGAGATAAGGCTAAGAAGAGCACTGCTTTTACACTCTTCTTCACATTCCTTTTCTAAACACCCCCCCATCCCCAAATACAGGACACAGCACAGCAATGAAAATAGCAAGCTATGGTTTCCCTCCCCCTGCCACACAGCCCCGTACTTACCCACCTGGAAGTCCTGCACCTTGTTAAACTGCACTGGGCCCAGGGAGGCAACGTAAAGTCCTTAACTAGCATCATTGGTATAGGACATTATAAAGGCAATTGCTTGAAAGCACTGTATAGGCATGTAAGTTGTATTTCTTTTCAGAAGATACCGAACTGGCATATTATGATCTTTCCTTGTAGAATGCTACATACTGATTTATTTCTCTTTTCCAGATTCTTAAACGTTTTCAAAAGCCTTTAATGCAGTTTGTTCGAGGAAGAACTTGAAATGTGACCTTTTTATCAATTACCAAGAGAAACTGAGAGTTAGACGAAGGTTTTCTTTTTTGTTCTTCTTGGGTTTTGGTTGTTTCTCTGTGTGTTTTTGTTTTCACACACAATAGGAAGGAAATCATGTGTTTCTATAACTGGCCAGCGTTTCTCTATCACATCAGAAAATATTTTTGAAGCCTGGATAAAAAGAGAGTGACCAAATGTTTAAATACCTCCACCCCCTTGGCAAAATTCCATGCATTTTTCTTAAAAAAACCCCGTATTTGCTGTTACTTTTAAAGAGCTGGCAGAGGCTTGGCCACACATCTTCCATTCATATTAACAAAAAAAGATGTGGGCAAACCTTTTTGTGCAATGCTCTGAAAATCTCAACCTTTGATAAAACAGAATGCCAAACAAAAGTAGTAATAATGTGGTTGATATTAACTTGAATGGTTCAGTTGTTTAAGCTTTATCTGATTCCATGCTTCCTGAATATGGATAGTTTGGTTTCTGGGATAATAGCAATTTGGATAGTTATTTCATTATTTCATCTCAACTGGGTTTTTGAGGAAATGTTACTTGATTGTGGGTATGTTGTTCTTATTTACCAATGAAATACTATATTCAAATACAGCAAAGACTTTTTCCCATTTGTTTTATATAAAAATAATAACAATTCAGCCGTATCCTTGGAGGACTTATCATTGACAAAATCCTTCCAAGGGTTACTTTATCTTCCTTTTTTTGTTCACGCTTCCAGTTTGTCAGCAACTGAATCAATAATTAACTTGGACTGTCATGTTTTCTGTAACATCAATAGAACATTTAAAATAACAACCCTGAAAAGCCCTGTTTTCTTTAGGTTACAGAACATCTCGAAAAAAGCAGGGGCTGAAAACCACTACATAATTGATTTTAATGTTTTGAGTTCCAAGAGAAAGTCAGCTGCAGGACATCCACATCTATTTTTCAGAGGCTCGGGGTGAACAAAAAGTGAGCACTCTTCACAGGTTTTCTAAACAAGTGTACGACAGTGCTCTTTGCTTTTTCACTGCCTATGAAAGTGGCAGATTATTCCTAGCCTTACAATCACCTTTGATCGGGAACAGTGAGGTCCCATCAAAGAATATGCTTTCTTAGGGGCTCAAAAAAGATGACAACAGACAAGTATGCAGACAAGTCATCCAAAACGCTAATTCATGTGACTTCTATTAGCAGAGACAAATGTATAATTTATTAATTAAATAAAAGAAAATCCTCACTCGTATCCCCTCCCCCTCCAAACCTCTGTAGCTATAGTAGCTGTGCCATGCTGTTTCTTAGAGAGTTGGGGTAGTGTATTTCTTGTTATTTTAATGAGATGAGAAAAACAGTGACATGACATCAATGGATATAAATGCAGTTGCAACTAAGATCGTCAAAAACCTCTTGCCTTATGAAAACAGTTTTGCTCAATTTCAGAAGGGTTGAATTATTATGCCTCATTATTCTTGATATATTTTGGTGGGGTGAAAATACACTGAAAACAAGGAACCTGCCAGAAATATTCACTGCAGTGTACTGCATTTAAGTATGTAGTGAGGTGTGATCTTATTTCTGGAGATACGCTGCACTATTTGCTCTAAAACCAACAACATACCGCTGTCAAAACCACAATGTAATATAATTACGAGGCTCTTTTGCAAAGGATCACATGAAGACAACATAAAAGTAAAAGAAGAAAACTATTATTAGGCTTACACTTTTGTCAATATGGGCTTTTCTGTGCTAAAGACAATTTAATACAAATTTTTTTCCCTCCATGATTTCTCAAAAAAGAGGGGTGAAATACTACTAAACCCATGTTTTCTAGAGTAAGAAATGAACAGCACACCACAGTAACTCCAAACTGGTTCTAATAGTTTAATAATCCTTTCCCCAGGGGGAAACTAATACTGAGAAAGTACCAAAAAGGAAACAATGCTCCAATCCAGCTTGGGTTAAAGATTTTGCTGTTCATTTTGAACATAGGAGATCAGTTTAGGGAAACCACTTTTTTATGAAATAGTTGTTTAATAAACAGCAAAGAACATTCCCTGATGAAACTGCCTGTGCAAATATACGCTTAAGACTTTAGTATCTGCAATATGTTGTCCTCACTACTGGGGATCTGGCTGCCCTCTCCACTCCCGTATCGTAAGAAGCAGCTAGGCAGCATAGCGATTTGATGAAGCTCTTTCTCATGACATTCTGGAAAATGATTCAACTAATGGCTTGGTGGGCAGGTCCAATTTTTTGCCTCATTGTCTGTGTTCTGACTCCAACTCTGTATAATATTTTGGAGAAAGTTCGCCTTTTCTGCACTGTGCCGAGTAAATATTTTGTCAGTTGTTAAGGATGAGCTACAGAGTAAGACCCGGCAACGTATCCAAATTCAGCAGCAAGACTTGGAACTGTGTTAGAACTTTTTCCAGATTGTGATTTGTAATGTATTTCAGAAGCCAGCAGAAAACCAACCATTTGAACTATTACAGAAAGGCTGAATGAACCCTTTTCAGAGCAGTGAAAATGTTTTTCCTCAGAGCTGAAAAACAACAACAAAAAATTAACGCCAGGAGAAAGGGCTGGCTGACGAAGGGGGAAGTTTACTTCCTGACCGCTCCATGGTGTGGCACGTTCCCCAGTGAAGAGCAGTATCTGTGCTGCACCAGAGAGAAAAGCCTCACTGGGATGAGGCAAAAGGACTAGTTCTAATGCAAGGTTGTGACACCAAACCACATGACCCACTGGTTAAGGGTGAGCAAGGAAAATGCAAATAGAGGCTACCCTCCATCCTGTCTCCACAGTCGAGCTATAGAGAAGGAGGCATAACCGAAGACTAAACAAAGACTCGTTTCAGGAACATAATTATTTGATGTCTGTTGCAGCCAGGCAATTACTAGAAGTGATGATCACTAAAACTGAATTCCACTACTTAAGCTAGAAAAACATTCAGCTTATAAATTACTAAATAAAGAGAATGAAAAGTGAACACAACTATGCGGCTCAGCATACATCTATAACAATGTGGTGGTAACCATTTGTTTATACTTTTAATGTTATGTCTAACATAAAATCTCTACAGTAATCATCCGTGGAAAAAAGAAACAGATAGACCCATATACATGGTGCTGTTGTTTGGACCAGTGAAGAAATAAAATAAAAAAACACCTTCCTTTCAAAAAAAAGAGTCCTTCTTCATATAATTTTGCTAGAAGTTTTATTAAAATAATCCATATCTTGAGGTTAGTATGCCAGAGAGATTCTGTCTCCCCTTTTACTGTTATGATTGGGGCCAGAAAAATAATTTTTACAATGTGCATAGCAAGGTACAAAAATCCTAAATTGCTGAAAAGAATGCAAAGGATGAAAAGGGCCACAAGGAAAACAGAGACAGAGCAAGACAGAAAATGAAAAAAATGATGTTGCTGTCCTCAGTGGAAAGTATACCTGGGGAAATTTCTGTCACTACCCCAGCAGTTTCATCTCCTTCCATCCATTCTTCCTTCCTTCCCTTCTCTCCATCCCCTTCCCTCCTTTTTCTCTTTCCCTCCCCTCCTTCCTCTACTCCATTTTTTGATTTTTTTCTTTTTTTTGAGGTACAGACTTTACATGGGACATATCTGTAGGCTTTTTCTAGCAGAGGAGAGAGTACCACTTTCTCAACCAGGAAATTTTTTTGGACAGTGTTTACAATCAAGCCTGTCTAATGGTTCTAGACCCTGACTGACCTCTGCTACTTCTGGCATGCTCAAAGCAAAGAAAGTCAGTCCTTGAGGGAAGGCCATACCAAAAAGCTACTAGAAGGCCAGAAAGATTAAGTTTTTGTTGCAGCTACACTTTGCTATTGGCAGTAGCATCCAAAATGTCTCACTGAATCATCAGGCAATAAATTGAGGCATAAATTGATAAAATCTACACATTTCAATTTGTAAGAAGAGTAATTCTTGACAAAGTTTACAAATTGCACTGTGAAAAACATTTCCAGTTTTGTTTCTTCAGTGTATTCATAAGCTTACCATCTTGCTCTCCCTTAAGCTTCAGGGACATCATGTCAGACAAACATAAGCACAGGCTGCTTCTTCTCCAGACCAACATGTTATATGTACCATCCTTCCATCCCATCTGATTTCAGGACCTTCCTGCCCCACTCTTAGGCCAATGACTCCTCCATACCACCACTCTCCTCCTCCCCATCCGCTGCGTTGGACACATGCCCTCCACTTAGCTCTTCCCTGCCATACCCCAAGCTCTGGCTGCCCCTTCTCTGCCATTTCCATAGTTTCTTTTCTTTTCCTCTGGAGAACTGCTCACGGATCGGTCTTTTCTGATTTATCAGAAGCGAAGCAGAAGTGACAAACCAGCTGAAGAAGCCAAAGGCAAGGTGTGGGGTTGTGTCCTGCCTGTCTGCTGCATCTCGTGTATCAGTGCCCGCCTGTGACTGGGGGTCTCCAGCATGGCCGAAGTGCAACCAGCCGAGCAGAAAACTTCAGAGCCACTGGTCAGGCATGGAGATGCATGATGTACAGGTCTGGAAGTACTGGTCAAAAAAACTGTTGGAAGAATGTAAAATTTTGAGGGCAAGTGTAGAGAAGAACAGTTGGGTGCCTCATGACACATGCTGGTTTCAGGTTTTAGAATGGCTTTTTAGTCACCTTTCAAAAGCAGTCAAAACTAGAGATAAAAAGAAAAAAAGTAAGATTCTGAACAGACATTCCCTTGTTTTCCTCCCATCCTTTTCTGGCTCAGTTTTGCAGCTTTGCTGCAGATCAACCAGAGGCCAGAAAGTCAGTACAGATTGGAAGATCCACCCAAGCCTCATGGTGCTTCAGCTCGGGACACTTGCTGAATCCCACTGGATTCCTGGATAGAACAACGCAAAAAAGAGGAAGGGACACGTTTTGGAAAATGTCAACCCAATCAATTCTTGCATGTTGAAGAAAAGGCATGAGGTTGCACAAGGATCTCTGGCTGCTCTTTTAAGGACTGCTGAAGCATGTGTGAAAAGAAGCTCTTTTAAGATGATGATTTCCTCATATAAGCAAACACCACAACAGAGACGGGGCAAGGCATTAAACCTGTGGTCTCCTTTCAAGGTCTGGCCCCATTTTCAACCCACATTTGTACCTACTGTCAACCTAACTTTGTCCACTTAGGGAGGTCCACTCCGTCCCACGGGGTCATTTACCTTCTCTCACCTGGTGGAATTCAGGACCACCACACAACAGGACATGTTATTTTGCATACGTGATTGACCATATCCAGGCGGCCTTTATCATCTATTATTTTTAGTCAGTGTTCAGACAAACGACAATGTCGGTTCCTGAATGTAAAGAGAGTCTGCCTGAGGACAAAACGGGTAAGGATCTAATTTCCACCGACTTCAATATCAGAAACTCTTTCATACCCTGTAACTTCCTCAGTGGCCTCATGCTTACCCATGTAATATTGTGCCTATCCAGCTGTTTGAACCACTGTTCAAATTTTGTACTCACCAGAAAACTCTACTGGTGCCACAACTGATAACAAGAGATGTGACAATTTTGCAACTAATTCTTAAATTTCAATGATTTGTTAGTCTTGAGGAACCATATTAGCTTATGTATCATCAGAGACGAAGTGACATAACAAAAAAACCTGCCACTGGCCCTTTCTGGTACACAGACAATATTTCAGTGAGATTAGGTGCAAATCTCAGCATTTTAACAGCCAAAGTCCTATCCTTTTGTGTCAAAATTGTAATATCAAGAAGAAACATCACTGAGCTCCTAAGCCATTTATGCATGTGTTTCTAATTATTTTCTTTCAGTCTGTTATCCAAAATTAGAAATGACATTAGTATAAGAACACAAGTTTTCTCTGTCATGGTTTATCTTTTCATCTTTCTGCTGGATCAAGGAATGAAGTCATAAGAATTTACTTATATATGTAAAAAAATATAGCCCGCTCACATGTATTTCTTCAGATAAAGCCAGTGACTATCCTTAAAAACTAAGTACAGTCCAAATAAAAAATCATTATTTCACCAAAAAAAAAAAGGTATTGCTTTCCTCAGTAGTCTGTCTCCATCAGGTGTTCCATCTATAAACCTTGACTGAGGTTAAGTGAATGAAGGGATTGAGTCAGTGACTAAGTGAGGAGACAGCAGGCAACAGAATCAGGAAATTAGGTGTAAACCAACACAGGATTAACTTTACAAACCCAGTCCTCTGATCTACTCTGTTTGGCACCTGGCCTAGAGTGTGTGTATGCTCACTACCTATGTCCAGTTTCAGCTGTGTATGTGCACTGCCTATCCCTTCAGTTCTGTCACATTTCTAAAAACATATCACAGACATCAATTTTTTCAGCACGTATATGATCAAGTCACTTGCTTAGAAGAAATACACCATTTTGGGGTATCTGTCAATTCAGACTCCAGTACTTACTTTTTTAAGCCCAGTGACTGAAAGCAAGTTTCTGCAATTTTGTTTACTGCTGCGAAGAAATTCACACTGCATCTTGACAGCACATAAGATGACATATGATGAGAAAAAAGCTTAATAAGGCAGGCAAATATCAAAGAGCAATTCAATACAACCTGAGAAAAACATTTTAAAATTTTGCTTAGAAAAGTTTAATTGTATGTATTTTTAAATCTGTGAATGTGCTTCTTAAAAAGCAAACCATCAGATAATTCCTCACTGCACTGAAAGGAATGGCCTAACTTGTATTGATGTCAAAGGGGTAAGATTTCATTGCATATATCAAAAAAAGAAGATAAACCAAATGACAAAATTAAATAGTAATATGTTTTGCAGGGTTGGCAGAGTATGTTCACAGCATGGGAAGGATAAAAACACAATATTAATTAAATATCTTTCAGAGACAAGAACCAAATTTGTGCACATTTTGTAAGCTTTTCCCTGTTATGTCCATTATCTAGCATTTTGAATGATGTGTATTTGGTCCCTCTAAGGAGAAGAACTTGAACTTTATTTCAAGAACAATCCAAGAGAACTAATGAAGCTTTCTTGACTTCAACAAAAGGAAGACAATATAGAAGACATCTTTACTTCTATTTTTGTGTTTTTATGCTATGTGAAAAAGAATTAAGTAGTAAAAAGGTATGCTAGAAGCAACTGGAGAAGAGATTCCTCTAGCACAAGCTCCATGAGGACAGCTGTATGGCTATCCTTAAGCACAATGTATACCAAAGTAGAAGTATATCTTACAGCATGACTGGAAATTCACACTACACTGAGCCCAGTAGGTAGCCTGTGTAAATCACTAATTTAGGGAACACAAATTACTGCACAAGTCTTTTCAGCATATGGCGCAGAAAAGATGCAGGAGGGCCTCAGGAGAGCCTAACACCTCCATTACTTCTCTGGTCTCTGAGACATGAGTTGAACATTTCAGAAGCTCAGTGTAGAAACTTGCCCACAGCTCCCACACCTGTGAACTATGTATTTCTTCTATAGGTTTCATATTGCCATCCCATCTTCCACCCAAAGACCTTGTCAGGTCTCCTTCTCCTAGTAATCTGGAAGGACTGGAGTGTTGCGATACAAGCTCTAGCTACACCCTTCACTTTCATTTGCTATTGATTTTGTTGTAAGATTGTATTTGGGAGGGATGAGAAACCAAAATTAAGTTAACAGTGGGGTGGATTTTTTAAAAAAAATTATTTCTGTGGCTATTCTCTGCCCTTAAATCTTGAGAACTCTAATGAACTACAAGTCTATAGAGGCAAATTTGACAAATTTTTAACAATTTTTTTCCTTTCAGAGTATAATTTATTATTGTTTTCAAAATTATCTTTAACAAACTACTGCTACAAGTCCATGCTGATCTGAATATCATCTCACTGGTCGATCTAATCTCACTGAGAGAAAGGGAGGCTTATAAAAAATGTTTAAAGACTAAACAGTACAACTAGTGCCAAGTTTCACTTGACACACACTATATGGAAGCTGAGGCCCAAATAGCCAATGTTCTTGTCTGCAAGAGGCCCATGTTCTCAAGTTCAAACACATTTTATATTTGCCAGTCATATTTCCAGTAATCACCAAGTTCTACTTGAAGACATTTAGTAACTTGTATGACACCATATACTATATTTAATTTTCTCTTTAAAATGCATTAAGAAACATTTTGTAAAAAACAAATTCTTTATAAACAAAATGTAATCAGTATGGGTGTGTGTACCCAGATGTCTGTGTGTGATAGAGATTTTGGAAACTAAAGGCTCTAATTCATCTTTTCTGAAAGGCCCTAGATTTTACAAGGTCAGACCAGGAACTTTCAAATAAAGAAAAAACTATGAATGCATGGAAGAAACACACATCTGTTATGCTGCAGTTCATACTGCAATCCAAAAGTAACACAAGGAAAGGCATGCAAACAACATAATTTTGGTGGTTCTGGCAGGATTTTAGATAACCAGGAAACTTTTGGTTGAGAGGAAACTAGAAAAAAAGAGCTATGAAACCTCAGCATGTTCCAGCTCTATCCCCTCTGGCTGCATTGCTCTGAAGAGGCTGCTGGAAAAAAGACAGAAACCTCTGACATTTCTGATCCTCCTTCTAGAGGGAAGCAGAGAGTCTGTCAGTCTTCCTTGTTCCAATTCAGAGGCTGTGTACACCGTGTGTTCTAAGACAGAACAGGGACATACCAGAGGTCAGAAAATCCCTTTCCATAGGTTGTCTTAAACAAAGCAGAGCTGTGGGACAAAGGTGAGAGGAAGCGGTCTCAGGTGGCAGCCCGTGGTTTGGGAAGGAGTCCAGACTGCTGAGTGCCTGCAGTGCCCAGAGTGAGGACAATGCTGTGGGCAGGGCATGGCTTCTCTGGATCTCATTTAGAAGGAATCCTGGAAAACCTAATCCCAGGATCTGCTGGGCTTTACAGACCTCCATAGACAGGCTATTTGGAAGAAGGGGAAGATAGAAACAGCCTCCCCTTTCTAATAATTTAGTCTGAAAGAAACTAGAGATGATGCTCATCTCTCCTGTAAGCAGGGAAAAAAACCTCCTTGACTTGTTTGACTTTCAATGTCAAAGCCAAGGAGGCAGCCAGTAACCTAACCACAGCAACACTTGGGATAGTTTTAAACTCTGTGAGCAGGCCTTTTTTTTCTTTTTTTTTTTTAAATACTCACTAAAAGTGTTTTTAGCTGCTTTTTTGTTTAGACTTCGCCACTAGAGCTCTGGGGAGAAATCTCTCTTCAGAGAGAAGCTGTATTGTTTGTTTGTAAAATGACTTGATAGACAAAGCCTGCAGAGAAGATTGGCCTGTAACATGCAGGAAAAGCAAACAAGAGTGGTAATAGATTCAAAGGTTAATGCAGAGTCAACGAGGAAATTAATTAGGTTAATGAATTCCCTCAGCTACCCATACACCCCTTCATCCAAATATAATGGCATAGCTGCTCCCCAGCTCTGGGTACATCCTTAAGAGGGATGAGAATGAGATACTGCAAACCAAGGTGAGATACAACACAAGGCAACATCTGCAAGCTCTTAAGTGTGTAACCCTGGACAAGTGTACCTATGCATGTTCACCTGCTAGGCTGCAACACTAATACCTTGCAGACTGACTGACTTCAGGCAGGGAGCGCCCCTGCTGATTCCCATTTGACCTCCTACAGTGCACAGGCCACAGAATTTTACTCTGCCGTTCAAGGAAACCATTCTTCTCAAACATGTGTCCATCACTGAGCCCAATGTGGTAAGGTTGAACTACAGACCATAGGACAGGTGGAAGACTTACTCATTTCCCAACCCGCCTTTATAGCTGGATTTTCTCATGCTAACTCCTGAAAAGCTTACAAGCAGCTAAATTACCTTCCCAGTGCAGCTTAAATTCAGGCAACATTTCAGGCTCCTTCATTTGTGGAGCGGCTTCCCAATCTTCTTTTCCCCAATTTGGGATTTAACAAACTCCATCCAAAATTCCAGGTCACATGTGGTGAGCAATTTACTGTGACTGGCTTATTTACCATCCCTTCTGTACTTCCCTGTTATCTTTAGGAACTACCTTGAAACTGTAAGGTGCTGTAAAAAGTGTTTATGTAAATTAAAACAGCAATAAAAGGATGCCAAGAAATTCTATAGTATGGTACCAAAATAAAACCTCAAGGTAACTTCACATAAGCCCAAAGTTGAAGCTGAAAAAGCATCAGTTAAAATAATCACGAAGTTGTATGTTGGGGTTAGAAAATTTCTTTCAGAACGAATTTCTGACAGAAAACATAGTTTGGGTATAACTGAAATTTTGTCATTTTTGATCTGACAAAATTTTTCCATGCTCATAAACAATCTAAAAGATCCATGAATGCAAGAAGCATAAGGGTTTGGGAAGGCTTTAAAATGAGTCCAAGGCCAAGGAACTGTATGCAGACATGAAGTGGCATTAACAAGTGACAAGCTCACATCTATCTCTTATAGCACTGTAAGTGGTTGAAGTGTTACAGCTAGTCAGCTAGGTCAACTGTGTGTAAACACAGTTTATTGTATACAGGCGTATTTTCTCTGTCAGGCTTTGCTCCTAAAATAAACAGCACTGTGCTCCATGAAAGGCAGGTGGTGACTGTCTGTCCTGGTTTAACCAGGATAGGGTTAAGTTTCCCCAGCAGTGGGGGGGAGCTCTAGCCGGGTTATTCAGATACCATGCCGATGTCACATCCTGGCAGGTCACATTTTCCTGGCGCGGGAGCGCGGTGCACTCGTGGTTTTGTACATCGTGCTTCAAACTGCTGTATTTGGTAGCTATTTTGCTCTGTTCATTGCTATCGCTATTACTGTTATTGTTATTGTTGTTGTTGGTTGTGTTGCTATTGCATTGTTGTATTAAACCTTTCCTTATTTCAGTCTTGGGGCTTTGTATTTCACTCCCTTTGTGGGGGAGGGGTAGCGGCCGCGTGGTCTCAGACCCCGGCAGGGGCTAAACCACCACACTGTCTCACCTTGTCTGTGTGCTGATTTGCTAGGGTTGATCAAAATGACCTGCAAGGGGACGCCAGACCTGTGGATCCATGTAGATCCCAGCATGCTGGCAGCTCAGGTGCCTCCCATTAAAAGAGGGTATTGGCACAGGGGCAGAAAGGGCTATTAGTGCTGCTGGGATATTGCAGAGCATCTCCTGGCGAGACTCTCAGGGCTCTTAACCTGATCAGTTTATCCAAAAGGCCAAGATCTCTCCCTGTATGGAAAATAGTGATACAAAACAGGAATAAAGGGCTCCTTAGCGTAGCAGTGGAAAGCATAACAAGCTGAAGTCAGACAAGTCAGAAATTTGGAAAAGAATTAGCAGTGACAATGAATAATGACAGGAGCAAGCTGCTAAGGAAAACAGAAGATTGTTTATCTCTTCAGATCATGACCAAATGCCTTTCTGGAAGATAAACTTCAGCGAAACAAAAATGACTAGGCTCACTACAGGTGCAAGCGAAATGTTATGGCCTGTGTTAAACAGGAGGTCAGACAAAATGATCTAATATTCTTTTCAGACCTTAAATGCCATGAATGTCTGGGTTTGTCTGCGTGGTATTTTGTCAGTAGGTGAGAACTCACTGTTTCTGAGTCTGGATGAATCCATGCCAACAATGAACCAGGAGCTGTGTAGCTGTGGTTAGCATGATGCACAATCCAACCTAACAACTTGCTCCTGGCTTGGAGCTGGCTGATGCCTAGCCAGCTCACTACACAGAATAAAGTTGCATCTGTCTGCAAAATAGCATACAGACACACCTACCCCTACCCAGCAAGCCAGCCACCCTAGTGCACTTCAGCAGATAAGGAGACAGGTGGCATGTCTGTGTCATGTCCTGGAACGCAGCGCAGGGATTTCTGAGATAACACCCATGGTGCTCAGGCTGGAGCCAGCGGCAGTACAGCCACCTCAACCCCATCCAAAAAGCCTGGCCAGGTTCCCTGGGACCCACCACTGGCTAAACCAGCCGTGCTGCCTTCAGGACCAAGTCAGCGTGTTGGCACAAGAGCTGTACCACACAGTGCCAGGACACAGCCGGCCATGGTGGCTACCCCTACTGGAGGGTAGATGGGCAGAAGGTCCTCTTGCTGCATGAGGTACTCCGATGCAAACTGTATCACGGTTTCTCTTCTTCTGGAGCAAGAATGAGGGCTCAAGATGTGCTCAATGGTCATGGCTGGAGCTTAAATGCTCTGAAAGGACAACCTGCATTCCCTTTCATCAAATTCTCAGCACCTGTTTGGTGACCTGTCTCTTTTTCTCAGCGTGAACCGAACAAAAGCAACTCCAATTGCAAAAGGAGTGATGTGGTCATGCTGTTTTCTGTGCTTGGCATCTAAAGAGTAGAATAATGAATGAGGTGGTAAGAATATGCATTGGATGTGCAAAGAAGGGCAAATAAAGTACATGGTGCTAATATTATTGCCACCACATGGTTTGCCTTTACAGAAAGTAGAGTGAGCAACATACTGAAAACTTTAGTTTCTCAGCACAGAGCTCTACACCAACAAGCAAAGCACAGCTTGAGCAAAGAAGACAGAACGTGGTCCTGAGGGAAGAATGTTTTCAAAAAGGGTTTGTGCCACAGTACTGAATTAATGCTGTCAAGTATTGAAGTGCAAACCAAAAGCAAAATTCAGACATTTACTCCACTTCCAACAATCTGACCCAAAATGGTAGGTGCTGTGAAGGAATTAATATGTGAGAAAGGATTAACCACTCCTCCAGAAACATAAATACAGATGAACACTTTTGAAAGAATCTTAAGATTTGTAAGAAGCAGCAGAAGAGAAGCTTATATTATACAGAAAAATAAGAAAGACAAAGGTAAAACCAATAAATATAAGTTAACCTTTCAAGCAAAAACTCCTTTGTAGAAGGCTGTACTTACTGAGACATAGTCTCTTCTGGGAACGGCTGACCTCCCCTTTTCTAAGGCATCAGATCCTCAATTTACATGATTAGTTGATAATCTCAGCTTTTATTCAATAAGAATGTTTTTTCAGTCCTTCATGATGTGAAAAAGAGCTTAAAGCTGAGGCCCTAAGGATTAAACTACCAAGGCAAAATTCCAAAACTTGCATATATCTGAGCCTCTGATCTTTTTAATCCTGACCATTTGTATGTTACTGCTTGCAGGCTTACCCTCAAGACTACTGACACCTGGTGAAGAGCCCAAAAATACTGGAACCAGCATAGGATGCTCAGAGTTTATCTATATATTTCATAGAGATTATGTAAAGAAATAGTCAGTAAGAAGGACTAGTGTATGAGCAATACTAGCACATACAACTTACTCCACAGGATAGCTCCTGACAGCATCCGGTGTCATTAGTTTCTGTGGGTGGACAGTTCCTTGAAAGAATAATGCCCAGTTGAATGGGCAGAGTATCTGGAAATCCCACTGCGGGTGGGATTTAAGCAATATTGCAACTACTACATGTAAACGATAAAACATGGTAAACATTTAAAAAAGGCATATTAATCACAAAACAGAAACATTTAGGATGATAACAGTGGCCTTAAGTTTTTCTGTAATCATAGGACCTTAAAAGTTGAAAACTCTCCTTCCCTCTCTGTTGTGCACCAGTATGACTCTCATGAACACATTGCTTCAGTTGCTGTACTATGAACAAAAACAGGATGGATATTAGACATTGGAAACTCTCCATTTGCCTTTACCACAAGGGCTTTTTTTCCCATGGATCAGAAGAAGGGCAGACGGGCATTCCCTTGAGGCAAACAGAGATGTTTTCAGAACATCATGCAACAGGAATACTCCCTGACAACATGTCTATAATAATATGTTCTAAGTACAACTTTCTGTACTGCACCTTAGGCTACTTGGTGGTGGACATATTTTTATGCCCATTCATTTCCCCTGAACTTGTGTAGGGACCAGTGCAACTAAACATAAGCCTTTTGAAAGCAGGACATCTTTTAGCTTCACAGATGCTCCTAAGAAGCCAACAGGTCCATAAAATTTTCTGAAAAAGGATCTATGTATCGTTATCCAGTTTCTCAATCAGCAAGGTGGTGAAGGTTATGATGAAAGAAATGCACTTAGACACAGAGCATCTGGCAAGAGGACAGAGTCCAACCCGCTTCTTGTCCCAGCACCTAGTTTCCTTACAGAGCCTCTATGTGGCCAGAGTTTGATAAAGATGTGAAAAGTGAGACAGTGCCAAATGCCCTCCAAGGCTTCCCTGTGGATAGACTTGCAAAAGAAAGGGAGGAAGATTCCAAGTTCGTTCAGTCCCACGAAGCTTCACTCAACACACAGCTAATGTAATGCCGGGTGGCATTTCCCCAAGCACTAACAACAGGTAAACATCGATCCCTGGCTCAAGCTGTGTGCTAGACAGCTCAGCTTAGTTCTCCCTGGGTAGCTCACCAGCTCCTTCCCTGCATATTTAGTAGGACATCAGGTTTGGTACATGCCCTGCCATGAACATAGCAAGTGGAAGATGACTGTTGACTCTCTCATGCTCTCACAGCAGCTGCCTTCTCTTTGCATCTCCGTGAATCCCAGCTGCAGTAGCCCTCCTCACCGAGAAAAATATAATTTTTCTGTGCTGCTGATGCTCCTTTTCTTTTTTATATCTGGAGATTGTTAACTGTTTCCCATGTGGTCTGCAAAAACACTCCAGCAAATTCTAGTAAAACTGATTTATTTGTATTAACTGGACACTGAATACCCAGATAATACTGTATGGGGGACTTTATTCTCCCTTCCTTTTCACATTGACATTCCACCTTGACCTGTGCTCTGAAATAAATACTAGGGAAACCTCATGTTTTAGTGGTTGGAAGTTCAGAACTGAAAAGGTCAAAAGCTGAAAATAATTTAAGCATGACGTCTCCTCTGTTTAGGGAGAGCTTAAGTACATATGAGTAGCGGAAGTCCCAGTTAAACTCAAACCTGATGCTGTGAGGCTGTGACTTCCCCTTGGATACCAACAGCTTACAGCAACCTCTGTTTTTGCAAAGTCATAATTTTCTGCCATGGAAAGAATTATATTAGCAGAAACTGAATGCATTGTTCCAAATATTTGAGGGACAAAACACTGCAGGAGGGAAAAAGATACATATATGTATATGTATTTTTTGCAACTCCATAAAAGAAGAAACCAGATAAATAAAGCAGGGGGGAGTGCTGAGTGGAGCAGGGAAGATGGTTTTAAGTTGCTAACATGGAGGAAAAATTACTCAAGTCTTGGATAGCAAAGTTTACTACCTTTCCAGGAGAAGGCCAGTTATGAATTTATCAAAGCCTTATTTGGTGCAAAAACACTTCTGCAGAAATATCTTTGTTTAACATTGAAGCTACTCTTAGGTGAAAGCAAGGATGAGTTAAATGCTCTTCAAAAGTAAACTTCCACAAGTAACTAAAGAAACCAAGAGATTATAAAGATATTTATTAAAAAATCACCACTAGCAGGGAAAAAACCCAATTTAATCATTGCAGAATGCTTTCCACTCTATTCAAGCAAGTAAAACCCTCCCCCATGAGATCACCAATGTGCCTAAATCATGTGGCAGAGAAATATTCTTTAGAACTGAGAATGTGAGAATGAAAGAGACAGTGGTTTATATCCATCAAATAGGTTCTGTTATTTACTTTCTCAGTTTAATTTAGTTTTGAGCCCATCGCTGCAAATATACCAGCTACCAGAACTTCTTGCTGTCCACAGGGCTATATCATTGTGTTGCATGAGATGGCAGGAGACGTAATACACCCCAAGGCTGCAGCCTGAGGCTTGCTGCTGCTGCTATTGTGTCAGGGGAACGTGCTCTCACTTGGACTCTGCCAGTGAGTATATCTCTTTTCAGGATTTATGTTGTGGATAAAGGTGGTGTAGTGCAGGTCACAGAAAGGCTGTGCTTGGCTGGCTTGTATCTGATTTATGGATGGGTCTAGGTAGGCATGAAGTGTTAAGAGAACGCTGCAGACCACACGAGGCTCCAGCTGTCCTATGGCGCAGCAAACTTAAACGATACCTCTGCCCCAAGAAAGGACTGGCTCTTGGGGAAAGGGTTTATTGCCCACCATTCATCATGAGGAAAATGAAAGAGAACAGGTTTTATTTCTGCTATAAATCATACACAGCACCAAAACACTCTGTTGCAGCCAGAAGAAAACCAAAGGTTTGCTGTCATCTCTCACAAAGAGGGCCTTTTTTTTTTTTTTAACTGAGACAAGTTTTAGCTCTGAGATAATGGAATCGAATATTGTTTTTGAAGAGTTTTGTATATCATTCTCACTTAAGGAGGAAAAGGCATGAAAATCATAAGATGATGGAGAAAGTCCTGTACTGTAAGAAACTATTTTTGAAGATTTTGAAAACATCGCAACTGAGCCTTCCAGCTTGTAGGCCGACGCAGGAAAGCTGATGCAAGAGCTCTGGCAGGGAGAGACTGCCTGCCAAATTCCTACTAATTGGTAATAAGGACAGCTGAAGAAACTGGCCTCTGAAAGGAAAAATGAAGCTTGAAACCTCAGACCAACTTCTTTAGGAACACAACTACTTCTGAAGAGAGTAGTAGATCTGTGTGCATGGATAGATATAGGCTAATGCCTATAAATAGCTGCAAGCTGGCAGCACTACAGCAGCAACAGAAGCCAGACTGTGGTAACAGCCGGCTTCGCTATAGAAATTTTTATCTTAATGCCATCTTCCTTCTTGCTGTGGGAGATGCACTGAAAACAGGTCTGGATAGTATATTAAAACTCTATCATGCTTTCAACAAGGTTTCATAAGGTTACACAAGTAATTTTTAAACTTCATTTTAGAAATTCAGATTAATCTCTATGCAATATCTATAAAATTCCTAGATTTCACTGTTATATGAAATTGCCAAGGAACACAATCTTTAAATACAATTTTTATATTTAGTCCAGTAAGTTTTCTCTACAACAGGAGTAAAAGCAGTAAGGAATCTTATACTGAAAGAGTTCAGGTAAATTCACCAGATTAAAGGAGCAAGTATCCTTTATTCCTTTTGCTGCTGTTGTTAATTTCAACTGAGGTAGGTGATTTTATTTCATCAGAATGAATGTCACAGCTCTCAATTAAAAGAATATATAAGCCTAAGCAAACTGTCTATAATAGTCTTGTGAAGTTTAATTCATTTGTTTGCAAAGTGATCTGAGATACCTGGAAAGATTAAGTACTATTTTCTTTTCTTAGTAAACGTTAGAATATGGTTGGGAATTCTGCTGCAGTAATGCTAAAGAAAGAGACTGGTTTCCACAAACATAATGAAAACACTAGATTCTCAAGTACATCACATCTGCACTGAGTGCACTAAGTTATACAGACGAAAGTAAGGAAAGAGAGGAGTAAAATTATAGCACGTGTCTACCCTTCTGACACTGGGGGGTTGCTGGGGCTCACATTTCCTGCAGGAGTAAATGAGAATAATTTGCCATTTTGACAGGCACTGACAGGAACTGCCTGGTCTGTGTCACCTGTGAGGGGACCAGGCAGGGGCTAGTTCTACTTAAATGTGCAGTTAAAACACTGTCAGAGACTTTTTAATGCCAAGAAATTTTACATACTCCTATTTGTATTTTGAAATTGCAGTCACAGAGTGTTCAGACTCACCTTTCTCTGCCTAGCAATGTATAGGTGGAATCTTCCATGTACAAGCCAATTTGATATAATATGCTTTCAGGTTCACTGCAAAATGTTCTTCCTTACACTGTAAAACTTACCAAGAGGCTATACAGTATTATATTACATGGTAATGGTATTTTCAGAAAAAAAAAAAAGAATTACACATGAATAAGGCAATGAAAGTATGCAGGTAACCATGGCTACTGTTGTGAACTAAATAACATTTTTTATACAGCTGTGAATATTTGTATTATTGCCAGTTAAGCTGTGGAGTTCAGATTTGAGACAGCGGTGGTAAACACTAAATTCTTGCCTGAAGAAAGGTACTTCCCAAAGTGGATGCAGGCCTCCACATTGTGCCCCTGCGCATTCTGGTGTAATTTTTTGCGGAGTAAACACACGTCTTACTATCTCAGTCAAAATAATCAAAGTAACTCTTCATGGCCACTACTTATACTTTACTGTCAGTGATATACTTTTGCACAAGCTATTTTTTGTCTTAAGGGTATTTTTATTTCCTCTTGCCATATACCTGCAATTGCCACTTTCGACATAGCTTTTGAAATAGCTTTGGCTCCATAAAACAGACTTTTGAAACATCTTAAAAAAATCTGCAAGCAAAACTCTCAGCTTTCCTTGATTTTCATTAGTGGTAACACTCCCCTCTTTGGTCCCAAGAGCATTCCTGGACAGCAAAAGAAAAAACAATTCCAAATGACAGGGCAGATGAGAGGGACCTCTTCTCCTTTGACATCTTTTCAATTTCCAGGTTCATCCTTCTTAAATCATCCTTCTGTTTATATATCAGTCTCTCTTCTCAAATCAATCATCATCAGAGAAGGAACGGAAACCTAAGGGATTTTTCTCCTTACAGAGAAAAGGTACGCCCAAAATCAAATTATTTGCAGTAAGTTGACAGTAGTTGCTATACTAAAAGAAAACATAAGCACAAAAGCAGTTAGTGAAATGAACCTGTGCTTCCAGTAATATAAACAAAACGAAAATAATGAAACGCCTATTGTAACTAAGTGAAGCAGGACTTAGAGCAACATCTCTCTATTCAAAAATTGACTCACTTCTTCCCTCCAATAGAATATGAGTTTGAAACTCAAGTGAGTGCCCATTCACTCACTGTGAATTTGTCTTCTTTGCCTGGTTTGGAGAGAGAGGATAATTTCTTAATAAAAGCACTGGCTAATGAAGCAAACAGAGATTCACTCACAGTTCAATCTTTAACAAGTTGCCTGTAGCCTCAGGTAAACCACAAATTCCATGTTTTAGTTTCTCCCCTGTAACATGGGGAAAATAGCAACTCTTTTCTGCCGGTCTTTACCTGTCCTTTTCATTTAGGCTGAAAGAAATTTGAGGACTAAACATTTTGTATCTGTATCAACAGTACTTAGCTCAAAATTATAGGAGATGTTCTTTAAAATGGTGCTAGGTACCAATACTGTTATTAATATATGAATAGTAATATATATATTATTATATATATGCACTATATATACAATATTCTCTATATACACTATTTGTAGACATGCACTATATATATATTACTATATATATACTACATAGAGTAGTCATACCAAACTGATGTCATGGAGAATAAAACTGTGGGAGGCACAGTAGCATAGTGCTCAGGCAAACAACTGTGAGATCTAAAGACCCACAAACTCTGGGGATATTAGGGGCAATGAGTGTACAAAGCAGGGAACTCTTCTTACTTCTGCATACACAAAAATGTTGGAAAAAGAAAATTGCTCTGCAAACAGTGATGCTGCACAGTGGTCACAAGAAACTAAATGAAGCCTATTTTTTGCATGTTGGTCTAGAATAAATGAAGGGTCCCACTTTCAGTATACACTGGGTACTTTAAACTTTCAGGCTTTTTCTCAGTGATGTACACTACACAATTATCACCTCCATGTTCTATGGCTCTCTCCAGCTGACTACTATTATCACCTCTTTATTTCAGTATTTGGTTTCCTCTACTTAACAACCTCTAAGGCTATCACTTTTTCTCTTAGCTTCTGACACATGCATTTCTTTCCCCTTCAAATTCCCTCTTCTTTTTCATCTTTCATTCCACTGCTTCAGGAGCAAAGACCAAAATGCTATCCACCTTAGTCTCTGATCTAAGAATACATATATTCACCTCCTAAAATGATTTGCAGCTGTATGCATTTTTAAACAACTTGCAGCCAACACAATTTTGTTTGTTGATGGAAACATCAGTAAATTTGTGTATAAGAGATATTTTTAATGGATGTCTCCTTTATAAAAAATGATATATTTTCCCATTTCTTCATTTTAAAAAGTGTCTTAAAATACAGAGTTCAGTAAACCAACATACATATTTCATCTTTCCCATGAATAGTTCATAGAAATATTCTACATTACATACTGTATTTGCAAAAGAAGCCACAAAAATGTGCATGGCAGTGACTCAGCAAGTTGGAACTCTGCATATAGGGTTTATAGAAAGCTGGTAAATCCCAAAGTAACAGAATAAAAAGCTAAAAGCCCCACAATGCAAATAAAATTGCTTCCTGTTAGAAACAAACTTAAGGATGTGATTTGAATATTACAGCCATTTTTGATAAAGAAGAATTTCCTTTCTGTGTATATTTGAACTTTCTATAGCCTGGAGTATTTTATGAGATACCAGGAGCATTAAATTTGGTATATAGCCATAAGTAATGTTATTATTTGAAGCGGAGGTCGCTTCTGTGTCTGCAGCAGAATGGACAATACTGACTCTAACTGTTAGATGCATTTGCATCCATGAATCCCAAAGTAATTTGCAAAAGGCAATTTGCCTCTTCATTGCAATGGAATGAATGGGACGCTGAGGCACATGAAGGGGAAGCACCTCTGAGCACCCAGCAAGCCCCCAGCACGGTGAGAAGTGGAGTGCAGGTGCACGCAGTCTGGTTTGGCACAGTAGCTGCCCTGCCTGGGACACTTCATAACCAAAATCAGGCACAGTGCTATAAACCCAGTAACAGCCAGCACTGTTTTTCTAACTATCATTACAAAGCCCTACAAAATGCAGACATTAGATAATTAAGACTTATAAAAATGCTTTTGATTAAATTCTGTGTTTCTCTCAGATTATTCAGTAAAACTGGCAGAACAAGGAATAAAATGGAAATTTAAAAACTGAATTTAAACAGCACTTCAAATATGCAGTGTTACTCATTTTGAAGAGAAAGCAAGCTGTGCAAGCAAGAGTTAAAGGATACCAGTTACCATTGCAATGAAGATACAAGAATATATACTAGCCATTGGTCTGCCTTTTGCCATTTTGAGACACCTCCACACCCCATGCTATTTCTCCATGGTCAGACCTTTTTCCTGCTCAGATAAACATGGTGTCAGAGGGGGGAAAAGAGTCACCTTGGTCATTCTTATGGTCTCTCTCAGAGAAACAGACACCTCTGAAAGGTGATGGCTTTTCCTGAGCAGGGCACCAGGCTGGGACTTTGGTGCTTCAGGTAAATCTCCAAAGGTAAAAGGGATAATTGTAGACCTGTATGACTAATGGCAATGGCTTACACATCTGTCAAAAACATCCCTCATGCTACATCCTGAATTTCAGTCTCTTGTATCTGAGGAGTTACTAAAAATGTACACTGTTTTTACTTACTCGTATCTATGTGGGAAGTAAAAATATGGGATTGAACTGAACAGCAGGGCAGACATCAGGTTATGTCAAAGCTCATAGCCCACCATGAACAAAAGCAATTCCCAAGGTCTTCCCCAAATCCTTGATTTCTGCCAATCAGCGTGTATAAAACATGTGGCACTACTTCAACATATTAATCATCTGAATATGAAATTACTTCTGCAGAAATGATGTCTGTTTCCAAAGACATGTAAAAAGACAGCAATTAAAGAAAAAAGTTACTTTTAGAAAGTGGCAATTTGTTACAAAAACTGTGTCAAAATATTTCCTTGTATTAGCGTTCCTGTAGCAATAATGATCTCGGGATACAGGGAGAAGTAATATTTTTTATTCCACCAACTTCACGGGCTGGAAAAAGCATATAAGCTTTTGGGCTCAGACTCCCTTCACCAGGTCTGCTGATTCTTCGGGTATTGTGTCCATGTGAAATAACCCACTTTCCAACAATGATAAATAGGTAAAAATCTGGTCACTGAGTTAGTGCATATGCCTTCAATTGAAGGAAAAGCTGTCTGCCAAGCTTCAACCAAGTAGATCATAGGTCTGTGAAAAACAGAATCTAAAAGGATGGAATCCAGTTGCTATAGCGGCAAATTAAACAAATAAATGAGATACCATGGAATGCTACAAAATATTTGTGGTCTGATTAAGTCATATTTGCCACATGTGTGAATACTAACAGCACAGTTTAGTAAAGTGGGTACAATATAGTACAATCTCACTTTTACTGTATGTATATTCTAATTCTTATCTGAGTAAGTGCTAATGAATGGTAACCAGCGTGTCCAAGGATACATAACACTGCATTTTACTGTAATCATAAGGCAAAGCATAGTGCCTTAAGACAGACAATAAAGGCATATTAAACTACTAGACCTTCAAAGAGATATTTGGATCCTTTCCTGTGGTTGCATGGCCTGCTAAAACAACACAGCTTTTTGCAGTGATTGCCTCTAGGACAACTTGCATATGGGGTGCTCTAGAATACACAACCTGTAGCTGGCAGCTGAAATATTAAGCCTTCTTCAACATAAGCAATCCTCCCCACAATACATTAATTTTTAGTAGTGAAATGTTCTTTTTTCTTGATAAAAGACACTGTTTGAATATACTCATCATTAATCACAATAATAGATCACTTACTGTTTGGTTCTACTATCTGCCTATGTTCTCTGGAAAAAAACCTCAGGAAAAAACCCAGAAATCTATTATGTCAAAAGATAAAACAAGTGTCTGATTTTAAATGAAAGAGAGGAGGGCACATAGATTTTTATCATAAATGTGTACAAGTTATCAATGCATTTTGCACTGATTTTAAAGTTCACCATTTATTTACATTTATAATCTGCAAACTACATATCTGATAAATCACAGAATTACGGAATGGTTTGGGTTGGAAGGGACCTTAAAGATCATCTAGTTTCAACCCCCCTTCCATGGGCAGGGACACCTTCCACTAGACCAGGTTGCTCAAAGCCCCGAACAACCTGGCCTGGAACACTTCCAGGGAGTGGAAGCAGCACCAGAGAACTGTACCAGCTTAAGCACGACAGAAGAGTTTTGTGTGGCTCCAGCAGTGACTACGGTGAGCAATATAAGCTGCACAGAAAGCGAATGCTAAAACAAAACCAGCGCTCCTGATATTATCAGAATTACGGGAATGAACCAAATGAATTTCCATCCCTCACGGCTGCTGGTTTAACAAACAGACCTAGCAGTCCAGAACCAAACCCTGCTTCTAGGAAAACACAGCTCAGTACGTACTCCACACCCAGAGAAAGGCAGAAAGTCTAAGGCTCCTTTTGTATGTCCTTTTGGGGCTTTTCTTTGGTCATTTGTTTTGTGCCCATAGTAATCACTTTACCAAACATTTGTAGGAGCTACTTCTGGCTTTGAGCTTTTATTATCAGTATTATTACTATTACCATAATTATTACTTCCAGAGTTGCACATAGCTTTGTTAAGGCAGGGCAGTTTGAAATAGAGACAGTACAACTCCTTACCTCTGGTGCTTCAAATATGTGATCTTCCAGCATACCTGCAACCTCTAGCAAACAGCTCGGCTGTTTTAACATGCAACGCAACTC